>NC_072429.2:5014000-6267500 GCF_028878055.3 Symphalangus syndactylus
AGTTTCACAGAATGCATCTGTGTAGTTTTTATTTGAAGATATGATTTTTCCCAATGTAGGCCTCTTACCGCTTAGCATGTCCAATTGCAGTTTCTACAGAAAGAGTGTTTCAGAACGGCTCAATCAAAAGTAAGGTTCAACTCTGTTGGTTGAATGCACAGAACAGAAAGAATTTTCACAGAATGCTACTGTGTAGTTTATATTTGGATATATTCCTTTTTCCACTATTACCCTCTAAGCGCTCCGAATGTCCACTTGCATTTTCTACAGAAAGAGTGTTCAGAACTGCGCAATCAAAAGTATGGTTTAACTCTGTTAGCTTAATGAACATATCAGAAATAAGTTTCACACAATGCTTCTGTGTAGTTTTTATTTGAAGATATTATTTTTCCCAATAGAGGCCTCTTAGCGCTCAGAATGTCCAATTGCAGTTTCTACAGAAAGAGTGTTTCAGAAAGGCTCAATCAAAAGTAAGGTTCAACTCTGTTAGTTGAATGCACAGAACAGAAAGAAGTTTCATACAATGCTTCTGTGTAGTTTATATTTGAACATATTCTTTTTTCCACTATTACCCACTTAGCGCTACGAATGTCCAGTTGCATTTTCTACAGACAGAGTGTTTCAAAACTGCTCAATCAAAAGTATGGTTTAACTCTGTTAGCTGAATGCTCAGATCAGAAAAAAGTTTCACAGAATGCTTCTGTGTAGTTTATATTTGAATATATTCCTTTTTCCACTACTACTCTCTTAGCGCTCCAAATGTCCAGTTGCATTTTCTACAGAAAGAGTGTTCAGATCTGCTCAATCAAAAGTATGGTTTAACTCTGTTAGCTGAATGCACAGATAAGAAAGAAGTTTCACAGAATGATTCTGTGTAGTTTATATTTGGAGACATTCCTTTTTCCACTATTACCCTCTTAGCGCTCCGAATCTCCACTTGCATTTTCTACAGAAAGAGTGTTTCAGAACGGCTCAATCAAAACTAAGGTTCAACTCTTTTAGTTGAACAAACAGAACAGAAAGAAGTTTCACACAATTCTTCTGTGTAGTTTTTATTTGTAGATATTCTTTTTCCCAATATAGGCCTCTTAGCGCTCAGAATGTCCAATTGCAGTTTCTACAGAAAGAGTGTTTCAGAACGGCTCAATCAAAAGTAAGGTTCAACTCTGTTAGTTGAATGCACAGAACAGAAAGAAGTTTCATACAATGCTTCTGTGTAGTTTATATTTGAACATATCCTTTTTTCCACTATTACCCACATAGCGCTACGAATGTCCAGTTGCATTTTCTACAGACAGTGTGTCTCAAAACTGCTCAATCAAAAGTATGGTTTAACTCTGTTAGCTGAATGCTCAGATCAGAAAGAAGTTTCACAGAATGCTTCTGTGTAGTTTATATTTGAATATATTCCTTTTTCCACTACTACGCTCTTAGCGCTCCAAATGTCCAGTTGCATTTTCTACAGAAAGAGTGTTCAGATCTGCTCAATCAAAAGTATGGTTTAACTCTGTTAGCTGAATGCACAGATCAGAAAGAAGTTTCACCGAATGATTCTGTGTAGTTTATATTTGAAGACATTCCTTTTTCCACTATTACCCTCTTAGCGCTCCGAATCTCCACTTGCATTTTCTACAAAAAGAGTGTTTCATAACTGCTCAATCAAAAATATGTTTTATCTCTGTTAACTGAATTTACAGATCAGAAATAAGTTTCACAGAATGCATCTGTGTAGTTTTTATTTGAAGATATTCTTTTTCCCAATGTAGGCCTCTTAGCGCTTAGCATGTCCAATTGCAGTTTCTACAGAAAGAGTGTTTCAGAACGGCTCAATCAAAAGTAAGGTTCAACTCTGTTGGTTGAATGCACAGAACAGAAGGAATTTTCACAGAATGCTACTGTGTAGTTTATATTTGAATATATTCCTTTTTCCACTATTACCCTCTTAGCGCTCCGAATGTCCACTTGCATTTTCTACAGAAAGAGTGTTCAGAACTGCGCAATCAAAAGTATGGTTTAACTCTGTTAGCTTAATGAACATATCAGAAATAAGTTTCACACAATGCTTCTGTGTAGTTTTTATTTGAAGATATTATTTTTCCCAATAGAGGCCTCTTAGCGCTCAGAATGTCCAATTGCAGTTTCTACAGAAAGAGTGTTTCAGAACGGCTCAATCAAAAGTAAGGTTCAACTCTGTTAGTTGAATGCACAGAACAGAAAGTAGTTTCATACAATGCTTCTGTGTAGTTTATATTTGAACATATTCTTTTTTCCACTATTACGCACTTAGCGCTACGAATGTCCTGTTGCATTTTCTACAGACAGAGTGTTTCAAAACTGCTCAATCAAAAGTATGGTTTAACTCTGTTAGCTGAATGCTCAGATCAGAAATAAGTTTCACAGAATGCATCTGTGTAGTTTTTATTTGAAGATATTCTTTTTCCCAATGTAGGCCTCTTAGCGCTTAGCATGTCCAATTGCAGTTTCTACAGAAAGAGTGTTTCAGAACGGCTCAATCAAAAGTAAGGTTCAACTCTGTTGGTTGAATGCACAGAACAGAAAGAATTTTCACAGAATGCTACTGTGTAGTTTATATTTGAATATATTCCTTTTTCCACTATTACCCTCTTAGCGCTCCGAATGTCCACTTGCATTTTCTACAGAATGAGTGTTCAGAACTGCGCAATCAAAAGTATGGTTTAACTCTGTTAGCTTAATGAACATATCAGGAATAACTTTCACACAATTCTTCTCTGTAGTTTTTATTTGAAGATATTATTTTTCCCAATAGAGGCCTCTTAGCACTCAGAATGTCCAATTGCAGTTTCTACAGAAAGAGTGTTTCAGAAAGGCTCAATCAAAAGTAAGGTTCAACTCTGTTAGTTGAATGCACAGAACAGAAAGAAGTTTCATACAATGCTTCTGTGTAGTTTATATTTGAACATATTCTGTTTTCCACTATTACCCACTTAGCGCTACGAATGTCCCGTTGCATTTTCTACAGACAGAGTGTTTCAAAACTGCTCAATCAAAAGTATGGTTTAACTCTGTTAGCTGAATGCTCAGATCAGAAAGAAGTTTCACAGAATGCTTCTGTGTAGTTTATATTTGAATATATTACTTTTTCCACTACTACTCTCTTAGCGCTCCAAATGTCCAGTTTCATTTTCTACAGAAAGAGTGTTCAGATCTCCTCAATCAAAAGTATGGTTTAACTCTGTTAGCTGAATGCACAGATCAGAAAGATTTTTCACAGAATGATTCTGTGTAGTTTATATTTGGAGACATTCCTTTTTCCACTATTACCCTCTTAGCGCTCCGAATCTCCACTTGCATTTTCTACAGAAAGAGTGTTTCAGAACGGCTCAGTCAAAACTAAGGTTCAACACTTTTAGTTGAACAAACAGAACAGAAAGAATTTTCACACAATTCTTCTGTGTAGTTTTTATTTGTAGTCATTCTTTTTCCCAATATAGGCCTCTTAGCGCTCAGAATGTCCAATTGCAGTTTCTACAGAAAGAGTGTTTCAGAACGGCTCAATCAAAAGTAAGGTTCAACTCTGTTAGTTGAATGCACAGAACAGAAAGAAGTTTCATAGAATGCTTCTGTGTAGTTTATATTTGAACATATTCTTTTTTCCACTATTACCCACTTAGCGCTACGAATGTCCAGTTGCATTTTCTACAGACAGAGTGTTTCAAAACTGCTCAATCAAAAGTATGGTTTAACTCTGTTAGCTGAATGCTCAGATCAGAAAGAAGTTTCACTGAATGCTTCTGTGTAGTTTATATTTGAATATATTCCTTTTTCCACTACTACTCTCTTAGCGCTCCAAATGTCCAGTTGCATTTTCTACAGAAAGAGTGTTCAGATCTGCTCAATCAAAAGTATGGTTTAACTCTGTTAGCTGAATGCACAGATCAGAAAGAAGTTTCACAGAATGATTCTGTGTAGTTTATATTTGGAGACATTCCTTTTTCCACTATTACCCTCTTAGCGCTCGGAATCTCCACTTGCATTTTCTACAGAAAGAGTGTTTCAGAACGGCTCAATCAAAACTAAGGTTCAACTCTTTTAGTTGAACAAACAGAACAGAAAGAAGTTTCACACAATTCTTCTGTGTAGTTTTTATTTGTAGACATTCTTTTTCCCAATATAGGCCTCTTAGCGCTCAGAATGTCCAATTGCAGTTTCTACAGAAATAGTGTTTCAGAACGGCTCAATCAAAAGTAAGGTTCAACTCTGTTAGTTGAATGCACAGAACAGAAAGACGTTTCATACAATGCTTCTGTGTAGTTTATATTTGAACATATTCTTTTTTCCACTATTAGCCACTTAGCTCTACGAATGTCCAGTTGCATTTTCTACAGACAGAGTGTTTCAAAACTGCTCAATCAAAAGTATGATTTAACTCTGTTAGCTGAATGCACAGATCAGAAAGAAGTTTCACAGAATTATTCTGTGTAGTTTATATTTGGAGACATTCCTTTTTCCACTATTACCCTCTTAGCGCTCCGAATCTCCACTTGCATTTTCTACAGAAAGAGTGTTTCAGAACGGCTCAATCAAAACTAAGGTTCAACTCTTTTAGTTGAACAAACAGAACAGAAAGAAGTTTCACACAATTCTTCTGTGTAGTTTTTATTTGTAGACATTCTTTTTCCCAATATAGGCCTCTTAGCGCTCAGAATGTCCAATTGAAGTTTCTACAGAAAGAGTGTTTCAGAACGGCTCAATCAAAAGTAAGGTTCAACTCTGTTAGTTGAATGCACAGAACAGAAAGAAGTTTCATACAATGCTTCTGTGTAGTTTATATTTGAACATATTCTTTTTTCCACTATTACCCACTTAGCGCTACGAATGTCCAGTTGCATTTTCTACAGACAGAGTGTTTCAAAACTGCTCAATCAAAAGTATGGTTTAACTCTGTTAGCTGAATGCTCAGATCAGAAAGAAGTTTCACAGAATGCTTCTGTGTAGTTTATATTTGAATATATTCCTTTTTCCACTACTACGCTCTTAGCGCTCCAAATGTCCAGTTGCATTTTCTACAGAAAGAGTGTTCAGATCTGCTCAATCAAAAGTATGGTTTAACTCTGTTAGCTGAATGCACAGATCAGAAAGAAGTTTCACCGAATGATTCTGTGTAGTTTATATTTGAAGACATTCCTTTTTCCACTATTACCCTCTTAGCGTTCCGAATCTCCACTTGCATTTTCTACAAAAAGAGTGTTTCCTAACTGCTCAATCAAAAATATGTTTTATCTCTGTTAACTGAATTTACAGATCAGAAATAAGTTTCACAGAATGCATCTGTGTAGTTTTTATTTGAAGATATTCTTTTTCCCAATGTAGGCCTCTAAGCGCTTAGCATGTCCAATTGCAGTTTCTACAGAAAGAGTGTTTCAGAACGGCTCAATCAAAAGTAAGGTTCAACTCTGTTAGTTGAATGCACAGAACAGAAAGAATTTTCACGGAATGCTACTGTGAAGTTTATATTTGAATATATTCCTTTTTCCACTATTACCCTCTTAGCGCTCCGAATGTCCACTTGCATTTTCTACAGAAAGAGTGTTCAGAACCGCGCAATCAAAAGTATGGTTTAACTCTGTTAGCTTAATGAACATATCAGGAATAAGTTTCACACAATGCTTCTGTGTAGTTTTTATTTGAAGATATTATGTTTCCCAATAGAGGCCTCTTAGCGCTCAGAATGTCCAATTGCAGTTTCTACAGAAAGAGTGTTTCAGAAAGGCTCAATCAAAAGTAAGGTTCAACTCTGTTAGTTGAATGCACAGAACAGAAAGAAGTTTCATAGAATGCTTCTGTGTAGTTTATATTTGAACATATTCTTTTTTCCACTATTACCCACTTAGCGCTACGAATGTCCAGTTGCATTTTCTACAGACAGAGTGTTTCAAAACTGCTCAATCAAAAGTATGGTTTAACTCTGTTAGCTGAATGCTCAGATCAGAAAGAAGTTTCACTGAATGCTTCTGTGTAGTTTATATTTGAATATATTCCTTTTTCCACTACTACTCTCTTAGCGCTCCAAATGTCCAGTTGCATTTTCTACAGAAAGAGTGTTCAGATCTGCTCAATCAAAAGTATGGTTTAACTCTGTTAGCTGAATGCACAGATCAGAAAGAAGTTTCACAGAATGATTCTGTGTAGTTTATATTTGGAGACATTCCTTTTTCCACTATTACCCTCTTAGCGCTCGGAATCTCCACTTGCATTTTCTACAGAAAGAGTGTTTCAGAACGGCTCAATCAAAACTAAGGTTCAACTCTTTTAGTTGAACAAACAGAACAGAAAGAAGTTTCACACAATTCTTCTGTGTAGTTTTTATTTGTAGACATTCTTTTTCCCAATATAGGCCTCTTAGCGCTCAGAATGTCCAATTGAAGTTTCTACAGAAATAGTGTTTCAGAACGGCTCAATCAAAAGTAAGGTTCAACTCTGTTAGTTGAATGCACAGAACAGAAAGAAGTTTCATACAATGTTTCTGTGTAGTTTATATTTGAACATATTCTTTTTTCCACTATTACCCACTTAGCGCTACGAACGTACAGTTGCATTTTCTACAGACAGTGTGTTTCAAAACTGCTCAATCAAAATATGGTTTAACTCTGTTAGCTGAATGCTCAGATCAGAAAGAAGTTTCACAGAATGCTTCTGTGTAGTTTATATTTGAATATATTCCTTTTTCCACTACTACGCTCTTAGCGCTCCAAATGTCCAGTTGCATTTTCTACAGAAAGAGTGTTCAGATCTGCTCTATCAAAAGTATGGTTTAACTCTGTTAGCTGAATGCACAGATCAGAAAGAAGTTTCACCGAATGATTCTGTGTAGTTTATATTTGAAGACCTTCCTTTTTCCACTATTACCCTCTTAGCGCTCCGAATCTCCACTTGCATTTCCTACAAAAAGAGTGTTTCATAACTGCTCAATCAAAAATATGTTTTATCTCTGTTAACTGAATTTACAGATCAGAAATAAGTTTCACAGAATGCATCTGTGTAGTTTTTATTTGAAGATATTCTTTTTCCCAATGTAGGCCTCTTAGCGCTTAGCATGTCCAATTGCAGTTTCTACAGAAAGAGTGTTTCAGAACGGCTCAATCAAAAGTAATGTTCAACTCTGTTGGTTGAATGCACAGAACAGAAAGAATTTTCACAGAATGCTACTGTGTAGTTTATATTTGAATATATTCCTTTTTCCACTATTACCCTCTTAGCGCTCCGAATGTCCACTTGCATTTTCTACAGAAAGAGTGTTCAGAACTGCGCAATCAAAAGTATGCTTTAACTCTGTTAGCTTAATTAACATATCAGGAATAAGTTTCACACAATGCTTCTGTGTAGTTTTTATTTGAAGATATTATTTTTCCCAATAGAGGCCTCTTAGCGCTCAGAATGTCCAATTGCAGTTTCTACAGAAAGAGTGTTTCAGAAAGGCTCAATCAAAAGTAAGGTTCAACTCTGTTAGTTGAATGCACAGAACAGAAAGAAGTTTCATACAATGCTTCTGTGTAGTTTATATTTGAACATATTCTTTTTTCCACTATTACCCACTTAGCGCTACGAATGTCCAGTTGCATTTTCTACAGACAGAGTGTTTCAAAACTGCTCAATCAAAAGTATGGTTTAACTCTGTTAGCTGAATGCTCAGATCAGAAAGAAGTTTCACAGAATGCTTCTGTGTAGTTTATATATGAATATATTCCTTTTTCCACTAGTACTCTCTTAGCACTCCAAATGTCCAGTTGCATTTTCTACAGAAAGAGTGTTCAGATCTGCTCAATCAAAAGTATGGTTTAACTCTGTTAGCTGAATGCACAGATCAGAAAGAAGTTTCACAGAATGATTCTGTGTAGTTTATATTTGGAGACATTCTTTTTCCACTATTACCCTCTTAGCGCTCCGAATCTCCACTTGCATTTTCTACAGAAAGAGTGTTTCAGAACGGCTCAATCAAAACTAAGGTTCAACTCTTTTAGTTGAACAAACAGAACAGAAAGAAGTTTAACACAATTCTTCTGTGTAGTTTTTATTTGTAGACATTCTTTTTCCCAATATAGGCCTCCTAGCGCTCAGAATGTCCAATTGCAGTTTCTAGAGAAAGAGTGTTTCAGAACGGCTCAATCAAAAGTAAGGTTCAACTCTGTTAGTTGAATGCACAGAACAGAAAGAAGTTTCATACAATGCTTCTGTGTAGTTTATATTTGAACATATTCTTTTTTCCACTATTACCCACTTAGCGCTACGAATGTCCAGTTGCATTTTCTACAGACAGAGTGTTTCAAAACTGCTCAATCAAAAGTATGGTTTAATTCTGTTAGCTGAATGCTCAGATCAGAAAGAAGTTTCACAGAATGCTTCTGTGTAGTTTATATTTGAATATATTCCTTTTTCCACTACTACGCTCTTAGAGCTCCAAAAGTCCAGTTGCATTTTCTACAGAAAGAGTGTTCAGATCTGCTCAATCAAAAGTATGGTTTAACTCTGTTAGCTGAATGCACAGATCAGAAAGAAGTTTCACCGAATGATTCTGTGTAGTTTATATTCGAAGACATTCCTTTTTCCACTATTACCCTCTTAGCGCTCCGAATCTCCACTTGCATTTTCTACAAAAAGAGTGTTTCATAACTGCCCAATCAAAAATATGTTTTATCTCTGTTAACTGAATTTACAGATCAGAAATAAGTTTCACAGAATGCATCTGAGTAGTTTTTATTTGAAGATATTCTTTTTCCCAATGTAGGCCTCTTAGCGCTTAGCATGTCCAATTGCAGTTTCTACAGAAAGAGTGTTTCAGAACGGCTCAATCAAAAGTAAGGTTCAACTCTGTTAGTTGAATGCACAGAACAGAAAGAATTTTCACAGAATGATACTGTGTAGTTTATATTTGAATATATTCCTTTTTCCACTATTACCCTCTTAGCGCTCCGAATGTCCACTTGCATTTTCTACAGAAAGAGTGTTCAGAACTGCGCAGTCAAAAGTATGGTTTAACTCTGTTAGCTTAATGAACATATCAGGAATAAGTTTCACACAATGCTTCTGTGTAGTTTTTATTTGAAGATATTATTTTTCCCAATAGAGGCCTCTTAGCGCTCAGAATGTCCAATTGCAGTTTCTACAGAAAGAGTGTTTCAGAAAGGCTCAATCAAAAGTAAGGTTCAACTCTGTTAGTTGAATGCACAGAATAGAAAGAAGTTTCATACAATGCTTCTGTGTAGTTTATATTTCAACATATTCTTTTTTCCACTATTACCCACTTAGCGCTACGAATGTCCAGTTGCATTTTCTACAGACAGAGTGTTTCAAAACTGCTCAATCAAATGTATGGTTTAACTCTGTTGGCTGAATGCTCAGATCAGAAAGAAGTTTCACAGAATGCTTCTGTGTAGTTTATATATGAATATATTCCTTTTTCCACTAGTACTCTCTTAGCACTCCAAATGTCCAGTTGCATTTTCTACAGAAAGAGTGTTCAGATCTGCTCAATCAAAAGTATGGTTTAACTCTGTTAGCTGAATGCACAGATCAGAAAGAAGTTTCACAGAATGATTCTGTGTAGTTTATATTTGGAGACATTCCTTTTTCCACTATTACCCTCTTAGCGCTCCGAATCTCCACTTGCATTTTCTACAGAAAGAGTGTTTCAGAACGGCTCAATCAAAACTAAGGTTCAACTCTTTTAGTTGAACAAACAGAACAGAAAGAAGTTTCACACAATTCTTCTGTGTAGTTTTTATTTGTAGACATTCTTTTTCCCAATATAGGCCTCCTAGCGCTCAGAATGTCCAATTGCAGTTTCTACAGAAAGAGTGTTTCAGAACGGCTCAATCAAAAGTAAGGTTCAACTCTGTTAGTTGAATGCACAGAACAGAAAGAAGTTTCATACAATGCTTCTGTGTAGTTTATATTTGAACATATTCTTTTTTCCACTATTACGCACTTAACGCTACGAATGTCCTGTTGCATTTTCTACAGACAGAGTGTTTCAAAACTGCTCAATCAAAAGTATGGTTTAACTCTGTTAGCTGAATGCTCAGATCAGAAATAAGTTTCACAGAATGCATCTGTGTAGTTTTTATTTGAAGATATTCTTTTTCCCAATGTAGGCCTCTTAGCGCTTAGCATGTCCAATTGCAGTTTCTACAGAAAGAGTGTTTCAGAACGGCTCAATCAAAAGTAAGGTTCAACTCTGTTGGTTGAATGCACAGAACAGAAAGAATTTTCACTGAATGCTACTGTGTAGTTTATATTTGAATATATTCCTTTTTCCACTATTACCCTCTTAGCGCTCCGAATGTCCACTTGCATTTTCTACAGAAAGAGTGTTCAGAACTGCGCAATCAAAAGTATGGTTTAACTCTGTTAGCTTAATGAACATATCAGAAATAAGTTTCACACAATGCTTCTGTGTAGTTTTTATTTGAAGATATTATTTTTCCCAATAGAGGCCTCTTAGCGCTCAGAATGTCCAATTGCAGTTTCTACAGAAAGAGTGTTTCAGAAAGGCTCAATCAAAAGTAAGGTTCAACTCTGTTAGTTGAATGCACAGAACAGAAAGAAGTTTCATACAATGCTTCTGTGTAGTTTATATTTGAACATATTCTTTTTTCCACTATTAACCACTTAGCGCTACGAATGTCCAGTTGCATTTTCTACAGACAGAGTGTTTCAAAACTGCTCAATCAAAAGTATGGTTTAACTCTGTTAGCTGAATGCTCAGATCAGAAAGAAGTTTCACAGAATGCTTCTGTGTAGTTTATATATGAATATATTCCTTTTTCCACTACTACTCTCTTAGCACTCCAAATGTCCAGTTGCATTTTCTACAGAAAGAGTGTTCAGATCTGCTCAATCAAAAGTATGGTTTAACTCTGTTAGCTGAATGCACAGATCAGAAAGAAGTTTCACAGAATGATTCTGTGTAGTTTATATTTGGAGACATTCCTTTTTCCACTATTACCCTCTTAGCGCTCCGAATCTCCACTTGCATTTTCTACAGAAAGAGTGTTTCAGAACGGCTCAATCAAAACTAAGGTTCAACTCTTTTAGTTGAACAAACAGAACAGAAAGAAGTTTCACACATTTCGTCTGTGTAGTTTTTATTTGTAGACATTCTTTTTCCCAATATAGGCCTCCTAGCGCTCAGAATGTCCAATTGCAGTTTCTACAGAAAGAGTGTTTCAGAACGGCTCAATTAAAAGTAAGGTTCAACTCTGTTAGTTGAATGCACAGAACAGAAAGAAGTTTCATACAATGCTTCTGTGTAGTTTATATTTGAACATATTCTTTTTTCCACTATTCCCCACTTAGCGCTACGAATGTCCAGTTGCATTTTCTACAGACAGTGTGTTTCAAAACTGCTCAATCAATAGTATGGTTTAACTCTGTTAGCTGAATGCTCAGATCAGAAAGAAGTTTAACAGAATGCTTCTGTGTAGATTATATTTGAATATATTCCTTTTTCCACTACTACGCTCTTAGAGCTCCAAATGTCCAGTTGCATTTTCTACAGAAAGAGTGTTCAGATCTGCTCAATCAAAAGTATGGTTTAACTCTGTTAGCTGAATGCACAGATCAGAAAGAAGTTTCACCGAATGATTCTGTGTAGTTTATATTCGAAGACATTCCTTTTTCCACTATTACCCTCTTAGCGCTCCGAATCTCCACTTGCATTTTCTACAAAAAGAGTGTTTCATAACTGCCCAATCAAAAATATGTTTTATCTCTGTTAACTGAATTTACAGATCAGAAATAAGTTTCACAGAATGCATCTGAGTAGTTTTTATTTGAAGATATTCTTTTTCCCAATGTAGGCCTCTTAGCGCTTAGCATGTCCAATTGCAGTTTCTACAGAAAGAGTGTTTCAGAACGGCTCAATCAAAAGTAAGGTTCAACTCTGTTAGTTGAATGCACAGAACAGAAAGAATTTTCACAGAATGATACTGTGTAGTTTATATTTGAATATATTCCTTTTTCCACTATTACCCTCTTAGCGCTCCGAATGTCCACTTGCATTTTCTACAGAAAGAGTGTTCAGAACTGCGCAATCAAAAGTATGGTTTAACTCTGTTAGCTTAATGAACATATCAGGAATAAGTTTCACACAATGCTTCTGTGTAGTTTTTATTTGAAGATATTATTTTTCCCAATAGAGGCCTCTTAGCGCTCAGAATGTCCAATTGCAGTTTCTACAGAAAGAGTGTTTCAGAAAGGCTCAATCAAAAGTAAGGTTCAACTCTGTTAGTTGAATGCACAGAACAGAAAGAAGTTTCATACAATGCTTCTGTGTAGTTTATATTTGAACATATTCTTTTTTCCACTATTACCCACTTAGCGCTACGAATGTCCAGTTGCATTTTCTACAGACAGAGTGTTTCAAAACTGCACAATCAAAAGTATGGTTTAACTCTGTTGGCTGAATGCTCAGATCAGAAAGAAGTTTCACAGAATGCTTCTGTGTAGTTTATATTTGAATATATTCCTTTTTCCACTACTACTCTCTTAGCGCTCCAAATGTCCAGTTGCATTTTCTACAGAAAGAGTGTTCAGATCTGCTCAATCAAAAGTATGGTTTAACTCTGTTAGATGAAGGCACAGATCAGAAAGAAGTTTCACAGAATGATTCTGTGTAGTTTATATTTGGAGACATTCCTTTTTCCACTATTACCCTCTTAGCGCTCCGAATCTCCACTTGCATTTTCTACAGAAAGAGTGTTTCAGAACGGCTCAATCAAAACTAAGGTTCAACTCTTTTAGTTGAACAAACAGAACAGAAAGAAGTTTCACACATTTCTTCTGTGTAGTTTTTATTTGTAGACATTCTTTTTCCCAATATAGGCCTCCTAGCGCTCAGAATGTCCAATTCCAGTTTCTACAGAAAGAGTGTTTCAGAACGGCTCAATTAAAAGTAAGGTTCAACTCTGTTAGTTGAATGCACAGAACAGAAAGAAGTTTCATACAATGCTTCTGTGTAGTTTATATTTGAACATATTCTTTTTTCCACTATTCCCCACTTAGCGCTACGAATGTCCAGTTGCATTTTCTACAGACAGTGTGTTTCAAAACTGCTCAATCAAAAGTATGGTTTAACTCTGTTAGCTGAATGTTCAGATCAGAAAGTAGTTTCACAGAATGGTTCTGTGTAGTTTATATTTGAATATATACCTTTTTCCACTACTACGCTCTTAGCGCTCCAAATGTCCAGTTGCATTTTCTACAGAAAGAGTGTTCAGATCTGCTCAATCAAAAGTATGTTTTAACACTGTTAGCTGAATGCACAGATCAGAAAGAAGTTTCACCGAATGATTCTGTGTAGTTTATATTTGAAGACATTCCTTTTTCCACTATTACCCTCTTAGCGCTCCGAATCTCAACTTGCATTTTCTACAAAAAGTGTGTTTCATAACTGCTCAATCAAAAATATGTTTTATCTCTGTTAACTGAATTTACAGATCAGAAATAAGTTTCACAGAATGCATCTGTGTAGTTTTTATTTGAAGATATGATTTTTCCCAATGTAGGCCTCTTAGCGCTTAGCATGTCCAATTGCAGTTTCTACAGAAAGAGTGTTTCAGAACGGCTCAATCAAAAGTAAGGTACAACTCTGTCGGTTGAATGCACAGAACAGAAAGAATTTTCACAGAATGCTACTGTGTAGTTTATATTTGAATATATTCCTTTTTCCACTATTACCCTCTAAGCGCTCCGAATGTCCACTTGCATTTTCTACAGAAAGAGTGTTCAGAACTGTGCAATCAAAAGTATGGTTTAACTCTGTTAGCTTAATGAACATATCAGAAATAAGTTTCACACAATGCTTCTGTGTAGTTTTTATTTGAAGATATTATTTTTCCCAATAGAGGCCTCTTAGCGCTCAGAATGTCCAATTGCAGTTTCTACAGAAAGAGTGTTTCAGAAAGGCTCAATCAAAAGTAAGGTTCAACTCTGTTAGTTGAATGCACAGAACAGAATGAAGTTTCATACAATGCTTCTGTGTAGTTTATATTTGAACATATTCTTTTTTCCACTATTACCCACTTAGCCATACGAATGTCCAGTTGCATTTTCTACAGACAGAGTGTTTCAAAACTGCTCAATCAAAAGTATGGTTTAACTCTGTTAGCTGAATGCTCAGATCAGAAAGAAGTTTCACAGAATGCTTCTGTGTAGTTTATATTTGAATATATTCCTTTTTCCACTACTACTCTCTTAGCGCTCCAAATGTCCAGTTGCATTTTCTACAGAAAGAGTGTTCAGATCTGCTCAATCAAAAGTATGGTTTAACTCTGTTAGCTGAATGCACAGATCAGAAAGAAGTTTCACAGAACGATTCTGTGTAGTTTATATTTGCAGACATTCCTTTTTCCACTATTACCCTCTTAGCGCTCCGAATCTCCACTTGCATTTTCTACAGAAAGAGTGTTTCAGAACGGCTCAATCAAAACTAAGGTTCAACTCTTTTAATTGAACAAACAGAACAGAAAGTAGTTTCACACATTTCTTCTGTGTAGTTTTTATTTGTAGACATTCTTCTTCCCAATATAGGCCTCCTAGCGCTCAGAATGTCCAATTGCAGTTTCTACAGAAAGACTGTTTCAGAACGGCTCAATCAAAAGTAAGGTTCAACTCTGTTAGTTGAATGCACAGAACAGAAAGAAGTTTCATACAATGCTTCTGTGTAGTTTATATTTGAACATATTCTTTTTTCCACTATTACCCACTTAGCGCTACGAATGTCCAGTTGCATTTTCTACAGACAGAGTGTTTCAAAACTGCTCAGTCAAGAGTATGGTTTAACTCTGTTAGCTGAATGCTCAGATCAGAAAGAAGTTTCACAGAATGCTTCTGTGTAGTTTATATTTGAATATATTCCTTTTTCCACTACTACGCTCTTAGCGCTCCAAATGTCCAGTTGCATTTTCTACAGAAAGAGTGTTCAGATCTGCTCAATCAAAAGTATGGTTTAACTCTGTTAGCTGAATCCACAGATCAGAAAGAAGTTTCACCGAATGATTCTGTGTAGTTTATATTTGAAGACATTCCTTTTTCCACTATTACCCTCTTAGCGCTCCGAATCTCCACTTGCATTTTCTACAAAAAGAGTGTTTCATAACTGCTCAATCAAAAACATGCTTTATCTCTGTTAACTGAATTTACAGATCAGAAATAAGTTTCACAGAATGCATCTGTGTAGTTTTTATTTGAAGATATTCTTTTTCCCAATGTAGGCCTCTTAGCGCTTAGCATGTCCAATTGCAGTTTCTACAGAAAGAGTGTTTCAGAACGGCTCAATCAAAAGTAAGGTTCAACTCTGTTAGTTGAATGCACAGAACAGAAAGAATTTTCGCAGAATGCTACTGTGTAGTTTATATTTGAATATATTCCTTTTTCCACTATTACCCTCTTAGTGCTCCGAATGTCCACTTGCATTTTCTACAGAAAGAGTGTTCAGAACTGCGGAATCAAAAGTATGGTTTAACTCTGTTAGCTTAATGAACATATCAGGAATAAGTTTCACACAATGCTTCTGTGTAGTTTTTATTTGAAGATATTATTTTTCCCAATAGAGGCCTCTTAGCGCTCAGAATGTCCAATTGCAGTTTCTACAGAAAGAGTGTTTCAGAACGGCTCAATCAAAAGTAAGGTTCAACTCGGTTAGTTGAATGCACAGAACAGAAAGAAGTTTCATACAATGCTTCTGTGTAGTTTATATTTGAACATATTCTTTTTTCCACTATTACCCACTTAGCGCTACGAATGTCCAGTTGCATTTTCTACAGACAGAGTGTTTCAAAACTGCTCAATCAAAAGTATGGTTTAACTCTGTTAGCTGAATGCTCAGATCAGAAAGAAGTTTCAAAGAATGCTTCTGTGTAGTTTATATTTGAATATATTCCTTTTTCCACTACTACTCTCTTAGCGCTCCAAATGTCCAGTTGCATTTTCTACAGAAAGAGTGTTCACATCTGCTCAATCAAAAGTATGGTTTAACTCTGTTAGCTGAATGCACAGATCAGAAAGAAGTTTCACAGAATGATTCTGTGTAGTTTATATTTGGAGACATTCCTTTTTCCACTATTACCCTCTTAGCGCTCCGAATCTCCACTTGCATTTTCTACAGAAAGAGTGTTTCAGAACGGCTCAATCAAATCTAAGGTTCAACTCTTTTATTTGAACAAACAGAACAGAAAGAAGTTTCACACAATTCTTCTGTGTAGTTTTTATTTGTAGACATTCTTTTTCCCAATATAGGCCTCTTAGCGCTCAGAATGTCCAATTGCAGTTTCTACAGAAAGAGTGTTTCAGAACGGCTCAATCAAAAGTAAGGTTCAACTCTGTTAGTTGAATGCACAGAACAGAAAGAAGTTTCATACAATGATTCTGTGTAGTTTATATTTGAACATATTCTTTTTTCCACTATTACCCACTTAGCGCTACGAATGTCCAGTTGCATTTTCTACAAACAGTGTGTTTCAAAACTGCTCAATCAAAAGTATGGTTTAACTCTGTTAGCTGAATGCTCGGATCAGAAAGAAGTTTCACAGAATGCTTCTGTGTAGTTTATATTTGAATATATTCCTTTTTCCACTACTACGCTCTTAGCGCTCCAAATGTCCAGTTGCATTTTCTACAGAAAGAGTGTTCAGATCTGCTCTATCAAAAGTATGGTTTAACTCTGTTAGCTGAATGCACAGATCAGAAAGAAGTTTCACCGAATGATTCTGTGTAGTTTATATTTGAAGACATTCCTTTTTCCACTATTACCCTCTTAGCGCTCCGAATCTCCACTTGCATTTCCTACAAAAAGAGGGTTTCATAACTGCTCAATCAAAAATATGTTTTACCTCTGTTAACTGAATTTACAGATCAGAAATAAGTTTCACAGAATGCATCTGTGTAGTTTTTATTTGAAGATATTCTTTTTCCCAATGTAGGCCTCTTAGCGCTTAGCATGTCCAATTGCAGTTTCAATAGAAAGAGTGTTTCAGAACGGCTCAATCAAAAGTAAGGTTCAACTCTGTTGGTTGAATGCACAGAACAGAAAGAATTTTCACAGAATGCTACTGTGTAGTTTATATTTGAATATATTCCTTTTTCCACTACTACGCTCTTAGCGCTCCAAATGTACAGTTGCATTTTCTACAGAAAGAGTGTTCAGATCTGCTCAATCAAAAGTATGGTTTAACTCTGTTAGCTGAATGCACAGATCAGAAAGAAGTTTCACCGAATTATTCTGTGTAGTTTATATTTGAAGACATTCCTTTTTCCACTATTACCCTCTTAGCGCTCCGAATCTCCACTTGCATTTTCTACAAAAAGAATGTTTCATAACTGCTCAATCAAAAATATGTTTTATCTCTGTTAACTGAATTTACAGATCAGAAATAAGTTTCACAGAATGCATCTGTGTAGTTTTTATTTGAAGATATTCTTTTTCCCAATGTAGGCCTCTTAGCGCTTAGCATGTCCAATTGCAGTTTCAACAGAAAGAGTGTTTCAGAACGGCTCAATCAAAAGTAAGGTTCAACTCTGTTGGTTGAATGCACAGAACAGAAAGAATTTTCACAGAATGCTACTGTGTAGTTTATATTTGAATATATTCCTTTTTCCACTATTACCCTCTTAGCGCTCCGAATGTCCACTTGCATTTTCTACAGAAAGAGTGTTCAGAACTGCGCAATCAAAAGTATGGTTTAACTCTGTTAGCATAATGAACATATCAGAAATAAGTTTCACACAATGCTTCTGTGTAGTTTTTATTTGGAGACATTCCTTTTTCCACTATTACCCTCTTAGCGCTCCGAATCTCCACTTGCATTTTCTACAGAAAGAGTGTTTCAGAACGGCTCAATCAAAACTAAGGTTCAACTCTTTTAGTTGAACAAACAGAACAGAAAGAAGTTTCACACAATTCTTCTGTGTAGTTTTTATTTGTAGACATTCTTTTTCCCAATATAGGCCTCCTAGTGCTCAGAATGTACAATTGCAGTTTCTACAGAAAGAGTGTTTCAGAAAGGCTCAATCAAAATTAAGGTTCAACTCTGTTAGTTGAATGCACAGAACAGAAAGAAGTTTCATACAATGCTTCTGTGTAGTTTATATTTGAACATATTCTTTTTTCCACTATTACCCACTTAGCGCTACGAATGTCCAGTTGCATTTTCTACAGACAGAGTGTTTCAAAACTGCTCAATCAAAAGTATGGTTTAACTCTGTTAGCTGAATGCTCAGATCAGAAAGAAGTTTCACAGAATGCTTCTGTGTAGTTTATATTTGAATATATTCCTTTTTCCACTACTACTCTCTTAGCGCTCCAAGTGTCCAGTTGCATTTTCTACAGAAAGAGTGTTCAGATCTGCTCAATCAAAAGTATGGTTTAACTCTGTTAGCTGAATGCACAGATCAGAAAGAAGTTTCACAGAATGATTCTGTGTAGTTTATATTTGGAGACATTCCTTTTTCCACTATTACCCTCTTAGCGCTCCGAATCTCCACTTGCATTTTCTACAGAAAGAGTGTTTCTGAACGGCTCAATCAAAACTAAGGTTCAACTCTTTTAGTTGAACAAACAGAACAGAAAGAAGTTTCACACATTTCTTCTGTGTAGTTTTTATTTGTAGACATTCTTTTTCCCAATATAGGCCTCCTAGCGCTCAGAATGTCCAATTGCAGTTTCTACAGAAAGACTGTTTCAGAACGGCTCAATCAAAAGTAAGGTTCAACTCTGTTATTTGAATGCACAGAACAGAAAGAAGTTTCATACAATGCTTCTGTGTAGTTTATATTTGAACATATTCTTTTTTCCACTATTACCCACTTAGCGCTACGAATGTCCAGTTGCATTTTCTACAGACAGTGTGTTTCAAAACTGCTCAATCAAAAGTATGGTTTAACTCTGTTAGCTGAATGCTCAGATCAGAAAAAAGTTTCACAGAATGCTTCTGTGTAGTTTATATTTGAATATATTCCTTTTTCCACTACTACGCTCTTAGCGCTCCAAATGTCCAGTTGCATTTTCTACAGAAAGAGTGTTCAGATCTGCTCAATCAAAAGTATGGTTTAACTCTGTTAGCTGAATGCACAGATCAGAAAGAAGTTTCACCGAATGATTCTGTGTAGTTTATATTTGAAGACGTTCCTTTTTCCACTATTACCCTCTTAGCGCTCCGAATCTCCACTTGCATTTTCTACAAAAAGAGTGTTTCATAACTGCTCAATCAAAAATATGTTTTATCTCTGTTAACTGAATTTACAGATCAGAAATAAGTATCACAGAATGCATCTGTGTAGTTTTTATTTGAAGATATACTTTTTCCCAATGTAGGCCTCTTAGCGCTTAGCATGTCCAATTGCAGTTTCTACAGAAAGAGTGTTTCAGAACGGCTCAATCAAAAGTAAGGTTCAACTCTGTTGGTTGAATGCACAGAACAGAAAGAATTTTCACAGAATGCTACTGTGTAGTTTATATTTGAATATATTCCTTTTTCCACTATTACCCTCTTAGCGCTCCGAATGTCCACTTGCATTTTCTACAGAAAAAGTGTTCAGAAATGCGCAATCAAAAGTATGGTTTAACTCTGTTAGCTTAATGAACATATCAGAAATAAGTTTCACACAATGCTTCTGTGTAGTTTTTGTTTGAAGATATTATTTTTCCCAATAGAGGCCTCTTAGCGCTCAGAATGTCCAATTGCAGTTTCTACAGAAAGAGTGTTTCAGAAAGGCTCAATCAAAAGTAAGGTTCAACTCTGTTAGTTGAATGCACAGAACAGAAAGAAGTTTCATACAATGCTTCTGTGTAGTTTATATTTGAACATATTCTTTTTTCCACTATTACCCACTTAGCGCTACGAATGTCCAGTTGCATTTTCTACAGACAGAGTGTTTCAAAACTGCTCAATCAAAAGTATGGTTTAACTCTGTTAGCTGAATGCTCAGATCAGAAAGAAGTTTCACAGAATGCTTCTGTGTAGTTTATATTTGAATATATTCCTTTTTCCACTACTACTCTCTTAGCGCTCCAAATGTCCAGTTGCATTATCTACAGAAAGAGTGTTCAGATCTGCTCAATCAAAAGTATGGTTTAACTCTGTTAGCTGAATGCACAGATCAGAAAGAAGTTTCACAGAATGATTCTGTGTAGTTTATATTTGGAGACATTCCTTTTTCCACTATTGCACTCTTAGCGCTCCGAATCTCCACTTGCATTTTCTACAGAAAGAGTGTTTCAGAATGGCTCAATCAAAACTAAGTTTCAACTCTTTAGTTGAACAAACCGAACAAAAAGAAGTTTCACACAATTCTTCTGTGTAGTTTTTATTTGTAGACATTCTTTTTCAGAATATAGGACTCCTAGCACTCAGAATGTCCAATTGCAGTTTCTACAGAAAGAGTGTTTCAGAACGGCTCAATCAAAAGTAAGGTTCAACTCTGTTAGTTGAATGCACAGAACAGAAAGTAGTTTCATACAATGCTTCTGTGTAGTTTATATTTGAACATATTCTTTTTTCCACTATTACCCACTTAGCGCTACGAATGTCCAGTTGCATTTTCTACAGACAGAGTGTTTCGAAACTGCTCAATCAAAAGTATGGTTTAACTCTGTTAGCTGAATGCTCAGATCAGAAAGAAGTTTCACGGAATGCTTCTGTGTAGTTTATATTTGAATATATTCCTTTTTCCACTACTACGCTCTTAGCGCTCCAAATGTCCAGTTGCATTTTCTACAGAAAGAGTGTTCAGTTCTGCTCAATCAAAAGTATGGTTTAACTCTGTTAGCTGAATGCACAGATCAGAAAGAAGTTTCACCGAATGATTCTGTGTAGTTTATATTTGAAGACATTCCTTTTTCCACTATTACCCTCTTAGCGCTCCGAATCTCCACTTGCATTTTCTACAAAAAGTGTGTTTCATAACTGCTCAATCAAAAATATGTTTTATCTCTGTTAACTGAATTTACAGATCAGAAATAAGTTTCACAGAATGCATCTGTGTAGTTTTTATTTGAAGATATTATTTTTCCCAATGTAGGCCTCTTAGCGCTTAGCATGTCCAATTGCAGTTTCTACAGAAAGAGTGTTTCAGAACGGCTCAATCAAAAGTAAGGTTCAACTCTGTTAGTTGAATGCACAGAACAGAAAGAATTTTCACAGAATGCTACTGTGTAGTTTATATTTGAATATATTCCTTTTTCCACTATTACCCTCTTAGCGCTCCGAATGTCCACTTGCATTTTCTACAGAAAGAGTGTTCAGAACTGCGCAATCAAAAGTATGTTTTAACTCTGTTAGCTTAATGAACATATCAGAAATAAGTTTCACACAATGCTTCTGTGTAGTTTTTATTTGAAGATATTATTTTTCCCAATAGAGGCCTCTTAGCGCTCAGAATGTCCAATTGCAGTTTCTACAGAAAGAGTGTTTCAGAACGGCTCAATCAAAAGTAAGGTTCAACTCTGTTAGTTGAATGCACAGAACAGAAAGAATTTTCATACAAAGCTTCTGTGTAGTTTATATTTGAACATATTCTTTTTTCCACTATTACCCACTTAGCGCTACCAATGTCCAGTTGCATTTTCTACAGACAGAGTGTTTCAAATCTGCTCAATCAAAAGTATGGTTTAATTCTGTTAGCTGAATGCTCAGATCAGAAAGAAGTTTCACAGAATGCTTCTGTGTAGTTTATATTTGAATATATTCCTTTTTCCACTACTACTCTCTTAGCGCTCCAAATGTCCAGTTGCATTTTCTACAGAAAGAGTGTTCAGATCTGCTCAATCAAAAGTATGGTTTAACTCTGTTAGCTGAATGCACAGATCAGAAAGAAGTTTCACAGAATGATTCTGTGTAGTTTATATTTGGAGACATTCCTTTTTCCACTATTACCCTCTTAGCGCTCCGAATCTCCACTTGCATTTTCTACAGAAAGAGTGTTTCAGAACGTCTAAATCAAAACTAAGGTTCAACTCTTTTAGTTGAACAAACAGAACAGAAAGATGTTTCACACAATTCTTCTGTGTAGTTTTTATTTGTAGACATTCTTTTTCCCAATATAGGCCTCTTAGCGCTCAGAATGTCCAATTGCAGTTTCTACAGAAAGAGTGTTTCAGAACGGCTCAATCAAAAGTAAGGTTCAACTCTGTTAGTTGAATGCACAGAACAGAAAGAAGTTTCATACAATGCTTCTGTGTAGTTTATATTTGAACATATTCTTTTTTCCACTATTACCCACTTAGCGCTACGAATGTCCAGTTGCATTTTCTACAGACAGAGTGTTTCAAAACTGCTCAATCAAAAGTATGGTTTAACTCTGTTAGCTGAATGCTCAGATCAGAAAGAAGTTTCACAGAATGTTTCTGTGTAGTTTATATTTGAATATATTCCTTTTTCCACTACTACGCTCTTAGCGCTCCAAATGTCCAGTTGCATTTTCTACAGAAAGAGTGTTCAGATCTGCTCAATCAAAAGTATGGTTTAACTCTGTTAGCTGAATGCACAGATCAGAAAGAAGTTTCACCGAATGATTCTGTGTAGTTTATATTTGAAGACATTCCTTTTTCCACTATTACCCTCTTAGCGCTCCGAATCTCCACTTGCATTTTCTACAAAAAGAGTGTTTCATAACTGCTCAATCAAAAATATGTTTTGTCTCTGTTAACTGAATTTACAGATCAGAAATAAGTTTCACAGAATGCATCTGTGTAGTTTTTATTTGAAGATATACTTTTTCCCAATGTAGGCCTCTTAGCGCTTAGCATGTCCAATTGCAGTTTCTACAGAAAGAGTGTTTCAGAACGGCTCAATCAAAAGTAAGTTTCAACTCTGTTGGTTGAATGCACAGAACAGAAAGAATTTTCACAGAATGCTACTGTGTAGTTTATATTTGAATATATTCCTTTTTCCACTATTACCCTCTTAGCGCTCCGAATGTCCACTTGCATTTTCTACAGAAAAAGTGTTCAGAACTGCGCAATCAAAAGTATGGTTTAACTCTGTTAGCTTAATGAACATATCAGAAATAAGTTTCACACAATGCTTCTGTGTAGTTTTTATTTGAAGATATTATTTTTCCCAATACAGGCCTCTTAGCGCTCAGAATGTCCAATTGCATTTTCTACAGAAAGAGTGTTCAGATCTGCTCAATCAAAAGTATGGTTTAACTCTGTTAGCTGATTGCACAGATCAGAAAGAAGTTTCACAGAATGATTCTGTGTAGTTTATATTTGGAGACATTCCTTTTTCCACTATTACCCTCTTAGTGCTCCGAATCTCCACTTGCATTTTCTACAGAAAGAGTGTTTCAGAACGGCTCAATCAAAACTAAGGTTCAGCTCTTTTAGTTGAACAAACAGAACAGAAAGAAGTTTCACACAATTCTTCTGTTTAGTTTTTATTTGTAGACATTCTTTTTCCCAATATAGGCCTCTTAGCGCTCAGAATGTCCAATTGCAGTTTCTACAGAAAGAGTGTTTCACAAGGCTCAATCAAAAGTAAGGTTCAACTCTGTTAGTTGAATGCACAGAACAGAAAGAAGTTTCATACAATGCTTCTGTGTAGTTTATATTTGAACATATTCTTTTTTCCACTATTACCCACTTAGCACTACGAATGTCCAGTTGCATTTTCTACAGACAGTGTGTTTCAAAACTGCTCAATCAAAAGTATGGTTTAACTCTGTTAGCTGAATGCTCAGATCAGAAAGAAGTTTCACAGAATGCTTCTGTGTAGTTTATATTTGAATATATTCCTTTTTCCACTACTACTCTCTTAGCGCTCCAAATGTCCAGTTGCATTTTCTACAGAAAGAGTGTTCAGATCTGCTCAATCAAAAGTATGGTTTAACTCTGTTAGCTGAATGCACAGATCAGAAAGAAGTTTCACAGAATGATTCTGTGTAGTTTATATTTGGAGACATTCCTTTTTCCACTATTACCCTCTTAGCGCTCCGAATCTCCACTTGCATTTTCTACAGAAAGAGTGTTTCTGAACGGCTCAATCAAAACTAAGGTTCAACTCTTTTAGTTGAACAAACAAAACAGAAAGAAGTTTCACACATTTCTTCTTGTAGTTTTTATTTGTAGACATTCTTTTTCCCAATATAGGCCTCCTAGCGCTCAGAATGTCCAATTGCAGTTTCTACAGAAAGAGTGTTTCAGAACGGCTCAATCAAAAGTAAGGTTCAACTCTGTTAGTTGAATGCACAGAACAGAAAGAAGTTTCATACAATGCTTCTGTGTAGTTTATATTTGAACATATTCTTTTTTCCACTATTACCCACTTAGCGCTACGAATGTCCAGTTGCATTTTCTACAGACAGTGTGTTTCAAAACTGCTCAATCAAAAGTATGGTTTAACTCTGTTAGCTGAATGCTCAGATCAGAAAGAAGTTTCACAGAATGCTTCTGTGTAGTTTATATTTGAATATATTCCTTTTTCCACTACTACGCTCTTAGCGCTCCAAATGTCCAGTTGCATTTTCTACAGAAAGAGTGTTCAGATCTGCTCAATCAAAAGTATGGTTTAACTCTGTTAGCTGAATGCACAGATCAGAAAGAAGTTTCACCGAATGATTCTGTGTAGTTTATATTTGAAGACATTCCTTTTTCCACTATTACCCTCTTAGCGCTCCGAATCTCCACTTGCATTTTCTACAAAAAGAGTGTTTCATAACTGCTCAATCAAAAATATGTTTTATCTCTGTTAACTGAATTTACAGATCAGAAATAAGTTTCACAGAATGCATCTGTGTAGTTTTTATTTGAAGATATACTTTTTCCCAATGTAGGCCTCTTAGCGCTTAGCATGTCCAATTGCAGTTTCTACAGAAAGAGTGTTTCAGAACGGCTCAATCAAAAGTAAGGTTCAACTCTGTTGCTTGAATGCACAGAACAGAAAGAATTTTCACAGAATGCTACTGTGTAGTTTATATTTGAATATATTCCTTTTTCCACTATTACCCTCTTAGCGCTCCGAATGTCCACTTGCATTTTCTACAGAAAAAGTGTTCAGAACTGCGCAATCAAAAGTATGGTTTAACTCTTTTAGCTTAATGAACATATCAGAAATAAGTTTCACACAATGCTTCTGTGTAGTTTTTATTTGAAGATATTATTTTTCCCAATAGAGGCCTCTTAGCGCTCAGAATGTCCAATTGCAGTTTCTACAGAAAGAGTGTTTCAGAAAGGCTCAATCAAAAGTAAGGTTCAACTCTGTTAGTTGAATGCACAGAACAGAAAGTAGTTTCATACAATGGTTCTGTGTAGTTTATATTTGAACATATTCTTTTTTCCACTATTACCCACTTAGCGCTACGAATGTCCAGTTGCATTTACTACAGACAGAGTGTTTCAAAACTGCTCAATCAAAAGTATGGTTTAACTCTGTTAGCTGAATGCTCAGATCAGAAAGAAGTTTCACAGAATGCTTCTGTGTAGTTTATATTTGAATATATTCCTTTTTCCACTACTACTCTCTTAGCGCTCCAAATGTCCAGTTGCATTTTCTACAGAAAGAGTGTTCAGATCTGCTCAATCAAAAGTATGGTTTAACTCTGTTAGCTGAATGCACAGATCAGAAAGAAGTTTCACAGAATGATTCTGTGTAGTTTATATTTGGAGACATTCCTTTTTCCACTATTACCCTCTTAGCGCTCCGAATCTCCACTTGCATTTTCTACAGAAAGAGTGTTTCAGAACGGCTCAATCAAAACTAAGGTTCAACTCTTTTAGTTGAACAAACAGAACAGAAAGAAGTTTCACACAATTCTTCTGTGTAGTTTTTATTTGTAGACATTCTTTTTCCCAATATAGGCCTCCTAGCGCTCAGAATGTCCAATTGCAGTTTCTACAGAAAGAGTGTTTCAGAACGGCTCAATCAAAAGTAAGGTTCAACTCTGTTAGTTGAATGCACAGAACAGAAAGTAGTTTCATACAATGCTTCTGTGTAGTTTATATTTGAACATATTCTTTTTTCCACTATTACCCACTTAGCGCTACGAATGTCCAGTTGCATTTTCTACAGACAGAGTGTTTCAAAACTGCTCAATCAAATTATGGTTTAACTCTGTTAGCTGAATGCTCAGATCAGACAGATGTTTCACAGAATGCTTCTGTGTAGTTTATATTTGAATATATTCCTTTTTCCACTACTACGCTCTTAGCGCTCCAAATGTCCAGTTGCATTTTCTACAGAAAGAGTGTTCATATCTGCTCAATCAAAAGTATGGTTTAACTCTGTTAGCTGAATGCACAGATCAGAAAGAAGTTTCACCGAATGATTCTGTGTAGTTTATATTTGCAGACATTCCTTTTTCCACTATTCCCCTCTTAGCGCTCCGAATCTCCACTTGCATTTTCTACAAAAAGAGTGTTTCATAACTGCTCAATCAAAAATATGTTTTATCTCTGTTAACTGAATTTACAGATCAGAAAGTAGTTTCTCAGAATGCATCTGTGTAGTTTTTATTTGAAGATATTCTTTTTCCCAATGTAGGCCTCTTAGCGCTTAGCATGTCTAATTGCATTTTCTACAGAAAGAGTGTTTCAGAACGGCTCAATCAAAAGTAATGTTCAACTCTGTTAGTTGAATGCACAGAACAGAAAGAATTTTCACAGAATGCTACTGTGTAGTTTATATTTGAATATATTCTTTTTTCCACTATTACCCTCTTAGCGCTCCGAATGTCCACTTGCATTTTCTACAGAAAGAGTGTTAAGAACTGCGCAATCAAAAGTATGGTTTAACTCTGTTAGCTTAATGAACATATCAGAAATAAGTTTCACACAATGCTTCTGTGTAGTTTTTATTTGAAGATATTATTTTTCCCAATATAGGCCTCTTAGCGCTCAGAATGTCCAATTGCAGTTTCTACAGAAAGAGTGTTTCAGAAAGGCTCAATCAAAAGTAAGGTTCAACTCTGTTAGTTGAATGCACAGAACAGAAAGAAGTTTCATACAATGCGTCTGTGTAGTTTATATTTGAACATATTCTTTTTTCCACTATTACCCACTTAGCGCTACGAATGTCCAGTTGCATTTTCTACAGACAGAGTGTTTCAAAACTGCTCAATCAAAAGTATGGTTTAACTCTGTTAGCTGAATGCTCAGATCAGAAAGAAGTTTCACAGAATGCTTCTGTGTAGTTTATATTTGAATATATTCCTTTTTCCACTACTACGCTCTTAGCGCTCCGAATGTCCACTTGCATTTTCTACAGAAAGAGTGTTCAGAACTGCGCAATCAAAAGTATGGTTTAACTCTGTTAGCTTAATGAACATATCAGAAATAAGTTTCACACAATGCTTCTGTGTAGTTTTTATTTGAAGATATTATTTTTCCCAATATAGGCCTCTTAGCTCTCAGAATGTCCAATTGCATTTTCTACAGAAAGAGTGTTCAGATCTGCTCAATCAAAAGTATGGTTTAACTCTGTTAGCTGATTGCACAGATCAGAAAGAAGTTTCACAGAATGATTCTGTGTAGTTTATATTTGGAGACATTCCTTTTTCCACTATTACCCTCTTAGCGCTCCGAATCTCCACTTGCATTTTCTACAGAAAGAGTGTTTCAGAACGGCTCAATCAAAACTAAGGTTCAACTATTTTAGTTGAACAAACAGAACAGAAAGTAGTTTCACACAATTCTTCTGTTTAGTTTTTATTTGTAGACATTCTTTTTCCCAATATAGGCCTCTTAGCGCTCAGAATGTCCAATTGCAGTTTCTACAGAAAGAGTGTTTCACAACGGCTCAATCAAAAGTAAGGTTCAACTCTGTTAGTTGAATGCACAGAACAGAAAGAAGTTTCATACAATGCTTCTGTGTAGTTTATATTTGAACATATTCTTTTTTCCACTATTACCCACTTAGCGCTACGAATGTCCAGTTGCATTTTCTACAGACAGTGTGTTTCAAAACTGCTCAATCAAAAGTATGGTTTAACTCTGTTAGCTGAATGCTCAGATCAGAAAGAAGTTTCACAGAATGCTTCTGTGTAGTTTATATTTGAATATATTCCTTTTTCCACTACTACTCTCTTAGCGCTCCAAATGTCCAGTTGCATTTTCTACAGAAAGAGTGTTCAGATCTGCTCAATCAAAAGTATGGTTTAACTCTGTTAGCTGAATGCACAGATCAGAAAGAAGTTTCACAGAATGATTCTGTGTAGTTTATATTTGGAGACATTCCTTTTTCCACTATTACCCTCTTAGCGCTCCGAATCTCCACTTGCATTTTCTACAGAAAGAGTGTTTCTGAACGGCTCAATCAAAACTAAGGTTCAACTCTTTTAGTTGAACAAACAAAACAGAAAGAAGTTTCACACATTTCTTCTGTGTAGTTTTTATTTGTAGACATTCTTTTTCCCAATATAGGCCTCCTAGCGCTCAGAATGTCCAATTGCAGTTTCTACAGAAAGTGTGTTTCAGAACGGCTCAATCAAAAGTAAGGTTCAACTCTGTTAGTTGAATGCACAGAACAGAAAGAAGTTTCATACAATGCTTCTGTGTAGTTTATATTTGAACATATTCTTTTTTCCACTATTACCCACTTAGCGCTACGAATGTCCAGTTGCATTTTCTACAGACAGTGTGTTTCAAAACTGCTCAATCAAAAATATGGTTTAACTCTGTTAGCTGAATGCTCAGATCAGAAAGAAGTTTCACAGAATGCTTCTGTGTAGTTTATATTTGAATATATTCCTTTTTCCACTACTACGCTCTTAGCGCTCAAAATGTCCAGTTGCATTTTCTACAGAAAGAGTGTTCAGATCTGCTCAATCAAAAGTATGGTTTAACTCTGTTAGCTGAATGCACAGATCAGAAAGAAGTTTCACCGAATGATTCTGTGTAGTTTATATTTGAAGACATTCCTTTTTCCACTATTACCCTCTTAGCGCTCCGAATCTCAACTTGCATTTCCTACAAAAAGAGTGTTTCATAACTGCTCAATCAAAAATATGTTTTATCTCTGTTAACTGAATTTACAGATCAGAAATAAGTTTCACAGAATGCATCTGTGTAGTTTTTATTTGAAGATATACTTTTTCCCAATGTAGGCCTCTTAGCGCTTAGCATGTCCAATTGCAGTTTCTACAGAAAGAGTGTTTCAGAACGGCTCAATCAAAAGTAAGGTTCAACTCTGTTGGTTGAATGCACAGAACAGAAAGAATTTTCACAGAATGCTACTGTGTAGTTTATATTTGAATATATTCCTTTTTCCACTATTACCCTCTTAGCGCTCCGAATGTCCACTTGCATTTTCTACAGAAAAAGTGTTCAGAACTGCGCAATCAAAAGTATGGTTTAACTCTGTTAGCTTAATGAACATATCAGAAATAAGTTTCACACAATGCTTCTGTGTAGTTTTTATTTGAAGATATTATTTTTCCCAATAGAGGCCTCTTAGCGCTCAGAATGTCCAATTGCAGTTTCTACAGAAAGAGTGTTTCAGAAAGGCTCAATCAAAAGTAAGGTTCAACTCTGTTAGTTGAATGCACAGAACAGAAAGTAGTTTCATACAATGGTTCTGTGTAGTTTATATTTGAACATATTCTTTTTTCCACTATTACCCACTTAGCGCTACGAATGTCCAGTTGCATTTACTACAGACAGAGTGTTTCAAAACTGCTCAATCAAAAGTATGGTTTAACTCTGTTAGCTGAATGCTCAGATCAGAAAGAAGTTTCACAGAATGCTTCTGTGTAGTTTATATTTGAATATATTCCTTTTTCCACTACTACTCTCTTAGCGCTCCAAATGTCCAGTTGCATTTTCTACAGAAAGAGTGTTCAGATCTGCTCAATCAAAAGTATGGTTTAACTCTGTTAGCTGAATGCACAGATCAGAAAGAAGTTTCACAGAATGATTCTGTGTAGTTTATATTTGGAGACATTCCTTTTTCCACTATTACCCTCTTAGCGCTCCGAATCTCCACTTGCATTTTCTACAGAAAGAGTGTTTCAGAACGGCTCAATCAAAACTAAGGTTCAACTCTTTTAGTTGAACAAACAGAACAGAAAGAAGTTTCACACATTTCTTCTGTGTAGTTTTTATTTGTAGACATTCTTTTTCCCAATATAGGCCTCCTAGCGCTCAGAATGTCCAATTGCAGTTTCTACAGAAAGAGTGTTTCAGAACGGCTCAATCAAAAGTAAGGTTCAACTCTGTTAGTTGAATGCACAGAACAGAAAGTAGTTTCATACAATGCTTCTGTGTAGTTTATATTTGAACATATTCTTTTTTCCACTATTACCCACTTAGCGCTACGAATGTCCAGTTGCATTTTCTACAGACAGAGTGTTTCAAAACTGCTCAATCAAAAGTATGGTTTAACTCTGTTAGCTGAATGCTCAGATCAGAAAGATGTTTCACAGAATGCTTCTGTGTAGTTTATATTTGAATATATTCCTTTTTCCACTACTACGCTCTTAGCGCTCAAAATGTCCAGTTGCATTTTCTACAGAAAGAGTGTTCAGATCTGCTCAATCAAAAGTATGGTTTAACTCTGTTAGCTGAATGCACAGATCAGAAAGAAGTTTCACCGAATGATTCTGTGTAGTTTATATTTGCAGACATTCCTTTTTCCACTATTACCCTCTTAGCGCTCCGAATCTCCACTTGCATTTTCTACAAAAAGAGTGTTTCATAACTGCTCAATCAAAAATATGTTTTATCTCTGTTAACTGAATTTACAGATCAGAAATAAGTTTCTCAGAATGCATCTGTGTAGTTTTTATTTGAAGATATTCTTTTTCCCAATGTAGGCCTCTTAGCGCTTAGCATGTCTAATTGCATTTTCTACAGAAAGAGTGTTTCAGAACGGCTCAATCAAAAGTAAGGTTCAACTCTGTTAGTTGAATGCACAGAACAGAAAGAATTTTCACAGAATGCTACTGTGTAGTTTATATTTGAATATATTCCTTTTTCCACTATTACCCTCTTAGCGCTCCGAATGTCCACTTGCATTTTCTACAGAAAGAGTGTTCAGAACTGCGCAATCAAAAGTATGGTTTAACTCTGTTAGCTTAATGAACATATCAGAAATAAGTTTCACACAATGCTTCTGTGTAGTTTTCATTTGAAGATATTATTTTTCCCAATAGAGGCCTCTTAGCGCTCAGAATGTCCAATTGCAATTTCTACAGAAAGAGTGTTTCAGAAAGGCTCAATCAAAAGTAAGGTTCAACTCTGTTAGTTGAATGCACAGAACAGAAAGAAGTTTCATACAATGCTTCTGTGTAGTTTATATTTGAACATATTCTTTTTTCCACTATTACCCACTTAGCGCTACGAATGTCCAGTTGCATTTTCTACAGACAGAGTGTTTCAAAACTGCTCAATCAAAAGTATGGTTTAGCTCTTCTCTTGTCTGCTGCCGTGTGAGATGTACATTTCACCTTTTGCCACGATTGTGAGGCCTCCCCAGACATTTGGAACTTTTGATTCATGGGATGCTGTCTGGGGTCCACCTGTATTAGCAGAGGAGTTTCATGACCATGATGTTATGTCTGCTCAGTTGGAAGACCCCAACATGAATCAAGACATCAGAGGAAATGAGTGCTGATCCTCCAAGAAGACAAGCTCATGAAGTCATCATCAGTGACGGCAAAGGAAATTAAGGAAAACCAAGCCTTCTCTTGTGTCTGGCAAATGCATTTGCAACATTGTTAAGAACTTACCATGTTGTAGAGGTGGAGCCAAGATGGCCGAATAGGAACAGCTCCGGTCTCCAGCTCCCAGCCCCAGCGACACAGAAGACGGGTGATTTCTGCATTTCTGCTTGAGGTACCGGTTTCATCTCACTAGGGAGTGCCTAACAGTGGGTTCAGGACAGTCGGTGAAGCGCACTGTGTGCGAGCCGAAGCAGGGCGAGGCATTGCCTCACTCGGGAAGCGCAAGGGGTCAGGGAGTTCCCTTTCCTAGTCAAAGAAAGGGAAAACAGACGGCACCTGGAATATCGGGTCAGTCCCGTCCTAATACTGCGCTTTTCCAACGGGCCTGGAAAACGGCACACTAGGAGATTGTGTCCCGCACCTGGCTCGGAGGGTCCTATGCCCACAGAGTCTTGCTGATTGCTAGCACAGCAGTCTGAGATCACGCTGCAAGGCGGCAACGAGGCTGGGGGAGGGGCGCCCGCCATTGCCCAGGCTTGCTTAGGTAAACAAAGCAGCCAGGAAGCTCGAACTGGGTGGAGCCCACCACAGCTCAAGGAGGCCCGCCTGCCTCTGTAGGCTCCACCTCTGGGGGCAGGGCACAGACAACCAAAAACTCAGCGAGAACCTCCACAGCCTTAAATGTCCCTGTCTGACTGACAGCTTTGAAGAGAGTAGTGGTTCTCCCAGCACGCAGCTGGTGATCTGAGAACGGACAGACTGCCTCCTAAAGTGGGTCCCTCACCCCTGAGCAGCCTAACTGGGAGGCACCCCCCCAGTGGGACAGACTGACACCTCATTCAACCGGGTACTCCTCTGAGACAAAACTTTCAGAGGAACTATCAGACAGCTGAATTTGTGGTCTCACGAAAATCCGCTGTTCTGCAGCCACCGGTGCTGACACCCAGCCAGACAGGGTCTGGAGTGGACCTCTAGTAAACTCCAACAGACCTGCAGCTGAGGGTCTTGTCTGGTAGAAGGAAAATTAACAAACAGAAAGGACATCCACACCAAAAACCCATCTGTACATCACCATCATCGAAGACAAAAAGTAGACAAAACCACAAAGATGGGGAAAAAACAGACCAAAAAAACTGGAAACTCTAAAAAACAGAGCACCTCTCCTCCTCCAAAGGAACGCAGTTCTTCACCAGCAACGGAACAAAGCTGGATGGAGGATGACTTTGATGAGTTGAGAGAAGAAGGCTTCAGACGATCAAACTACTCTGAGCTACGAGAGGAAATTCAAAACAATAGCAAAGAAGTTAAAAACTTTGAAAAAAAATTAGAAGAATGGATAACTAGAATAACCAATGGAGAGAAGGGCTTCAAGGAGCTGATGGAGCTGAAAGCCAAGTTTCGAGAACTACGCGAAGAATGCAGAAGCCTCAGTAGCAGATGCGATCAACTGGAAGAAAGGGTATCGCTGATAGAAGATGAAATGAATGAAATGAAGAGAGAAGGGAAGTTTAGAGAAAAAAGAATAAAAAGAAATGAACAAAGCCTCCAAGAAATTTGGGACTATGTGAAAAGACCAAACCTACGTCTGATTGGTGTACCTGAAAATGATGGGGAGAATGGAACCAAGTTGGAAAACACTCTGCAAGATATTATCCAGGAGAACTTCCCCAATCTAGCAAGGCAGGCCAGCATTCAGATTCAGGAAATACAGAGAACGCCACAAAGATACTCCTCGAGAAGGGCAACTCCAAGACACATAATTGTCAGATTCACCAAAGTTGAAATGAAGGAAAAAATGTTAAGGGCAGCCAGAGAGAAAGGTCGGGTTACCCACAAAGGGAAGCCCATCAGACTAACAGCTGATCTCTCAGCAGAAACTCTACAAGCCAGAAGAGAGTGGGGGCCGATATTCAACATTCTTAAAGAAAAGAATTTTCAACCCAGAATTTCCTATCCCGCCAAACTAAGCTTCATAAGTGAAGGAGAAATAAAATACTTTACAGACAAGCAAACGCTGAGTGATTTTGTCACCACCAGGCCTGCCCTAAAAGAGCTCCTGAAGGAAGCACTAAACATGGAAAGGAACAACCGGTACCAGCCCCTGCAAAAACATGCCAAATTGTAAAGACCATCGAGGCTAGGAAGAAACTATGGCAACTAACGAGCAAAATAACCAACTAACATCATAATGACAGGATCAGATTCACACATAACAATATTCACGTTAAATGTAAATGGGCTAAATGCTCCAATCAAAAGACACAGACTGGCAAACTGGATAAGGAGTCAGGACCCATCAGTGTGCTGTATTCAGGAAACCCATCTCACGTGCAGAGACACACATAGACTCAAAATAAAGGGATGGAGGAAGATCTATCAAGCAACTGGAAAACAAAAAAAGGCAGGGGTTGCAATCCTAGTCTCTGATAAAATAGACTTTAAACCAACAAAGATCAAAAGAGACAAAGAAGGCCATTACATAATGGTAAAGGGATCAATTCAACAAGAAGAGCTAACTATCCTAAATATATATGCACCCAACACAGGAGCACCCAGATTCATAAAGCAAGTCCTCAGTGACCTACAAAGGGACTTAAACTCCCACACAATAATAATGGGAGATTTTAACACCCCACTGTCAGCATTAGACAGATCAACGAGACAGAAAGTTAACAAGGATATCCAGGAATTGAACTCAGCTCTACATAAAGTGGACCTAATAGACATCTACAGAACTCTCCACCCCAAATCAACAGAATATACATTTTTTTCAGCACCACACCACACCTATTCCAAAATTGACCACATAGTTGGAAGTAAAGCTCTTCTCAGCAAATGTAAAAGAACAGAGATTATAACAAACTGTCTCTCAGACCACAGTGCAATCAAACTAGAACTCAGGATTAAGAAACTCAGTCAAAACCGCTCAACTACATGGAAACTGAACAACCTGCTCCTGAATGACTATTGGGTACATAATGAAATGAAGGCAGAAATAAAGATGTTCTTTGAAACCAACGAGAACAAAGACACAACGTACCAGAATCTCTGGGACACGTTCAAAGCAGTGTGTAGAGGGAAATTTATAGCACTAAATGCCCACAAGAGAAAGCAGGAAAGATCCAAAATTGACACCCTAACATCACAATTAAAAGAACTAGAAAAGCAAGAGCAAACACATTCAAAAGCTAACAGAAGGCTAGAAATAACTAAAATCAGAGCAGAACTGAAGGAAATAGAGACACAAAAAACCCTTCAAAAAATTAATGAATCTAGGAGCTGGTTTTTTGAAAAGATCAACAAAATTGATGGACCGCTAGCAAGACTAATAAAGAAGAAAAGAGAGAAGAATCAAATAGATGCAATAAAAAACGAAAAAGGGGATATCACCACCGATCCCACAGAAATACAATCTACCATCAGAGAATACTACAAACACCTCTATGCAAATAAACTAGAAAATCTGGAAGAAATGGATAAATTCCTCGACAAATACACCCTCCCAAGACTAAACCAGGAAGAAGTTGAATCTCTGAATAGACCAATAACAGGTTCTGAAATTGTGGCAATAATCAATAGCTTACCAACCAAAAAGAGTCCAGGACCTGATGGATTCACAGCTGAATTCTACCAGAGGTACAAGGAGGAACTGGTACCATTCCTTCTGAAACTATTCCAATCGATAGAAAAAGAGGGAATCCTCCCTAACACATTTTACGAAGCCAGCATCGTCCTGATACCAAAACCTGGCAGAGACATAACCAAAAAAGAGAATTTCAGACCAATATCCTTGATGAACATTGATGCAAAAATCCTCAATAAAATACTGGCAAACCGAATCCAGCAGCACATCAAAAAGCTTATCCACCATGATCAAGTGGGCTTCATCCCTGGGATGCAAGGCTGGTTCAACATACGCAAATCAATAAATGTAATCCAGCATATAAACAGAACCAAAGACAAAAACCACATGATTATCTCAATAGATGCAGAAAAGGCCTTTGACAAAATTCAACAACCCTTCATGCTAAAAACTCTCAATAAATTAGGTATTGATGGGACGTATCTCAAAATAATAAGAGCTATCTACGACAAACCCACAGCCAATATCATACTGAATGGGCAAAAACTGGAAGCATTCCCTCTGAAAACTGGCACAAGACAGGGATGCCCTCTCTCACCGCTACTATTCAACATAGTGCTGGAAGTTCTGGCCAGAGCAATCAGGCAGGAGAAGGAAATAAAGGGTATTCAATTAGGAAAAGAGGAAGTCAAATTGTCCCTGTTTGCAGATGACATGATTGTATATCTAGAAAACCCCATTGTCTCAGCCCAAAATCTCCTTAAGCTGATTAGCAACTTCAGCAAAGTCTCAGGATACAAAATTAATGTACAAAAATCACAAGCATTCTTGTACACCAAAAACAGACAAACAGAGAGCCAAATCATGAGTGAACTCCCATTCACAATTGCTTCAAAGAGAATAAAATACCTAGGAATCCAACTTACCAGGGATGTGAAGGACCTCTTCAAGGAGAACTACAAACCACTGCTCAATGAAATAAAAGAGGATACAAACAAATGGAAGAACATTCCATGCTCATGGGTTGGAAGAATCAATATCGTGAAAATGGCCATACTGCCCAAGGTAATTTATAGATTCAATGCCATCCCCATCAAGCTACCAATGACTTTCTTCACAGAATTGGAAAAAACTACTTTAAAGTTCATATGGAACCAAAAAAGAGCCCGCATCGCCAAGTCAATCCTAAGCCAAAAGAACAAAGCTGGAGGCATCACGCTACCTGACTTTAAACTATACTACAAGGCTACAATAACCAAAACAGCATGGTACTGGTACCACAACAGAGACATAGATCAATGGAACAGAACAGAGCCCTCAGAAATGATGCCGCATAGCTACAACTATCTGATCTTTGACAAACCTGACAAAAACAAGAAATGGGGAAAGGATTCCCTATTTAATAAATGGTGCTGGGAAAACTGGCTAGCCATATGTAGAAAGCTGCAACTGGATCCCTTCCTTACACCTTATACAAAAATTAATTCAAGATGGATTAAAGACTTATATGTTAGACCTAAAACCATTAAAATCCTACAAGAAAACCTAGGCAATACCATTCAGGACATAGGCGTGGGCAAGGACTTCATGTCTAAAACACCAAAAGCAATGGCAACAAAAGCCAAAATCGACAAATGGGATCTCATTAAACTAAAGAGCTTCTGCACAGCAAAAGAAACTATCATCAGAGTGAGCAGGCAACCTACACAATGGGAGAAAATTTTTGCAACCTACTCATCTGACAAAGGGCTAATATCCAGAATCTACAATGAACTCAAACAAATTTACAAGAAAAAAACAAACAACCCCATCAAAAAGTGGGCAGAGGACATGAACAGACACTTCTCAAAAGAAGACATTTATGCAGCCAAAAAACACATGAAGAAATGCTCCTCATCACTGGCCATCAGAGAAATGCAAATCAAAACCACAGTGAGATACCATCTCACACCAGTTAGAATGGCCATCATTAAAAAATCAGGAAACAACAGGTGCTGGAGAGGATGTGGAGAAATAGGAACACTTTTACACTGTTGGTGGGACTGTAAACTAGTTCAACCATTGTGGAAGTCAGTGTGGCGATTCCTCAGGGATCTCGAACTAGAAATACCATTTGACCCAGCCATCCCATTACTGGGTATATACCCAAAGGACTATAAATCATGCTGCTATAAAGACACATGCACACGTATGTTTATTGCGGCACTATTCACAATAGCAAAGAGTTGGAACCAACCCAAATGTCCAACAACGATAGACTGGATTAAGAAAATGTGGCACATATACACCATGGAATACTATGCAGCCATAAAAAATGATGAGTTCGTGTCCTTTGTAGGGACATGGATGAAACTGGAAAACATCATTCTCAGTAAACTATCGCAAGGACAAAAAACCAAACACCGCATGTTCTCACTCATAGGTGGGAATTGAACAATGAGAACTCATGGACACAGGAAGGGGAACATCACGCTCCGGGGACTGTTGTGGGGTGGGGGGAGGGGGGAGGGACAGCATTAGGAGATACACCTAATGCTAAATGACGAATTAATGGGTGCAGGAAATCAACATGGCACATGGATACATATGTAACAAACCTGCATATTGTGCACATGTACCCTAAAACCCTAAAGTATAATAAAAAAAAAAAAAAAAAAAAAAAAAGAAAAAAAAAAAAAAAAAAAAAAGTATGGTTTAACTCTGTTAGCTGAATGCTCAGATCAGAAAGAAGTTTCACAGAATGCTTCTGTGTAGTTTATATTTGAATATATTCCTTTTTCCACTACTACTCTGTTAGCGCTCCAAATGTCCAGTTGCATTTTCCACAGAAAGAGTGTTCAGATCTGCTCAATCAAAAGTATGGTTTAACTCTGTTAGCTGAATGCACAGATCAGAAAGAAGTTTCACAGAATGCTTCTGTGTAGTTTATATTTGAATATATACCTTTTTCCACTACTACTCTCTTAGCGCTCCAAATGTCCAGTTGCATTTTCTACAGAAAGAGTGTTCAGATCTGCTCAATCAAAAGTATGGTTTAACTCTGTTAGCTTAATGCACAGATCAGAAAGAAGTTTCACAGAATGATTCTGTGTAGTTTATATTTGGAGACATTCCTTTTTCCACTATTACCCTCTTAGCGCTCCGAATCTCCACTTGCATTTTCTACAGAAAGAGTGTTTCAGAATGGCTCAATCAAAACTAAGGTTCAATTCTTTTAGTTGAACAAACAGAACAGAAAGAAGTTTCACACAATTCTTTTGTGTAGTTTTTATTTGTAGACATTCTTTTTCCCAATATAGGCCTCTTAGCGCTCAGAATGTCCAATTGCAGTTTCTACAGAAAGAGTGTTTCAGAACGGCTCAATCAAAAGTAAGGTTCAACTCTGTTAGTTGAATGCACAGAACAGAAAGAATTTTCACAGAATGCTACTGTGTAGTTTATATTTGAATATATTCCTTTTTCCACTATTACCCTCTTAGCGCTCCGAATGTCCACTTGCATTTTCTACAGAAAGAGTGTTCAGAACTGCGCAATCAAAAGTATGGTTTAACTCTGTTAGCTTAATGAACATATCAGGAATAAGTTTCACACAATGCTTCTGTGTAGTTTTTATTTGAAGATATTATTTTGCCCAATAGAGGCCTCTTAGCGCTCAGAATGTCCAATTGCAGTTTCTTCAGAAAGATTGTTTCAGAAAGGTTCAATCAAATGTAAGGTTCAACTCTGTTAGTTGAATGCACGGAACAGAAAGAAGTTTCATACAATGCTTCTGTGTAGTTTATATATGAACATATTCTTTTTTCCACTATTACCCACTTAGCGCTACGAATGTCCAGTTGCATTTTCTACAGACAGAGTGTTTCAAAACTGCTCAATCAAAAGTATGGTTTAACTCTGTTAGCTGAATGCTCAGATCAGAAAGAAGTTTCACAGAATGCTTCTGTGTAGTTTATATTTGAATATATTCCTTTTTCCACTACTACTCTCTTAGCGCTCCAAATGTCCAGTTGCATTTTCTACAGAAAGAGTGTTCAGATCTGCTCAATCAAAAGTATGGTTTAACTCTGTTAGCTGAATGCACAGATCAGAAAGAAGTTTCACAGAATGATTCTGTGTAGTTTATATTTGGAGACATTCCTTTTTCCACTATTACCCTCTTAGCGCTCCGAATCTCCACTTGCATTTTCTACAGAAAGAGTGTTTCAGAACGGCTCAATCAAAACTAAGGTTCAACTCTTTTAGTTGAACAAACAGAACAGAAAGAAGTTTCACACAATTCTTCTGTGTAGTTTTTATTTGTAGACATTATTTTTCCCAATATAGGCCTCTTAGCGCTCAGAATGTCCAATTGCAGTTTCTACAGAAAGAGTGTTTCAGAACGGCTCAATCAAAAGTAAGGTTCAACTCTGTTAGTTGAATGCACAGAACAGAAAGAAGTTTCATACAATGCTTCTGTGTAGTTTATATTTGAACATATTCTTTTTTCCACTATTACCCACTTAGCGCTACGAATGTCCAGTTGCATTTTCTACAGACAGTGTGTTTCAAAACTGCTCAATCAAAAGTATGGTTTAACTCTGTTAGCTGAATGCTCAGATCAGAAAGAAGTTTCACAGAATGCTTCTGTGTAGTTTATATTTGAATATATTCCTTTTTCCACTACTAATCTCTTAGCGCTCCAAAAGTCCAGTTGCATTTTCTACAGAAAGAGTGTTCAGATCTGCTCAATCAAAAGTATGGTTTAACTCTGTTAGCTGAATGCACAGATCAGAAAGAAGTTTCACAGAATGATTCTGTGTAGTTTATATTTGGAGACATTCCTTTTTCCACTATTACCCTCTTAGCGCTCCGAATCTCCACTTGCATTTTCTACAGAAAGAGTGTTTCTGAACGGCTCAATCAAAACTAAGGTTCAACTCTTTTAGTTGAACAAACAAAACAGAAAGAAGTTTCACACATTTCTTCTGTGTAGTTTTTATTTGTAGACATTCTTTTTCCCAATATAGGCCTCCTAGCGCTCAGAATGTCCAATTGCAGTTTCTACAGAAAGAGTGTTTCAGAACGGCTCAATCAAAAGTAAGGTTCAACTCTGTTGGTTGAATGCACAGAACAGAAAGAATTTTCACAGAATGCTACTGTGTAGTTTATATTTGAATATATTCCTTTTTCCACTATTACCCTCTTAGCGCTCCGAATCTCCGCTTGCATTTTCTACAGAAAGAGTGTTTCAGAACGGCTCAATCAAAACTAAGGTTCAACTCTTTTAGTTGAACAAACAGAACAGAAAGAAGTTTCACACAATTCTTCTGTGTAGTTTTTATTTGTAGACATACTTTTTCCCAATATAGGCCTCTTAGCGCTCAGAATGTCCAATTGCAGTTTCTACAGAAAGAGTGTTTCACAACGGCTCAATCAAAAGTAAGGTTCAACTCTGTTAGTTGAATGCACAGAACAGAAAGAAGTTTCATACAATGCTTCTGTATAGTTTATATTTGAACATATTCTTTTTTCCACTATTACCCACTTAGCGCTACGAATGTCCAGTTGCATTTTCTACAGACAGTGTGTTTCAAAACTGCTCAATCAAAAGTATGGTTTAACTCTGTTAGCTGAATGCTCAGATCAGAAAGAAGTTTCACAGAATGCTTCTGTGTAGTTTATATTTGAATATATTCCTTTTTCCACTACTACGCTCTTAGCGCTCCAAATGTCCAGTTGCATTTTCTACAGAAAGAGTGTTCAGATCTGCTCAATCAAAAGTATGATTTAACTCTGTTAGCTGAATGCACAGATCAGAAAGAAGTTTCACCGAATGATTCTGTGTAGTTTATATTTGAAGACATTCCTTTTTCCACTATTACCCTCTTACCGCTCCGAATCTCCACTTGCATTTTCTACAAAAAGAGTGTTTCATAACTGCTCAATCAAAAATATGTTTTATGTCTGTTAACTGAATTTACAGATCAGAAATAAGTTTCACAGAATGCATCTGTGTAGTTTTTATTTGAAGATATACTTTTTCCCAAGGTAGGCCTCTTAGCGCTTAGCATGTCCAATTGCAGTTTCTACAGAAAGAGTGTTTCAGAACGGCTCAATCAAAAGTAAGGTTCAACTCTGTTGGTTGAATGCACAGAACAGAAAGAATTTTCACAGAATGCTACTGTGTAGTTTATATTTGAATATATTCCTTTTTCCACTATTACCCTCTTAGCGCTCCGAATGTCCACTTGCATTTTCTACAGAAAGAGTGTTCAGAACTGCGCAATCAAAAGTATGGTTTAACTCTGTTAGCTTAATGAACATATCAGGAATAAGTTTCACACAATGCTTCTGTGTAGTTTTTATTTGAAGATATTATTTTTCCCAATAGAGGCCTCTTAGCGCTCAGAATGTCCAATTGCAGTTTCTACAGAAAGAGTGTTTCAGAAAGGCTCAATCAAAAGTAAGGTTCAACTCTGTTAGTTGAATGCACAGAACAGAAAGTAGTTTCATACAATGCTTCTGTGTAGTTTATATTTGAACATATTGTTTTTTCCACTATTAACCACTTAGCGCTACGAATGTCCAGTTGCATTTACTACAGACAGAGTGTTTCAAAACTGCTCAATCAAAAGTATGGTTTAACTCTGTTAGCTGAATGCTCAGATCAGAAAGAAGTTTCACAGAATGCTTCTGTGTAGTTTATATTTGAATATATTCCTTTTTCCACTACTACTCTCTTAGCGCTCCAAATGTCCAGTTGCATTTTCTACAGAAAGAGTGTTCAGATCTGCTCAATCAAAAGTATGGTTTAACTCTGTTAGCTGAATGCACAGATCAGAAAGAAGTTTCACAGAATGATTCTGTGTAGTTTATATTTGGAGACATTCCTTTTTCCACTATTACCCTCTTAGCGCTCCGAATGTCCACTTGCATTTTCTACAGAAAGAGTGTTTCAGAACGGCTCAATCAAAACTAAGGTTCAACTCTTTTAGTTGAACAAACAGAACAGAAAGAAGTTTCACACAATTCTTCTGTGTAGTTTTTATTTGTAGACATTCTTTTTCCCAATATTGGCCTCCTAGCGCTCAGAATGTCCAATTGCAGTTTCTACAGAAAGAGTGTTTCAGAACGGCTCAAGCAAAAGTAAGGTTCAACTCTGTTAGTTGAATGCACAGAACAGAAAGTAGTTTCATACAATGCTTCTGTGTAGTTTATATTTGAACATATTCTTTTTTCCACTATTACCCACTTAGCGCTACGAATGTCCAGTTGCATTTTCTACAGACAGAGTGTTTCAAAACTGCTCAATCAAAAGTATGGTTTAACTCTGTTAGCTGAATGCTCAGATCAGAAAGAAGTTTCACGGAATGCTTCTGTGTAGTTTATATTTTAATATATTCCTTTTTCCACTACTACGCTCTTAGCGCTCCAAATGTCCAGTTGCATTTTCTACAGAAAGAGTGTTCAGATCTGCTCAATCAAAAGTATGGTTTAACTCTGTTAGCTGAATGCACAGATCAGAAAGAAGTTTCACCGAATGATTCTGTGTAGTTTATATTTGAAGACATTCCTTTTTCCACTATTACCCTCTTAGCGCTCCGAATCTCCACTTGCATTTTCTACAAAAAGAGTGTTTCATAACTGCTCAATCAAAAATATGTTTTATCTCTGTTAACTGAATTTACAGATCAGAAATAAGTTTCACAGAATGCATCTGTGTAGTTTTTATTTGAAGATATTCTTTTTCCCAATGTAGGCCTCTTAGCGCTTAGCATGTCCAATTGCAGTTTCTACAGAAAGAGTGTTTCAGAACGGCTCAATCAAAAGTAAGGTTCAACTCTGTTAGTTGAATGCACAGAACAGAAAGAATTTTCACAGAATGCTACTGTGTAGTTTATATTTGAATATATTCCTTTTTCCACTATTACCCTCTTAGCGCTCCGAATGTCCACTTGCATTTTCTACAGAAAGAGTGTTCAGAACTGCGCAATCAAAAGTATGGTTTAACTCTGTTAGGTTAATGAACATATCAGGAATAAGTTTCACACAATGCTTCTGTGTAGTTTTTATTTGAAGATATTATTTTTCCCAATAGAGGCCTCTTAGCGCTCAGAATGTCCAATTGCAGTTTCTACAGAAAGAGTGTTTCAGAAAGGCTCAATCAAAAGTAAGGTTCAACTCTGTTAGTTGAATGCACAGAACAGAAAGTAGTTTCATACAATGCTTCTGTGTAGTTTATATTTGAACATATTGTTTTTTCCACTATTAACCACTTAGCGCTACGAATGTCCAGTTGCATTTACTACAGACAGAGTGTTTCAAAACTGCTCAATCAAAAGTATGGTTTAACTCTGTTAGCTGAATGCTCAGATCAGAAAGAAGTTTCACAGAATGCTTCTGTGTAGTTTATATTTGAATATATTCCTTTTTCCACTACTACTCTCTTAGCGCTCCAAATGTAAAGTTGCATTTTCTACAGAAAGAGTGTTCAGATCTGCTCAATCAAAAGTATGGTTTAACTCTGTTAGCTGAATGCACAGATCAGAAAGAAGTTTCACAGAATGATTCTGTGTAGTTTATATTTGGAGACATTCCTTTTTCCACTATTACCCTCTTAGCGCTCCGAATGTCCACTTGCATTTTCTACAGAAAGAGTGTTTCAGAACGGCTCAATCAAAACTAATGTTCAACTCTTTTAGTTGAACAAACAGAACAGAAAGAAGTTTCACACAATTCTTCTGTGTAGTTTTTATTTGTAGACATTCTTTTTCCCAATATTGGCCTCCTAGCGCTCAGAATGTCCAATTGCAGTTTCTACAGAAAGAGTGTTTCAGAACGGCTCAATCAAAAGTAAGGTTCAACTCTGTTAGTTGAATGCACAGAACAGAAAGTAGTTTCATACAATGCTTCTGTGTAGTTTATATTTGAACATATTCTTTTTTCCACTATTACCCACTTAGCGCTACGAATGTCCAGTTGCATTTTCTACAGACAGAGTGTTTCAAAACTGCTCAATCAAAAGTATGGTTTAACTCTGTTAGCTGAATGCTCAGATCAGAAAGAAGTTTCACGGAATGCTTCTGTGTAGTTTATATTTTAATATATTCCTTTTTCCACTACTACGCTCTTAGCGCTCCAAATGTCCAGTTGCATTTTCTACAGAAAGAGTGTTCAGATCTGCTCAATCAAAAGTATGGTTTAACTCTGTTAGCTGAATGCACAGATCAGAAAGAAGTTTCACCGAATGATTCTGTGTAGTTTATATTTGAAGACATTCCTTTTTCCACTATTACCCTCTTAGCGCTCCGAATCTCCACTTGCATTTTCTACAAAAAGAGTGTTTCATAACTGCTCAATCAAAAATATGTTTTATCTCTGTTAACTGAATTTACAGATCAGAAATAAGTTTCACAGAATGCATCTGTGTAGTTTTTATTTGAAGATATTCTTTTTCCCAATGTAGGCCTCTTAGCGCTTAGCATGTCCAATTGCAGTTTCTACAGAAAGAGTGTTTCAGAACGGCTCAATCAAAAGTAAGGTTCAACTCTGTTAGTTGAATGCACAGAACAGAAAGAATTTTCACAGAATGCTACTGTGTAGTTTATATTTGAATATATTCCTTTTTCCACTATTACCCTCTTAGTGCTCCGAATGTCCACTTGCATTTTCTACAGAAAGAGTGTTCAGAACTGCGCAATCAAAAGTATGGTTTAACTCTGTTAGCTTAATGAACATATCAGGAATAAGTTTCACACAATGCTTCTGTGTAGTTTTTATTTGAAGATATTATTTTTCCCAATAGAGGCCTCTTAGCGCTCAGAATGTCCAATTGCAGTTTCTACAGAAAGAGTGTTTCAGAAAGGCTCAATCAAAAGTAAGGTTCAACTCTGTTAGTTGAATGCACAGAACAGAAAGAAGTTTCATACAATGCTTCTGTGTAGTTTATATTTGAACATATTCTTTTTTCCACTATTACCCACTTAGCGCTACGAATGTCCAGTTGCATTTTATACAGACAGAGTGTTTCAAAACTGCTCAATCAAAAGTATGGTTTAACTCTGTTAGCTGAATGCTCAGATCAGAAAGAAGTTTCACAGAATGCTTCTGTGTAGTTTATATTTGAATATATTCCTTTTTCCACTACTACTCTCTTAGCGCTCCAAATGTCCAGTTGCATTTTCTACAGAAAGAGTGTTCAGATCTGCTCAATCAAAAGTATGGTTTAACTCTGTTAGCTGAATGCACAGATCAGAAAGAAGTTTCACAGAATGATTCTGTGTAGTTTATATTTGGAGACATTCCTTTTTCCACTATTACCCTCTTAGCGCTCCGAATCTCCACTTGCATTTTCTACAGAAAGAGTGTTTCAGAACGGCTCAATCAAAACTAAGGTTCAACTCTTTTAGTTGAACAAACAGAACAGAAAGAAGTTTCACACATTTCTTCTGTGTAGTTCTTATTTGTAGACATTCTTTTTCCCAATATAGGCCTCCTAGCGCTCAGAATGTCCAATTGCAGTTTCTACAGAAAGAGTGTTTCAGAACGGCTCAATCAAAAGTAAGGTTCAACTCTGTTAGTTGAATGCACAGAACAGAAAGTAGTTTCATACAATGCTTCTGTGTAGTTTATATTTGAACATATTCTTTTTTCCACTATTACCCACTTAGCGCTACGAATGTCCAGTTGCATTTTCTACTGACAGAGTGTTTCAAAGCTGCTCAATCAAAAGTATGGTTTAACTCTGTTAGCTGAATGCTCAGATCAGAAAGATGTTTCACAGAATGCTTCTGTGTAGTTTATATTTGAATATATTCCTTTTTCCACTACTACGCTCTTAGCGCTCCAAATGTCCAGTTGCATTTTCTACAGAAAGAGTGTTCAGATCTGCTCAATCAAAAGTATGGTTTAACTCTTTTAGCTGAATGCACAGATCAGAAAGAAGTTTCACCGAATGATTCTGTGTAGTTTATATTTGAAGACATTCCTTTTTCCACTATTACCCTCTTAGCGCTCCGAATCTCCACTTGCATTTTCTACAAAAAGAGTGTTTCATAACTGCTCAATCAAAAATATGTTTTATCTCTGTTAACTGAATTTACAGATCAGAAATAAGCTTCACAGAATGCATCTGTGTAGTTTTTATTTGAAGATATGCTTTTTCCCATTATAGGCCTCTTAGCGCTTAGCATGTCCAATTGCAGTTTCTACAGAAAGAGTGTTTCAGAACGGCTCAATCAAAAGTAAGGTTCAACTATGTTGGTTGAATGCACAGAACAGAAAGAATTTTCACAGAATGCTACTGTGTAGTTTATATTTGAATATATTCCTTTTTCCACTATTACCCTCTTAGCGCTCCGAATGTCCACTTGCATTTTCTACAGAAAGAGTGTTCAGAACTGCGCAATCAAAAGTATGGTTTAACTCTGTTAGCTTAATGAACATATCAGGAATAAGTTTCACACAATGCTTCTGTGTAGTTTTTATTTGAAGATATTATTTTTCCCAATAGAGGCCTCTTAGCGCTCAGAATGTCCAATTGCAATTTCTACAGAAAGAGTGTTTCAGAAAGGCTCAATCAAAAGTAAGGTTCAACTCTGTTAGTTGAATGCACAGAACAGAAAGAAGTTTCATACAATGCTTCTGTGTAGTTTATATTTGAACATATTCTTTTTTCCACTATTACCCACTTAGCGCTACGAATGTCCAGTTGCATTTTCTACAGACAGAGTGTTTCAAAACTGCTCAATCAAAAGTATGGTTTAACTCTGTTAGCTGAATGCTCAGATCAGAAAGAAGTTTCACAGAATGCTTCTGTGTAGTTTATATTTGAATATATTCCTTTTTCCACTACTACTCTCTTAGCGCTCCAAATGTCCAGTTGCATTTTCTACAGAAAGAGTGTTCAGATCTGCTCAATCAAAAGTATGGTTTAACTCTGTTAGCTGAATGCACAGATCAGAAAGAAGTTTCACAGAATGATTCTGTGTAGTTTATGTTTGGAGACATTCCTTTTTCCACTATTACCCTCTTAGCGCTCCGAATCTCCGCTTGCATTTTCTACAGAAAGAGTGTTTCAGAACGGCTCAATCAAAACTAAGGTTCAACTCTTTTAGTTGAACAAACAGAACAGAAAGAAGTTTCACACAATTCTTCTGTGTAGTTTTTATTTGTAGACATACTTTTTCCCAATATAGGCCTCTTAGCGCTCAGAATGTCCAATTGCAGTTTCTACAGAAAGAGTGTTTCACAACGGCTCAATCAAAAGTAAGGTTCAACTCTGTTAGTTGAATGCACAGAACAGAAAGAAGTTTCATACAATGCTTCTGTGTAGTTTATATTTGAACATATTCTTTTTTCCACTATTACCCACTTAGCGCTACGAATGTCCAGTTGCATTTTCTACAGACAGTGTGTTTCAAAACTGCTCAATCAAAAGTATGGTTTAACTCTGTTAGCTGAATGCTCAGATCAGAAAGAAGTTTCACAGAATGCTTCTGTGTAGTTTATATTTGAATATATTCCTTTTTCCACTACTACGCTCTTAGCGCTCCAAATGTCCAGTTGCATTTTCTACAGAAAGAGTGTTCAGATCTGCTCAATCAAAAGTATGATTTAACTCTGTTAGCTGAATGCACAGATCAGAAAGAAGTTTCACCGAATGATTCTGTGTAGTTTATATTTGAAGACATTCCTTTTTCCACTATTACCCTCTTACCGCTCCGAATCTCCACTTGCATTTTCTACAAAAAGAGTGTTTCATAACTGCTCAATCAAAAATATGTTTTATGTCTGTTAACTGAATTTACAGATCAGAAATAAGTTTCACAGAATGCATCTGTGTAGTTTTTATTTGAAGATATACTTTTTCCCAAGGTAGGCCTCTTAGCGCTTAGCATGTCCAATTGCAGTTTCTACAGAAAGAGTGTTTCAGAACGGCTCAATCAAAAGTAAGGTTCAACTCTGTTGGTTGAATGCACAGAACAGAAAGAATTTTCACAGAATGCTACTGTGTAGTTTATATTTGAATATATTCCTTTTTCCACTATTACCCTCTTAGCGCTCCGAATGTCCACTTGCATTTTCTACAGAAAGAGTGTTCAGAACTGCGCAATCAAAAGTATGGTTTAACTCTGTTAGCTTAATGAACATATCAGGAATAAGTTTCACACAATGCTTCTGTGTAGTTTTTATTTGAAGATATTATTTTTCCCAATAGAGGCCTCTTAGCGCTCAGAATGTCCAATTGCAGTTTCTACAGAAAGAGTGTTTCAGAAAGGCTCAATCAAAAGTAAGGTTCAACTCTGTTAGTTGAATGCACAGAACAGAAAGTAGTTTCATACAATGCTTCTGTGTAGTTTATATTTGAACATATTGTTTTTTCCACTATTAACCACTTAGCGCTACGAATGTCCAGTTGCATTTACTACAGACAGAGTGTTTCAAAACTGCTCAATCAAAAGTATGGTTTAACTCTGTTAGCTGAATGCTCAGATCAGAAAGAAGTTTCACAGAATGCTTCTGTGTAGTTTATATTTGAATATATTCCTTTTTCCACTACTACTCTCTTAGCGCTCCAAATGTCCAGTTGCATTTTCTACAGAAAGAGTGTTCAGATCTGCTCAATCAAAAGTATGGTTTAACTCTGTTAGCTGAATGCACAGATCAGAAAGAAGTTTCACAGAATGATTCTGTGTAGTTTATATTTGGAGACATTCCTTTTTCCACTATTACCCTCTTAGCGCTCCGAATGTCCACTTGCATTTTCTACAGAAAGAGTGTTTCAGAACGGCTCAATCAAAACTAAGGTTCAACTCTTTTAGTTGAACAAACAGAACAGAAAGAAGTTTCACAGAATGCATCTGTGTAGTTTTTATTTGAAGATATTCTTTTTCCCAATGTAGGCCTCTTAGCGCTTAGCATGTCCAATTGCAGTTTCTACAGAAAGAGTGTTTCAGAACGGCTCAATTAAAAGTAAGGTTCAACTCTGTTAGTTGAATGCACAGAACAGAAAGAATTTTCACAGAATGCTACTGTGTAGTTTATATTTGAATATATTCCTTTTTCCACTATTACCCTCTTAGCGCTCCGAATGTCCACTTGCATTTTCTACAGAAAGAGTGTTCAGAACTGCGCAATCAAAAGTATGGTTTAACTCTGTTAGCTTAATGAACATATCAGAAATAAGTTTCACACAATGCTTCTGTGTAGTTTTTATTTGAAGATATTATTTTTCCCAATAGAGGCCTCTTAGCACTCAGAATGTCCAATTGCAGTTTCTACAGAAAGAGTGTTTCAGAAAGGCTCAATCAAAAGTAAGGTTCAACTCTGTTAGTTGAATGCACATAACAGAAAGAAATTTCATGGAATGCTTCTGTGTAGTTTATATTTGAACATATTCTTTTTTCCACTATTACCCACTTGGCGCTACAAATGTCCAGTTGCATTTTCTACAGACAGAGTGTTTCAAAACTGCTCAATCAAAAGTATGGTTTAACTCTGTTAGCTGAATGCTCAGATCAGAAAGAAGTTTCACAGAATGCTTCTGTGTAGTTTATATTTGAATATATTCCTTTTTCCACTACTACTCTCTTAGCGCTCCAAATGTCCAGTTGCATTTTCTACAGAAAGAGTGTTCAGATCTGCTCAATCAAAAGTATGGTTTAACTCTGTTAGCTGAATGCACAGATCAGAAAGAAGTTTCACAGAATGATTCTGTGTAGTTTATATTTGGAGACATTCCTTTTTCCACTATTACCCTCTTAGCGCTCCGAATGTCCACTTGCATTTTCTACAGAAAGAGTGTTTCAGAACGGCTCAATCAAAACTAAGGTTCAACTCTTTTAGTTGAACAAACAGAACAGAAAGAAGTTTCACAGAATGCATCTGTGTAGTTTTTATTTGAAGATATTCTTTTTCCCAATGTAGGCCTCTTAGCGCTTAGCATGTCCAATTGCAGTTTCTACAGAAAGAGTGTTTCAGAACGGCTCAATTAAAAGTAAGGTTCAACTCTGTTAGTTGAATGCACAGAACAGAAAGAATTTTCACAGAATGCTACTGTGTAGTTTATATTTGAATATATTCCTTTTTCCACTATTACCCTCTTAGCGCTCCGAATGTCCACTTGCATTTTCTACAGAAAGAGTGTTCAGAACTGCGCAATCAAAAGTATGGTTTAACTCTGTTAGCTTAATGAACATATCAGAAATAAGTTTCACACAATGCTTCTGTGTAGTTTTTATTTGAAGATATTATTTTTCCCAATAGAGGCCTCTTAGCACTCAGAATGTCCAATTGCAGTTTCTACAGAAAGAGTGTTTCAGAAAGGCTCAATCAAAAGTAAGGTTCAACTCTGTTAGTTGAATGCACAGAACAGAAAGAAATTTCATGGAATGCTTCTGTGTAGTTTATATTTGAACATATTCTTTTTTCCACTATTACCCACTTGGCGCTACAAATGTCCAGTTGCATTTTCTACAGACAGAGTGTTTCAAAACTGCTCAATCAAAAGTATGGTTTAACTCTGTTAGCTGAATGCTCAGATCAGAAAGAAGTTTCACAGAATGCTTCTGTGTAGTTTATATTTGCATATATTCCTTTTTCCACTACTACTCTCTTAGCGCTCCAATTGTCCAGTTGCATTTTCTACAGAAAGAGTGTTCAGATCTGCTCAATCAAAAGTATGGTTTAACTCTGTTAGCTGAATGCACAGATCAGAAAGAAGTTTCACAGAATGATTCTGTGTAGTTTATATTTGGAGACATTCCTTTTTCCACTATTACCCTCTTAGCGCTCCGAATCTCCACTTGCATTTTCTACAGAAAGAGTGTTTCAGAACGGCTCAATCAAAACTAAGGTTCAACTCTTTTAGTTGAACAAACAGAACAGAAAGAAGTTTCACACAATTCTTCTGTGTAGTTTTTATTTGTAGACATTCTTTTTCCCAATATAGGCCTCTTAGCGCTCAGAATGTCCAATTGCAGTTTCTACAGAAAGAGTGTTTCAGAACGGCTCAATCAAAAGTAAGGTTCAACTCTGTTAGTTGAATGCACAGAACAGAAAGAAGTTTCATACAATGCTTCTGTGTAGTTCATATTTGAACATATTCTTTTTTCCACTATTACCCACTTAGCGCTACGAATGTCCAGTTGCATTTTCTACAGACAGAGTGTTCCAAAACTGCTGAATCAAAAGCATGGTTTAACTCTGTTAGCTGAATGCTCAGATCAGGAAGAAGTTTCACAGAATGCTTCTGTGTAGTTTATATTTGAATATATTCCTTTTTCCACTACTACGCTCTTAGCGCTCCAAATGTCCAGTTGCATTTTCTACAGAAAGAGTGTTCATATCTGCTCAATCAAAAGTATGGTTTAACTCTGTTAGCTGAATGCACAGATCAGAAAGAAGTTTCACCGAATGATTCTGTGTAGTTTATATTTGAAGACATTCCTTTTTCCACTATTACCCTCTTAGCGCTCCGAATGTCCACTTGCATTTTCTACAGAAAGAGTGTTCAGAACTGCGCAATCAAAAGTATGGTTTAACTCTGTTAGCTTAATGAACATATCAGAAATAAGTTTCACACAATGCTTCTGTGTAGTTTTTATTTGAAGATATTATTTTTCCCAAGAGAGGCCTCTTAGCGCTCAGAATGTCCAATTGCAGTTTCTACAGAAAGAGTGTTTCAGAAAGGCTCAATCAAAAGTAAGGTTCAACTCTGTTAGTTGAATGCACAGAACAGAAAGAAGTTTCATACAATGTTTCTGTGTAGTTTATATTTGAATATATTCCTTTTTCCACTACTACTCTCTTAGCGCTCCAAATGTCCAGTTGCATTTTCTACAGAAAGAGTGTTCAGATCTGCTCAATCAAAAGTATGGTTTAACTCTGTTAGCTGAATGCACAGATCAGAAAGAAGTTTCACAGAATGATTCTGTGTAGTTTATATTTGGAGACATTCCTTTTTCCACTATTACCCTCTTAGCGCTCCGAATCTCCACTTGCATTTTCTACAGAAAGAGTGTTTCAGAACGGCTCAATCAAAACTAAGGTTCAACTCTTTTAGTTGAACAAACAGAACAGAAAGAAGTTTTACACAATTCTTCTGTGTAGTTTTTATTTGTAGACATTCTTTTTCCCAATATAGGCCTCTTAGCGCTCAGAATGTCCAATTGCAGTTTCTACAGAAAGAGTGTTTCAGAACGGCTCAATCAAAAGTAAGGTTCAACTCTGTTAGTTGAATGCACAGAACAGAAAGAAGTTTCATACAATGCTTCTGTGTAGTTTATATTTGAACATACTCTTTTTTCCACTATTACCCACTTGGCGCTACGAATGTCCAGTTGCATTTTCTACAGACAGAGTGTTTCAAAACTGCTCAATCAAAAGTATGGTTTAACTCTGTTAGCTGAATGCTCAGATCAGAAAGAAGTTTCACAGAATGCTTCTGTGTAGTTTATATTTGCATATATTCCTTTTTCCACTACTACTCTCTTAGCGCTCCAATTGTCCAGTTGCATTTTCTACAGAAAGAGTGTTCAGATCTGCTCAATCAAAAGTATGGTTTAACTCTGTTAGCTGAATGCACAGATCAGAAAGAAGTTTCACAGAATGATTCTGTGTAGTTTATATTTGGAGACATTCCTTTTTCCACTATTACCCTCTTAGCGCTCCGAATCTCCGCTTGCATTTTCTACAGAAAGAGTGTTTCAGAACGGCTCAATCAAAACTAAGGTTCAACTCTTTTAGTTGAACAAACAGAACAGAAAGAAGTTTCACACAATTCTTCTGTGTAGTTTTTATTTGTAGACATACTTTTTCCCAATATAGGCCTCTTAGCGCTCAGAATGTCCAATTGCAGTTTCTACAGAAAGAGTGTTTCACAACGGCTCAATCAAAAGTAAGGTTCAACTCTGTTAGTTGAATGCACAGAACAGAAAGAAGTTTCATACAATGCTTCTGTGTAGTTTATATTTGAACATATTCTTTTTTCCACTATTACCCACTTAGCGCTACGAATGTCCAGTTGCATTTTCTACAGACAGTGTGTTTCAAAACTGCTCAATCAAAAGTATGGTTTAACTCTGTTAGCTGAATGCTCAGATCAGAAAGAAGTTTCACAGAATGCTTCTGTGTAGTTTATATTTGAATATATTCCTTTTTCCACTACTACGCTCTTAGCGCTCCAAATGTCCAGTTGCATTTTCTACAGAAAGAGTGTTCAGATCTGCTCAATCAAAAGTATGATTTAACTCTGTTAGCTGAATGCACAGATCAGAAAGAAGTTTCACCGAATGATTCTGTGTAGTTTATATTTGAAGACATTCCTTTTTCCACTATTACCCTCTTACCGCTCCGAATCTCCACTTGCATTTTCTACAAAAAGAGTGTTTCATAACTGCTCAATCAAAAATATGTTTTATGTCTGTTAACTGAATTTACAGATCAGAAATAAGTTTCACAGAATGCATCTGTGTAGTTTTTATTTGAAGATATACTTTTTCCCAAGGTAGGCCTCTTAGCGCTTAGCATGTCCAATTGCAGTTTCTACAGAAAGAGTGTTTCAGAACGGCTCAATCAAAAGTAAGGTTCAACTCTGTTGGTTGAATGCACAGAACAGAAAGAATTTTCACAGAATGCTACTGTGTAGTTTATATTTGAATATATTCCTTTTTCCACTATTACCCTCTTAGCGCTCCGAATGTCCACTTGCATTTTCTACAGAAAGAGTGTTCAGAACTGCGCAATCAAAAGTATGGTTTAACTCTGTTAGCTTAATGAACATATCAGGAATAAGTTTCACACAATGCTTCTGTGTAGTTTTTATTTGAAGATATTATTTTTCCCAATAGAGGCCTCTTAGCGCTCAGAATGTCCAATTGCAGTTTCTACAGAAAGAGTGTTTCAGAAAGGCTCAATCAAAAGTAAGGTTCAACTCTGTTAGTTGAATGCACAGAACAGAAAGTAGTTTCATACAATGCTTCTGTGTAGTTTATATTTGAACATATTGTTTTTTCCACTATTAACCACTTAGCGCTACGAATGTCCAGTTGCATTTACTACAGACAGAGTGTTTCAAAACTGCTCAATCAAAAGTATGGTTTAACTCTGTTAGCTGAATGCTCAGATCAGAAAGAAGTTTCACAGAATGCTTCTGTGTAGTTTATATTTGAATATATTCCTTTTTCCACTACTACTCTCTTAGCGCTCCAAATGTCCAGTTGCATTTTCTACAGAAAGAGTGTTCAGATCTGCTCAATCAAAAGTATGGTTTAACTCTGTTAGCTGAATGCACAGATCAGAAAGAAGTTTCACAGAATGATTCTGTGTAGTTTATATTTGGAGACATTCCTTTTTCCACTATTACCCTCTTAGCGCTCCGAATGTCCACTTGCATTTTCTACAGAAAGAGTGTTTCAGAACGGCTCAATCAAAACTAAGGTTCAACTCTTTTAGTTGAACAAACAGAACAGAAAGAAGTTTCACACAATTCTTCTGTGTAGTTTTTATTTGTAGACATTCTTTTTCCCAATATTGGCCTCCTAGCGCTCAGAATGTCCAATTGCAGTTTCTACAGAAAGAGTGTTTCAGAACGGCTCAAGCAAAAGTAAGGTTCAACTCTGTTAGTTGAATGCACAGAACAGAAAGTAGTTTCATACAATGCTTCTGTGTAGTTTATATTTGAACATATTCTTTTTTCCACTATTACCCACTTAGCGCTAGGAATGTACAGTTGCATTTTCTACAGACAGAGTGTTTCAAAACTGCTCAATCAAAAGTATGGTTTAACTCTGTTAGCTGAATGCTCAGATCAGAAAGAAGTTTCACGGAATGCTTCTGTGTAGTTTATATTTTAATATATTCCTTTTTCCACTACTACGCTCTTAGCGCTCCAAATGTCCAGTTGCATTTTCTACAGAAAGAGTGTTCAGATCTGCTCAATCAAAAGTATGGTTTAACTCTGTTAGCTGAATGCACAGATCAGAAAGAAGTTTCACCGAATGATTCTGTGTAGTTTATATTTGAAGACATTCCTTTTTCCACTATTACCCTCTTAGCGCTCCGAATCTCCACTTGCATTTTCTACAAAAAGAGTGTTTCATAACTGCTCAATCAAAAATATGTTTTATCTCTGTTAACTGAATTTACAGATCAGAAATAAGTTTCACAGAATGCATCTGTGTAGTTTTTATTTGAAGATATTCTTTTTCCCAATGTAGGCCTCTTAGCGCTTAGCATGTCCAATTGCAGTTTCTACAGAAAGAGTGTTTCAGAACGGCTCAATCAAAAGTAAGGTTCAACTCTGTTAGTTGAATGCACAGAACAGAAAGAATTTTCACAGAATGCTACTGTGTAGTTTATATTTGAATATATTCCTTTTTCCACTATTACCCTCTTAGCGCTCCGAATGTCCACTTGCATTTTCTACAGAAAGAGTGTTCAGAACTGCGCAATCAAAAGTATGGTTTAACTCTGTTAGGTTAATGAACATATCAGGAATAAGTTTCACACAATGCTTCTGTGTAGTTTTTATTTGAAGATATTATTTTTCCCAATAGAGGCCTCTTAGCGCTCAGAATGTCCAATTGCAGTTTCTACAGAAAGAGTGTTTCAGAAAGGCTCAATCAAAAGTAAGGTTCAACTCTGTTAGTTGAATGCACAGAACAGAAAGTAGTTTCATACAATGCTTCTGTGTAGTTTATATTTGAACATATTGTTTTTTCCACTATTAACCACTTAGCGCTACGAATGTCCAGTTGCATTTACTACAGACAGAGTGTTTCAAAACTGCTCAATCAAAAGTATGGTTTAACTCTGTTAGCTGAATGCTCAGATCAGAAAGAAGTTTCACAGAATGCTTCTGTGTAGTTTATATTTGAATATATTCCTTTTTCCACTACTACTCTCTTAGCGCTCCAAATGTAAAGTTGCATTTTCTACAGAAAGAGTGTTCAGATCTGCTCAATCAAAAGTATGGTTTAACTCTGTTAGCTGAATGCACAGATCAGAAAGAAGTTTCACAGAATGATTCTGTGTAGTTTATATTTGGAGACATTCCTTTTTCCACTATTACCCTCTTAGCGCTCCGAATGTCCACTTGCATTTTCTACAGAAAGAGTGTTTCAGAACGGCTCAATCAAAACTAAGGTTCAACTCTTTTAGTTGAACAAACAGAACAGAAAGAAGTTTCACACAATTCTTCTGTGTAGTTTTTATTTGTAGACATTCTTTTTCCCAATATTGGCCTCCTAGCGCTCAGAATGTCCAATTGCAGTTTCTACAGAAAGAGTGTTTCAGAACGGCTCAATCAAAAGTAAGGTTCAACTCTGTTAGTTGAATGCACAGAACAGAAAGTAGTTTCATTCAATGCTTCTGTGTAGTTTATATTTGAACATATTCTTTTTTCCACTATTACCCACTTAGCGCTACGAATGTCCAGTTGCATTTTCTACAGACAGAGTGTTTCAAAACTGCTCAATCAAAAGTATGGTTTAACTCTGTTAGCTGAATGCTCAGATCAGAAAGAAGTTTCACGGAATGCTTCTGTGTAGTTTATATTTTAATATATTCCTTTTTCCACTACTACGCTCTTAGCGCTCCAAATGTCCAGTTGCATTTTCTACAGAAAGAGTGTTCAGATCTGCTCAATCAAAAGTATGGTTTAACTCTGTTAGCTGAATGCACAGATCAGAAAGAAGTTTCACCGAATGATTCTGTGTAGTTTATATTTGAAGACATTCCTTTTTCCACTATTACCCTCTTAGCGCTCCGAATCTCCACTTGCATTTTCTACAAAAAGAGTGTTTCATAACTGCTCAATCAAAAATATGTTTTATCTCTGTTAACTGAATTTACAGATCAGAAATAAGTTTCACAGAATGCATCTGTGTAGTTTTTATTTGAAGATATTCTTTTTCCCAATGTAGGCCTCTTAGCGCTTAGCATGTCCAATTGCAGTTTCTACAGAAAGAGTGTTTCAGAACGGCTCAATCAAAAGTAAGGTTCAACTCTGTTAGTTGAATGCACAGAACAGAAAGAATTTTCACAGAATGCTACTGTGTAGTTTATATTTGAATATATTCCTTTTTCCACTATTACCCTCTTAGTGCTCCGAATGTCCACTTGCATTTTCTACAGAAAGAGTGTTCAGAACTGCGCAATCAAAAGTATGGTTTAACTCTGTTAGCTTAATGAACATATCAGGAATAAGTTTCACACAATGCTTCTGTGTAGTTTTTATTTGAAGATATTATTTTTCCCAATAGAGGCCTCTTAGCGCTCAGAATGTCCAATTGCAGTTTCTACAGAAAGAGTGTTTCAGAAAGGCTCAATCAAAAGTAAGGTTCAACTCTGTTAGTTGAATGCACAGAACAGAAAGAAGTTTCATACAATGCTTCTGTGTAGTTTATATTTGAACATATTCTTTTTTCCACTATTACCCACTTAGCGCTACGAATGTCCAGTTGCATTTTATACAGACAGAGTGTTTCAAAACTGCTCAATCAAAAGTATGGTTTAACTCTGTTAGCTGAATGCTCAGATCAGAAAGAAGTTTCACAGAATGCTTCTGTGTAGTTTATATTTGAATATATTCCTTTTTCCACTACTACTCTCTTAGCGCTCCAAATGTCCAGTTGCATTTTCTACAGAAAGAGTGTTCAGATCTGCTCAATCAAAAGTATGGTTTAACTCTGTTAGCTGAATGCACAGATCAGAAAGAAGTTTCACAGAATGATTCTGTGTAGTTTATATTTGGAGACATTCCTTTTTCCACTATTACCCTCTTAGCGCTCCGAATGTCCACTTGCATTTTCTACAGAAAGAGTGTTTCAGAACGGCTCAATCAAAACTAAGGTTCAACTCTTTTAGTTGAACAAACAGAACAGAAAGAAGTTTCACACAATTCTTCTGTGTAGTTTTTATTTGTAGACATTCTTTTTCCCAATATTGGCCTCCTAGCGCTCAGAATGTCCAATTGCAGTTTCTACAGAAAGAGTGTTTCAGAACGGCTCAAGCAAAAGTAAGGTTCAACTCTGTTAGTTGAATGCACAGAACAGAAAGTAGTTTCATACAATGCTTCTGTGTAGTTTATATTTGAACATATTCTTTTTTCCACTATTACCCACTTAGCGCTAGGAATGTACAGTTGCATTTTCTACAGACAGAGTGTTTCAAAACTGCTCAATCAAAAGTATGGTTTAACTCTGTTAGCTGAATGCTCAGATCAGAAAGAAGTTTCACGGAATGCTTCTGTGTAGTTTATATTTTAATATATTCCTTTTTCCACTACTACGCTCTTAGCGCTCCAAATGTCCAGTTGCATTTTCTACAGAAAGAGTGTTCAGATCTGCTCAATCAAAAGTATGGTTTAACTCTGTTAGCTGAATGCACAGATCAGAAAGAAGTTTCACCGAATGATTCTGTGTAGTTTATATTTGAAGACATTCCTTTTTCCACTATTACCCTCTTAGCGCTCCGAATCTCCACTTGCATTTTCTACAAAAAGAGTGTTTCATAACTGCTCAATCAAAAATATGTTTTATCTCTGTTAACTGAATTTACAGATCAGAAATAAGTTTCACAGAATGCATCTGTGTAGTTTTTATTTGAAGATATTCTTTTTCCCAATGTAGGCCTCTTAGCGCTTAGCATGTCCAATTGCAGTTTCTACAGAAAGAGTGTTTCAGAACGGCTCAATCAAAAGTAAGGTTCAACTCTGTTAGTTGAATGCACAGAACAGAAAGAATTTTCACAGAATGCTACTGTGTAGTTTATATTTGAATATATTCCTTTTTCCACTATTACCCTCTTAGCGCTCCGAATGTCCACTTGCATTTTCTACAGAAAGAGTGTTCAGAACTGCGCAATCAAAAGTATGGTTTAACTCTGTTAGGTTAATGAACATATCAGGAATAAGTTTCACACAATGCTTCTGTGTAGTTTTTATTTGAAGATATTATTTTTCCCAATAGAGGCCTCTTAGCGCTCAGAATGTCCAATTGCAGTTTCTACAGAAAGAGTGTTTCAGAAAGGCTCAATCAAAAGTAAGGTTCAACTCTGTTAGTTGAATGCACAGAACAGAAAGTAGTTTCATACAATGCTTCTGTGTAGTTTATATTTGAACATATTGTTTTTTCCACTATTAACCACTTAGCGCTACGAATGTCCAGTTGCATTTACTACAGACAGAGTGTTTCAAAACTGCTCAATCAAAAGTATGGTTTAACTCTGTTAGCTGAATGCTCAGATCAGAAAGAAGTTTCACAGAATGCTTCTGTGTAGTTTATATTTGAATATATTCCTTTTTCCACTACTACTCTCTTAGCGCTCCAAATGTAAAGTTGCATTTTCTACAGAAAGAGTGTTCAGATCTGCTCAATCAAAAGTATGGTTTAACTCTGTTAGCTGAATGCACAGATCAGAAAGAAGTTTCACAGAATGATTCTGTGTAGTTTATATTTGGAGACATTCCTTTTTCCACTATTACCCTCTTAGCGCTCCGAATGTCCACTTGCATTTTCTACAGAAAGAGTGTTTCAGAACGGCTCAATCAAAACTAAGGTTCAACTCTTTTAGTTGAACAAACAGAACAGAAAGAAGTTTCACACAATTCTTCTGTGTAGTTTTTATTTGTAGACATTCTTTTTCCCAATATTGGCCTCCTAGCGCTCAGAATGTCCAATTGCAGTTTCTACAGAAAGAGTGTTTCAGAACGGCTCAATCAAAAGTAAGGTTCAACTCTGTTAGTTGAATGCACAGAACAGAAAGTAGTTTCATTCAATGCTTCTGTGTAGTTTATATTTGAACATATTCTTTTTTCCACTATTACCCACTTAGCGCTACGAATGTCCAGTTGCATTTTCTACAGACAGAGTGTTTCAAAACTGCTCAATCAAAAGTATGGTTTAACTCTGTTAGCTGAATGCTCAGATCAGAAAGAAGTTTCACGGAATGCTTCTGTGTAGTTTATATTTTAATATATTCCTTTTTCCACTACTACGCTCTTAGCGCTCCAAATGTCCAGTTGCATTTTCTACAGAAAGAGTGTTCAGATCTGCTCAATCAAAAGTATGGTTTAACTCTGTTAGCTGAATGCACAGATCAGAAAGAAGTTTCACCGAATGATTCTGTGTAGTTTATATTTGAAGACATTCCTTTTTCCACTATTACCCTCTTAGCGCTCCGAATCTCCACTTGCATTTTCTACAAAAAGAGTGTTTCATAACTGCTCAATCAAAAATATGTTTTATCTCTGTTAACTGAATTTACAGATCAGAAATAAGTTTCACAGAATGCATCTGTGTAGTTTTTATTTGAAGATATTCTTTTTCCCAATGTAGGCCTCTTAGCGCTTAGCATGTCCAATTGCAGTTTCTACAGAAAGAGTGTTTCAGAACGGCTCAATCAAAAGTAAGGTTCAACTCTGTTAGTTGAATGCACAGAACAGAAAGAATTTTCACAGAATGCTACTGTGTAGTTTATATTTGAATATATTCCTTTTTCCACTATTACCCTCTTAGTGCTCCGAATGTCCACTTGCATTTTCTACAGAAAGAGTGTTCAGAACTGCGCAATCAAAAGTATGGTTTAACTCTGTTAGCTTAATGAACATATCAGGAATAAGTTTCACACAATGCTTCTGTGTAGTTTTTATTTGAAGATATTATTTTTCCCAATAGAGGCCTCTTAGCGCTCAGAATGTCCAATTGCAGTTTCTACAGAAAGAGTGTTTCAGAAAGGCTCAATCAAAAGTAAGGTTCAACTCTGTTAGTTGAATGCACAGAACAGAAAGAAGTTTCATACAATGCTTCTGTGTAGTTTATATTTGAACATATTCTTTTTTCCACTATTACCCACTTAGCGCTACGAATGTCCAGTTGCATTTTATACAGACAGAGTGTTTCAAAACTGCTCAATCAAAAGTATGGTTTAACTCTGTTAGCTGAATGCTCAGATCAGAAAGAAGTTTCACAGAATGCTTCTGTGTAGTTTATATTTGAATATATTCCTTTTTCCACTACTACTCTCTTAGCGCTCCAAATGTCCAGTTGCATTTTCTACAGAAAGAGTGTTCAGATCTGCTCAATCAAAAGTATGGTTTAACTCTGTTAGCTGAATGCACAGATCAGAAAGAAGTTTCACAGAATGATTCTGTGTAGTTTATATTTGGAGACATTCCTTTTTCCACTATTACCCTCTTAGCGCTCCGAATCTCCACTTGCATTTTCTACAGAAAGAGTGTTTCAGAACGGCTCAATCAAAACTAAGGTTCAACTCTTTTAGTTGAACAAACAGAACAGAAAGAAGTTTCACACATTTCTTCTGTGTAGTTCTTATTTGTAGACATTCTTTTTCCCAATATAGGCCTCCTAGCGCTCAGAATGTCCAATTGCAGTTTCTACAGAAAGAGTGTTTCAGAACGGCTCAATCAAAAGTAAGGTTCAACTCTGTTAGTTGAATGCACAGAACAGAAAGTAGTTTCATACAATGCTTCTGTGTAGTTTATATTTGAACATATTCTTTTTTCCACTATTACCCACTTAGCGCTACGAATGTCCAGTTGCATTTTCTACTGACAGAGTGTTTCAAAGCTGCTCAATCAAAAGTATGGTTTAACTCTGTTAGCTGAATGCTCAGATCAGAAAGATGTTTCACAGAATGCTTCTGTGTAGTTTATATTTGAATATATTCCTTTTTCCACTACTACGCTCTTAGCGCTCCAAATGTCCAGTTGCATTTTCTACAGAAAGAGTGTTCAGATCTGCTCAATCAAAAGTATGGTTTAACTCTTTTAGCTGAATGCACAGATCAGAAAGAAGTTTCACCGAATGATTCTGTGTAGTTTATATTTGAAGACATTCCTTTTTCCACTATTACCCTCTTAGCGCTCCGAATCTCCACTTGCATTTTCTACAAAAAGAGTGTTTCATAACTGCTCAATCAAAAATATGTTTTATCTCTGTTAACTGAATTTACAGATCAGAAATAAGCTTCACAGAATGCATCTGTGTAGTTTTTATTTGAAGATATGCTTTTTCCCATTATAGGCCTCTTAGCGCTTAGCATGTCCAATTGCAGTTTCTACAGAAAGAGTGTTTCAGAACGGCTCAATCAAAAGTAAGGTTCAACTATGTTGGTTGAATGCACAGAACAGAAAGAATTTTCACAGAATGCTACTGTGTAGTTTATATTTGAATATATTCCTTTTTCCACTATTACCCTCTTAGCGCTCCGAATGTCCACTTGCATTTTCTACAGAAAGAGTGTTCAGAACTGCGCAATCAAAAGTATGGTTTAACTCTGTTAGCTTAATGAACATATCAGGAATAAGTTTCACACAATGCTTCTGTGTAGTTTTTATTTGAAGATATTATTTTTCCCAATAGAGGCCTCTTAGCGCTCAGAATGTCCAATTGCAGTTTCTACAGAAAGAGTGTTTCAGAAAGGCTCAATCAAAAGTAAGGTTCAACTCTGTTAGTTGAATGCACAGAACAGAAAGTAGTTTCATACAATGCTTCTGTGTAGTTTATATTTGAACATATTGTTTTTTCCACTATTAACCACTTAGCGCTACGAATGTCCAGTTGCATTTACTACAGACAGAGTGTTTCAAAACTGCTCAATCAAAAGTATGGTTTAACTCTGTTAGCTGAATGCTCAGATCAGAAAGAAGTTTCACAGAATGCTTCTGTGTAGTTTATATTTGAATATATTCCTTTTTCCACTACTACTCTCTTAGCGCTCCAAATGTAAAGTTGCATTTTCTACAGAAAGAGTGTTCAGATCTGCTCAATCAAAAGTATGGTTTAACTCTGTTAGCTGAATGCACAGATCAGAAAGAAGTTTCACAGAATGATTCTGTGTAGTTTATATTTGGAGACATTCCTTTTTCCACTATTACCCTCTTAGCGCTCCGAATGTCCACTTGCATTTTCTACAGAAAGAGTGTTTCAGAACGGCTCAATCAAAACTAAGGTTCAACTCTTTTAGTTGAACAAACAGAACAGAAAGAAGTTTCACACAATTCTTCTGTGTAGTTTTTATTTGTAGACATTCTTTTTCCCAATATTGGCCTCCTAGCGCTCAGAATGTCCAATTGCAGTTTCTACAGAAAGAGTGTTTCAGAACGGCTCAATCAAAAGTAAGGTTCAACTCTGTTAGTTGAATGCACAGAACAGAAAGTAGTTTCATACAATGCTTCTGTGTAGTTTATATTTGAACATATTCTTTTTTCCACTATTACCCACTTAGCGCTACGAATGTCCAGTTGCATTTTCTACAGACAGAGTGTTTCAAAACTGCTCAATCAAAAGTATGGTTTAACTCTGTTAGCTGAATGCTCAGATCAGAAAGAAGTTTCACGGAATGCTTCTGTGTAGTTTATATTTTAATATATTCCTTTTTCCACTACTACGCTCTTAGCGCTCCAAATGTCCAGTTGCATTTTCTACAGAAAGAGTGTTCAGATCTGCTCAATCAAAAGTATGGTTTAACTCTGTTAGCTGAATGCACAGATCAGAAAGAAGTTTCACCGAATGATTCTGTGTAGTTTATATTTGAAGACATTCCTTTTTCCACTATTACCCTCTTAGCGCTCCGAATCTCCACTTGCATTTTCTACAAAAAGAGTGTTTCATAACTGCTCAATCAAAAATATGTTTTATCTCTGTTAACTGAATTTACAGATCAGAAATAAGTTTCACAGAATGCATCTGTGTAGTTTTTATTTGAAGATATTCTTTTTCCCAATGTAGGCCTCTTAGCGCTTAGCATGTCCAATTGCAGTTTCTACAGAAAGAGTGTTTCAGAACGGCTCAATCAAAAGTAAGGTTCAACTCTGTTAGTTGAATGCACAGAACAGAAAGAATTTTCACAGAATGCTACTGTGTAGTTTATATTTGAATATATTCCTTTTTCCACTATTACCCTCTTAGTGCTCCGAATGTCCACTTGCATTTTCTACAGAAAGAGTGTTCAGAACTGCGCAATCAAAAGTATGGTTTAACTCTGTTAGCTTAATGAACATATCAGGAATAAGTTTCACACAATGCTTCTGTGTAGTTTTTATTTGAAGATATTATTTTTCCCAATAGAGGCCTCTTAGCGCTCAGAATGTCCAATTGCAGTTTCTACAGAAAGAGTGTTTCAGAAAGGCTCAATCAAAAGTAAGGTTCAACTCTGTTAGTTGAATGCACAGAACAGAAAGAAGTTTCATACAATGCTTCTGTGTAGTTTATATTTGAACATATTCTTTTTTCCACTATTACCCACTTAGCGCTACGAATGTCCAGTTGCATTTTATACAGACAGAGTGTTTCAAAACTGCTCAATCAAAAGTATGGTTTAACTCTGTTAGCTGAATGCTCAGATCAGAAAGAAGTTTCACAGAATGCTTCTGTGTAGTTTATATTTGAATATATTCCTTTTTCCACTACTACTCTCTTAGCGCTCCAAATGTCCAGTTGCATTTTCTACAGAAACAGTGTTCAGATCTGCTCAATCAAAAGTATGGTTTAACTCTGTTAGCTGAATGCACAGATCAGAAAGAAGTTTCACAGAATGATTCTGTGTAGTTTATATTTGGAGACATTCCTTTTTCCACTATTACCCTCTTAGCGCTCCGAATCTCCACTTGCATTTTCTACAGAAAGAGTGTTTCAGAACGGCTCAATCAAAACTAAGGTTCAACTCTTTTAGTTGAACAAACAGAACAGAAAGAAGTTTCACACATTTCTTCTGTGTAGTTCTTATTTGTAGACATTCTTTTTCCCAATATAGGCCTCCTAGCGCTCAGAATGTCCAATTGCAGTTTCTACAGAAAGAGTGTTTCAGAACGGCTCAATCAAAAGTAAGGTTCAACTCTGTTAGTTGAATGCACAGAACAGAAAGTAGTTTCATACAATGCTTCTGTGTAGTTTATATTTGAACATATTCTTTTTTCCACTATTACCCACTTAGCGCTACGAATGTCCAGTTGCATTTTCTACTGACAGAGTGTTTCAAAGCTGCTCAATCAAAAGTATGGTTTAACTCTGTTAGCTGAATGCTCAGATCAGAAAGATGTTTCACAGAATGCTTCTGTGTAGTTTATATTTGAATATATTCCTTTTTCCACTACTACGCTCTTAGCGCTCCAAATGTCCAGTTGCATTTTCTACAGAAAGAGTGTTCAGATCTGCTCAATCAAAAGTATGGTTTAACTCTTTTAGCTGAATGCACAGATCAGAAAGAAGTTTCACCGAATGATTCTGTGTAGTTTATATTTGAAGACATTCCTTTTTCCACTATTACCCTCTTAGCGCTCCGAATCTCCACTTGCATTTTCTACAAAAAGAGTGTTTCATAACTGCTCAATCAAAAATATGTTTTATCTCTGTTAACTGAATTTACAGATCAGAAATAAGCTTCACAGAATGCATCTGTGTAGTTTTTATTTGAAGATATGCTTTTTCCCATTATAGGCCTCTTAGCGCTTAGCATGTCCAATTGCAGTTTCTACAGAAAGAGTGTTTCAGAACGGCTCAATCAAAAGTAAGGTTCAACTATGTTGGTTGAATGCACAGAACAGAAAGAATTTTCACAGAATGCTACTGTGTAGTTTATATTTGAATATATTCCTTTTTCCACTATTACCCTCTTAGCGCTCCGAATGTCCACTTGCATTTTCTACAGAAAGAGTGTTCAGAACTGCGCAATCAAAAGTATGGTTTAATTCTGTTAGCTTAATGAACATATCAGGAATAAGTTTCACACAATGCTTCTGTGTAGTTTTTATTTGAAGATATTATTTTTCCCAATAGAGGCCTCTTAGCGCTCAGAATGTCCAATTGCAATTTCTACAGAAAGAGTGTTTCAGAAAGGCTCAATCAAAAGTAAGGTTCAACTCTGTTAGTTGAATGCACAGAACAGAAAGAAGTTTCATACAATGCTTCTGTGTAGTTTATATTTGAACATATTCTTTTTTCCACTATTACCCACTTAGCGCTACGAATGTCCAGTTGCATTTTCTACAGACAGAGTGTTTCAAAACTGCTCAATCAAAAGTATGGTTTAACTCTGTTAGCTGAATGCTCAGATCAGAAAGAAGTTTCACAGAATGCTTCTGTGTAGTTTATATTTGAATATATTCCTTTTTCCACTACTACTCTCTTAGCGCTCCAAATGTCCAGTTGCATTTTCTACAGAAAGAGTGTTCAGATCTGCTCAATCAAAAGTATGGTTTAACTCTGTTAGCTGAATGCACAGATCAGAAAGAAGTTTCACAGAATGATTCTGTGTAGTTTATGTTTGGAGACATTCCTTTTTCCACTATTACCCTCTTAGCGCTCCGAATCTCCGCTTGCATTTTCTACAGAAAGAGTGTTTCAGAACGGCTCAATCAAAACTAAGGTTCAACTCTTTTAGTTGAACAAACAGAACAGAAAGAAGTTTCACACAATTCTTCTGTGTAGTTTTTATTTGTAGACATACTTTTTCCCAATATAGGCCTCTTAGCGCTCAGAATGTCCAATTGCAGTTTCTACAGAAAGAGTGTTTCACAACGGCTCAATCAAAAGTAAGGTTCAACTCTGTTAGTTGAATGCACAGAACAGAAAGAAGTTTCATACAATGCTTCTGTGTAGTTTATATTTGAACATATTCTTTTTTCCACTATTACCCACTTAGCGCTACGAATGTCCAGTTGCATTTTCTACAGACAGTGTGTTTCAAAACTGCTCAATCAAAAGTATGGTTTAACTCTGTTAGCTGAATGCTCAGATCAGAAAGAAGTTTCACAGAATGCTTCTGTGTAGTTTATATTTGAATATATTCCTTTTTCCACTACTACGCTCTTAGCGCTCCAAATGTCCAGTTGCATTTTCTACAGAAAGAGTGTTCAGATCTGCTCAATCAAAAGTATGATTTAACTCTGTTAGCTGAATGCACAGATCAGAAAGAAGTTTCACCGAATGATTCTGTGTAGTTTATATTTGAAGACATTCCTTTTTCCACTATTACCCTCTTACCGCTCCGAATCTCCACTTGCATTTTCTACAAAAAGAGTGTTTCATAACTGCTCAATCAAAAATATGTTTTATGTCTGTTAACTGAATTTACAGATCAGAAATAAGTTTCACAGAATGCATCTGTGTAGTTTTTATTTGAAGATATACTTTTTCCCAAGGTAGGCCTCTTAGCGCTTAGCATGTCCAATTGCAGTTTCTACAGAAAGAGTGTTTCAGAATGGCTCAATCAAAAGTAAGGTTCAACTCTGTTGGTTGAATGCACAGAACAGAAAGAATTTTCACAGAATGCTACTGTGTAGTTTATATTTGAATATATTCCTTTTTCCACTATTACCCTCTTAGCGCTCCGAATGTCCACTTGCATTTTCTACAGAAAGAGTGTTCAGAACTGCGCAATCAAAAGTATGGTTTAACTCTGTTAGCTTAATGAACATATCAGGAATAAGTTTCACACAATGCTTCTGTGTAGTTTTTATTTGAAGATATTATTTTTCCCAATAGAGGCCTCTTAGCGCTCAGAATGTCCAATTGCAGTTTCTACAGAAAGAGTGTTTCAGAAAGGCTCAATCAAAAGTAAGGTTCAACTCTGTTAGTTGAATGCACAGAACAGAAAGTAGTTTCATACAATGCTTCTGTGTAGTTTATATTTGAACATATTGTTTTTTCCACTATTAACCACTTAGCGCTACGAATGTCCAGTTGCATTTACTACAGACAGAGTGTTTCAAAACTGCTCAATCAAAAGTATGGTTTAACTCTGTTAGCTGAATGCTCAGATCAGAAAGAAGTTTCACAGAATGCTTCTGTGTAGTTTATATTTGAATATATTCCTTTTTCCACTACTACTCTCTTAGCGCTCCAAATGTCCAGTTGCATTTTCTACAGAAAGAGTGTTCACATCTGCTCAATCAAAAGTATGGTTTAACTCTGTTAGCTGAATGCACAGATCAGAAAGAAGTTTCACAGAATGATTCTGTGTAGTTTATATTTGGAGACATTCCTTTTTCCACTATTACCCTCTTAGCGCTCCGAATGTCCACTTGCATTTTCTACAGAAAGAGTGTTTCAGAACGGCTCAATCAAAACTAAGGTTCAACTCTTTTAGTTGAACAAACAGAACAGAAAGAAGTTTCACACAATTCTTCTGTGTAGTTTTTATTTGTAGACATTCTTTTTCCCAATATTGGCCTCCTAGCGCTCAGAATGTCCAATTGCAGTTTCTACAGAAAGAGTGTTTCAGAACGGCTCAAGCAAAAGTAAGGTTCAACTCTGTTAGTTGAATGCACAGAACAGAAAGTAGTTTCATACAATGCTTCTGTGTAGTTTATATTTGAACATATTCTTTTTTCCACTATTACCCACTTAGCGCTACGAATGTCCAGTTGCATTTTCTACAGACAGAGTGTTTCAAAACTGCTCAATCAAAAGTATGGTTTAACTCTGTTAGCTGAATGCTCAGATCAGAAAGAAGTTTCACGGAATGCTTCTGTGTAGTTTATATTTTAATATATTCCTTTTTCCACTACTACGCTCTTAGCGCTCCAAATGTCCAGTTGCATTTTCTACAGAAAGAGTGTTCAGATCTGCTCAATCAAAAGTATGGTTTAACTCTGTTAGCTGAATGCACAGATCAGAAAGAAGTTTCACCGAATGATTCTGTGTAGTTTATATTTGAAGACATTCCTTTTTCCACTATTACCCTCTTAGCGCTCCGAATCTCCACTTGCATTTTCTACAAAAAGAGTGTTTCATAACTGCTCAATCAAAAATATGTTTTATCTCTGTTAACTGAATTTACAGATCAGAAATAAGTTTCACAGAATGCATCTGTGTAGTTTTTATTTGAAGATATTCTTTTTCCCAATGTAGGCCTCTTAGCGCTTAGCATGTCCAATTGCAGTTTCTACAGAAAGAGTGTTTCAGAACGGCTCAATCAAAAGTAAGGTTCAACTCTGTTAGTTGAATGCACAGAACAGAAAGAATTTTCACAGAATGCTACTGTGTAGTTTATATTTGAATATATTCCTTTTTCCACTATTACCCTCTTAGCGCTCCGAATGTCCACTTGCATTTTCTACAGAAAGAGTGTTCAGAACTGCGCAATCAAAAGTATGGTTTAACTCTGTTAGGTTAATGAACATATCAGGAATAAGTTTCACACAATGCTTCTGTGTAGTTTTTATTTGAAGATATTATTTTTCCCAATAGAGGCCTCTTAGCGCTCAGAATGTCCAATTGCAGTTTCTACAGAAAGAGTGTTTCAGAAAGGCTCAATCAAAAGTAAGGTTCAACTCTGTTAGTTGAATGCACAGAACAGAAAGTAGTTTCATACAATGCTTCTGTGTAGTTTATATTTGAACATATTGTTTTTTCCACTATTAACCACTTAGCGCTACGAATGTCCAGTTGCATTTACTACAGACAGAGTGTTTCAAAACTGCTCAATCAAAAGTATGGTTTAACTCTGTTAGCTGAATGCTCAGATCAGAAAGAAGTTTCACAGAATGCTTCTGTGTAGTTTATATTTGAATATATTCCTTTTTCCACTACTACTCTCTTAGCGCTCCAAATGTAAAGTTGCATTTTCTACAGAAAGAGTGTTCAGATCTGCTCAATCAAAAGTATGGTTTAACTCTGTTAGCTGAATGCACAGATCAGAAAGAAGTTTCACAGAATGATTCTGTGTAGTTTATATTTGGAGACATTCCTTTTTCCACTATTACCCTCTTAGCGCTCCGAATGTCCACTTGCATTTTCTACAGAAAGAGTGTTTCAGAACGGCTCAATCAAAACTAAGGTTCAACTCTTTTAGTTGAACAAACAGAACAGAAAGAAGTTTCACACAATTCTTCTGTGTAGTTTTTATTTGTAGACATTCTTTTTCCCAATATTGGCCTCCTAGCGCTCAGAATGTCCAATTGCAGTTTCTACAGAAAGAGTGTTTCAGAACGGCTCAATCAAAAGTAAGGTTCAACTCTGTTAGTTGAATGCACAGAACAGAAAGTAGTTTCATACAATGCTTCTGTGTAGTTTATATTTGAACATATTCTTTTTTCCACTATTACCCACTTAGCGCTACGAATGTCCAGTTGCATTTTCTACAGACAGAGTGTTTCAAAACTGCTCAATCAAAAGTATGGTTTAACTCTGTTAGCTGAATGCTCAGATCAGAAAGAAGTTTCACGGAATGCTTCTGTGTAGTTTATATTTTAATATATTCCTTTTTCCACTACTACGCTCTTAGCGCTCCAAATGTCCAGTTGCATTTTCTACAGAAAGAGTGTTCAGATCTGCTCAATCAAAAGTATGGTTTAACTCTGTTAGCTGAATGCACAGATCAGAAAGAAGTTTCACCGAATGATTCTGTGTAGTTTATATTTGAAGACATTCCTTTTTCCACTATTACCCTCTTAGCGCTCCGAATCTCCACTTGCATTTTCTACAAAAAGAGTGTTTCATAACTGCTCAATCAAAAATATGTTTTATCTCTGTTAACTGAATTTACAGATCAGAAATAAGTTTCACAGAATGCATCTGTGTAGTTTTTATTTGAAGATATTCTTTTTCCCAATGTAGGCCTCTTAGCGCTTAGCATGTCCAATTGCAGTTTCTACAGAAAGAGTGTTTCAGAACGGCTCAATCAAAAGTAAGGTTCAACTCTGTTAGTTGAATGCACAGAACAGAAAGAATTTTCACAGAATGCTACTGTGTAGTTTATATTTGAATATATTCCTTTTTCCACTATTACCCTCTTAGCGCTCCGAATGTCCACTTGCATTTTCTACAGAAAGAGTGTTCAGAACTGCGCAATCAAAAGTATGGTTTAACTCTGTTAGGTTAATGAACATATCAGGAATAAGTTTCACACAATGCTTCTGTGTAGTTTTTATTTGAAGATATTATTTTTCCCAATAGAGGCCTCTTAGCGCTCAGAATGTCCAATTGCAGTTTCTACAGAAAGAGTGTTTCAGAAAGGCTCAATCAAAAGTAAGGTTCAACTCTGTTAGTTGAATGCACAGAACAGAAAGTAGTTTCATACAATGCTTCTGTGTAGTTTATATTTGAACATATTGTTTTTTCCACTATTAACCACTTAGCGCTACGAATGTCCAGTTGCATTTACTACAGACAGAGTGTTTCAAAACTGCTCAATCAAAAGTATGGTTTAACTCTGTTAGCTGAATGCTCAGATCAGAAAGAAGTTTCACAGAATGCTTCTGTGTAGTTTATATTTGAATATATTCCTTTTTCCACTACTACTCTCTTAGCGCTCCAAATGTAAAGTTGCATTTTCTACAGAAAGAGTGTTCAGATCTGCTCAATCAAAAGTATGGTTTAACTCTGTTAGCTGAATGCACAGATCAGAAAGAAGTTTCACAGAATGATTCTGTGTAGTTTATATTTGGAGACATTCCTTTTTCCACTATTACCCTCTTAGCGCTCCGAATGTCCACTTGCATTTTCTACAGAAAGAGTGTTTCAGAACGGCTCAATCAAAACTAAGGTTCAACTCTTTTAGTTGAACAAACAGAACAGAAAGAAGTTTCACACAATTCTTCTGTGTAGTTTTTATTTGTAGACATTCTTTTTCCCAATATTGGCCTCCTAGCGCTCAGAATGTCCAATTGCAGTTTCTACAGAAAGAGTGTTTCAGAACGGCTCAATCAAAAGTAAGGTTCAACTCTGTTAGTTGAATGCACAGAACAGAAAGTAGTTTCATTCAATGCTTCTGTGTAGTTTATATTTGAACATATTCTTTTTTCCACTATTACCCACTTAGCGCTACGAATGTCCAGTTGCATTTTCTACAGACAGAGTGTTTCAAAACTGCTCAATCAAAAGTATGGTTTAACTCTGTTAGCTGAATGCTCAGATCAGAAAGAAGTTTCACGGAATGCTTCTGTGTAGTTTATATTTTAATATATTCCTTTTTCCACTACTACGCTCTTAGCGCTCCAAATGTCCAGTTGCATTTTCTACAGAAAGAGTGTTCAGATCTGCTCAATCAAAAGTATGGTTTAACTCTGTTAGCTGAATGCACAGATCAGAAAGAAGTTTCACCGAATGATTCTGTGTAGTTTATATTTGAAGACATTCCTTTTTCCACTATTACCCTCTTAGCGCTCCGAATCTCCACTTGCATTTTCTACAAAAAGAGTGTTTCATAACTGCTCAATCAAAAATATGTTTTATCTCTGTTAACTGAATTTACAGATCAGAAATAAGTTTCACAGAATGCATCTGTGTAGTTTTTATTTGAAGATATTCTTTTTCCCAATGTAGGCCTCTTAGCGCTTAGCATGTCCAATTGCAGTTTCTACAGAAAGAGTGTTTCAGAACGGCTCAATCAAAAGTAAGGTTCAACTCTGTTAGTTGAATGCACAGAACAGAAAGAATTTTCACAGAATGCTACTGTGTAGTTTATATTTGAATATATTCCTTTTTCCACTATTACCCTCTTAGTGCTCCGAATGTCCACTTGCATTTTCTACAGAAAGAGTGTTCAGAACTGCGCAATCAAAAGTATGGTTTAACTCTGTTAGCTTAATGAACATATCAGGAATAAGTTTCACACAATGCTTCTGTGTAGTTTTTATTTGAAGATATTATTTTTCCCAATAGAGGCCTCTTAGCGCTCAGAATGTCCAATTGCAGTTTCTACAGAAAGAGTGTTTCAGAAAGGCTCAATCAAAAGTAAGGTTCAACTCTGTTAGTTGAATGCACAGAACAGAAAGAAGTTTCATACAATGCTTCTGTGTAGTTTATATTTGAACATATTCTTTTTTCCACTATTACCCACTTAGCGCTACGAATGTCCAGTTGCATTTTATACAGACAGAGTGTTTCAAAACTGCTCAATCAAAAGTATGGTTTAACTCTGTTAGCTGAATGCTCAGATCAGAAAGAAGTTTCACAGAATGCTTCTGTGTAGTTTATATTTGAATATATTCCTTTTTCCACTACTACTCTCTTAGCGCTCCAAATGTCCAGTTGCATTTTCTACAGAAAGAGTGTTCAGATCTGCTCAATCAAAAGTATGGTTTAACTCTGTTAGCTGAATGCACAGATCAGAAAGAAGTTTCACAGAATGATTCTGTGTAGTTTATATTTGGAGACATTCCTTTTTCCACTATTACCCTCTTAGCGCTCCGAATGTCCACTTGCATTTTCTACAGAAAGAGTGTTTCAGAACGGCTCAATCAAAACTAAGGTTCAACTCTTTTAGTTGAACAAACAGAACAGAAAGAAGTTTCACACAATTCTTCTGTGTAGTTTTTATTTGTAGACATTCTTTTTCCCAATATTGGCCTCCTAGCGCTCAGAATGTCCAATTGCAGTTTCTACAGAAAGAGTGTTTCAGAACGGCTCAAGCAAAAGTAAGGTTCAACTCTGTTAGTTGAATGCACAGAACAGAAAGTAGTTTCATACAATGCTTCTGTGTAGTTTATATTTGAACATATTCTTTTTTCCACTATTACCCACTTAGCGCTAGGAATGTACAGTTGCATTTTCTACAGACAGAGTGTTTCAAAACTGCTCAATCAAAAGTATGGTTTAACTCTGTTAGCTGAATGCTCAGATCAGAAAGAAGTTTCACGGAATGCTTCTGTGTAGTTTATATTTTAATATATTCCTTTTTCCACTACTACGCTCTTAGCGCTCCAAATGTCCAGTTGCATTTTCTACAGAAAGAGTGTTCAGATCTGCTCAATCAAAAGTATGGTTTAACTCTGTTAGCTGAATGCACAGATCAGAAAGAAGTTTCACCGAATGATTCTGTGTAGTTTATATTTGAAGACATTCCTTTTTCCACTATTACCCTCTTAGCGCTCCGAATCTCCACTTGCATTTTCTACAAAAAGAGTGTTTCATAACTGCTCAATCAAAAATATGTTTTATCTCTGTTAACTGAATTTACAGATCAGAAATAAGTTTCACAGAATGCATCTGTGTAGTTTTTATTTGAAGATATTCTTTTTCCCAATGTAGGCCTCTTAGCGCTTAGCATGTCCAATTGCAGTTTCTACAGAAAGAGTGTTTCAGAACGGCTCAATCAAAAGTAAGGTTCAACTCTGTTAGTTGAATGCACAGAACAGAAAGAATTTTCACAGAATGCTACTGTGTAGTTTATATTTGAATATATTCCTTTTTCCACTATTACCCTCTTAGCGCTCCGAATGTCCACTTGCATTTTCTACAGAAAGAGTGTTCAGAACTGCGCAATCAAAAGTATGGTTTAACTCTGTTAGGTTAATGAACATATCAGGAATAAGTTTCACACAATGCTTCTGTGTAGTTTTTATTTGAAGATATTATTTTTCCCAATAGAGGCCTCTTAGCGCTCAGAATGTCCAATTGCAGTTTCTACAGAAAGAGTGTTTCAGAAAGGCTCAATCAAAAGTAAGGTTCAACTCTGTTAGTTGAATGCACAGAACAGAAAGTAGTTTCATACAATGCTTCTGTGTAGTTTATATTTGAACATATTGTTTTTTCCACTATTAACCACTTAGCGCTACGAATGTCCAGTTGCATTTACTACAGACAGAGTGTTTCAAAACTGCTCAATCAAAAGTATGGTTTAACTCTGTTAGCTGAATGCTCAGATCAGAAAGAAGTTTCACAGAATGCTTCTGTGTAGTTTATATTTGAATATATTCCTTTTTCCACTACTACTCTCTTAGCGCTCCAAATGTAAAGTTGCATTTTCTACAGAAAGAGTGTTCAGATCTGCTCAATCAAAAGTATGGTTTAACTCTGTTAGCTGAATGCACAGATCAGAAAGAAGTTTCACAGAATGATTCTGTGTAGTTTATATTTGGAGACATTCCTTTTTCCACTATTACCCTCTTAGCGCTCCGAATGTCCACTTGCATTTTCTACAGAAAGAGTGTTTCAGAACGGCTCAATCAAAACTAAGGTTCAACTCTTTTAGTTGAACAAACAGAACAGAAAGAAGTTTCACACAATTCTTCTGTGTAGTTTTTATTTGTAGACATTCTTTTTCCCAATATTGGCCTCCTAGCGCTCAGAATGTCCAATTGCAGTTTCTACAGAAAGAGTGTTTCAGAACGGCTCAATCAAAAGTAAGGTTCAACTCTGTTAGTTGAATGCACAGAACAGAAAGTAGTTTCATTCAATGCTTCTGTGTAGTTTATATTTGAACATATTCTTTTTTCCACTATTACCCACTTAGCGCTACGAATGTCCAGTTGCATTTTCTACAGATAGAGTGTTTCAAAACTGCTCAATCAAAAGTATGGTTTAACTCTGTTAGCTGAATGCTCAGATCAGAAAGAAGTTTCACGGAATGCTTCTGTGTAGTTTATATTTTAATATATTCCTTTTTCCACTACTACGCTCTTAGCGCTCCAAATGTCCAGTTGCATTTTCTACAGAAAGAGTGTTCAGATCTGCTCAATCAAAAGTATGGTTTAACTCTGTTAGCTGAATGCACAGATCAGAAAGAAGTTTCACCGAATGATTCTGTGTAGTTTATATTTGAAGACATTCCTTTTTCCACTATTACCCTCTTAGCGCTCCGAATCTCCACTTGCATTTTCTACAAAAAGAGTGTTTCATAACTGCTCAATCAAAAATATGTTTTATCTCTGTTAACTGAATTTACAGATCAGAAATAAGTTTCACAGAATGCATCTGTGTAGTTTTTATTTGAAGATATTCTTTTTCCCAATGTAGGCCTCTTAGCGCTTAGCATGTCCAATTGCAGTTTCTACAGAAAGAGTGTTTCAGAACGGCTCAATCAAAAGTAAGGTTCAACTCTGTTAGTTGAATGCACAGAACAGAAAGAATTTTCACAGAATGCTACTGTGTAGTTTATATTTGAATATATTCCTTTTTCCACTATTACCCTCTTAGTGCTCCGAATGTCCACTTGCATTTTCTACAGAAAGAGTGTTCAGAACTGCGCAATCAAAAGTATGGTTTAACTCTGTTAGCTTAATGAACATATCAGGAATAAGTTTCACACAATGCTTCTGTGTAGTTTTTATTTGAAGATATTATTTTTCCCAATAGAGGCCTCTTAGCGCTCAGAATGTCCAATTGCAGTTTCTACAGAAAGAGTGTTTCAGAAAGGCTCAATCAAAAGTAAGGTTCAACTCTGTTAGTTGAATGCACAGAACAGAAAGAAGTTTCATACAATGCTTCTGTGTAGTTTATATTTGAACATATTCTTTTTTCCACTTTTACCCACTTAGCGCTACGAATGTCCAGTTGCATTTTATACAGACAGAGTGTTTCAAAACTGCTCAATCAAAAGTATGGTTTAACTCTGTTAGCTGAATGCTCAGATCAGAAAGAAGTTTCACAGAATGCTTCTGTGTAGTTTATATTTGAATATATTCCTTTTTCCACTACTACTCTCTTAGCGCTCCAAATGTCCAGTTGCATTTTCTACAGAAAGAGTGTTCAGATCTGCTCAATCAAAAGTATGGTTTAACTCTGTTAGCTGAATGCACAGATCAGAAAGAAGTTTCACAGAATGATTCTGTGTAGTTTATATTTGGAGACATTCCTTTTTCCACTATTACCCTCTTAGCGCTCCGAATCTCCACTTGCATTTTCTACAGAAAGAGTGTTTCAGAACGGCTCAATCAAAACTAAGGTTCAACTCTTTTAGTTGAACAAACAGAACAGAAAGAAGTTTCACACATTTCTTCTGTGTAGTTCTTATTTGTAGACATTCTTTTTCCCAATATAGGCCTCCTAGCGCTCAGAATGTCCAATTGCAGTTTCTACAGAAAGAGTGTTTCAGAACGGCTCAATCAAAAGTAAGGTTCAACTCTGTTAGTTGAATGCACAGAACAGAAAGTAGTTTCATACAATGCTTCTGTGTAGTTTATATTTGAACATATTCTTTTTTCCACTATTACCCACTTAGCGCTACGAATGTCCAGTTGCATTTTCTACTGACAGAGTGTTTCAAAGCTGCTCAATCAAAAGTATGGTTTAACTCTGTTAGCTGAATGCTCAGATCAGAAAGATGTTTCACAGAATGCTTCTGTGTAGTTTATATTTGAATATATTCCTTTTTCCACTACTACGCTCTTAGCGCTCCAAATGTCCAGTTGCATTTTCTACAGAAAGAGTGTTCAGATCTGCTCAATCAAAAGTATGGTTTAACTCTTTTAGCTGAATGCACAGATCAGAAAGAAGTTTCACCGAATGATTCTGTGTAGTTTATATTTGAAGACATTCCTTTTTCCACTATTACCCTCTTAGCGCTCCGAATCTCCACTTGCATTTTCTACAAAAAGAGTGTTTCATAACTGCTCAATCAAAAATATGTTTTATCTCTGTTAACTGAATTTACAGATCAGAAATAAGCTTCACAGAATGCATCTGTGTAGTTTTTATTTGAAGATATGCTTTTTCCCATTATAGGCCTCTTAGCGCTTAGCATGTCCAATTGCAGTTTCTACAGAAAGAGTGTTTCAGAACGGCTCAATCAAAAGTAAGGTTCAACTATGTTGGTTGAATGCACAGAACAGAAAGAATTTTCACAGAATGCTACTGTGTAGTTTATATTTGAATATATTCCTTTTTCCACTATTACCCTCTTAGCGCTCCGAATGTCCACTTGCATTTTCTACAGAAAGAGTGTTCAGAACTGCGCAATCAAAAGTATGGTTTAACTCTGTTAGCTTAATGAACATATCAGGAATAAGTTTCACACAATGCTTCTGTGTAGTTTTTATTTGAAGATATTATTTTTCCCAATAGAGGCCTCTTAGCGCTCAGAATGTCCAATTGCAGTTTCTACAGAAAGAGTGTTTCAGAAAGGCTCAATCAAAAGTAAGGTTCAACTCTGTTAGTTGAATGCACAGAACAGAAAGTAGTTTCATACAATGCTTCTGTGTAGTTTATATTTGAACATATTGTTTTTTCCACTATTAACCACTTAGCGCTACGAATGTCCAGTTGCATTTACTACAGACAGAGTGTTTCAAAACTGCTCAATCAAAAGTATGGTTTAACTCTGTTAGCTGAATGCTCAGATCAGAAAGAAGTTTCACAGAATGCTTCTGTGTAGTTTATATTTGAATATATTCCTTTTTCCACTACTACTCTCTTAGCGCTCCAAATGTAAAGTTGCATTTTCTACAGAAAGAGTGTTCAGATCTGCTCAATCAAAAGTATGGTTTAACTCTGTTAGCTGAATGCACAGATCAGAAAGAAGTTTCACAGAATGATTCTGTGTAGTTTATATTTGGAGACATTCCTTTTTCCACTATTACCCTCTTAGCGCTCCGAATGTCCACTTGCATTTTCTACAGAAAGAGTGTTTCAGAACGGCTCAATCAAAACTAAGGTTCAACTCTTTTAGTTGAACAAACAGAACAGAAAGAAGTTTCACACAATTCTTCTGTGTAGTTTTTATTTGTAGACATTCTTTTTCCCAATATTGGCCTCCTAGCGCTCAGAATGTCCAATTGCAGTTTCTACAGAAAGAGTGTTTCAGAACGGCTCAATCAAAAGTAAGGTTCAACTCTGTTAGTTGAATGCACAGAACAGAAAGTAGTTTCATACAATGCTTCTGTGTAGTTTATATTTGAACATATTCTTTTTTCCACTATTACCCACTTAGCGCTACGAATGTCCAGTTGCATTTTCTACAGACAGAGTGTTTCAAAACTGCTCAATCAAAAGTATGGTTTAACTCTGTTAGCTGAATGCTCAGATCAGAAAGAAGTTTCACGGAATGCTTCTGTGTAGTTTATATTTTAATATATTCCTTTTTCCACTACTACGCTCTTAGCGCTCCAAATGTCCAGTTGCATTTTCTACAGAAAGAGTGTTCAGATCTGCTCAATCAAAAGTATGGTTTAACTCTGTTAGCTGAATGCACAGATCAGAAAGAAGTTTCACCGAATGATTCTGTGTAGTTTATATTTGAAGACATTCCTTTTTCCACTATTACCCTCTTAGCGCTCCGAATCTCCACTTGCATTTTCTACAAAAAGAGTGTTTCATAACTGCTCAATCAAAAATATGTTTTATCTCTGTTAACTGAATTTACAGATCAGAAATAAGTTTCACAGAATGCATCTGTGTAGTTTTTATTTGAAGATATTCTTTTTCCCAATGTAGGCCTCTTAGCGCTTAGCATGTCCAATTGCAGTTTCTACAGAAAGAGTGTTTCAGAACGGCTCAATCAAAAGTAAGGTTCAACTCTGTTAGTTGAATGCACAGAACAGAAAGAATTTTCACAGAATGCTACTGTGTAGTTTATATTTGAATATATTCCTTTTTCCACTATTACCCTCTTAGTGCTCCGAATGTCCACTTGCATTTTCTACAGAAAGAGTGTTCAGAACTGCGCAATCAAAAGTATGGTTTAACTCTGTTAGCTTAATGAACATATCAGGAATAAGTTTCACACAATGCTTCTGTGTAGTTTTTATTTGAAGATATTATTTTTCCCAATAGAGGCCTCTTAGCGCTCAGAATGTCCAATTGCAGTTTCTACAGAAAGAGTGTTTCAGAAAGGCTCAATCAAAAGTAAGGTTCAACTCTGTTAGTTGAATGCACAGAACAGAAAGAAGTTTCATACAATGCTTCTGTGTAGTTTATATTTGAACATATTCTTTTTTCCACTATTACCCACTTAGCGCTACGAATGTCCAGTTGCATTTTATACAGACAGAGTGTTTCAAAACTGCTCAATCAAAAGTATGGTTTAACTCTGTTAGCTGAATGCTCAGATCAGAAAGAAGTTTCACAGAATGCTTCTGTGTAGTTTATATTTGAATATATTCCTTTTTCCACTACTACTCTCTTAGCGCTCCAAATGTCCAGTTGCATTTTCTACAGAAACAGTGTTCAGATCTGCTCAATCAAAAGTATGGTTTAACTCTGTTAGCTGAATGCACAGATCAGAAAGAAGTTTCACAGAATGATTCTGTGTAGTTTATATTTGGAGACATTCCTTTTTCCACTATTACCCTCTTAGCGCTCCGAATCTCCACTTGCATTTTCTACAGAAAGAGTGTTTCAGAACGGCTCAATCAAAACTAAGGTTCAACTCTTTTAGTTGAACAAACAGAACAGAAAGAAGTTTCACACATTTCTTCTGTGTAGTTCTTATTTGTAGACATTCTTTTTCCCAATATAGGCCTCCTAGCGCTCAGAATGTCCAATTGCAGTTTCTACAGAAAGAGTGTTTCAGAACGGCTCAATCAAAAGTAAGGTTCAACTCTGTTAGTTGAATGCACAGAACAGAAAGTAGTTTCATACAATGCTTCTGTGTAGTTTATATTTGAACATATTCTTTTTTCCACTATTACCCACTTAGCGCTACGAATGTCCAGTTGCATTTTCTACTGACAGAGTGTTTCAAAGCTGCTCAATCAAAAGTATGGTTTAACTCTGTTAGCTGAATGCTCAGATCAGAAAGATGTTTCACAGAATGCTTCTGTGTAGTTTATATTTGAATATATTCCTTTTTCCACTACTACGCTCTTAGCGCTCCAAATGTCCAGTTGCATTTTCTACAGAAAGAGTGTTCAGATCTGCTCAATCAAAAGTATGGTTTAACTCTTTTAGCTGAATGCACAGATCAGAAAGAAGTTTCACCGAATGATTCTGTGTAGTTTATATTTGAAGACATTCCTTTTTCCACTATTACCCTCTTAGCGCTCCGAATCTCCACTTGCATTTTCTACAAAAAGAGTGTTTCATAACTGCTCAATCAAAAATATGTTTTATCTCTGTTAACTGAATTTACAGATCAGAAATAAGCTTCACAGAATGCATCTGTGTAGTTTTTATTTGAAGATATGCTTTTTCCCATTATAGGCCTCTTAGCGCTTAGCATGTCCAATTGCAGTTTCTACAGAAAGAGTGTTTCAGAACGGCTCAATCAAAAGTAAGGTTCAACTATGTTGGTTGAATGCACAGAACAGAAAGAATTTTCACAGAATGCTACTGTGTAGTTTATATTTGAATATATTCCTTTTTCCACTATTACCCTCTTTGCGCTCCGAATGTCCACTTGCATTTTCTACAGAAAGAGTGTTCAGAACTGCGCAATCAAAAGTATGGTTTAATTCTGTTAGCTTAATGAACATATCAGGAATAAGTTTCACACAATGCTTCTGTGTAGTTTTTATTTGAAGATATTATTTTTCCCAATAGAGGCCTCTTAGCGCTCAGAATGTCCAATTGCAATTTCTACAGAAAGAGTGTTTCAGAAAGGCTCAATCAAAAGTAAGGTTCAACTCTGTTAGTTGAATGCACAGAACAGAAAGAAGTTTCATACAATGCTTCTGTGTAGTTTATATTTGAACATATTCTTTTTTCCACTATTACCCACTTAGCGCTACGAATGTCCAGTTGCATTTTCTACAGACAGAGTGTTTCAAAACTGCTCAATCAAAAGTATGGTTTAACTCTGTTAGCTGAATGCTCAGATCAGAAAGAAGTTTCACAGAATGCTTCTGTGTAGTTTATATTTGAATATATTCCTTTTTCCACTACTACTCTCTTAGCGCTCCAAATGTCCAGTTGCATTTTCTACAGAAAGAGTGTTCAGATCTGCTCAATCAAAAGTATGGTTTAACTCTGTTAGCTGAATGCACAGATCAGAAAGAAGTTTCACAGAATGATTCTGTGTAGTTTATGTTTGGAGACATTCCTTTTTCCACTATTACCCTCTTAGCGCTCCGAATCTCCGCTTGCATTTTCTACAGAAAGAGTGTTTCAGAACGGCTCAATCAAAACTAAGGTTCAACTCTTTTAGTTGAACAAACAGAACAGAAAGAAGTTTCACACAATTCTTCTGTGTAGTTTTTATTTGTAGACATACTTTTTCCCAATATAGGCCTCTTAGCGCTCAGAATGTCCAATTGCAGTTTCTACAGAAAGAGTGTTTCACAACGGCTCAATCAAAAGTAAGGTTCAACTCTGTTAGTTGAATGCACAGAACAGAAAGAAGTTTCATACAATGCTTCTGTGTAGTTTATATTTGAACATATTCTTTTTTCCACTATTACCCACTTAGCGCTACGAATGTCCAGTTGCATTTTCTACAGACAGTGTGTTTCAAAACTGCTCAATCAAAAGTATGGTTTAACTCTGTTAGCTGAATGCTCAGATCAGAAAGAAGTTTCACAGAATGCTTCTGTGTAGTTTATATTTGAATATATTCCTTTTTCCACTACTACGCTCTTAGCGCTCCAAATGTCCAGTTGCATTTTCTACAGAAAGAGTGTTCAGATCTGCTCAATCAAAAGTATGATTTAACTCTGTTAGCTGAATGCACAGATCAGAAAGAAGTTTCACCGAATGATTCTGTGTAGTTTATATTTGAAGACATTCCTTTTTCCACTATTACCCTCTTACCGCTCCGAATCTCCACTTGCATTTTCTACAAAAAGAGTGTTTCATAACTGCTCAATCAAAAATATGTTTTATGTCTGTTAACTGAATTTACAGATCAGAAATAAGTTTCACAGAATGCATCTGTGTAGTTTTTATTTGAAGATATACTTTTTCCCAAGGTAGGCCTCTTAGCGCTTAGCATGTCCAATTGCAGTTTCTACAGAAAGAGTGTTTCAGAATGGCTCAATCAAAAGTAAGGTTCAACTCTGTTGGTTGAATGCACAGAACAGAAAGAATTTTCACAGAATGCTACTGTGTAGTTTATATTTGAATATATTCCTTTTTCCACTATTACCCTCTTAGCGCTCCGAATGTCCACTTGCATTTTCTACAGAAAGAGTGTTCAGAACTGCGCAATCAAAAGTATGGTTTAACTCTGTTAGCTTAATGAACATATCAGGAATAAGTTTCACACAATGCTTCTGTGTAGTTTTTATTTGAAGATATTATTTTTCCCAATAGAGGCCTCTTAGCGCTCAGAATGTCCAATTGCAGTTTCTACAGAAAGAGTGTTTCAGAAAGGCTCAATCAAAAGTAAGGTTCAACTCTGTTAGTTGAATGCACAGAACAGAAAGTAGTTTCATACAATGCTTCTGTGTAGTTTATATTTGAACATATTGTTTTTTCCACTATTAACCACTTAGCGCTACGAATGTCCAGTTGCATTTACTACAGACAGAGTGTTTCAAAACTGCTCAATCAAAAGTATGGTTTAACTCTGTTAGCTGAATGCTCAGATCAGAAAGAAGTTTCACAGAATGCTTCTGTGTAGTTTATATTTGAATATATTCCTTTTTCCACTACTACTCTCTTAGCGCTCCAAATGTCCAGTTGCATTTTCTACAGAAAGAGTGTTCACATCTGCTCAATCAAAAGTATGGTTTAACTCTGTTAGCTGAATGCACAGATCAGAAAGAAGTTTCACAGAATGATTCTGTGTAGTTTATATTTGGAGACATTCCTTTTTCCACTATTACCCTCTTAGCGCTCCGAATGTCCACTTGCATTTTCTACAGAAAGAGTGTTTCAGAACGGCTCAATCAAAACTAAGGTTCAACTCTTTTAGTTGAACAAACAGAACAGAAAGAAGTTTCACACAATTCTTCTGTGTAGTTTTTATTTGTAGACATTCTTTTTCCCAATATTGGCCTCCTAGCGCTCAGAATGTCCAATTGCAGTTTCTACAGAAAGAGTGTTTCAGAACGGCTCAAGCAAAAGTAAGGTTCAACTCTGTTAGTTGAATGCACAGAACAGAAAGTAGTTTCATACAATGCTTCTGTGTAGTTTATATTTGAACATATTCTTTTTTCCACTATTACCCACTTAGCGCTACGAATGTCCAGTTGCATTTTCTACAGACAGAGTGTTTCAAAACTGCTCAATCAAAAGTATGGTTTAACTCTGTTAGCTGAATGCTCAGATCAGAAAGAAGTTTCACGGAATGCTTCTGTGTAGTTTATATTTTAATATATTCCTTTTTCCACTACTACGCTCTTAGCGCTCCAAATGTCCAGTTGCATTTTCTACAGAAAGAGTGTTCAGATCTGCTCAATCAAAAGTATGGTTTAACTCTGTTAGCTGAATGCACAGATCAGAAAGAAGTTTCACCGAATGATTCTGTGTAGTTTATATTTGAAGACATTCCTTTTTCCACTATTACCCTCTTAGCGCTCCGAATCTCCACTTGCATTTTCTACAAAAAGAGTGTTTCATAACTGCTCAATCAAAAATATGTTTTATCTCTGTTAACTGAATTTACAGATCAGAAATAAGTTTCACAGAATGCATCTGTGTAGTTTTTATTTGAAGATATTCTTTTTCCCAATGTAGGCCTCTTAGCGCTTAGCATGTCCAATTGCAGTTTCTACAGAAAGAGTGTTTCAGAACGGCTCAATCAAAAGTAAGGTTCAACTCTGTTAGTTGAATGCACAGAACAGAAAGAATTTTCACAGAATGCTACTGTGTAGTTTATATTTGAATATATTCCTTTTTCCACTATTACCCTCTTAGCGCTCCGAATGTCCACTTGCATTTTCTACAGAAAGAGTGTTCAGAACTGCGCAATCAAAAGTATGGTTTAACTCTGTTAGGTTAATGAACATATCAGGAATAAGTTTCACACAATGCTTCTGTGTAGTTTTTATTTGAAGATATTATTTTTCCCAATAGAGGCCTCTTAGCGCTCAGAATGTCCAATTGCAGTTTCTACAGAAAGAGTGTTTCAGAAAGGCTCAATCAAAAGTAAGGTTCAACTCTGTTAGTTGAATGCACAGAACAGAAAGTAGTTTCATACAATGCTTCTGTGTAGTTTATATTTGAACATATTGTTTTTTCCACTATTAACCACTTAGCGCTACGAATGTCCAGTTGCATTTACTACAGACAGAGTGTTTCAAAACTGCTCAATCAAAAGTATGGTTTAACTCTGTTAGCTGAATGCTCAGATCAGAAAGAAGTTTCACAGAATGCTTCTGTGTAGTTTATATTTGAATATATTCCTTTTTCCACTACTACTCTCTTAGCGCTCCAAATGTAAAGTTGCATTTTCTACAGAAAGAGTGTTCAGATCTGCTCAATCAAAAGTATGGTTTAACTCTGTTAGCTGAATGCACAGATCAGAAAGAAGTTTCACAGAATGATTCTGTGTAGTTTATATTTGGAGACATTCCTTTTTCCACTATTACCCTCTTAGCGCTCCGAATGTCCACTTGCATTTTCTACAGAAAGAGTGTTTCAGAACGGCTCAATCAAAACTAAGGTTCAACTCTTTTAGTTGAACAAACAGAACAGAAAGAAGTTTCACACAATTCTTCTGTGTAGTTTTTATTTGTAGACATTCTTTTTCCCAATATTGGCCTCCTAGCGCTCAGAATGTCCAATTGCAGTTTCTACAGAAAGAGTGTTTCAGAACGGCTCAATCAAAAGTAAGGTTCAACTCTGTTAGTTGAATGCACAGAACAGAAAGTAGTTTCATACAATGCTTCTGTGTAGTTTATATTTGAACATATTCTTTTTTCCACTATTACCCACTTAGCGCTACGAATGTCCAGTTGCATTTTCTACAGACAGAGTGTTTCAAAACTGCTCAATCAAAAGTATGGTTTAACTCTGTTAGCTGAATGCTCAGATCAGAAAGAAGTTTCACGGAATGCTTCTGTGTAGTTTATATTTTAATATATTCCTTTTTCCACTACTACGCTCTTAGCGCTCCAAATGTCCAGTTGCATTTTCTACAGAAAGAGTGTTCAGATCTGCTCAATCAAAAGTATGGTTTAACTCTGTTAGCTGAATGCACAGATCAGAAAGAAGTTTCACCGAATGATTCTGTGTAGTTTATATTTGAAGACATTCCTTTTTCCACTATTACCCTCTTAGCGCTCCGAATCTCCACTTGCATTTTCTACAAAAAGAGTGTTTCATAACTGCTCAATCAAAAATATGTTTTATCTCTGTTAACTGAATTTACAGATCAGAAATAAGTTTCACAGAATGCATCTGTGTAGTTTTTATTTGAAGATATTCTTTTTCCCAATGTAGGCCTCTTAGCGCTTAGCATGTCCAATTGCAGTTTCTACAGAAAGAGTGTTTCAGAACGGCTCAATCAAAAGTAAGGTTCAACTCTGTTAGTTGAATGCACAGAACAGAAAGAATTTTCACAGAATGCTACTGTGTAGTTTATATTTGAATATATTCCTTTTTCCACTATTACCCTCTTAGTGCTCCGAATGTCCACTTGCATTTTCTACAGAAAGAGTGTTCAGAACTGCGCAATCAAAAGTATGGTTTAACTCTGTTAGCTTAATGAACATATCAGGAATAAGTTTCACACAATGCTTCTGTGTAGTTTTTATTTGAAGATATTATTTTTCCCAATAGAGGCCTCTTAGCGCTCAGAATGTCCAATTGCAGTTTCTACAGAAAGAGTGTTTCAGAAAGGCTCAATCAAAAGTAAGGTTCAACTCTGTTAGTTGAATGCACAGAACAGAAAGAAGTTTCATACAATGCTTCTGTGTAGTTTATATTTGAACATATTCTTTTTTCCACTATTACCCACTTAGCGCTACGAATGTCCAGTTGCATTTTATACAGACAGAGTGTTTCAAAACTGCTCAATCAAAAGTATGGTTTAACTCTGTTAGCTGAATGCTCAGATCAGAAAGAAGTTTCACAGAATGCTTCTGTGTAGTTTATATTTGAATATATTCCTTTTTCCACTACTACCCACTTAGCGCTCCGAATGTCCACTTGCATTTTCTACAGAAAGAGTGTTTCAGAACGGCTCAATCAAAACTAAAGTTCAACTCTTTTAGTTGAACAAACAGAACAGAAAGAAGTTTCACACATTTCTTCTGTGTAGTTTTTATTTGTAGACATTCTTTTTCCCAATATAGGCCTCCTAGCGCTCAGAATGTCCAATTGCAGTTTCTACAGAAAGAGTGTTTCAGAACGGCTCAATCAAAAGTAAGGTTCAACTCTGTTAGTTGAATGCACAGAACAGAAAGAATTTTCACAGAATGCTACTGTGTAGTTTATATTTGAATATATTCCTTTTTCCACTATTACCCTCTTAGCGCTCCGAATGTCCACTTGCATTTTCTACAGAAAGAGTGTTCAGAACTGCGCAATCAAAAGTATGGTTTAACTCTGTTAGGTTAATGAACATATCAGGAATAAGTTTCACACAATGCTTCTGTGTAGTTTTTATTTGAAGATATTATTTTTCCCAATAGAGGCCTCTTAGCGCTCAGAATGTCCAATTGCAGTTTCTACAGAAAGAGTGTTTCAGAAAGGCTCAATCAAAAGTAAGGTTCAACTCTGTTAGTTGAATGCACAGAACAGAAAGTAGTTTCATACAATGCTTCTGTGTAGTTTATATTTGAACATATTGTTTTTTCCACTATTACCCACTTAGCGCTACGAATGTCCAGTTGCATTTTCTACAGACAGAGTGTTTCAAAACTGCTCAATCAAAAGTATGGTTTAACTCTGTTAGCTGAATGCTCAGATCAGAAAGAAGTTTCACAGAATGATTCTGTGTAGTTTATGTTTGGAGACATTCCTTTTTCCACTATTACCCTCTTAGCGCTCCGAATCTCCGCTTGCATTTTCTACAGAAAGAGTGTTTCAGAACGGCTCAATCAAAACTAAGGTTCAACTCTTTTAGTTGAACAAACAGAACAGAAAGAAGTTTCACACAATTCTTCTGTGTAGTTTTTATTTGTAGACATACTTTTTCCCAATATAGGCCTCTTAGCGCTCAGAATGTCCAATTGCAGTTTCTACAGAAAGAGTGTTTCACAACGGCTCAATCAAAAGTAAGGTTCAACTCTGTTAGTTGAATGCACAGAACAGAAAGAAGTTTCATACAATGCTTCTGTGTAGTTTATATTTGAACATATTCTTTTTTCCACTATTACCCACTTAGCGCTACGAATGTCCAGTTGCATTTTCTACAGACAGTGTGTTTCAAAACTGCTCAATCAAAAGTATGGTTTAACTCTGTTAGCTGAATGCTCAGATCAGAAAGAAGTTTCACAGAATGCTTCTGTGTAGTTTATATTTGAATATATTCCTTTTTCCACTACTACGCTCTTAGCGCTCCAAATGTCCAGTTGCATTTTCTACAGAAAGAGTGTTCAGATCTGCTCAATCAAAAGTATGATTTAACTCTGTTAGCTGAATGCACAGATCAGAAAGAAGTTTCACCGAATGATTCTGTGTAGTTTATATTTGAAGACATTCCTTTTTCCACTATTACCCTCTTACCGCTCCGAATCTCCACTTGCATTTTCTACAAAAAGAGTGTTTCATAACTGCTCAATCAAAAATATGTTTTATGTCTGTTAACTGAATTTACAGATCAGAAATAAGTTTCACAGAATGCATCTGTGTAGTTTTTATTTGAAGATATACTTTTTCCCAAGGTAGGCCTCTTAGCGCTTAGCATGTCCAATTGCAGTTTCTACAGAAAGAGTGTTTCAGAACGGCTCAATCAAAAGTAAGGTTCAACTCTGTTGGTTGAATGCACAGAACAGAAAGAATTTTCACAGAATGCTACTGTGTAGTTTATATTTGAATATATTCCTTTTTCCACTATTACCCTCTTAGCGCTCCGAATGTCCACTTGCATTTTCTACAGAAAGAGTGTTCAGAACTGCGCAATCAAAAGTATGGTTTAACTCTGTTAGCTTAATGAACATATCAGGAATAAGTTTCACACAATGCTTCTGTGTAGTTTTTATTTGAAGATATTATTTTTCCCAATAGAGGCCTCTTAGCGCTCAGAATGTCCAATTGCAGTTTCTACAGAAAGAGTGTTTCAGAAAGGCTCAATCAAAAGTAAGGTTCAACTCTGTTAGTTGAATGCACAGAACAGAAAGTAGTTTCATACAATGCTTCTGTGTAGTTTATATTTGAACATATTGTTTTTTCCACTATTAACCACTTAGCGCTACGAATGTCCAGTTGCATTTACTACAGACAGAGTGTTTCAAAACTGCTCAATCAAAAGTATGGCTTAACTCTGTTAGCTGAATGCTCAGATCAGAAAGAAGTTTCACAGAATGCTTCTGTGTAGTTTATATTTGAATATATTCCTTTTTCCACTACTACTCTCTTAGCGCTTCAAATGTCCAGTTGCATTTTCTACAGAAAGAGTGTTCAGATCTGCTCAATCAAAAGTATGGTTTAACTCTGTTAGCTGAATGCACAGATCAGAAAGAAGTTTCACAGAATGATTCTGTGTAGTTTATATTTGGAGACATTCCTTTTTCCACTATTACCCTCTTAGCGCTCCGAATGTCCACTTGCATTTTCTACAGAAAGAGTGTTTCAGAACGGCTCAATCAAAACTAAGGTTCAACTCTTGTAGTTGAACAAACAGAACAGAAAGAAGTTTCACACAATTCTTCTGTGTAGTTTTTATTTGTAGACATTCTTTTTCCCAATATTGGCCTCCTAGCGCTCAGAATGTCCAATTGCAGTTTCTACAGAAAGAGTGTTTCAGAACGGCTCAAGCAAAAGTAAGGTTCAACTCTGTTAGTTGAATGCACAGAACAGAAAGTAGTTTCATACAATGCTTCTGTGTAGTTTATATTTGAACATATTCTTTTTTCCACTATTACCCACTTAGCGCTACGAATGTCCAGTTGCATTTTCTACAGACAGAGTGTTTCAAAACTGCTCAATCAAAAGTATGGTTTAACTCTGTTAGCTGAATGCTCAGATCAGAAAGAAGTTTCACAGAATGATTCTGTGTAGTTTATGTTTGGAGACATTCCTTTTTCCACTATTACCCTCTTAGCGCTCCGAATCTCCGCTTGCATTTTCTACAGAAAGAGTGTTTCAGAACGGCTCAATCAAAACTAAGGTTCAACTCTTTTAGTTGAACAAACAGAACAGAAAGAAGTTTCACACAATTCTTCTGTGTAGTTTTTATTTGTAGACATACTTTTTCCCAATATAGGCCTCTTAGCGCTCAGAATGTCCAATTGCAGTTTCTACAGAAAGAGTGTTTCACAACGGCTCAATCAAAAGTAAGGTTCAACTCTGTTAGTTGAATGCACAGAACAGAAAGAAGTTTCATACAATGCTTCTGTGTAGTTTATATTTGAACATATTATTTTTTCCACTATTACCCACTTAGCGCTACGAATGTCCAGTTGCATTTTCTACAGACAGTGTGTTTCAAAACTGCTCAATCAAAAGTATGGTTTAACTCTGTTAGCTGAATGCTCAGATCAGAAAGAAGTTTCACAGAATGCTTCTGTGTAGTTTATATTTGAATATATTCCTTTTTCCACTACTACGCTCTTAGCGCTCCAAATGTCCAGTTGCATTTTCTACAGAAAGAGTGTTCAGATCTGCTCAATCAAAAGTATGATTTAACTCTGTTAGCTGAATGCACAGATCAGAAAGAAGTTTCACCGAATGATTCTGTGTAGTTTATATTTGAAGACATTCCTTTTTCCACTATTACCCTCTTACCGCTCCGAATCTCCACTTGCATTTTCTACAAAAAGAGTGTTTCATAACTGCTCAATCAAAAATATGTTTTATGTCTGTTAACTGAATTTACAGATCAGAAATAAGTTTCACAGAATGCATCTGTGTAGTTTTTATTTGAAGATATACTTTTTCCCAAGGTAGGCCTCTTAGCGCTTAGCATGTCCAATTGCAGTTTCTACAGAAAGAGTGTTTCAGAACGGCTCAATCAAAAGTAAGGTTCAACTCTGTTGGTTGAATGCACAGAACAGAAAGAATTTTCACAGAATGCTACTGTGTAGTTTATATTTGAATATATTCCTTTTTCCACTATTACCCTCTTAGCGCTCCGAATGTCCACTTGCATTTTCTACAGAAAGAGTGTTCAGAACTGCGCAATCAAAAGTATGGTTTAACTCTGTTAGCTTAATGAACATATCAGGAATAAGTTTCACACAATGCTTCTGTGTAGTTTTTATTTGAAGATATTATTTTTCCCAATAGAGGCCTCTTAGCGCTCAGAATGTCCAATTGCAGTTTCTACAGAAAGAGTGTTTCAGAAAGGCTCAATCAAAAGTAAGGTTCAACTCTGTTAGTTGAATGCACAGAACAGAAAGTAGTTTCATACAATGCTTCTGTGTAGTTTATATTTGAACATATTGTTTTTTCCACTATTAACCACTTAGCGCTACGAATGTCCAGTTGCATTTACTACAGACAGAGTGTTTCAAAACTGCTCAATCAAAAGTATGGTTTAACTCTGTTAGCTGAATGCTCAGATCAGAAAGAAGTTTCACAGAATGCTTCTGTGTAGTTTATATTTGAATATATTCCTTTTTCCACTACTACTCTCTTAGCGCTCCAAATGTCCAGTTGCATTTTCTACAGAAAGAGTGTTCAGATCTGCTCAATCAAAAGTATGGTTTAACTCTGTTAGCTGAATGCACAGATCAGAAAGAAGTTTCACAGAATGATTCTGTGTAGTTTATATTTGGAGACATTCCTTTTTCCACTATTACCCTCTTAGCGCTCCGAATGTCCACTTGCATTTTCTACAGAAAGAGTGTTTCAGAACGGCTCAATCAAAACTAAGGTTCAACTCTTTTAGTTGAACAAACAGAACAGAAAGAAGTTTCACACAATTCTTCTGTGTAGTTTTTATTTGTAGACATTCTTTTTCCCAATATTGGCCTCCTAGCGCTCAGAATGTCCAATTGCAGTTTCTACAGAAAGAGTGTTTCAGAACGGCTCAAGCAAAAGTAAGGTTCAACTCTGTTAGTTGAATGCACAGAACAGAAAGTAGTTTCATACAATGCTTCTGTGTAGTTTATATTTGAACATATTCTTTTTTCCACTATTACCCACTTAGCGCTACGAATGTCCAGTTGCATTTTCTACAGACAGAGTGTTTCAAAACTGCTCAATCAAAAGTATGGTTTAACTCTGTTAGCTGAATGCTCAGATCAGAAAGAAGTTTCACAGAATGATTCTGTGTAGTTTATGTTTGGAGACATTCCTTTTTCCACTATTACCCTCTTAGCGCTCCGAATCTCCGCTTGCATTTTCTACAGAAAGAGTGTTTCAGAACGGCTCAATCAAAACTAAGGTTCAACTCTTTTAGTTGAACAAACAGAACAGAAAGAAGTTTCACACAATTCTTCTGTGTAGTTTTTATTTGTAGACATACTTTTTCCCAATATAGGCCTCTTAGCGCTCAGAATGTCCAATTGCAGTTTCTACAGAAAGAGTGTTTCACAACGGCTCAATCAAAAGTAAGGTTCAACTCTGTTAGTTGAATGCACAGAACAGAAAGAAGTTTCATACAATGCTTCTGTGTAGTTTATATTTGAACATATTCTTTTTTCCACTATTACCCACTTAGCGCTACGAATGTCCAGTTGCATTTTCTACAGACAGTGTGTTTCAAAACTGCTCAATCAAAAGTATGGTTTAACTCTGTTAGCTGAATGCTCAGATCAGAAAGAAGTTTCACAGAATGCTTCTGTGTAGTTTATATTTGAATATATTCCTTTTTCCACTACTACGCTCTTAGCGCTCCAAATGTCCAGTTGCATTTTCTACAGAAAGAGTGTTCAGATCTGCTCAATCAAAAGTATGATTTAACTCTGTTAGCTGAATGCACAGATCAGAAAGAAGTTTCACCGAATGATTCTGTGTAGTTTATATTTGAAGACATTCCTTTTTCCACTATTACCCTCTTACCGCTCCGAATCTCCACTTGCATTTTCTACAAAAAGAGTGTTTCATAACTGCTCAATCAAAAATATGTTTTATGTCTGTTAACTGAATTTACAGATCAGAAATAAGTTTCACAGAATGCATCTGTGTAGTTTTTATTTGAAGATATACTTTTTCCCAAGGTAGGCCTCTTAGCGCTTAGCATGTCCAATTGCAGTTTCTACAGAAAGAGTGTTTCAGAACGGCTCAATCAAAAGTAAGGTTCAACTCTGTTGGTTGAATGCACAGAACAGAAAGAATTTTCACAGAATGCTACTGTGTAGTTTATATTTGAATATATTCCTTTTTCCACTATTACCCTCTTAGCGCTCCGAATGTCCACTTGCATTTTCTACAGAAAGAGTGTTCAGAACTGCGCAATCAAAAGTATGGTTTAACTCTGTTAGCTTAATGAACATATCAGGAATAAGTTTCACACAATGCTTCTGTGTAGTTTTTATTTGAAGATATTATTTTTCCCAATAGAGGCCTCTTAGCGCTCAGAATGTCCAATTGCAGTTTCTACAGAAAGAGTGTTTCAGAAAGGCTCAATCAAAAGTAAGGTTCAACTCTGTTAGTTGAATGCACAGAACAGAAAGTAGTTTCATACAATGCTTCTGTGTAGTTTATATTTGAACATATTGTTTTTTCCACTATTAACCACTTAGCGCTACGAATGTCCAGTTGCATTTACTACAGACAGAGTGTTTCAAAACTGCTCAATCAAAAGTATGGTTTAACTCTGTTAGCTGAATGCTCAGATCAGAAAGAAGTTTCACAGAATGCTTCTGTGTAGTTTATATTTGAATATATTCCTTTTTCCACTACTACTCTCTTAGCGCTCCAAATGTCCAGTTGCATTTTCTACAGAAAGAGTGTTCAGATCTGCTCAATCAAAAGTATGGTTTAACTCTGTTAGCTGAATGCACAGATCAGAAAGAAGTTTCACAGAATGATTCTGTGTAGTTTATATTTGGAGACATTCCTTTTTCCACTATTACCCTCTTAGCGCTCCGAATGTCCACTTGCATTTTCTACAGAAAGAGTGTTTCAGAACGGCTCAATCAAAACTAAGGTTCAACTCTTTTAGTTGAACAAACAGAACAGAAAGAAGTTTCACACAATTCTTCTGTGTAGTTTTTATTTGTAGACATTCTTTTTCCCAATATTGGCCTCCTAGCGCTCAGAATGTCCAATTGCAGTTTCTACAGAAAGAGTGTTTCAGAACGGCTCAAGCAAAAGTAAGGTTCAACTCTGTTAGTTGAATGCACAGAACAGAAAGTAGTTTCATACAATGCTTCTGTGTAGTTTATATTTGAACATATTCTTTTTTCCACTATTACCCACTTAGCGCTACGAATGTCCAGTTGCATTTTCTACAGACAGAGTGTTTCAAAACTGCTCAATCAAAAGTATGGTTTAACTCTGTTAGCTGAATGCTCAGATCAGAAAGAAGTTTCACAGAATGATTCTGTGTAGTTTATGTTTGGAGACATTCCTTTTTCCACTATTACCCTCTTAGCGCTCCGAATCTCCGCTTGCATTTTCTACAGAAAGAGTGTTTCAGAACGGCTCAATCAAAACTAAGGTTCAACTCTTTTAGTTGAACAAACAGAACAGAAAGAAGTTTCACACAATTCTTCTGTGTAGTTTTTATTTGTAGACATACTTTTTCCCAATATAGGCCTCTTAGCGCTCAGAATGTCCAATTGCAGTTTCTACAGAAAGAGTGTTTCACAACGGCTCAATCAAAAGTAAGGTTCAACTCTGTTAGTTGAATGCACAGAACAGAAAGAAGTTTCATACAATGCTTCTGTGTAGTTTATATTTGAACATATTCTTTTTTCCACTATTACCCACTTAGCGCTACGAATGTCCAGTTGCATTTTCTACAGACAGTGTGTTTCAAAACTGCTCAATCAAAAGTATGGTTTAACTCTGTTAGCTGAATGCTCAGATCAGAAAGAAGTTTCACAGAATGCTTCTGTGTAGTTTATATTTGAATATATTCCTTTTTCCACTACTACGCTCTTAGCGCTCCAAATGTCCAGTTGCATTTTCTACAGAAAGAGTGTTCAGATCTGCTCAATCAAAAGTATGATTTAACTCTGTTAGCTGAATGCACAGATCAGAAAGAAGTTTCACCGAATGATTCTGTGTAGTTTATATTTGAAGACATTCCTTTTTCCACTATTACCCTCTTACCGCTCCGAATCTCCACTTGCATTTTCTACAAAAAGAGTGTTTCATAACTGCTCAATCAAAAATATGTTTTATGTCTGTTAACTGAATTTACAGATCAGAAATAAGTTTCACAGAATGCATCTGTGTAGTTTTTATTTGAAGATATACTTTTTCCCAAGGTAGGCCTCTTAGCGCTTAGCATGTCCAATTGCAGTTTCTACAGAAAGAGTGTTTCAGAACGGCTCAATCAAAAGTAAGGTTCAACTCTGTTGGTTGAATGCACAGAACAGAAAGAATTTTCACAGAATGCTACTGTGTAGTTTATATTTGAATATATTCCTTTTTCCACTATTACCCTCTTAGCGCTCCGAATGTCCACTTGCATTTTCTACAGAAAGAGTGTTCAGAACTGCGCAATCAAAAGTATGGTTTAACTCTGTTAGCTTAATGAACATATCAGGAATAAGTTTCACACAATGCTTCTGTGTAGTTTTTATTTGAAGATATTATTTTTCCCAATAGAGGCCTCTTAGCGCTCAGAATGTCCAATTGCAGTTTCTACAGAAAGAGTGTTTCAGAAAGGCTCAATCAAAAGTAAGGTTCAACCCTGTTAGTTGAATGCACAGAACAGAAAGTAGTTTCATACAATGCTTCTGTGTAGTTTATATTTGAACATATTGTTTTTTCCACTATTAACCACTTAGCGCTACGAATGTCCAGTTGCATTTACTACAGACAGAGTGTTTCAAAACTGCTCAATCAAAAGTATGGTTTAACTCTGTTAGCTGAATGCTCAGATCAGAAAGAAGTTTCACAGAATGCTTCTGTGTAGTTTATATTTGAATATATTCCTTTTTCCACTACTACTCTCTTAGCGCTCCAAATGTCCAGTTGCATTTTCTACAGAAAGAGTGTTCAGATCTGCTCAATCAAAAGTATGGTTTAACTCTGTTAGCTGAATGCACAGATCAGAAAGAAGTTTCACAGAATGATTCTGTGTAGTTTATATTTGGAGACATTCCTTTTTCCACTATTACCCTCTTAGCGCTCCGAATGTCCACTTGCATTTTCTACAGAAAGAGTGTTTCAGAACGGCTCAATCAAAACTAAGGTTCAACTCTTTTAGTTGAACAAACAGAACAGAAAGAAGTTTCACACAATTCTTCTGTGTAGTTTTTATTTGTAGACATTCTTTTTCCCAATATTGGCCTCCTAGCGCTCAGAATGTCCAATTGCAGTTTCTACAGAAAGAGTGTTTCAGAACGGCTCAAGCAAAAGTAAGGTTCAACTCTGTTAGTTGAATGCACAGAACAGAAAGTAGTTTCATACAATGCTTCTGTGTAGTTTATATTTGAACATATTCTTTTTTCCACTATTACCCACTTAGCGCTACGAATGTCCAGTTGCATTTTCTACAGACAGAGTGTTTCAAAACTGCTCAATCAAAAGTATGGTTTAACTCTGTTAGCTGAATGCTCAGATCAGAAAGAAGTTTCACAGAATGATTCTGTGTAGTTTATGTTTGGAGACATTCCTTTTTCCACTATTACCCTCTTAGCGCTCCGAATCTCCGCTTGCATTTTCTACAGAAAGAGTGTTTCAGAACGGCTCAATCAAAACTAAGGTTCAACTCTTTTAGTTGAACAAACAGAACAGAAAGAAGTTTCACACAATTCTTCTGTGTAGTTTTTATTTGTAGACATACTTTTTCCCAATATAGGCCCCTTAGCGCTCAGAATGTCCAATTGCAGTTTCTACAGAAAGAGTGTTTCACAACGGCTCAATCAAAAGTAAGGTTCAACTCTGTTAGTTGAATGCACAGAACAGAAAGAAGTTTCATACAATGCTTCTGTGTAGTTTATATTTGAACATATTCTTTTTTCCACTATTACCCACTTAGCGCTACGAATGTCCAGTTGCATTTTCTACAGACAGTGTGTTTCAAAACTGCTCAATCAAAAGTATGGTTTAACTCTGTTAGCTGAATGCTCAGATCAGAAAGAAGTTTCACAGAATGCTTCTGTGTAGTTTATATTTGAATATATTCCTTTTTCCACTACTACGCTCTTAGCGCTCCAAATGTCCAGTTGCATTTTCTACAGAAAGAGTGTTCAGATCTGCTCAATCAAAAGTATGATTTAACTCTGTTAGCTGAATGCACAGATCAGAAAGAAGTTTCACCGAATGATTCTGTGTAGTTTATATTTGAAGACATTCCTTTTTCCACTATTACCCTCTTACCGCTCCGAATCTCCACTTGCATTTTCTACAAAAAGAGTGTTTCATAACTGCTCAATCAAAAATATGTTTTATGTCTGTTAACTGAATTTACAGATCAGAAATAAGTTTCACAGAATGCATCTGTGTAGTTTTTATTTGAAGATATACTTTTTCCCAAGGTAGGCCTCTTAGCGCTTAGCATGTCCAATTGCAGTTTCTACAGAAAGAGTGTTTCAGAACGGCTCAATCAAAAGTAAGGTTCAACTCTGTTGGTTGAATGCACAGAACAGAAAGAATTTTCACAGAATGCTACTGTGTAGTTTATATTTGAATATATTCCTTTTTCCACTATTACCCTCTTAGCGCTCCGAATGTCCACTTGCATTTTCTACAGAAAGAGTGTTCAGAACTGCGCAATCAAAAGTATGGTTTAACTCTGTTAGCTTAATGAACATATCAGGAATAAGTTTCACACAATGCTTCTGTGTAGTTTTTATTTGAAGATATTATTTTTCCCAATAGAGGCCTCTTAGCGCTCAGAATGTCCAATTGCAGTTTCTACAGAAAGAGTGTTTCAGAAAGGCTCAATCAAAAGTAAGGTTCAACTCTGTTAGTTGAATGCACAGAACAGAAAGTAGTTTCATACAATGCTTCTGTGTAGTTTATATTTGAACATATTGTTTTTTCCACTATTAACCACTTAGCGCTACGAATGTCCAGTTGCATTTACTACAGACAGAGTGTTTCAAAACTGCTCAATCAAAAGTATGGTTTAACTCTGTTAGCTGAATGCTCAGATCAGAAAGAAGTTTCACAGAATGCTTCTGTGTAGTTTATATTTGAATATATTCCTTTTTCCACTACTACTCTCTTAGCGCTCCAAATGTCCAGTTGCATTTTCTACAGAAAGAGTGTTCAGATCTGCTCAATCAAAAGTATGGTTTAACTCTGTTAGCTGAATGCACAGATCAGAAAGAAGTTTCACAGAATGATTCTGTGTAGTTTATATTTGGAGACATTCCTTTTTCCACTATTACCCTCTTAGCGCTCCGAATGTCCACTTGCATTTTCTACAGAAAGAGTGTTTCAGAACGGCTCAATCAAAACTAAGGTTCAACTCTTTTAGTTGAACAAACAGAACAGAAAGAAGTTTCACACAATTCTTCTGTGTAGTTTTTATTTGTAGACATTCTTTTTCCCAATATTGGCCTCCTAGCGCTCAGAATGTCCAATTGCAGTTTCTACAGAAAGAGTGTTTCAGAACGGCTCAAGCAAAAGTAAGGTTCAACTCTGTTAGTTGAATGCACAGAACAGAAAGTAGTTTCATACAATGCTTCTGTGTAGTTTATATTTGAACATATTCTTTTTTCCACTATTACCCACTTAGCGCTACGAATGTCCAGTTGCATTTTCTACAGACAGAGTGTTTCAAAACTGCTCAATCAAAAGTATGGTTTAACTCTGTTAGCTGAATGCTCAGATCAGAAAGAAGTTTCACGGAATGCTTCTGTGTAGTTTATATTTTAATATATTCCTTTTTCCACTACTACGCTCTTAGCGCTCCAAATGTCCAGTTGCATTTTCTACAGAAAGAGTGTTCAGATCTGCTCAATCAAAAGTATGGTTTAACTCTGTTAGCTGAATGCACAGATCAGAAAGAAGTTTCACCGAATGATTCTGTGTAGTTTATATTTGAAGACATTCCTTTTTCCACTATTACCCTCTTAGCGCTCCGAATCTCCACTTGCATTTTCTACAAAAAGAGTGTTTCATAACTGCTCAATCAAAAATATGTTTTATCTCTGTTAACTGAATTTACAGATCAGAAATAAGTTTCACAGAATGCATCTGTGTAGTTTTTATTTGAAGATATTCTTTTTCCCAATGTAGGCCTCTTAGCGCTTAGCATGTCCAATTGCAGTTTCTACAGAAAGAGTGTTTCAGAACGGCTCAATCAAAAGTAAGGTTCAACTCTGTTAGTTGAATGCACAGAACAGAAAGAATTTTCACAGAATGCTACTGTGTAGTTAATATTTGAATATATTCCTTTTTCCACTATTACCCTCTTAGTGCTCCGAATGTCCACTTGCATTTTCTACAGAAAGAGTGTTCAGAACTGCGCAATCAAAAGTATGGTTTAACTCTGTTAGCTTAATGAACATATCAGGAATAAGTTTCACACAATGCTTCTGTGTAGTTTTTATTTGAAGATATTATTTTTCCCAATAGAGGCCTCTTAGCGCTCAGAATGTCCAATTGCAGTTTCTACAGAAAGAGTGTTTCAGAAAGGCTCAATCAAAAGTAAGGTTCAACTCTGTTAGTTGAATGCACAGAACAGAAAGAAGTTTCATACAATGCTTCTGTGTAGTTTATATTTGAACATATTCTTTTTTCCACTATTACCCACTTAGCGCTACGAATGTCCAGTTGCATTTTATACAGACAGAGTGTTTCAAAACTGCTCAATCAAAAGTATGGTTTAACTCTGTTAGCTGAATGCTCAGATCAGAAAGAAGTTTCACAGAATGCTTCTGTGTAGTTTATATTTGAATATATTCCTTTTTCCACTACTACTCTCTTAGCGCTCCAAATGTCCAGTTGCATTTTCTACAGAAAGAGTGTTCAGATCTGCTCAATCAAAAGTATGGTTTAACTCTGTTAGCTGAATGCACAGATCAGAAAGAAGTTTCACAGAATGATTCTGTGTAGTTTATATTTGGAGACATTCCTTTTTCCACTATTACCCTCTTAGCGCTCCGAATCTCCACTTGCATTTTCTACAGAAAGAGTGTTTCAGAACGGCTCAATCAAAACTAAGGTTCAACTCTTTTAGTTGAACAAACAGAACAGAAAGAACTTTCACACATTTCTTCTGTGTAGTTCTTATTTGTAGACATTCTTTTTCCCAATATAGGCCTCCTAGCGCTCAGAATGTCCAATTGCAGTTTCTACAGAAAGAGTGTTTCAGAACGGCTCAATCGAAAGTAAGGTTCAACTCTGTTAGTTGAATGCACAGAACAGAAAGTAGTTTCATACAATGCTTCTGTGTAGTTTATATTTGAACATATTCTTTTTTCCACTATTACCCACTTAGCGCTACGAATGTCCAGTTGCATTTTCTACTGACAGAGTGTTTCAAAGCTGCTCAATCAAAAGTATGGTTTAACTCTGTTAGCTGAATGCTCAGATCAGAAAGATGTTTCACAGAATGCTTCTGTGTAGTTTATATTTGAATATATTCCTTTTTCCACTACTACGCTCTTAGCGCTCCAAATGTCCAGTTGCATTTTCTACAGAAAGAGTGTTCAGATCTGCTCAATCAAAAGTATGGTTTAACTCTTTTAGCTGAATGCACAGATCAGAAAGAAGTTTCACCGAATGATTCTGTGTAGTTTATATTTGAAGACATTCCTTTTTCCACTATTACCCTCTTAGCGCTCCGAATCTCCACTTGCATTTTCTACAAAAAGAGTGTTTCATAACTGCTCAATCAAAAATATGTTTTATCTCTGTTAACTGAATTTACAGATCAGAAATAAGCTTCACAGAATGCATCTGTGTAGTTTTTATTTGAAGATATGCTTTTTCCCATTATAGGCCTCTTAGCGCTTAGCATGTCCAATTGCAGTTTCTACAGAAAGAGTGTTTCAGAACGGCTCAATCAAAAGTAAGGTTCAACTATGTTGGTTGAATGCACAGAACAGAAAGAATTTTCACAGAATGCTACTGTGTAGTTTATATTTGAATATATTCCTTTTTCCACTATTACCCTCTTAGCGCTCCGAATGTCCACTTGCATTTTCTACAGAAAGAGTGTTCAGAACTGCGCAATCAAAACTATGGTTTAACTCTGTTAGCTTAATGAACATATCAGGAATAAGTTTCACACAATGCTTCTGTGTAGTTTTTATTTGAAGATATTATTTTTCCCAATAGAGGCCTCTTAGCGCTCAGAATGTCCAATTGCAATTTCTACAGAAAGAGTGTTTCAGAAAGGCTCAATCAAAAGTAAGGTTCAACTCTGTTAGTTGAATGCACAGAACAGAAAGAAGTTTCATACAATGCTTCTGTGTAGTTTATATTTGAACATATTCTTTTTTCCACTATTACCCACTTAGCGCTACGAATGTCCAGTTGCATTTTCTACAGACAGAGTGTTTCAAAACTGCTCAATCAAAAGTATGGTTTAACTCTGTTAGCTGAATGCTCAGATCAGAAAGAAGTTTCACAGAATGCTTCTGTGTAGTTTATATTTGAATATATTCCTTTTTCCACTACTACTCTCTTAGCGCTCCAAATGTCCAGTTGCATTTTCTACAGAAAGAGTGTTCAGATCTGCTCAATCAAAAGTATGGTTTAACTCTGTTAGCTGAATGCACAGATCAGAAAGAAGTTTCACAGAATGATTCTGTGTAGTTTATGTTTGGAGACATTCCTTTTTCCACTATTACCCTCTTAGCGCTCCGAATCTCCGCTTGCATTTTCTACAGAAAGAGTGTTTCAGAACGGCTCAATCAAAACTAAGGTTCAACTCTTTTAGTTGAACAAACAGAACAGAAAGAAGTTTCACACAATTCTTCTGTGTAGTTTTTATTTGTAGACATACTTTTTCCCAATATAGGCCTCTTAGCGCTCAGAATGTCCAATTGCAGTTTCTACAGAAAGAGTGTTTCACAACGGCTCAATCAAAAGTAAGGTTCAACTCTGTTAGTTGAATGCACAGAACAGAAAGAAGTTTCATACAATGCTTCTGTGTAGTTTATATTTGAACATATTCTTTTTTCCACTATTACCCACTTAGCGCTACGAATGTCCAGTTGCATTTTCTACAGACAGTGTGTTTCAAAACTGCTCAATCAAAAGTATGGTTTAACTCTGTTAGCTGAATGCTCAGATCAGAAAGAAGTTTCACAGAATGCTTCTGTGTAGTTTATATTTGAATATATTCCTTTTTCCACTACTACGCTCTTAGCGCTCCAAATGTCCAGTTGCATTTTCTACAGAAAGAGTGTTCAGATCTGCTCAATCAAAAGTATGATTTAACTCTGTTAGCTGAATGCACAGATCAGAAAGAAGTTTCACCGAATGATTCTGTGTAGTTTATATTTGAAGACATTCCTTTTTCCACTATTACCCTCTTACCGCTCCGAATCTCCACTTGCATTTTCTACAAAAAGAGTGTTTCATAACTGCTCAATCAAAAATATGTTTTATGTCTGTTAACTGAATTTACAGATCAGAAATAAGTTTCACAGAATGCATCTGTGTAGTTTTTATTTGAAGATATACTTTTTCCCAAGGTAGGCCTCTTAGCGCTTAGCATGTCCAATTGCAGTTTCTACAGAAAGAGTGTTTCAGAACGGCTCAATCAAAAGTAAGGTTCAACTCTGTTGGTTGAATGCACAGAACAGAAAGAATTTTCACAGAATGCTACTGTGTAGTTTATATTTGAATATATTCCTTTTTCCACTATTACCCTCTTAGCGCTCCGAATGTCCACTTGCATTTTCTACAGAAAGAGTGTTCAGAACTGCGCAATCAAAAGTATGGTTTAACTCTGTTAGCTTAATGAACATATCAGGAATAAGTTTCACACAATGCTTCTGTGTAGTTTTTATTTGAAGATATTATTTTTCCCAATAGAGGCCTCTTAGCGCTCAGAATGTCCAATTGCAGTTTCTACAGAAAGAGTGTTTCAGAAAGGCTCAATCAAAAGTAAGGTTCAACTCTGTTAGTTGAATGCACAGAACAGAAAGTAGTTTCATACAATGCTTCTGTGTAGTTTATATTTGAACATATTGTTTTTTCCACTATTAACCACTTAGCGCTACGAATGTCCAGTTGCATTTACTACAGACAGAGTGTTTCAAAACTGCTCAATCAAAAGTATGGTTTAACTCTGTTAGCTGAATGCTCAGATCAGAAAGAAGTTTCACAGAATGCTTCTGTGTAGTTTATATTTGAATATATTCCTTTTTCCACTACTACTCTCTTAGCGCTCCAAATGTCCAGTTGCATTTTCTACAGAAAGAGTGTTCAGATCTGCTCAATCAAAAGTATGGTTTAACTCTGTTAGCTGAATGCACAGATCAGAAAGAAGTTTCACAGAATGATTCTGTGTAGTTTATATTTGGAGACATTCCTTTTTCCACTATTACCCTCTTAGCGCTCCGAATGTCCACTTGCATTTTCTACAGAAAGAGTGTTTCAGAACGGCTCAATCAAAACTAAGGTTCAACTCTTTTAGTTGAACAAACAGAACAGAAAGAAGTTTCACACAATTCTTCTGTGTAGTTTTTATTTGTAGACATTCTTTTTCCCAATATTGGCCTCCTAGCGCTCAGAATGTCCAATTGCAGTTTCTACAGAAAGAGTGTTTCAGAACGGCTCAAGCAAAAGTAAGGTTCAACTCTGTTAGTTGAATGCACAGAACAGAAAGTAGTTTCATACAATGCTTCTGTGTAGTTTATATTTGAACATATTCTTTTTTCCACTATTACCCACTTAGCGCTACGAATGTCCAGTTGCATTTTCTACAGACAGAGTGTTTCAAAACTGCTCAATCAAAAGTATGGTTTAACTCTGTTAGCTGAATGCTCAGATCAGAAAGAAGTTTCACGGAATGCTTCTGTGTAGTTTATATTTTAATATATTCCTTTTTCCACTACTACGCTCTTAGCGCTCCAAATGTCCAGTTGCATTTTCTACAGAAAGAGTGTTCAGATCTGCTCAATCAAAAGTATGGTTTAACTCTGTTAGCTGAATGCACAGATCAGAAAGAAGTTTCACCGAATGATTCTGTGTAGTTTATATTTGAAGACATTCCTTTTTCCACTATTACCCTCTTAGCGCTCCGAATCTCCACTTGCATTTTCTACAAAAAGAGTGTTTCATAACTGCTCAATCAAAAATATGTTTTATCTCTGTTAACTGAATTTACAGATCAGAAATAAGTTTCACAGAATGCATCTGTGTAGTTTTTATTTGAAGATATTCTTTTTCCCAATGTAGGCCTCTTAGCGCTTAGCATGTCCAATTGCAGTTTCTACAGAAAGAGTGTTTCAGAACGGCTCAATCAAAAGTAAGGTTCAACTCTGTTAGTTGAATGCACAGAACAGAAAGAATTTTCACAGAATGCTACTGTGTAGTTTATATTTGAATATATTCCTTTTTCCACTATTACCCTCTTAGTGCTCCGAATGTCCACTTGCATTTTCTACAGAAAGAGTGTTCAGAACTGCGCAATCAAAATTATGGTTTAACTCTGTTAGCTTAATGAACATATCAGGAATAAGTTTCACACAATGCTTCTGTGTAGTTTTTATTTGAAGATATTATTTTTCCCAATAGAGGCCTCTTAGCGCTCAGAATGTCCAATTGCAGTTTCTACAGAAAGAGTGTTTCAGAAAGGCTCAATCAAAAGTAAGGTTCAACTCTGTTAGTTGAATGCACAGAACAGAAAGAAGTTTCATACAATGCTTCTGTGTAGTTTATATTTGAACATATTCTTTTTTCCACTATTACCCACTTAGCGCTACGAATGTCCAGTTGCATTTTATACAGACAGAGTGTTTCAAAACTGCTCAATCAAAAGTATGGTTTAACTCTGTTAGCTGAATGCTCAGATCAGAAAGAAGTTTCACAGAATGCTTCTGTGTAGTTTATATTTGAATATATTCCTTTTTCCACTACTACTCTCTTAGCGCTCCAAATGTCCAGTTGCATTTTCTACAGAAAGAGTGTTCAGATCTGCTCAATCAAAAGTATGGTTTAACTCTGTTAGCTGAATGCACAGATCAGAAAGAAGTTTCACAGAATGATTCTGTGTAGTTTATATTTGGAGACATTCCTTTTTCCACTATTACCCTGTTAGCGCTCCGAATCTCCACTTGCATTTTCTACAGAAAGAGTGTTTCAGAACGGCTCAATCAAAACTAAGGTTCAACTCTTTTAGTTGAACAAACAGAACAGAAAGAAGTTTCACACATTTCTTCTGTGTAGTTTTTATTTGTAGACATTCTTTTTCCCAATATAGGCCTCCTAGCGCTCAGAATGTCCAATTGCAGTTTCTACAGAAAGAGTGTTTCAGAACGGCTCAATCAAAAGTAAGGTTCAACTCTGTTAGTTGAATGCACAGAACAGAAAGTAGTTTCATACAATGCTTCTGTGTAGTTTATATTTGAACATATTCTTTTTTCCACTATTACCCACTTAGCGCTACGAATGTCCAGTTGCATTTTCTACTGACAGAGTGTTTCAAAGCTGCTCAATCAAAAGTATGGTTTAACTCTTTTACCTGAATGCTCAGATCAGAAAGATGTTTCACAGAATGCTTCTGTGTAGTTTATATTTGAATATATTGCTTTTTCCACTACTACGCTCTTAGCGCTCCAAATGTCCAGTTGCATTTTCTACAGAAAGAGTGTTCAGATCTGCTCAATCAAAAGTATGGTTTAACTCTGTTAGCTGAATGCACAGATCAGAAAGAAGTTTCACCGAATGATTCTGTGTAGTTTATATTTGAAGACATTCCTTTTTCCACTATTACCCTCTTAGCGCTCCGAATCTCCACTTGCATTTTCTACAAAAAGAGTGTTTCATAACTGCTCAATCAAAAATATGTTTTATCTCTGTTAACTGAATTTACAGATCAGAAATAAGTTTCACAGAATGCATCTGTGTAGTTTTTATTTGAAGATATTCTTTTTCCCAATGTAGGCCTCTTAGCGCTTAGCATGTCCAATTGCAGTTTCTACAGAAAGAGTGTTTCAGAACGGCTCAATCAAAAGTAAGGTTCAACTCTGTTAGTTGAATGCACAGAAAAGAAAGAATTTTCACAGAATGCTACTGTGTAGTTTATATTTGAATATATTCCTTTTTCCACTATTACCCTCTTAGCGCTCCGAATGTCCACTTGCATTTTCTACAGAAAGAGTGTTCAGAACTGCGCAATCAAAAGTATGGTTTAACTCTGTTAGGTTAATGAACATATCAGGAATAAGTTTCACACAATGCTTCTGTGTAGTTTTTATTTGAAGATATTATTTTTCCCAATAGAGGCCTCTTAGCGCTCAGAATGTCCAATTGCAGTTTCTACAGAAAGAGTGTTTCAGAAAGGCTCAATCAAAAGTAAGGTTCAACTCTGTTAGTTGAATGCACAGAACAGAAAGTAGTTTCATACAATGCTTCTGTGTAGTTTATATTTGAACATATTGTTTTTTCCACTATTAACCACTTAGCGCTACGAATGTCCAGTTGCATTTACTACAGACAGAGTGTTTCAAAACTGCTCAATCAAAAGTATGGTTTAACTCTGTTAGCTGAATGCTCAGATCAGAAAGAAGTTTCACAGAATGCTTCTGTGTAGTTTATATTTGAATATATTCCTTTTTCCACTACTACTCTCTTAGCGCTCCAAATGTAAAGTTGCATTTTCTACAGAAAGAGTGTTCAGATCTGCTCAATCAAAAGTATGGTTTAACTCTGTTAGCTGAATGCACAGATCAGAAAGAAGTTTCACAGAATGATTCTGTGTAGTTTATATTTGGAGACATTCCTTTTTCCACTATTACCCTCTTAGCGCTCCGAATGTCCACTTGCATTTTCTACAGAAAGAGTGTTTCAGAACGGCTCAATCAAAACTAAGGTTCAACTCTTTTAGTTGAACAAACAGAACAGAAAGAAGTTTCACACAATTCTTCTGTGTAGTTTTTATTTGTAGACATTCTTTTTCCCAATATTGGCCTCCTAGCGCTCAGAATGTCCAATTGCAGTTTCTACAGAAAGAGTGTTTCAGAACGGCTCAATCAAAAGTAAGGTTCAACTTTGTTAGTTGAATGCACAGAACAGAAAGTAGTTTCATACAATGCTTCTGTGTAGTTTATATTTGAACATATTCTTTTTTCCACTATTACCCACTTAGCGCTACGAATGTCCAGTTGCATTTTCTACAGACAGAGTGTTTCAAAACTGCTCAATCAAAAGTATGGTTTAACTCTGTTAGCTGAATGCTCAGATCAGAAAGAAGTTTCACGGAATGCTTCTGTGTAGTTTATATTTTAATATATTCCTTTTTCCACTACTACGCTCTTAGCGCTCCAAATGTCCAGTTGCATTTTCTACAGAAAGAGTGTTCAGATCTGCTCAATCAAAAGTATGGTTTAACTCTGTTAGCTGAATGCACAGATCAGAAAGAAGTTTCACCGAATGATTCTGTGTAGTTTATATTTGAAGACATTCCTTTTTCCACTATTACCCTCTTAGCGCTCCGAATCTCCACTTGCATTTTCTACAAAAAGAGTGTTTCATAACTGCTCAATCAAAAATATGTTTTATCTCTGTTAACTGAATTTACAGATCAGAAATAAGTTTCACAGAATGCATCTGTGTAGTTTTTATTTGAAGATATTCTTTTTCCCAATGTAGGCCTCTTAGCGCTTAGCATGTCCAATTGCAGTTTCTACAGAAAGAGTGTTTCAGAACGGCTCAATCAAAAGTAAGGTTCAACTCTGTTAGTTGAATGCACAGAACAGAAAGAATTTTCACAGAATGCTACTGTGTAGTTTATATTTGAATATATTCCTTTTTCCACTATTACCCTCTTAGTGCTCCGAATGTCCACTTGCATTTTCTACAGAAAGAGTGTTCAGAACTGCGCAATCAAAAGTATGGTTTAACTCTGTTAGCTTAATGAACATATCAGGAATAAGTTTCACACAATGCTTCTGTGTAGTTTTTATTTGAAGATATTATTTTTCCCAATAGAGGCCTCTTAGCGCTCAGAATGTCCAATTGCAGTTTCTACAGAAAGAGTGTTTCAGAAAGGCTCAATCAAAAGTAAGGTTCAACTCTGTTAGTTGAATGCACAGAACAGAAAGAAGTTTCATACAATGCTTCTGTGTAGTTTATATTTGAACATATTCTTTTTTCCACTATTACCCACTTAGCGCTACGAATGTCCAGTTGCATTTTATACAGACAGAGTGTTTCAAAACTGCTCAATCAAAAGTATGGTTTAACTCTGTTAGCTGAATGCTCAGATCAGAAAGAAGTTTCACAGAATGCTTCTGTGTAGTTTATATTTGAATATATTCCTTTTTCCACTACTACTCTCTTAGCGCTCCAAATGTCCAGTTGCATTTTCTACAGAAAGAGTGTTCAGATCTGCTCAATCAAAAGTATGGTTTAACTCTGTTAGCTGAATGCACAGATCAGAAAGAAGTTTCACAGAATTATTCTGTGTAGTTTATATTTGGAGACATTCCTTTTTCCACTATTACCCTCTTAGCGCTCCGAATCTCCACTTGCATTTTCTACAGAAAGAGTGTTTCAGAACGGCTCAATCAAAACTAAGGTTCAACTCTTTTAGTTGAACAAACAGAACAGAAAGAAGTTTCACACATTTCTTCTGTGTAGTTCTTATTTGTAGACATTCTTTTTCCCAATATAGGCCTCCTAGCGCTCAGAATGTCCAATTGCAGTTTCTACAGAAAGAGTGTTTCAGAACGGCTCAATCAAAAGTAAGGTTCAACTCTGTTAGTTGAATGCACAGAACAGAAAGTAGTTTCATACAATGCTTCTGTGTAGTTTATATTTGAACATATTCTTTTTTCCACTATTACCCACTTAGCGCTACGAATGTCCAGTTGCATTTTCTACTGACAGAGTGTTTCAAAGCTGCTCAATCAAAAGTATGGTTTAACTCTGTTAGCTGAATGCTCAGATCAGAAAGATGTTTCACAGAATGCTTCTGTGTAGTTTATATTTGAATATATTCCTTTTTCCACTACTACGCTCTTAGCGCTCCAAATGTCCAGTTGCATTTTCTACAGAAAGAGTGTTCAGATCTGCTCAATCAAAAGTATGGTTTAACTCTGTTAGCTGAATGCACAGATCAGAAAGAAGTTTCACCGAATGATTCTGTGTAGTTTATATTTGAAGACATTCCTTTTTCCACTATTACCCTCTTAGCGCTCCGAATCTCCACTTGCATTTTCTACAAAAAGAGTGTTTCATAACTGCTCAATCAAAAATATGTTTTATCTCTGTTAACTGAATTTACAGATCAGAAATAAGCTTCACAGAATGCATCTGTGTAGTTTTTATTTGAAGATATGCTTTTTCCCATTATAGGCCTCTTAGCGCTTAGCATGTCCAATTGCAGTTTCTACAGAAAGAGTGTTTCAGAACGGCTCAATCAAAAGTAAGGTTCAACTATGTTGGTTGAATGCACAGAACAGAAAGAATTTTCACAGAATGCTACTGTGTAGTTTATATTTGAATATATTCCTTTTTCCACTATTACCCTCTTAGCGCTCCGAATGTCCACTTGCATTTTCTACAGAAAGAGTGTTCAGAACTGCGCAATCAAAAGTATGGTTTAACTCTGTTAGCTTAATGAACATATCAGGAATAAGTTTCACACAATGCTTCTGTGTAGTTTTTATTTGAAGATATTATTTTTCCCAATAGAGGCCTCTTAGCGCTCAGAATGTCCAATTGCAATTTCTACAGAAAGAGTGTTTCAGAAAGGCTCAATCAAAAGTAAGGTTCAACTCTGTTAGTTGAATGCACAGAACAGAAAGAAGTTTCATACAATGCTTCTGTGTAGTTTATATTTGAACATATTCTTTTTTCCACTATTACCCACTTAGCGCTACGAATGTCCAGTTGCATTTTCTACAGACAGAGTGTTTCAAAACTGCTCAATCAAAAGTATGGTTTAACTCTGTTAGCTGAATGCTCAGATCAGAAAGAAGTTTCACAGAATGCTTCTGTGTAGTTTATATTTGAATATATTCCTTTTTCCACTACTACTCTCTTAGCGCTCCAAATGTCCAGTTGCATTTTCTACAGAAAGAGTGTTCAGATCTGCTCAATCAAAAGTATGGTTTAACTCTGTTAGCTGAATGCACAGATCAGAAAGAAGTTTCACAGAATGATTCTGTGTAGTTTATGTTTGGAGACATTCCTTTTTCCACTATTACCCTCTTAGCGCTCCGAATCTCCGCTTGCATTTTCTACAGAAAGAGTGTTTCAGAACGGCTCAATCAAAACTAAGTTTCAACTCTTTTAGTTGAACAAACAGAACAGAAAGAAGTTTCACACAATTCTTCTGTGTAGTTTTTATTTGTAGACATACTTTTTCCCAATATAGGCCTCTTAGCGCTCAGAATGTCCAATTGCAGTTTCTACAGAAAGAGTGTTTCACAACGGCTCAATCAAAAGTAAGGTTCAACTCTGTTAGTTGAATGCACAGAACAGAAAGAAGTTTCATACAATGCTTCTGTGTAGTTTATATTTGAACATATTCTTTTTTCCACTATTACCCACTTAGCGCTACGAATGTCCAGTTGCATTTTCTACAGACAGTGTGTTTCAAAACTGCTCAATCAAAAGTATGGTTTAACTCTGTTAGCTGAATGCTCAGATCAGAAAGAAGTTTCACAGAATGCTTCTGTGTAGTTTATATTTGAATATATTCCTTTTTCCACTACTACGCTCTTAGCGCTCCAAATGTCCAGTTGCATTTTCTACAGAAAGAGTGTTCAGATCTGCTCAATCAAAAGTATGATTTAACTCTGTTAGCTGAATGCACAGATCAGAAAGAAGTTTCACCGAATGATTCTGTGTAGTTTATATTTGAAGACATTCCTTTTTCCACTATTACCCTCTTACCGCTCCGAATCTCCACTTGCATTTTCTACAAAAAGAGTGTTTCATAACTGCTCAATCAAAAATATGTTTTATGTCTGTTAACTGAATTTACAGATCAGAAATAAGTTTCACAGAATGCATCTGTGTAGTTTTTATTTGAAGATATACTTTTTCCCAAGGTAGGCCTCTTAGCGCTTAGCATGTCCAATTGCAGTTTCTACAGAAAGAGTGTTTCAGAACGGCTCAATCAAAAGTAAGGTTCAACTCTGTTGGTTGAATGCACAGAACAGAAAGAATTTTCACAGAATGCTACTGTGTAGTTTATATTTGAATATATTCCTTTTTCCACTATTACCCTCTTAGCGCTCCGAATGACCACTTGCATTTTCTACAGAAAGAGTGTTCAGAACTGCGCAATCAAAAGTATGGTTTAACTCTGTTAGCTTAATGAACATATCAGGAATAAGTTTCACACAATGCTTCTGTGTAGTTTTTATTTGAAGATATTATTTTTCCCAATAGAGGCCTCTTAGCGCTCAGAATGTCCAATTGCAGTTTCTACAGAAAGAGTGTTTCAGAAAGGCTCAATCAAAAGTAAGGTTCAACTCTGTTAGTTGAATGCACAGAACAGAAAGTAGTTTCATACAATGCTTCTGTGTAGTTTATATTTGAACATATTGTTTTTTCCACTATTAACCACTTAGCGCTACGAATGTCCAGTTGCATTTACTACAGACAGAGTGTTTCAAAACTGCTCAATCAAAAGTATGGTTTAACTCTGTTAGCTGAATGCTCAGATCAGAAAGAAGTTTCACAGAATGCTTCTGTGTAGTTTATATTTGAATATATTCCTTTTTCCACTACTACTCTCTTAGCGCTCCAAATGTCCAGTTGCATTTTCTACAGAAAGAGTGTTCAGATCTGCTCAATCAAAAGTATGGTTTAACTCTGTTAGCTGAATGCACAGATCAGAAAGAAGTTTCACAGAATGATTCTGTGTAGTTTATATTTGGAGACATTCCTTTTTCCACTATTACCCTCTTAGCGCTCCGAATGTCCACTTGCATTTTCTACAGAAAGAGTGTTTCAGAACGGCTCAATCAAAACTAAGGTTCAACTCTTTTAGTTGAACAAACAGAACAGAAAGAAGTTTCACACAATTCTTCTGTGTAGTTTTTATTTGTAGACATTCTTTTTCCCAATATTGGCCTCCTAGCGCTCAGAATGTCCAATTGCAGTTTCTACAGAAAGAGTGTTTCAGAACGGCTCAAGCAAAAGTAAGGTTCAACTCTGTTAGTTGAATGCACAGAACAGAAAGTAGTTTCATACAATGCTTCTGTGTAGTTTATATTTGAACATATTCTTTTTTCCACTATTACCCACTTAGCGCTACGAATGTCCAGTTGCATTTTTACAGACAGAGTGTTTCAAAACTGCTCAATCAAAAGTATGGTTTAACTCTGTTAGCTGAATGCTCAGATCAGAAAGAAGTTTCACGGAATGCTTCTGTGTAGTTTATATTTTAATATATTCCTTTTTCCACTACTACGCTCTTAGCGCTCCAAATGTCCAATTGCATTTTCTACAGAAAGAGTGTTCAGATCTGCTCAATCAAAAGTATGGTTTAACTCTGTTAGCTGAATGCACAGATCAGAAAGAAGTTTCACCGAATGATTCTGTGTAGTTTATATTTGAAGACATTCCTTTTTCCACTATTACCCTCTTAGCGCTCCGAATCTCCACTTGCATTTTCTACAAAAAGAGTGTTTCATAACTGCTCAATCAAAAATATGTTTTATCTCTGTTAACTGAATTTACAGATCAGAAATAAGTTTCACAGAATGCATCTGTGTAGTTTTTATTTGAAGATATTCTTTTTCCCAATGTAGGCCTCTTAGCGCTTAGCATGTCCAATTGCAGTTTCTACAGAAAGAGTGTTTCAGAACGGCTCAATCAAATTAAGGTTCAACTCTGTTAGTTGAATGCACAGAACAGAAAGAATTTTCACAGAATGCTACTGTGTAGTTTATATTTGAATATATTCCTTTTTCCACTATTACCCTCTTAGTGCTCCGAATGTCCACTTGCATTTTCTACAGAAAGAGTGTTCAGAACTGCGCAATCAAAAGTATGGTTTAACTCTGTTAGCTTAATGAACATATCAGGAATAAGTTTCACACAATGCTTCTGTGTAGTTTTTATTTGAAGATATTATTTTTCCCAATAGAGGCCTCTTAGCGCTCAGAATGTCCAATTGCAGTTTCTACAGAAAGAGTGTTTCAGAAAGGCTCAATCAAAAGTAAGGTTCAACTCTGTTAGTTGAATGCACAGAACAGAAAGAAGTTTCATACAATGCTTCTGTGTAGTTTATATTTGAACATATTCTTTTTTCCACTATTACCCACTTAGCGCTACGAATGTCCAGTTGCATTTTATACAGACAGAGTGTTTCAAAACTGCTCAATCAAAAGTATGGTTTAACTCTGTTAGCTGAATGCTCAGATCAGAAAGAAGTTTCACAGAATGCTTCTGTGTAGTTTATATTTGAATATATTCCTTTTTCCACTACTACTCTCTTAGCGCTCCAAATGTCCAGTTGCATTTTCTACAGAAAGAGTGTTCAGATCTGCTCAATCAAAAGTATGGTTTAACTCTGTTAGCTGAATGCACAGATCAGAAAGAAGTTTCACAGAATGATTCTGTGTAGTTTATATTTGGAGACATTCCTTTTTCCACTATTACCCTGTTAGCGCTCCGAATCTCCACTTGCATTTTCTACAGAAAGAGTGTTTCAGAACGGCTCAATCAAAACTAAGGTTCAACTCTTTTAGTTGAACAAACAGAACAGAAAGAAGTTTCACACATTTCTTCTGTGTAGTTTTTATTTGTAGACATTCTTTTTCCCAATATAGGCCTCCTAGCGCTCAGAATGTCCAATTGCAGTTTCTACAGAAAGAGTGTTTCAGAACGGCTCAATCAAAAGTAAGGTTCAACTCTGTTAGTTGAATGCACAGAACAGAAAGTAGTTTCATACAATGCTTCTGTGTAGTTTATATTTGAACATATTCTTTTTTCCACTATTACCCACTTAGCGCTACGAATGTCCAGTTGCATTTTCTACTGACAGAGTGTTTCAAAGCTGCTCAATCAAAAGTATGGTTTAAGTCTTTTAGCTGAATGCTCAGATCAGAAAGATGTTTCACAGAATGCTTCTGTGTAGTTTATATTTGAATATATTCCTTTTTCCACTACTACGCTCTTAGCGCTCCAAATGTCCAGTTGCATTTTCTACAGAAAGAGTGTTCAGATCTGCTCAATCAAAAGTATGGTTTAACTCTGTTAGCTGAATGCACAGATCAGAAAGAAGTTTCACCGAATGATTCTGTGTAGTTTATATTTGAAGACATTCCTTTTTCCACTATTACCCTCTTAGCGCTCCGAATCTCCACTTGCATTTTCTACAAAAAGAGTGTTTCATAACTGCTCAATCAAAAATATGTTTTATCTCTGTTAACTGAATTTACAGATCAGAAATAAGTTTCACAGAATGCATCTGTGTAGTTTTTATTTGAAGATATTCTTTTTCCCAATGTAGGCCTCTTAGCGCTTAGCATGTCCAATTGCAGTTTCTACAGAAAGAGTGTTTCAGAACGGCTCAATCAAAAGTAAGGTTCAACTCTGTTAGTTGAATGCACAGAACAGAAAGAATTTTCACAGAATGCTACTGTGTAGTTTATATTTGAATATATTCCTTTTTCCACTATTACCCTCTTAGCGCTCCGAATGTCCACTTGCATTTTCTACAGAAAGAGTGTTCAGAACTGCGCAATCAAAAGTATGGTTTAACTCTGTTAGGTTAATGAACATATCAGGAATAAGTTTCACACAATGCTTCTGTGTAGTTTTTATTTGAAGATATTATTTTTCCCAATAGAGGCCTCTTAGCGCTCAGAATGTCCAATTGCAGTTTCTACAGAAAGAGTGTTTCAGAAAGGCTCAATCAAAAGTAAGGTTCAACTCTGTTAGTTGAATGCACAGAACAGAAAGTAGTTTCATACAATGCTTCTGTGTAGTTTATATTTGAACATATTGTTTTTTCCACTATTAACCACTTAGCGCTACGAATGTCCAGTTGCATTTACTACAGACAGAGTGTTTCAAAACTGCTCAATCAAAAGTATGGTTTAACTCTGTTAGCTGAATGCTCAGATCAGAAAGAAGTTTCACAGAATGCTTCTGTGTAGTTTATATTTGAATATATTCCTTTTTCCACTACTACGCTCTTAGCGCTCCAAATGTCCAGTTGCATTTTCTACAGAAAGAGTGTTCAGATCTGCTCAATCAAAAGTATGGTTTAACTCTGTTAGCTGAATGCACAGATCAGAAAGAAGTTTCACCGAATGATTCTGTGTAGTTTATATTTGAAGACATTCCTTTTTCCGCTATTACCCACTTAGCGCTCCGAATCTCCACTTGCATTTTCTACAAAAAGAGTGTTTCATAACTGCTCAATCAAAAATATGTTTTATCTCTGTTAACTGAATTTACAGATCAGAAATAAGTTTCACAGAATGCATCTGTGTAGTTTTTATTTGAAGATATTCTTTTTCCCAATGTAGGCCTCTTAGCGCTTAGCATGTCCAATTGCAGTTTCTACAGAAAGAGTGTTTCAGAACGGCTCAATCAAAAGTAAGGTTCAACTCTGTTAGTTGAATGCACAGAACAGAAAGAATTTTCACAGAATGCTACTGTGTAGTTTATATTTGAATATATTCCTTTTTCCACTATTACCCTCTTAGCGCTCCGAATGTCCACTTGCATTTTCTACAGAAAGAGTGTTCAGAACTGCGCAATCAAAAGTATGGTTTAACTCTGTTAGGTTAATGAACATATCAGGAATAAGTTTCACACAATGCTTCTGTGTAGTTTTTATTTGAAGATATTATTTTTCCCAATAGAGGCCTCTTAGCGCTCAGAATGTCCAATTGCAGTTTCTACAGAAAGAGTGTTTCAGAAAGGCTCAATCAAAAGTAAGGTTCAACTCTGTTAGTTGAATGCACAGAACAGAAAGTAGTTTCATACAATGCTTCTGTGTAGTTTATATTTGAACATATTGTTTTTTCCACTATTAACCACTTAGCGCTACGAATGTCCAGTTGCATTTACTACAGACAGAGTGTTTCAAAACTGCTCAATCAAAAGTATGGTTTAACTCTGTTAGCTGAATGCTCAGATCAGAAAGAAGTTTCACAGAATGCTTCTGTGTAGTTTATATTTGAATATATTCCTTTTTCCACTACTACTCTCTTAGCGCTCCAAATGTAAAGTTGCATTTTCTACAGAAAGAGTGTTCAGATCTGCTCAATCAAAAGTATGGTTTAACTCTGTTAGCTGAATGCACAGATCAGAAAGAAGTTTCACAGAATGATTCTGTGTAGTTTATATTTGGAGACATTCCTTTTTCCACTATTACCCTCTTAGCGCTCCGAATGTCCACTTGCATTTTCTACAGAAAGAGTGTTTCAGAACGGCTCAATCAAAACTAAGGTTCAACTCTTTTAGTTGAACAAACAGAACAGAAAGAAGTTTCACACAATTCTTCTGTGTAGTTTTTATTTGTAGACATTCTTTTTCCCAATATTGGCCTCCTAGCGCTCAGAATGTCCAATTGCAGTTTCTACAGAAAGAGTGTTTCAGAACGGCTCAATCAAAAGTAAGGTTCAACTCTGTTAGTTGAATGCACAGAACAGAAAGTAGTTTCATACAATGCTTCTGTGTAGTTTATATTTGAACATATTCTTTTTTCCACTATTACCCACTTAGCGCTACGAATGTCCAGTTGCATTTTCTACAGACAGAGTGTTTCAAAACTGCTCAATCAAAAGTATGGTTTAACTCTGTTAGCTGAATGCTCAGATCAGAAAGAAGTTTCACGGAATGCTTCTGTGTAGTTTATATTTTAATATATTCCTTTTTCCACTACTACGCTCTTAGCGCTCCAAATGTCCAGTTGCATTTTCTACAGAAAGAGTGTTCAGATCTGCTCAATCAAAAGTATGGTTTAACTCTGTTAGCTGAATGCACAGATCAGAAAGAAGTTTCACCGAATGATTCTGTGTAGTTTATATTTGAAGACATTCCTTTTTCCACTATTACCCTCTTAGCGCTCCGAATCTCCACTTGCATTTTCTACAAAAAGAGTGTTTCATAACTGCTCAATCAAAAATATGTTTTATCTCTGTTAACTGAATTTACAGATCAGAAATAAGTTTCACAGAATGCATCTGTGTAGTTTTTATTTGAAGATATTCTTTTTCCCAATGTAGGCCTCTTAGCGCTTAGCATGTCCAATTGCAGTTTCTACAGAAAGAGTGTTTCAGAACGGCTCAATCAAAAGTAAGGTTCAACTCTGTTAGTTGAATGCACAGAACAGAAAGAATTTTCACAGAATGCTACTGTGTAGTTTATATTTGAATATATTCCTTTTTCCACTATTACCCTCTTAGTGCTCCGAATGTCCACTTGCATTTTCTACAGAAAGAGTGTTCAGAACTGCGCAATCAAAAGTATGGTTTAACTCTGTTAGCTTAATGAACATATCAGGAATAAGTTTCACACAATGCTTCTGTGTAGTTTTTATTTGAAGATATTATTTTTCCCAATAGAGGCCTCTTAGCGCTCAGAATGTCCAATTGCAGTTTCTACAGAAAGAGTGTTTCAGAAAGGCTCAATCAAAAGTAAGGTTCAACTCTGTTAGTTGAATGCACAGAACAGAAAGAAGTTTCATACAATGCTTCTGTGTAGTTTATATTTGAACATATTCTTTTTTCCACTATTACCCACTTAGCGCTACGAATGTCCAGTTGCATTTTATACAGACAGAGTGTTTCAAAACTGCTCAATCAAAAGTATGGTTTAACTCTGTTAGCTGAATGCTCAGATCAGAAAGAAGTTTCACAGAATGCTTCTGTGTAGTTTATATTTGAATATATTCCTTTTTCCACTACTACTCTCTTAGCGCTCCAAATGTCCAGTTGCATTTTCTACAGAAAGAGTGTTCAGATCTGCTCAATCAAAAGTATGGTTTAACTCTGTTAGCTGAATGCACAGATCAGAAAGAAGTTTCACAGAATGATTCTGTGTAGTTTATATTTGGAGACATTCCTTTTTCCACTATTACCCTCTTAGCGCTCCGAATCTCCACTTGCATTTTCTACAGAAAGAGTGTTTCAGAACGGCTCAATCAAAACTAAGGTTCAACTCTTTTAGTTGAACAAACAGAACAGAAAGAAGTTTCACACATTTCTTCTGTGTAGTTCTTATTTGTAGACATTCTTTTTCCCAATATAGGCCTCCTAGCGCTCAGAATGTCCAATTGCAGTTTCTACAGAAAGAGTGTTTCAGAACGGCTCAATCAAAAGTAAGGTTCAACTCTGTTAGTTGAATGCACAGAACAGAAAGTAGTTTCATACAATGCTTCTGTGTAGTTTATATTTGAACATATTCTTTTTTCCACTATTACCCACTTAGCGCTACGAATGTCCAGTTGCATTTTCTACTGACAGAGTGTTTCAAAGCTGCTCAATCAAAAGTATGGTTTAACTCTGTTAGCTGAATGCTCAGATCAGAAAGATGTTTCACAGAATGCTTCTGTGTAGTTTATATTTGAATATATTCCTTTTTCCACTACTACGCTCTTAGCGCTCCAAATGTCCAGTTGCATTTTCTACAGAAAGAGTGTTCAGATCTGCTCAATCAAAAGTATGGTTTAACTCTGTTAGCTGAATGCACAGATCAGAAAGAAGTTTCACCGAATGATTCTGTGTAGTTTATATTTGAAGACATTCCTTTTTCCACTATTACCCTCTTAGCGCTCCGAATCTCCACTTGCATTTTCTACAAAAAGAGTGTTTCATAACTGCTCAATCAAAAATATGTTTTATCTCTGTTAACTGAATTTACAGATCAGAAATAAGTTTCACAGAATGCATCTGTGTAGTTTTTATTTGAAGATATTCTTTTTCCCAATGTAGGCCTCTTAGCGCTTAGCATGTCCAATTGCAGTTTCTACAGAAAGAGTGTTTCAGAACGGCTCAATCAAAAGTAAGGTTCAACTCTGTTAGTTGAATGCACAGAACAGAAAGAATTTTCACAGAATGCTACTGTGTAGTTTATATTTGAATATATTCCTTTTTAAACTATTACCCTCTTAGCGCTCCGAATGTCCACTTGCATTTTCTACAGAAAGAGTGTTCAGAACTGCGCAATCAAAAGTATGGTTTAACTCTGTTAGCTTAATGAACATATCAGGAATACGTTTCACACAATGCTTCTGTGTAGTTTTTATTTGAAGATATTATTTTTCCCAATAGAGGCCTCTTAGCGCTCAGAATGTCCAATTGCAGTTTCTACAGAAAGAGTGTTTCAGAAAGGCTCAATCAAAAGTAAGGTTCAACTCTGTTAGTTGAATGCACAGAACAGAAAGTAGTTTCATACAATGCTTCTGTGTAGTTTATATTTGAACATATTGTTTTTTCCACTATTAACCACTTAGCGCTACGAATGTCCAGTTGCATTTACTACAGACAGAGTGTTTCAAAACTGCTCAATCAAAGGTATGGTTTAACTCTGTTAGCTGAATGCTCAGATCAGAAAGAAGTTTCACAGAATGCTTCTGTGTAGTTTATATTTGAATATATTCCTTTTTCCACTACTACTCTCTTAGCGCTCCAAATGTCCAGTTGCATTTTCTACAGAAAGAGTGTTCAGATCTGCTCAATCAAAAGTATGGTTTAACTCTGTTAGCTGAATGCACAAATCAGAAAGAAGTTTCACAGAATGATTCTGTGTAGTTTATATTTGGAGACATTCCTTTTTCCACTATTACCCTCTTAGCGCTCCGAATGTCCACTTGCATTTTCTACAGAAAGAGTGTTTCAGAACGGCTCAATCAAAACTAAGGTTCAACTCTTTTAGTTGAACAAACAGAACAGAAAGATGTTTCACACAATTCTTCTGTGTAGTTTTTATTTGTAGACATTCTTTTTCCCAATATAGGCCTCTTAGCGCTCAGAATGTCCAATTGCAGTTTCTACAGAAAGAGTGTTTCAGAACGGCTCAATCAAAAGTAAGGTTCAACTGTGTTAGTTGAATGCACAGAACAGAAAGAAGTTTCATACAATGCTTCTGTGTAGTTTCTATTTGAACATATTCTTTTTTCCACTATTACCCACTTAGCGCTACGAATGTCCAGTTGCATTTTCTACAGACAGAGTGTTTCAAAACTGCTCAATCAAAAGTATGGTTTAACTCAGTTAGCTGAATGCTCAGATCAGAAAGAAGTTTCACAGAATGCTTCTGTGTAGTTTATATTTGAATATATTCCTTTTTCCACTACTACACTCTTAGCGCTCCAAATGTCCAGTTGCATTTTCTACAGAAAGAGTGTTCAGATCTGCTCAATCAAATGTATGGTTTAACTCTGTTAGCTGAATGCACAGATCAGAAAGAAGTTTCACAGAATGATTCTGTGTAGTTTATATTTGGAGACATTCCTTTTCCACTATTACCCTCTTAGCGCTCCGAATCTCCACTTGCATTTTCTACAGAAATAGTGTTTCAGAACGGCTCAATCAAAACTAAGGTTCAACTCTTTTAGTTGAACAAACAGTACAGAAAGAAGTTTCACACAATTCTTCTGTGTAGTTTTTATTTGTAGACATTCTTTTTCCCAATATAGGCCTCTTAGCGCTCAGAATGTCCAATTGCAGTTTCTACAGAAAGAGTGTTTCAGAACGGCTCAATCAAAAGTAAGGTTCAACTCTGTTAGTTGAATGCACAGAACAGAAAGAAGTTTCATACAATGCTTCTGTGTAGTTTATATTTGAACATATTCTTTTTTCCACTATTACCCACATAGCGCTACGAATGTCCAGTTGCATTTTCTACAGACAGAGTGTTTCAAAACTGCTCAATCAAAAGTATGGTTTAACTCTGTTAGCTGAATGCTCAGATCAGAAAGAAGTTTCACAGAATGCTTCTGTGTAGCTTATATTTGAATATATTCCTTTTTCCACTACTATGCTCTTAGCGCTCCAAATGTCCAGTTGCATTTTCTACAGAAAGAGTGTTCAGATCTGCTCAATCAAAAGTATGGTTTAACTCTGTTAGCTGAATGCACATATCAGAAAGAAGTTTCACCGAAAGATTCTGTGTAGTTTATATTTGAAGACATTCCTTTTTCCACTATTACCCTCTTAGCGCTCCGAATCTCCACTTGCATTTTCTACAAAAAGAGTGTTTCATAACTGCTCAATCAAAAATATGTTTTATCTCTGTTAACTGAATTTACAGATCAGAAATAAGTTTCACACAATGCATCTGTGTAGTTTTTATTTGAAGATATTCTTTTTCCCAATGTAGGCCTTTTAGCGCTTAGCATGTCCAATTGCAGTTTCTACAGAAAGAGTGTTTCAGAACGGCTCAATCAAAAGTAAGGTTCAACTCTGTTAGTTGAATGCACAGAACAGAAAGAATTTTCACAGAATGCTACTGTGTAGTTTATATTTGAATATATTCCTTTTTACACTATTACCCTCTTAGCGCTCAGAATGTCCACTTGCATTTTCTACAGAAAGAGTGTTCAGAACTGCGCAATCAAAAGTATGGTTTAACTCTGTTAGCTTAATGAACATATCAGAAATAAGTTTCACACAATGCTTCTGTGTAGTTTTTATTTGAAGATATTATTTTTCCCAATAGAGGCCTCTTAGCGCTCAGAATGTCCAATTGCAGTTTCTACAGAAAGAGTGTTTCAGAACGGCTCAATCAAAAGTAAGGTTCAACTCTGTTAGTTGAATGCACAGAACAGAAAGAATTTTCATACAACGCGTCTGTGTAGTTTATATTTGAACATATTCTTTTTTCCACTATTACCCACTTAGCGCTACGAATGTCCAGTTGCATTTTCTACAGACAGAGTGTTTCAAAACTGCTCAATCAAAATTATGGTTTAAATCTGTTAGCTGAATGCTCAGATCAGAAAGAAGTTTCACAGAATGCTTCTGTGTAGTTTATATTTGAATATATTCCTTTTTCCACTACTACTCTCTTAGCGCTCCAAATGTGCAGTTGCATTTTCTACAGAAAGAGTGTTCAGATCTGCTCAATCAAAAGTATGGTTTAACTCTGTTAGCTGAATGCACAGATCAGAAAGAAGTTTCACAGAATGATTCTGTGTAGTTTATATTTGGAGACATTCCTTTTTCCACTATTACCCTCTTAGCGCTCCGAATCTCCACTTGCATTTTCTACAGAAAGAGTGTTTCAGAACGGCTCAATCAAAACTAAGGTTCAACTCTTTTAGTTGAACAAACAGAACAGAAAGAAGTTTCACACAATTCTTCTGTGTAGTTTTTATTTGTAGACATTCTTTTTCCCAATATAGGCCTCTTAGCGCTCAGAATGTCCAATTGCAGTTTCTACAGAAAGAGTGTTTCAGAACGGCTCAATCAAAAGTAAGGTTCAACTCTGTTAGTTGAATGCACAGAACAGGAAGAAGTTTCATACAATGCTTCTGTGTAGTTTATATTTGAACATATTCTTTTTTCCACTATGAACCACTTACCGCTACGAATGTCCAGTTGCATTTTCTACAGACAGAGTGTTTCAAAACTGCTCAATCAAAAATATGTTTTATCTCTGCTAACTGAATTTACAGATCAGAAATAAGTTTCACAGAATGCATCTGTGTAGTTTTTATTTGAAGATATTCTTTTTCCCAATGTAGGCCTCTTAGCGCTTAGCATGTCCAATTGCAGTTTCTACAGAAAGAGTGTTTCAGAACGGCTCAATCAAAAGTAAGGTTCAACTCTGTTAGTTGAATGCACAGAACAGAAAGAATTTTCACAGAATGCTACTGTGTAGTTTATATTTGAATATATTCCTTTTTCCACTATTACCCTCTTAGCGCTCCGAATGTCCACTTGCATTTTCTACAGAAAGAGTGTTCAGAACTGCGCAATCAAAAGTATGGTTTAACTCTGTTAGCTTAATGAACATATCAGAAATAAGTTTCACACAATGCTTCTGTGTAGTTTTTATTTGAAGATATTATTTTTCCCAATATAGGCCTCTTAGCGCTCAGAATGTCCAATTGCAGTTTCTACAGAAAGAGTGTTTCAGAAAGGCTCAATCAAAAGTAAGGTTCAACTCTGTTAGTTGAATGCACAGAACAGAAAGAAGTTTCATACAATGCTTCTGTGTAGATTATATGTGAACATATTCTTTTTTCCACTATTACCCACTTAGCGCTACGAATGTCCCGTTGCATTTTCTACAGACAGAGTGTTTCAAAACTGCTCAATCAAAAGTATTTTAACTCTGTTAGCTGAATGCTCAGATCAGAAAGAAGTTTCACAGAATGCTTCTGTGTAGTTTATATTTGAATATATTCCTTTTTCCACTACTACTCTCTTAGCGCTCCAAATGTCTAGTTGCATTTTCTACAGAAAGAGTGTTCAGACCTGCTCAATCAAAAGTATGGTTTAACTCTGTTAGCTGAATGCACAGATCAGAAAGAAGTTTCACAGAATGATTCTGTGTAGTTTATATTTGGAGACATTCCTTTTTCCACTATTACCCTCTTAGCGCTCCGAATCTCCACTTTCATTTTCTACAGAAAGAGTGTTTCAGAACGGCTCAATCAAAACTAAGGTTCAACTCTTTTAGTTGAACAAACAGAACAGAAAGAAGTTTCACACAATTCTTCTGTGTAGTTTTTATTTGTAGACATTCTTTTTCCCAATATAGGCCTCTTAGCGCTCAGAATGTCCAATTGCAGTTTCTACAGAAAGAGTGTTTCAGAACGGCTCAATCAAAAGTAAGGTTCAACTCTGTTAGTTGAATGCACAGAACAGGAAGAAGTTTCATACAATGCTTCTGTGTAGTTTATATTTGAACATATTCTTTTTTCCACTATTACCCACTTAGCGCTACGAATTTTCAGTTGCATTTTCTACAGACAGAGTGTTTCAAAACTGCTCAATCAAAAATATGTTTTATCTCTGCTAACTGAATTTACAGATCAGAAATAAGTTTCACAGAATGCATCTGTGTAGTTTTTATTTGAAGATATTCTTTTTCCCAATGTAGGCCTCTTAGCGCTTAGCATGTCCAATTGCAGTTTCTACAGAAAGAGTGTTTCAGAACGGCTCAATCAAAAGTAAGGTTCAACTCTGTTAGTTGAATGCACAGAACAGAAAGAATTTTCACAGAATGCTACTGTGTAGTTTATATTTGAATATATTCCTTTTTCCACTATTACCCTCTTAGCGCTCCGAATGTCCACTTGCATTTTCTACAGAAAGAGTGTTCAGAACTGCACAATCAAAAGTATGGTTTAACTCTGTTAGCTTAATGAATATATCAGAAATAAGTTTCACACAATGCTTCTGTGTAGTTTTTATTTGAAGATATTATTTTTCCCAATATAGGCCTCTTAGCGCTCTGAATGTCCAATTGCAGTTTCTACAGAAAGAGTGTTTCAGAACGGCTCAATCAAAAGTAAGGTTCAACTCTGTTAGTTGAATGCACAGAACAGAAAGAAGTTTCATACAATGCTTCTGTGTAGTTTATATTTGAACATATTCTTTTTTCCACTATTACCCACTTAGCTCTACGAATGTCCAGTTGCATTTTCTACAGACAGAGTGTTTCAAAACTGCTCAATCAAAAGTATGGTTTAACTCTGTTAGCTGAATGCTCAGATCAGAAAGAAGTTTCACAGAATGCTTCTGTGTAGTTTATATTTGAATATATTCCTTTTTCCACTACTACGCTCTTAGCGCTCCAAATGTCCAGTTGCATTTTCTACAGAAAGAGTGTTCAGATCTGCTCAATCAAAAGTATGGTTTAACTCTGTTAGCTGAATGCACAGATCAGAAAGAAGTTTCACCGAATGATTCTGTGTAGTTTATATTTGAAGACATTCCTTTTTCCACTATTACCATCTTAGCGCTCCGAATCTCCACTTGCATTTTCTACAAAAAGAGTGTTTCATAACTGCTCAATCAAAAATATGTTTTATCTCTGTTAACTGAATTTACAGATCAGAAATTAGTTTCACAGAATGCATCTGTGTAGTTTTTATTTGAAGATATTCTTTTTCCCAATGTAGGCCTCTTAGCGCTTAGCATGTCCAATTGCAGTTTCTACAGAAAGAGTGTTTCAGAACGGCTCAATCAAAAGTAAGGTTCAACTCTGTTAGTTGAATGCACAGAACAGAAAGAATTTTCACAGAATGCTACTGTGTAGTTTATATTTGAATATATTCCTTTTCCCACTATTACCCTCTTAGCGCTCCGAATGTCCAGTTGCATTTTCTACACAAAGAGTGTTCAGAACTGCGCAATCAAAAGTATGGTTTAACTCTGTTAGCTTAATGAACATATCAGAAATAAGTTTCACACAATGCTTCTGTGTAGTTTTTATTTGAAGATATTATTTTTCCCAATAGAGGCCTCTTAGCGCTCAGAATGTCCAATTGCAGTTTCTACAGAAAGAGTGTTTCAGAAAGGCTCAATCAAAAGTAAGGTTCAACTCTGTTAGTTGAATGCACAGAACAGAAAGAAGTTTCATACAATGCTTCTGTGTAGTTTATATTTGAACATATTCTTTTTTCTACTATTACCCACTTAGCGCTACGAATGTCCAGTTGCATTTTCTACAGACAGAGTGTTTCAAAACTGCTCAATCAAAAGTATGGTTTAACTCTGTTAGCTGAATGCTCAGATCAGAAAGAAGTTTCACAGAATGCTTCTGTGTAGTTTATATTTGAATATATTCCTTTTTCCACTACTACTCTCTTAGCGCTCCAAATGTCCAGTTGCATTTTCTACAGAAATAGTGTTCAGATCTGCTCAATCAAAAGTATGGTTTAACTCTGTTAGCTGAATGCACAGATCAGAAAGAAGTTTCACAGAATGATTCTGTGTAGTTTATATTTGGAGACATTCCTTTTTCCACTATTACCCTCTTAACGCTCCGAATCTCCACTTGCATTTTCTACAGAAAGAGTGTTTCAGAACGGCTCAATCAAAACTAAGGTTCAACTCTTTTAGTTGAACAAACAGAACAGAAAGAAGTTTCACACAATTCTTCTGTGTAGTTTTATTTGTAGACATTCTTTTTCCCAATATAGGCCTCTTAGCGCTCAGAATGTCCAATTGCAGTTTCTACAGAAAGAGTGTTTCAGAACGGCTCAATCAAAAGTAAGGTTCAACTCTGTTAGTTGAATGCACAGAACAGGAAGAAGTTTCATACAATGCTTCTGTGTAGTTTATATTTGAACATATTCTTTTTTCCACTATGAACCACTTACCGCTACGAATGTCCAGTTGCATTTTCTACAGACAGAGTGTTTCAAAACTGCTCAATCAAAAATATGTTTTATCTCTGCTAACTGAATTTACAGATCAGAAATAAGTTTCACAGAATGCATCTGTGTAGTTTTTATTTGAAGATATTCTTTTTCCCAATGTAGGCCTCTTAGCGCTTAGCATGTCCAATTGCAGTTTCTACAGAAAGAGTGTTTCAGAACGGCTCAATCAAAAGTAAGGTTCAACTCTGTTAGTTGAATGCACAGAACAGAAAGAATTTTCACAGAATGCTACTGTGTAGTTTATATTTGAATATATTCCTTTTTCCACTATTACCCTCTTAGCACTCCGAATGTCCACTTGCATTTTCTACAGAAAGAGTGTTCAGAACTGCGCAATCAAAAGTATGGTTTAACTCTGTTAGCTTAATGAACATATCAGAAATAAGTTTCACACAATGCTTCTGTGTAGTTTTTATTTGAAGATATTATTTTTCCCAGTAGAGGCCTCTTAGCGCTCAGAATGTCCAATTGCAGTTTCTACAGAAAGAGTGTTTCAGAACGGCTCAATCAAAAGTAAGGTTCAACTCTGTTAGTTGAATGCACAGAACAGAAAGAATTTTCATACAACGCGTCTGTGTAGTTTATATTTGAACATATTCTTTTTTCCACTATTACCCACTTAGCGCTACGAATGTCCAGTTGCATTTTCTACAGACAGAGTGTTTCAAAACTGCTCAATCAAAAGTATGGTTTAACTCTGTTAGCTGAATGCTCAGATCAGAAAGAAGTTTCACAGAATGCTTCTGTGTAGTTTATATTTGAATATATTCCTTTTTCCACTACTACTCTCTTAGCGCTCCAAATGTCTAGTTGCATTTTCTACAGAAAGAGTGTTCAGATCTGCTCAATCAAAAGTATGGTTTAACTCTGTTAGCTGAATGCACAGATCAGAAAGAAGTTTCACAGAATGATTCTGTGTAGTTTATATTTGGAGACATTCCTTTTTCCACTATTACCCTCTTAGCGCTCCGAATCTCCACTTCCATTTTCTACAGAAAGAGTGTTTCAGAACGGCTCAATCAAAACTAAGGTTCAACTCTTTTAGTTGAACAAACAGAACAGAAAGAAGTTTCACACAATTCTTCTGTGTAGTTTTTATTTTTAGATATTCTTTTTCCCAATATAGGCCTCTTAGCGCTCAGAATGTCCAATTGCAGTTTCTACAGAAAGAGTGTTTCAGAACGGCTCAATCAAAAGTAAGGTTCAACTCTGTTAGTTGAATGCACAGAAGAGAAAGAAGTTTCATACAATGCTTCTGTGTAGTTTATATTTGAACATATTCTTTTTTCCACCATTACTCACTTAGCGCTACGAATGTCCAGTTGCATTTTCTACAGACAGAGTGTTTCAAAACTGCTCAATCAAAAGTATGGTTTAACTCTGTTAGCTGAATGCTCAGATCAGAAAGAAGTTTCACAGAATGCTTCTGTGTAGTTTATATTTGAATATATTCCTGTTTCCACTACTACGCTCTTAGCGCTCCAAATGTCCAGTTGCATTTTCTACAGAAAGAGGGTTCAGATCTGCTCAATCAAAAGTATGGTTTAACTCTGTTAGCTGAATGCACAGATCAGAAAGAAGTTTCACCGAATGATTCTGTGTAGTTTATATTTGAAGACATTCCTTTTTCCACTATTACCCTCTTAGCGCTCCGAATCTCCACTTGCATTTTCTACAAAAAGAGTGTTTCATAACTGCTCAATCAAAAATATGTTTTATCTCTGTTAACTGAATTTACAGATCAGAAATAAGTTTCACACAATGCATCTGTGTAGTTTTTATTTGAAGATATTCTTTTTCCCAATGTAGGCCTTTTAGCGCTTAGCATGTCCAATTGCAGTTTCTACAGAAAGAGTGTTTCAGAACGGCTCAATCAAAAGTAAGGTTCAACTCTGTTAGTTGAATGCACAGAACAGAAAGAATTTTCACAGAATGCTACTGTGTAGTTTATATTTGAATATATTCCTTTTTACACTATTACCCTCTTAGCGCTCAGAATGTCCACTTGCATTTTCTACAGAAAGAGTGTTCAGAACTGCGCAATCAAAAGTATGGTTTAACTCTGTTAGCTTAATGAACATATCAGAAATAAGTTTCACACAATGCTTCTGTGTAGTTTTTATTTGAAGATATTATTTTTCCCAATAGAGGCCTCTTAGCGCTCAGAATGTCCAATTGCAGTTTCTACAGAAAGAGTGTTTCAGAACGGCTCAATCAAAAGTAAGGTTCAACTCTGTTAGTTGAATGCACAGAACAGAAAGAATTTTCATACAACGCGTCTGTGTAGTTTATATTTGAACATATTCTTTTTTCCACTATTACCCACTTAGCGCTACGAATGTCCAGTTGCATTTTCTACAGACAGAGTGTTTCAAAACTGCTCAATCAAAAGTATGGTTTAACTCTGTTAGCTGAATGCTCAGATCAGAAAGAAGTTTCACAGAATGCTTCTGTGTAGTTTATATTTGAATATATTCCTTTTTCCACTACTACTCTCTTAGCGCTCCAAATGTGCAGTTGCATTTTCTACAGAAAGAGTGTTCAGATCTGCTCAATCAAAAGTATGGTTTAACTCTGTTAGCTGAATGCACAGATCAGAAAGAAGTTTCACAGAATGATTCTGTGTAGTTTATATTTGGAGACATTCCTTTTTCCACTATTACCCTCTTAGCGCTCCGAATCTCCACTTGCATTTTCTACAGAAAGAGTGTTTCAGAACGGCTCAATCAAAACTAAGGTTCAACTCTTTTAGTTGAACAAACAGAACAGAAAGAAGTTTCACACAATTCTTCTGTGTAGTTTTTATTTGTAGACATTCTTTTTCCCAATATAGGCCTCTTAGCGCTCAGAATGTCCAATTGCAGTTTCTACAGAAAGAGTGTTTCAGAACGGCTCAATCAAAAGTAAGGTTCAACTCTGTTAGTTGAATGCACAGAACAGGAAGAAGTTTCATACAATGCTTCTGTGTAGTTTATATTTGAACATATTCTTTTTTCCACTATGAACCACTTACCGCTACGAATGTCCAGTTGCATTTTCTACAGACAGAGTGTTTCAAAACTGCTCAATCAAAAATATGTTTTATCTCTGCTAACTGAATTTACAGATCAGAAATAAGTTTCACAGAATGCATCTGTGTAGTTTTTATTTGAAGATATTCTTTTTCCCAATGTAGGCCTCTTAGCGCTTAGCATGTCCAATTGCAGTTTCTACAGAAAGAGTGTTTCAGAACGGCTCAATCAAAAGTAAGGTTCAACTCTGTTAGTTGAATGCACAGAACAGAAAGAATTTTCACAGAATGCTACTGTGTAGTTTATATTTGAATATATTCCTTTTTCCACTATTACCCTCTTAGCGCTCCGAATGTCCACTTGCATTTTCTACAGAAAGAGTGTTCAGAACTGCGCAATCAAAAGTATGGTTTAACTCTGTTAGCTTAATGAACATATCAGAAATAAGTTTCACACAATGCTTCTGTGTAGTTTTTATTTGAAGATATTATTTTTCCCAATATAGGCCTCTTAGCGCTCAGAATGTCCAATTGCAGTTTCTACAGAAAGAGTGTTTCAGAAAGGCTCAATCAAAAGTAAGGTTCAACTCTGTTAGTTGAATGCACAGAACAGAAAGAAGTTTCATACAATGCTTCTGTGTAGATTATATGTGAACATATTCTTTTTTCCACTATTACCCACTTAGCGCTACGAATGTCCCGTTGCATTTTCTACAGACAGAGTGTTTCAAAACTGCTCAATCAAAAGTATTTTAACTCTGTTAGCTGAATGCTCAGATCAGAAAGAAGTTTCACAGAATGCTTCTGTGTAGTTTATATTTGAATATATTCCTTTTTCCACTACTACTCTCTTAGCGCTCCAAATGTCTAGTTGCATTTTCTACAGAAAGAGTGTTCAGACCTGCTCAATCAAAAGTATGGTTTAACTCTGTTAGCTGAATGCACAGATCAGAAAGAAGTTTCACAGAATGATTCTGTGTAGTTTATATTTGGAGACATTCCTTTTTCCACTATTACCCTCTTAGCGCTCCGAATCTCCACTTTCATTTTCTACAGAAAGAGTGTTTCAGAACGGCTCAATCAAAACTAAGGTTCAACTCTTTTAGTTGAACAAACAGAACAGAAAGAAGTTTCACACAATTCTTCTGTGTAGTTTTTATTTGTAGACATTCTTTTTCCCAATATAGGCCTCTTAGCGCTCAGAATGTCCAATTGCAGTTTCTACAGAAAGAGTGTTTCAGAACGGCTCAATCAAAAGTAAGGTTCAACTCTGTTAGTTGAATGCACAGAACAGGAAGAAGTTTCATACAATGCTTCTGTGTAGTTTATATTTGAACATATTCTTTTTTCCACTATTACCCACTTAGCGCTACGAATTTTCAGTTGCATTTTCTACAGACAGAGTGTTTCAAAACTGCTCAATCAAAAATATGTTTTATCTCTGCTAACTGAATTTACAGATCAGAAATAAGTTTCACAGAATGCATCTGTGTAGTTTTTATTTGAAGATATTCTTTTTCCCAATGTAGGCCTCTTAGCGCTTAGCATGTCCAATTGCAGTTTCTACAGAAAGAGTGTTTCAGAACGGCTCAATCAAAAGTAAGGTTCAACTCTGTTAGTTGAATGCACAGAACAGAAAGAATTTTCACAGAATGCTACTGTGTAGTTTATATTTGAATATATTCCTTTTTCCACTATTACCCTCTTAGCGCTCCGAATGTCCACTTGCATTTTCTACAGAAAGAGTGTTCAGAACTGCACAATCAAAAGTATGGTTTAACTCTGTTAGCTTAATGAATATATCAGAAATAAGTTTCACACAATGCTTCTGTGTAGTTTTTATTTGAAGATATTATTTTTCCCAATATAGGCCTCTTAGCGCTCAGAATGTCCAATTGCAGTTTCTACAGAAAGAGTGTTTCAGAACGGCTCAATCAAAAGTAAGGTTCAACTCTGTTAGTTGAATGCACAGAACAGAAAGAAGTTTCATACAATGCTTCTGTGTAGTTTATATTTGAACATATTCTTTTTTCCACTATTACCCACTTAGCTCTAAGAATGTCCAGTTGCATTTTCTACAGACAGAGTGTTTCAAAACTGCTCAATCAAAAGTATGGGTTAACTCTGTTAGCTGAATGCTCAGATCAGAAAGAAGTTTCACAGAATGCTTCTGTGTAGTTTATATTTGAATATATTCCTTTTTCCACTACTACGCTCTTAGCGCTCCAAATGTCCAGTTGCATTTTCTACAGAAAGAGTGTTCAGATCTGCTCAATCAAAAGTATGGTTTAACTCTGTTAGCTGAATGCACAGATCAGAAAGAAGTTTCACCGAATGATTCTGTGTAGTTTATATTTGAAGACATTCCTTTTTCCACTATTACCATCTTAGCGCTCCGAATCTCCACTTGCATTTTCTACAAAAAGAGTGTTTCATAACTGCTCAATCAAAAATATGTTTTATCTCTGTTAACTGAATTTACAGATCAGAAATTAGTTTCACAGAATGCATCTGTGTAGTTTTTATTTGAAGATATTCTTTTTCCCAATGTAGGCCTCTTAGCGCTTAGCATGTCCAATTGCAGTTTCTACAGAAAGAGTGTTTCAGAACGGCTCAATCAAAAGTAAGGTTCAACTCTGTTAGTTGAATGCACAGAACAGAAAGAATTTTCACAGAATGCTACTGTGTAGTTTATATTTGAATATATTCCTTTTCCCACTATTACCCTCTTAGCGCTCCGAATGTCCAGTTGCATTTTCTACACAAAGAGTGTTCAGAACTGCGCAATCAAAAGTATGGTTTAACTCTGTTAGCTTAATGAACATATCAGAAATAAGTTTCACACAATGCTTCTGTGTAGTTTTTATTTGAAGATATTATTTTTCCCAATAGAGGCCTCTTAGCGCTCAGAATGTCCAATTGCAGTTTCTACAGAAAGAGTGTTTCAGAAAGGCTCAATCAAAAGTAAGGTTCAACTCTGTTAGTTGAATGCACAGAACAGAAAGAAGTTTCATACAATGCTTCTGTGTAGTTTATATTTGAACATATTCTTTTTTCTACTATTACCCACTTAGCGCTACGAATGTCCAGTTGCATTTTCTACAGACAGAGTGTTTCAAAACTGCTCAATCAAAAGTATGGTTTAACTCTGTTAGCTGAATGCTCAGATCAGAAAGAAGTTTCACAGAATGCTTCTGTGTAGTTTATATTTGAATATATTCCTTTTTCCACTACTACTCTCTTAGCGCTCCAAATGTCCAGTTGCATTTTCTACAGAAATAGTGTTCAGATCTGCTCAATCAAAAGTATGGTTTAACTCTGTTAGCTGAATGCACAGATCAGAAAGAAGTTTCACAGAATGATTCTGTGTAGTTTATATTTGGAGACATTCCTTTTTCCACTATTACCCTCTTAACGCTCCGAATCTCCACTTGCATTTTCTACAGAAAGAGTGTTTCAGAACGGCTCAATCAAAACTAAGGTTCAACTCTTTTAGTTGAACAAACAGAACAGAAAGAAGTTTCACACAATTCTTCTGTGTAGTTTTTATTTGTAGACATTCTTTTTCCCAATATAGGCCTCTTAGCGCTCAGAATGTCCAATTGCAGTTTCTACAGAAAGAGTGTTTCAGAACGGCTCAATCAAAAGTAAGGTTCAACTCTGTTAGTTGAATGCACAGAACAGGAAGAAGTTTCATACAATGCTTCTGTGTAGTTTATATTTGAACATATTCTTTTTTCCACTATGAACCACTTACCGCTACGAATGTCCAGTTGCATTTTCTACAGACAGAGTGTTTCAAAACTGCTCAATCAAAAATATGTTTTATCTCTGCTAACTGAATTTACAGATCAGAAATAAGTTTCACAGAATGCATCTGTGTAGTTTTTATTTGAAGATATTCTTTTTCCCAATGTAGGCCTCTTAGCGCTTAGCATGTCCAATTGCAGTTTCTACAGAAAGAGTGTTTCAGAACGGCTCAATCAAAAGTAAGGTTCAACTCTGTTAGTTGAATGCACAGAACAGAAAGAATTTTCACAGAATGCTACTGTGTAGTTTATATTTGAATATATTCCTTTTTCCACTATTACCCTCTTAGCACTCCGAATGTCCACTTGCATTTTCTACAGAAAGAGTGTTCAGAACTGCGCAATCAAAAGTATGGTTTAACTCTGTTAGCTTAATGAACATATCAGAAATAAGTTTCACACAATGCTTCTGTGTAGTTTTTATTTGAAGATATTATTTTTCCCAGTAGAGGCCTCTTAGCGCTCAGAATGTCCAATTGCAGTTTCTACAGAAAGAGTGTTTCAGAACGGCTCAATCAAAAGTAAGGTTCAACTCTGTTAGTTGAATGCACAGAACAGAAAGAATTTTCATACAACGCGTCTGTGTAGTTTATATTTGAACATATTCTTTTTTCCACTATTACCCACTTAGCGCTACGAATGTCCAGTTGCATTTTCTACAGACAGAGTGTTTCAAAACTGCTCAATCAAAAGTATGGTTTAACTCTGTTAGCTGAATGCTCAGATCAGAAAGAAGTTTCACAGAATGCTTCTGTGTAGTTTATATTTGAATATATTCCTTTTTCCACTACTACTCTCTTAGCGCTCCAAATGTGCAGTTGCATTTTCTACAGAAAGAGTGTTCAGATCTGCTCAATCAAAAGTATGGTTTAACTCTGTTAGCTGAATGCACAGATCAGAAAGAAGTTTCACAGAATGATTCTGTGTAGTTTATATTTGGAGACATTCCTTTTTCCACTATTACCCTCTTAGCGCTCCGAATCTCCACTTGCATTTTCTACAGAAAGAGTGTTTCAGAACGGCTCAATCAAAACTAAGGTTCAACTCTTTTAGTTGAACAAACAGAACAGAAAGAAGTTTCACACAATTCTTCTGTGTAGTTTTTATTTGTAGACATTCTTTTTCCCAATATAGGCCTCTTAGCGCTCAGAATGTCCAATTGCAGTTTCTACAGAAAGAGTGTTTCAGAACGGCTCAATCAAAAGTAAGGTTCAACTCTGTTAGTTGAATGCACAGAACAGGAAGAAGTTTCATACAATGCTTCTGTGTAGTTTATATTTGAACATATTCTTTTTTCCACTATGAACCACTTACCGCTACGAATGTCCAGTTGCATTTTCTACAGACAGAGTGTTTCAAAACTGCTCAATCAAAAATATGTTTTATCTCTGCTAACTGAATTTACAGATCAGAAATAAGTTTCACAGAATGCATCTGTGTAGTTTTTATTTGAAGATATTCTTTTTCCCAATGTAGGCCTCTTAGCGCTTAGCATGTCCAATTGCAGTTTCTACAGAAAGAGTGTTTCAGAACGGCTCAATCAAAAGTAAGGTTCAACTCTGTTAGTTGAATGCACAGAACAGAAAGAATTTTCACAGAATGCTACTGTGTAGTTTATATTTGAATATATTCCTTTTTCCACTATTACCCTCTTAGCGCTCCGAATGTCCACTTGCATTTTCTACAGAAAGAGTGTTCAGAACTGCGCAATCAAAAGTATGGTTTAACTCTGTTAGCTTAATGAACATATCAGAAATAAGTTTCACACAATGCTTCTGTGTAGTTTTTATTTGAAGATATTATTTTTCCCAATATAGGCCTCTTAGCGCTCAGAATGTCCAATTGCAGTTTCTACAGAAAGAGTGTTTCAGAAAGGCTCAATCAAAAGTAAGGTTCAACTCTGTTAGTTGAATGCACAGAACAGAAAGAAGTTTCATACAATGCTTCTGTGTAGATTATATGTGAACATATTCTTTTTTCCACTATTACCCACTTAGCGCTACGAATGTCCCGTTGCATTTTCTACAGACAGAGTGTTTCAAAACTGCTCAATCAAAAGTATTTTAACTCTGTTAGCTGAATGCTCAGATCAGAAAGAAGTTTCACAGAATGCTTCTGTGTAGTTTATATTTGAATATATTCCTTTTTCCACTACTACTCTCTTAGCGCTCCAAATGTCTAGTTGCATTTTCTACAGAAAGAGTGTTCAGACCTGCTCAATCAAAAGTATGGTTTAACTCTGTTAGCTGAATGCACAGATCAGAAAGAAGTTTCACAGAATGATTCTGTGTAGTTTATATTTGGAGACATTCCTTTTTCCACTATTACCCTCTTAGCGCTCCGAATCTCCACTTTCATTTTCTACAGAAAGAGTGTTTCAGAACGGCTCAATCAAAACTAAGGTTCAACTCTTTTAGTTGAACAAACAGAACAGAAAGAAGTTTCACACAATTCTTCTGTGTAGTTTTTATTTGTAGACATTCTTTTTCCCAATATAGGCCTCTTAGCGCTCAGAATGTCCAATTGCAGTTTCTACAGAAAGAGTGTTTCAGAACGGCTCAATCAAAAGTAAGGTTCAACTCTGTTAGTTGAATGCACAGAACAGGAAGAAGTTTCATACAATGCTTCTGTGTAGTTTATATTTGAACATATTCTTTTTTCCACTATTACCCACTTAGCGCTACGAATTTTCAGTTGCATTTTCTACAGACAGAGTGTTTCAAAACTGCTCAATCAAAAATATGTTTTATCTCTGCTAACTGAATTTACAGATCAGAAATAAGTTTCACAGAATGCATCTGTGTAGTTTTTATTTGAAGATATTCTTTTTCCCAATGTAGGCCTCTTAGCGCTTAGCATGTCCAATTGCAGTTTGTACAGAAAGAGTGTTTCAGAACGGCTCAATCAAAAGTAAGGTTCAACTCTGTTAGTTGAATGCACAGAACAGAAAGAATTTTCACAGAATGCTACTGTGTAGTTTATATTTGAATATATTCCTTTTTCCACTATTACCCTCTTAGCGCTCCGAATGTCCACTTGCATTTTCTACAGAAAGAGTGTTCAGAACTGCACAATCAAAAGTATGGTTTAACTCTGTTAGCTTAATGAATATATCAGAAATAAGTTTCACACAATGCTTCTGTGTAGTTTTTATTTGAAGATATTATTTTTCCCAATATAGGCCTCTTAGCGCTCAGAATGTCCAATTGCAGTTTCTACAGAAAGAGTGTTTCAGAAAGGCTCAATCAAAAGTAAGGTACAACTCTGTTAGTTGAATGCACAGAACAGAAAGAAGTTTCATACAATGCTTCTGTGTAGTTTATATTTGAACATATTCTTTTTTCCACTATTACCCACTTAGCTCTACGAATGTCCAGTTGCATTTTCTACAGACAGAGTGTTTCAAAACTGCTCAATCAAAAGTATGGGTTAACTCTGTTAGCTGAATGCTCAGATCAGAAAGAAGTTTCACAGAATGCTTCTGTGTAGTTTATATTTGAATATATTCCTTTTTCCACTACTACGCTCTTAGCGCTCCAAATGTCCAGTTGCATTTTCTACAGAAAGAGTGTTCAGATCTGCTCAATCAAAAGTATGGTTTAACTCTGTTAGCTGAATGCACAGATCAGAAAGAAGTTTCACCGAATGATTCTGTGTAGTTTATATTTGAAGACATTCCTTTTTCCACTATTACCATCTTAGCGCTCCGAATCTCCACTTGCATTTTCTACAAAAAGAGTGTTTCATAACTGCTCAATCAAAAATATGTTTTATCTCTGTTAACTGAATTTACAGATCAGAAATTAGTTTCACAGAATGCATCTGTGTAGTTTTTATTTGAAGATATTCTTTTTCCCAATGTAGGCCTCTTAGCGCTTAGCATGTCCAATTGCAGTTTCTACAGAAAGAGTGTTTCAGAACGGCTCAATCAAAAGTAAGGTTCAACTCTGTTAGTTGAATGCACAGAACAGAAAGAATTTTCACAGAATGCTACTGTGTAGTTTATATTTGAATATATTCCTTTTCCCACTATTACCCTCTTAGCGCTCCGAATGTCCAGTTGCATTTTCTACACAAAGAGTGTTCAGAACTGCGCAATCAAAAGTATGGTTTAACTCTGTTAGCTTAATGAACATATCAGAAATAAGTTTCACACAATGCTTCTGTGTAGTTTTTATTTGAAGATATTATTTTTCCCAATAGAGGCCTCTTAGCGCTCAGAATGTCCAATTGCAGTTTCTACAGAAAGAGTGTTTCAGAAAGGCTCAATCAAAAGTAAGGTTCAACTCTGTTAGTTGAATGCACAGAACAGAAAGAAGTTTCATACAATGCTTCTGTGTAGTTTATATTTGAACATATTCTTTTTTCTACTATTACCCACTTAGCGCTACGAATGTCCAGTTGCATTTTCTACAGACAGAGTGTTTCAAAACTGCTCAATCAAAAGTATGGTTTAACTCTGTTAGCTGAATGCTCAGATCAGAAAGAAGTTTCACAGAATGCTTCTGTGTAGTTTATATTTGAATATATTCCTTTTTCCACTACTACTCTCTTAGCGCTCCAAATGTCCAGTTGCATTTTCTACAGAAAGAGTGTTCAGATCTGCTCAATCAAAAGTATGGTTTAACTCTGTTAGCTGAATGCACAGATCAGAAAGAAGTTTCACAGAATGATTCTGTGTAGTTTATATTTGGAGACATTCCTTTTTCCACTATTACCCTCTTAGCGCTCCGAATCTCCACTTGCATTTTCTATAGAAAGAGTGTTTCAGAACGGCTCAATCAAAACTAAGGTTCAACTCTTTTAGTTGAACAAACAGAACAGAAAGAAGTTTCACACAATTCTTCTGTTTAGTTTTTATTTGTAGACATTCTTTTTCCCAATATAGGCCTCTTAGCGCTCAGAATGTCCAATTGCAGTTTCTACAGAAAGAGTGTTTCAGAACGGCTCAATCAAAAGTAAGGTTCAACTCTGTTAGTTGAATGCACAGAACAGAAAGAAGTTTCATACAATGCTTCTGTGTAGTTTATATTTGAACATATTCTTTTTTCCACCATTACCCACTTAGCGCTACGAATGTCCAGTTGCATTTTCTACAGACAGAGTGTTTCAAAACTGCTCAATCAAAAGTATGGTTTAACTCTGTTAGCTGAATGCTCAGATCAGAAAGAAGTTTCACAGAATGCTTCTGTGTAGTTTATATTTGAATATATTCCTGTTTCCACTACTACGCTCTTAGCGCTCCAAATGTCCAGTTGCATTTTCTACAGAAAGAGGGTTCAGATCTGCTCAATCAAAAGTATGGTTTAACTCTGTTAGCTGAATGCACAGATCAGAAAGAAGTTTCACCGAATGATTCTGTGTAGTTTATATTTGAAGACATTCCTTTTTCCACTATTACCCTCTTAGCGCTCAGAATCTCCACTTGCATTCTCTACAAAAAGAGTGTTTCATAACTGCTCATTCAAAAATATGTTTTATCTCTGCTAACTGAATTTACAGATCAGAAATAAGTTTCACAGAATGCATCTGTGTAGTTTTTATTTGAAGATATTCTTTTTCCCAATGTAGGCCTCCTAGCGCTTAGCATGTCCAATTGCAGTTTCTACAGAAAGAGTGTTTCAGAACGGCTCAATCAAAAGTAAGGTTCAACTCTGTTAGTTGAATGCACAGAACAGAAAGAATTTTCACAGAATGCTACTGTGTAGTTTATATTTGAATATATTCCTTTTTCCACTATTACCCTCTTAGCGCTCCGAATGTCCACTTGCATTTTCTACAGAAAGAGTGTTCAGAACTGCGCAATCAAAAGTATGGTTTAACTCTGTTAGCTTAATGAACATATCAGAAATAAGTTTCACACAATGATTCTGTGTAGTTTTTATTTGAAGATATTATTTTTCCCAATATAGGCCTCTTAGCGCTCAGAATGTCCAATTGCAGTTTCTACAGAAAGAGTGTTTCAGAAAGGCTCAATCAAATGTAAGGTTCAACTATGTTTGTTGAATGCACAGAACAGAAAGTAGTTTCATACAATGCTTCTGTGTAGTTTATATTTGAACATATTCTTTTTTCCACTATTACCCACTTAGCGCTACGAATGTCCAGTTGCATTTTCTACAGACAGAGTGTTTCAAAACTGCTCAATCAAAAGTATGGTTTCACTCTGTTAGCTGAATGCTCAGATCAGAAAGAAGTTTCACAGAATGCTTCTGTGTAGTTTATATTTGAATATATTCCTTTTTCCACTACTACGCTCTTAGCGCTCCAAATGTCCAGTTGCATTTCTACAGAAAGAGTGTTCAGATCTGCTCAATCAAAAGTATGGTTTAACTCTGTTAGCTGAATGCACAGATCAGAAAGAAGTTTCACCGAATGTTTCTGTGAGGTTTATATTTGAAGACATTCCTTTTTCCACTATTACCCTCTTAGCGCTCCGAATCTCCACTTGCATTTTCTACAAAAAGAGTGTTTCATAACTGCTCAATCAAAAATATGTTTTATCTCTGTTAACTGAATTTACAGATCAGAGATAAGTTTCACAGAATGCATCTGTGTAGTTTTTATTTGAAGAGATTCTTTTTCCCAATGTAGGCCTCTTAGCGCTTAGCATGTCCAATTGCAGTTTCTACAGAAAGAGTGTTTCAGAAAGGCTCAATCAAAAGTAAGGTTCAACTCTGTTAGTTGAATGCACAGAACAGAAAGAAGTTTCATACAATACTTCTGTGTAGTTTATATGTGAACATATTCTTTTTTCCACTATTACCCACTTAGCGCTACGAATGTCCAGTTGCATTTTCTACAGACAGAGTGTTTCAAAACTGCTCAATCAAAAGTATGGTTTAACTCTGTTAGCTGAATGCTCAGATCAGAAAGAAGTTTCACAGAATGCTTCTGTGTAGTTTATATTTGAATATATTCCTTTTTCCACTACTACTCTCTTAGCGCTCCAAATGTCCAGTTGCATTTTCTACAGAAATAGTGTTCAGATCTGCTCAATCAAAAGTATGGTTTAACTCTGTTAGCTGAATGCACAGATCAGAAAGAAGTTTCACAGAATGATTCTGTGTAGTTTATATTTGGAGACATTCCTTTTTCCACTATTACCCTCTTAGCGCTCCGAATCTCCACTTGCATTTTCTACAGAAAGAGTGTTTCAGAACGGCTCAATCAAAACTAAGGTTCAACTCTTTTAGTTGAACAAACAGAACAGAAAGAAGTTTCACACAATTCTTCTGTGTAGTTTTTATTTGTAGACATTCTTTTTCCCAATATAGGCCTCTTAGCGCTCAGAATGTCCAATTGCAGTTTCTACAGAAAGAGTGTTTCAGAACGGCTCAATCAAAAGTAAGGTTCAACTCTGTTAGTTGAATGCACAGAACAGGAAGAAGTTTCATACAATGCTTCTGTGTAGTTTATATTTGAACATATTCTTTTTTCCACTATGAACCACTTACCGCTACGAACGTCCAGTTGCATTTTCTACAGACAGAGTGTTTCAAAACTGCTCAATCAAAAATATGTTTTATCTCTGCTAACTGAATTTACAGATCAGAAATAAGTTTCACAGAATGCATCTGTGTAGTTTTTATTTGAAGATATTCTTTTTCCCAATGTAGGCCTCTTAGCGCTTAGCATGTCCAATTGCAGTTTCTACAGAAAGAGTGTTTCAGAACGGCTCAATCAAAAGTAAGGTTCAACTCTGTTAGTTGAATGCACAGAACAGAAAGAATTTTCACAGAATGCTACTGTGTAGTTTATATTTGAATATATTCCTTTTTCCACTATTACCCTCTTAGCGCTCCGAATGTCCACTTGCATTTTCTACAGAAAGAGTGTTCAGAACTGCGCAATCAAAAGTATGGTTTAACTCTGTTAGCTTAATGAACATATCAGAAATAAGTTTCACACAATGCTTCTGTGTAGTTTTTATTTGAAGATATTATTTTTCCCAATAGAGGCCTCTTAGCGCTCAGAATGTCCAATTGCAGTTTCTACAGAAAGAGTGTTTCAGAAAGGCTCAATCAAAAGTAAGGTTCAACTCTGTTAGTTGAATGCACAGAACAGAAAGAAGTTTCATACAATGCTTCTGTGTAGATTATATGTGAACATATTCTTTTTTCCACTATTACCCACTTAGCGCTACGAATGTCCCGTTGCATTTTCTACAGACAGAGTGTTTCAAAACTGCTCAATCAAAAGTATGGTTTAACTCTGTTAGCTGAATGCTCAGATCAGAAAGAAGTTTCACAGAATGTTTCTGTGTATTTTATATTTTAATATATTCCTTTTTCCACTACTACTCTCTTAGCGCTCCAAATGTCTAGTTGCATTTTCTACAGAAAGTGTGTTCAGATCTGCTCAATCAAAAGTATGGTTTAACTCTGTTAGCTGAATGCACAGATCAGAAAGAAGTTTCACAGAATGATTCTGTGTAGTTTATATTTGGAGACATTCCTTTTTCCACTATTACCCTCTTAGCGCTCCGAATCTCCACTTGCATTTTCTACAGAAAGAGTGTTTCAGAACGGCTCAATCAAAACTAAGGTTCAACTCTTTTAGTTGAACAAACAGAACAGAAAGAAGTTTCACACAATTCTTCTGTGTAGTTTTTATTTGTAGACATTCTTTTTCCCAATATAGGCCTCTTAGCGCTCAGAATGTCCAATTGCAGTTTCTACAGAAAGAGTGTTTCAGAACGGCTCAATCAAAAGTAAGGTTCAACTCTGTTAGTTGAATGCACAGAACAGGAAGAAGTTTCATACAATGCTTCTGTGTAGTTTATATTTGAACATATTCTTTTTTCCACTATGAACCACTTACCGCTACGAACGTCCAGTTGCATTTTCTACAGACAGAGTGTTTCAAAACTGCTCAATCAAAAATATGTTTTATCTCTGCTAACTGAATTTACAGATCAGAAATAAGTTTCACAGAATGCATCTGTGTAGTTTTTATTTGAAGATATTCTTTTTCCCAATGTAGGCCTCTTAGCGCTTAGCATGTCCAATTGCAGTTTCTACAGAAAGAGTGTTTCAGAACGGCTCAATCAAAAGTAAGGTTCAACTCTGTTAGTTGAATGCACAGAACAGAAAGAATTTTCACAGAATGCTACTGTGTAGTTTATATTTGAATATATTCCTTTTTCCACTATTACCCTCTTAGCGCTCCGAATGTCCACTTGCATTTTCTACAGAAAGAGTGTTCAGAACTGCGCAATCAAAAGTATGGTTTAACTCTGTTAGCTTAATGAACATATCAGAAATAAGTTTCACACAATGCTTCTGTGTAGTTTTTATTTGAAGATATTATTTTTCCCAATAGAGGCCTCTTAGCGCTCAGAATGTCCAATTGCAGTTTCTACAGAAAGAGTGTTTCAGAAAGGCTCAATCAAAAGTAAGGTTCAACTCTGTTAGTTGAATGCACAGAACAGAAAGAAGTTTCATACAATGCTTCTGTGTAGATTATATGTGAACATATTCTTTTTTCCACTATTACCCACTTAGCGCTACGAATGTCCCGTTGCATTTTCTACAGACAGAGTGTTTCAAAACTGCTCAATCAAAAGTATGGTTTAACTCTGTTAGCTGAATGCTCAGATCAGAAAGAAGTTTCACAGAATGTTTCTGTGTATTTTATATTTTAATATATTCCTTTTTCCACTACTACTCTCTTAGCGCTCCAAATGTCTAGTTGCATTTTCTACAGAAAGTGTGTTCAGATCTGCTCAATCAAAAGTATGGTTTAACTCTGTTAGCTGAATGCACAGATCAGAAAGAAGTTTCACAGAATGATTCTGTGTAGTTTATATTTGGAGACATTCCTTTTTCCACTATTACCCTCTTAGCGCTCCGAATCTCCACTTTCATTTTCTACAGAAAGAGTGTTTCAGAACGGCTCAATCAAAACTAAGGTTCAACTCTTTTAGTTGAACAAACAGAACAGAAAGAAGTTTCACACAATTCTTCTGTGTAGTTTTTATTTGTAGACATTCTTTTTCCCAATATAGGCCTCTTAGCGCTCAGAATGTCCAATTGCAGTTTCTACAGAAAGAGTGTTTCAGAACGGCTCAATCAAAAGTAAGGTTCAACTCTGTTAGTTGAATGCACAGAACAGAAAGAAGTTTCATACAATGCTTCTGTGTAGTTTATATTTGAACATATTCTTTTTTCCACCATTACCCACTTAGCGCTACGAATGTCCAGTTGCATTTTCTACAGACAGAGTGTTTCAAAACTGCTCAATCAAAAGTATGGTTTAACTCTGTTAGCTGAATGCTCAGATCAGAAAGAAGTTTCACAGAATGCTTCTGTGTAGTTTATATTTGAATATATTCCTGTTTCCACTACTACGCTCTTAGCGCTCCAAATGTCCAGTTGCATTTTCTACAGAAAGAGGGTTCAGATCTGCTCAATCAAAAGTATGGTTTAACTCTGTTAGCTGAATGCACAGATCAGAAAGAAGTTTCACAGAATGATTCTGTGTAGTTTATATTTGGAGACATTCCTTTTTCCACTATTACCCTCTTAGCGCTCCGAATCTCCACTTGCATTTTCTACAGAAAGAGTGTTTCAGAACGGCTCAATCAAAACTAAGGTTCAACTCTTTTAGTTGAACAAACAGAACAGAAAGAAGTTTCACACAATTCTTCTGTGTAGTTTTTATTTGTAGACATTCTTTTTCCCAATATAGGCCTCTTAGCGCTCAGAATGTCCAATTGCAGTTTCTACAGAAAGAGTGTTTCAGAACGGCTCAATCAAAAGTAAGGTTCAACTCTGTTAGTTGAATGCACAGAACAGAAAGAAGTTTCATACAATGCTTCTGTGTAGTTTATATTTGAACATATTCTTTTTTCCAGTATTACCCACTTAGCGCTACGAATGTCCAGTTGCATTTTCTACAGACAGAGTGTTTCAAAACTGCTCAATCAAAAGTATGGTTTAACTCTGTTAGCTGAATGCTCAGATCAGAAAGAAGTTTCACAGAATGCTTCTGTGTAGTTTATATTTGAATATATTCCTTTTTCCACTACTACGCTCTTAGCGCTCCAAATGTCCAGTTGCATTTTCTACCGAAAGAGTGTTCAGATCTGCTCAATCAAAAGTATGGTTTAACTCTGTTAGCTGAATGCACAGATCAGAAAGAAGTTTCACCGAATGATTCTGTGTAGTTTATATTTGAAGACATTCCTTTTTCCACTATTACCATCTTAGCGCTCCGAATCTCCACTTGCATTTTCTACAAAAAGAGTGTTTCATAACTGCTCAATCAAAAATATGTTTTATCTCAGTTAACTGAATTTACAGATCAGAAATAAGTTTCACAGAATGCATCTGTGTAGTTTTTATTTGAAGATATTCTTTTTCCCAATGTAGGTCTCTTAGCGCTTAGCATGTCCAATTGCAGTTTCTACAGAAAGAGTGTTTCAGAACGGCTCAATCAAAAGTAAGGTTCAACTCTGTTAGTTGAATGCACAGAACAGAAAGAATTTTCACAGAATGCTACTGTGTAGTTTATATTTATATATATTCCTTTTTCCACTATTACGCTCTTAGCGCTCTGAATGTCCACTTGCATTTTCTACAGAAAGAGTGTTCAGAACTGCGCAATCAAAAGTATGGTTTAACTCTGTTAGCTTAATGAACATATCAGAAATAAGTTTCACACAATGCTTCTGTGTAGTTTTTATTTGAAGATATTATTTTTCCCAATAGAGGCCTCTTAGCGCTCAGAATGTCCAATTGCAGTTTCTACAGAAAGAGTGTTTCAGAACGGCTCAATCAAAAGTAAGGTTCAACTCTGTTAGTTGAATGCACAGAACAGAAAGAAGTTTCATACAATGCTTCTGTGTAGTTTATATTTGAACATATTCTTTTTTCCACTATTACCCACTTAGCGCTACGAATGTCCAGTTGCATTATCTACAGACAGAGTGTTTCAAAACTGCTCAATCAAAAGTATGGTTTAACTCTGTTAGCTGAATGCTCAGATCAGAAAGAAGTTTCACAGAATTCTTCTGTGTAGTTTATATTTGAATATATTCCTTTTTCCACTACTACGCTCTTAGCGCTCCAAATGTCCAGTTGCATTTTCTACAGAAAGAGTGTTCAGATCTGCTCAATCAAAAGTATGGTTTAACTCTTTTAGCTGAATGCACAGATCAGAAAGAAGTTTCACCGAATGATTCTGTGTAGTTTATATTTGAAGACATTCCTTTTTCCACTATTACCCTCTTAGCGCTCCGAATCTCCACTTGCATTTTCTACAAAAAGAGTGTTTCATAACTGCTCAATCAAAAATATATTTTATCTCAGTTAACTGAATTTACAGATCAGAAATAAGTTTCACAGAATGCATCTGTGTAGTTTTTATTTGAAGATATTCTTTTTCCCAATGTAGGCCTCGTAGCGCTTAGCATGTCCAATTGCAGTTTCTACAGAAAGAGTGTTTCAGAACGGCTCAATCAAAAGTAAGGTTCAACTCTGTTATTTGAATGCACAGAACAGAAAGAATTTTCACAGAATGCTACTGTGTAGTTTATATTTATATATATTCCTTTTTCCACTATTACGCTCTTAGCGCTCCGAATGTCCACTTGCATTTTCTACAGAAAGAGTGTTCAGAACTGCGCAATCAAAAGTATGATTTAACTCTGTTAGCTTAATGAACATATCAGAAATAAGTTTCACACAATGCTTCTGTGTAGTTTTTATTTGAAGATATTATTTTTCCCAATAGAGGCCTCTTAGCGCTCAGAATGTCCAATTGCAGTTTCTACAGAAAGAGTGTTTCAGAACGGCTCAATCAAAAGTAAGGTTCAACTCTGTTAGTTGAATGCACAGAACAGAAAGAAGTTTCATACAATGCTTCTGTGTAGTTTATATTTGAACATATTCTTTTTTCCACTATTACCCACTTAGCGCTACGAATGTCCAGTTGCATTTTCTACAGACAGAGTGTTTCAAAACTGCTCAATCAAAAGTATGGTTTAACTCTGTTAGCTGAATGCTCAGATCAGAAAGAAGTTTCACAGAATGCTTCTGTGTAGTTTATATTTGAATATATTCCTTTTTCCACTACTACTCTCTTAGCGCTCCAAATGTCCAGTTGCATTTTCTACAGAAAGAGTGTTCAGATCTGCTCAATCAAAAGTAATATTTAACTCTGTTAGCTGAATGCACAGATCAGAAAGAAGTTTCACAGAATGATTCTGTGTAGTTTATATTTGGAGATATTCCTTTTTCCACTATTACCCCCTTAGCGCTCCGTATCTCCACTTGCATTTTCTATATAAAGAGTGTTTCAGAACGGCTCAATCAAAACTAAGGTTCAACTCTTTTAGTTGAACAAACAGAACAGAAAGAAGTTTCACACAATTCTTCTGTGTAGTTTTTATTTGTAGACATTCTTTTTCCCAGTGTAGGCCTCTTAGCGCTCAGAATGTCCAATTGCAGTTTCTACAGAAAGAGTGTTTCAGAACGGCTCAATCAAAAGTAAGGTTCAACTCTGTTAGTTGAATGCACAGAACAGAAAGAAGTTTCATACAATGCTTCTGTGTAGTTTATATTTGAACATATTTTTTTTTCCACTATTACCCACTTAGCGCTACGAATGTCCAGTTGCATTTTCTACAGACAGAGTGTTTCAAAACTGCTCAATCAAAAGTATGGTTTAACTCTGTTAGCTGAATGCTCAGATCAGAAAGAAGTTTCACAGAATGCTTCTGTGTAGTTTATATTTGAATATATTCCTTTTTCCACTACTACGCTCTTAGCGCTCCAAATGTGCAGTTGCATTTTCTACAGAAAGAGTGTTCAGATCTGCTCAATCAAAAGTATGGTTTAACTCTGTTAGCTGAATGCACAGATCAGAAAGAAGTTTCACCGAATGATTCTGTGTAGTTTATATTTGAAGACATTCCTTTTTCCACTATTACCCTCTTAGCGCTCCGAATCTCCACTTGCATTTTCTACAAAAAGAGTGTTTCATAACTGCTCAATCAAAAATATGTTTTATCTCTGTTAACTGAATTTACAGATCAGAAATAAGTTTCACAGAATGCATCTGTGTAGTTTTTATTTGAAGATATTCTTTTTCCCAATGTAGGCCTCTTAGCGCTTAGCATGTCCAATTGCAGTTTCGACAGAAACAGAGTTTCAGAACGGCTCAATCAAAAGTAAGGTTCAACTCTGTTAGTTGAATGCACAGAACAGAAAGAATTTTCACAGAATGCTACTGTGTAGTTTATATTTATATATATTCCTTTTTCCACTATTACGCTCTTAGCGCTCCGAATGTCCACTTGCATTTTCTACAGAAAGAGTGTTCAGAACTGCGCAATCAAAAGTATGGTTTAACTCTGTTAGCTTAATGAACATATCAGAAATAAGTTTCACACAATGCTTCTGTGTAGTTTTTATTTGAAGATATTATTTTTCCCAATAGAGGCCTATTAGCGCTCAGAATGTCCAATTGCAGTTTCTACAGAAAGAGTGTTTCAGAACGGCTCAATCAAAAGTAAGGTTCAACTCTGTTAGTTGAATGCACAGAACAGAAAGAAGTTTCATACAATGCTTCTGTGTAGTTTATATTTGAACATATTCTTTTTTCCACTATTACCCACTTAGCGCTACGAATGTCCAGTTGCATTTTCTACAGACAGAGTGTTTCAAAACTGCTCAATCAAAAGTATGGTTTAACTCTGTTAGCTGAATGCTCAGATCAGAAAGAAGTTTCACAGAATGCTTCTGTGTAGTTTATATTTGAATATATTCCTTTTTCCACTACTACGCTCTTAGCGCTCCAAATGTGCAGTTGCATTTTCTACAGAAAGAGTGTTCAGATCTGCTCAATCAAAAGTATGGTTTAACTCTGTTAGCTGAATGCACAGATCAGAAAGAAGTTTCACCGAATGATTCTGTGTAGTTTATATTTGAAGACATTCCTTTTTCCACTATTACCCTCTTAGCGCTCCGAATCTCCACTTGCATTTTCTACAAAAAGAGTGTTTCATAACTGCTCAATCAAAAATATGTTTTATCTCTGTTAACTGAATTTACAGATCAGAAATAAGTTTCACAGAATGCATCTGTGTAGTTTTTATTTGAAGATATTATTTTTCCCAATGTAGGCCTCTTAGCGCTTAGCATGTCCAATTGCAGTTTCTACAGAAAGAGTGTTTCAGAACGGCTCAATCAAAAGTAAGGTTCAACTCTGTTAGTTGAATGCACAGAACAGAAAGGATTTTCACAGAATGCTACTGTGTAGTTTGTATTTGAAAATATTCCTTTTTCCACTATTACCCTCTGAGAGCTCCGAATGTCCACTTGAATTTTCTACAGAAAGAGTGTTCAGAACTGCGCAATCAAAAGTATGGTTTAACTCTGTTAGCTTAATGAACATATCAGAAATAAGTTTCACACAATGCTTCTGTGTAGTTTTTATTTGAAGGTATTATTTTTCCCAATAGAGGCCTCTTAGCGCTCAGAATGTCCAATTGCAGTTTCTACAGAAAGAGTGTTTCAGAACGGCTCAATCAAAAGTAAGGTTCAACTCTGTTAGTTGAATGCACAGAACAGAAAGAAGTTTCATACAATGCTTCTGTGTAGTTTATATTTGAACATATTCTTTTTTCCACTATTACCCACTTAGCGCTACGAATGTCCAGTTGCATTTTCTACAGACAGAGTGTTTCAAAACTGCTCAATCAAAAGTATGGTTTAACTCTGTTAGCTGAATGCTCAGATCAGAAAGAAGTTTCACAGAATGCTTCTGTGTAGTTTATGTTTGAATATATTTCTTTTTCCACTACTACTCTCTTAGCGCTCCAAATGTCCAGTTGCATTTTCTACAGAAAGAGTGTTCAGATCTGCTCAATCAAAAGTAAGGTTTAACTCTGTTAGCTGAATGCACAGATCAGAAAGAAGTTTCACAGAATGATTCTGTGTAGTTTATATTTGGAGACATTCCTTTTTCCACTATTACCCTCTTAGCGCTCCGAATCTCCACTTGCATTTTCTACAGAAAGAGTGTTTCAGAACGGCTCAATCAAAACTAAGGTTCAAACCTTTTAGTTGAACAAACAGAACAGAAAGAAGTTTCACACAATTCTTCTGTGTAGTTTTTATTTGTACGCATTCTTTTTCCCAATATAGGCCTCTTAGCGCTCAGAATGTCCAATTGCAGTTTCTACAGAAAGAGTGTTTCAGAACGGCTCAATCAAAAGTAAGGTTCAACTCTGTTAGTTGAATGCACAAAACAGAAAGAAGTTTCATACAATGCTTCTGTGTAGTTTATATTTGAACATATTCTTTTTTCCACTATTACCCACTTAGCGCTACGAATGTCCAGTTGCATTTTCTACAGACAGAGTGTTTCAAAACTGCTCAATCAAAAGTATGGTTTAACTCTGTTAGCTGAATGCTCAGATCAGAAAGAAGTTTCACAGAATGCTTCTGTGTAGTTTATATTTGAATATATTCCTTTTTCCACTACTACGCTCTTAGCGCTCCAAATGTCCAGTTGCATTTTCTACCGAAAGAGTGTTCAGATCTGCTCAATCAAAAGTATGGTTTAACTCTGTTAGCTGAATGCACAGATCAGAAAGAAGTTTCACCGAATGATTCTGTGTAGTTTATATTTGAAGACATTCCTTTTTCCACTATTACCATCTTAGCGCTCCGAATCTCCACTTGCATTTTCTACAAAAAGAGTGTTTCATAACTGCTCAATCAAAAATATGTTTTATCTCAGTTAACTGAATTTACAGATCAGAAATAAGTTTCACAGAATGCATCTGTGTAGTTTTTATTTGAAGATATTCTTTTTCCCAATGTAGGTCTCTTAGCGCTTAGCATGTCCAATTGCAGTTTCTACAGAAAGAGTGTTTCAGAACGGCTCAATCAAAAGTAAGGTTCAACTCTGTTAGTTGAATGCACAGAACAGAAAGAATTTTCACAGAATGCTACTGTGTAGTTTATATTTACATATATTCCTTTTTCCACTATTACGCTCTTAGCGCTCTGAATGTCCACTTGCATTTTCTACAGAAAGAGTGTTCAGAACTGCGCAATCAAAAGTATGGTTTAACTCTGTTAGCTTAATGAACATATCAGAAATAAGTTTCACACAATGCTTCTGTGTAGTTTTTATTTGAAGATATTATTTTTCCCAATAGAGGCCTCTTAGCGCTCAGAATGTCCAATTGCAGTTTCTACAGAAAGAGTGTTTCAGAACGGCTCAATCAAAAGTAAGGTTCAACTCTGTTAGTTGAATGCACAGAACAGAAAGAAGTTTCATACAATGCTTCTGTGTAGTTTATATTTGAACATATTCTTTTTTCCACTATTACCCACTTAGCGCTACGAATGTCCAGTTGCATTTTCTACAGACAGAGTGTTTCAAAACTGCTCAATCAAAAGTATGGTTTAACTCTGTTAGATGAATGCTCAGATCAGAAAGAAGTTTCACAGAATGCTTCTGTGTAGTTTATATTTGAATATATTCCTTTTTCCACTACTACTCTCTTAGCGCTCCAAATGTCCAGTTGCATTTTCTACAGAAAGAGTGTTCAGATCTGCTCAATCAAAAGTAAGGTTTAACTCTGTTAGCTGAATGCACAGATCAGAAAGAAGTTTCACAGAATGATTCTGTGTAGTTTATATTTGGAGATATTCCTTTTTCCACTATTACCCTCTTAGCGCTCCGTATCTCCACTTGCATTTTCTATATAAAGAGTGTTTCAGAACGGCTCAATCAAAACTAAGGTTCAACACTTTTAGTTGAACAAACAGAACAGAAAGAAGTTTCACACAATTCTTCTGTGTAGTTTTTATTTGTAGACATTCTTTTTCCCAGTGTAGGCCTCTTAGCGCTCAGAATGTCCAATTGCAGTTTCTACAGAAAGAGTGTTTCAGAACGGCTCAATCAAAAGTAAGGTTCAACTCTGTTAGTTGAATGCACAGAACAGAAAGAAGTTTCATACAATGCTTCTGTGTAGTTTATATTTGAACATATTTTTTTTTCCACTATTACCCACTTAGCGCTACGAATGTCCAGTTGCATTTTCTACAGACAGAGTGTTTCAAAACTGCTCAATCAAAAGTATGGTTTAACTCTGTTAGCTGAATGCTCAGATCAGAAAGAAGTTTCACAGAATGCTTCTGTGTAGTTTATATTTGAATATATTCCTTTTTCCACTACTACGCTCTTAGCGCTCCAAATGTGCAGTTGCATTTTCTACAGAAAGAGTGTTCAGATCTGCTCAATCAAAAGTATGGTTTAACTCTGTTAGCTGAATGCACAGATCAGAAAGAAGTTTCACCGAATGATTCTGTGTAGTTTATATTTGAAGACATTCCTTTTTCCACTATTACCCTCTTAGCGCTCCGAATCTCCACTTGCATTTTCTACAAAAAGAGTGTTTCATAACTGCTCAATCAAAAATATGTTTTATCTCTGTTAACTGAATTTACAGATCAGAAATAAGTTTCACAGAATGCATCTGTGTAGTTTTTATTTGAAGATATTCTTTTTCCCAATGTAGGCCTCTTAGCGCTTAGCATGTCCAATTGCAGTTTCGACAGAAAGAGAGTTTCAGAACGGCTCAATCAAAAGTAAGGTTCAAGTCTGTTAGTTGAATGCACAGAACAGAAAAAATTTTCACAGAATGCTACTGTGTAGTTTATATTTATATATATTCCTTTTTCCACTATTACGCTCTTAGCGCTCCGAATGTCCACTTGCATTTTCTACAGAAAGAGTGTTCAGAACTGCGCAATCAAAAGTATGGTTTAACTCTGTTAGCTTAATGAACATATCAGAAATAAGTTTCACACAATGCTTCTGTGTAGTTTTTATTTGAAGATATTATTTTTCCCAATAGAGGCCTCTTAGCGCTCAGAATGTCCAATTGCAGTTTCTACAGAAAGAGTGTTTCAGAACGGCTCAATCAAAAGTAAGGTTCAACTCTGTTAGTTGAATGCACAGAACAGAAAGAAGTTTCATACAATGCTTCTGTGTAGTTTATATTTGAACATATTCTTTTTTCCACTATTACCCACTTAGCGCTACGAATGTCCAGTTGCATTTTCTACAGACAGAGTGTTTCAAAACTGCTCAATCAAAAGTATGGTTTAACTCTGTTAGCTGAATGCTCAGATCAGAAAGAAGTTTCACAGAATGCTTCTGTGTAGTTTATATTTGAATATATTCCTTTTTCCACTACTACGCTCTTAGCGCTCCAAATGTGCAGTTGCATTTTCTACAGAAAGAGTGTTCAGATCTGCTCAATCAAAAGTATGGTTTAACTCTGTTAGCTGAATGCACAGATCAGAAAGAAGTTTCACCGAATGATTCTGTGTAGTTTATATTTGAAGACATTCCTTTTTCCACTATTACCCTCTTAGCGCTCCGAATCTCCACTTGCATTTTCTACAAAAAGAGTGTTTCATAACTGCTCAATCAAAAATATGTTTTATCTCTGTTAACTGAATTTACAGATCAGAAATAAGTTTCACAGAATGCATCTGTGTAGTTTTTATTTGAAGATATTATTTTTCCCAATGTAGGCCTCTTAGCGCTTAGCATGTCCAATTGCAGTTTCTACAGAAAGAGTGTTTCAGAACGGCTCAATCAAAAGTAAGGTTCAACTCTGTTAGTTGAATGCACAGAACAGAAAGGATTTTCACAGAATGCTACTGTGTAGTTTATATTTGAAAATATTCCTTTTTCCACTATTACCCTCTGAGAGCTCCGAATGTCCACTTGAATTTTCTACAGAAAGAGTGTTCAGAACTGCGCAATCAAAAGTATGGTTTAACTCTGTTAGCTTAATGAACATATCAGAAATAAGTTTCACACAATGCTTCTGTGTAGTTTTTATTTGAAGATATTATTTTTCCCAATAGAGGCCTCTTAGCGCTCAGAATGTCCAATTGCAGTTTCTACAGAAAGAGTGTTTCAGAACGGCTCAATCAAAAGTAAGGTTCAACTCTGTTAGTTGAATGCACAGAACAGAAAGAAGTTTCATACAATGCTTCTGTGTAGTTTATATTTGAATATATTCTTTTTTCCACTATTACCCACTTAGCGCTACGAATGTCCAGTTGCATTTTCTACAGACAGAGTGTTTCAAAACTGCTCAATCAAAAGTATGGTTTAACTCTGTTAGCTGAATGCTCAGATCAGAAAGAAGTTTCACAGAATGCTTCTGTGTAGTTTATATTTGAATATATTCCTTTTTCCACTACTACGCTATTAGCGCTCCAAATGTCCAGTTGCATTTTCTACAGAAAGAGTGTTCAGATCTGCTGAATCAAAAGTATGGTTTAACTCTGTTAGCTGAATGCACAGATCAGAAAGAAGTTTCACCGAATGATTCTGTGTAGTTTATATTTGAAGACATTCCTTTTTCCACTATTACCCTCTTAGCGCTCCGAATGTCCACTTGCATTTTCTACAAAAAGAGTGTTTCATAACTGCTCAATCAAAAATATGTTTTATCTCTGTTAACTGAATTTACAGATCAGAAATAAGTTTCACAGAATGCATCTGTGTAGTTTTTATTTGAAGATATTCTTTTTCCCAATGTAGGCCTCTTAGCGCTTAGCATGTCCAATTGCAGTTTCTACAGAAAGAGTGTTTCAGAACGGCTCAATCAAAAGTAAGGTTCAACTCTGTTAGTTGAATGCACAGAACAGAAAGAATTTTCACAGAATGCTACTGTGTAGTTTATATTTGAATATATTCCTTTTTCCACTATTACCCTCTTAGCGCTCCGAATGTCCACTTGCATTTTCTACAGAAAGAGTGTTCAGAACTGCGCAATCAAAAGTATGGTTTAACTCTGTTAGCTTAATGAACATATCAGAAATAAGTTTCACACAATGCTTCTGTGTAGTTTTTATTTGAAGATATTATTTTTCCCAATAGAGGCCTCTTAGCGCTCAGAATGTCCAATTGCAGTTTCTACAGAAAGAGTGTTTCAGAACGGCTCAATCAAAAGTAAGGTTCAACTCTGTTAGTTGAATGCACAGTACAGAAAGAAGTTTCATACAATGCTTCTGTGTAGTTTATATTTGAACATATTCTTTTTTCCACTATTACCCACTTAGCGCTACGAATGTCCATTTGCATTTTCTACAGACAGAGTGTTTCAAAACTGCTCAATCAAAAGTATGGTTTAACTCTGTTAGCTGAATGCTCAGATCAGAAAGAAGTTTCACAGAATGCTTCTGTGTAGTTTATATTTGAATATATTCCTTTTTCCACTACTACTCTCTTAGCGCTCCAAATGTCCAGTTGCATTTTCTACAGAAAGAGTGTTCAGATCTGCTCAATCAAAAGTAAGTTTTAACTCTGTTAGCTGAATGCACAGATCAGAAAGAAGTTTCACAGAATGATTCTGTGTAGTTTATATTTGGAGACATTCCTTTTTCCACTATTACCCTCTTAGCGCTCTGAATCTCCACTTGCATTTTCTACAGAAAGAGTGTTTCAGAACGGCTCAATCAAAACTAAGGTTCAACTCTTTTAGTTGAACAAACAGAACAGAAAGAAGTTTCACACAATTCTTCTGTGTAGTTTTTATTTGTAGGCATTCTTTTTCCCAATATAGGCCTCTTAGCGCTCAGAATGTCCAATTGCAGTTTCTACAGAAAGAGTGTTTCAGAACGGCTCAATCAAAAGTAAGGTTCAACTCTGTTAGTTGAATGCACAGAACAGAAAGAAGTTTCATACAATGCTTCTGTGTAGTTTATATTTGAACATATTCTTTTTTCCACTATTACCCACTTAGTGCTACGAATGTCCAGTTGCATTTTCTACAGACAGAGTGTTTCAAAACTGCTCAATCAAAAGTATGGTTTAACTCTGTTAGCTGAATGCTCAGATCAGAAAGAAGTTTCACAGAATGCTTCTGTGTAGTTTATATTTGAATATATTCCTTTTTCCACTACTACGCGCTTAGCGCTCCAAATGTCCAGTTGCATTTTCTACAGAAAGAATGTTCAGATCTGCTCAATCAAAAGTATGGTATAACTCTGTTAGCTGAATGCACAGATCAGAAAGAAGTTTCACCGAATGATTCTGTGTAGTTTATATTTGAAGACATTCCTTTTTCCACTATTACCCTCTTAGCGCTCCGAATCTCCACTTGCATTTTCTACAAAAAGAGTGTTTCATAACTGCTCAATCAAAAATATGTTTTATCTCAGTTAACTGAATTTACAGATCAGAAATAAGTTTCACAGAATGCATCTGTGTAGTTTTTATTTGAAGATATTCTTTTTCCCAATGTAGGCCTCTTAGCGCTTAGCATGTCCAATTGCAGTTTCTACAGAAAGAGTGTTTCAGAACGGCTCAATAAAAGGAAGGTTCAACTCTGTTAGTTGAATGCACAGAACAGAAAGTATTTTGACAGAATGCTACTGTGTAGTTTATATTTATATATATTCCTTTTTCCACTATTACGCTCTTAGCGCTCCGAATGTCCACTTGCATTTTCTACAGAAAGAGTGTTCAGAACTGCGCAATCAAAAGTATGGTTTAACTCTGTTAGCTTAATGAACATATCAGAAATAAGTTTCACACAATGCTTCTGTGTAGTTTTTATTTGAAGATATTATTTTTCCCAATAGAGGCCTCTTAGCGCTCAGAATGTCCAATTGCAGTTTCTACAGAAAGAGTGTTTCAGAACGGCTCAATCAAAAGTAAGGTTCAACTCTGTTAGTTGAATGCACAGAACAGAAAGAAGTTTCATACAATGCTTCTGTGTAGTTTATATTTGAACATATTCTTTTTTCCACTATTACCCACTTAGCGCTACGAATGTCCAGTTGCATTTTCTACAGACAGAGTGTTTCAAAACTGCTCAATCAAAAGTATGGTTTAACTCTGTTAGCTGAATGCTCAGATCAGAAATAAGTTTCACAGAATGCTTCTGTGTAGTTTATATTTGAATATATTCCTTTTTCCACTACTACGCTCTTAGCGCTCCAAATGTCCAGTTGCATTTTCTACAGAAAGAGTGTTCAGATCTGCTCAATCAAAAGTATGGTTTAACTCTGTTAGCTGAATGCACAGATCAGAAAGAAGTTTCACCGAATGATTCTGTGTAGTTTATATTTGAAGACATTCCTTTTTCCACTATTACCCTCTTAGCGCTCCGAATCTCCACTTGCATTTTCTACAAAAAGAGTGTTTCATAACTGCTCAATCAAAAATATGTTTTATCTCTGTTAACTGAATTTACAGATCAGAAATAAGTTTCACAGAACGCATCTGTGTAGTTTTTATTTGAAGATATTCTTTTTCCCAATGTAGGCCTCTTAGCGCTTAGCATGTCCAATTGCAGTTTCTACAGAAAGAGTGTTTCAGAACGGCTGAATCAAAAGTAAGGTTCAACTCTGTTAGTTGAATGCACAGAACAGAAAGAATTTTCACAGAATGCTACTGTGTAGTTTATATTTGAATATATTCCTTTTTCCACTATTACCCTCTTAGCGCTCCGAATGTCCACTTGCATTTTCTACAGAAAGAGTGTTCAGAACTGCGCAATCAAAAGTATGGTTTAACTCTGTTAGCTTAATGAACATATCAGAAATAAGTTTCACACAATGCTTCTGTGTAGTTTTTATTTGAAGATATTCTTTTTCCCAATGTAGGCCTCTTAGCGCTTAGCATGTCCAATTGCAGTTTCTACAGAAAGAGTGTTTCAGAACGGCTCAATCAAAAGTAAGGTTCAACTCTGTTTGTTGAATGCACAGAACAGAAAGAATTTTCACAGAATGCTACTGTGTAGTTTATATTTGAATATATTCCTTTTTCCACTATTACCCTCTTAGCGCTCGGAATGTCCACTTGCATTTTCTACAGAAAGAGTGTTGAGAACTGCGCAATCAAAAGTATGGTTTAACTCTGTTAGCTTAATGAACATATCAGAAATAAGTTTCACACAATGCTTCTGTGTAGTTTTTATTTGAAGATATTATTTTTCCCAATAGAGGCCTCTTAGCGCTCAGAATGTCCAATTGCAGTTTCTACAGAAAGAGTGTTTCAGAACGGCTCAATCAAAAGTAAGGTTCAACTCTGTTAGTTGAATGCACAGAACAGAAAGAAGTTTCATACAATGCTTCTGTGTAGTTTATATTTGAACATATTCTTTTTTCCACTATTACCCACTTAGCGCTACGAATGTCCAGTTGCATTTTCTACAGACAGAGTGTTTCAAAACTGCTCAATCAAAAGTATGGTTTAACTCTGTTAGCTGAATGCTCAGATCAGAAAGAAGTTTCACAGAATGCTTCTGTGTAGTTTATATTTGAATATATTCCTTTTTCCACTACTACGCTCTTAGCGCTCCAAATGTCCAGTTGCATTTTCTACAGAAAGAGTGTTCAGATCTGCTGAATCAAAAGTATGTTTTAACGCTGTTAGCTGAATGCACAGATCAGAAAGAAGTTTCACCGAATGATTCTGTGTAGTTTATATTTGAAGACATTGCTTTTTCCACTATTACCCTCTTAGCGCTCCGAATCTCCACTTGCATTTTCTACAAAAAGAGTGTTTCATAACTGCTCAATCAAAAATATGTTTTATCTCTGTTAACTGAATTTACAGATCAGAAATAAGTTTCACAGAATGCATCTGTGTAGTTTTTATTTGAAGATATTCTTTTTCCCAATGTAGGCCTCTTAGCGCTTAGCATGTCCAATTGCAGTTTCTACAGAAAGAGTGTTTCAGAACGGCTCAATCAAAAGTAAGGTTCAACTCTGTTAGTTGAATGCACAGAACAGAAAGAATTTTCACAGAATGCTACTGTGTAGTTTATATTTGAATATATTCCTTTTTCCACTATTACCCTCTTAGCGCTCCGAATGTCCACTTGCATTTTCTACAGAAAGAGTGTTCAGAACTGCGCAATCAAAAGTATGGTTTAACTCTGTTAGCTTAATGAACATACCAGAAATAAGTTTCACACAATGCTTCTGTGTAGTTTTTATTTGAAGATATTATTTTTCCCAATAGAGGCCTCTTAGCGCTCAGAATGTCCAATTGCAGTTTCTACAGAAAGAGTGTTTCAGAACGGCTCAATCAAAAGTAAGGTTCAACTCTGTTAGTTGAATGCACAGTACAGAAAGAAGTTTCATACAATGCTTCTGTGTAGTTTATATTTGAACATATTCTTTTTTCCACTATTACCCACTTAGCGCTACGAATGTCCAGTTGCATTTTCTACAGACAGAGTGTTTCAAAACTGCTCAATCAAAAGTATGGTTTAACTCTGTTAGCTGAATGCTCAGATCAGAAAGAAGTTTCACAGAATGCTTCTGTGTAGTTTATATTTGAATATATTCCTTTTTCCACTACTACTCTCTTAGCGCTCCAAATGTCCAGTTGCATTTTCTACAGAAAGAGAGTTCAGATCTGCTCAATCAAAAGTAAGTTTTAACTCTGTTAGCTGAATGCACAGATCAGAAAGAAGTTTCACAGAATGATTCTGTGTAGTTTATATTTGGAGACATTTCTTTTTCCACTATTACCCTCTTAGCGCTCTGAATCTCCACTTGCATTTTCTACAGAAAGAGTGTTTCAGAACGGCTCAATCAAAACTAAGGTTCAACTCTTTTAGTTGAACAAACAGAATAGAAAGAAGTTTCACACAATTCTTCTGTGTAGTTTTTATTTGTAGGCATTCTTTTTCCCAATATAGGCCTCTTAGCGCTCAGAATGTCCAATTGCAGTTTCTACAGAAAGAGTGTTTCAGAACGGCTCAATCAAAAGTAAGGTTCAACTCTGTTAGTTGAATGCACAGAACAGAAAGAAGTTTCATACAATGCTTCTGTGTAGTTTATATTTGAACATATTCTTTTTTCCACTATTACCCACTTAGTGCTACGAATGTCCAGTTGCATTTTCTACAGACAGAGTGTTTCAAAACTGCTCAATCAAAAGTATGGTTTAACTCTGTTAGCTGAATGCTCAGATCAGAAAGAAGTTTCACAGAATGCTTCTGTGTAGTTTATATTTGAATATATTCCTTTTTCCACTACTACGCTCTTAGCGCTCCAAATGTCCAGTTGCATTTTCTACAGAAAGAATGTTCAGATCTGCTCAATCAAAAGTATGGTTTAACTCTGTTAGCTGAATGCACAGATCAGAAAGAAGTTTCACCGAATGATTCTGTGTAGTTTATATTTGAAGACATTCCTTTTTCCACTATTACCCTCTTAGCGCTCCGAATCTCCACTTGCATTTTCTACAAAAAGAGTGTTTCATAACTGCTCAATCAAAAATATGTTTTATCTCAGTTAACTGAATTTACAGATCAGAAATAAGTTTCACAGAATGCATCTGTGTAGTTTTTATTTGAAGATATTCTTTTTCCCAATGTAGGCCTCTTAGCGCTTAGCATGTCCAATTGCAGTTTCTACAGAAAGAGTGTTTCAGAACGGCTCAATCAAAAGTAAGGTTCAACTCTGTTAGTTGAATGCACAGAACAGAAAGAATTTTCACAGAATGCTACTGTGTAGTTTATATTTGAATATATTCCTTTTTCCACTATTACCCTCTTAGCGCTCCGAATGTCCACTTGCATTTTCTACAGAAAGAGTGTTCAGAACTGCGCAATCAAAAGTATGGTTTAACTCTGTTAGCTTACTGAACATATCAGAAATAAGTTTCACACAATGCTTCTGTGTAGTTTTTATTTGAAGATATTCTTTTTCCCAATGTAGGCCTCTTAGCGCTTAGCATGTCCAATTGCAGTTTCTACAGAAAGAGTGTTTCAGAACGGCTCAATCAAAAGTAAGGTTCAACTCTGTTTGTTGAATGCACAGAACAGAAAGAATTTTCACAGAATGCTACTGTGTAGTTTATATTTGAATATATTCCTTTTTCCACTATTACCCTCTTGGCGCTCGGAATGTCCACTTGCATTTTCTACAGAAAGAGTGTTGAGAACTGCGCAATCAAAAGTATGGTTTAACTCTGTTAGCTTAATGAACATATCAGAAATAAGTTTCACACAATGCTTCTGTGTAGTTTTTATTTGAAGATATTATTTTTCCCAATAGAGGCCTCTTAGCGCTCAGAATGTCCAATTGCAGTTTCTTCAGAAAGAGTGTTTCAGAACGGCTCAATCAAAAGTAAGGTTCAACTCTGTTAGTTGAATGCACAGAACAGAAAGAAGTTTCATACAATGCTTCTGTGTAGTTTATATTTGAACATATTCTTTTTTCCACTATTACCCACTTAGCGCTACGAATGTCCAGTTGCATTTTCTACAGACAGAGTGTTTCAAAACTGCTCAATCAAAAGTATGGTTTAACTCTGTTAGCTGAATGCTCAGATCAGAAAGAAGTTTCACAGAATGCTTCTGTGTAGTTTATATTTGAATATATTCCTTTTTCCACTACTACGCTCTTAGCGCTCCAAATGTCCAGTTGCATTTTCTACAGAAAGAGTGTTCAGATCTGCTGAATCAAAAGTATGGTTTAACGCTGTTAGCTGAATGCACAGATCAGAAAGAAGTTTCACCGAATGATTCTGTGTAGTTTATATTTGAAGACATTCCTTTTTCCACTATTACCCTCTTAGCGCTCCGAATCTCCACTTGCATTTTCTACAAAAAGAGTGTTTCATAACTGCTCAATCAAAAATATGTTTTATCTCTGTTAACTGAATTTACAGATCAGAAATAAGTTTCACAGAATGCATCTGTGTAGTTTTTATTTGAAGATATTCTTTTTCCCAATGTAGGCATCTTAGCGCTTAGCATGTCCAATTGCAGTTTCTACAGAAAGAGTGTTTCAGAACGGCTCAATCAAAAGTAAGGTTCAACTCTGTTAGTTGAATGCACAGAACAGAAAGAATTTTCACAGAATGCTACTGTGTAGTTTATATTTGAATATATTCCTTTTTCCACTATTACCCTCTTAGCGCTCCGAATGTCCACTTGCATTTTCTACAGAAAGAGTGTTCAGAACTGCGCAATCAAAAGTATGGTTTAACTCTGTTAGCTTAATGAACATATCAGAAATAAGTTTCACACAATGCTTCTGTGTAGTTTTTATTTGAAGATATTATTTTTCCCAATAGAGGCCTCTTAGCGCTCAGAATGTCCAATTGCAGTTTCTACAGAAAGAGTGTTTCAGAACGGCTCAATCAAAAGTAAGGTTCAACTCTGTTAGTTGAATGCACAGTACAGAAAGAAGTTTCATACAATGCTTCTGTGTAGTTTATATTTGAACATATTCTTTTTTCCACTATTACCCACTTAGCGCTACGAATGTCCAGTTGCATTTTCTACAGACAGTGTGTTTCAAAACTGCTCAATCAAAAGTATGGTTTAACTCTGTTAGCTGAATGCTCAGATCAGAAAGAAGTTTCACAGAATGCTTCTGTGTAGTTTATATTTGAATATATTCCTTTTTCCACTACTACTCTCTTAGTGCTCCAAATGTCCAGTTGCATTTTCTACAGAAAGAGTGTTCAGATCTGCTCAATCAAAAGTAAGTTTTAACTCTGTTAGCTGAATGCACAGATCAGAAAGAAGTTTCACAGAATGATTCTGTGTAGTTTATATTTGGAGACATTCCTTTTTCCACTATTACCCTCTTAGCGCTCTGAATCTCCACTTGCATTTTCTACAGAAAGAGTGTTTCAGAACGGCTCAATCAAAACTAAGGTTCAACTCTTTTAGTTGAACAAACAGAACAGAAAGAAGTTTCACACAATTCTTCTGTGTAGTTTTTATTTGTAGGCATTCTTTTTCCCAATATAGGCCTCCTAGCGCTCAGAATGTCCAATTGCAGTTTCTACAGAAAGAGTGTTTCAGAACGGCTCAATCAAAAGTAAGGTTCAACTCTGTTAGTTGAATGCACAGAACAGAAAGAAGTTTCATACAATGCTTCTGTGTAGTTTATATTTGAACATATTCTTTTTTCCACTATTACCCACTTAGCGCTACGAATGTCCAGTTGCATTTTCTACAGACAGAGTGTTTCAAAACTGCTCAATCAAAAGTATGGTTTAACTCTGTTAGCTGAATGCTCAGATCAGAAATAAGTTTCACAGAATGCTTTTGTGTAGTTTATATTTGAATATATTCCTTTTTCCACTACTACGCTCTTAGCGCTCCAAATGTCCAGTTGCATTTTCTACAGAAAGAGTGTTCAGATCTGCTCAATCAAAAGTATGGTTTAACTCTGTTAGCTGAATGCACAGATCAGAAAGAAGTTTCACCGAATGATTCTGTGTAGTTTATATTTGAAGACATTCCTTTTTCCACTATTACCCTCTTAGCGCTCCGAATCTCCACTTGCATTTTCTACAAAAAGAGTGTTTCATAACTGCTCAATCAAAAATATGTTTTATCTCTGTTAACTGTATTTACAGATCAGAAATAAGTTTCACAGAATGCATCTGTGTAGTTTTTATTTGAAGATATTCTTTTTCCCAATGTAGGCCTCTTAGCGCTTAGCATGTCCAATTGCAGTTTCTACAGAAAGAGTGTTTCAGAACGGCTCAATCAAAAGTAAGGTTCAACTCTGTTAGTTGAATGCACAGAACAGAAAGAATTTTCACAGAATGCTACTGTGTAGTTTATATTTGAATATATTCCTTTTTCCACTATTACCCTCTTAGCGCTCCGAATGTCCACTTGCATTTTCTACAGAAAGAGTGTTCAGAACTGCGCAATCAAAAGTATGGTTTAACTCTGTTAGCTTAATGAACATATCAGAAATAAGTTTCACACAATGCGTCTGTGTAGTTTTTATTTGAAGATATTCTTTTTCCCAATGTAGGCCTCTTAGCGCTTAGCATGTCCAATTGCAGTTTCTACAGAAAGAGTGTTTCAGAACGGCTCAATCAAAAGTAAGGTTCAACTCTGTTAGTTGAATGCACAGAACAGAAAGAATTTTCACAGAATGCTACTGTGTAGTTTATATTTGAATATATTCCTTTTTCCACTATTACCCTCTTAGCGCTCGGAATGTCCACTTGCATTTTCTACAGAAAGAGTGTTCAGAACTGCGCAATCAAAAGTATGGTTTAACTCTGTTAGCTTAATGAACATATCAGAAATAAGTTTCACACAATGCTTCTGTGTAGTTTTTATTTGAAGATATTATTTTTCCCAATAGAGGCCTCTTAGCGCTCAGAATGTCCAATTGCAGTTTCTACAGAAAGAGTGTTTCAGAACGGCTCAATCAAAAGTAAGGTTCAACTCTGTTAGTTGAATGCACAGAACAGAAAGAAGTTTCATACAATGCTTCTGTGTAGTTTATATTTGAACATATTCTTTTTTCCACTATTACCCACTTAGCGCTACGAATGTCCAGTTGCATTTTCTACAGACAGAGTGTTTCAAAACTGCTCAATCAAAAGTATGGTTTAACTCTGTTAGCTGAATGCTCAGATCAGAAAGAAGTTTCACAGAATGCTTCTGTGTAGTTTATATTTGAATATATTCCTTTTTCCACTACTACGCTCTTAGCGCTCCAAATGTCCAGTTGCATTTTCTACAGAAAGAGTGTTCAGATCTGCTCAATCAAAAGTATGGTTTAACTCTGTTAGCTGAATGCACAGATCAGAAAGAAGTTTCACCGAATGATTCTGTGTAGTTTATATTTGAAGACATTCCTTTTTCCACTATTACCCTCTTAGCGCTCCGAATCTCCACTTGCATTTTCTACAAAAAGAGTGTTTCATAACTGCTCAATCAAAAATATGTTTTATCTCTGTTAACTGAATTTACAGATCAGAAATAAGTTTCACAGAATGCGTCTGTGTAGTTTTTATTTGAAGATATTCTTTTTCCCAATGTAGGCCTCTTAGCGCTTAGCATGTCCAATTGCAGTTTCTACAGAAAGAGTGTTTCAGAACGGCTCAATCAAAAGTAAGGTTCAACTCTGTTAGTTGAATGCACAGAACAGAAAGAATTTTCACAGAATGCTACTGTGTAGTTTATATTTGAATATATTCCTTTTTCCACTATTACCCTCTTAGCGCTCCGAATGTCCACTTGCATTTTCTACAGAAAGAGTGTTCAGAACTGCGCAATCAAAAGTATGGTTTAACTCTGTTAGCTTAATGAACATATCAGAAATAAGTTTCACACAATGCTTCTGTGTAGTTTTTATTTGAAGATATTATTTTTCCCAATAGAGGCCTCTTAGCGCTCAGAATGTCCAATTGCAGTTTCTACAGAAAGAGTGTTTCAGAACGGCTCAATCAAAAGTAAGGTTCAACTCTGTTAGTTGAATGCACAGTACAGAAAGTAGTTTCATACAATGCTTCTGTGTAGTTTATATTTGAACATATTCTTTTTTCCACTATTACCCACTTAGCGCTACGAATGTCCAGTTGCATTTTCTACAGACAGAGTGTTTCAAAACTGCTCAATCAAAAGTATGGTTTAACTCTGTTAGCTGAATGCTCAGATCAGAAAGAAGTTTCACAGAATGCTTCTGTGTAGTTTATATTTGAATATATTCCTTTTTCCACTACTACTCTCTTAGCGCTCCAAATGTCCGGTTGCATTTTCTACAGAAAGAGTGTTCAGATCTGCTCAATCAAAAGTATGGTTTAACTCTGTTAGCTGAATGCACAGATCAGAAAGAAGTTTCACAGAATGAATCTGTGTAGTTTATATTTGGAGACATTCCTTTTTCCACTATTACCCTCTTAGCGCTCCGAATCTCCACTTGCATTTTCTACAGAAAGAGTGTTTCAGAACGGCTCAATCAAAACTAAGGTTCAAATCTTTTAGTTGCACAAAGAGAACAGAAAGAAGTTTCACACAATTCTTCTGTGTAGTTTTTATTTGTAGACATTCTTTTTCCCAATATAGGCCTCTTAGCGCTCAGAATGTCCAATTGCAGTTTCTACAGAAAGAGTGTTTCAGAACGGCTCAATCAAAAGTAAGGTTCAACTCTGTTAGTTGAATGCACAGAACAGAAAGAAGTTTCATACAATGCTTCTGTGTAGTTTATATTTGAACATATTCTTTTTTCCACTATTACCCACTTAGCGCTACGAATGTCCAGTTGCATTTTCTACAGACAGTGTGTTTCAAAACTGCTCAATCAAAAGTATGGTTTAACTCTCTTAGCTGAATGCTCAGATCAGAAAGAAGTTTCACAGAATGCTTCTGTGTAGTTTATATTTGAATATATTCCTTTTTCCACTACTACGCTTTTAGCGCTCCAAATGTCCAGTTGCATTTTCTACCGAAAGAGTGTTCAGATCTGCTCAATCAAAAGTATGGTTTAACTCTGTTAGCTGAATGCACAGATCAGAAATAAGTTTCACCGAATGATTCTGTGTAGTTTATATTTGAAGACGTTCCTTTTTCCACTATTACCCTCTTAGCGCTCCGAATCTCCACTTGCATTTTCTACAGAAAGAGTGTTTCATAACTGCTCAATCAAAAATATGTTTTATCTCAGTTAACTGAATTTACAGATCAGAAATAAGTTTCACAGAATGCATCTGTGTAGTTTTTATTTGAAGATATTCTTTTTCCCAATGTAGGCCTCTTAGCGCTTAGCATGTCCAATTGTAGTTTCTACAGAAAGAGTGTTTCAGAACGGCTCAATCAAAAGTAAGGTTCAACTCTGTTAGTTGAATGCACAGAACAGAAAGAATTTTCACAGAATGCTACTGTGTAGTTTATATTTATATATATTCCTTTTTCCACTATTACGCTCTTAGCGCTCCGAATGTCCACTTGCATTTTCTACAGAAAGAGTGTTCAGAACTGCGCAATCAAAAGTATGGTTTAACTCTGTTAGCTTAATGAACATATCAGAAATAAGTTTCACACAATGCTTCTGTGTAGTTTTTATTTGAAGATATTATTTTTCCCAATAGAGGCCTCTTAGCGCTCAGAATGTCCAATTGCAGTTTCTACAGAAAGAGTGTTTCAGAACGGCTCAATCAAAAGTAAGGTTCAACTCTGTTAGTTGAATGCACAGAACAGAAAGAAGTTTCATACAATGCTTCTGTGTAGTTTATATTTGAACATATTCTTTTTTCCACTATTACCCACTTAGCGCTACGAATGTCCAGTTGCATTTTCTACAGACAGAGTGTTTCAAAACTGCTCAATCAAAAGTATGGTTTAACTCTGTTAGCTGAATGCTCAGATCAGAAAGAAGTTTCACAGAATGCTTCTGTGTAGTTTATATTTGAATATATTCCTTTTTCCACTACTACGCTCTTAGCGCTCCAAATGTCCAGTTGCATTTTCTACAGAAAGAGTGTTCAGATCTGCTCAATCAAAAGTATGGTTTAACTCTGTTAGCTGAATGCACAGATCAGAAAGAAGTTTCACCGAATGATTCTGTGTAGTTTATATTTGAAGACATTCCTTTTTCCACTATTACCCTCTTAGCGCTCCGAATCTCCACTTGCATTTTCTACAAAAAGAGTGTTTCATAACGGCTCAATCAAAAATATGTTTTATCTCAGTTAACTGAATTTACAGATCAGAAATAAGTTTCACAGAATGCATCTGTGTAGTTTTTATTTGAAGATATTCTTTTTCCCAATGTAGGCCTCTTAGCGCTTAGCATGTCCAATTGCAGTTTCTACAGAAAGAGTGTTGCAGAACGGCTCAATCAAAAGTAAGGTTCAACTCTGTTAGTTGAATGCACAGAACAGAAAGAATTTTCACAGAATGCTACTGTGTAGTTTATATTTATATATATTCCTTTTTCCACTATTACGCTCTTAGCGCTCCGAATGTCCACTTGCATTTTCTACAGAAAGAGTGTTCAGAACTGCGCAATCAAAAGTATGGTTTAACTCGGTTAGCTTAATGAACATATCAGAAATAAGTTTCACACAATGCTTCTGTGTAGTTTTTATTTGAAGATATTATTTTTCCCAATAGAGGCCTCTTAGCGCTCAGAATGTCCAATTGCAGTTTCTACAGAAAGAGTGTTTCAGAACGGCTCAATCAAAAGTAAGGTTCAACTCTGTTAGTTGAATGCACAGAACAGAAAGAAGTTTCATACAATGCTTCTGTGTAGTTTATATTTGAACATATTCTTTTTTCCACTATTACCCACTTAGCGCTACGAATGTCCAGTTGCATTTTCTACAGACAGAGTGTTTCAAAACTGCTCAATCAAAAGTATGGTTTAACTCTGTTAGCTGAATGCTCAGATCAGAAAGAAGTTTCACAGAATGCTTCTGTGTAGTTTACATTTGAATATATTCCTTTTTCCACTACTACGCTCTTAGCGCTCCAAATGTGCAGTTGCATTTTCTACAGAAAGAGTGTTCAGATCTGCTCAATCAAAAGTATGGTTTAACTCTGTTAGCTGAATGCACAGATCAGAAAGAAGTTTCACCGAATGATTCTGTGTAGTTTATATTTGGAGACATTCCTTTTTCCACTATTACCCTCTTAGCGCTCCGAATCTCCACTTGCATTTTCTACAAAAAGAGTGTTTCATAACTGCTCAATCAAAAATATGTTTTATCTCAGTTAACTGAATTTACAGATCAGAAATAAGTTTCACAGAATGCATCTGTGTAGTTTTTATTTGAAGATATTCTTTTTCCCAATGTAGGCCTCTTAGCGCTTAGCATGTCCAATTGCAGTTTCTACAGAAAGAGTGTTTCAGAACGGCTCAATCAAAAGTAAGGTTCAACTCTGTTAGTTGAATGCACAGAACAGAAAGAATTTTCACAGAATGCTACTGTGTAGTTTATATTTATATGTATTCCTTTTTCCACTATTGCGCTCTTAGCGCTCTGAATGTCCACTTGCATTTTCTACAGAAAGAGTGTTCAGAACTGCGCAATCAAAAGTATGGTTTAACTCTGTTAGCTTAATGAACATATCAGAAATTAGTTTCACACAATGCTTCTGTGTAGTTTTTATTTGAAGATATTATTTTTCCCAATAGAGGCCTCTTAGCGCTCAGAATGTCCAATTGCAGTTTCTACAGAAAGAGTGTTTCAGAACGGCTCAATCAAAAGTAAGGTTCAACTCTGTTAGTTGAATGCACAGAACAGAAAGAAGTTTCATACAATGCTTCTGTGTAGTTTATATTTGAACATATTCTTTTTTCCACTATTACCCACTTAGCGCTACGAATGTCCAGTTGCATTTTCTACAGACAGAGTGTTTCAAAACTGCTCAATCCAAAGTATGGTTTAACTCTGTTAGCTGAATGCTCAAATCAGAAAGAAGTTTCACAGAATGCTTCTGTGTAGTTTATATTTGAATATATTCCTTTTTCCACTACTACTCTCTTAGCGCTCCAAATGTCCAGTTGCATTTTCTACAGAAAGAGTGTTCAGATCTGCTCAATCAAAAGTATGGTTTAACTCTGTTAGCTGAATGCACAGATCAGAAAGAAGTTTCACAGAATGATTCTGTGTATTTTATATTTGGAGACATTCCTTTTTCCACTATTACCCTCTTAGCGCTCCGAATCTCCACTTGCATTTTCTACAGAAAGAGTGATTCAGAACGGCTCAATCAAAACTAAGGTTCAACTCTTTTAGTTGAACAAACAGAACAGAAAGAAGTTTCACACAATTCTTCTGTGTAGTTTTTATTTGTAGACATTCTTTTTCCCAATATAGGCCTCTTAGCGCTCAGAATGTCCAATTGCAGTTTCTACAGAAAGAGTGTTTCAGAACGGCTCAATCAAAAGTAAGGTTCAACTCTGTTAGTTGAATGCACAGAACAGAAAGAAGTTTCATACAATGCTTCTGTGTAGTTTATATTTGAACATATTCATTTTTCCACTATTACCCACTTAGCGCTACGAATGTCCAGTTGCATTTTCTACAGACAGTGTGTTTCAAAACTGCTCAATCAAAAGTATGGTTTAACTCTCTTAGCTGAATGCTCAGATCAGAAAGAAGTTTCACAGAATGCTTCTGTGTAGTTTATATTTGAATATATTCCTTTTTCCACTACTACGCTTTTAGCGCTCCAAATGTCCAGTTGCATTTTCTACCGAAAGAGTGTTCAGATCTGCTCAATCAAAAGTATGGTTTAACTCTGTTAGCTAAATGCACAGATCAGAAATAAGTTTCACCGAATGATTCTGTGTAGTTTATATTTGAAGACGTTCCTTTTTCCACTATTACCCTCTTAGCGCTCCGAATCTCCACTTGCATTTTCTACAGAAAGAGTGTTTCATAACTGCTCAATCAAAAATATGTTTTATCTCAGTTAACTGAATTTACAGATCAGAAATAAGTTTCACAGAATGCATCTGTGTAGTTTTTATTTGAAGATATTCTTTTTCCCAATGTAGGCCTCTTAGCGCTTAGCATGTCCAATTGTAGTTTCTACAGAAAGAGTGTTTCAGAACGGCTCAATCAAAAGTAAGGTTCAACTCTGTTAGTTGAATGCACAGAACAGAAAGAATTTTCACAGAATGCTACTGTGTAGTTTATATTTATATATATTCCTTTTTCCACTATTACGCTCTTAGCGCTCCGAATGTCCACTTGCATTTTCTACAGAAAGAGTGTTCAGAACTGCGCAATCAAAAGTATGGTTTAACTCTGTTAGCTTAATGAACATATCAGAAATAAGTTTCACACAATGCTTCTGTGTAGTTTTTATTTGAAGATATTATTTTTCCCAATAGAGGCCTCTTAGCGCTCAGAATGTCCAATTGCAGTTTCTACAGAAAGAGTGTTTCAGAACGGCTCAATCAAAAGTAAGGTTCAACTCTGTTAGTTGAATGCACAGAACAGAAAGAAGTTTCATACAATGCTTCTGTGTAGTTTATATTTGAACATATTCTTTTTTCCACTATTACCCACTTAGCGCTACGAATGTCCAGTTGCATTTTCTACAGACAGAGTGTTTCAAAACTGCTCAATCAAAAGTATGGTTTAACTCTGTTAGCTGAATGCTCAGATCAGAAAGAAGTTTCACAGAATGCTTCTGTGTAGTTTATATTTGAATATATTCCTTTTTCCACTACTACGCTCTTAGCGCTCCAAATGTCCAGTTGCATTTTCTACAGAAAGAGTGTTCAGATCTGCTCAATCAAAAGTATGGTTTAACTCTGTTAGCTGAATGCACAGATCAGAAAGAAGTTTCACCGAATGATTCTGTGTAGTTTATATTTGAAGACATTCCTTTTTCCACTATTACCCTCTTAGCGCTCCGAATCTCCACTTGCATTTTCTACAAAAAGAGTGTTTCATAACGGCTCAATCAAAAATATGTTTTATCTCAGTTAACTGAATTTACAGATCAGAAATAAGTTTCACAGAATGCATCTGTGTAGTTTTTATTTGAAGATATTCTTTTTCCCAATGTAGGCCTCTTAGCGCTTAGCATGTCCAATTGCAGTTTCTACAGAAAGAGTGTTTCAGAACGGCTCAATCAAAAGTAAGGTTCAACTCTGTTAGTTGAATGCACAGAACAGAAAGAAGTTTCATACAATGCTTCTGTGTAGTTTATATTTGAACATATTCTTTTTTCCACTATTACCCACTTAGCGCTACGAATGTCCAGTTGCATTTTCTACAGACAGAGTGTTTCAAAACTGCTCAATCAAAAGTATGGTTTAACTCTGTTAGCTGAATGCTCAGATCAGAAAGAAGTTTCACAGAATGCTTCTGTGTAGTTTATATTTGAATATATTCCTTTTTCCACTACTACGCTCTTAGCGCTCCAAATGTGCAGTTGTATTTTCTACAGAAAGAGTGTTCAGATCTGCTCAATCAAAAGTATGGTTTAACTCTGTTAGCTGAATGCACAGATCAGAAAGAAGTTTCACCGAATGATTCTGTGTAGTTTATATTTGGAGACATTCCTTTTTCCACTATTACCCTCTTAGCGCTCCGAATCTCCACTTGCATTTTCTACAAAAAGAGTGTTTCATAACTGCTCAATCAAAAATATGTTTTATCTCAGTTAACTGAATTTACAGATCAGAAATAAGTTTCACAGAATGCATCTGTGTAGTTTTTATTTGAAGATATTCTTTTTCCCAATGTAGGCCTCTTAGCGCTTAGCATGTCCAATTGCAGTTTCTACAGAAAGAGTGTTTCAGAACGGCTCAATCAAAAGTAAGGTTCAACTCTGTTAGTTGAATGCACAGAACAGAAAGAATTTTCACAGAATGCTACTGTGTAGTTTATATTTATATGTATTCCTTTTTCCACTATTGCGCTCTTAGCGCTCTGAATGTCCACTTGCATTTTCTACAGAAAGAGTGTTCAGAACTGCGCAATCAAAAGTATGGTTTAACTCTGTTAGCTTAATGAACATATCAGAAATTAGTTTCACACAATGCTTCTGTGTAGTTTTTATTTGAAGATATTATTTTTCCCAATAGAGGCCTCTTAGCGCTCAGAATGTCCAATTGCAGTTTCTACAGAAAGAGTGTTTCAGAACGGCTCAATCAAAAGTAAGGTTCAACTCTGTTAGTTGAATGCACAGAACAGAAAGAAGTTTCATACAATGCTTCTGTGTAGTTTATATTTGAACATATTCTTTTTTCCACTATTACCCACTTAGCGCTACGAATGTCCAGTTGCATTTTCTACAGACAGAGTGTTTCAAAACTGCTCAATCCAAAGTATGGTTTAACTCTGTTAGCTGAATGCTCAAATCAGAAAGAAGTTTCACAGAATGCTTCTGTGTAGTTTATATTTGAATATATTCCTTTTTCCACTACTACTCTCTTAGCGCTCCAAATGTCCAGTTGCATTTTCTACAGAAAGAGTGTTCAGATCTGCTCAATCAAAAGTATGGTTTAACTCTGTTAGCTGAATGCACAGATCAGAAAGAAGTTTCACAGAATGATTCTGTGTATTTTATATTTGGAGACATTCCTTTTTCCACTATTACCCTCTTAGCGCTCCGAATCTCCACTTGCATTTTCTACAGAAAGAGTGATTCAGAACGGCTCAATCAAAACTAAGGTTCAACTCTTTTAGTTGAACAAACAGAACAGAAAGAAGTTTCACACAATTCTTCTGTGTAGTTTTTATTTGTAGACATTCTTTTTCCCAATATAGGCCTCTTAGCGCTCAGAATGTCCAATTGCAGTTTCTACAGAAAGAGTGTTTCAGAACGGCTCAATCAAAAGTAAGGTTCAACTCTGTTAGTTGAATGCACAGAACAGAAAGAAGTTTCATACAATGCTTCTGTGTAGTTTATATTTGAACATATTCATTTTTCCACTATTACCCACTTAGCGCTACGAATGTCCAGTTGCATTTTCTACAGACAGTGTGTTTCAAAACTGCTCAATCAAAAGTATGGTTTAACTCTCTTAGCTGAATGCTCAGATCAGAAAGAAGTTTCACAGAATGCTTCTGTGTAGTTTATATTTGAATATATTCCTTTTTCCACTACTACGCTTTTAGCGCTCCAAATGTCCAGTTGCATTTTCTACCGAAAGAGTGTTCAGATCTGCTCAATCAAAAGTATGGTTTAACTCTGTTAGCTAAATGCACAGATCAGAAATAAGTTTCACCGAATGATTCTGTGTAGTTTATATTTGAAGACGTTCCTTTTTCCACTATTACCCTCTTAGCGCTCCGAATCTCCACTTGCATTTTCTACAGAAAGAGTGTTTCATAACTGCTCAATCAAAAATATGTTTTATCTCAGTTAACTGAATTTACAGATCAGAAATAAGTTTCACAGAATGCATCTGTGTAGTTTTTATTTGAAGATATTCTTTTTCCCAATGTAGGCCTCTTAGCGCTTAGCATGTCCAATTGTAGTTTCTACAGAAAGAGTGTTTCAGAACGGCTCAATCAAAAGTAAGGTTCAACTCTGTTAGTTGAATGCACAGAACAGAAAGAATTTTCACAGAATGCTACTGTGTAGTTTATATTTATATATATTCCTTTTTCCACTATTACGCTCTTAGCGCTCCGAATGTCCACTTGCATTTTCTACAGAAAGAGTGTTCAGAACTGCGCAATCAAAAGTATGGTTTAACTCTGTTAGCTTAATGAACATATCAGAAATAAGTTTCACACAATGCTTCTGTGTAGTTTTTATTTGAAGATATTATTTTTCCCAATAGAGGCCTCTTAGCGCTCAGAATGTCCAATTGCAGTTTCTACAGAAAGAGTGTTTCAGAACGGCTCAATCAAAAGTAAGGTTCAACTCTGTTAGTTGAATGCACAGAACAGAAAGAAGTTTCATACAATGCTTCTGTGTAGTTTATATTTGAACATATTCTTTTTTCCACTATTACCCACTTAGCGCTACGAATGTCCAGTTGCATTTTCTACAGACAGAGTGTTTCAAAACTGCTCAATCAAAAGTATGGTTTAACTCTGTTAGCTGAATGCTCAGATCAGAAAGAAGTTTCACAGAATGCTTCTGTGTAGTTTATATTTGAATATATTCCTTTTTCCACTACTACGCTCTTAGCGCTCCAAATGTCCAGTTGCATTTTCTACAGAAAGAGTGTTCAGATCTGCTCAATCAAAAGTATGGTTTAACTCTGTTAGCTGAATGCACAGATCAGAAAGAAGTTTCACCGAATGATTCTGTGTAGTTTATATTTGAAGACATTCCTTTTTCCACTATTACCCTCTTAGCGCTCCGAATCTCCACTTGCATTTTCTACAAAAAGAGTGTTTCATAACGGCTCAATCAAAAATATGTTTTATCTCAGTTAACTGAATTTACAGATCAGAAATAAGTTTCACAGAATGCATCTGTGTAGTTTTTATTTGAAGATATTCTTTTTCCCAATGTAGGCCTCTTAGCGCTTAGCATGTCCAATTGCAGTTTCTACAGAAAGAGTGTTGCAGAACGGCTCAATCAAAAGTAAGGTTCAACTCTGTTAGTTGAATGCACAGAACAGAAAGAATTTTCACAGAATGCTACTGTGTAGTTTATATTTATATATATTCCTTTTTCCACTATTACGCTCTTAGCGCTCCGAATGTCCACTTGCATTTTCTACAGAAAGAGTGTTCAGAACTGCGCAATCAAAAGTATGGTTTAACTCTGTTAGCTTAATGAACATATCAGAAATAAGTTTCACACAATGCTTCTGTGTAGTTTTTATTTGAAGATATTATTTTTCCCAATAGAGGCCTCTTAGCGCTCAGAATGTCCAATTGCAGTTTCTACAGAAAGAGTGTTTCAGAACGGCTCAATCAAAAGTAAGGTTCAACTCTGTTAGTTGAATGCACAGAACAGAAAGAAGTTTCATACAATGCTTCTGTGTAGTTTATATTTGAACATATTCTTTTTTCCACTATTACCCACTTAGCGCTACGAATGTCCAGTTGCATTTTCTACAGACAGAGTGTTTCAAAACTGCTCAATCAAAAGTATGGTTTAACTCTGTTAGCTGAATGCTCAGATCAGAAAGAAGTTTCACAGAATGCTTCTGTGTAGTTTATATTTGAATATATTCCTTTTTCCACTACTACGCTCTTAGCGCTCCAAATGTGCAGTTGCATTTTCTACAGAAAGAGTGTTCAGATCTGCTCAATCAAAAGTATGGTTTAACTCTGTTAGCTGAATGCACAGATCAGAAAGAAGTTTCACCGAATGATTCTGTGTAGTTTATATTTGAAGACATTCCTTTTTCCACTATTACCCTCTTAGCGCTCCGAATCTCCACTTGCATTTTCTACAAAAAGAGTGTTTCATAACTGCTCAATCAAAAATATGTTTTATCTCAGTTAACTGAATTTACAGATCAGAAATAAGTTTCACAGAATGCATCTGTGTAGTTTTTATTTGAAGATATTCTTTTTCCCAATGTAGGCCTCTTAGCGCTTAGCATGTCCAATTGCAGTTTCTACAGAAAGAGTGTTTCAGAACGGCTCAATCAAAAGTAAGGTTCAACTCTGTTAGTTGAATGCACAGAACAGAAAGAATTTTCACAGAATGCTACTGTGTAGTTTATATTTATATATATTCCTTTTTCCACTATTGCGCTCTTAGCGCTCTGAATGTCCACTTGCATTTTCTACAGAAAGAGTGTTCAGAACTGCGCAATCAAAAGTATGGTTTAACTCTGTTAGCTTAATGAACATATCAGAAATAAGTTTCACACAATGCTTCTGTGTAGTTTTTATTTGAAGATATTATTTTTCCCAATAGAGGCCTCTTAGCGCTCAGAATGTCCAATTGCAGTTTCTACAGAAAGAGTGTTTCAGAACGGCTCAATCAAAAGTAAGGTTCAACTCTGTTAGTTGAATGCACAGAACAGAAAGAATTTTCATACAATGCTTCTGTGTAGTTTATATTTGAACATATTCTTTTTTCCACTATTACCCACTTAGCGCTACGAATGTCCAGTTGCATTTTCTACAGACAGAGTGTTTCAAAACTGCTCAATCCAAAGTATGGTTTAATTCTGTTAGCTAAATGCTCAAATCAGAAAGAAGTTTCACAGAATGCTTCTGTGTAGTTTATATTTGAATATATTCCTTTTTCCACTACTACTCTCTTAGCGCTCCAAATGTCCAGTTGCATTTTCTACAGAAAGAGTGTTCAGATCTGCTCAATCAAAAGTATGGTTTAACTCTGTTAGCTGAATGCACAGATCAGAAAGAAGTTTCACAGAATGATTCTGTGTATTTTATATTTGGAGACATTCCATTTTCCACTATTACCCTCTTAGCGCTCCGAATCTCCACTTGCATTTTCTACAGAAAGAGTGATTCAGAACGGCTCAATCAAAACTAAGGTTCAACTCTTTTAGTTGAACAAACAGAACAGAAAGAAGTTTCACACAATTCTTCTGTGTAGTTTTTATTTGTAGACATTCTTTTTCCCAATATAGGCCTCTTAGCGCTCAGAATGTCCAATTGCAGTTTCTACAGAAAGAGTGTTTCATAACGGCTCAATCAAAAGTAAGGTTCAACTCTGTTAGTTGAATGCACAGAACAGAAAGAAGTTTCATACAATGCTTCTGTGTAGTTTATATTTGAACATATTCTTTTTTCCACTATTACCCACTTAGCGCTACGAATGTCCAGTTGCATTTTCTACAGACAGTGTGTTTCAAAACTGCTCAATCAAAAGTATGGTTTAACTCTCTTAGCTGAATGCTCAGATCAGAAAGAAGTTTCACAGAATGCTTCTGTGTAGTTTATATTTGAATATATTCCTTTTTCCACTACTACGCTCTTAGCGCTCCAAATGTCCAGTTGCATTTTCTACAGAAAGAGTGTTCAGATCTGCTCAATCAAAAGTATGGTTTAACTCTGTTAGCTGAATGCACAGATCAGAAAGAAGTTTCACCGAATGATTCTGTGTAGTTTATATTTGAAGACATTCCTTTTTCCACTATTACCCTCTTAGCGCTCCGAATCTCCACTTGCATTTTCTACAAAAAGAGTGTTTCATAACGGCTCAATCAAAAATATGTTTTATCTCAGTTAACTGAATTTACAGATCAGAAATAAGTTTCACAGAATGCATCTGTGTAGTTTTTATTTGAAGATATTCTTTTTCCCAATGTAGGCCTCTTAGCGCTTAGCATGTCCAATTGCAGTTTCTACAGAAAGAGTGTTGCAGAACGGCTCAATCAAAAGTAAGGTTCAACTCTGTTAGTTGAATGCACAGAACATAAAGAATTTTCACAGAATGCTACTGTGTAGTTTATATTTATATATATTCCTTTTTCCACTATTACGCTCTTAGCGCTCCGAATGTCCACTTGCATTTTCTACAGAAAGAGTGTTCAGAACTGCGCAATCAAAAGTATGGTTTAACTCTGTTAGCTTAATGAACATATCAGAAATAAGTTTCACACAATGCTTCTGTGTAGTTTTTATTTGAAGATATTATTTTTCCCAATAGAGGCCTCTTAGCGCTCAGAATGTCCAATTGCAGTTTCTACAGAAAGAGTGTTTCAGAACGGCTCAATCAAAAGTAAGGTTCAACTCTGTTAGTTGAATGCACAGAACAGAAAGAAGTTTCATACAATGCTTCTGTGTAGTTTATATTTGAACATATTCTTTTTTCCACTATTACCCACTTAGCGCTACGAATGTCCAGTTGCATTTTCTACAGACAGAGTGTTTCAAAACTGCTCAATCAAAAGTATGGTTTAACTCTGTTAGCTGAATGCTCAGATCAGAAAGAAGTTTCACAGAATGCTTCTGTGTAGTTTATATTTGAATACATTCCTTTTTCCACTACTACGCTCTTAGCGCTCCAAATGTGCAGTTGCATTTTCTACAGAAAGAGTGTTCAGATCTGCTCAATCAAAAGTATGGTTTAACTCTGTTAGCTGAATGCACAGATCAGAAAGAAGTTTCACCGAATGATTCTGTGTAGTTTATATTTGAAGACATTCCTTTTTCCACTATTACCCTCTTAGCGCTCCGAATCTCCACTTGCATTTTCTACAAAAAGAGTGTTTCATAACTGCTCAATCAAAAATATGTTTTATCTCAGTTAACTGAATTTACAGATCAGAAATAAGTTTCACAGAATGCATCTGTGTAGTTTTTATTTGAAGATATTCTTTTTCCCAATGTAGGCCTCTTAGCGCTTAGCATGTCCAATTGCAGTTTCTACAGAAAGAGTGTTTCAGAACGGCTCAATCAAAAGTAAGGTTCAACTCTGTTAGTTGAATGCACAGAACAGAAAGAATTTTCACAGAATGCTACTGTGTAGTTTATATTTATATATATTCCTTTTTCCACTATTGCGCTCTTAGCGCTCTGAATGTCCACTTGCATTTTCTACAGAAAGAGTGTTCAGAACTGCGCCATCAAAAGTATGGTTTAACTCTGTTAGCTTAATGAACATATCAGAAATAAGTTTCACACAATGCTTCTGTGTAGTTTTTATTTGAAGATATTATTTTTCCCAATAGAGGCCTCTTAGCGCTCAGAATGTCCAATTGCAGTTTCTACAGAAAGAGTGTTTCAGAACGGCTCAATCAAAAGTAAGGTTCAACTCTGTTAGTTGAATGCACAGAACAGAAAGAAGTTTCATACAATGCTTCTGTGTAGTTTATATTTGAACATATTCTTTTTTCCAGTATTACCCACTTAGCGCTACGAATGTCCAGTTGAATTTTCTACAGACAGAGTGTTTCAAAACTGCTCAATCAAAAGTATGGTTTAACTCTGTTAGCTGAATGCTCAGATCAGAAAGAAGTTTCACAGAATGCTTCTGTGTAGTTTATATTTGAATATATTCCTTTTTCCACTACTACGCTCTTAGCGCTCCAAATGTCCAGTTGCATTTTCTACAGAAAGAGTGTTCAGATCTGCTCAATCAAAAGTATGGTTTAACTCTGTTAGCTGAATGCACAGATCAGAAAGAAGTTTCACCGAATGATTCTGTGTAGTTTATATTTGAAGACATTCCTTTTTCCACTATTACCCTCTTAGCGCTCCGAATCTCCACTTGCATTTTCTACAAAAAGAGTGTTTCATAACTGCTCAATCAAAAATATGTTTTATCTCTGTTAACTGAATTTACAGATCAGAAATAAGTTTCACAGAATGCATCTGTGTAGTTTTTATTTGAAGATATTCTTTTTCCCAATGTAGGCCTCTTAGCGCTTAGCATGTCCAATTGCAGTTTCTACAGAAAGAGTGTTTCAGAACGGCTCAATCACAAGTAAGGTTCAACTCTGTTAGTTGAATGCACAGAACAGAAAGAATTTTCACAGAATGCTACTGTGTAGTTTATATTTGAATATATTCCTTTTTCCACTATTACCCTCTTAGCGCTCCGAATGTCCACTTGCATTTTCTACAGAAAGAGTGTTCAGAACTGCGCAATCAAAAGTATGGTTTAACTCTGTTAGCTTAATGAACATATCAGAAATAAGTTTCACACAATGATTCTGTGTAGTTTTTATTTGAAGATATTATTTTTCCCAATAGAGGCCTCTTAGCGCTCAGAATGTCCAATTGCAGTTTCTACAGAAAGAGTGTTTCAGAACGGCTCAATCAAAAGTAAGGTTCAACTCTGTTAGTTGAATGCACAGAACAGAAAGAAGTTTCATACAATGTTTCTGTGTAGTTTATATTTGAACATATTCTTTTTTCCACTATTACCCACTTAGCGCTACGAATGTCCAGTTGCATTTTCTACAGACAGAGTGTTTCAAAACTGCTCAATCAAAAGTATGGTTTAACTCTGTTAGCTGAATGCTCAGATCAGAAAGAAGTTTCACAGAATGCTTCTGTGTAGTTTATATTTGAATATATTCCTTTTTCCACTACTACTCTCTTTGCGCTCCAAATGTCCAGTTGCATTTTCTACAGAAAGAGTGTTCAGATCTGCTCAATCAAAAGTATGGTTTAACTGTGTTAGCTGAATGCACAGATCAGAAAGAAGTTTCACAGAATGATTCTGTGTAGTTTATATTTGGAGACATTCCTTTTTCCACTATTACCCTCTTAGCGCTCCGAATCTCCACTTGCATTTTCTACAGAAAGAGTGTTTCAGAACGGCTCAATCAAAACTAAGGTTCAACTCTTTTAGTTGAACAAACAGAACAGAAAGAAGTTTCACACAATTCTTCTGTGTAGTTTTTATTTGTAGACATTCTTTTTCCCAATATAGGCCTCTTAGCGCTCAGAATGTCCAATTGCAGTTTCTACAGAAAGAGTGTTTCAGAACGGCTCAATCAAAAGTAAGGTTCAACTCTGTTAGTTGAATGCACAGAACAGAAAGAAGTTTCATACAATGCTTCTGTGTAGTTTATATTTGAACATATTCTTTTGTCCACTATTACCCACTTAGCGCTACGAATGTCCAGTTGCATTTTCTACAGACAGAGTGTTTCAAACCTGCTCAATCAAAAGTATGGTTTAACTCTGTTAGCTGAATGCTCAGATCAGAAAGTAGTTTCACAGAATGCTTCTGTGTAGTTTATATTTGAATATATTCCTTTTTTCACTACTACGCTCTTAGCGCTCCAAATGTCCAGTTGTTTTCTACAGAAAGAGTGTTCAGATCTGCTTAATCAAAAGTATGGTTTAACTCTGTTAGCTGAATGCACAGATCAGAAAGAAGTTTCACCGAATGATTCTGTGTAGTTTATACTTGAAGACATTCCTTTTTCCACTATTACCCTCTTAGCGCTCCGAATCTCCACTTGCATTTTCTACAAAAAGAGTGTTTCATAACTGCTCAATCAAAAATATGTTTTATCTCTGTTCACTGAATTTACAGATCAGAAAAAAGTTTCACAGAATGCATCTGTGTAGTTTTTATTTGAAGATATTCTTTTTCCCAATGTAGGCCTCTTAGCGCTTAGCATGTCCAATTGCAGTTACTACAGAAAGAGTGTTGCAGAACGGCTCAATGAAAAGTAAGGTTCAACTCTGTTAGTTGAATGCACAGAACAGAAAGAATTTTCACAGAATGCTACTGTGTAGTTTATATTTATATATATTCCTTTTTCCACTATTACGCTCTTAGCGCTCCGAATGTCCACTTGTATTTTCTACAGAAAGAGTGTTCAGAACTGCGCAATCAAAAGTATGGTTTAATTCTGTTAGCTTAATGAACATATCAGAAATAAGTTTCACACAATGCTTCTGTGTAGTTTTTATTTGAAGATATTATTTTTCCCAATAGAGGCCTCTTAGCGCTCAGAATGTCCAATTGCAGTTTCTACAGAAAGAGTGTTTCAGAACGGCTCAATCAAAAGTAAGGTTCAACTCTGTTAGTTGAATGCACAGAACAGAAAGAAGTTTCATACAATGCTTCTGTGTAGTTTATATTTGAACATATTCTTTTTTCCACTATTACCCACTTAGCGCTACGAATGTCCAGTTGCATTTTCTACAGACAGAGTGTTTCAAAACTGCTCAATCAAAAGTATGGTTTAACTCTGTTAGCTGAATGCTCAGATCAGAAAGAAGTTTCACAGAATGCTTCTGTGTAGTTTATATTTGAATATATTCCTTTTTCCACTACTACGCTCTTAGCGCTCCAAATGTCCAGTTGCATTTTCTACAGAAAGAGTGTTCAGATCTGCTCAATCAAAAGTATGGTTTAACTCTGTTAGCTGAATGCACAGATCAGAAAGAAGTTTCACCAAATGATTCTGTGTAGTTTATATTTGAAGACATTCCTTTTTCCACTATTACCCTCTTAGCGCTCCGAATCTCCACTTGCATTTTCTACAAAAAGAGTGTTTCATAACTGCTCAATCAAAAATATGTTTTATCTCAGTTAACTGAATTTACAGATCAGAAATAAGTTTCACAGAATGCATCTGTGTAGTTTTTATTTGAAGATATTCTTTTTCCCAATGTAGGCCTCTTAGCGCTTAGCATGTCCAATTGCAGTTTCTACAGAAAGAGTGTTTCAGAACGGCTCAATCAAAAGTAAGGTTCAACTCTGTTAGTTGAATGCACAGAACAGAAAGAATTTTCACAGAATGCTACTGTGTAGTTTATATTTATATATATTCCTTTTTCCACTATTGCGCTCTTAGCGCTCTGAATGTCCACTTGCATTTTCTACAGAAAGAGTGTTCAGAACTGCGCAATCAAAAGTATGGTTTAACTGTGTTAGCTTAATGAACATATCAGAAATAAGTTTCACAAAATGCTTCTTTGTAGTTTTTATTTGAAGATATTATTTTTCCCAATAGAGGCCTCTTAGCGCTCAGAATGTCCAATTGCAGTTTCTACAGAAAGAGTGTTTCAGAAAGGCTCAATCAAAGTTAAGGTTCAACTCTGTTAGTTGAATGCACAGAACAGAAAGAAGTTTCATACAATGCTTCTGTGTAGTTTATATTTGAACATATTCTTTTTTCCACTATTACCCACTTAGCGCTACGAATGTCCAGTTGCATTTTCTACAGACAGAGTGTTTCAAAACTGCTCAATCAAAAGTATGGTTTAACTCTGTTAGCTGAATGCTCAGATCAGAAAGAAGTTTCACAGAATGCTTCTGTGTAGTTTATATTTGAATATATTACTATTTCCACTACTACGCTCTTAGCGCTCCAAATGTTCAGTTGCATTTTCTACAGAAAGAGTGTTCAGATCTGCTCAATCAAAAGTATGTTTTAACTCTGTTAGCTGAATGCACAGATCAGAAAGAAGTTTCACAGAACGATTCTGTGTAGTTTATCTTTTGAGACATTCCTTTTTCCACTATTACCCTCTTAGCGCTCCGAATCTCCACTTGCATTTTCTACAGAAAGAGTGTTTCAGAACGGCTCAATCAAAACTAAGGTTCAACTCCTTTAGTTGAACAAACAGAACAGAAAGAAGTTTCACACAATTCTTCTGTGTAGTTTTTATTTGTAGACATTCTTTTTCCCAATATAGGCCTCTTAGCGCTCAGAATGTCCAATTGCAGTTTCTACAGAAAGAGTGTTTCAGAACGGCTCAATCAAAAGTAAGGTTCAACTCTGTTAGTTGAATGCACAGAACAGAAAGAAGTTTCATACAATGCTTCTGTGTAGTTTATATTTGAACATATTCTTTTTTCCACTATTACCCACTTAGCGCTACGAATGTCCAGTTGCATTTTCTACAGACAGAGTGTTTCAAAACTGCTCAATCAAAAGTATGGTTTAACTCTGTTAGCTGAATGCACAGATGAGAAAGAAGTTTCACAGAATGATTCTGTGTAGTTTATATTTGGAGACATTCCTTTTTCCACTATTACCCTCTTAGCGCTCCGAATCTCCACTTGCATTTTCTACAGAAAGAGTGTTTCAGAACGGCTCAATCAAAACTAAGGTTCAACTCTTTTAGTTGAACAAACAGAACAGAAAGAAGTTTCACACAATTCTTCTGTGTAGTTTTTATTTGTAGGCATTCTTTTTCCCAATATAGGCCTCTTAGCGCTCAGAATGTCCAATTGCAGTTTCTACAGAAAGAGTGTTTCAGAACGGCTCAATCAAAAGTAAGGTTCAACTCTGTTAGTTGAATGCACAGAACAGAAAGAAGTTTCATACAATGCTTCTGTGTAGTTTATATTTGAACATATTCTTTTTTCCACTATTACCCACTTAGCGCTACGAATGTCCAGTTGCATTTTCTACAGACAGAGTGTTTCAAAACTGCTCAATCAAAAGTATGGTTTAACTCTGTTAGCTGAATGCTCAGATCAGAAAGAAGTTTCACAGAATGCTTCTGTGTAGTTTATATTTGAATATATTCCTTTTTCCACTACTACGCTCTTAGCGCTCCAAATGTCCAGTTGCATTTTCTACAGAAAGAGTGTTCAGATCTGCTCAATCAAAAGTATGGTTTAACTCTGTTAGCTGAATGCACAGATCAGAAAGAAGTTTCACCGAATGATTCTGTGTAGTTTATATTTGAAGACATTCCTTTTTCCACTATTACCCTCTTAGCGCTCCGAATCTCCACTTACATTTTCTCCAAAAAGAGTGTTTCATAACTGCTCAATCAAAAATATGTTTTATCTCTGTTAACTGAATTTACAGATCAGAAATAAGTTTCACAGAATGCATCTGTGCAGTTTTTATTTGAAGATATTCTTTTTCCCAATGTAGGCCTCTTAGCGCTTAGCATGTCCAATTGCAGTTTCTACAGAAAGAGTGTTTCAGAACGGCTCAATCAAAAGTAAGGTTCAACTCTGTTAGTTGAATGCACAGAACGGAAAGAATTTTCACAGAATGCTACTGTGTAGTTTATATTTGAATATATTCCTTTTTCCACTATTACCCTCTTAGCACTCCGAATGTCCACTTGCATTTTCTACAGAAAGAGTGTTCAGAACTGCGCAATCAAAAGTATGGTTTAACTCTGTTAGCTTAATGAACATATCAGAAATAAGTTTCACACAATGCTTCTGTGTAGTTTTTATTTGAAGATGTTATTTTTCCCAATAGAGGCCTCTTAGCGCTCAGAATGTCCAATTGCAGTTTCTACAGAAAGAGTGTTTCAGAAAGGCTCAATCAAAAGTAAGGTTCAACTCTGTTAGTTGAATGCACAGAACAGAAAGAAGTTTCATACAATGCTTCTGTGTAGTTTATATTTGAACATATTCTTTTTTCCACTATTACCCACTTAGCGCTACGAATGTCCAGTTGCATTTTCTACAGACAGAGTGTTTCAAAACTGCTCAATCAAAAGTATGGTTTAACTCTGTTAGCTGAATGCTCAGATCAGAAAGAAGTTTCACAGAATGCTTCTGTGTAGTTTATATTTGAATATATTCCTTTTTCCACTACTACTCTCTTAGCGCTCCAAATGTCCAGTTGCATTTTCTACAGAAAGAGTGTTCAGATCTGCTCAATCAAAAGTATGGTTTAACTCTGTTAGCTGAATGCACAGATCAGAAAGAAGTTTCACAGAATGATTCTGTGTAGTTTATATTTGGAGACATTCCTTTTTCCACTATTACCCTCTTAGCGCTCCGAATCTCCACTTGCATTTTCTACAGAAAGAGTGTTTCAGAACGGCTCAATCAAAACTAAGGTTCAACTCTTTTAGTTGAACAAACCGAACAGAAAGAAGTTTCACACAATTCTTCTGTGTAGTTTTTATTTGTAGACATTCTTTTTCCCAATGTAGGCCTCTTAGCGCTCAGAATGTCCAATTGCAGTTTCTACAGAAAGAGTGTTTCAGAACGGCTCAATCAAAAGTAAGGTTCAACTCTGTTAGTTGAATGCACAGAACAGAAAGAAGTTTCATACAATGCTTCTGTGTAGTTTATATGTGAACATATTCTTTTTTCCACTATTACCCACTTAGCCCTACGAATGTCCAGTTGCATTTTCTACAGACAGAGTGTTTCAAAACTGCTCAATCAAAAGTATGGTTTAACTCTGTTAGCTGAATGCTCAGATCAGAAAGAAGTTTCACAGAATGCTTCTGTGTAGTTTATATTTGAATATATTCCTTTTTCCACTACTACGCTCTTAGCGCTCCAAATGTCCACTTGCATTTTCTACAGAAAGAGTGTTCGGATCTGCTCAATCAACAGTATGGTTTAACTCTGTTAGCTGAATGCACAGATCCGAAAGAAGTTTCACCGAATGATTCTGTGTAGTTTATATTTGAAGACATGCCCTTTTCCACTATTACCCTCTTAGCGCTCCGAATCTCCACTTGCATTTTCTACAGAAAGAGTGTTTCAGAACGGCTCAATCAAAACTAAGGTTCAACTCTTTTAGTTGAACAAACAGAACAGAAAGAAGTTTCACACAATTCTTCTGTGTAGTTTTTATTTGTAGGCATTCTTTTTCCCAATATAGGCCTCTTAGCGCTCAGAATGTCCAATTGCAGTTTCTACAGAAAGAGTGTTTCAGAACGGCTCAATCAAAAGTAAGGTTCAACTCTGTTAGTTGAATGCACAGAACAGAAAGTAGTTTCATGCAATGCTTCTGTGTAGTTTATATTTGAACATATTCTTTTTTCCACTATTACCCACTTAGCGCTACGAATGTCCAGTTGCATTTTCTACAGACAGAGTGTTTCAAAACTGCTCAATCAAAAGTATGGTTTAACTCTGTTAGCTGAATGGTCAGATCAGAAAGAAGTTTCACAGAATGCTTCCGTGTAGTTTATATTTGAATATATTCCTTTTTCCACTACTACGCTCTTAGCACTCCAAATGTCCAGTTGCATTTTCTACAGAAAGAGTGTTCAGATCTGCTCAATCAAAATTATGGTTTAACTCTGTTAGCTGAATGCACAGATCAGAAAGAAGTTTCACCGAATGATTCTGTGTAGTTTATATTTGAAGACATTCCTTTTTCCACTATTACCCTCTTAGTGCTCCGAATCTCCACTTGCATTTTCTACAAAAAGACTGTTTCATAACTGCTCAATCAAAAATATGTTTTATGTCTGTTAACTGAATTTACAGATCAGAAATAAGTTTCACAGAATGCATCTGTGTAGTTTTTATTTGAAGATATTCTTTTTCTCAATGTAGGCCTCTTAGCGCTTAGCATGTCCAAATGCAGTTTCTACAGAAAGAGTGTTTCAGAACGGCTCAATCAAAGGTAAGGTTCAACTCTGTTAGTTGAATGCACAGAACAGAAAGAATTTTCACAGAATGCTACTGTGTAGTTTATATTTGAATATATTCCTTTTTCCACTATTACCCTCTTAGCGCTCCGAATGTCCACTTGCATTTTCTACAGAAAGAGTGTTCAGAACTGCGCAATCAAAAGTATGGTTTAACTCTGTTAGCTTAATGAACATATCAGAAATAAGTTTCACACAATGCTTCTGTGTAGTTTTTATTTGAAGATATTATTTTTCCCAATAGAGGCCTCTTAGCGCTCAGAATGTCCAATTGCAGTTTCTACAGAAAGAGTGTTTCAGAACGGCTCAATCAAAAGTAAGGTTCAACTCTGTTAGTTGAATGCACAGAACAGAAAGAAGTTTCATACAATGCTTCTGTGTAGTTTATATTTGAACATATTCTTTTTTCCACTATTACCCACTTAGCGCTACGAATGTCCCGTTGCATTTTCTACAGACAGAGTGTTTCAAAACTGCTCAATCAAAAGTATGGTTTAACTCTGTTAGCTGAATGCTCAGATCAGAAAGAAGTTTCACAGAATGCTTCTGTGTAGTTTATATTTGAATATATTCCTTTTTCCACTACTACTCTCTTAGCGCTCCAAATGTCCAGTTGCATTTTCTACAGAAAGAGTGTTCAGATCTGCTCAATCAAAAGTATGGTTTATCTCTGTTAGCTGAATGCACAGATCAGAAAGAAGTTTCACAGAATGATTCTGTGTAGTTTATATTTGGAGACATTCCTTTTTCCACTATTACCCTCTTAGCGCTCCAAATCTCCACTTGCATTTTCTACAGAAAGAGTGTTTCAGAACGGCTCAATCAAAACTAATGTTCAACTCTTTTAGTTGAACAAACAGAACAGAAAGAAGTTTGACACAATTCTTCTGTGTAGTTTTTATTTGTAGGCATTCTTTTTCCCAATATAGGCCTCTTAGCGCTCAGAATGTCCAATTGCAGTTTATACAGAAAGAGTGTTTCAGAACGGATCAATCAAAAGTAAGGTTCAACTCTGTTAGTTGAATGCACAGAACAGAAAGAAGTTTCATACAATGCTTCTGTGTAGTTTATATTTGAACATATTCTTTTTTCCACTATTACCCACTTAGCGCTACGAATGTCCAGTTGCATTTTCTACAGACAGAGTGTTTCAAAACTGCTCAATCAAAAGTATGGTTTAACTCTGTTAGCTGAATGCTCAGACCAGAAAGAAGTTTCACAGAATGCTTCTGTGTAGTTTATATTTGAATATATTCCTTTTTCCACTACTACGCTCTTAGCGCTCCAAATGCCCAGTTGAATTTTCTACAGAAAGAGTGTTCAGATCTGCTCAATCAAAAGTATGGTTTAACTCTGTTAGCTGAATGCACAGATCAGAAAGACGTTTCACCGAATGATTCTGTGTAGTTTATATTTGAAGACATTCCTTTTTCCACTATTACCCTCTTAGCGCTCCGAATCTCCACTTGCATTTTCTACAAAAAGAGTGTTTCATAACTGCTCAATCAAAAATATGTTTTATCTCTGTTAACTGAATTTACAGATCAGAAATAAGTTTCACAGAATGCATCTGTGTAGTTTTTATTTGAAGATATTCTTTTTCCCAATGTAGGCCTCTTAGCGCTTAGCATGTCCAATTGCAGTTTCTACAGAAAGAGTGTTTCAGAACGGCTCAATCAAAAGTAAGGTTCAATTCTGTTAGTTGAATGCACAGAACAGAAAGAATTTTCACAGAATGCTACTGTGTAGTTTATATTTGAATATATTCCTTTTTCCACTATTACCCTCTTAGCGCGCCGAATGTCCACTTGCATTTTCTACAGAAAGAGTGTTTAGAACTGCGCAATCAAAAGTATGGTTTAACTCTGTTAGCTTAATGAACATATCAGAAATAAGTTTCACACAATGCTTCTGTGTAGTTTTTATTTGAAGATATTATTTATCCCAATATAGTCCTCTTAGCGCTCAGAATGTCCAATTGCAGTTTCTACAGAAAGAGTGTTTCAGAAAGGCTCAATCAAAAGTAAGGTTCAACTCTGTTAGTTGAATGCACAGAACAGAAAGAAGTTTCATACAATGCTTCTGTGTAGTTTATATTTGAACATATTCTTTTTTCCACTATTACCCACTTAGCGCTACGAATGTCCAGTTGCATTTTCTACAGACAGAGTGTTTCAAAAGTGCTCAATCAAAAGTATGGTTTAACTCTGTTAGCTGAATGCTCAGATCAGAAAGAAGTTTCACAGAATGCTTCTGTGTAGTTTATATTTGAATATATTCCTTTTTCCACTACTACTCTCTTAGCGCTCCAAATGTCCAGTTGCATTTTCTACAGAAAGAGTGTTCAGATCTTCTCAATCAAAAGTATGGTTTAACTCTGTTAGCTGAATGCACAGATCAGAAAGAAGTTTCACAGAATGATTCTGTGTAGTTTATATTTGGAGACATTCCTTATTCCACTATTACCCTCTTAGCGCTCCGAATCTCCACTTGCATTTTCTACAGAAAGAGTGTTTCAGAACGGCTCAATCAAAACTAAGGTTCAACTCTTTTAGTTGAACAAACAGAACAGAAAGAAGTTTCACACAATTCTTCTGTGTAGTTTTTATTTGTAGACATTCTTTTTCCCAACATAGGCCTCTTAGCGCTCAGAATGTCCAATTGCAGTTTCTACAGAAAGAGTGTTTCAGAACGGCTCAATCAAAAGTAAGGTTCAACTCTGTTAGTTGAATGCACAGAACAGAAAGAAGTTTCATACAATGCTTCTGTGTAGTTTATATGTGAACATATTCTTTTTTCCACTATTACCCACTTAGCCCTACGAATGTCCAGTTGCATTTTCTACAGACAGAGTGTTTCAAAACTGCTCAATCAAAAGTATGGTTTAACTCTGTTAGCTGAATGCTCAGATCAGAAAGAAGTTTCACAGAATGCTTCTGTGTAGTTTATATTTGAATATATTCCTTTTTCCACTACTACGCTCTTAGCGCTCCAAATGTCCAGTTGCATTTTCTACAGAAAGAGTGTTCGAATCTGCTCAATCAAAAGTATGGTTTAACTCTGTTAGCTGAATGCACAGATCAGAAAGAAATTTCACCGAATGATTCTGTGTAGTTTATATTTGAAGACATTCCTTTTTCCACTATTACCCTCTTAGCGCTCCGAATCTCCACTTGCATTTTCTACAAAAAGAGTGTTTCATAACTGCTCAAACAAAAATATGTTTTATCTCTGTTAACTGAATTTACAGATCAGAAATAAGTTTCACAGAATGCATCTGTGTAGTTTTTATTTGAAGATATTCTTTTTCCCAATGTAGGCCTCTTAGCGCTTAGCATGTCCAATTGCAGTTTCTACAGAAAGAGTGTTTCAGAACGGCTCAATCAAAAGTAAGGTTCAACTCTGTTAGTTGAATGCACAGAACAGAAAGAATTTTCACAGAAAGCTACTGTGTAGTTTATATTTGAATATATTCCTTTTTCCACTATTACCCTCTTAGCGCTCCGAATGTCCACTTGCATTTTCTACAGAAAGAGTGTTCAGAACTGCGCAATCAAAAGTATGGTTTAACTCTGTTAGCTTAATGAACATATCAGAAATAAGTTGCACACAATGCTTCTGTGTAGTTTTTATTTGAAGATATTATTTTTCCCAATAGAGGCCTCTTAGCGCTCAGAATGTCCAATTGCAGTTTCTACAGAAAGAGTGTTTCAGAACGGCTCAATCAAAAGTAAGTTTCAACTCTGTTAGTTGAATGCACAGAACAGGTAGAAGTTTCATACAATGCTTCTGTGTAGTTTATATTTGAACATATTCTTTTTTCCACTATTACCCACTTAGCGCTACGAATGTCCCGTTGCATTATCTACAGACAGAGTGTTTCAAAACTGCTCAATCAAAAGTATGGTTTAACTCTGTTAGCTGAATACTCAGATCAGAAAGAAGTTTCACAGAATGCTTCTGTGTAGTTTATATTTGAATATATTCCTTTTTCCACTACTACTCTCTAAGCGCTCCAAATGTCCAGTTGCATTTTCTACAGAAAGAGTGTTCAGATCTGCTCAATCAAAAGTATGGTTTAACTCTGTTAGCTGAATGCACAGATCAGAAAGAAGTTTCACAGAATGATTCTGTGTAGTTTATATTTGGAGACATTCCTTTTTCCACTATTACCCTCTTAGCGCTCCGAATCTCCACTTGCATTTTCTACAGAAAGAGTGTTTCAGAACGGCTCAATCAAAACTAAGTTTCAACTCTTTTAGTTGAATAAACAGAACAGAAAGAAGTTTCACACAATTCTTCTGTGTAGTTTTTATTTGTAGACATTCTTTTTCCCAATATAGGCCTCTTAGCGCTCAGAATGTCCAATTGCAGTTTCTACAGAAAGAGTGTTTCAGAACGGCTCAATCAAAAGTAAGGTTCAACTCTGTTAGTTGAATGCACAGAACAGAAAGAAGTTTCATACAATGCTTCTGTGTAGTTTCTATTTGAACATATTCTTTTTTCCACTATTACCCACTTAGCGCTACGAATGTCCAGTTGCATTTTCTACAGACAGAGTGTTTCAAAACTGCTCAATCAAAAGTATGGTTTAACTCTGTTAGCTGAATGCTCAGACCAGAAAGAAGTTTCACAGAATGCTTCTGTGTAGTTTATATTTGAATATATTCCTTTTTCCACTACTACGCTCTTAGCGCTCCAAATGCCCAGTTGAATTTTCTACAGAAAGAGTGTTCAGATCTGCTCAATCAAAAGTATGATTTAACTCTGTTAGCTGAATGCACAGATCAGAAAGACGTTTCACCGAATGATTCTGTGTAGTTTATATTTGAAGACATTCCTTTTTCCACTATTACCCTCTTAGCGCTCCGAATCTCCACTTGCATTTTCTACAAAAAGAATGTTTCATAACTGCTCAATCAAAAATCTGTTTTATCTCTGTTAACTGAATTTACAGATCAGAAATAAGTTTCACAGAATGCATCTGTGTAGTTTTTATTTGAAGATATTCTTTTTCCCAATGTAGGCCTCTTAGCGCTTAGCATGTTCAATTGCAGTTTCTACAGAAAGAGTGTTTCAGAACGGCTCAATCAAAAGTAAGGTTCAACTCTGCTAATTGAATGCACAGAACAGAAAGTATTTTCACAGAATGCTACTGTGTAGTATATATTTGAATATATTCTTTTTCCACTATTACCTTCTTAGCGCTCCGAATGTCCACTTGCATTTTCTACAGAAAGAGTGTTCAGAACTGCGCAATCAAAAGTATGGTTTAACTCTGTTAGCTTAATGAACATATCAGAAATAAGTTTCACACAATGCTTCTGTGTAGTTTTTATTTGAAGATATTATTTTTCCCAATAGAGGCCTCTTAGCGCTCAGAATGTCCAATTGCAGTTTCTACAGAAAGAGTGTTTCAGAAAGGCTCAATCAAAAGTAAGGTTCAACTCTGTTAGTTGAATGCACAGAACAGAAAGGAGTTTCATACAATGCTTCTGTGTAGTTTACATTTGAACATATTTTTTTTCCACTATTACCCACTTAGCGCTACGAATGTCCAGTTGCATTTTCTACAGACAGAGTGTTTCAAAACTGCTCAATCAAAAGTATGGTTTAACTCTGTTAGCTGAATGCTCAGATCAGAAAGAAGTTTCACAGAATGCTTCTGTGTAGTTTATATTTGAATATATTCCTTTTTCCACTACTACGCTCTTAGCGCTAAAAATGTCCAGTTGCATTTTCTACAGAAAGAGTGTTCAGATCTGCTCAATCAAAAGTATGTTTTAACTCTGTTAGCTGAATGCACAGATCAGAAAGAAGTTTCACAGAACGATTCTGTGTAGTTTATCTTTTGAGACATTCCTTTTTCCACTATTACCCTCTTAGCGCTCCGAATCTCCACTTGCATTTTCTACAGAAAGAGTGTTTCAGAACGGCTCAATCAAAACTAAGGTTCAACTCCTTTAGTTGAACAAACAGAACAGAAAGAAGTTTCACACAATTCTTCTGTGTAGTTTTTATTTGTAGACATTCTTTTTCCCAATATAGGCCTCTTAGCGCTCAGAATGTCCAATTGCAGTTTCTACAGAAAGAGTGTTTCAGAACGGCTCAATCAAAAGTAAGGTTCAACTCTGTTAGTTGAATGCACAGAACAGAAAGAAGTTTCATACAATGCTTCTGTGTAGTTTATATTTGAACATATTCTTTTTTCCACTATTACCCACTTAGCGCTACGAATGTCCAGTTGCATTTTCTACAGACAGAGTGTTTCAAAACTGCTCAATCAAAAGTATGGTTTAACTCTGTTAGCTTAATGCTCAGATCAGAAAGAAGTTTCACAGAATGCTTCTGTGTAGTTTATATTTGAATATATTCCTTTTTCCACTACTACGCTCTTAGCGCTCAAAATGTCCAGTTGCATTTTCTACAGAAAGAGTGTTCAGATCTGCTCAATCAAAAGTATGGTTTAACTCTGTTAGCTGAATGCACAGATCAGAAAGAAGTTTCACCGAATGATTCTGTGTAGTTCATATTTGAAGACATTCCTTTTTCCACTATTACCCTCTTAGCGCTCCGAATCTCCACTTGCATTTTCTACAAAAAGAGTGTTTCATAACTGCTCAATCAAAAATATGTTTTATCTCTGTTAACTGAATTTACAGATCAGAAATAAGTTTCACAGAATGCATCTGTGTAGTTTTTATTTGAAGATATTCTTTTTCCCAATGTAGGCCTCTTAGCGCTTAGCATGTCCAATTGCTGTTTCTACAGAAAGAGTGTTTCAGAACGGCTCAATCAAAAGTAAGGTTCAACTCTGTTAGTTGAATGCACAGAACAGAAAGAATTTTCACAGAATGCTACTGTGTAGTTTATATTTGAATATATTCCTTTTTCCACTATTACCCTCTTAGCGCTCCGAATGTTCACTTGCATTTTCTACAGAAAGAGTGTTCAGAACTGCGCAATCAAAAGTATGGTTTAACTCTGTTAGCTTAATGAACATATCAGAAATAAGTTTCACACAATGCTTCTGTGTAGTTTTTATTTGAAGATATTTTTTTTCCGAATAGAGGCCTCTTAGCGCTCAGAATGTCCAATTGAAGTTTCTACAGAAAGAGTGTTTCAGAACGGCTCAATCAAAAGTAAGGTTCAACTCTGTTAGTTGAATGCACAGAACAGAAAGAAGTTTCATACAATGCTTCTGTGTAGTTTATATTTGAAAATATTCTTTTTTCCACTATTACCCACTTAGCGCTACGAATGTCCAGTTGCATTTTCTACAGAGAGAGTGTTTCAAAACTGCTCAATCAAAAGTATGGTTTAACTCTGTTAGCTGAATGCTCAGATCAGAAAGAAGTTTCACAGAATGCTTCTGTGTAGTTTATATTTGAATATATTACTTTTTCCACTACTACTCTCCTAGCGCTCCAAATGTCCAGTTGCATTTTCTACAGAAAGAGTGTTCAGATCTCCTCAATCAAAAGTATGGTTTAACTCTGTTAGCTGAATGCACAGATCAGAAAGAAGTTTCACAGAATGATTCTGTGTAGTTTATATTTGGAGACATTCCTTTTTCCACTATTACCCTCTTAGCGCTCCGAATCTCCACTTGCATTTTCTACAGAAAGAGTGTTTCAGAACGGCTCAATCAAAACTAAGGTTCAACTCTTTTAGTTGAACAAACAGAACAGAAAGAAGTTTCACCCAATTCTTCTGTGTAGTTTTTATTTGTAGACATTCTTTTTCCCAATATAGGCCTCTTAGCGCTCAGAATGTCCAATTGCAATTTCTACAGAAAGAGTGTTTCAGAACGGCTCAATCAAAAGTAAGGTTCAACTCTGTTAGTTGAATGCACAGAACAGAAAGAAGTTTCATACAATGCTTCTGTGTAGTTTATATTTGAACATATTCTTTTTTCCACTATTACCCACTTAGCGCTAACAATGTCCAGTTGCATTTTCTACAGACAGAGTGTTTCAAAACTGCTCAATCAAAAGTAGGGTTTAACTCTGTTAGCTGAATGCACAGATCAGAAAGAATTTTCACAGAATGATTCTGTGTAGTTTATATTTGGAGACATTCCTTTTTCCACTATTACCCTCTTAGCGCTCCGAATCTCCACTTGCATTTTCTACAGAAAGAGTGTTTCAGAACGGCTCAATCAAAACTAAGGTTCAACTCTTTTAGTTGAACAAACAGAAGAGAAAGAAGTTTCACACAATTCTTCTGTGTAGTTTTTATTTGTAGACATTCTTTTTCCCTATATAGGCCTCTTAGCGCTCAGAATGTCCAATTGCAGTTTCTACAGAAAGAGTGTTTCAGAACGGCTCAATCAAAAGTAAGGTTCAACTCTGTTAGTTGAATGCACAGAACAGAAAGAAGTTTCATACAATGCTTCTGTGTAGTTTATATTTGAACATATTCTTTTTTCCACAATTACCCACTTAGCGCTACGAATGTCCAGTTGCATTTTCTACAGACAGAGTGTTTCAAAACTGCTCAATCAAAAGTATGGTTTATCTCTGTTAGCTGAATGCTCAGATCAAAAAGAAGTTTCACAGAATGCTTCTGTGTAGTTTATATTTGAATATATTCCTTTTTCCACTACTACGCGCTTAGCGCTCAAAATGTCCAGTTGCATTTTCTACAGAAAGAGTGTTCAGATCTGCTCAATCAAAAGTATGGTTTAACTCTGTTAGCTGAATGCACAGATCAGAAAGAAGTTTCACCGAATGATTCTGTGTAGTTTATATTTGAAGACATTCCTTTTTCCACTATTACTCTCTTAGCGCTCCGAATCTCCACTTGCATTTTCTACAAAAAGAGTGTTTCATAACTGCTCAATCAAAAATATGTTTTATCTCTGTTAACTGAATTTACAGATCAGAAATAAGTTTCACAGAGTGCATCTGTGTAGTTTTTATTTGAAGATATTCTTTTTCCCAATGTAGGCCTCTTAGCGCTTAGCATGTCCAATTGCAGTTTCTACAGAAAGAGTGTTTCAGAACGGCTCAATCAAAAGTAAGGTTCAACTCTGTTAGTTGAATGCACAGAACAGAAAGAATTTTCACAGAATGCTACTGTGTAGTTTATATTTAAATATATTCCTTTTTCCACTATTACCCTCTTAGCGCTCCGAATGTCCACTTGCATTTTCTACAGAAAGAGTGTTCAGAACTGCGCAATCAAAAGTATGGTTTAACTCTGTTAGCTTAATGAACATATCAGAAATAAGTTTCACACAATGCTTCTGTGTAGTTTTTATTTGAAGATATTATTTTTCCCAATAGAGGCCTCTTAGCGCTCAGAATGTCCAATTGCAGTTTCTACAGAAAGAGTGTTTCAGAACGGCTCAATGAAAAGTAAGGTTCAACTCTGTTAGTTGAATGCACAGAACAGAAAGAAGTTTCATACAATGCTTCTGTGTAGTTTATATTTGAACATATTCTTTTTTCCACTATTACCCACTTAGCGCTACGAATGTCCAGTTGCATTTTCTACAGACAGAGTGTTTCAAAACTGCTCATTCAAAAGTATGGTTTAACTCTGTTAGCTGAATGCACAGATCAGAAAGAAGTTTCACAGAATGATTCTGTGTAGTTTATATTTGGAGACATTCCTTTTTCCACTATTACCCTCTTAGCGCTCCGAATCTCCACTTGCATTTTCTACAGAAAGAGTGTTTCAGAACGGCTCAATCAAAATTAAGGTTCAAATCTTTTAGTTGAACAAACAGAACAGAAAGAAGTTTCACACAATTCTTCTGGGTAGTTTTTATTTGTAGACATTCTTTTTCCCAATATAGGCCTCTTAGCGCTCAGAATGTCCAATTGCAGTTTCTACAGAAAGAGTGTTTCAGAACGGCTCAATCAAAAGTAAGGTTCAACTCTGTTAGTTGAATGCACAGAACAGAAAGAAGTTTCATACAATGCTTCTGTGTAGTGTATATTTGAACATATTTTTTTTCCACTATTACCCACTTAGCGCTACGAATGTCCAGTTGCATTTTCTACAGACATAGTGTTTCAAAACTGCTCAATCAAAAGTATGGTTTAACTCTGTTAGCTGAATGCTCAGATCAGAAAGAAGTTTCACAGAATGCTTCTGTGTAGTTAATATTTGAATATATTCCTTTTTCCACTACTACGCTCTTAGCGCTCCAAATGTCCAGTTGCATTTTCTACAGAAAGAGTGTTCAGATCTGCTAAATCAAAAGTATGGTTTAAATCTGTTAGCTGAATGCACAGATCAGAAAGAAATTTCACCGAATGATTCTGTGTACTTTATATTTGAAGACATTCCTTTTTCCACTATTAGCCTCTTAGCGCTCCGAATCTCCACTTGCATTTTCTACAAAAAGAGTGTTTCATAACTGCTCAATCAAAAATATGTTTTATCTCTGTTAACTGAATTTACAGATCAGAAATAAGTTTCACAGAATGCATCTGTGTAGTTTTTATTTGAAGATATTCTTTTTCCCAATGTAGGCCTCTTAGCGCTTAGCATGTCCAATTGCAGTTTCTACAGAAAGAGTGTTTCAGAACGGCTCAATCAAAAGTAAGGTTCAACTCTGTTAGTTGAATGCACAGAACAGAAAGAATTTTCACAGAATGCTACTGTGTAGTTTTATTTGAATATATTCCTTTTTCCACTATTACCCTCTTAGCGCTCCGAATGTCCACTTGCATTTTCTACAGAAAGAGTGTTCAGAACTGCGCAATCAAAAGTATGGTTTAACTCTGTTAGCTTAATGAACATATCAGAAATAAGTTTCACACAATGCTTCTGTGTAGTTTTTATTTGAAGATATTATTTTTCCCAATAGAGGCCTCTTAGCGCTCAGAATATCCAATTGCAGTTTCTACAGAAAGACTGTTTCAGAACGGCTCAATCAAAAGTAAGGTTCAACTCTGTTAGTTGAATGCACAGAACAGAAAGTAGTTTCATACAATGCTTCTGTGTAGTTTATATTTGAACATATTCTTTTTTCCACTATTACCCACTTGGCGCTACGAATGTCCCCTTGCATTTTCTACAGACAGAGTGTTTCAAAACTGCTCAATCAAAAGTATGGTTTAACTCTGTTAGCTGAATGCTCAGATCAGAAAGAAGTTTCACAGAATGCTTCTGTGTAGTTTATATTTGAATATATTCCTTTTTCCACTACTACGCTCTTAGCGCTCCAAATGTCCAGTTGCATTTTCTACAGAAAGAGTGTTCAGATCTCCTCAATCAAAAGTATGGTTTAACTCTGTTAGCTGAATGCACAGATCAGAAAGGAGTTTCACAGAATGATTCTGTGTAGTTTATATTTGGAGACATTCCTTTTTCCACTATTACCCTCTTAGCGCTCCGAATCTCCACTTGCATTTTCTACAGAAAGAGTGTTTCAGAACGGCTCAATCAAAACTACGGTTCAACTCTTTTAGTTGAACAAACAGAACAGAAAGAAGTTTCACCCAATTCTTCTGTGTAGTTTTTATTTGTAGACATTCTTTTTCCCAATATAGGCCTCTTAGCGCTCAGAATGTCCAATTGCAATTTCTACAGAAAGAGTGTTTCAGAACGGCTCAATCAAAAGTAAGGTTCAACTCTGTTAGTTGAATGCACAGAACAGAAAGAAGTTTCATACAATGCTTCTGTGTAGTTTATATTTGAACATATTCTTTTTTCCACTATTACCCACTTAGCGCTAAGAATGTCCAGTTGCATTTTCTACAGACAGTGTTTCAAAACTGCTCAATCAAAAGTATGGTTTAACTCTGTTAGCTGAATGCTCAGATCAGAAAGAAGTTTCACAGAATGCTTCTGTGTAGTTTATATTTGAATATATTCCTTTTTCCACTACTACGCTCTTAGCGCTCCAAATGTCCAGTTGCATTTTCTACAGAATGAGTGTTCAGATCTGCTCAATCAAAAGTATGGTTTAACTCTGTTAGCTGAATGCACAGATCTGAAAGAAGTTTCACCGAATGATTCTGTGTAGTTTATATTTGAAGACATTCCTTTTTCCACTATTACCCTGTTAGCGCTCCGAATCTCCACTTGCATTTTCTACAAAAACAGTGTTTCATAACTGCTCAATCAAAAATACGTTTTATCTCTGTTAACTGAATTTACAGATCAGAAATAAGTTTCACAGAATGCATCTGTGTAGTTTTTATTTGAAGATATCCTTTTTCCCAATGTAGGCCTCTTAGCGCTTAGCATGCCCAATTGCAGTTTCTACAGAAAGAGTGTTTCAGAACGGCTCAATCAAAAGTAAGGTTCAACTCTGTTAGTTGAATGCACAGAACAGAAAGAATTTTCACAGAATGCTACTGTGTAGTTTATATTTGGATATATTTCTTTTTCCACTATTACCCTCTTAGCGCTCCGAATGTCCACTTGCATTTTCTACAGAAAGAGTGTTCAGAATTGCGCAATCAAAAGTATGGTTTAACTCTGTTAGCTTAATGAACATATCAGAAATAAGTTTCACACAATGCTTCTGTGTAGTTTTTATTTGAAGATATTATTTTTCTCAATAGAGGCCTCTTAGCGCTCAGAATGTCCAATTGCAGTTTCTACAGAAAGAGTGTTTCAGAACGGCTCAATCAAAAGTAAGGTTCAACTCTGTTAGTTGAATGCACAGAACAGAAAGAAGTTTCATACAATGCTTCTGTGTAGTTTATATTTGAACATATTCTGTTTTCCACTATTACCCACTTAGCGCTACGAATGTCCCGTTGCATTTTCTACAGACAGAGTGTTTCAAAACTGCTCAATCAAAAGTATGGTTTAACTCTGTTAGCTGAATGCTCAGATCAGAAAGAAGTTTCACAGAATGCTTCTGTGTAGTTTATATTTGAATATATTACTTTTTCCACTACTACTCTCTTAGCGCTCCAAATGTCCAGTTTCATTTTCTACAGAAAGAGTGTTCAGATCTCCTCAATCAAAAGTATGGTTTAACTCTGTTAGCTGAATGCACAGATCAGAAAGATTTTTCACAGAATGATTCTGTGTAGTTTATATTTGGAGACATTCCTTTTTCCACTATTACCCTCTTAGCGCTCCGAATCTCCACTTGCATTTTCTACAGAAAGAGTGTTTCAGAACGGCTCAGTCAAAACTAAGGTTCAACACTTTTAGTTGAACAAACAGAACAGAAAGAATTTTCACACAATTCTTCTGTGTAGTTTTTATTTGTAGTCATTCTTTTTCCCAATATAGGCCTCTTAGCGCTCAGAATGTCCAATTGCAGTTTCTACAGAAAGAGTGTTTCAGAACGGCTCAATCAAAAGTAAGGTTCAACTCTGTTAGTTGAATGCACAGAACAGAAAGAAGTTTCATACAATGCTTCTGTGTAGTTTATATTTGAACATATTCTTTTTTCCACTATTACCCACTTAGCCCTACGAATGTCCAGTTGCATTTTCTACAGACAGAGTGTTTCAAAACTGCTCAATCAAAAGTATGGTTTAACTCTGTTAGCTGAATGCTCAGATCAGAAAGAAGTTTCACAGAATGCTTCTGTGTAGTTTATATTTGAATATATTCCTTTTTCCCCTACTACGCTCTTAGCGCTCCAAATGTCCAGTTGCATTTTCTACAGAAAGAGTGTTCAGATCTGCTCAATCAAAAGTATGGTTTAACTCTGTTAGCTGAATGCACAGATCAGAAAAAAGTTTCACCGAATGATTCTGTGTAGTTTATATTTGAAGACATTCCTTTTTCCACTGTTAACCTCTTAGCGCTCCGAATCTCCACTTGCATTTTCTACAAAAAGAGTGTTTCATAACTGTTCAATCAAAAATATGTTTTATCTCTGCTAACTGAATTTACAGATCAGAAATAAGTTTCACAGAATGCATTTGTGTAGTTTTTATTTGAAGATATTCTTTTTCCCAATGTAGGCCTCTTAGCGCTTAGCATGTCCAATTGCAGTTTCTACAGAAAGAGTGTTTCATAACGGCTCAATCAAAAGTAAGGTTCAACTCTGTTAGTTGAATGCACAGAACAGAAAGAATTTTCACAGAATGCTACTGTGTAGTTTATATTTGAATATATTCCTTTTTCCACTATTACCCTCTTAGCGCTCCGAATGTCCACTTGCATTTTCTACAGAAAGAGTGTTCAGAACTGCGCAATCAAAAGTATGGTTTAACTCTGTTAGCTTAATGACCATATCAGAAATAAGTTTCACACAATGCTTCTGTGTAGTTTTTATTTGAAGATATTATTTTTCCCAATAGAGGCCTCTTAGCGCTCAGAATGTCCAATTGCAGTTTCTACAGAAAGAGTGTTTCAGAAAGGCTCAATCAAAAGTAAGGTTCAACTCTGTTATTTGAATGCACAGAACAGAAAGAAGTTTCATACAATGCTTCTGTGTAGTTTATATTTGAACATATTCTTTTTTCCACTATTACCCAATTAGCGCTACGAATGTCCCGTTGCATTTTCTACAGACAGAGTGTTTCAAAAATGCTCAATCAAAAGTATGGTTTAACTCTGTTAGCTGAATGCTCAGATCAGAAAGAAGTTTCACAGAATGCTTCTGTGTAGTTTATATTTGAATATATTCCCTTTTCCACTACTACTCTCTTAGCGCTCCAAATGTCCAGTTGCATTTTCTACAGAAAGAGTGTTCAGATCTCCTCAATCAAAAGTATGGTTTAACTCTGTTAGCTGAATTCACAGATCAGAAAGAAGTTTCACAGAATGATTCTGTGTAGTTTATATTTGGAGACATCCCTTTTTCCACTATTACCCTCTTAGCGCTCCGAATCTCCACTTGCATTTTCTACAGAAAGAGTGTTTCAGAACGGCTCAATCAAAACTAAGGTTCAACTCTTTTAGTTCAACAAACAGAACAGAAAGAAGTTTCACACAATTCTTCTGTGTAGTTTTTATTTGTAGACATTCTTTTTCCCAATATAGGCCTCCTAGCGCTCAGAATGTCCAATTGCAGTTTCTACAGAAAGAGTGTTTCAGAACGGCTCAATCAAAAGTAAGTTTCAACTCTGTTAGTTGAATGCACAGAACAGAAAGAAGTTTCATACAATGCTTCTGTGTAGTTTATATTTGAACATATTCTTTTTTCCACTATTACCCACTTAGCGCTACGAATGTCCTGTTGCATTTTCTACAGACAGAGTTTTTCAAAACTGCTCAATCAAAAGTATGGTTTAACTCTGTTAGCTGAATGCTCAGATCAGAAAGAAGTGTCACAGAATGCTTCTGTGTAGTTTATATTTGAATATATTCCTTTATCCACTACTACGCTCTTAGCGCTCCAAATGTGCAGTTGCATTTTCTACAGAAAGAGTGTTCAGATCTGCTCAATCAAAAGTATGGTTTAACTCTGTTAGCTGAATGCACAGATCAGAAAGAAGTTTCACTGAATGATTCTGTGTAGTTTATATTTGAAGACATTCCTTTTTCCACTGTTACCCTCTTAGCGCTCCGAATCTCCACTTGCATTTTATACAAAAAGAGTGTTTCATAACTGCTGAATCAAAAATATGTTTTACCTCTGTTAACTGAATTTACAGATCAGAAATAAGTTTCACAGAATGCATCTGTGTAGTTTTTATTTGAAGATATTCTTTTTCCCAATGTAGGCCTCTTAGCGCTTAGCATGTCCAATTGCAGTTTCTACAGAAAGAGTGTTTCAGAACGGCTCAATCAAAAGTAAGGTTCAACTGTGTTAGTTGAATGCACAGAACAGAAAGAATTTTCACACAATGCTACTGTGTAGTTTATATTTTAATATATTCCTTTTTCCACTATTACCCTCTTAGCGCTCCGAATGTCCACTTGCATTATCTACAGAAAGAGTGTTCAGAACTGCGCAATAAAAAGTATGGTTTAACTCTGTTAGCTTAATGAACATATCAGAAATAAGTTTCACACAATGCTTCTGTGTAGTTTTTATTTGAAGATATTATTTTTCCCAATAGAGGCCTCTTAGCGCTCAGAATGTCCAATTGCAGTTTCTACAGAAAGAGTGTTTCAGAAAGGCTCAATCAAAAGTAAGGTTCAACTCTGTTAGTTCAATGCACAGAACAGAAAGAAGTTTCATACAATGCTTCTGTGTAGTTTATATTTGAAAATATTCTTTTTTCCACTATTACCCACTTAGCGCTACGAATGTCCCGTTGCATTTTCTACAGACAGAGTGTTTCAAAACTGCTCAATCAAAAGTATGGTTTAACTCTGTTAGCTGAATGCTCAGATCAGAAAGAAGTTTCACAGAATGCTTCTGTGTAGTTTATATTTGAATATATTCCTTTTTCCACTACTACTCTCTTAGCGCTCCAAATGTCCAGTTGCATTTTCTACAGAAAGAGTGTTCAGATCTGCTCAATCAAAAGTATGGTTTAACTCTGTTAGCTGAATGCACAGATCAGAAAGAAGTTTCACCGAATGATTCTGTGTAGTTTATATTTGAAGACATTCCTTTTTCCACTATTACCCTCTTAGCGCTCCGAATCTCCACTTGCATTTTCTACAAAAAGAGTGTTTCATAACTGCTCAATCAAAAATATGTTTTATCTCTGTTAACTGAATTTACAGATCAGAAATAAGTTTCACAGAATGCATCTGTGTAGTTTTTATTTGAAGATATTCTTTTTCCCAATGTAGGCCTCTTTGCGCTTAGCATGTCCAATTGCAGTTTCTACAGAAAGAGTCTTTCAGAACGGCTCAATCAAAAGTAAGGTTCAACTCTGTTAGTTGAATGCACAGAACAGAAAGAATTTTCACAGAATGCTACTGTGTAGTTTATATTTGAATATATTCCTTTTTCCACTATTACCCTCTTAGCGCTCCGAATGTCCACTTGCATTTTCTACAGAAAGAGTGTTCATAACTGCGCAATCAAACGTATGGTTTAACTCTGTTAGCTTAACGAACATATCAGAAATAAGTTTCACACAATGCTTCTGTGTAGTTTTTATTTGAAGATATTATTTTTCCCAATAGAGGCCTCTTAGCGCTCAGAATGTCCAATTGCAGTTTCTACAGAAAGAGTGTTTCAGAAAGGCTCAATCAAAAGTCAGGTTCAACTCTGTTAGTTGAATGCACAGAACAGAAAGTAGTTTCATACAATGCTTCTGTGTAGTTTATATTTGAACATATTCTTTTTTCCACTATGACCCACTTAGCGCTACGAATGTCCAGTTGCATTTTCTACAGACAGAGTGTTTCAAAACTGCTCAATCAAAAGTATGGTTTAACTCTGTTAGCTGAATGCTCAGATCAGAAATAAGTTTCACAGAATGCTTCTGTGTAGTTTATATTTGAATATATTCCTTTTTCCACTACTACTCTCTTAGCGCTCCAAATGTCCAGTTGCATTTTCTACAGAAAGAGTGTTCAGATCTGCTCAATCAAAAGTATGGTTTAACTCTGTTAGCTGAATGCACAGATCAGAAAGAAGTTTCACAGAATGATTCTGTGTAGTTTATATTTGGAGACATTCCTTTTTCCACTATTACCCTCTTAGCGCTCCGAATCTCCACTTGTATTTTCTACAGAAAGAGTGTTTCAGAACGGCTCAATCAAAACTAAGGTTCAACTCTTTTAGTTGAAAAAACAGAACAGAAAGAAGTTTCACACAATTCTTCTGTGTAGTTTTTATTTGTAGACATTCTTTTTCCCAATATAGGCCTCTTAGCGCTCAGAATGTCCAATTGCAGTTTCTACAGAAAGAGTGTTTCAGAACGGCTGAATCAAAAGTAAGGTTCAACTCTGTTAGTTGAATGCACAGAACAGAAAGAAGTTTCAAACAATGCTTCTGTGTAGTTTATATTTGAACATATTCTTTTTTCCACTATTACCCACTTAGCGCTACGAATGTCCAGTTGCATTTTCTACAGACAGAGTGTTTCAAAACTGCTCAATCAAAAGTATGGTTTAACTCTGTTAGCTGAATGCTCAGATCAGAAAGAAGTTTCACAGAATGCTTCTGTGTAGTTTATATTTGAATATATTCCTTTTTCCACTACTACTCTCTTAGCGCTCCAAATGTCCAGTTGCATTTTCTACAGAAAGAGTGTTCAGATCTGCTCAATCAAAAGTATGGTTTAACTCTGTTAGCTGAATGCACAGATCAGAAAGAAGTTTCACAGAATGATTCTGTGTAGTTTATATTTGGAGACATTCCTTTTTCCACTATTACCCTCTTAGCGCTCCGAATCTCCACTTGCATTTTCTACAGAAAGAGTGTTTCAGAACGGCTCAATCAAATCTAAGGTTCAAATCTTTTACTTGAACAAAAAGAACAGAAAGAAGTTTCACACAATTCTTCTGTGTAGTTTTTATTTGTAGACATTCTTTTTCCCAATATAGGCCTCTTAGCGCTCAGAATGTCCAATTGCAGTTTCTACAGAAAGAGTGTTTCAGAACGGCTCAATCAAAAGTAAGGTTCAACTCTGTTAGTTGAATGCACGGAACAGAAAGAAGTTTCATACAATGCTTCTGTGTAGTTTATATTTGAACATATTCTTTTTTCCACTATTACCCACTTAGCGCTACGAATGTCCAGTTGCATTTTCTACAGACAGAGTGTTTCAAAACTGCTCAATCAAAAGTATGGTTTAACTCTGTTAGCTGAATGCTCAGATCAGAAAGGAGTTTCACAGAATGCTTCTGTGTAGTTTATATTTGAATATATTCCTTTTTCCACTACTACGCTCTTAGCGCTCCAAATGTCCAGTTGCATTTTCTACAGAAAGAGTGTTCAGATCTGCTCAATCAAAAGTATGGTTTAACTCTGTTAGCTGAATGCACAGATCAGAAAGAAGTTTCACCGAATGATTCTGTGTAGTTTATATTTGAAGACATTCCTTTTTCCACTATTACCCTCTTAGCGCTCCGAATCTCCACTTGCATTTTCTACAAAAAGAGTGTTTCATAACTGCTCAATCAAAAATATGTTTTATCTCTGTTAACTGAATTTACAGATCAGAAATAAGTTTCACAGAATGCATCTGTTTAGTTTTTATTTGAAGATATTCTTTTTCCCAATGTAGGCCTCTTAGCGCTTAGCATGTCCAATTGCAGTTTCTACAGAAAGAGTGTTTCAGAACGGCTCAATCAAAAGTAAGGTTCAACTCTGTTAGTTGAATGCACAGAACAGAAAGAATTTTCACAGAATGCTACTGTGTAGTTTATATTTGAATATATTCCTTTTTCCACTATTACCCTCTTAGCGCTCCGAATGTCCACTTGCATTTTCTACAGAAAGAGTGTTCAGAACTGCGCAATCAAAAGTACGGTTTAACTCTGTTAGCTTAATGAACATATCAGAAATTAGTTTGACACAATGCTTCTGTGTAGTTTTTATTTGAAGATATTATTTTTCCCAATAGAGGCCTCTTAGCGCTCAGAATGTCCAATTGCAGTTTCTACAGAAAGAGTGTTTCAGAAAGGCTCAATCGAAAGTAAGGTTCAACTCTGTTAGTTGAATGCACAGAACAGAAAGAAGTTTCATACAATGCTTCTGTGTAGTTTATATTTGAACATATTCTTTTTTCCACTATTACCCACTTAGCGCTAAGAATGTCCAGTTGCATTTTCTACAGACAGAGTGTTTCAAAACTGCTCAATCAAAAGTATGGTTTAACTCTGTTAGCTGAATGCTCAGATCAGAAAGAAGTTTCACAGAATGCTTCTGTGTAGTTTATATTTGAATGTATTCCTTTTTCCACTACTAATCTCTTAGCGCTCCAAATGTCCAGTAGCATTTTCTACAGAAAGAGTGTTCAGATCTGCTCAATCAAAAGTATGGTTTAACTCTGTTAGCTGAATGCACAGATCAGAAAGAAGTTTCACAGAATGATTCTGTGTAGTTTATATTTGGAGACATTCCTTTTTCCACTATTACCCTCTTAGCGCTCCCAATGTCCACTTGCATTTTCTACAGAAAGAGTGTTTCAGAACGGCTCAATCAAAACTAAGGTTCAACTCTTTTAGTTGAACAAACAGAACAGAAAGAAGTTTCACACAATTCTTCTGTGTAGTTTTTATTTGTAGACATTCTTTTTCCCAATATAGGCCTCTTAGCGCTCAGAATGTCCAATTGCAGTTTCTACAGAAAGAGTGTTTCAGAACGGCTCAATCAAAAGTAAGGTTCAACTCTGTTAGTTGAATGCACAGAACAGAAAGTATTTTCACAGAATGCTACTTTGTAGTTTATATTTGAATATATTCCTTTTTCCACTATTACCCTCTTAGCGCTCCGAATGTCCACTTGCACTTTCTACAGAAAGAGTGTTCAGAACTGCGCAATCAAAAGTATGGTTTAACTCTGTTAGCTTAATGAACATATCAGAAATAAGTTTCACACAATGCTTCTGTGTAGTTTTTATTTGAAGATATTATTTTTCCCAATAGTGGCCTCTTAGCGCTCAGAATGTCCAATTGCAGTTTCTACAGAAAGAGTGTTTCAGAAAGGCTCAATCAAAAGTCAGGTTCAACTCTGTTAGTTGAATGCACAGAACAGAAAGTAGTTTCATACAATGCTTCTGTGTAGTTTATATTTGAACATATTGATTTTTCCACTATTACCCACTTAGCGCTACGAATGTCCAGTTGCATTTTCTACAGACAGAGTGTTTCAAAACTGCTCAATCAAAAGTATGGTTTAACTCTGTTAGCTGAATGCTCAGATCAGAAAGAAGTTTCACAGAATGCTTCTGTGTAGTTTATATTTGAATATATTCCTTTTTCCACTACTACGCTCTTAGCGCTCCAAATGTCCAGTTGCATTTTCTACAGAAAGAGTGTTCAGATCTGCTCAATCAAAAGTATGGTTTAACACTGTTAGCTGAATGCACAGATCAGAAAGAAGTTTCACCGAATGATTCTGTGTAGTTTATATTTGAAGACATTCCTTTTTCCACTATTACCCTCAGCGCTCCGAATCTCCACTTGCATTTTCTACAAAAAGAGTGTTTCATAACTGCTCAATCAAAAATATGTTTTATCTCTGTTAACTGAATTTACAGATCAGAAATAAGTTTCACAGAATGCATCTGTGTAGTTTTTATTTGAAGATATTCTTTTTCCCAATGTAGGCCTCTTTGCGCTTAGCATGTCCAATTGCAGTTTCTACAGAAAGAGTGTTTCAGAACGGCTCAATCAAAAGTAAGGTTCAACTCTGTTAGTTGAATGCACAGAACAGAAAGAATTTTCACAGAATGCTACTGTGTAGTTTGTATTTGAATATATTCCTTTTTCCACTATTACCCTCTTAGCGCTCCGAATGTCCACTTGCATTTTCTACAGAAAGAGTGTTCATAACTGCGCAATCAAACGTATGGTTTAACTCTGTTAGCTTAATGAACATATCAGAAATAAGTTTCACACAATGCTCTTGTGTAGTTTTTATTTGAAGATATTATTTTTCCCAATAGAGGCCTCTTAGCGCTCAGAATGTCCAATTGCAGTTTCTACAGAAAGAGTGTTTCAGAAAGGCTCAATCAAAAGTCAGGTTCAACTCTGTTAGTTGAATGCACAGAACAGAAAGTAGTTTCATACAATGCTTCTGTGTAGTTTATATTTGAACATATTCTTTTTTCCACTATTACCCACTTAGCGCTACGAATGTCCAGTTGCATTTTCTACAGACAGAGTGTTTCAAAACTGCTCAATCAAAAGTATGGTTTAACTCTGTTAGCTGAATGCTCAGATCAGAAAGAAGTTTCACAGAATGCTTCTGTGTAGTTTATATTTGAATATATTCCTTTTTCCACTACTACTCTCTTAGCGCTCCAAATGTCCAGTTGCATTTTCTACAGAAAGAGTGTTCAGATCTGCTCAATCAAAAGTATGGTTTAACTCTGTTAGCTGAATGCAGAGATCAGAAAGAAGTTTCACAGAATGATTCTGTGTAGTTTATATTTGGAGACATTCCTTTTTCCACTATTACCCTCTTAGCGCTCCGAATCTCCACTTGTATTTTCTACAGAAAGAGTGTTTCAGAACGGCTCAATCAAAACTAAGGTTCAACTCTTTTAGTTGAACAAACAGAACAGAAAGAAGTTTCACACAATTCTTCTGTGTAGTTTTTATTTGTAGACATTCTTTTTCCCAATATAGGCCTCTTAGCGCTCAGAATGTCCAATTGCAGTTTCTACAGAAAGAGTGTTTCAGAACGGCTGAATCAAAAGTAAGGTTCAACTCTGTTAGTTGAATGCACAGAACAGAAAGAAGTTTCATACAATGCTTCTGTGTAGTTTATATTTGAACATATTCTTTTTTCCACTATTACCCACTTAGCGCTACGAATGTCCAGTTGCATTTTCTACAGACAGAGTGTTTCAAAACTGCTCAATCAAAAGTATGGTTTAACTCTGTTAGCTGAATGCTCAGATCAGAAAGAAGTTTCACAGAATGCTTCTGTGTAGTTTATATTTGAATATATTCCTTTTTCCACTACTACTCTCTTAGCGCTCCAAATGTCCAGTTGCATTTTCTACAGAAAGAGTGTTCAGATCTGCTCAATCAAAAGTATGGTTTAACTCTGTTAGCTGAATGCACAGATCAGAAAGAAGTTTCACAGAATGATTCTGTGTAGTTTATATTTGGAGACATTCCTTTTTCCACTATTACCCTCTTAGCGCTCCGAATCACCACTTGCATTTTCTACAGAAAGAGTGTTTCAGAACGGCTCAATCAAATCTAAGGTTCAAATCTTTTACTTGAACAAAAAGAACAGAAAGAAGTTTCACACAATTCTTCTGTGTAGTTTTTATTTGTAGACATTCTTTTTCCCAATATAGGCCTCTTAGCGCTCAGAATGTCCAATTGCAGTTTCTACAGAAAGAGTGTTTCAGAACGGCTCAATCAAAAGTAAGGTTCAACTCTGTTAGTTGAATGCACGGAACAGAAAGAAGTTTCATACAATGCTTCTGTGTAGTTTATATTTGAACATATTCTTTTTTCCACTATTACCCACTTAGCGCTACGAATGTCCAGTTGCATATTCTACAGACAGAGTGTTTGAAAACTGCTCAATCAAAAGTATGGTTTAACTCTGTTAGCTGAATGCTCAGATCAGAAAGGAGTTTCACAGAATGCTTCTGTGTAGTTTATATTTGAATATATTCCTTTTTCCACTACTACGCTCTTAGCGCTCCAAATGTCCAGTTGCATTTTCTACAGAAAGAGTGTTCAGATCTGCTCAATCAAAAGTATGGTTTAACTCTGTTAGCTGAATGCACAGATCAGAAAGAAGTTTCACCGAATGATTCTGTGTAGTTTATATTTGAAGACATTCCTTTTTCCACTATTACCCTCTTAGCGCTCCGAATCTCCACTTGCATTTTCTACAAAAAGAGTGTTTCATAACTGCTCAATCAAAAATATGTTTTATCTCTGTTAACTGAATTTACAGATCAGAAATAAGTTTCACAGAATGCATCTGTGTAGTTTTTATTAGAAGATATTCTTTTTCCCAATGTAGGCCTCTTTGCGCTTAGCATGTCCAATTGCAGTTTCTACAGAAAGAGTGTTTCAGAACGGCTCAATCAAAAGTAAGGTTCAACTCTGTTAGTTGAATGCACAGAACAGAAAGAATTTTCACAGAATGCTACTGTGTAGTTTATATTTGAATATATTCCTTTTTCCAGTATTACCCTCTTAGCGCTCCGAATGTCCACTTGCATTTTCTACAGAAAGAGTGTTCATAACTGCGCAATCAAACGTATGGTTTAACTCTGTTAGCTTAATGAACATATCAGAAATAAGTTTCACACAATGCTTCTGTGTAGTTTTTATTTGAAGATATTATTTTTCCCAATAGAGGCCTCTTAGCGCTCAGAATGTCCAATTGCAGTTTCTACAGAAAGAGTGTTTCAGAAAGGCACAATCAAAAGTCAGGTTCAACTCTGTTAGTTGAATGCACAGAACAGAAAGAAGTTTCATACAATGCTTCTGTGTAGTTTATATTTGAACATATTCTTTTTTCCACTATTACCCACTTAGCGCTACGAATGTCCAGTTGCATTTTCTACAGACAGAGTGTTTCAAAACTGCTCAATCAAAAGTATGGTTTAACTCTGTTAGCTGAATGCTCAGATCAGAAAGAAGTTTCACAGAATGCTTCTGTGTAGTTTATATTTGAATATATTCCTTTTTCCACTACTAATCTCTTAGCGCTCCAAATGTCCAGTTGCATTTTCTACAGAAAGAGTGTTCAGATCTGCTCAATCAAAAGGATGGTTTAACTCTGTTAGCTGAATGCACAGATCAGAAAGAAGTTTCACAGAATGATTCTGTGTAGTTTATATTTGAAGACATTCCTTTTTCCACTATTACCCTCTTAGCGCTCCGAATCTCCACTTGTATTTTCTACAGAAAGAGTGTTTCAGAACGGCTCAATCAAAACTAAGGTTCAACTCTTTAGTTGAACAAACAGAACAGAAAGAAGTTTCACACAATTCTTCTGTGTAGTTTTTATTTGTAGACATTCTTTTTCCCAATATAGGCCTCTTAGCGCTCAGAATGTCCAATTGCAGTTTCTACAGAAAGAGTGTTTCAGAACGGCTCAATCAAAAGTAAGGTTCAACTCTGTTAGTTGAATGCACGGAAGAGAAAGAAGTTTCATACAATGCTTCTGTGTAGTTTATATTTGAACATATTCTTTTTTCCACTATTACCCACTTAGCGCTAAGAATGTCCCGTTGCATTTTCTACAGACAGAGTGTTTCAAAACTGCTCAATCAAAAGTATGGTTTAACTCTGTTAGCTGAATGCTCAGATCAGAAAGAAGTTTCACAGAATGCTTCTGTGTAGTTTATATTTGAATATATTCCTTTTTCCACTACTACGCTCTTAGCGCTCCAAATGTCCAGTTGCATTTTCTACAGAAAGAGTGTTCAGATCTGCTCAATCAAAAGTATGGTTTAACTCTGTTAGCTGAATGCACAGATCAGAAATAAGTTTCACCGAATGATTCTGTGTAGTTTATATTTGAAGACATTCCTTTTTCCACTATTAACCTCTTAGCGCTCCGAATCTCCACTTGCATTTTCTACAAAAAGAGTGTTTCATAACTGCTCAATCAAAAATATGTTTTATCTCTGTTAACTGAATTTACAGATCAGAAATAAGTTTCACAGAATGCATCTGTTTAGCTTTTATTTGAAGATATTCTTTTTCCCAATGTAGGCCTCTTAGCGCTTAGCATGTCCAATTGCAGTTTCTACAGAAAGAGTGTTTCAGAACGGCTCAATCAAAAGTAAGGTTCAACTCTGTTAGTTGAATGCACAGAACAGAAAGAATTTTCACAGAATGCTACTGTGTAGTTTATATTTGAATATATTCCTTTTTCCACTACTACTCTCTTAGCGCTCCAAATGTCCAGTTGCATTTTCTACAGAAAGAGTGTTCAGATCTGCTCAATCAAAAGTATGGTTTAACTCTGTTAGCTGAATGCACAGATCAGAAAGAAGTTTCACAGAATGATTCTGTGTAGTTTATATTTGGAGACATTCCTTTTTCCACTATTACCCTCTTAGCGCTCCGAATCTCCACTTGCATTTTCTACAGAAAGAGTGTTTCAGAACGGCTCAATCAAATCTAAGGTTCAAATCTTTTACTTGAACAAAAAGAACAGAAAGAAGTTTCACACAATTCTTCTGTGTAGTTTTTATTTGTAGACATTCTTTTTCCCAATATAGGCCTCTTAGCGCTCAGAATGTCCAATTGCAGTTTCTACAGAAAGAGTGTTTCAGAACGGCTCAATCAAAAGTAAGGTTCAACTCTGTTAGTTGAATGCACGGAACAGAAAGAAGTTTCATACAATGCTTCTGTGTAGTTTATATTTGAACATATTCTTTTTTCCACTATTACCCACTTAGCGCTACGAATGTCCAGTTGCATTTTCTACAGACAGAGTGTTTCAAAACTGCTCAATCAAAAGTATGGTTTAACTCTGTTAGCTGAATGCTCAGATCAGAAAGGAGTTTCACAGAATGCTTCTGTGTAGTTTATATTTGAATATATTCCTTTTTCCACTACTACGCTCTTAGCGCTCCAAATGTCCAGTTGCATTTTCTACAGAAAGAGTGTTCAGATCTGCTCAATCAAAAGTATGGTTTAACTCTGTTAGCTGAATGCACAGATCAGAAATAAGTTTCACCGAATGATTCTGTGTAGTTTATATTTGAAGACATTCCTTTTTCCACTATTAACTTCTTAGCGCTCCGAATCTCCACTTGCATTTTCTACAAAAAGAGTGTTTCATAACTGCTCAATCAAAAATATGTTTTATCTCTGTTAACTGAATTTACAGATCAGAAATAAGTTTCACAGAATGCATCTGTTTAGTTTTTATTTGAAGATATTCTTTTTCCCAATGTAGGCCTCTTAGCGCTTAGCATGTCCAATTGCAGTTTCTACAGAAAGAGTGTTTCAGAACGGCTCAATCAAAAGTAAGGTTCAACTCTGTTAGTTGAATGCACAGAACAGAAAGAATTTTCACAGAATGCTACTGTGTAGTTTATATTTGAATATATTCCTTTTTCCACTATTACCCTCTTAGCGCTCCGAATGTCCACTTGCATTTTCTACAGAAAGAGTGTTCAGAACTGCGCAATCAAAAGTACGGTTTAACTCTGTTAGCTTAATGAACATATCAGAAATTAGTTTGACACAATGCTTCTGTGTAGTTTTTATTTGAAGATATTATTTTTCCCAATAGAGGCCTCTTAGCGCTCAGAATGTCCAATTGCAGTTTCTACAGAAAGAGTGTTTCAGAAAGGCTCAATCGAAAGTAAGGTTCAACTCTGTTAGTTGAATGCACAGAACAGAAAGAAGTTTCATACAATGCTTCTGTGTAGTTTATATTTGAACATATTCTTTTTTCCACTATTACCCACTTAGCGCTACGAATGTCCAGTTGCATTTTCTACAGACAGAGTGTTTCAAAACTGCTCAATCAAAAGTATGGTTTAACTCTGTTAGCTGAATGCTCAGATCAGAAAGAAGTTTCACAGAATGCTTCTGTGTAGTTTATATTTGAATGTATTCCTTTTTCCACTACTAATCTCTTAGCGCTACAAATGTCCAGTTGCATTTTCTACAGAAAGAGTGTTCAGATCTGCTCAATCAAAAGTATGGTTTAACTCTGTTAGCTGAATGCACAGATCAGAAAGAAGTTTCACAGAATGATTCTGTGTAGTTTATATTTGGAGACATTCCTTTTTCCACTATTACCCTCTTAGCGCTCCGAATGTCCACTTGCATTTTCTACAGAAAGAGTGTTTCAGAACGGCTCAATCAAAACTAAGGTTCAACTCTTTTAGTTGAACAAACAGAACAGAAAGAAGTTTCACACAATTCTTCTGTGTAGTTTTTATTTGTAGACATTCTTTTTCCCAATATAGGCCTCTTAGCGCTCAGAATGTCCAATTGCAGTTTCTACAGAAAGAGTGTTTCAGAACGGCTCAATCAAAAGTAAGGTTCAACTCTGTTAGTTGAATGCACAGAACAGAAAGTATTTTCACAGAATGCTACTTTGTAGTTTATATTTGAATATATTCCTTTTTCCACTATTACCCTCTTAGCGCTCCGAATGTCCACTTGCACTTTCTACAGAAAGAGTGTTCAGAACTGCGCAATCAAAAGTATGGTTTAACTCTGTTAGCTTAATGAACATATCAGAAATAAGTTTCACACAATGCTTCTGTGTAGTTTTTATTTGAAGATATTATTTTTCCCAATAGTGGCCTCTTAGCGCTCAGAATGTCCAATTGCAGTTTCTACAGAAAGAGTGTTTCAGAAAGGCTCAATCAAATGTCAGGTTCAACTCTGTTAGTTGAATGCACAGAACAGAAAGTAGTTTCATACAATGCTTCTGTGTAGTTTATATTTGAACATATTCTTTTTTCCACTATTACCCACTTAGCGCTACGAATGTCCAGTTGCATTTTCTACAGACAGAGTGTTTCAAAACTGCTCAATCAAAAGTATGGTTTAACTCTGTTAGTTGAATGCTCAGATCAGAAAGAAGTTTCACAGAATGCTTCTGTGTAGTTTATATTTGAATATATTCCTTTTTCCACTACTACGCTCTTAGCGCTCCAAATGTCCAGTTGCATTTTCTACAGAAAGAGTGTTCAGATCTGCTCAATCAAAAGTATGGTTTAACACTGTTAGCTGAATGCACAGATCAGAAAGAAGTTTCACCGAATGATTCTGTGTAGTTTATATTTGAAGACATTCCTTTTTCCACTATTACCCTCAGCGCTCCGAATCTCCACTTGCATTTTCTACAAAAAGAGTGTTTCATAACTGCTCAATCAAAAATATGTTTTATCTCTGTTAACTGAATTTACAGATCAGAAACAAGTTTCACAGAATGCATCTGTGTAGTTTTTATTTGAAGATATTCTTTTTCCCTATGTAGGCCTCTTAGCGCTTAGCATGTCCAATTGCAGTTTCTACAGAAAGAGTGTTTCAGAACGGCTCAATCAAAAGTAAGGTTCAACTCTGTTAGTTGAATGCACAGAACAGAAAGAATTTTCACAGAATGCTACTGTGTAGTTTATATTTGAATATATTCCTTTTTCCACTATTACCCTCTTAGCGCTCCGAATGTCCACTTGCATTTTCTACAGAAAGAGTGTTCATAACTGCGCAATCAAACGTATGGTTTAACTCTGTTAGCTTAATGAACATATCAGAAATAAGTTTCACACAATGCTTCTGTGTAGTTTTTATTTGAAGATATTATTTTTCCCAATAGAGGCCTCTTAGCGCTCAGAATGTCCAATTGCAGTTTCTACAGAAAGAGTGTTTCAGAAAGGCTCAATCAAAAGTCAGGTTCAACTCTGTTAGTTGAATGCACAGAACAGAAAGTAGTTTCATACAATGCTTCTGTGTAGTTTATATTTGAACATATTCTTTTTTCCACTATTACCCACTTAGCGCTACGAATGTCCAGTTGCATTTTCTACAGACAGAGTGTTTCAAAACTGCTCAATCAAAAGTATGGTTTAACTCTGTTAGCTGAATGCTCAGATCAGAAAGAAGTTTCACAGAATGTTTCTGTGTAGTTTATTTTTGAATATATTCTTTTTCCGCTACTACTCTCTTAGCGCTCCAAATGTCCAGTTGCATTTTCTACAGAAAGAGTGTTCAGATCTGCTCAATCAAAAGTATGGTTTAACTCTGTTAGGTGAATGCACAGATCAGAAAGAAGTTTCACAGAATGATTCTGTGTAGTTTATATTTGGAGACATTCCTTTTTCCACTATTACCCTCTTAGCTCTCCGAATCTCCACTTGCATTTTCTACAGAAAGAGTGTTTCAGAACGGCTCAATCAAAACCAAGGTTCAACTCTTTTAGTTGAACAAACAGAACAGAAAGAAGTTTCACACAATTCTTCTGTGTAGTTTTTATTTGTAGACATTCTTTTTCCCAATATAGGCCTCCTAGCGCTCAGAATGTCCTATTGCAGTTTCTACAGAAAGAGTGTTTCAGAACGGCTCAATCAAAAGTAAGGTTCAACTCTGTTAGTTGAATGCACAGAACAGAGAGAAGTTTCATACAATGCTTCTGTGTAGTTTATATTTGAACATATTCTTTTTTCCACTATTACCCACTTAGCGCTACGAATGTCCAGTTGCATTTTCTACAGACAGAGTGTTTCAAAACTGCTCAATCAAAAGTATGGTTTAACTCTGTTAGCTGAATGCTCAGATCAGAAAGAAGTTTCACAGAATGCTTCTGTGTAGTTTATATTTGAATATATTCCTTTTTCCACTACTACTCTCTTAGCGCTCCAAATGTCCAGTTGCATTTTCTACAGAAAGAGTGTTCAGATCTCCTCAATCAAAAGTATGGTTTAACTCTGTTAGCTGAATGCACAGATCAGAAAGAAGTTTCACAGAATGATTCTGTGTAGTTTATATTTGGAGACATTCCTTTTTCCACTATTACCCTCTTAGCGCTCCGAATCTCCACTTGCATTTTCTACAGAAAGAGTGTTTCAGAACGGCTCAATCAAAACTAAGGTTCAACTCTTTTAGTTGAACAAACAGAACAGAAAGAAGTTTCACCCAATTCTTCTGTGTAGTTTTTATTTGTAGACATTCTTTTTCCCAATATAGGCCTCTTAGCGCTCCGAATGTCCAATTGCAATTTCTACAGAAAGAGTGTTTCAGAACGGCTCAATCAAAAGTAAGGTTCAACTCTGTTAGTTGATTGCACAGAACAGAAAGAAGTTTCATACATTGCTTCTGTGTAGTTTATATTTGAACATATTCTTTTTTCCACTATTACCCACTTAGCGCTACGAATGTCCAGTTGCATTTTCTACAGACAGAGTGTTTCAAAACTGCTCAATCAAAAGTATGGTTTAACTCTGTTAGCTGAATGCTCAGATCAAAAAGAAGTTTCACAGAATGCTTCTGTGTAGTTTATATTTGAATATATTCCTTTTTCCACTACTACGCGCTTAGCGCTCAAAATGTCCAGTTGCATTTTCTACAGAAAGAGTGTTCAGATCTGCTCAATCAAAAGTATGGTTTAACTCTGTTAGCTGAATGCACAGATCAGAAAGAAGTTTCACCGAATGATTCTGTGTAGTTTATATTTGAAGACATTCCTTTTTCCACTATTACTCTCTTAGCGCTCCGAATCTCCACTTGCATTTTCTACAAAAAGAGTGTTTCATAACTGCTCAATCAAAAATATGTTTTATCTCTGTTAACTGAATTTACAGATCAGAAATAAGTTTCACAGAATGCATCTGTGTAGTTTTTATTTGAAGATATTCTTTTTCCCAATGTAGGCCTCTTAGCGCTTAGCATGTCCAATTGCAGTTTCTACAGAAAGAGTGTTTCAGAACGGCTCAATCAAAAGTAAGGTTCAACTCTGTTAGTTGAATGCACAGAACAGAAAGAATTTTCACAGAATGCTACTGTGTAGTTTATATTTGAATATATTCCTTTTTCCACTATTACCTTCTTAGCGCTCCGAATGTCCACTTGCATTTTCTACAGAAAGAGTGTTCAGAACTGCGCAATCAAAAGTATGGTTTAACTCTGTTAGCTTAATGAACATATCAGAAATAAGTTTCACACAATGCTTCTGTGTAGTTTTTATTTGAAGATATTATTTTTCCCAATAGAGGCCTCTTAGCGCTCAGAATGTCCAATTGCAGTTTCTACAGAAAGAGTGTTTCAGAACGGCTCAATCAAAAGTAAGGTTCAACTCTGTTAGTTGAATGCACAGAACAGAAAGAAGTTTCATACAATGCTTCTGTGTAGTTTATATTTGAACATATTCTGTTTTCCACTATTACCCACTTAGCGCTACGAATATCCCGTTGCATTTTCTACAGACAGAGTGTTTCAAAACTGCTCAATCAAAAGTATGGTTTAACTCTGTTAGCTGAATGCTCAGATCAGAAAGAAGTTTCACAGAATGCTTCTGTGTAGTTTATATTTGAATATATTACTTTTTCCACTACTACTCTCTTAGCGCTCCAAATGTCCAGTTTCATTTTCTGCAGAAAGAGTGTTCAGATCTCCTCAATCAAAAGTATGGTTTAACTCTGTTAGCTGAATGCACAGATCAGAAAGAAGTTTCACAGAATGATTCTGTGTAGTTTATATTTGGAGACATTCCTTTTTCCACTATTACCCTCTTAGCGCTCCGAATCTCCACTTGCATTTTCTACAGAAAGAGTGTTTCAGAACGGCTCAGTCAAAACTAAGGTTCAACACTTTTAGTTGAACAAACAGAACAGAAAGAATTTTCACACAATTCTTCTGTGTAGTTTTTATTTGTAGTCATTCTTTTTCCCAATATAGGCCTCTTAGCGCTCAGAATGTCCAATTGCAGTTTCTACAGAAAGAGTGTTTCAGAACGGCTCAATCAAAAGTAAGGTTCAACTCTGTTAGTTGAATGCACAGAACAGAAAGAAGTTTCATACAATGCTTCTGTGTAGTTTATATTTGAACATATTCTTTTTTCCACTATTACCCACTTAGCCCTACGAATGTCCAGTTGCATTTTCTACAGACAGAGTGTTTCAAAACTGCTCAATCAAAAGTATGGTTTAACTCTGTTAGCTGAATGCTCAGATCAGAAAGAAGTTTCACAGAATGCTTCTGTGTAGTTTATATTTGAATATATTCCTTTATCCCCTACTACGCTCTTAGCGCTCCAAATGTCCAGTTTCATTTTCTACAGAAAGAGTGTTCAGATCTGCTCAATCAAAAGTATGGTTTAACTCTGTTAGCTGAATGCACAGATCAGAAAGAAGTTTCACTGAATGATTCTGTGTAGTTTATATTTGAAGACATTCCTTTTTCCACTGTTACCCTCTTAGCACTCCGAATCTCCACTTGCATTTTATACAAAAAGTGTGTTTCATAACTGCTGAATCAAAAATATGTTTTACCTCTGTTAACTGAATTTACAGATCAGAAATAAGTTTCACAGAATGCATCTGTGTAGTTTTTATTTGAAGATATTCTTTTTCCCAATGTAGGCCTCTTAGCGCTTAGCATGTCCAATTGCAGTTTCTACAGAAAGAGTGTTTCAGAACGGCTCAATCAAAAGTAAGGTTCAACTGTGTTAGTTGAATGCACAGAACAGAAAGAATTTTCACACAATGCTACTGTGTAGTTTATATTTTAATATATTCCTTTTTCCACTATTACCCTCTTAGCGCTCCGAATGTCCACTTGCATTATCTACAGAAAGAGTGTTCAGAACTGCGCAATAAAAAGTATGGTTTAACTCTGTTAGCTTAATGAACATATCAGAAATAAGTTTCACACAATGCTTCTGTGTAGTTTTTATTTGAAGATATTATTTTTCCCAATAGAGGCCTCTTAGCGCTCAGAATGTCCAATTGCAGTTTCTACAGAAAGAGTGTTTCAGAAAGGCTCAATCAAAAGTAAGGTTCAACTCTGTTAGTTCAATGCACAGAACAGAAAGAAGTTTCATACAATGCTTCTGTGTAGTTTATATTTGAACATATTCTTTTTTCCACTATTACCCACTTAGCGCTACGAATGTCCCGTTGCATTTTCTACAGACAGAGTGTTTCAAAACTGCTCAATCAAAAGTATGGTTTACCTCTGTTAGCTGAATGCTCAGATCAGAAAGAAGTTTCACAGAATGCTTCTGTGTAGTTTATATTTGAATATATTCCTTTTTCCACTACTACTCTCTTAGCGCTCCAAATGTCCAGTTGCATTTTCTACAGAAAGAGTGTTCAGATCTGCTCAATCAAAAGTATGGTTTAACTCTGTTAGCTGAATGCACAGATCAGAAAGAAGTTTCACAGAATGATTCTGTGTAGTTTATATTTGAAGACATTCCTTTTTCCACTATTACCCTCTTAGCGCTCCGAATCTCCACTTGCATTTTCTACAAAAAGAGTGTTTCATAACTGCTCAATCAAAAATATGTTTTATCTCTGTTAACTGAATTTACAGATCAGAAATAAGTTTCACAGAATGCATCTGTGTAGTTTTTATTTGAAGATATTCTTTTTCCCAATGTAGGCCTCTTTGCGCTTAGCATGTCCAATTGCAGTTTCTACAGAAAGAGTGTTTCAGAACGGCTCAATCAAAAGTAAGGTTCAACTCTGTTAGTTGAATGCACAGAACAGAAAGAATTTTCACAGAATGCTACTGTGTAGTTTATATTTGAATATATTCCTTTTTCCACTATTACCCTCTTAGCGCTCCGAATGTCCACTTGCATTTTCTACAGAAAGAGTGTTCATAACTGCGCAATCAAACGTATGGTTTAACTCTGTTAGCTTAATGAACATATCAGAAATAAGTTTCACACAATGCTTCTGTGTAGTTTTTATTTGAAGATATTATTTTTCCCAATAGAGGCCTCTTAGCGCTCAGAATGTCCAATTGCAGTTTCTACAGAAAGAGTGTTTCAGAAAGGCTCAATCAAAAGTCAGGTTCAACTCTGTTAGTTGAATGCACAGAACAGAAAGTAGTTTCATACAATGCTTCTGTGTAGTTTATATTTGAACATATTCTTTTTTCCACTATTACCCACTTAGCGCTACGAATGTCCAGTTGCATTTTCTACAGACAGAGTGTTTCAAAACTGCTCAATCAAAAGTATGGTTTAACTCTGTTAGCTGAATGCTCAGATCAGAAAGAAGTTTCACAGAATGCTTCTGTGTAGTTTATATTTGAATATATTCCTTTTTCCACTACTACTCTCTTAGCGCTCCAAATGTCCAGTTGCATTTTCTACAGAAAGAGTGTTCAGATCTGCTCAATCAAAAGTATGGTTTAACTCTGTTAGCTGAATGCACAGATCAGAAAGAAGTTTCACAGAATGATTCTGTGTAGTTTATATTTGGAGACATTCCTTTTTCCACTATTACCCTCTTAGCGCTCCGAATCTCCACTTGTATTTTCTACAGAAAGAGTGTTTCAGAACGGCTCAATCAAAACTAAGGTTCAACTCTTTTAGTTGAACAAACAGAACAGAAAGAAGTTTCACACAATTCTTCTGTGTAGTTTTTATTTGTAGACATTCTTTTTCCCAATATAGGCCTCTTAGCGCTCAGAATGTCCAATTGCAGTTTCTACAGAAAGAGTGTTTCAGAACGGCTGAATCAAAAGTAAGGTTCAACTCTGTTAGTTGAATGCACAGAACAGAAAGAAGTTTCATACAATGCTTCTGTGTAGTTTATATTTGAACATATTCTTTTTTCCACTATTACCCACTTAGCGCTACGAATGTCCAGTTGCATTTTCTACAGACAGAGTGTTTCAAAACTGCTCAATCAAAAGTATGGTTTAACTCTGTTAGCTGAATGCTCAGATCAGAAAGAAGTTTCACAGAATGCTTCTGTGTAGTTTATATTTGAATATATTCCTTTTTCCACTACTACTCTCTTAGCGCTCCAAATGTCCAGTTGCATTTTCTACAGAAAGAGTGTTCAGATCTGCTCAATCAAAAGTATGGTTTAACTCTGTTAGCTGAATGCACAGATCAGAAAGAAGTTTCACAGAATGATTCTGTGTAGTTTATATTTGGAGACATTCCTTTTTCCACTATTACCCTCTTAGCGCTCCGAATCTCCACTTGCATTTTCTACAGAAAGAGTGTTTCAGAACGGCTCAATCAAATCTAAGGTTCAAATCTTTTACTTGAACAAAAAGAACAGAAAGAAGTTTCACACAATTCTTCTGTGTAGTTTTTATTTGTAGACATTCTTTTTCCCAATATAGGCCTCTTAGCGCTCAGAATGTCCAATTGCAGTTTCTACAGAAAGAGTGTTTGAGAACGGCTCAATCAAAAGTAAGGTTCAACTCTGTTAGTTGAATGCACGGAACAGAAAGAAGTTTCATACAATGCTTCTGTGTAGTTTATATTTGAACATATTCTTTTTTCCACTATTACCCACTTAGCGCTACGAATGTCCAGTTGCATTTTCTACAGACAGAGTGTTTCAAAACTGCTCAATCAAAAGTATGGTTTAACTCTGTTAGCTGAATGCTCAGATCAGAAAGGAGTTTCACAGAATGCTTCTGTGTAGTTTATATTTGAATATATTCCTTTTTCCACTACTACGCTCTTAGCGCTCCAAATGTCCAGTTGCATTTTCTACAGAAAGAGTGTTCAGATCTGCTCAATCAAAAGTATGGTTTAACTCTGTTAGCTGAATGCACAGATCAGAAAGAAGTTTCACCGAATGATTCTGTGTAGTTTATATTTGAAGACATTCCTTTTTCCACTATTAACCTCTTAGCGCTCCGAATCTCCACTTGCATTTTCTACAAAAAGAGTGTTTCATAACTGCTCAATCAAAAATATGTTTTATCTCTGTTAACTGAATTTACAGATCAGAAATAAGTTTCACAGAATGCATCTGTTTAGTTTTTATTTGAAGATATTCTTTTTCCCAATGTAGGCCTCTTAGCGCTTAGCATGTCCAATTGCAGTTTCTACAGAAAGAGTGTTTCAGAACGGCTCAATCAAAAGTAAGGTTCAACTCTGTTAGTTGAATGCACAGAACAGAAAGAATTTTCACAGAATGCTACTGTGTAGTTTATATTTGAATATATTCCTTTTTCCACTATTACCCTCTTAGCGCTCCGAATGTCCACTTGCATTTTCTACAGAAAGAGTGTTCAGAACTGCGCAATCAAAAGTACGGTTTAACTCTGTTAGCTTAATGAACATATCAGAAATTAGTTTGACACAATGCTTCTGTGTAGTTTTTATTTGAAGATATTATTTTTCCCAATAGAGGCCTCTTAGCGCTCAGAATGTCCAATTGCAGTTTCTACAGAAAGAGTGTTTCAGAAAGGCTCAATCGAAAGTAAGGTTCAACTCTGTTAGTTGAATGCACAGAACAGAAAGAAGTTTCATACAATGCTTCTGTGTAGTTTATATTTGAACATATTCTTTTTTCCACTATTACCCACTTAGCGCTACGAATGTCCAGTTGCATTTTCTACAGACAGAGTGTTTCAAAACTGCTCAATCAAAAGTATGGTTTAACTCTGTTAGCTGAATGCTCAGATCAGAAAGAAGTTTCACAGAATGCTTCTGTGTAGTTTATATTTGAATGTATTCCTTTTTCCACTACTAATCTCTTAGCGCTCCAAATGTCCAGTTGCATTTTCTACAGAAAGAGTGTTCAGATCTGCTCAATCAAAAGTATGGTTTAACTCTGTTAGCTGAATGCACAGATCAGAAAGAAGTTTCACAGAATGATTCTGTGTAGTTTATATTTGGAGACATTCCTTTTTCCACTATTACCCTCTTAGCGCTCCGAATGTCCACTTGTATTTTCTACAGAAAGAGTGTTTCAGAACGGCTCAATCAAAACTAAGGTTCAACTCTTTTAGTTGAACAAACAGATCAGAAAGAAGTTTCACACAATTCTTCTGTGTAGTTTTTATTTGTAGACATTCTTTTTCCCAATATAGGCCTCTTAGCGCTCAGAATGTCCAATTGCAGTTTCTACAGAAAGAGTGTTTCAGAACGGCTCAATCAAAAGTAAGGTTCAACTCTGTTAGTTGAATGCACAGAACAGAAAGTATTTTCACAGAATGCTACTTTGTAGTTTATATTTGAATATATTCCTTTTTCCACTATTACCCTCTTAGCGCTCCGAATCTCCACTTGCATTTTCTACAAAAAGAGTGTTTCATAACTGCTCAATCAAAAATATGTTTTATCTCTGTTAACTGAATTTACAGATCAGAAATAGGTTTCACAGAATGCATCTGTGTAGTTTTTATTTGAAGATATTCTTTTTCCCAATGTAGGCCTCTGAGCGCTTAGCATGTCCAATTGCAGTTTCTGCAGAAAGAGTGTTTCAGAACGGCTCAATCAAAAGTAAGGTTCAACTCTGTTAGTTGAATGCACAGAACAGAAAGAATTTTCACAGAATGCTACTGTGTAGTTTATATTTGAATATATTCCTTTTTCCACTATTACCCTCTTAGCGCTCCGAATGTCCACTTGCATTTTCTACAGAAAGAGTGTTCAGAACTGCGCAATCAAAAGTATGGTTTAACTCTGTTAGCTTAATGAACATATCAGAAATAAGTTTCACACAATGCTTCTGTGTAGTTTTTATTTGAAGATATTATTTTTCCCAATAGAGGCCTCTTAGCGCTCAGAATGTCCAATTGCAGTTTCTACAGAAAGAGTGTTTCAGAACGGCTCAATCAAAAGTAAGGTTCAAATCTGTTAGTTGAATGCACAGAACAGAAAGAAGTTTCATACAATGCTTCTGTGTAGTTTATATTTGAACATATCCTTTTTTCCACTATTACCCACTTAGCGCTACGAATGTCCAGTTGCATTTTCTACAGACAGAGTGTTTCAAAACTGCTCAATCAAAAGTATGGTTTAACTCTGTTAGCTGAATGCTCAGATCAGAAAGAAGTTTCACAGAATGCTTCTGTGTAGTTTATATTTGAATATATTCCTTTTTCCACTACTACTCTCTTAGCGCTCCAAATGTCCAGTTGCATTTTCTACAGAAAGAGTGTTCAGATCTGCTCAATCAAAAGTATGGTTTAACTCTGTTAGCTGAATGCACAGATCAGAAAGAAGTTTCACAGAATGATTCTGTGTAGTTTATATTTGGAGACATTCCTTTTTCCACTATTACCCTCTTAGCGCTCCGAATCTCCACTTGCATTTTCTACAGAAAGAGTGTTTCAGAACGGCTCAATCAAAACTAAGTTTCAACTCTATTAGTTGAACAAACAGAACAGAAAGAAGTTTCACACAATTCTTCTGTGTAGTTTTTATTTGTAGACATTCTTTTTCCCAATATAGGCCTCCTAGCGCTCAGAATGTCCATTTGCACTTTCTACAGAAAGAGTGTTTCAGAACGGCTCAATCAAAAGTAATGTTCAACTCTGTTAGTTGAATGCACAGAACAGAAAGAAGTTTCATACAATGCTTCTGTGTAGTTTATATTTGAACATATTCTTTTTTCCACTATTACCCACTTAGCGCTACGAATGTCCAGTTGCATTTTCTACAGACAGAGTGTTTCAAATCTGCTCAATCAAAAGTATGGTTTAACTCTGTTAGCTGAATGCTCAGATCAGAAAGAAGTTTCACAGAATGCTTCTGTGTAGTTTATATTTGAATATATTCCTTTTTCCACTACTACGCTCTTAGCGCTCCAAATGTCCAGTTGCATTTTCTACAGAAAGAGTGTTCAGATCTGCTCAATCAAAAGTATGATTTAACTCTGTTAGCTGAGTGCACAGATCAGAAAGAAGTTTCACCGAATGATTCTGTGTAGTTTATATTTGAAGACATTCCTTTTTCCACTATTACCCTCTTAGCGCTCTGAATCTCCACTTGCATTTTCTAGAAAAAGAGTGTTTCATAACTGCTCAATCAAAAATATGTTTTATCTCTGTTAACTGAATTTACAGATCAGAAACAAGTTTCACAGAATGCATCTGTGTAGTTTTTATTTGAAGATATTCTTTTTCCCAATGTAGGCCTCTTAGCGCTTAGCATGTCCAATTGCAGTTTCTACAGAAAGAGTGTTTCAGAACGGCTCAATCAAAAGTAAGGTTCAACTCTGTTAGTTGAATGCACAGAACAGAAAGAATTTTCACAGAATGCTACTGTGTAGTTTATATTTGAATATATTCCTTTTTCCACTATTACCCTCTTAGCGCTCCGAATGTCCACTTGTATTTTCTACAGAAAGAGTGTTCAGAACTGCGCAATCAAAAGTATGGTTTAACTCTGTTAGCTTAATGAACATATCAGAAATAAGTTTCACACAATGCTTCTGTGTAGTTTTTATTTGAAGATATTATTTTTCAGAATAGAGGCCTCTTAGCGCTCAGAATGTCCAATTGCGGTTTCTACAGAAAGAGTGTTTCAGAAAGGCTCAATCAAAAGTAAGGTTCAACTCTGTTAGTTGAATGCACAGAACAGAAAGAAGTTTCATACAATGCTTCTGTGTAGTTTATATTTGAACATATTCTTTTTTCCACTATTACCCACTTAGCGCTACGAATGTCCCGTTGCATTTTCTACAGACAGAGTGTTTCAAAACTGCTCAATCAAAAGTATGGTTTAACTCTGTTAGCTGAATGCTCAGATCAGAAAGAAGTTTCACAGAATGTTTCTGTGTAGTTTATTTTTGAATATATTCTTTTTCCGCTACTACTCTCTTAGCGCTCCAAATGTCCAGTTGCATTTTCTACAGAAAGAGTGTTCAGATCTGCTCAATCAAAAGTATGGTTTAACTCTGTTAGGTGAATGCACAGATCAGAAAGAAGTTTCACAGAATGATTCTGTGTAGTTTATATTTGGAGACATTCCTTTTTCCACTATTACCCTCTTAGCTCTCCGAATCTCCACTTGCATTTTCTACAGAAAGAGTGTTTCAGAACGGCTCAATCAAAATCGAGGTTCAACTCTTTTAGTTGAACAAACAGAACAGAAAGAAGTTTCACACAATTCTTCTGTGTAGTTTTTATTTGTAGACATTCTTTTTCCCAATATTGGCCTCCTAGCGCTCAGAATGTCCTATTGCAGTTTCTACAGAAAGAGTGTTTCAGAACGGCTCAATCAAAAGTAAGGTTCAACTCTGTTAGTTGAATGCACAGAACAGAGAGAAGTTTCATACAATGCTTCTGTGTAGTTTATATTTGAACATATTCTTTTTTCCACTATTACCCACTTAGCGCTACGAATGTCCAGTTGCATTTTCTACAGACAGAGTGTTTCAAAACTGCTCAATCAAAAGTATGGTTTAACTCTGTTAGCTGAATGCTCAGATCAGAAAGAAGTTTCACAGAATGCTTCTGTGTAGTTTATATTTGAATATATTCCTTTTTCCACTACTACGCTCTTAGCGCTCCAAATGTCCAGTTGCATTTTATACAGAAAGAGTGTTCAGATCTGCTCAATCAAAAGTATGGTTTAACTCTGTTAGCTGAATGCACAGATCAGAAAGAAGTTTCACCGAATGATTCTGTGTAGTTTATATTTGAAGACATTCCCTTTTCCACTATTACCGTCTTAGCGCTCCGAATCTCCACTTCCATTTTCTACAAAAAGAGTGATTCATAACTGCTCAATCAAAAATATGTTTTATCTCTGTTAACTGAATTTACAGATCAGAAATAAGTTTCACAGAATGCATCTGTGTAGTTTTTATTTGAAGATATTCTTTTTCCCAGTGTAGGCCTCTTAGCGCTTAGCATGTCCAATTGCAGTTTCTACAGAAAGAGTGTTTCAGAACGGCTCAATCAAAAGTAAGGTTCAACTCTGTTAGTTGAATGCACAGAACAGAAAGAATTTTCACAGAATGCTACTGTGTAGTTTATATTTGAATATATTCCTTTTTCCACTATTACCCTCTTAGCGCTCCGAATGTCCACTTGCATTTTCTACAGAAAGAGTGTTCAGAACTGCGCAATCAAAAGTATGGTTTAACTCTGTTAGCTTAATGAACATATCAGAAATAAGTTTCACACAATGCTTCTGTGTAGTTTTTATTTGAAGATATTATTTTTCCCAATAGAGGCCTCTTAGCGCTCAGAATGTCCAATTGCAGTTTCTACAGAAAGAGAGTTTCAGAAAGGCTCAATCAAAAGTAAGGTTCAACTCTGTTAGTTGAATGCACAGAACAGAAAGAAGTTTCATACAATGCTTCTGTGTAGTTTATATTTGAACATATTCTTTTTTCCACTATTACCCACTTAGCGCTACGAATGTCCAGTTGCATTTTCTACAGACAGAGTGTTTCAAAACTGCTCAATCAAAAGTATGGTTTAACTCTGTTAGCTGAATGCTCAGATCAGAAAGAAGATTCACAGAATGCTTCTGTGTAGTTTATATTTGAATATATTCCTTTTTCCACTACTACTCTCTTAGCGCTCCAAATGTCCAGTTGCATTTTCTACAGAAAGAGTGTTCAGATCTGCTCAATCAAAAGTATGGATTAACTCTGTTAGCTGAATGCACAGATCAGAAAGAAGTTTCACCGAATGATTCTGTGTAGTTTATATTTGAAGACATTCCTTTTTCCACTATTACCCTCTTAGCGCTCCGAATCTCCACTTGCATTTTCTACAAAAAGAGTGTTTCATAACTGCTCAATCAAAAATATGTTTTATCTCTGTTAACTGAATTTACAGATCAGAAATAAGTTTCACAGAATGCATCTGTGTAGTTTTTATTTGAAGATATTCTTTTTCCCAATGTAGGCCTCTGAGCGCTTAGCATGTCCAATTGCAGTTTCTGCAGAAAGAGTGTTTCAGAACGGCTCAATCAAAAGTAAGGTTCAACTCTGTTAGTTGAATGCACAGAACAGAAAGAATTTTCACAGAATGCTACTGTGTAGTTTATATTTGAATATATTCCTTTTTCCACTATTACCCTCTTAGCGCTCCGAATCTCCACTTGCATTTTCTACAGAAAGAGTGTTCAGAACTGCGCAATCAAAATATGGTTTAACTCTGTTAGCTTAATGAACATATCAGAAATAAGTTTCACACAATGCTTCAGTGTAGTTTTTATTTGAAGATATTATTTTTCAGAATAGAGACCTCTTAGCGCTCAGAAAGTCCAATTGCAGTTTCTACAGAAAGAGTGTTTCAGAAAGGCTCAATCAAAAGTAAGGTTCAACTCTGTTAGTTGAATGCACAGAACAGAAAGAAGTTTCATACAATGCTTCTGTGTAGTTTATATTTGAACATATCCTTTTTTCCACTATTACCCACTTAGCGCTACGAATGTCCAGTTGCATTTTCTACAGACAGAGTGTTTCAAAACTGCTCAATCAAAAGTATGGTTTAACTCTGTTAGCTGAATGCTAAGATCAGAAAGAAGTTTCACAGAATGCTTCTGTGTAGTTTATATCTGAATATATTCCTTTTTCCACTACTACTCCCTTAGCGCTCCAAATGTCCAGTTGCATTTTCTACAGAAAGAGTGTTCAGATCTGCTCAATCAAAAGTATGGTTTAACTCTGTTAGGTGAATGCACAGATCAGAAAGAAGTTTCACAGAATGATTCTGTGTAGTTTATATTTGGAGACATTCCTTTTTCCACTATTACCTTCTTAGCTCTCCGAATCTCCACTTGCATTTTCTACAGAAAGAGTGTTTCAGAACGGCTCAATCAAAACCAAGGTTCAACTCCTTTAGTTGAACAAACAGAACAGAAAGAAGTTTCACACAATTCTTCTGTGTAGTTTTTATTTGTAGACATTCTTTTTCCCAATATAGGCCTCCTAGCGCTCAGAATGTCCTATTGCAGTTTCTACAGAAAGAGTGTTTCAGAACGGCTCAATCAAAAGTAAGGTTCAACTCTGTTAGTTGAATGCACAGAACAGAGAGAAGTTTCATACAATGCTTCTGTGTAGTTTATATTTGAACATATTCTTTTTTTCCACTATTACCCACTTAGCGCTACGAATGTCCAGTTGCATTTTCTACAGACAGAGTGTTTCAAAACTGCTCAATCAAAAGTATGGTTTAACTCTGTTAGCTGAATGCTCAGATCAGAAAGAAGTTTCACAGAATGCTTCTGTGTAGTTTATATTTGAATATATTCCTTTTTCCACTACTACGCTCTTAGCGCTCCAAATGTCCAGTTGCATTTTATACAGAAAGAGTGTTCAGATCTGCTCAATCAAAAGTATGGTTTAACTCTGTTAGCTGAATGCACAGATCAGAAAGAAGTTTCACCGAATGATTCTGTGTAGTTTATATTTGAAGACATTCCCTTTTCCACTATTACCCTCTTAGCGCTCCGAATCTCCACTTCCATTTTCTACAAAAAGAGTGATTCATAACTGCTCAATCAAAAATATGTTTTATCTCTGTTAACTGAATTTACAGATCAGAAATAAGTTTCACAGAATGCATCTGTGTAGTTTTTATTTGAAGATATTCTTTTTCCCAATGTAGGCCTCTTAGCGCTTAGCATGTCCAATTGCAGTTTCTACAGAAAGAGTGTTTCAGAACGGCTCAATCAAAAGTAAGGTTCAACTCTGTTAGTTGAATGCACAGAACAGAAAGAATTTTCACAGAATGCTACTGTGTAGTTTATATTTGAATATATTCCTTTTTCCACTATTACCCTCTTAGCGCTCCGAATGTCCACTTGCATTTTCTACAGAAAGAGTGTTCAGAACTGCGCAATCAAAAGTATGGTTTAACTCTGTTAGCTTAATGAACATATCAGAAATAAGTTTCACACAATGCTTCTGTGTAGTTTTTATTTGAAGATATTATTTTTCCCAATAGAGGCCTCTTAGCGCTCAGAATGTCCAATTGCAGTTTCTACAGAAAGAGAGTTTCAGAAAGGCTCAATCAAAAGTAAGGTTCAACTCTGTTAGTTGAATGCACAGAACAGAAAGAAGTTTCATACAATGCTTCTGTGTAGTTTATATTTGAACATATTCTTTTTTCCACTATTACCCACTTAGCGCTACGAATGTCCAGTTGCATTTTCTACAGACAGAGTGTTTCAAAACTGCTCAATCAAAAGTATGGTTTAACTCTGTTAGCTGAATGCTCAGATCAGAAAGAAGTTTCACAGAATGCTTCTGTGTAGTTTATATTTGAATATATTCCTTTTTCCACTACTACTCTCTTAGCGCTCCAAATGTCCAGTTGCATTTTCTACAGAAAGAGTGTTCAGATCTGCTCAATCAAAAGTATGGTTTAACTCTGTTAGCTGAATGCACAGATCAGAAAGAAGTTTCACAGAATGATTCTGTGTAGTTTATATTTGGAGACATTCCTTTTTCCACTATTACCCTCTTAGCGCTCCGAATCTCCACTTGCATTTTCTACAGAAAGAGTGTTTCAGAACGGCTCAATCAAAACTAAGGTTCAAGACTTTTAGTTGAACAAACAGAACAGAAAGAAGTTTCACACAATTCTTCTGTGTAGTTTTTATTTGTAGACATTCTTTTTCCCAATATAGGCCTCTTAGCGCTCAGATTGTCCAATTGCAGTTTCTACAGAAAGAGTGTTTCAGAACGGCTCAATCAAAAGTAAGGTTCAACTCTGTTAGTTGAATGCACAGAACAGAAAGAAGTTTCATACAATGCTTCTGTGTAGTTTATATTTGAACATATTCTTTTTTCCACTATTACCCACTTAGCGCTACGAATGTCCAGTTGCATTTTCTACAGACAGAGTGTTTCAAAACTGCTCAATCAAAAGTATGGTTTAACTCTGTTAGCTGAATTCTCAGATCAGAAAAAAGTTTCACCGAATGCTTCTGTGTAGTTTATATTTGAATATATTCCTTTTTCCACTACTACGCTCTTAGCGCTCCAAATGTCCAGTTGCATTTTCTACAGAACGAGTGTTCAGATCTGCTCAATCAAAAGTATGGTTTAACTCTGTTAGCTGAATGCACAGATCAGAAAGAAGTTTCACCGAATGATTCTGTGTAGTTTATATTTGAAGACATTCCTTTTTCCACTATTACCCTCTTAGCGCTCCGAATCTCCACTTGCATTTTCTACAAAAAGAGTGTTTCATAACTGCTCAATCAAAAATATGTTTTATCTCTGTTAACTGAATTTACAGATCAGAAATAAGTTTCACAGAATGCATCTGTGTAGTTTTTATTTGAAGATATTCTTTTTCCCAATGTAGGCCTCTGAGCGCTTAGCATGTCCAATTGCAGTTTCTGCAGAAAGAGTGTTTCAGAACGGCTCAATCAAAAGTAAGGTTCAACTCTGTTAGTTGAATGCACAGAACAGAAAGAATTTTCACAGAATGCTACTGTGTAGTTTATATTTGAATATATTCCTTTTTCCACTATTACCCTCTTAGCGCTCCGAATCTCCACTTGCATTTTCTACAGAAAGAGTGTTCAGAACTGCGCAATCAAAATATGGTTTAACTCTGTTAGCTTAATGAACATATCAGAAATAAGTTTCACACAATGCTTCAGTGTAGTTTTTATTTGAAGATATTATTTTTCAGAATAGAGACCTCTTAGCGCTCAGAAAGTCCAATTGCAGTTTCTACAGAAAGAGTGTTTCAGAAAGGCTCAATCAAAAGTAAGGTTCAACTCTGTTAGTTGAATGCACAGAACAGAAAGAAGTTTCATACAATGCTTCTGTGTAGTTTATATTTGAACATATCCTTTTTTCCACTATTACCCACTTAGCGCTACGAATGTCCAGTTGCATTTTCTACAGACAGAGTGTTTCAAAACTGCTCAATCAAAAGTATGGTTTAACTCTGTTAGCTGAATGCTAAGATCAGAAAGAAGTTTCACAGAATGCTTCTGTGTAGTTTATATCTGAATATATTCCTTTTTCCACTACTACTCCCTTAGCGCTCCAAATGTCCAGTTGCATTTTCTACAGAAAGAGTGTTCAGATCTGCTCAATCAAAAGTATGGTTTAACTCTGTTAGCTGAATGCACAGATCAGAAAGAAGTTTCACAGAATGATTCTGTGTAGTTTATATTTGGAGACATTTCTTTTTCCACTTTTACCCTCTTAGCGCTCCGAATCTCCACTTGCATTTTCTACAGAAAGAGTGTTTCAGAACGGCTCAATCAAAACCAAGGTTCAACTCTTTTAGTTGAACAAACAGAACAGAAAGAAGTTTCACACAATTCTTCTGTGTAGTTTTTATTTGTAGACATTCTTTTTCCCAATATAGGCCTCCTAGCGCTCAGAATGTCCAATTGCACTTTCTACAGAAAGAGTGTTTCAGAACGGCTCAATCAAAAGTAATGTTCAACTCTGTTAGTTGAATGCACAGAACAGAAAGAAGTTTCATACAATGCTTCTGTGTAGTTTATATTTGAACATATTCTTTTTTCCACTATTACCCACTTAGCGCTACGAATGTCCAGTTGCATTTTCTACAGACAGAGTGTTTCAAATCTGCTCAATCAAAAGTATGGTTTAACTCTGTTAGCTGAATGCTCAGATCAGAAAGAAGTTTCACAGAATGCTTCTGTGTAGTTTATATTTGAATATATTCCTTTTTCCACTACTACGCTCTTAGCGCTCCAAATGTCCAGTTGCATTTTCTACAGAAAGAGTGTTCAGATCTGCTCAATCAAAAGTATGATTTAACTCTGTTAGCTGAATGCACAGATCAGAAAGAAGTTTCACCGAATGATTCTGTGTAGTTTATATTTGAAGACATTTCTTTTTCCACTATTACCCTCTTAGCGCTCCGAATCTCCACTTGCATTTTCTAGAAAAAGAGTGTTTCATAACTGCTCAATCAAAAATATGTTTTATCTCTGTTAACTGAATTTACAGATCAGAAATAAGTTTCACAGAATGCATCTGTGTAGTTTTTATTTGAAGATATTCTTTTTCCCAATGTAGGCCTCTTAGCGCTTAGCATGTCCAATTGCAGTTTCTACAGAAAGAGTGTTTCAGAACGGCTCAATCAAAAGTAAGGTTCAACTCTGTTAGTTGAATGCACAGAACAGAAAGAATTTTCACAGAATGCTACTGTGTAGTTTATATTTGAATATATTCCTTTTTCCACTATTACCCTCTTAGCGCTCCGAATGTCCACTTGTATTTTCTACAGAAAGAGTGTTCAGAACTGCGCAATCAAAAGTATGGTTTAACTCTGTTAGCTTAATGAACATATCAGAAATAAGTTTCACACAATGCTTCTGTGTAGTTTTTATTTGAAGATATTATTTTTCAGAATAGAGGCCTCTTAGCGCTCAGAATGTCCAATTGCGGTTTCTACAGAAAGAGTGTTTCAGAAAGGCTCAATCAAAAGTAAGGTTCAACTCTGTTAGTTGAATGCACAGAACAGAAAGAAGTTTCATACAATGCTTCTGTGTAGTTTATATTTGAACATATTCTTTTTTCCACTATTACCCACTTAGCGCTACGAATGTCCCGTTGCATTTTCTACAGACAGAGTGTTTCAAAACTGCTCAATCAAAAGTATGGTTTAACTCTGTTAGCTGAATGCTCAGATCAGAAAGAAGTTTCACAGAATGTTTCTGTGTAGTTTATTTTTGAATATATTCTTTTTCCGCTACTACTCTCTTAGCGCTCCAAATGTCCAGTTGCATTTTCTACAGAAAGAGTGTTCAGATCTGCTCAATCAAAAGTATGGTTTAACTCTGTTAGGTGAATGCACAGATCAGAAAGAAGTTTCACAGAATGAGTCTGTGTAGTTTATATTTGGAGACATTCCTTTTTCCACTATTACCCTCTTAGCTCTCCGAATCTCCACTTGCATTTTCTACAGAAAGAGTGTTTCAGAACGGCTCAATCAAAACCAAGGTTCAACTCCTTTAGTTGAACAAACAGAACAGAAAGAAGTTTCACACAATTCTTCTGTGTAGTTTTTATTTGTAGACATTCTTTTTCCCAATATAGGCCTCCTAGCGCTCAGAATGTCCTATTGCAGTTTCTACAGAAAGAGTGTTTCAGAACGGCTCAATCAAAAGTAAGGTTCAACTCTGTTAGTTGAATGCACAGAACAGAGAGAAGTTTCATACAATGCTTCTGTGTAGTTTATATTTGAACATATTCTTTTTTTCCACTATTACCCACTTAGCGCTACGAATGTCCAGTTGCATTTTCTACAGACAGAGTGTTTCAAAACTGCTCAATCAAAAGTATGGTTTAACTCTGTTAGCTGAATGCTCAGATCAGAAAGAAGTTTCACAGAATGCTTCTGTGTAGTTTATATTTGAATATATTCCTTTTTCCACTACTACGCTCTTAGCGCTCCAAATGTCCAGTTGCATTTTATACAGAAAGAGTGTTCAGATCTGCTCAATCAAAAGTATGGTTTAACTCTGTTAGCTGAATGCACAGATCAGAAAGAAGTTTCACCGAATGATTCTGTGTAGTTTATATTTGAAGACATTCCCTTTTCCACTATTACCCTCTTAGCGCTCCGAATCTCCACTTCCATTTTCTACAAAAAGAGTGATTCATAACTGCTCAATCAAAAATATGTTTTATCTCTGTTAACTGAATTTACAGATCAGAAATAAGTTTCACAGAATGCATCTGTGTAGTTTTTATTTGAAGATATTCTTTTTCCCAATGTAGGCCTCTTAGCGCTTAGCATGTCCAATTGCAGTTTCTACAGAAAGAGTGTTTCAGAACGGCTCAATCAAAAGTAAGGTTCAACTCTGTTAGTTGAATGCACAGAACAGAAAGAATTTTCACAGAATGCTACTGTGTAGTTTATATTTGAATATATTCCTTTTTCCACTATTACCCTCTTAGCGCTCCGAATGTCCACTTGCATTTTCTACAGAAAGAGTGTTCAGAACTGCGCAATCAAAAGTATGGTTTAACTCTGTTAGCTTAATGAACATATCAGAAATAAGTTTCACACAATGCTTCTGTGTAGTTTTTATTTGAAGATATTATTTTTCCCAATAGAGGCCTCTTAGCGCTCAGAATGTCCAATTGCAGTTTCTACAGAAAGAGAGTTTCAGAAAGGCTCAATCAAAAGTAAGGTTCAACTCTGTTAGTTGAATGCACAGAACAGAAAGAAGTTTCATACAATGCTTCTGTGTAGTTTATATTTGAACATATTCTTTTTTCCACTATTACCCACTTAGCGCTACGAATGTCCAGTTGCATTTTCTACAGACAGAGTGTTTCAAAACTGCTCAATCAAAAGTATGGTTTAACTCTTTTAGCTGAATGCTCAGATCAGAAAGAAGTTTCACAGAATGCTTCTGTGTAGTTTATATTTGAATATATTCCTTTTTCCACTACTACTCTCTTAGCGCTCCAAATGTCCAGTTGCATTTTCTACAGAAAGAGTGTTCAGATCTGCTCAATCAAAAGTATGGTTTAACTCTGTTAGCTGAATGCACAGATCAGAAAGAAGTTTCACAGAATGATTCTGTGTAGTTTATATTTGGAGACATTCCTTTTTCCACTATTACCCTCTTAGCGCTCCGAATCTCCACTTGCATTTTCTACAGAAAGAGTGTTTCAGAACGGCTCAATCAAAACTAAGGTTCAAGTCTTTTAGTTGAACAAACAGAACAGAAAGAAGTTTCACACAATTCTTCTGTGTAGTTTTTATTTGTAGACATTCTTTTTCCCAATATAGGCCTCTTAGCGCTCAGATTGTCCAATTGCAGTTTCTACAGAAAGAGTGTTTCAGAACGGCTCAATCAAAAGTAAGGTTCAACTCTGTTAGTTGAATGCACAGAACAGAAAGAAGTTTCATACAATGCTTCTGTGTAGTTTATATTTGAACATATTCTTTTTTCCACTATTACCCACTTAGCGCTACGAATGTCCAGTTGCATTTTCTACAGACAGAGTGTTTCAAAACTGCTCAATCAAAAGTATGGTTTAACTCTGTTAGCTGAATGCTCAGATCAGAAAAAAGTTTCACCGAATGCTTCTGTGTAGTTTATATTTGAATATATTCCTTTTTCCACTACTACGCTCTTAGCGCTCCAAATGTCCAGTTGCATTTTCTACAGAACGAGTGTTCAGATCTGCTCAATCAAAAGTATGGTTTAACTCTGTTAGCTGAATGCACAGATCAGAAAGAAGTTTCACCGAATGATTCTGTGTAGTTTATATTTGAAGACATTCCTTTTTCCACTATTACCCTCTTAGAGCTCCGAATCTCCACTTGCATTTTCTACAAAAAGAGTGTTTCATAACTGCTCAATCAAAAATATGTTTTATCTCTGTTAACTGAATTTACAGATCAGAAATAAGTTTCACAGAATGCATCTGTGTAGTTTTTATTTGAAGATATTATTTTTCCCAATGTAGGCCTCTGAGCGCTTAGCATGTCCAATTGCAGTTTCTGCAGAAAGAGTGTTTCAGAACGGCTCAATCAAAAGTAAGGTTCAACTCTGTTAGTTGAATGCACAGAACAGAAAGAATTTTCACAGAATGCTACTGTGTAGTTTATATTTGAATATATTCCTTTTTCCACTATTACCCTCTTAGCGCTCCGAATCTCCACTTGCATTTTCTACAGAAAGAGTGCTCAGAACTGCGCAATCAAAATATGGTTTAACTCTGTTAGCTTAATGAACATATCAGAAATAAGTTTCACACAATGCTTCAGTGTAGTTTTTATTTGAAGATATTATTTTTCAGAATAGAGACCTCTTAGCGCTCAGAAAGTCCAATTGCAGTTTCTACAGAAAGAGTGTTTCAGAAAGGCTCAATCAAAAGTAAGGTTCAACTCTGTTAGTTGAATGCACAGAACAGAAAGAAGTTTCATACAATGCTTCTGTGTAGTTTATATTTGAACATATCCTTTTTTCCACTATTACCCACTTAGCGCTACGAATGTCCAGTTGCATTTTCTACAGACAGAGTGTTTCAAAACTGCTCAATCAAAAGTATGGTTTAACTCTGTTAGCTGAATGCTAAGATCAGAAAGAAGTTTCACAGAATGCTTCTGTGTAGTTTATATCTGAATATATTCCTTTTTCCACTACTACTCCCTTAGCGCTCCAAATGTCCAGTTGCATTTTCTACAGAAAGAGTGTTCAGATCTGCTCAATCAAAAGTATGGTTTAACTCTGTTAGCTGAATGCACAGATCAGAAAGAAGTTTCACAGAATGATTCTGTGTAGTTTATATTTGGAGACATTCCTTTTTCCACTTTTACCCTCTTAGCGCTCCGAAACTCCACTTGCATTTTCTACAGAAAGAGTGTTTCAGAACGGCTCAATCAAAACCAAGGTTCAACTCTTTTAGTTGAACAAACAGAACAGAAAGAAGTTTCACACAATTCTTCTGTGTAGTTTTTATTTGTAGACATTCTTTTTCCCAATATAGGCCTCCTAGCGCTCAGAATGTCCAATTGCACTTTCTACAGAAAGAGTGTTTCAGAACGGCTCAATCAAAAGTAATGTTCAACTCTGTTAGTTGAATGCACAGAACAGAAAGAAGTTTCATACAATGCTTCTGTGTAGTTTATATTTGAACATATTCTTTTTTCCACTATTACCCACTTAGCGCTACGAATGTCCAGTTGCATTTTCTACAGACAGAGTGTTTCAAATCTGCTCAATCAAAAGTATGGTTTAACTCTGTTAGCTGAATGCTCAGATCAGAAAGAAGTTTCACAGAATGCTTCTGTGTAGTTTATATTTGAATATATTCCTTTTTCCACTACTACGCTCTTAGCGCTCCAAATGTCCAGTTGCATTTTCTACAGAAAGAGTGTTCAGATCTGCTCAATCAAAAGTATGATTTAACTCTGTTAGCTGAATGCACAGATCAGAAAGAAGTTTCACCGAATGATTCTGTGTAGTTTATATTTGAAGACATTTCTTTTTCCACTATTACCCTCTTATCGCTCCGAATCTCCACTTGCATTTTCTAGAAAAAGAGTGTTTCATAACTGCTCAATCAAAAATATGTTTTATCTCTGTTAACTGAATTTACAGATCAGAAATAAGTTTCACAGAATGCATCTGTGTAGTTTTTATTTGAAGATATTCTTTTTCCCAATGTAGGCCTCTGAGCGCTTAGCATGTCCAATTGCAGTTTCTGCAGAAAGAGTGTTTCAGAACGGCTCAATCAAAAGTAAGGTTCAACTCTGTTAGTTGAATGTACAGAACAGAAAGTATTTTCACAGAATGCTACTGTGTAGTTTATATTTGAATATAGTCCTTTTTCCACTATTACCCTCTTAGCGCTCCGAATCTCCACTTGCATTTTCTACAGAAAGAGTGTTCAGAACTGCGCAATCAAAATATGGTTTAACTCTGTTAGCTTAATGAACATATCAGAAATAAGTTTCACACAATGCTTCAGTGTAGTTTTTATTTGAAGATATTATTTTTCAGAATAGAGACCTCTTAGCGCTCAGAAAGTCCAATTGCAGTTTCTACAGAAAGAGTGTTTCAGAAAGGCTCAATCAAAAGTAAGGTTCAACTCTGTTAGTTGAATGCACAGAACAGAAAGAAGTTTCATACAATGCTTCTGTGTAGTTTATATTTGAACATATCCTTTTTTCCACTATTACCCACTTAGCGCTACGAATGTCCAGTTGCATTTTCTACAGACAGAGTGTTTCAAAACTGCTCAATCAAAAGTATGGTTTAACTCTGTTAGCTGAATGCTAAGATCAGAAAGAAGTTTCACAGAATGCTTCTGTGTAGTTTATATCTGAATATATTCCTTTTTCCACTACTACTCCCTTAGCGCTCCAAATGTCCAGTTGCATTTTCTACAGAAAGAGTGTTCAGATCTGCTCAATCAAAAGTATGGTTTAACTCTGTTAGCTGAATGCACAGATCAGAAAGAAGTTTCACAGAATGATTCTGTGTAGTTTATATTTGGAGACATTCCTTTTTCCACTTTTACCCTCTTAGCGCTCCGAATCTCCACTTGCATTTTCTACAGAAAGAGTGTTTCAGAACGGCTCAATCAAAACCAAGGTTCAACTCTTTTAGTTGAACAAACAGAACAGAAAGAAGTTTCACACAATTCTTCTGTGTAGTTTTTATTTGTAGACATTCTTTTTCCCAATATAGGCCTCCTAGCGCTCAGAATGTCCAATTGCACTTTCTACAGAAAGAGTGTTTCAGAACGGCTCAATCAAAAGTAATGTTCAACTCTGTTAGTTGAATGCACAGAACAGAAAGAAGTTTCATACAATGCTTCTGTGTAGTTTATATTTGAACATATTCTTTTTTCCACTATTACCCACTTAGCGCTACGAATGTCCAGTTGCATTTTCTACAGACAGAGTGTTTCAAATCTGCTCAATCAAAAGTATGGTTTAACTCTGTTAGCTGAATGCTCAGATCAGAAAGAAGTTTCACAGAATGCTTCTGTGTAGTTTATATTTGAATATATTCCTTTTTCCACTACTACGCTCTTAGCGCTCCAAATGTCCAGTTGCATTTTCTACAGAAAGAGTGTTCAGATCTGCTCAATCAAAAGTATGATTTAACTCTGTTAGCTGAATGCACAGATCAGAAAGAAGTTTCACCGAATGATTCTGTGTAGTTTATATTTGAAGACATTTCTTTTTCCACTATTACCCTCTTAGCGCTCCGAATCTCCACTTGCATTTTCTAGAAAAAGAGTGTTTCATAACTGCTCAATCAAAAATATGTTTTATCTCTGTTAACTGAATTTACAGATCAGAAATAAGTTTCACAGAATGCATCTGTGTAGTTTTTATTTGAAGATATTCTTTTTCCCAATGTAGGCCTCTTAGCGCTTAGCATGTCCAATTGCAGTTTCTACAGAAAGAGTGTTTCAGAACGGCTCAATCAAAAGTAAGGTTCAACTCTGTTAGTTGAATGCACAGAACAGAAAGAATTTTCACAGAATGCTACTGTGTAGTTTATATTTGAATATATTCCTTTTTCCACTATTACCCTCTTAGCGCTCCGAATGTCCACTTGTATTTTCTACAGAAAGAGTGTTCAGAACTGCGCAATCAAAAGTATGGTTTAACTCTGTTAGCTTAATGAACATATCAGAAATAAGTTTCACACAATGCTTCTGTGTAGTTTTTATTTGAAGATATTATTTTTCAGAATAGAGGCCTCTTAGCGCTCAGAATGTCCAATTGCGGTTTCTACAGAAAGAGTGTTTCAGAAAGGCTCAATCAAAAGTAAGGTTCAACTCTGTTAGTTGAATGCACAGAACAGAAAGAAGTTTCATACAATGCTTCTGTGTAGTTTATATTTGAACATATTCTTTTTTCCACTATTACCCACTTAGCACTACGAATGTCCCGTTGCATTTTCTACAGACAGAGTGTTTCAAAACTGCTCAATCAAAAGTATGGTTTAACTCTGTTAGCTGAATGCTCAGATCAGAAAGAAGTTTCACAGAATGTTTCTGTGTAGTTTATTTTTGAATATATTCTTTTTCCGCTACTACTCTCTTAGCGCTCCAAATGTCCAGTTGCATTTTCTACAGAAAGAGTGTTCAGATCTGCTCAATCAAAAGTATGGTTTAACTCTGTTAGGTGAATGCACAGATCAGAAAGAAGTTTCACAGAATGATTCTGTGTAGTTTATATTTGGAGACATTCCTTTTTCCACTATTACCCTCTTAGCTCTCCGAATCTCCACTTGCATTTTCTACAGAAAGAGTGTTTCAGAACGGCTCAATCAAAACCAAGGTTCAACTCCTTTAGTTGAACAAACAGAACAGAAAGAAGTTTCACACAATTCTTCTGTGTAGTTTTTATTTGTAGACATTCTTTTTCCCAATATAGGTCTCCTAGCGCTCAGAATGTCCTATTGCAGTTTCTACAGAAAGAGTGTTTCAGAACGGCTCAATCAAAAGTAAGGTTCAACTCTGTTAGTTGAATGCACAGAACAGAGAGAAGTTTCATACAATGCTTCTGTGTAGTTTATATTTGAACATATTCTTTTTTTCCACTATTACCCACTTAGCGCTACGAATGTCCAGTTGCATTTTCTACAGACAGAGTGTTTCAAAACTGCTCAATCAAAAGTATGGTTTAACTCTGTTAGCTGAATGCTCAGATCTGAAAGAAGTTTCACAGAATGCTTCTGTGTAGTTTATATTTGAATATATTCCTTTTTCCACTACTACGCTCTTAGCGCTCCAAATGTCCAGTTGCATTTTATACAGAAAGAGTGTTCAGATCTGCTCAATCAAAAGTATGGTTTAACTCTGTTAGCTGAATGCACAGATCAGAAAGAAGTTTCACCGAATGATTCTGTGTAGTTTATATTTGAAGACATTCCCTTTTCCACTATTACCCTCTTAGCGCTCCGAATCTCCACTTCCATTTTCTACAAAAAGAGTGATTCATAACTGCTCAATCAAAAATATGTTTTATCTCTGTTAACTGAATTTACAGATCAGAAATAAGTTTCACAGAATGCATCTGTGTAGTTTTTATTTGAAGATATTCTTTTTCCCAATGTAGGCCTCTTAGCGCTTAGCATGTCCAATTGCAGTTTCTACAGAAAGAGTGTTTCAGAACGGCTCAATCAAAAGTAAGGTTCAACTCTGTTAGTTGAATGCACAGAACAGAAAGAATTTTCACAGAATGCTACTGTGTAGTTTATATTTGAATATATTCCTTTTTCCACTATTACCCTCTTAGCGCTCCGAATGTCCACTTGCATTTTCTACAGAAAGAGTGTTCAGAACTGCGCAATCAAAAGTATGGTTTAACTCTGTTAGCTTAATGAACATATCAGAAATAAGTTTCACACAATGCTTCTGTGTAGTTTTTATTTGAAGATATTATTTTTCCCAATAGAGGCCTCTTAGCGCTCAGAATGTCCAATTGCAGTTTCTACAGAAAGAGAGTTTCAGAAAGGCTCAATCAAAAGTAAGGTTCAACTCTGTTAGTTGAATGCACAGAACAGAAAGAAGTTTCATACAATGCTTCTGTGTAGTTTATATTTGAACATATTCTTTTTTCCACTATTACCCACTTAGCGCTACGAATGTCCAGTTGCATTTTCTACAGACAGAGTGTTTCAAAACTGCTCAATCAAAAGTATGGTTTAACTCTGTTAGCTGAATGCTCAGATCAGAAAGAAGTTTCACAGAATGCTTCTGTGTAGTTTATATTTGAATATATTCCTTTTTCCACTACTACTCTCTTAGCGCTCCAAATGTCCAGTTGCATTTTCTACAGAAAGAGTGTTCAGATCTGCTCAATCAAAAGTATGGTTTAACTCTGTTAGCTGAATGCACAGATCAGAAAGAAGTTTCACAGAATGATTCTGTGTAGTTTATATTTGGAGACATTCCTTTTTCCACTATTACCCTCTTAGCGCTCCGAATCTCCACTTGCATTTTCTACAGAAAGAGTGTTTCAGAACGGCTCAATCAAAACTAAGGTTCAAGTCTTTTAGTTGAACAAACAGAACAGAAAGAAGTTTCACACAATTCTTCTGTGTAGTTTTTATTTGTAGACATTCTTTTTCCCAATATAGGCCTCTTAGCGCTCAGATTGTCCAATTGCAGTTTCTACAGAAAGAGTGTTTCAGAACGGCTCAATCAAAAGTAAGGTTCAACTCTGTTAGTTGAATGCACAGAACAGAAAGAAGTTTCATACAATGCTTCTGTGTAGTTTATATTTGAACATATTCTTTTTTCCACTATTACCCACTTAGCGCTACGAATGTCCAGTTGCATTTTCTACAGACAGAGTGTTTCAAAACTGCTCAATCAAAAGTATGGTTTAACTCTGTTAGCTGAATGCTCAGATCAGAAAAAAGTTTCACCGAATGCTTCTGTGTAGTTTATATTTGAATATATTCCTTTTTCCACTACTACGCTCTTAGCGCTCCAAATGTCCAGTTGCATTTTCTACAGAACGAGTGTTCAGATCTGCTCAATCAAAAGTATGGTTTAACTCTGTTAGCTGAATGCACAGATCAGAAAGAAGTTTCACCGAATGATTCTGTGTAGTTTATATTTGAAGACATTCCTTTTTCCACTATTACCCTCTTAGCGCTCCGAATCTCCACTTGCATTTTCTACAAAAAGAGTGTTTCATAACTGCTCAATCAAAAATATGTTTTATCTCTGTTAACTGAATTTACAGATCAGAAATAAGTTTCACAGAATGCATCTGTGTAGTTTTTATTTGAAGATATTCTTTTTCCCAATGTAGGCCTCTGAGCGCTTAGCATGTCCAATTGCAGTTTCTGCAGAAAGAGTGTTTCAGAACGGCTCAATCAAAAGTAAGGTTCAACTCTGTTAGTTGAATGCACAGAACAGAAAGAATTTTCACAGAATGCTACTGTGTAGTTTATATTTGAATATATTCCTTTTTCCACTATTACCCTCTTAGCGCTCCGAATCTCCACTTGCATTTTCTACAGAAAGAGTGTTCAGAACTGCGCAATCAAAATATGGTTTAACTCTGTTAGCTTAATGAACATATCAGAAATAAGTTTCACACAATGCTTCAGTGTAGTTTTTATTTGAAGATATTATTTTTCAGAATAGAGACCTCTTAGCGCTCAGAAAGTCCAATTGCAGTTTCTACAGAAAGAGTGTTTCAGAAAGGCTCAATCAAAAGTAAGGTTCAACTCTGTTAGTTGAATGCACAGAACAGAAAGAAGTTTCATACAATGCTTCTGTGTAGTTTATATTTGAACATATCCTTTTTTCCACTATTACCCACTTAGCGCTACGAATGTCCAGTTGCATTTTCTACAGACAGAGTGTTTCAAAACTGCTCAATCAAAAGTATGGTTTAACTCTGTTAGCTGAATGCTAAGATCAGAAAGAAGTTTCACAGAATGCTTCTGTGTAGTTTATATCTGAATATATTCCTTTTTCCACTACTACTCCCTTAGCGCTCCAAATGTCCAGTTGCATTTTCTACAGAAAGAGTGTTCAGATCTGCTCAATCAAAAGTATGGTTTAACTCTGTTAGCTGAATGCACAGATCAGAAAGAAGTTTCACAGAATGATTCTGTGTAGTTTATATTTGGAGACATTCCTTTTTCCACTTTTACCCTCTTAGCGCTCCGAATCTCCACTTGCATTTTCTACAGAAAGAGTGTTTCAGAACGGCTCAATCAAAACCAAGGTTCAACTCTTTTAGTTGAACAAACAGAACAGAAAGAAGTTTCACACAATTCTTCTGTGTAGTTTTTATTTGTAGACATTCTTTTTCCCAATATAGGCCTCCTAGCGCTCAGAATGTCCAATTGCACTTTCTACAGAAAGAGTGTTTCAGAACGGCTCAATCAAAAGTAATGTTCAACTCTGTTAGTTGAATGCACAGAACAGAAAGAAGTTTCATACAATGCTTCTGTGTAGTTTATATTTGAACATATTCTTTTTTCCACTATTACCCACTTAGCGCTACGAATGTCCAGTTGCATTTTCTACAGACAGAGTGTTTCAAATCTGCTCAATCAAAAGTATGGTTTAACTCTGTTAGCTGAATGCTCAGATCAGAAAGAAGTTTCACAGAATGCTTCTGTGTAGTTTATATTTGAATATATTCCTTTTTCCACTACTACGCTCTTAGCGCTCCAAATGTCCAGTTGCATTTTCTACAGAAAGAGTGTTCAGATCTGCTCAATCAAAAGTATGATTTAACTCTGTTAGCTGAATGCACAGATCAGAAAGAAGTTTCACCGAATGATTCTGTGTAGTTTATATTTGAAGACATTTCTTTTTCCACTATTACCCTCTTAGCGCTCCGAATCTCCACTTGCATTTTCTAGAAAAAGAGTGTTTCATAACTGCTCAATCAAAAATATGTTTTATCTCTGTTAACTGAATTTACAGATCAGAAATAAGTTTCACAGAATGCATCTGTGTAGTTTTTATTTGAAGATATTCTTTTTCCCAATGTAGGCCTCTGAGCGCTTAGCATGTCCAATTGCAGTTTCTGCAGAAAGAGTGTTTCAGAACGGCTCAATCAAAAGTAAGGTTCAACTCTGTTAGTTGAATGCACAGAACAGAAAGAATTTTCACAGAATGCTACTGTGTAGTTTATATTTGAATATAGTCCTTTTTCCACTATTACCCTCTTAGCGCTCCGAATCTCCACTTGCATTTTCTACAGAAAGAGTGTTCAGAACTGCGCAATCAAAATATGGTTTAACTCTGTTAGCTTAATGAACATATCAGAAATAAGTTTCACACAATGCTTCAGTGTAGTTTTTATTTGAAGATATTATTTTTCAGAATAGAGACCTCTTAGCGCTCAGAAAGTCCAATTGCAGTTTCTACAGAAAGAGTGTTTCAGAAAGGCTCAATCAAAAGTAAGGTTCAACTCTGTTAGTTGAATGCACAGAACAGAAAGAAGTTTCATACAATGCTTCTGTGTAGTTTATATTTGAACATATCCTTTTTTCCACTATTACCCACTTAGCGCTACGAATGTCCAGTTGCATTTTCTACAGACAGAGTGTTTCAAAACTGCTCAATCAAAAGTATGGTTTAACTCTGTTAGCTGAATGCTAAGATCAGAAAGAAGTTTCACAGAATGCTTCTGTGTAGTTTATATCTGAATATATTCCTTTTTCCACTACTACTCCCTTAGCGCTCCAAATGTCCAGTTGCATTTTCTACAGAAAGAGTGTTCAGATCTGCTCAATCAAAAGTATGGTTTAACTCTGTTAGCTGAATGCACAGATCAGAAAGAAGTTTCACAGAATGATTCTGTGTAGTTTATATTTGGAGACATTCCTTTTTCCACTTTTACCCTCTTAGCGCTCCGAATCTCCACTTGCATTTTCTACAGAAAGAGTGTTTCAGAACGGCTCAATCAAAACCAAGGTTCAACTCTTTTAGTTGAACAAACAGAACAGAAAGAAGTTTCACACAATTCTTCTGTGTAGTTTTTATTTGTAGACATTCTTTTTCCCAATATAGGCCTCCTAGCGCTCAGAATGTCCAATTGCACTTTCTACAGAAAGAGTGTTTCAGAACGGCTCAATCAAAAGTAATGTTCAACTCTGTTAGTTGAATGCACAGAACAGAAAGAAGTTTCATACAATGCTTCTGTGTAGTTTATATTTGAACATATTCTTTTTTCCACTATTACCCACTTAGCGCTACGAATGTCCAGTTGCATTTTCTACAGACAGAGTGTTTCAAATCTGCTCAATCAAAAGTATGGTTTAACTCTGTTAGCTGAATGCTCAGATCAGAAAGAAGTTTCACAGAATGCTTCTGTGTAGTTTATATTTGAATATATTCCTTTTTCCACTACTACGCTCTTAGCGCTCCAAATGTCCAGTTGCATTTTCTACAGAAAGAGTGTTCAGATCTGCTCAATCAAAAGTATGATTTAACTCTGTTAGCTGAATGCACAGATCAGAAAGAAGTTTCACCAAATGATTCTGTGTAGTTTATATTTGAAGACATTTCTTTTTCCACTATTACCCTCTTAGCGCTCCGAATCTCCACTTGCATTTTCTAGAAAAAGAGTGTTTCATAACTGCTCAATCAAAAATATGTTTTATCTCTGTTAACTGAATTTACAGATCAGAAATAAGTTTCACAGAATGCATCTGTGTAGTTTTTATTTGAAGATATTCTTTTTCCCAATGTAGGACTCTTAGCGCTTAGCATGTCCAATTGCAGTTTCTACAGAAAGAGTGTTTCAGAACGGCTCAATCAAAAGTAAGGTTCAACTCTGTTAGTTGAATGCACAGAACAGAAAGAATTTTCACAGAATGCTACTGTGTAGTTTATATTTGAATATATTCCTTTTTCCACTATTACCCTCTTAGCGCTCCGAATGTACACTTGTATTTTCTACAGAAAGAGTGTTCAGAACTGCGCAATCAAAAGTATGGTTTAACTCTGTTAGCTTAATGAACATATCAGAAATAAGTTTCACACAATGCTTCTGTGTAGTTTTTATTTGAAGATATTATTTTTCAGAATAGAGGCCTCTTAGCGCTCAGAATGTCCAATTGCGGTTTCTACAGAAAGAGTGTTTCAGAAAGGCTCAATCAAAAGTAAGGTTCAACTCTGTTAGTTGAATGCACAGAACAGAAAGAAGTTTCATACAATGATTCTGTGTAGTTTATATTTGAACATATTCTTTTTTCCACTATTACCCACTTAGCGCTACGAATGTCCCGTTGCATTTTCTACAGACAGAGTGTTTCAAAACTGCTCAATCAAAAGTATGGTTTAACTCTGTTAGCTGAATGCTCAGATCAGAAAGAAGTTTCACAGAATGTTTCTGTGTAGTTTATTTTTGAATATATTCTTTTTCCGCTACTACTCTCTTAGCGCTCCAAATGTCCAGTTGCATTTTCTACAGAAAGAGTGTTCAGATCTGCTCAATCAAAAGTATGGTTTAACTCTGTTAGGTGAATGCACAGATCAGAAAGAAGTTTCACAGAATGATTCTGTGTAGTTTATATTTGGAGACATTCCTTTTTCCACTATTACCCTCTTAGCTCTCCGAATCTCCACTTGCATTTTCTACAGAAAGAGTGTTTCAGAACGGCTCAATCAAAACCAAGGTTCAACTCCTTTAGTTGAACAAACAGAACAGAAAGAAGTTTCACACAATTCTTCTGTGTAGTTTTTATTTGTAGACATTCTTTTTCCCAATATAGGCCTCCTAGCGCTCAGAATGTCCTATTGCAGTTTCTACAGAAAGAGTGTTTCAGAACGGCTCAATCAAAAGTAAGGTTCAACTCTGTTAGTTGAATGCACAGAACAGAGAGAAGTTTCATACAATGCTTCTGTGTAGTTTATATTTGAACATATTATTTTTTTCCACTATTACCCACTTAGCGCTACGAATGTCCAGTTGCATTTTCTACAGACAGAGTGTTTCAAAACTGCTCAATCAAAAGTATGGTTTAACTCTGTTAGCTGAATGCTCAGATCAGAAAGAAGTTTCACAGAATGCTTCTGTGTAGTTTATATTTGAATATATTCCTTTTTCCACTACTACGCTCTTAGCGCTCCAAATGTCCAGTTGCATTTTATACAGAAAGAGTGTTCAGATCTGCTCAATCAAAAGTATGGTTTAACTCTGTTAGCTGAATGCACAGATCAGAAAGAAGTTTCACCGAATGATTCTGTGTAGTTTATATTTGAAGACATTCCCTTTTCCACTATTACCCTCTTAGCGCTCCGAATCTCCACTTCCATTTTCTACAAAAAGAGTGATTCATAACTGCTCAATCAAAAATATGTTTTATCTCTGTTAACTGAATTTACAGATCAGAAATAAGTTTCACAGAATGCATCTGTGTAGTTTTTATTTGAAGATATTCTTTTTCCCAATGTAGGCCTCTTAGCGCTTAGCATGTCCAATTGCAGTTTCTACAGAAAGAGTGTTTCAGAACGGCTCAATCAAAAGTAAGGTTCAACTCTGTTAGTTGAATGCACAGAACAGAAAGAATTTTCACAGAATGCTACTGTGTAGTTTATATTTGAATATATTCCTTTTTCCACTATTACCCTCTTAGCGCTCCGAATGTCCACTTGCATTTTCTACAGAAAGAGTGTTCAGAACTGCGCAATCAAAAGTATGGTTTAACTCTGTTAGCTTAATGAACATATCAGAAATAAGTTTCACACAATGCTTCTGTGTAGTTTTTATTTGAAGATATTATTTTTCCCAATAGAGGCCTCTTAGCGCTCAGAATGTCCAATTGCAGTTTCTACAGAAAGAGAGTTTCAGAAAGGCTCAATCAAAAGTAAGGTTCAACTCTGTTAGTTGAATGCACAGAACAGAAAGAAGTTTCATACAATGCTTCTGTGTAGTTTATATTTGAACATATTCTTTTTTCCACTATTACCCACTTAACGCTACGAATGTCCAGTTGCATTTTCTACAGACAGAGTGTTTCAAAACTGCTCAATCAAAAGTATGGTTTAACTCTGTTAGCTGAATGCTCAGATCAGAAAGAAGTTTCACAGAATGCTTCTGTGTAGTTTATATTTGAATATATTCCTTTTTCCACTACTACTCTCTTAGCGCTCCAAATGTCCAGTTGCATTTTCTACAGAAAGAGTGTTCAGATCTGCTCAATCAAAAGTATGGTTTAACTCTGTTAGCTGAATGCACAGATCAGAAAGAAGTTTCACAGAATGATTCTGTGTAGTTTATATTTGGAGACATTCCTTTTTCCACTATTACCCTCTTAGCGCTCCGAATCTCCACTTGCATTTTCTACAGAAAGAGTGTTTCAGAACGGCTCAATCAAAACTAAGGTTCAATTCTTTTAGTTGAACAAACAGAACAGAAAGAAGTTTCACACAATTCTTCTGTGTAGTTTTTATTTGTAGACATTCTTTTTCCCAATATAGGCCTCTTAGCGCTCAGATTGTCCAATTGCAGTTTCTACAGAAAGAGTGTTTCAGAACGGCTCAATCAAAAGTAAGGTTCAACTCTGTTAGTTGAATGCACAGAACAGAAAGAAGTTTCATACAATGCTTCTGTGTAGTTTATATTTGAACATATTCTTTTTTCCACTATTACCCACTTAGCGCTACGAATGTCCAGTTGCATTTTCTACAGACAGAGTGTTTCAAAACTGCTCAATCAAAAGTATGGTTTAACTCTGTTAGCTGAATGCTCAGATCAGAAAGAAGTTTCACCGAATGCTTCTGTGTAGTTTATATTTGAATATATTCCTTTTTCCACTACTACGCTCTTAGCGCTCCAAATGTCCAGTTGCATTTTCTACAGAACGAGTGTTCAGATCTGCTCAATCAAAAGTATGGTTTAACTCTGTTAGCTGAATGCACAGATCAGAAAGAAGTTTCACCGAATGATTCTGTGTAGTTTATATTTGAAGACATTCCTTTTTCCACTATTACCCTCTTAGCGCTCCGAATCTCCACTTGCATTTTCTACAAAAAGAGTGTTTCATAACTGCTCAATCAAAAATATGTTTTATCTCTGTTAACTGAATTTACAGATCAGAAATAAGTTTCACAGAATGCATCTGTGTAGTTTTTATTTGAAGATATTCTTTTTCCCAATGTAGGCCTCTGAGCGCTTAGCATGTCCAATTGCAGTTTCTGCAGAAAGAGTGTTTCAGAACGGCTCAATCAAAAGTAAGGTTCAACTCTGTTAGTTGAATGCACAGAACAGAAAGAATTTTCACAGAATGCTACTGTGTAGTTTATATTTGAATATATTCCTTTTTCCACTATTACCCTCTTAGCGCTCCGAATCTCCACTTGCATTTTCTACAGAAAGAGTGTTCAGAACTGCGCAATCAAAATATGGTTTAACTCTGTTAGCTTAATGAACATATCAGAAATAAGTTTCACACAATGCTTCAGTGTAGTTTTTATTTGAAGATATTATTTTTCAGAATAGAGACCTCTTAGCGCTCAGAAAGTCCAATTGCAGTTTCTACAGAAAGAGTGTTTCAGAAAGGCTCAATCAAAAGTAAGGTTCAACTCTGTTAGTTGAATGCACAGAACAGAAAGAAGTTTCATACAATGCTTCTGTGTAGTTTATATTTGAACATATTCTTTTTTCCACTATTACCCACTTAGCGCTACGAATGTCCCGTTGCATTTTCTACAGACAGAGTGTTTCAAAACTGCTCAATCAAAAGTATGGTTTAACTCTGTTAGCTGAATGCTCAGATCAGAAAGAAGTTTCACAGAATGTTTCTGTGTAGTTTATTTTTGAATATATTCTTTTTCCGCTACTACTCTCTTAGCGCTCCAAATGTCCAGTTGCATTTTCTACAGAAAGAGTGTTCAGATCTGCTCAATCAAAGTATGGTTTAACTCTGTTAGGTGAATGCACAGATCAGAAAGAAGTTTCACAGAATGATTCTGTGTAGTTTATATTTGGAGACATTCCTTTTTCCACTATTACCCTCTTAGCTCTCCGAATCTCCACTTGCATTTTCTACAGAAAGAGTGTTTCAGAACGGCTCAATCAAAACCAAGGTTCAACTCCTTTAGTTGAACAAACAGAACAGAAAGAAGTTTCACACAATTCTTCTGTGTAGTTTTTATTTGTAGACATTCTTTTTCCCAATATAGGCCTCCTAGCGCTCAGAATGTCCTATTGCAGTTTCTACAGAAAGAGTGTTTCAGAACGGCTCAATCAAAAGTAAGGTTCAACTCTGTTAGTTGAATGCACAGAACAGAGAGAAGTTTCATACAATGCTTCTGTGTAGTTTATATTTGAACATATTCTTTTTTTCCACTATTACCCACTTAGCGCTACGAATGTCCAGGTGCATTTTCTACAGACAGAGTGTTTCAAAACTGCTCAATCAAAAGTATGGTTTAACTCTGTTAGCTGAATGCTCAGATCAGAAAGAAGTTTCACAGAATGCTTCTGTGTAGTTTATATTTGAATATATTCCTTTTTCCACTACTACGCTCTTAGCGCTCCAAATGTCCAGTTGCATTTTATACAGAAAGAGTGTTCAGATCTGCTCAATCAAAAGTATGGTTTAACTCTGTTAGCTGAATGCACAGATCAGAAAGAAGTTTCACCGAATGATTCTTTGTAGTTTATATTTGAAGACATTCCCTTTTCCACTATTACCCTCTTAGCGCTCCGAATCTCCACTTCCATTTTCTACAAAAAGAGTGATTCATAACTGCTCAATCAAAAATATGTTTTATCTCTGTTAACTGAATTTACAGATCAGAAATAAGTTTCACAGAATGCATCTGTGTAGTTTTTATTTGAAGATATTCTTTTTCCCAATGTAGGCCTCTTAGCGCTTAGCATGTCCAATTGCAGTTTCTACAGAAAGAGTGCTTCAGAACGGCTCAATCAAAAGTAAGGTTCAACTCTGTTAGTTGAATGCACAGAACAGAAAGAATTTTCACAGAATGCTACTGTGTAGTTTATATTTGAATATATTCCTTTTTCCACTATTACCCTCTTAGCGCTCCGAATGTCCACTTGCATTTTCTACAGAAAGAGTGTTCAGAACTGCGCAATCAAAAGTATGGTTTAACTCTGTTAGCTTAATGAACATATCAGAAATAAGTTTCACACAATGCTTCTGTGTAGTTTTTATTTGAAGATATTATTTTTCCCAATAGAGGCCTCTTAGCGCTCAGAATGTCCAATTGCAGTTTCTACAGAAAGAGAGTTTCAGAAAGGCTCAATCAAAAGTAAGGTTCAACTCTGTTAGTTGAATGCACAGAACAGAAAGAAGTTTCATACAATGCTTCTGTGTAGTTTATATTTGAACATATTCTTTTTTCCACTATTACCCACTTAGCGCTACGAATGTCCAGTTGCATTTTCTACAGACAGAGTGTTTCAAAACTGCTCAATCAAAAGTATGGTTTAACTCTGTTAGCTGAATGCTCAGATCAGAAAGAAGTTTCACAGAATGCTTCTGTGTAGTTTATATTTGAATATATTCCTTTTTCCACTACTACTCTCTTAGCGCTCCAAATGTCCAGTTGCATTTTCTACAGAAAGAGTGTTCAGATCTGCTCAATCAAAAGTATGGTTTAACTCTGTTAGCTGAATGCACAGATCAGAAAGAAGTTTCACAGAATGATTCTGTGTAGTTTATATTTGGAGACATTCCTTTTTCCACTATTACCCTCTTAGCGCTCCGAATCTCCACTTGCATTTTCTACAGAAAGAGTGTTTCAGAACGGCTCAATCAAAACTAAGGTTCAAGTATTTTAGTTGAACAAACAGAACAGAAAGAAGTTTCACACAATTCTTCTGTGTAGTTTTTATTTGTAGACATTCTTTTTCCCAATATAGGCCTCTTAGCGCTCAGATTGTCCAATTGCAGTTTCTACAGAAAGAGTGTTTCAGAACGGCTCAATCAAAAGTAAGGTTCAACTCTGTTAGTTGAATGCACAGAACAGAAAGAAGTTTCATACAATGCTTCTGTGTAGTTTATATTTGAACATATTCTTTTTTCCACTATTACCCACTTAGCGCTACGAATGTCCAGTTGCATTTTCTACAGACAGAGTGTTTCAAAACTGCTCAATCAAAAGTATGGTTTAACTCTGTTAGCTGAATGCTCAGATCAGAAAAAAGTTTCACCGAATGCTTCTGTGTAGTTTATATTTGAATATATTCCTTTTTCCACTACTACGCTCTTAGCGCTCCAAATGTCCAGTTGCATTTTCTACAGAACGAGTGTTCAGATCTGCTCAATCAAAAGTATGGTTTAACTCTGTTAGCTGAATGCACAGATCAGAAAGAAGTTTCACCGAATGATTCTGTGTAGTTTATATTTGAAGACATTCCTTTTTCCACTATTACCCTCTTAGCGCTCCGAATCTCCACTTGCATTTTCTACAAAAAGAGTGTTTCATAACTGCTCAATCAAAAATATGTTTTATCTCTGTTAACTGAATTTACAGATCAGAAATAAGTTTCACAGAATGCATCTGTGTAGTTTTTATTTGAAGATATTCTTTTTCCCAATGTAGGCCTCTGAGCGCTTAGCATGTCCAATTGCAGTTTCTGCAGAAAGAGTGTTTCAGAACGGCTCAATCAAAAGTAAGGTTCAACTCTGTTAGTTGAATGCACAGAACAGAAAGAATTTTCACAGAATGCTACTGTGTAGTTTATATTTGAATATATTCCTTTTTCCACTATTACCCTCTTAGCGCTCCGAATCTCCACTTGCATTTTCTACAGAAAGAGTGTTCAGAACTGCGCAATCAAAATATGGTTTAACTCTGTTAGCTTAATGAACATATCAGAAATAAGTTTCACACAATGCTTCAGTGTAGTTTTTATTTGAAGATATTATTTTTCAGAATAGAGACCTCTTAGCGCTCAGAAAGTCCAATTGCAGTTTCTACAGAAAGAGTGTTTCAGAAAGGCTCAATCAAAAGTAAGGTTCAACTCTGTTAGTTGAATGCACAGAACAGAAAGAAGTTTCATACAATGCTTCTGTGTTGTTTATATTTGAACATATCCTTTTTTCCACTATTACCCACTTAGCGCTACGAATGTCCAGTTGCATTTTCTACAGACAGAGTGTTTCAAAACTGCTCAATCAAAAGTATGGTTTAACTCTGTTAGCTGAATGCTAAGATCAGAAAGAAGTTTCACAGAATGCTTCTGTGTAGTTTATATCTGAATATATTCCTTTTTCCACTACTACTCCCTTAGCGCTCCAAATGTCCAGTTGCATTTTCTACAGAAAGAGTGTTCAGATCTGCTCAATCAAAAGTATGGTTTAACTCTGTTAGCTGAATGCACAGATCAGAAAGAAGTTTCACAGAATGATTCTGTGTAGTTTATATTTGGAGACATTCCTTTTTCCACTTTTACCCTCTTAGCGCTCCGAATCTCCACTTGCATTTTCTACAGAAAGAGTGTTTCAGAACGGCTCAATCAAAACCAAGGTTCAACTCTTTTAGTTGAACAAACAGAACAGAAAGAAGTTTCACACAATTCTTCTGTGTAGTTTTTATTTGTAGACATTCTTTTTCCCAATATAGGCCTCCTAGCGCTCAGAATGTCCAATTGCACTTTCTACAGAAAGAGTGTTTCAGAACGGCTCAATCAAAAGTAATGTTCAACTCTGTTAGTTGAATGCACAGAACAGAAAGAAGTTTCATACAATGCTTCTGTGTAGTTTATATTTGAACATATTCTTTTTTCCACTATTACCCACTTAGCGCTACGAATGTCCAGTTGCATTTTCTACAGACAGAGTGTTTCAAATCTGCTCAATCAAAAGTATGGTTTAACTCTGTTAGCTGAATGCTCAGATCAGAAAGAAGTTTCACAGAATGCTTCTGTGTAGTTTATATTTGAATATATTCCTTTTTCCACTACTACGCTCTTAGCGCTCCAAATGTCCAGTTGCATTTTCTACAGAAAGAGTGTTCAGATCTGCTCAATCAAAAGTATGATTTAACTCTGTTAGCTGAATGCACAGATCAGAAAGAAGTTTCACCGAATGATTCTGTGTAGTTTATATTTGAAGACATTTCTTTTTCCACTATTACCCTCTTAGCGCTCCGAATCTCCACTTGCATTTTCTAGAAAAAGAGTGTTTCATAACTGCTCAATCAAAAATATGTTTTATCTCTGTTAACTGAATTTACAGATCAGAAATAAGTTTCACAGAATGCATCTGTGTAGTTTTTATTTGAAGATATTCTTTTTCCCAATGTAGGCCTCTGAGCGCTTAGCATGTCCAATTGCAGTTTCTGCAGAAAGAGTGTTTCAGAACGGCTCAATCAAAAGTAAGGTTCAACTCTGTTAGTTGAATGCACAGAACAGAAAGAATTTTCACAGAATGCTACTGTGTAGTTTATATTTGAATATAGTCCTTTTTCCACTATTACCCTCTTAGCGCTCCGAATCTCCACTTGCATTTTCTACAGAAAGAGTGTTCAGAACTGCGCAATCAAAATATGGTTTAACTCTGTTAGCTTAATGAACATATCAGAAATAAGTTTCACACAATGCTTCAGTGTAGTTTTTATTTGAAGATATTATTTTTCAGAATAGAGACCTCTTAGCGCTCAGAAAGTCCAATTGCAGTTTCTACAGAAAGAGTGTTTCAGAAAGGCTCAATCAAAAGTAAGGTTCAACTCTGTTAGTTGAATGCACAGAACAGAAAGAAGTTTCATACAATGCTTCTGTGTAGTTTATATTTGAACATATTCTTTTTTCCACTATTACCCACTTAGCGCTACGAATGTCCCGTTGCATTTTCTACAGACAGAGTGTTTCAAAACTGCTCAATCAAAAGTATGGTTTAACTCTGTTAGCTGAATGCTCAGATCAGAAAGAAGTTTCACAGAATGTTTCTGTGTAGTTTATTTTTGAATATATTCTTTTTCCGCTACTACTCTCTTAGCGCTCCAAATGTCCAGTTGCATTTTCTACAGAAAGAGTGTTCAGATCTGCTCAATCAAAAGTATGGTTTAACTCTGTTAGGTGAATGCACAGATCAGAAAGAAGTTTCACAGAATGATTCTGTGTAGTTTATATTTGGAGACATTCCTTTTTCCACTATTACCCTCTTAGCTCTCCGAATCTCCACTTGCATTTTCTACAGAAAGAGTGTTTCAGAACGGCTCAATCAAAACCAAGGTTCAACTCCTTTAGTTGAACAAACAGAACAGAAAGAAGTTTCACACAATTCTTCTGTGTAGTTTTTATTTGTAGACATTCTTTTTCCCAATATAGGCCTCCTAGCGCTCAGAATGTCCTATTGCAGTTTCTACAGAAAGAGTGTTTCAGAACGGCTCAATCAAAAGTAAGGTTCAACTCTGTTAGTTGAATGCACAGAACAGAGAGAAGTTTCATACAATGCTTCTGTGTAGTTTATATTTGAACATATTCTTTTTTTCCACTATTACCCACTTAGCGCTACGAATGTCCAGGTGCATTTTCTACAGACAGAGTGTTTCAAAACTGCTCAATCAAAAGTATGGTTTAACTCTGTTAGCTGAATGCTCAGATCAGAAAGAAGTTTCACAGAATGCTTCTGTGTAGTTTATATTTGAATATATTCCTTTTTCCACTACTACGCTCTTAGCGCTCCAAATGTCCAGTTGCATTTTATACAGAAAGAGTGTTCAGATCTGCTCAATCAAAAGTATGGTTTAACTCTGTTAGCTGAATGCACAGATCAGAAAGAAGTTTCACCGAATGATTCTTTGTAGTTTATATTTGAAGACATTCCCTTTTCCACTATTACCCTCTTAGCGCTCCGAATCTCCACTTCCATTTTCTACAAAAAGAGTGATTCATAACTGCTCAATCAAAAATATGTTTTATCTCTGTTAACTGAATTTACAGATCAGAAATAAGTTTCACAGAATGCATCTGTGTAGTTTTTATTTGAAGATATTCTTTTTCCCAATGTAGGCCTCTTAGCGCTTAGCATGTCCAATTGCAGTTTCTACAGAAAGAGTGTTTCAGAACGGCTCAATCAAAAGTAAGGTTCAACTCTGTTAGTTGAATGCACAGAACAGAAAGAATTTTCACAGAATGCTACTGTGTAGTTTATATTTGAATATATTCCTTTTTCCACTATTACCCTCTTAGCGCTCCGAATGTCCACTTGCATTTTCTACAGAAAGAGTGTTCAGAACTGCGCAATCAAAAGTATGGTTTAACTCTGTTAGCTTAATGAACATATCAGAAATAAGTTTCACACAATGCTTCTGTGTAGTTTTTATTTGAAGATATTATTTTTCCCAATAGAGGCCTCTTAGCGCTCAGAATGTCCAATTGCAGTTTCTACAGAAAGAGAGTTTCAGAAAGGCTCAATCAAAAGTAAGGTTCAACTCTGTTAGTTGAATGCACAGAACAGAAAGAAGTTTCATACAATGCTTCTGTGTAGTTTATATTTGAACATATTCTTTTTTCCACTATTACCCACTTAGCGCTACGAATGTCCAGTTGCATTTTCTACAGACAGAGTGTTTCAAAACTGCTCAATCAAAAGTATGGTTTAACTCTGTTAGCTGAATGCTCAGATCAGAAAGAAGTTTCACAGAATGCTTCTGTGTAGTTTATATTTGAATATATTCCTTTTTCCACTACTACTCTCTTAGCGCTCCAAATGTCCAGTTGCATTTTCTACAGAAAGAGTGTTCAGATCTGCTCAATCAAAAGTATGGTTTAACTCTGTTAGCTGAATGCACAGATCAGAAAGAAGTTTCACAGAATGATTCTGTGTAGTTTATATTTGGAGACATTCCTTTTTCCACTATTACCCTCTTAGCGCTCCGAATCTCCACTTGCATTTTCTACAGAAAGAGTGTTTCAGAACGGCTCAATCAAAACTAAGGTTCAAGTATTTTAGTTGAACAAACAGAACAGAAAGAAGTTTCACACAATTCTTCTGTGTAGTTTTTATTTGTAGACATTCTTTTTCCCAATATAGGCCTCTTAGCGCTCAGATTGTCCAATTGCAGTTTCTACAGAAAGAGTGTTTCAGAACGGCTCAATCAAAAGTAAGGTTCAACTCTGTTAGTTGAATGCACAGAACAGAAAGAAGTTTCATACAATGCTTCTGTGTAGTTTATATTTGAACATATTCTTTTTTCCACTATTACCCACTTAGCGCTACGAATGTCCAGTTGCATTTTCTACAGACAGAGTGTTTCAAAACTGCTCAATCAAAAGTATGGTTTAACTCTGTTAGCTGAATGCTCAGATCAGAAAAAAGTTTCACCGAATGCTTCTGTGTAGTTTATATTTGAATATATTCCTTTTTCCACTACTACGCTCTTAGCGCTCCAAATGTCCAGTTGCATTTTCTACAGAACGAGTGTTCAGATCTGCTCAATCAAAAGTATGGTTTAACTCTGTTAGCTGAATGCACAGATCAGAAAGAAGTTTCACCGAATGATTCTGTGTAGTTTATATTTGAAGACATTCCTTTTTCCACTATTACCCTCTTAGCGCTCCGAATCTCCACTTGCATTTTCTACAAAAAGAGTGTTTCATAACTGCTCAATCAAAAATATGTTTTATCTCTGTTAACTGAATTTACAGATCAGAAATAAGTTTCACAGAATGCATCTGTGTAGTTTTTATTTGAAGATATTCTTTTTCCCAATGTAGGCCTCTGAGCGCTTAGCATGTCCAATTGCAGTTTCTGCAGAAAGAGTGTTTCAGAACGGCTCAATCAAAAGTAAGGTTCAACTCTGTTAGTTGAATGCACAGAACAGAAAGAATTTTCACAGAATGCTACTGTGTAGTTTATATTTGAATATATTCCTTTTTCCACTATTACCCTCTTAGCGCTCCGAATCTCCACTTGCATTTTCTACAGAAAGAGTGTTCAGAACTGCGCAATCAAAATATGGTTTAACTCTGTTAGCTTAATGAACATATCAGAAATAAGTTTCACACAATGCTTCAGTGTAGTTTTTATTTGAAGATATTATTTTTCAGAATAGAGACCTCTTAGCGCTCAGAAAGTCCAATTGCAGTTTCTACAGAAAGAGTGTTTCAGAAAGGCTCAATCAAAAGTAAGGTTCAACTCTGTTAGTTGAATGCACAGAACAGAAAGAAGTTTCATACAATGCTTCTGTGTTGTTTATATTTGAACATATCCTTTTTTCCACTATTACCCACTTAGCGCTACGAATGTCCAGTTGCATTTTCTACAGACAGAGTGTTTCAAAACTGCTCAATCAAAAGTATGGTTTAACTCTGTTAGCTGAATGCTAAGATCAGAAAGAAGTTTCACAGAATGCTTCTGTGTAGTTTATATCTGAATATATTCCTTTTTCCACTACTACTCCCTTAGCGCTCCAAATGTCCAGTTGCATTTTCTACAGAAAGAGTGTTCAGATCTGCTCAATCAAAAGTATGGTTTAACTCTGTTAGCTGAATGCACAGATCAGAAAGAAGTTTCACAGAATGATTCTGTGTAGTTTATATTTGGAGACATTCCTTTTTCCACTTTTACCCTCTTAGCGCTCCGAATCTCCACTTGCATTTTCTACAGAAAGAGTGTTTCAGAACGGCTCAATCAAAACCAAGGTTCAACTCTTTTAGTTGAACAAACAGAACAGAAAGAAGTTTCACACAATTCTTCTGTGTAGTTTTTATTTGTAGACATTCTTTTTCCCAATATAGGCCTCCTAGCGCTCAGAATGTCCAATTGCACTTTCTACAGAAAGAGTGTTTCAGAACGGCTCAATCAAAAGTAATGTTCAACTCTGTTAGTTGAATGCACAGAACAGAAAGAAGTTTCATACAATGCTTCTGTGTAGTTTATATTTGAACATATTCTTTTTTCCACTATTACCCACTTAGCGCTACGAATGTCCAGTTGCATTTTCTACAGACAGAGTGTTTCAAATCTGCTCAATCAAAAGTATGGTTTAACTCTGTTAGCTGAATGCTCAGATCAGAAAGAAGTTTCACAGAATGCTTCTGTGTAGTTTATATTTGAATATATTCCTTTTTCCACTACTACGCTCTTAGCGCTCCAAATGTCCAGTTGCATTTTCTACAGAAAGAGTGTTCAGATCTGCTCAATCAAAAGTATGATTTAACTCTGTTAGCTGAATGCACAGATCAGAAAGAAGTTTCACCGAATGATTCTGTGTAGTTTATATTTGAAGACATTTCTTTTTCCACTATTACCCTCTTAGCGCTCCGAATCTCCACTTGCATTTTCTAGAAAAAGAGTGTTTCATAACTGCTCAATCAAAAATATGTTTTATCTCTGTTAACTGAATTTACAGATCAGAAATAAGTTTCACAGAATGCATCTGTGTAGTTTTTATTTGAAGATATTCTTTTTCCCAATGTAGGCCTCTGAGCGCTTAGCATGTCCAATTGCAGTTTCTGCAGAAAGAGTGTTTCAGAACGGCTCAATCAAAAGTAAGGTTCAACTCTGTTAGTTGAATGCACAGAACAGAAAGAATTTTCACAGAATGCTACTGTGTAGTTTATATTTGAATATAGTCCTTTTTCCACTATTACCCTCTTAGCGCTCCGAATCTCCACTTGCATTTTCTACAGAAAGAGTGTTCAGAACTGCGCAATCAAAATATGGTTTAACTCTGTTAGCTTAATGAACATATCAGAAATAAGTTTCACACAATGCTTCAGTGTAGTTTTTATTTGAAGATATTATTTTTCAGAATAGAGACCTCTTAGCGCTCAGAAAGTCCAATTGCAGTTTCTACAGAAAGAGTGTTTCAGAAAGGCTCAATCAAAAGTAAGGTTCAACTCTGTTAGTTGAATGCACAGAACAGAAAGAAGTTTCATACAATGCTTCTGTGTAGTTTATATTTGAACATATCCTTTTTTCCACTATTACCCACTTAGCGCTACGAATGTCCAGTTGCATTTTCTACAGACAGAGTGTTTCAAAACTGCTCAATCAAAAGTATGGTTTAACTCTGTTAGCTGAATGCTCAGATCAGAAAGAAGTTTCACAGAATGCTTCTGTGTAGTTTATTTTTGAATATATTCTTTTTCCGCTACTACTCTCTTAGCGCTCCAAATGTCCAGTTGCATTTTCTACAGAAAGAGTGTTCAGATCTGCTCAATCAAAAGTATGGTTTAACTCTGTTAGGTGAATGCACAGATCAGAAAGAAGTTTCACAGAATGATTCTGTGTAGTTTATATTTGGAGACATTCCTTTTTCCACTATTACCCTCTTAGCTCTCCGAATCTCCACTTGCATTTTCTACAGAAAGAGTGTTTCAGAACGGCTCAATCAAAACCAAGGTTCAACTCCTTTAGTTGAACAAACAGAACAGAAAGAAGTTTCACACAATTCTTCTGTGTAGTTTTTATTTGTAGACATTCTTTTTCCCAATATAGGCCTCCTAGCGCTCAGAATGTCCTATTGCAGTTTCTACAGAAAGAGTGTTTCAGAACGGCTCAATCAAAAGTAAGGTTCAACTCTGTTAGTTGAATGCACAGAACAGAGAGAAGTTTCATACAATGCTTCTGTGTAGTTTATATTTGAACATATTCTTTTTTTCCACTATTACCCACTTAGCGCTACGAATATCCAGGTGCATTTTCTACAGACAGAGTGTTTCAAAACTGCTCAATCAAAAGTATGGTTTAACTCTGTTAGCTGAATGCTCAGATCAGAAAGAAGTTTCACAGAATGCTTCTGTGTAGTTTATATTTGAATATATTCCTTTTTCCACTACTACGCTCTTAGCGCTCCAAATGTCCAGTTGCATTTTATACAGAAAGAGTGTTCAGATCTGCTCAATCAAAAGTATGGTTTAACTCTGTTAGCTGAATGCACAGATCAGAAAGAAGTTTCACCGAATGATTCTTTGTAGTTTATATTTGAAGACATTCCCTTTTCCACTATTACCCTCTTAGCGCTCCGAATCTCCACTTGCATTTTCTACAAAAAGAGTGTTTCATAACTGCTCAATCAAAAATATGTTTTATCTCTGTTAACTGAATTTACAGATCAGAAATAAGTTTCACAGAATGCATCTGTGTAGTTTTTATTTGAAGATATTCTTTTTCCCAATGTAGGCCTCTGAGCGCTTAGCATGTCCAATTGCAGTTTCTGCAGAAAGAGTGTTTCAGAACGGCTCAATCAAAAGTAAGGTTCAACTCTGTTAGTTGAATGCACAGAACAGAAAGAATTTTCACAGAATGCTACTGTGTAGTTTATATTTGAATATATTCCTTTTTCCACTATTACCCTCTTAGCGCTCCGAATCTCCACTTGCATTTTCTACAGAAAGAGTGTTCAGAACTGCGCAATCAAAATATGGTTTAACTCTGTTAGCTTAATGAACATATCAGAAATAAGTTTCACACAATGCTTCAGTGTAGTTTTTATTTGAAGATATTATTTTTCAGAATAGAGACCTCTTAGCGCTCAGAAAGTCCAATTGCAGTTTCTACAGAAAGAGTGTTTCAGAAAGGCTCAATCAAAAGTAAGGTTCAACTCTGTTAGTTGAATGCACAGAACAGAAAGAAGTTTCATACAATGCTTCTGTGTTGTTTATATTTGAACATATCCTTTTTTCCACTATTACCCACTTAGCGCTACGAATGTCCAGTTGCATTTTCTACAGACAGAGTGTTTCAAAACTGCTCAATCAAAAGTATGGTTTAACTCTGTTAGCTGAATGCTAAGATCAGAAAGAAGTTTCACAGAATGCTTCTGTGTAGTTTATATCTGAATATATTCCTTTTTCCACTACTACTCCCTTAGCGCTCCAAATGTCCAGTTGCATTTTCTACAGAAAGAGTGTTCAGATCTGCTCAATCAAAAGTATGGTTTAACTCTGTTAGCTGAATGCACAGATCAGAAAGAAGTTTCACAGAATGATTCTGTGTAGTTTATATTTGGAGACATTCCTTTTTCCACTTTTACCCTCTTAGCGCTCCGAATCTCCACTTGCATTTTCTACAGAAAGAGTGTTTCAGAACGGCTCAATCAAAACCAAGGTTCAACTCTTTTAGTTGAACAAACAGAACAGAAAGAAGTTTCACACAATTCTTCTGTGTAGTTTTTATTTGTAGACATTCTTTTTCCCAATATAGGCCTCCTAGCGCTCAGAATGTCCAATTGCACTTTCTACAGAAAGAGTGTTTCAGAACGGCTCAATCAAAAGTAATGTTCAACTCTGTTAGTTGAATGCACAGAACAGAAAGAAGTTTCATACAATGCTTCTGTGTAGTTTATATTTGAACATATTCTTTTTTCCACTATTACCCACTTAGCGCTACGAATGTCCAGTTGCATTTTCTACAGACAGAGTGTTTCAAATCTGCTCAATCAAAAGTATGGTTTAACTCTGTTAGCTGAATGCTCAGATCAGAAAGAAGTTTCACAGAATGCTTCTGTGTAGTTTATATTTGAATATATTCCTTTTTCCACTACTACGCTCTTAGCGCTCCAAATGTCCAGTTGCATTTTCTACAGAAAGAGTGTTCAGATCTGCTCAATCAAAAGTATGATTTAACTCTGTTAGCTGAATGCACAGATCAGAAAGAAGTTTCACCGAATGATTCTGTGTAGTTTATATTTGAAGACATTTCTTTTTCCACTATTACCCTCTTAGCGCTCCGAATCTCCACTTGCATTTTCTAGAAAAAGAGTGTTTCATAACTGCTCAATCAAAAATATGTTTTATCTCTGTTAACTGAATTTACAGATCAGAAATAAGTTTCACAGAATGCATCTGTGTAGTTTTTATTTGAAGATATTCTTTTTCCCAATGTAGGCCTCTGAGCGCTTAGCATGTCCAATTGCAGTTTCTGCAGAAAGAGTGTTTCAGAACGGCTCAATCAAAAGTAAGGTTCAACTCTGTTAGTTGAATGCACAGAACAGAAAGAATTTTCACAGAATGCTACTGTGTAGTTTATATTTGAATATAGTCCTTTTTCCACTATTACCCTCTTAGCGCTCCGAATCTCCACTTGCATTTTCTACAGAAAGAGTGTTCAGAACTGCGCAATCAAAATATGGTTTAACTCTGTTAGCTTAATGAACATATCAGAAATAAGTTTCACACAATGCTTCAGTGTAGTTTTTATTTGAAGATATTATTTTTCAGAATAGAGACCTCTTAGCGCTCAGAAAGTCCAATTGCAGTTTCTACAGAAAGAGTGTTTCAGAAAGGCTCAATCAAAAGTAAGGTTCAACTCTGTTAGTTGAATGCACAGAACAGAAAGAAGTTTCATACAATGCTTCTGTGTAGTTTATATTTGAACATATCCTTTTTTCCACTATTACCCACTTAGCGCTACGAATGTCCAGTTGCATTTTCTACAGACAGAGTGTTTCAAAACTGCTCAATCAAAAGTATGGTTTAACTCTGTTAGCTGAATGCTAAGATCAGAAAGAAGTTTCACAGAATGCTTCTGTGTAGTTTATATCTGAATATATTCCTTTTTCCACTACTACTCCCTTAGCGCTCCAAATGTCCAGTTGCATTTTCTACAGAAAGAGTGTTCAGATCTGCTCAATCAAAAGTATGGTTTAACTCTGTTAGCTGAATGCACAGATCAGAAAGAAGTTTCACAGAATGATTCTGTGTAGTTTATATTTGGAGACATTCCTTTTTCCACTTTTACCCTCTTAGCGCTCCGAATCTCCACTTGCATTTTCTACAGAAAGAGTGTTTCAGAACGGCTCAATCAAAACCAAGGTTCAACTCTTTTAGTTGAACAAACAGAACAGAAAGAAGTTTCACACAATTCTTCTGTGTAGTTTTTATTTGTAGACATTCTTTTTCCCAATATAGGCCTCCTAGCGCTCAGAATGTCCAATTGCACTTTCTACAGAAAGAGTGTTTCAGAACGGCTCAATCAAAAGTAATGTTCAACTCTGTTAGTTGAATGCACAGAACAGAAAGAAGTTTCATACAATGCTTCTGTGTAGTTTATATTTGAACATATTCTTTTTTCCACTATTACCCACTTAGCGCTACGAATGTCCAGTTGCATTTTCTACAGACAGAGTGTTTCAAATCTGCTCAATCAAAAGTATGGTTTAACTCTGTTAGCTGAATGCTCAGATCAGAAAGAAGTTTCACAGAATGCTTCTGTGTAGTTTATATTTGAATATATTCCTTTTTCCACTACTACGCTCTTAGCGCTCCAAATCTCCAGTTGCATTTTCTACAGAAAGAGTGTTCAGATCTGCTCAATCAAAAGTATGATTTAACTCTGTTAGCTGAATGCACAGATCAGAAAGAAGTTTCACCGAATGATTCTGTGTAGTTTATATTTGAAGACATTTCTTTTTCCACTATTACCCTCTTAGCGCTCCGAATCTCCACTTGCATTTTCTAGAAAAAGAGTGTTTCATAACTGCTCAATCAAAAATATATTTTATCTCTGTTAACTGAATTTACAGATCAGAAACAAGTTTCACAGAATGCATCTGTGTAGTTTTTATTTGAAGATATTCTTTTTCCCAATGTAGGCCTCTTAGCGCTTAGCATGTCCAATTGCAGTTTCTACAGAAAGAGTGTTTCAGAACGGCTCAATCAAAAGTAAGGTTCAACTCTGTTAGTTGAATGCACAGAACAGAAAGAATTTTCACAGAATGCTACTGTGTAGTTTATATTTGAATATATTCCTTTTTCCACTATTACCCTCTTAGCGCTCCGAATGTCCACTTGTATTTTCTACAGAAAGAGTGTTAAGAACTGCGCAATCAAAAGTATGGTTTAACTCTGTTAGCTTAATGAACATATCAGAAATAAGTTTCACACAATGCTTCTGTGTAGTTTTTATTTGAAGATATTATTTTTCAGAATAGAGGCCTCTTAGCGCTCAGAATGTCCAATTGCGGTTTCTACAGAAAGAGTGTTTCAGAAAGGCTCAATCCAAAGTAAGGTTCAACTCTGTTAGTTGAATGCACAGAACAGAAAGAAGTTTCATACAATGCTTCTGTGTAGTTTATATTTGAACATATTCTTTTTTCCACTATTACCCACTTAGCGCTACGAATGTCCCGTTGCATTTTCTACAGACAGAGTGTTTCAAAACTGCTCAATCAAAAGTATGGTTTAACTCTGTTAGCTGAATGCTCAGATCAGAAAGAAGTTTCACAGAATGTTTCTGTGTAGTTTATTTTTGAATATATTCTTTTTCCGCTACTACTCTCTTAGCGCTCCAAATGTCCAGTTGCATTTTCTACAGAAAGAGTGTTCAGATCTGCTCAATCAAAAGTATGGTTTAACTCTGTTAGGTGAATGCACAGATCAGAAAGAAGTTTCACAGAATGATTCTGTGTAGTTTATATTTGGAGACATTCCTTTTTCCACTATTACCCTCTTAGCTCTCCGAATCTCCACTTGCATTTTCTACAGAAAGAGTGTTTCAGAACGGCTCAATCAAAACCAAGGTTCAACTCTTTTAGTTGAACAAACAGAACAGAAAGAAGTTTCACACAATTCTTCTGTGTAGTTTTTATTTGTAGACATTCTTTTTCCCAATATAGGCCTCCTAGCGCTCAGAATGTCCTATTGCAGTTTCTACAGAAAGAGTGTTTCAGAACGGCTCAATCAAAAGTAAGGTTCAACTCTGTTAGTTGAATGCACAGAACAGAGAGAAGTTTCATACAATGATTCTGTGTAGTTTATATTTGAACATATTCTTTTTTCCACTATTACCCACTTAGCGCTACGAATGTCCAGTTGCATTTTCTACAGACAGAGTGTTTCAAAACTGCTCAATCAAAAGTATGGTTTAACTCTTTTAGCTGAATGCTCAGATCAGAAAGAAGTTACACAGAATTCTTCTGTGTAGTTTATATTTGAATATATTCCTTTTTCCACTACTACGCTCTTAGCGCTCCAAATGTCCAGTTGCATTTTCTACAGAAAGAGTGTTCAGATGTGCTCAATCAAAAGTATGGTTTAACTCTGTTAGCTGAATGCACAGATCAGAAAGAAGTTTCACCGAATGATTCTGTGTAGTTTATATTTGAAGACATTCCCTTTTCCACTATTACCCTCTTAGCGCTCCGAATCTCCACTTGCATTTTCTACAAAAAGAGTGATTCATAACTGCTCAATCAAAAATATGTTTTATCTCGGTTAACTGAATTTACAGATCAGAAATAAGTTTCACAGAATGCATCTGTGTAGTTTTTATTTGAAGATATTCTTTTTCCCAATGTAGGCCTCTGAGCTCTTAGCATATCCAATTGCAGTTTCTGCAGAAAGAGTGTTTCAGAACGGCTCAATCATAAGTAAGGTTCAACTCTGTTAGTTGAATGCACAGAACAGAAAGAATTTTCACAGAATGCTACTGTGTAGTTTATATTTGAATATATTCCTTTTTCCCCTATTACCCTCTTAGCGCTCCGAATGTCCACTTGCATTTTCTACAGAAAGAGTGTTCAGAACTGCGCAATCAAAAGTATGGTTTAACTCTGTTAGCTTAATGAACATATCAGAAATAAGTTTCACACAATGCTTCTGTGTAGTTTTTATTTGAAGATATTATTTTTCCCAATAGAGGCCTCTTAGCGCTCAGAATGTCCAATTGCAGTTTCTACAGAAAGAGTGTTTCAGAAAGGCTCAATCAAAGTAAGGTTCAACTCTGTTAGTTGAATGCACAGAACAGAAAGAAGTTTCATACAATGCTTCTGTGTAGTTTATATTTGAACATATTCTTTTTTCCACTATTACCCACTTAGCGCTACGAATGTCCAGTTGCATTTTCTACAGACAGAGTGTTTCAAAACTGCTCAATCAAAAGTATGGTTTAACTCTGTTAGCTGAATGCTCAGATCAGAAAGAAGTTTCACAGAATGCTTCTGTGTAGTTTATATTTGAATATATTCCTTTTTCCACTACTACTCTCTTAGCGCTCCAAATGTCCAGTTGCATTTTCTACGGAAAGAGTGTTCAGATCTGCTCAATCAAAAGTATGGTTTAACTCTGTTAGCTGAATGCACAGATCAGAAAGAAGTTTCACAGAATGATTCTGTGTAGTTTATATTTGGAGACATTCCTTTTTCCACTATTACCCTCTTAGCGCTCCGAATCTCCACTTGCATTTTCTACAGAAAGAGTGTTTCAGAACGGCTCAATCAAAACTAAGGTTCAACTCTTTTAGTTGAACAAACAGAACAGAAAGAAGTTTCACACAATTCTTCTGTGTAGTTTTTATTTGTAGACATTCTTTTTCCCAATATAGGCCTCCTAGCGCTCAGAATGTCCAATTGCACTTTCTACAGAAAGAGTGTTTCAGAACGGCTCAATCAAAAGTAATGTTCAACTCTGTTAGTTGAATGCACAGAACAGAAAGAAGTTTCATACAATGCTTCTGTGTAGTTTATATTTGAACATATTCTTTTTTCCACTATTACCCACTTAGCGCTACGAATGTCCAGTTGCATTTTCTACAGACAGAGTGTTTCAAAACTGCTCAATCAAAAGTATGGTTAAACTCTGTTAGCTGAATGCTCAGATCAGAAAGAAGTTTCACAGAATGCTTTTGTGTAGTTTATATTTGCATATATTCCTTTTTCCACTACTACGCTCTTAGCGCTCCAAATGTCCAGTTGCATTTTCTACAGAAAGAGTGTTCAGATCTCCTCAATCAAAAGTATGGTTTAACTCAGTTAGCTGAATGCACAGATCAGAAAGAAGTTTCACCGAATGATTCTGTGTAGTTTATATTTGAAGACATTCCTTTTTCCACTATTACCCTCTTAGCGCTCCGAATCTCCACTTGCATTTTCTACAAAAAGAGTGTTTCACAACTGCTCAATCAAAAATATGTTTTATCTCTGTTAACTGAATTTACAGAGCAGAAACAAGTTTCACAGAATGCATCTGTGTAGTTTTTATTTGAAGATATTCTTTTTCCCAATGTAGGCCTCTTAGCGCTTAGCATGTCCAATTGCAGTTTCTACAGAAAGAGTGTTTCAGAACGGCTCAATCAAAAGTAAGGTTCAACTCTGTTAGTTGAATGCACAGAACAGAAAGAATTTTCACAGAATGCTACTGTGTATTTTATATTTGAATATATTCCTTTTTCCACTATTACCCTCTAAGCGCTCCGAATGTCCACTTGCATTTTCTACAGAAAGAGTGTTCAGAACTGCGCAATCAAAATATGGTTTAACTCTGTTAGCTTAATGAACATATCAGAAATAAGTTTCACACAATGCTTCAGTGTAGTTTTTATTTGAAGATATTATTTTTCAGAATAGAGACCTCTTAGCGCTCAGAATGTCCAATTGCAGTTTCTACAGAAAGAGTGTTTCAGAAAGGCTCAATCAAAAGTAAGGTTCAACTCTGTTAGTTGAATGCACAGAACAGAAAGTAGTTTCATACAATGCTTCTGTGTAGTTTATATTTGAACATATTCTTTTTTCCACTATTACCCACTTAGCGCTACGAATGTCCCGTTGCATTTTCTACAGACAGAGTGTTTCAAAACTGCTCAATCAAAAGTATGGTTTAACTCTGTTAGCTGAATGCTCAGATCAGAAAGAAGTTTCACAGAATGCTTCTGTGTAGTTTATTTTTGAATATATTCCTTTTTCCGCTACTACTCTCTTAGCGCTCCAAATGTCCAGTTGCATTTTCTACAGAAAGAGTGTTCAGATCTGCTCAATCAAAAGTATGGTTTAACTCTGTTAGCTGAATGCACAGATCAGAAAGAAGTTTCACAGAATGATTCTGTGTAGTTTATATTTGGAGACATTCCTTTTTCCACTATTACCCTCTTAGCTCTCCGAATCTCCACTTGCATTTTCTACAGAAAGAGTGTTTCAGAACGGCTCAATCAAAACCAAGGTTCAACTCTTTTAGTTGAACAAACAGAACAGAAAGAAGTTTCACACAATTCTTCTGTGTAGTTTTTATTTGTAGACATTCTTTTTCCCAATATAGGCCTCCTAGCGCTCAGAATGTCCAATTGCAGTTTCTACAGAAAGAGTGTTTCAGAACGGCTCAATAAAAAGTAAGGTTCAACTCTGTTAGTTGAATGCACAGAACAGAGAGAAGTTTCATACAATGCTTCTGTGTAGTTTATATTTGAACATATTCTTTTTTCCACTATTACCCACTTAGCGCTACGAATGTCCAGTTGCATTTTCTACAGACAGAGTGTTTCAAAACTGCTCAATCAAAAGTATGGTTTAACTCTGTTAGCTGAATGCTCAGATCAGAAAGAAGTTTCACAGAATGCTTCTGTGTAGTTTGTATTTGAATATATTCCTTTTTCCACTACTACGCTCTTAGCGCTCCAAATGTCCAGTTGCATTTTCTACAGAAAGAGTGTTCAGATCTGCTCAATCAAAAGTATGGTTTAACTCTGTTAGCTGAATGCACAGATCAGAAAGAAGTTTCACCGAATGATTCTGTGTAGTTTATATTTGAAGACATTCCTTTTTCCACTATTACCCTCTTAGCGCTCCGAATCTCCACTTGCATTTTCTACAAAAAGAGTGATTCATAACTGCTCAATCAAAAATATGTTTTATCTCTGTTAACTGAATTTACAGATCAGAAATAAGTTTCACAGAATGCATCTGTGTAGTTTTTATTTGAAGATATTCATTTTCCCAATGTAGGCCTCTTAGCGCTTAGCATGTCCAATTGCAGTTTCTACAGAAAGAGTGTTTCAGAACGGCACAATCAAAAGTAAGGTTCAACTCTGTTAGTTGAATGCACAGAACAGAAAGAATTTTCACAGAATGCTACTGTGTAGTTTATATTTGAATATATTCCTTTTTCCACTATTACCCTCTTAGCGCTCCGAATGTCCACTTGCATTTTCTACAGAAAGAGTGTTCAGAACTGCGCAATCAAAGTATGGTTTAACTCTGTTAGCTTAATGAACATATCAGAAATAAGTTTCACACAATGCTTCTGTGTAGTTTTTATTTGAAGATATTATTTTTCCCAATAGAGGCCTCTTAGCGCTCAGAATGTCCAATTGCAGTTTCTACAGAAAGAGTGTTTCAGAAAGGCTCAATCAAAAGTAAGGTTCCACTCTGTTAGCTGAATGCACAGATCAGAAAGAAGTTTCACAGAATGATTCTGTGTAGTTTATATTTGGAGACATTCCTTTTTCCACTATTACCCTCTTAGCGCTCCGAATCTCCACTTGCATTTTCTACAGAAAGAGTGTTTCAGAACGGCTCAATCAAAACTAAGGATCAACTCTTTTAGTTGAACAAACAGAACAGAAAGTAGTTTCACACAATTCTTCTGTGTAGTTTTTATTTGTAGACATTCTTTTTCCCAATATAGGCCTCCTAGCGCTCAGAATGTCCAATTGCAGTTTCTACAGAAAGAGTCTTTCAGAACGGCTCAATCAAAAGTAATGTTCAACTCTGTTAGTTGAATGCACAGAACAGAAAGAAGTTTCATACAATGCTTCTGTGTAGTTTATATTTGAACATATTCTTTTTTCCACTATTACCCACTTAGCGCTACGAATGTCCTGTTGCATGTTCTACAGACAGAGTGTTTCAAAACTGCTCAATCAAAAGTATGTTTTAACTCTGTTTGCTGAATGCTCAGATCAGAAAGAAGTTTCACAGAATGCTTCTGTGTTGTTTATATTTGAATATATTCCTTTTTCCACTACTACGCTCTTAGCTCTCCAAATGTCCAGTTGCATTTTCTACAGAAAGAGTGTTCAGATCTGCTCAATCAAAAGTATGGTTTAACTCTGTTAGCTGAATGCACAGATCAGAAAGAAGTTTCACCGAATGATTCTGTGTAGTTTATATTTGAAGACATTCCTTTTTCCACTATTACCCTCTAAGCGCTCCGAATCTCCACTTGCATTTTCTACAAAAAGAGTTTTTCATAACTGCTCAATCAAAAATATGTTTTATCTCCGTTAACTGAATTTACAGATCAGAAACAAGTTTCACAGAATGCATCTGTGTAGTTTTTATTTGAAGATATTCTTTTTCCCAATGTAGGCCTCTTAGCGATTAGCATGTCCAATTGCAGTTTCTACAGAAAGAGTGTTTCAGAACGGCTCAATCAAAAGTAAGTTTCAACTCTGTTTGTTGAATGCACAGAACAGAAAGAATTTTCACAGAATGCTACTGTGTAGTTTATATTTGAATATATTCCTTTTTCCACTATTACCCTCTTAGCGCTCCGAATGTCCACTTGCATTTTCTACAGAAAGAGTGTTCAGAACTGCGCAATCAAAAGTATGGTTTAACTCTGTTAGCTTAATGAACATATCAGAAATAAGTTTCACACAATGCTTCTGTGTAGTTTTAATTTGAAGATATTATTTTTCCCAATAGAGGCCTCTTAGCGCTCAGAATGTCCAATTGCAGTTTCTACAGAAAGAGTGTTTCAGAAAGGCTCAATCAAAAGTAAGGTTCCACTCTGTTAGTTGAATGCACAGAACAGAAAGAAGTTTCATACAATGCTTCTGTGTAGTTTATATTTGAACATATTCTTTTTTCCACTATTACCCACTTAGCGCTACGAATGTCCCGTTGCATTTTCTACAGACAGAGTGTTTCAAAACTGCTCAATCAAAAGTATGGTTTAACTCTGTTAGCTGAATGCTCAGATCAGAAAGAAGTTTCACAGAATGCTTCTGTGTAGTTTATATTTGAATATATTCCTTTTTCCACTACTACTCTCTTAGCGCTCCAAATGTCCAGTTGCATTTTCTACAGAAAGAGTGTTCAGATCTGCTCAATCAAAAGTATGGTTTAACTCTGTTAGCTGAATGCACAGATCAGAAAGAAGTTTCACAGAATGATTCTGTGTAGTTTATATTTGGAGACATTCCTTTTTCCACTATTACCCTCTTAGCGCTCCGAATCTCCACTTGCATTTTCTACAGAAAGAGTGTTTCAGAACGGCTCAATCAAAACTAAGGATCAACTCTTTTAGTTGAACAAACAGAACAGAAAGAAGTTTCACACAATTCTTCTGTGTAGTTTTTATTTGTAGACATTCTTTTTCCCAATATAGGCCTCCTAGCGCTCAGAATGTCCAATTGCAGTTTCTACAGAAAGAGTGTTTCAGAACGGCTCAATCAAAAGTAATGTTCAACTCTGTTAGTTGAATGCACAGAACAGAAAGAAGTTTCATACAATGCTTCTGTGTAGTTTATCTTTGAACATATTCTTTTTTCCACTATTACCCACTTAGCGCTACGAATGTCCTGTTGCATTTTCTACAGACAGAGTGTTTCAAAACTGCTCAATCAAAAGTATGTTTTAACTCTGTTTGCTGAATGCTCAGATCAGAAAGAAGTTTCACAGAATGCTTCTGTGTTGTTTATATTTGAATATATTCCTTTTTCCACTACTACGCTCTTAGCTCTCCAAATGTCCAGTTGCATTTTCTACAGAAAGAGTGTTCAGATCTGCTCAATCAAAAGTATGGTTTAACTCTGTTAGCTGAATGCACAGATCAGAAAGAAGTTTCACAGAATGATTCTGTGTAGTTCATATTTGGAGACATTCCTTTTTCCACTATTACCCTCTAAGCGCTCCGAATCTCCACTTGCATTTTCTACAAAAAGAGTGTTTCATAACTGCTCAATCAAAAATATGTTTTATCTCCGTTAACTGAATTTACGGATCAGAAAAAAGTTTCACAGAATGCATCTGTGTAGTTTTTATTTGAAGATATTCTTTTTCCCAATGTAGGCCTCTTAGCGATTAGCATGTCCAATTGCAGTTTCTACAGAAAGAGTGTTTCAGAACGGCTCAATCAAAAGTAAGTTTCAACTCTGTTTGTTGAATGCACAGAACAGAAAGAATTTTCACAGAATGCTACTGTGTAGTTTATATTTGAATATATTCCTTTTTCCACTATTACCCTCTTAGCGCTCCGAATGTCCACTTGCATTTTCTACAGAAAGAGTGTTCAGAACTGCGCAATCAAAAGTATGGTTTAACTCTGTTAGCTTAATGAACATATCAGAAATAAGTTTCACACAATGCTTCTGTGTAGTTTTTATTTGAAGATATTATTTTTCCCAATAGAGGCCTCTTAGCGCTCAGAATGTCCAATTGCAGTTTCTACAGAAAGAGTGTTTCAGAAAGGCTCAATCAAAAGTAAGGTTCAACTCTGTTAGTTGAATGCACAGAACAGAAAGAAGTTTCATACAATGCTTCTGTGTAGTTTATATTTGAACATATTCTTTTTTCAACTCTTACCCACTTAGCGCTATGAATGTCCCGTTGCATTTTCTACAGACAGAGAGTTTCAAAACTGCTCAATCAAAAGTATGGTTTAACTCTGTTAGCTGAATGCTCAGATCAGAAAGAAGTTATACAGAATGCTTCTGTGTAGTTTATTTTTGAATATATTCCTTTTTCCACTACTACTCTCTTAGCGCTCCAAATGTCCAGTTGCATTTTCTACGGAAAGAGTGTTCAGATCTGCTCAATCAAAAGTATGGTTTAACTCTGTTAGCTGAATGCACAGATCAGAAAGAAGTTTCACAGAATGATTCTGTGTAGTTTATATTTGGAGACATTCCTTTTTCCACTATTACCCTCTTAGCGCTCCGAATCTCCACTTGCATTTTCTACAGAAAGAGTGTTTCAGAACGGCTCAATCAAAACCAAGGTTCAACTCTTTTAGTTGAACAAACAGAACAGAAAGAAGTTTCACACAATTCTTCTGTGTAGTTTTTATTTGTAGACATTCTTTTTCCCAATATAGGCCTCCTAGCGCTCAGAATGTCCAATTGCACTTTCTACAGAAAGAGTGTTTCAGAACGGCTCAATCAAAAGTAATGTTCAACTCTGTTAGTTGAATGCACAGAACAGAAAGAAGTTTCATACAATGCTTCTGTGTAGTTTATATTTGAACATATTCTTTTTTCCACTATTACCCACTTAGCGCTACGAATGTCCAGTTGCATTTTCTACAGACAGAGTGTTTCAAATCTGCTCAATCAAAAGTATGGTTTAAATCTGTTAGCTGAATGCTCAGATCAGAAAGAAGTTTCACAGAATGCTTCTGTGTAGTTTATATTTGAATATATTACTTTTTCCACTACTACGCTCTTAGCGCTCCAAATGTCCAGTTGCATTTTCTACAGAAAGAGTGTTCAGATCTGCTCAATCAAAAGTATGATTTAACTCTGTTAGCTGAATGCACAGATCAGAAAGAAGTTTCACCGAATGATTCTGTGTAGTTTATATTTGAAGACATTTCTTTTTCCACTATTACCCTCTTAGCGCTGCGAATCTCCACTTGCATTTTCTAGAAAAAGAGTGTTTCATAACTGCTCAATCAAAAATATGTTTTATCTCTGTTAACTGAATTTACAGATCAGAAACAAGTTTCACAGAATGCATCTGTGTAGTTTTTATTTGAAGATATTCTTTTTCCCAATGTAGGCCTCTTAGCGCTTAGCATGTCCAATTGCAGTTTCTACAGAAAGAGTGTTTCAGAACGGCTCAATCAAAAGTAAGGTTCAACTCTGTTAGTTGAATGCACAGAACAGAAAGAATTTTCACAGAATGCTACTGTGTAGTTTATATTTGAATATATTCCTTTTTCCACTATTACCCTCTTAGCGCTCCGAATGTCCACTTGTATTTTCTACAGAAAGAGTGTTCAGAACTGCGCAATCAAAAGTATGGTTTAACTCTGTTAGCTTAATGAACATATCAGAAATAAGTTTCACACAATGCTTCTGTGTAGTTTTTATTTGAAGATATTATTTTTCAGAATAGAGGCCTCTTAGCGCTCAGAATGTCCAATTGCGGTTTCTACAGAAAGAGTGTTTCAGAAAGGCTCAATCAAAAGTAAGGTTCAACTCTGTTAGTTGAATGCACAGAACAGAAAGAAGTTTCATACAATGCTTCTGTGTAGTTTATATTTGAACATATTCTTTTTTCCACTATTACCCACTTAGCGCTACGTATGTCCCGTTGCATTTTCTACAGACAGAGTGTTTCAAAACTGCTCAATCAGAAGTATGGTTTAACTCTGTTAGCTGAATGCTCAGATCAGAAAGAAGTTTCACACAATGTTTCTGTGTAGTTTATTTTTGAATATATTCTTTTTCCGCTACTACTCTCTTAGCGCTCCAAATCTCCAGTTGCATTTTCTACAGAAAGAGTGTTCAGATCTGCTCAATCAAAAGTATGGTTTAACTCTGTTAGGTGAATGCACAGATCAGAAAGAAGTTTCACAGAATGATTCTGTGTAGTTTATATTTGGAGACATTCCTTTTTTCACTATTACCCTCTTAGCTCTCCGAATCTCCACTTGCATTTTCTACAGAAAGAGTGTTTCAGAACGGCTCAATCAAAACCAAGGTTCAACTCTTTTAGTTGAACAAACAGAACAGAAAGAAGTTTCACACAATTCTTCTGTGTAGTTTTTATTTGTAGACATTCTTTTTCCCAATATAGGCCTCCTAGCACTCAGAATGTCCTATTGCAGTTTCTACAGAAAGAGTGTTTCAGAACGGCTCAATCAAACGTAAGGTTCAACTCTGTTAGTTGAATGCACAGAACAGAGAGAAGTTTCATACAATGCTTCTGTGTAGTTTATATTTGAACATATTCTTTTTTCCACTATTACCCACTTAGCGCTACGAATGTCCAGTTGCATTTTCTACAGACAGAGTGTTTCAAAACTGCTCAATCAAAAGTATGGTTTAACTCTGTTAGCTGAATGCTCAGATCAGAAAGAAGTTTCACAGAATGCTTCTGTGTAGTTTATATTTGAATATATTCCTTTTTCCACTACTACGCTCTTAGCGCTCCAAATGTCCAGTTGCATTTTCTACAGAAAGAGTGTTCAGATCTGCTCAATCAAAAGTATGGTTTAACTCTGTTAGCTGAATGCACAGATCAGAAAGAAGTTTCACCGAATGATTCTGTGTAGTTTATATTTGAAGACATTCCCTTTTCCACTATTACCCTCTTAGCGCTCCGAATCTCCACTTGCATTTTCTACAAAAAGAGTGATTCATAACTGCTCAATCAAAAATATGTTTTAACTCTGTTAACTGAATTTACAGATCAGAAATAAGTTTCACAGAATGCATCTGTGTAGTTTTTATTTGAAGATATTCTTTTTCCCAATGTAGGCCTCTTAGCGCTTAGCATGTCCAATTGCAGTTTCTACAGAAAGAGTGTTTCAGAACGGCTCAATCAAAAGTAAGATTCAACTCTGTTAGTTGAATGCACAGAACAGAAAGAATTTTCACAGAATGCTACTGTGTAGTTTATATTTGAATATATTCCTTTTTCCACTATTACCCTCTTAGCGCTCCGAATGTCCACTTGCATTTTCTACAGAAAGAGTGTTCAGAACTGCACAATCAAAAGTATGGTTTAACTCTGTTAGCTTAATGAACATATCAGAAATAAGTTTCACACAATGCTTCTGTGTAGTTTTTATTTGAAGATATTATTTTTCCCAATAGAGGCCTCTTAGCGCTCAGAATGTCCAATTGCAGTTTCTACAGAAAGAGTGTTTCAGAAAGGCTCAATCAAAAGTAAGGTTCAACTCTGTTAGTTGAATGCACAGAACAGAAAGAAGTTTCATACAATGCTTCTGTGTAGTTTATATTTGAACATATTCTTTTTTCCACTATTACCCACTTAGCGCTACGAATGTCCAGTTGCATTTTCTACAGACAGAGTGTTTCAAAACTGCTCAATCAAAAGTATGGTTTAACTCTGTTAGCTGAATGCTCAGATCAGAAAGAAGTTTCACAGAATGCTTCTGTGTAGTTTATATTTGAATATATTCCTTTTTCCACTACTACTCTCTTAGCGCTCCAAATGTCCAGTTGCATTATCTACGGAAAGAGTGTTCAGATCTGATCAATCAAAAGTATGGTTTAACTCTGTTAGCTGAATGCACAGATCAGAAATTAGTTTCACAGAATGATTCTGTGTAGTTTATATTTGGAGACATTCCTTTTTCCACTATTACCCTCTTAGCGCTCCGAATCTCCACTTGCATTTTCTACAGAAAGAGTGTTTCAGAACGGCTCAATCAAAACTAAGGTTCAACTCTTTTAGTTGAACAAACAGAACAGAAAGAAGTTTCACACAATTCTTCTGTGTAGTTTTTATTTGTAGACATTCTTTTTCCCAATATAGGCCTCCTAGCGCTCAGAATGTCCAATTGCACTTTCTACAGAAAGAGTGTTTCAGAACGGCTCAATCAAAAGTAATGTTCAACTCTGTTAGTTGAATGCACAGAACAGAAAGAAGTTTCATACAATGCTTCTGTGTAGTTTATATTTGAACATATTCTTTTTTCCACTATTACCCACTTAGCGCTACGAATGTCCAGTTGCATTTTCTACAGACAGAGTGTTTCAAAACTGCTCAATCAAAAGTATGGTTTAACTCTGTTAGCTGAATGCTCAGATCAGAAAGAAGTTTCACAGAATGCTTTTGTGTAGTTTATATTTGCATATATTCCTTTTTCCACTACTACGCTCTTAGCGCTCCAAATGTCCAGTTGCATTTTCTACAGAAAGAGTGTTCAGATCTGCTCAATCAAAAGTATGGTTTAACTCAGTTAGCTGAATGCACAGATCAGAAAGAAGTTTCACCGAATGATTCTGTGTAGTTTATATTTGAAGACATTCCTTTTTCCACTATTACCCTCTTAGCGCTCCGAATCTCCACTTGCATTTTCTACAAAAAGAGTGTTTCATAACTGCTCAATCAAAAATATGTTTTATCTCTGTTAACTGAATTTACAGATCAGAAACAAGTTTCACAGAATGCATCTGTGTAGTTTTTATTTGAAGATATTCTTTTTCCCAATGTAGGCCTCTTAGCGCTTAGCATGTCCAATTGCAGTTTCTACAGAAAGAGTGTTTCAGAACGGCTCAATCAAAAGTAAGGTTCAACTCTGTTAGTTGAATGCACAGAACAGAAAGTATTTTCACAGATTGCTACTGTGTATTTTATATTTGAATATATTCCTTTTTCCACTATTACCCTCTTAGCGCTCCGAATGTCCACTTGCATTTTCTACAGAAAGAGTGTTCAGAACTGCGCAATCAAAATATGGTTTAACTCTGTTAGCTTAATGAACATATCAGAAATAAGTTTCACACAATGCTTCAGTGTAGTTTTTATTTGAAGATATTATTTCTCAGAATAGAGACCTCTTAGCGCTCAGAATGTCCAATTGCAGTTTCTACAGAAAGAGTGTTTCAGAAAGTCTCAATCAAAAGTAAGGTTCAACTCTGTTAGTTGAATGCACAGAACAGAAAGTAGTTTCATACAATGCTTCTGTGTAGTTTATATTTGAACATATTCTTTTTTCCACTATTACCCACTTAGCGCTACGAATGTCCCGTTGCATTTTCTACAGACAGAGTGTTTCAAAACTGCTCAATCAAAAGTATGTTTTAACTCTGTTTGCTGAATGCTCAGATCAGAAAGAAGTTTCACAGAATGCTTCTGTGTTGTTTATATTTGAATATATTCCTTTTTCCACTACTACGCTCTTAGCTCTCCAAATGTCCAGTTGCATTTTCTACAGAAAGAGTGTTCAGATCTGCTCAATCAAAAGTATGGTTTAACTCTGTTAGCTGAATGCACAGATCAGAAAGAAGTTTCACCGAATGATTCTGTGTAGTTTATATTTGAAGACATTCCTTTTTCCACTATTACCCTCTAAGCGCTCCGAATCTCCACTTGCATTTTCTACAAAAAGAGTGTTTCATAACTGCTCAATCAAAAATATGTTTTATCTCCGTTAACTGAATTTACAGATCAGAAACAAGTTTCACAGAATGCATCTGTGTAGTTTTTATTTCAAGATATTCTTTTTCCCAATGTAGGCCTCTTAGCGCTTAGCATGTCCAATTGCAGTTTCTACAGAAAGAGTGTTTCAGAACGGCTCAATCAAAAGTAAGTTTCAACTCTGTTTGTTGAATGCACAGAACAGAAAGAATTTTCACAGAATGCTACTGTGTAGTTTATATTTGTATATATTCCTTTTTCCACTAGTACCCTCTTAGCGCTCCGAATGTCCACTTGCATTTTCTACAGAAAGAGTGTTCAGAACTGCGCAATCAAAAGTATGGTTTAACTCTGTTAGCTTAATGAACATATCAGAAATAAGTTTCACACAATGCTTCTGTGTAGTTTTTATTTGAAGATATTATTTTTCCCAATAGAGGCCTCTTAGCGCTCAGAATGTCCAATTGCAGTTTCTACAGAAAGAGTGTTTCAGAAAGGCTCAATCAAAAGTAAGGTTCAACTCTGTTAGTTGAATGCACAGAACAGAAAGAAGTTTCATACAATGCTTCTGTGTAGTTTATATTTGAACATATTCTTTTTTCCACTCTTACCCACTTAGCGCTATGAATGTCCCGTTGCATTTTCTACAGACAGAGTGTTTCAAAACTGCTCAATTAAAAGTATGGTTTAACTCTGTTAGCTGAATGCTCAGATCAGAAAGAAGTTTCACAGAATGCTTCTATGTAGTTTATTTTTGAATATATTCCTTTTTCCACTACTACTCTCTTAGCGCTCCAAATGTCCAGTTGCATTTTCTACGGAAAGAGTGTTCAGATCTGCTCAATCAAAAGTATGGTTTAACTCTGTTAGCTGAATGCACAGATCAGAAAGAAGTTTCACAGAATGATTCTGTGTAGTTTATATTTGGAGACATTCCTTTTTCCACTATTACCCTCTTAGCTCTCCGAATCTCCACTTGCATTTTCTACAGAAAGAGTGTTTCAGAACGGCTCAATCAAAACCAAGGTTCAACTCTTTTAGTTGAACAAACAGAACAGAAAGAAGTTTCACAGAATTCTTCTGTGTAGTTTTTATTTGTAGACATTCTTTTTCCCAATATAGGCCTCCTAGCGCTCAGAATGTCCAATTGCAGTTTCTACAGAAAGAGTGTTTCAGAACGGCTCAATAAAAAGTAAGGTTCAACTCTGTTAGTTGAATGCACAGAACAGAGAGAAGTTTCATACAATGCTTCTGTGTAGTTTATATTTGAACATATTCTTTTTTCCACTATTACCCACTTAGCGCTACGAATGTCCAGTTGCATTTTCTACAGACAGAGTGTTTCAAAACTGCTCAATCAAAGTATGGTTTAACTCTGTTAGCTGAATGCTCAGATCAGGAAGAAGTTTCACAGAATGCTTCTGTGTAGTTTATATTTGAATATATTCCTTTTTCCACTAATACGCTCTTAGCGCTCCAAATGTCCAGTTGCATTTTCTACAGAAAGAGTGTTCAGATCTGCTCAATCAAAAGTATGGTTTAACTCTGTTAGCTGAATGCACAGATCAGAAAGAAGTTTCACCGAATGATTCTGTGTAGTTTATATTTGAAGACATTCCTTTTTCCACTATTACCCTCTTAGTGCTCCGAATCTCCACTTGCATTTTCTACAAAAAGAGTGATTCATAACTGCTCAATCAAAAATATGTTTTATCTCTTAACTGAATTTACAGATCAGAAATAAGTTTCACAGAATGCATCTGCGTAGTTTTTATTTGAAGATATTCTTTTTCCCAATGTAGGCTTCTTAGCGCTTAGCATGTCCAATTGCAGTTTCTACAGAAAGAGTGCTTCAGAACGGCTCAATCAAAAGTAAGGTTCAACTCTGTTAGTTGAATGCACAGAACAGAAAGAATTTTCACAGAATGATACTGTGTAGTTTATATTTGAATATATTCCTTTTTCCACTATTACCCTCTTAGCGCTCCGAATGTCCACTTGCATTTTCTACAGAAAGAGTGTTCAGAACTGCGCAATCAAAAGTATGGTTTAACTCTGTTAGCTTAATGAACATATCAGAAATAAGTTTCACACAATGCTTCTGTGTAGTTTTTATTTGAAGATATTATTTTTCCCAATAGAGGCCTCTTAGCGCTCAGAATGTCCAATTGCAGTTTCTACAGAAAGAGTGTTTCAGAACGGCTCAATCAAAAGTAAGGTTCAACTCTGTTAGTTGAATGCACAGAACAGAAAGAAGTTTCATATAATGCTTCTGTGTAGTTTATATTTGAACATATTCTTTTTTCCACTATTACCCACTTAGCGCTACGAATGTCCCGTTGCATTTTCCACAGACAGAGTGTTTCAAAACTGCTCAATCAAAAGTATGGTTTAACTCTGTTAGCTGAATGCTCAGATCAGAAAGAAGTTTCACAGAATGCTTCTGTGTAGTTTATATTTGAATATATTCCTTTTTCCACTACTACTCTCTTAGCGCTCCAAATGTCCAGTTGCATTTTCTACAGAAAGAGTGTTCAGATCTGCTCAATCAAAAGTATGGTATAACTCTGTTAGCTGAATGCACAGATCAGAAAGAAGTTTCACAGAATGATTCTGTGTAGTTTATATTTGGAGACATTCCTTTTTCCACTATTACCCTCTTAGCGCTCAGAATGTCCAATTGCAGTTTCTACAGAAAGAGTGTTTCAGAAAGGCTCAATCAAAAGTAAGGTTCAACTCTGTTAGTTGAATGCACAGAACAGAAAGAAGTTTCATACAATGCTTCTGTGTAGTTTATATTTGAACATATTCTTTTTTCCACTATTACCCACTTAGCGCTACGAATGTCCAGTTGCATTTTCTACAGACAGAGTGTTTCAAAACTGCTCAATCAAAAGTATGGTTTAACTCTGTTAGCTGAATGCTCAGATCAGAAAGAAGTTTCACAGAATGCTTCTGTGTAGTTTATATTTGAATATATTCCTTTTTCCACTACTATGCTCTTTGCGCTCAAAATGTCCAGTTGCATTTTCTACAGAAAGAGTGTTCAGATCTGCTCAATCAAAAGTATGGTTTAACTCTGTTAGCTGAATGCACAGATCAGAAAGAAGTTTCACCGAATGATTCTGTGTAGTTTATATTTGAAGACATTCCTTTTTCCACTATTACCCCCTTAGCGCTCCGAATCTCCACTTGCATTTTCTACAAAAAGAGTGATTCATAACTGCTCAATCAAAAATATGTTTTATCTCTGTTAACTGAATTTACAGATCAGAAATAAGTTTCACAGAATGCATCTGTGTAGTTTTTATTTGAAGATATTCTTTTTCCCAATGTAGGCCTCTTAGCGCTTAGCATGTCCAATTGCAGTTTCTACAGAAAGAGTGTTTCAGAACGGCTCAATCAAAAGTAAGGTTCAACTCTGTTAGTTGAATGCACAGAACAGAAAGAATTTTCACAGAATGCTACTGTGTAGTTTATATTTGAATATATTCCTTTTTCCACTATTACCCTCTTAGCGCTCCGAATGTCCACTTGCATTTTCTACAGAAAGAGTGTTCAGAACTGCGCAATCAAAAGTATGGTTTAACTCTGTTAGCTTAATGAACATATCAGAAATAAGTTTCACACAATGCTTCTGTGTAGTTTTTATTTGAAGATATTATTTTTCCCAATAGAGTCCTCTTAGCGCTCAGAATGTCCAATTGCAGTTTCTACACAAAGAGTGTTTCAGAAAGGCTCAATCAACAGTAAGGTTCAACTCTGTTAGTTGAATGCACAGAACAGAAAGAAGTTTCATACAATGCTTCTGTGTAGTTTATATTTGAACATATTCTTTTTTCCACTATTACCCACTTAGCGCTACGAATGTCCAGTTGCATTTTCTACAGACAGAGTGTTTCAAAACTGCTCAATCAAAAGTATGGTTTAACTCTGTTAGCTGAATGCTCAGATCAGAAAGAAGTTTCACAGAATGCTTCTGTGTAGTTTATATTTGAATATATTCCTTTTTCCACTACTACTCTCTTAGCGTTCCAAATGTCCAGTTGCATTTTCTACAGAAAGAGTGTTCAGATCTGCTCAATCAAAAGTATGGTTTAATTCTGTTAGCTGAATGCACAGAACAGAAAGAAGTTTCACAGAATGATTCTGTGTAGTTTATATTTGGAGACATTCGTTTTTCCACTATTACCTTCTAAGCGCTCCGAATCTCCACTTGCATTTTCTACAGAAAGAGTGTTTCAGAACGGCTCAATCAAAACTAAGGTTCAACTCTTTTAGTTGAACAAACAGAACAGAAAGTAGTTTCACACAATTCTTCTGTGTAGTTTTTATTTGTAGACATTCTTTTTCCCAATATAGGCCTCCTAGCGCTCAGAATGTCCAATTGCAGTTTCTACAGAAACAGTGTTTCAGAACGACTCAATCAAAAGTAAGGTTCAACTCTGTTAGTTGAATGCACAGAACAGAAAGAAGTTTCATACAATGCTTCTGTGTAGTTTATATTTGAACATATTTTTTTTCCAATATTACCCACTTAGCGCTACGAATGTCCAGTTGCATTTTCTACAGACAGAGTGTTTCAAAACTGCTCAATCAAAAGTATGGTTTAACTCTGTTAGCTGAATACTCAGATCAGAAAGAAGTTTCACAGAATTCTTCTGTGTAGTTTATATTTGAATATATTCCTTTTTCCACTACTACGCTCTTAGCGCTCCAAATGTCCAGTTGCATTTTCTACAGAAAGAGTGTTCAGATCTGCTCAATCAAAAGTATGGTTTAACTCTGTTAGCTGAATGCACAGATCAGAAAGAAGTTTCACCGAACGATTCTGTGTAGTTTATATTTGAAGACATTCCTTTTTCCACTATTACACTCAGCGCTCCGAATCTCCACTTTCATTTTCTACAAAAAGAGTGTTTCATAACTGCTCAATCAAAAATATGTTTTATCTCTGTTAACTGAATTTACAGATCAGAAACAAGTTTCACAGAATGCATCTGTGTAGTTTTTATTTGAAGATATTCTTTTTCCCAATGTAGGCCTCTTAGCGCTTAGCATGTCCAATTGCAGTTTCTACAAAAAGAGTGTTTCAGAACGGCTCAATCAAAAGTAAGGTTCAACTCCGTTAGTTGAATGCACAGAACAGAAAGAATTTTCACAGAATGCTACTGTGTAGTTTATATTTGAATATATTCCTTTTTCCACTATTACCCTCTTAGCGCTCCGAATGTCCACTTGCATTTTCTACAGAAAGAGTGTTCAGAACTGCGCAATCAAAAGTATGGTTTAACTCTGTTAGCTTAATGAACATATCGGAAATAAGTTTCACACAATGCTTCTGTGTAGTTTTTATTTGAAGATATTTTTTTTCCCAATAGAGGCCTCTTAGCGCTCAGAATGTCCAATTGCAGTTTCTACAGAAAGAGTGTTTCAGAAAGGCTCAATCAAAAGTAAGGTTCAACTCTGTTAGTTGAATGCAAAGAACAGAAAGAAGTTTCATACAATGCTTCTGTGTAGTTTATATTTGAACATATTCTTTTTTCCACTATTACCCACTTAGCGCTACGAATGTCCAGTTGCATTTTCTACAGACAGAGTGTTTCAAAACTGCTCAATCAAAAGTATGGTTTAACTCTGTTAGCTGAATGCTCAGATCAGAAAGAAGTTTCACAGAATGCTTCTGTGTAGTTTATATTTGAATATATTCCTTTTTCCACTACTACTCTCTTAGCGCTCCAAATGTCCAGTTGCATTTTCTACAGAAAGATTGTTCAGATCTGCTCAATCAAAAGTATGGTTTAACTCTGTAAGCTGAATGCACAGATCAGAAAGAAGTTTCACAGAATGATCCTGTGTAGTTTATATTTGGAGACATTCCTTTTTCCACTATTACCCTCTTAGCGCTCCGAATCTCCACTTGCATTTTCTACAGAAAGAGTGTTTCAGAACGGCTCAATCAAAACTAAGGTTCAACTCTTTTAGTTGAACAAACAGAACAGAAAGAAGTTTCACACAATTCTTCTCTGTAGTTTTTATTTGTAGACATTCTTTTTCCCAATATAGGCCTCTTAGCGCTCAGAAGGTCCAATTGCAGTTTCTACAGAAAGAATGTTTCAGAACGGCTCAATCTAAAGTAAGGTTCAACTCTGTTAGTTGAATGCACAGAACAGAAAGAAGTTTCATACAATGCTTCTGTGTAGTTTATATTTGAACATATTCTTTTTTCCACTATTACCCACTTAGCTCTACGAATGTCCAGTTGCATTTTCTACAGACAGAGTGTTTCAAAACTGCTCAATCAAAAGTATGGTTTAACTCTGTTAGCTGAATGCTCACATCAGAAAGAAGTTTCACAGAATGCTTCTGTGTAGTTTATATTTGAATATATTCCTTTTTCCACTACTACTCTCTTAGCGCTCCAAATGTCCAGTTGCATTTTCTACAGAAAGATTGTTCAGATCTGCTCAATCAAAAGTATGGTTTAACTCTGTTAGCTGAATGCACAGATCAGAAAGAATTTTCACCGAATGATTCTGTGTAGTTTATATTTGAAGACATTACTTTTTCCACTATTACCCTCTTAGCGCTCCGAATCTCCACTTGCATTTTCTACAAAAAGAGTGTTTCATAACTGCTCAATCAAAAATATGTTTTATCTCTGTTAACTGAATTTACAGATCAGAAATAAGTTTCACAGAATGCATCTGCGTAGTTTTTATTTGAAGATATTCTTTTTCCCAATGTAGGCTTCTTAGCGCTTAGCATGTCCAATTGCAGTTTCTACAGAAAGAGTGTTTCAGAACGGCTCAATCAAAAGTAAGGTTCAACTCTGTTAGTTGAATGCACAGAACAGAAAGAATTTTCACAGAATGCTACTGTGTAGTTTATATTTGAATATATTCCTTTTTCCACTATTACCCTCTTAGCGCTCCGAATGTCCACTTGCATTTTCTACAGAAAGAGTGTTCAGAACTGCGCAATCAAAAGTATGGTTTAACTCTGTTAGCTTAATGAACATATCAGAAATAAGTTTCACACAATGCTTCTGTGTAGTTTTTATTTGAAGATATTATTTTTCCCAATAGAGGCCTCTTAGCGCTCAGAATGTCCAATTGCAGTTTCTACAGAAAGAGTGTTTCAGAACGGCTCAATCAAAAGTAAGGTTCAACTCTGTTAGTTGAATGCACAGAACAGAAAGAAGTTTCATACAATGCTTCTGTGTAGTTTATATTTGAACATATTCTTTTTTCCACTATTACCCACTTAGCGCTACGAATGTCCCGTTGCATTTTCTACAGACAGAGTGTTTCAAAACTGCTCAATCAAAAGTATGGTTTAACTCTGTTAGCTGAATGCTCAGATCAGAAAGAAGTTTCACAGAATGCTTCTGTGTAGTTTATATTTGAATATATTCCTTTTTCCACTACTACTCTCTTAGCGCTCCAAATGTCCAGTTGCATTTTCTACAGAAAGAGTGTTCAGATCTGCTCAATCAAAAGTATGATTTAACTCTGTTAGCTGAATGCACAGATCAGAAAGAAGTTTCACCGAATGATTCTGTGTAGTTTATATTTGAAGACATTCCTTTTTCCACTATTACCCTCTTAGCGCTCCGAATCTCCACTTGCATTTTCTACAAAAAGAGTGATTCATAACTGCTCAATCAAAAATATGTTTTATCTCTGTTAACTGAATTTACAGATCAGAAATAAGTTTCACAGAATGCATCTGTGTAGTATTTATTTGAGGATATTCATTTTCCCAATGTAGGCCTCTTAGCGCTTAGCATGTCCAATTGCAGTTTCTACAGAAAGAGTGTTTCAGAACGGCTCAATCAAAAGTAAGGTTCAACTCTGTTAGTTGAATGCACAGAACAGAAATAAGTTTCATACAATGCTTCTGTGTAGTTTATATTTGAACATATTCTTTTTTCCACTATTACCCACTTAGCGCTACGAATGTCCAGTTGCATTTTCTACAGACAGAGTGTTTCAAATCTGCTCAATCAAAAGTATGGTTTAACTCTGTTAGCTGAATGCTCAGATCAGAAAGAAGTTTCACAGAATGCTTCTGTGTAGTTTATATTTGAATATATTCCTTTTTCCACTACTACGCTCTTAGCTCTCCAAATGTCCAGTTGCATTTTCTACAGAAAGAGTGTTCAGATCTGCTCAATCAAAAGTATGGTTTAACTCTGTTAGCTGAATGCACAGATCAGAAAGAAGTTTCACAGAATGATTCTGTGTAGTTTATATTTGGAGACATTCCTTTTTCCACTATTACCCTCTTAGATCTCCGAATCTCCACTTGCATTTTCTACAGAAAGAGTGTTTCAGAACGGCTCAATCAAAACCAAGGTTCAACTCTTTTAGTTGAACAAACAGAACAGAAAGAAGTTTCACAGAATTCTTCTGTGTAGTTTTTATTTGTAGACATTCTTTTTCCCAATATAGGCCTCCTAGCGCTCAGAATGTCCAATTGCAGTTTCTACAGAAAGAGTGTTTCAGAACGGCTCAATCAAAAGTAAGGTTCAACTCGGTTAGTTGAATGCACAGAACAGAGAGAAGTTTCATACAATGCTTCTGTGTAGTTTATATTTGAATATATTCCTTTTTCCACTACTACGCTCTTAGCTCTCCAAATGTCCAGTTGCATTTTCTACAGAAAGAGTGTTCAGATCTGCTCAATCAAAAGTATGGTTTAACTCTGTTAGCTGAATGCACAGATCAGAAAGAAGTTTCACCGAATGATTCTGTGTAGTTTATATTTGAAGACATTCCTTTTTCCACTATTACCCCCTTAGCGCTCCGAATCTCCACTTGCATTTTCTACAAAAAGAGTGATTCATAACTGCTCAATCAAAAATATGTTTTATCTCTGTTAACTGAATTTACAGATCAGAAATAAGTTTCACAGAATGCATCTGTGTAGTTTTTATTTGAAGATATTCTTTTTCCCAATGTAGGCCTCTTAGCGCTTAGCATGTCCAATTGCAGTTTCTACAGAAAGAGTGTTTCAGAACGGCTCAATCAAAAGTAAGGTTCAACTCTGTTAGTTGAATGCACAGAACAGAAAGAATTTTCACAGAATGCTACTGTGTAGTTTATATTTGAATATATTCCTTTTTCCACTATTACCCTCTTAGCGCTCCGAATGTCCACTTGCATTTTCTACAGAAAGAGTGTTCAGAACTGCGCAATCAAAAGTATGGTTTAACTCTGTTAGCTTAATGAACATATCAGAAATAAGTTTCACACAATGCTTCTGTGTAGTTTTTATTTGAAGATATTATTTTTCCCAATAGAGTCCTCTTAGCGCTCAGAATGTCCAATTGCAGTTTCTACAGAAAGAGTGTTTCAGAAAGGCTCAATCAACAGTAAGGTTCAACTCTGTTAGTTGAATGCACAGAACAGAAAGAAGTTTCATACAATGCTTCTGTGTAGTTTATATTTGAACATATTCTTTTTTCCACTATTACCCACTTAGCGCTACGAATGTCCAGTTGCATTTTCTACAGACAGAGTGTTTCAAAACTGCTCAATCAAAAGTATGGTTTAACTCTGTTAGCTGAATGCTCAGATCAGAAAGAAGTTTCACAGAATGCTTCTGTGTAGTTTATATTTGAATATATTCCTTTTTCCACTACTACTCTCTTAGCGCTCCAAATGTCCAGTTGCATTTTCTACAGAAAGAGTGTTCAGATCTGCTCAATCAAAAGTGTTGTTTAATTCTGTTAGCTGAATGCACAGAACAGAAAGAAGTTTCACAGAATGATTCTGTGTAGTTTATATTTGGAGACATTCGTTTTTCCACTATTACCTTCTAAGCGCTCCGAATCTCCACTTGCATTTTCTACAGAAAGAGTGTTTCAGAACGGCTCAATCAAAACTAAGGTTCAACTCTTTTAGTTGAACAAACAGAACAGAAAGTAGTTTCACACAATTCTTCTGTGTAGTTTTTATTTGTAGACATTCTTTTTCCCAATATAGGCCTCCTAGCGCTCAGAATGTCCAATTGCAGTTTCTACAGAAAGAGTGTTTCAGAACGACTCAATCAAAAGTAAGGTTCAACTCTGTTAGTTGAATGCACAGAACAGAAAGAAGTTTCATACAATGCTTCTGTGTAGTTTATATTTGAACATATTCTTTTTTCCACTATTACCCACTTAGCGCTACGAATGTCCAGTTGCATTTTCTACAGACAGAGTGTTTCAAAACTGCTCAATCAAAAGTATGGTTTAACTCTGTTAGCTGAATACTCAGATCAGAAAGAAGTTTCACAGAATTCTTCTGTGTAGTTTATATTTGAATATATTCCTTTTTCCACTACTACGCTCTTAGCGCTCCAAATGTCCAGTTGCATTTTCTACAGAAAGAGTGTTCAGATCTGCTCAATCAAAAGTATGGTTTAAATCTGTTAGCTGAATGCACAGATCAGAAAGAAGTTTCACCGAACGATTCTGTGTAGTTTATATTTGAAGACATTCCTTTTTCCACTATTACCCTCAGCGCTCCGAATCTCCACTTTCATTTTCTACAAAAAGAGTGTTTCATAACTGCTCAATCAAAAATATGTTTTATCTCTGTTAACTGAATTTACAGATCAGAAACAAGTTTCACAGAATGCATCTGTGTAGTTTTTATTTGAAGATATTCTTTTTCCCAATGTAGGCCTCTTAGCGCTTAGCATGTCCAATTGCAGTTTCTACAAAAAGAGTGTTTCAGAACGGCTCAATCAAAAGTAAGGTTCAACTCCGTTAGTTGAATGCACAGAACAGAAAGAATTTTCACAGAATGCTACTGTGTAGTTTATATTTGAATATATTCCTTTTTCCACTATTACCCTCTTAGCGCTCCGAATGTCCACTTGCATTTTCTACAGAAAGAGTGTTCAGAACTGCGCAATCAAAAGTATGGTTTAACTCTGTTAGCTTAATGAACATATCGGAAATAAGTTTCACACAATGCTTCTGTGTAGTTTTTATTTGAAGATATTATTTTTCCCAATAGAGGCCTCTTAGCGCTCAGAATGTCCAATTGCAGTTTCTACAGAAAGAGTGTTTCAGAAAGGCTCAATCAAAAGTAAGGTTCAACTCTGTTAGTTGAATGCAAAGAACAGAAAGAAGTTTCATACAATGCTTCTGTGTAGTTTATATTTGAACATATTCTTTTTTCCACTATTACCCACTTAGCGCTACGAATGTCCAGTTGCATTTTCTACAGACAGAGTGTTTCAAAACTGCTCAATCAAAAGTATGGTTTAACTCTGTTAGCTGAATGCTCAGATTAGAAAGAAGTTTCACAGAATGCTTCTGTGTAGTTTATATTTGAATATATTCCTTTTTCCACTACTACTCTCTTAGCGCTCCAAATGTCCAGTTGCATTTTCTACAGAAAGATTGTTCAGATCTGCTCAATCAAAAGTATGGTTTAACTCTGTTAGCTGAATGCACAGATCAGAAAGAAGTTTCACAGAATGATCCTGTGTAGTTTATATTTGGAGACATTCCTTTTTCCACTATTACCCTCTTAGCGCTCCGAATCTCCACTTGCATTTTCTACAGAAAGAGTGTTTCAGAACGGCTCAATCAAAACTAAGGTTCAACTCTTTTAGTTGAACAAACAGAACAGAAAGAAGTTTCACACAATTCTTCTCTGTAGTTTTTATTTGTAGACATTCTTTTTCCCAATATAGGCCTCTTAGCGCTCAGAAGGTCCAATTGCAGTTTCTACAGAAAGAGTGTTTCAGAACGGCTCACTCTAAAGTAAGGTTCAACTCTGTTAGTTGAATGCACAGAACAGAAAGAAGTTTCATACAATGCTTCTGTGTAGTTTATATTTGAACATATTCTTTTTTCCACTATTACCCACTTAGCTCTACGAATGTCCAGTTGCATTTTCTACAGACAGAGTGTTTCAAAACTGCTCAATCAAAAGTATGGTTTAACTCTGTTAGCTGAATGCTCACATCAGAAAGAAGTTTCACAGAATGCTTCTGTGTAGTTTATATTTGAATATATTCCTTTTTCCACTACTACTCTCTTAGCGCTCCAAATGTCCAGTTGCATTTTCTACAGAAAGATTGTTCAGATCTGCTCAATCAAAAGTATGGTTTAACTCTGTTAGCTGAATGCACAGATCAGAAAGAATTTTCACCGAATGATTCTGTGTAGTTTATATTTGAAGACATTCCTTTTTCCACTATTACCCTCTTAGCGCTCCGAATCTCCACTTGCATTTTCTACAAAAAGAGTGTTTCAAATCTGCTCAATCAAAAATATGTTTTATCTCTGTTAACTGAATTTACAGATCAGAAATAAGTTTCACAGAATGCATCTGCGTAGTTTTTATTTGAAGATATTCTTTTTCCCAATGTACGCTTCTTAGCGCTTAGCATGTCCAATTGCAGTTTCTACAGAAAGAGTGTTTCAGAACGGCTCAATCAAAAGTAAGGTTCAACTCTGTTAGTTGAATGCACAGAACAGAAAGAATTTTCACAGAATGCTACTGTGTAGTTTATATTTGAATATATTCCTTTTTCCACTATTACCCTCTTAGCGCTCCGAATGTCCACTTGCATTTTCTACAGAAAGAGTGTTCAGAACTGCGCAATCAAAAGTATGGTTTAACTCTGTTAGCTTAATGAACATATCAGAAATAAGTTTCACACAATGCTTCTGTGTAGTTTTTATTTGAAGATATTATTTTTCCCAATAGAGGCCTCTTAGCGCTCAGAATGTCCAATTGCAGTTTCTACAGAAAGAGTGTTTCAGAACGGCTCAATCAAAAGTAAGGTTCAACTCTGTTAGTTGAATGCACAGAACAGAAAGAAGTTTCATACAATGCTTCTGTGTAGTTTATATTTGAACATATTCTTTTTTCCACTATTACCCACTTAGCGCTACGAATGTCCCGTTGCATTTTCGACAGACAGAGTGTTTCAAAACTGCTCAATCAAAAGTATGGTTTAACTCTGTTAGCTGAATGCTCAGATCAGAAAGAAGTTTCACAGAATGCTTCTGTGTAGTTTATATTTGAATATATTCCTTTTTCCACTACTACTCTCTTAGCGCTCCAAATGTCCAGTTGCATTTTCTACAGAAAGAGTGTTCAGATCTGCTCAATCAAAAGTATGATTTAACTCTGTTAGCTGAATGCACAGATCAGAAAGAAGTTTCACCGAATGATTCTGTGTAGTTTATATTTGAAGACATTCCTTTTTCCACTATTACCCTCTTAGCGCTCCGAATCTCCACTTGCATTTTCTACAAAAAGAGTGATTCATAACTGCTCAATCAAAAATATGTTTTATCTCTGTTAACTGAATTTACAGATCAGAAATAAGTTTCAGAGAATGCATCTGTGTAGTATTTATTTGAGGATATTCATTTTCCCAATGTAGGCCTCTTAGCGCTTAGCATGTCCAATTGCAGTTTCTACAGAAAGAGTGTTTCAGAACGGCTCAATCAAAAGTAAGGTTCAACTCTGTTAGTTGAATGCACAGAACAGAAAGAATTTTCACAGAATGCTACTGTGTAGTTTGTATTTGAATATATTACTTTTTCCACTATTACCCTCTTAGCGCTCCGAATGTCCACTTGCATTTTCTACAGAAAGAGTGTTCAGAACTGCGCAATCAAAGTATGGTTTAACTCTGTTAGCTTAATGAACATATCAGAAATAAGTTTCACACAATGCTTCGGTGTAGTTTTTATTTGAAGATATTATTTTTCCCAATAGAGGCCTCTTAGCGCTCAGAATGTCCAATTGCAGTTTCTACAGAAAGAGTGTTTCAGAAAGGCTCAATCAAAAGTAAGGTTCCACTCTGTTAGTTGAATGCACAGAACAGAAAGAAGTTTCATACAATGCTTCTGTGTAGTTTATATTTGAACATATTCTTTTTTCCACTATTACCCACTTAGCGCTACGAATGTCCCGTTGCATTTTCTACAGACAGAGTGTTTCAAAACTGCTCAATCAAAAGTATGGTTTAACTCTGTTAGCTGAATGCTCACATCAGAAAGAAGTTTCACAGAATGCTTCTGTGTAGTTTATATTTGAATATATTCCTTTTTCCACTACTACTCTCTTAGCGCTCCAAATGTCCAGTTGCATTTTCTACAGAAAGATTGTTCAGATCTGCTCAATCAAAAGTATGGTTTAACTCTGTTAGCTGAATGCACAGATCAGAAAGAAGTTTCACCGAATGATTCTGTGTAGTTTATATTTGAAGACATTCCTTTTTCCACTATTACCCTCAGCGCTCCGAATCTCCACTTGCATTTTCTACAAAAAGAGTGTTTCATAACTGCTCAATCAAAAATATGTTTTATCTCTGTTAACTGAATTTACAGATCAGAAACAAGTTTCACAGAATGCATCTGTGTAGTTTTTATTTGAAGATATTCTTTTTCCCAATGTAGTCCTCTTAGCGCTTAGCATGTCCAATTGCAGTTTCTACAAAAAGAGTGTTTCAGAACGGCTCAATCAAAAGTAAGGTTCAACTCTGTTAGTTGAATGCACAGAACAGAAAGAATTTTCACAGAATGCTACTGTGTAGTTTATATTTGAATATATTCCTTTTTCCACTATTACCCTCTTAGCGCTCCGAATGTCCACTTGAATTTTCTACAGAAAGAGTGTTCAGAACTGCGCAATCAAAAGTATGGTTTAACTCTGTTAGCTTAATGAACATATCAGAAATAAGTTTCACACAATGCTTCTGTGTAGTTTTTATTTGAAGATATTATTTTTCCCAATAGAGGCCTCTTAGCGCTCAGAATGTCCAATTGCAGTTTCTACAGAAAGAGTGTTTCAGAAAGGCTCAATCAAAAGTAAGGTTCAACTCTGTTAGTTGAATGCACAGAACAGAAAGAAGTTTCATACAATGCTTCTGTGTAGTTTATATTTGAACATATTCTTTTTTCCACTCTTACCCACTTAGCGCTATGAATGTCCCGTTGCATTTTCTACAGACAGAGTGTTTCAAAACTGCTCAATCAAAAGTATGGTTTAACTCTGTTAGCTGAATGCTCAGATCAGAAAGAAGTTTCACAGAATGCTTCTGTGTAGTTTATTTTTGAATATATTCCTTTTTCCACTACTACTCTCTTAGCGCTCCAAATGTCCAGTTGCATTTTCTACGGAAAGAGTGTTCAGATCTGCTCAATCAAAAGTATGGTTTAACTCTGTTAGCTGAATGCACAGATCAGAAAGAAGTTTCACAGAATGATTCTGTGTAGTTTATATTTGGAGACATTCCTTTTTCCACTATTACCCTCTTAGATCTCCGAATCTCCACTTGCATTTTCTACAGAAAGAGTGTTTCAGAACGGCTCAATCAAAACCAAGGTTCAACTCTTTTAGTTGAACAAACAGAACAGAAAGAAGTTTCACAGAATTCTTCTGTGTAGTTTTTATTTGTAGACATTCTTTTTCCCAATATAGGCCTCCTAGCGCTCAGAATGTCCAATTGCAGTTTCTACAGAAAGAGAGTTTCAGAACGGCTCAATCAAAAGTAAGGTTCAACTCTGTTAGTTGAATGCACAGAACAGAGAGAAGTTTCATACAATGCTTCTGTGTAGTTTATATTTGAACATATTCTTTTTTCCACTATTACCCACTTAGCGCTACGAATGTCCAGTTGCATTTTCTACAGACAGAGTGTTTCAAAACTGCTCAATCAAAAGTATGGTTTAACTCTGTTAGCTGAATGCTCAGATCAGAAAGAAGTTTCACAGAATGCTTCTGTGTAGTTTATATTTGAATATATTCCTTTTTCCACTACTACGCTCTTTGCGCTCAAAATGTCCAGTTGCATTTTCTACAGAAAGAGTGTTCAGATCTGCTCAATCAAAAGTATGGTTTAACTCTGTTAGCTGAATGCACAGATCAGAAAGAAGTTTCACCGAATGATTCTGTGTAGTTTATATTTGAAGACATTCCTTTTTCCACTATTACCCCCTTAGCGCTCCGAATCTCCACTTGCATTTTCTACAAAAAGAGTGATTCGTAACTGCTCAATCAAAAATATGTTTTATCTCTGTTAACTGAATTTACAGATCAGAAATAAGTTTCACAGAATGCATCTGTGTAGTTTTTATTTGAAGATATTCTTTTTCCCAATGTAGGCCTCTTAGCGCTTAGCATGTCCAATTGCAGTTTCTACAGAAAGAGTGTTTCAGAACGGCTCAATCAAAAGTAAGGTTCAACTCTGTTAGTTGAATGCACAGAACAGAAAGAATTTTCACAGAATGCTACTGTGTAGTTTATATTTGAATATATTCCTTTTTCCACTATTACCCTCTTAGCGCTCCGAATGTCCACTTGCATTTTCTACAGAAAGAGTGTTCAGAACTGCGCAATCAAAAGTATGGTTTAACTCTGTTAGCTTAATGAACATATCAGAAATAAGTTTCACACAATGCTTCTGTGTAGTTTTTATTTGAAGATATTATTTTTCCCAATAGAGTCCTCTTAGCGCTCAGAATGTCCAATTGCAGTTTCTACAGAAAGAGTGTTTCAGAAAGGCTCAATCAACAGTAAGGTTCAACTCTGTTAGTTGAATGCACAGAACAGAAAGAAGTTTCATACAATGCTTCTGTGTAGTTTATATTTGAACATATTCTTTTTTCCACTATTACCCACTTAGCGCTACGAATGTCCAGTTGCATTTTCTACAGACAGAGTGTTTCAAAACTGCTCAATCAAAAGTATGGTTTAACTCTGTTAGCTGAATGCTCAGATCAGAAAGAAGTTTCACAGAATGCTTCTGTGTAGTTTATATTTGAATATATTCCTTTTTCCACTACTACTCTCTTAGCGCTCCAAATGTCCAGTTGCATTTTCTACAGAAAGAGTGTTCAGATCTGCTCAATCAAAAGTATGGTTTAATTCTGTTAGCTGAATGCACAGAACAGAAAGAAGTTTCACAGAATGATTCTGTGTAGTTTATATTTGGAGACATTCGTTTTTCCACTATTACCTTCTAAGCGCTCCGAATCTCCACTTGCATTTTCTACAGAAAGAGTGTTTCAGAACGGCTCAATCAAAACTAAGGTTCAACTCTTTTAGTTGAACAAACAGAACAGAAAGTAGTTTCACACAATTCTTCTGTGTAGTTTTTATTTGTAGACATTCTTTTTCCCAATATAGGCCTCCTAGCGCTCAGAATGTCCAATTGCAGTTTCTACAGAAAGAGTGTTTCAGAACGACTCAATCAAAAGTAATTTTCAACTCTGTTAGTTGAATGCACAGAACAGAAAGAAGTTTCAGACAATGCTTCTGTGTAGTTTATATTTGAACATATTCTTTTTTCCACTATTACCCACTTAGCGCTACGAATGTCCAGTTGCATTTTCTACAGACAGAGTGTTTCAAAACTGCTCAATCAAAAGTATGGTTTAACTCTGTTAGCTGAATACTCAGATCAGAAAGAAGTTTCACAGAATTCTTCTGTGTAGTTTATATTTGAATATATTCCTTTTTCCACTACTACGCTCTTAGCGCTCCAAATGTCCAGTTGCATTTTCTACAGAAAGAGTGTTCAGATCTGCTCAATCAAAAGTATGGTTTAACTCTGTTAGCTGAATGCACAGATCAGAAAGAAGTTTCACCGAACGATTCTGTGTAGTTTATATTTGAAGACATTCCTTTTTCCACTATTACCCTCAGCGCTCCGAATCTCCACTTTCATTTTCTACAAAAAGAGTGTTTCATAACTGCTCAATCAAAAATATGTTTTATCTCTGTTAACTGAATTTACAGATCAGAAACAAGTTTCACAGAATGCATCTGTGTAGTTTTTATTTGAAGATATTCTTTTTCCCAATGTAGGCCTCTTAGCGCTTAGCATGTCCAATTGCAGTTTCTACAAAAAGAGTGTTTCAGAACGGCTCAATCAAAAGTAAGGTTCAACTCCGTTAGTTGAATGCACAGAACAGAAAGAATTTTCACAGAATGCTACTGTGTAGTTTATATTTGAATATATTCCTTTTTCCACTATTACCCTCTTAGCGCTCCGAATGTCCACTTGCATTTTCTACAGAAAGAGTGTTCAGAACTGCGCAATCAAAAGTATGGTTTAACTCTGTTAGCTTAATGAACATATCGGAAATAAGTTTCACACAATGCTTCTGTGTAGTTTTTATTTGAAGATATTATTTTTCCCAATAGAGGCCTCTTAGCGCTCAGAATGTCCAATTGCAGTTTCTACAGAAAGAGTGTTTCAGAAAGGCTCAATCAAAAGTAAGGTTCAACTCTGTTAGTTGAATGCAAAGAACAGAAAGAAGTTTCATACAATGCTTCTGTGTAGTTTATATTTGAACATATTCTTTTTTCCACTATTACCCACTTAGCGCTACGAATGTCCAGTTGCATTTTCTACAGACAGAGTGTTTCAAAACTGCTCAATCAAAAGTATGGTTTAACTCTGTTAGCTGAATGCTCAGATCAGAAAGAAGTTTCACAGAATGCTTCTGTGTAGTTTATATTTGAATATATTCCTTTTTCCACTACTACTCTCTTAGCGCTCCAAATGTCCAGTTGCATTTTCTACAGAAAGATTGTTCAGATCTGCTCAATCAAAAGTATGGTTTAATTCTGTAAGCTGAATGCACAGATCAGAAAGAAGTTTCACAGAATGATCCTGTGTAGTTTATATTTGGAGACATTCCTTTTTCCACTATTACCCTCTTAGCGCTCCGAATCTCCACTTGCATTTTCTACAGAAAGAGTGTTTCAGAACGGCTCAATCAAAACTAAGGTTCAACTCTTTTAGTTGAACAAACAGAACAGAAAGAAGTTTCACACAATTCTTCTCTGTAGTTTTTATTTGTAGACATTCTTTTTCCCAATATAGGCCTCTTAGCGCTCAGAAGGTCCAATTGCAGTTTCTACAGAAAGAGTGTTTCAGAACGGCTCACTCTAAAGTAAGGTACAACTCTGTTAGTTGAATGCACAGAACAGAAAGAAGTTTCATACAATGCTTCTGTGTAGTTTATATTTGAACATATTCTTTTTTCCACTATTACCCACTTAGCTCTACGAATGTCCAGTTGCATTTTCTACAGACAGAGTGTTTCAAAACTGCTCAATCAAAAGTATGGTTTAACTCTGTTAGCTGAATGCTCACATCAGAAAGAAGTTTCACAGAATGCTTCTGTGTAGTTTATATTTGAATATATTCCTTTTTCCACTACTACTCTCTTAGCGCTCCAAATGTCCAGTTGCATTTTCTACAGAAAGATTGTTCAGATCTGCTCAATCAAAAGTATGGTTTAACTCTGTTAGCTGAATGCACAGATCAGAAAGAATTTTCACCGAATGATTCTGTGTAGTTTATATTTGAAGACATTACTTTTTCCACTATTACCCTCTTAGCGCTCCGAATCTCCACTTGCATTTTCTACAAAAAGAGTGTTTCAAAACTGCTCAATCAAAAATATGTTTTATCTCTGTTAACTGAATTTACAGATCAGAAATAAGTTTCACAGAATGCATCTGCGTAGTTTTTATTTGAAGATATTCTTTTTCCCAATGTAGGCTTCTTAGCGCTTAGCATGTCCAATTGCAGTTTCTACAGAAAGAGTGTTTCAGAACGGCTCAATCAAAAGTAAGGTTCAACTCTGTTAGTTGAATGCACAGAACAGAAAGAATTTTCACAGAATGCTACTGTGTAGTTTATATTTGAATATATTCCTTTTTCCACTATTACCCTCTTAGCGCTCCGAATGTCCACTTGCATTTTCTACAGAAAGAGTGTTCAGAACTGCGCAATCAAAAGTATGGTTTAACTCTGTTAGCTTAATGAACATATCAGAAATAAGTTTCACACAATGCTTCTGTGTAGTTTTTATTTGAAGATATTATTTTTCCCAATAGAGGCCTCTTAGCGCTCAGAATGTCCAATTGCAGTTTCTACAGAAAGAGTGTTTCAGAACGGCTCAATCAAAAGTAAGGTTCAACTCTGTTAGTTGAATGCACAGAACAGAAAGAAGTTTCATACAATGCTTCTGTGTAGTTTATATTTGAACATATTCTTTTTTCCACTATTACCCACTTAGCGCTACGAATGTCCCGTTGCATTTTCTACAGACAGAGTGTTTCAAAACTGCTCAATCAAAAGTATGGTTTAACTCTGTTAGCTGAATGCTCAGATCAGAAAGAAGTTTCACAGAATGCTTCTGTGTAGTTTATATTTGAATATATTCCTTTTTCCACTACTACTCTCTTAGCGCTCCAAATGTCCAGTTGCATTTTCTACAGAAAGAGTGTTCAGATCTGCTCAATCAAAAGTATGATTTAACTCTGTTAGCTGAATGCACAGATCAGAAAGAAGTTTCACCGAATGATTCTGTGTAGTTTATATTTGAAGACATTCCTTTTTCCACTATTACCCTCTTAGCGCTCCGAATCTCCACTTGCATTTTCTACAAAAAGAGTGATTCATAACTGCTCAATCAAAAATATGTTTTATCTCTGTTAACTGAATTTACAGATCAGAAATAAGTTTCAGAGAATGCATCTGTGTAGTATTTATTTGAGGATATTCATTTTCCCAATGTAGGCCTCTTAGCGCTTAGCATGTCCAATTGCAGTTTCTACAGAAAGAGTGTTTCAGAACGGCTCAATCAAAAGTAAGGTTCAACTCTGTTAGTTGAATGCACAGAACAGAAAGAATTTTCACAGAATGCTACTGTGTAGTTTGTATTTGAATATATTACTTTTTCCACTATTACCCTCTTAGCGCTCCGAATGTCCACTTGCATTTTCTACAGAAAGAGTGTTCAGAACTGCGCAATCAAAGTATGGTTTAACTCTGTTAGCTTAATGAACATATCAGAAATAAGTTTCACACAATGCTTCGGTGTAGTTTTTATTTGAAGATATTATTTTTCCCAATAGAGGCCTCTTAGCGCTCAGAATGTCCAATTGCAGTTTCTACAGAAAGAGTGTTTCAGAAAGGCTCAATCAAAAGTAAGGTTCCACTCTGTTAGTTGAATGCACAGAACAGAAAGAAGTTTCATACAATGCTTCTGTGTAGTTTATATTTGAACATATTCTTTTTTCCACTATTACCCACTTAGCGCTACGAATGTCCCGTTGCATTTTCTACAGACAGAGTGTTTCAAAACTGCTCAATCAAAAGTATGGTTTAAATCTGTTAGCTGAATGCTCAGATCAGAAAGAAGTTTCACAGAATGCTTCTGTGTAGTTTATATTTTAATATATTCCTTTTTCCACTACTACTCTCTTAGCGCTCAAAATGTCCAGTTGCATTTTCTACAGAAAGAGTGTTCAGATCTGCTCAATCAAAAGTATGGTTTAACTCTGTTAGCTGAATGCACAGATCAGAAAGAAGTTTCACAGAATGATTCTGTGTAGTTTATATTTGGAGACATTCCTTTTTCCACTATTACCCTCTTAGCGCTCCGAATCTCCACTTGCATTTTCTACAGAAAGAGTGTTTCAGAACGGCTCAATCAAAACTAAGGATCAACTCTTTTAGTTGAACAAACAGAACAGAAAGAAGTTTCACACAATTCTTCTGTGTAGTTTTTATTTGTAGACATTCTTTTTCCCAATATAGGCCTCCTAGCGCTCAGAATGTCCAATTGCAGTTTCTACAGAAAGAGTGTTTCAGAACGGCTCAATCAAAAGTAAGGTTCAACTCTGTTAGTTGAATGCACAGAACAGAAAGAAGTTTCATACAATGCTTCTGTGTAGTTTATATTTGAACATATTCTTTTTTCCACTATTACCCACTTAGCGCTACGAATGTCCAGTTGCATTTTCTACAGACAGAGTGTTTCAAAACTGCTCAATCAAAAGTATGGTTTAACTCTGTTAGCTGAATGCTCAGATCAGAAAGAAGTTTCACAGAATTCTTCTGTGTAGTTTATATTTGAATATATTCCTTTTTCCACTACTACGCTCTTAGCGCTCCAAATGTCCAGTTGCATTTTCTACAGAAAGAGTGTTCAGATCTGCTCAATCAAAAGTATGGTTTAACTCTGTTAGCTGAATGTACAGATCAGAAAGAAGTTTCACCGAATGATTCTGTGTAGTTTATATTTGAAGACATTCCTTTTTCCACTATTACCCTCAGCGCTCCGAATCTCCACTTGCATTTTCTACAAAAAGAGTGATTCATAACTGCTCAATCAAAAATATGTTTTATCTCTGTTAACTGAATTTACAGATCAGAAATAAGTTTCACAGAATGCATCTGTGTAGTTTTTATTTGAAGATATTCTTTTTCCCAATGTAGGCCTCTTAGCGCTTAGCATGTCCAATTGCAGTTTCTACAGAAAGAGTGTTTCAGAACGGCTCAATCAAAAGTAAGGTTCAACTCTGTTAGTTGAATGCACAGAACAGAAAGAATTTTCACAGAATGCTACTGTGTAGTTTATATTTGAATATATTCCTTTTTCAACTATTACCCTCTTAGCGCTCCGAATGTCCACTTGCATTTTCCACAGAAAGAGTGTTCAGAACTGCGCAATCAAAAGTATGGTTTAACTCTGTTAGCTTAATGAACATATCAGAAATAAGTTTCACACAATGCTTCTGTGTAGTTTTTATTTGAAGATATTATTTTTCCCAATAGAGTCCTCTTAGCGCTCAGAATGTCCAATTGCAGTTTCTACAGAAAGAGTGTTTCAGAAAGGCTCAATCAACAGTAAGGTTCAACTCTGTTAGTTGAATGCACAGAACAGAAAGAAGTTTCATACAATGCTTCTGTGTAGTTTATATTTGAACATATTCTTTTTTCCACTATTACCCACTTAGCGCTACGAATGTCCAGTTGCATTTTCTACAGACAGAGTGTTTCAAAACTGCTCAATCAAAAGTATGGTTTAACTCTGTTAGCTGAATGCTCAGATCAGAAAGAAGTTTCACAGAATGCTTCTGTGTAGTTTATATTTGAATATATTCCTTTTTCCACTACTACTCTCTTAGCGCTCCAAATGTCCAGTTGCATTTTCTACAGAAAGAGTGTTCAGATCTGCTCAATCAAAAGTATGGTTTAATTCTGTTAGCTGAATGCACAGAACAGAAAGAAGTTTCACAGAATGATTCTGTGTAGTTTATATTTGGAGACATTCGTTTTTCCACTATTACTTTCTAAGCGCTCCGAATCTCCACTTGCATTTTCTACAGAAAGAGTGTTTCAGAACGGCTCAATCAAAACTAAGGTTCAACTCTTTTAGTTGAACAAACAGAACAGAAATTAGTTTCACACAATTCTTCTGTGTAGTTTTTATTTGTAGACATTCTTTTTCCCAATATAGGCCTCCTAGCGCTCAGAATGTCCAATTGCAGTTTCTACAGAAACAGTGTTTCAGAACGACTCAATCAAAAGTAAGGTTCAACTCTGTTAGTTGAATGCACAGAACAGAAAGAAGTTTCATACAATGCTTCTGTGTAGTTTATATTTGAACATATTTTTTTTCCAATATTACCCACTTAGCGCTACGAATGTCCAGTTGCATTTTCTACAGACAGAGTGTTTCAAAACTGCTCAATCAAAAGTATGGTTTAACTCTGTTAGCTGAATACTCAGATCAGAAAGAAGTTTCACAGAATTCTTCTGTGTAGTTTATATTTGAATATATTCCTTTTTCCACTACTACGCTCTTAGCGCTCCAAATGTCCAGTTGCATTTTCTACAGAAAGAGTGTTCAGATCTGCTCAATCAAAAGTATGGTTTAACTCTGTTAGCTGAATGCACAGATCAGAAAGAAGTTTCACCGAACGATTCTGTGTAGTTTATATTTGAAGACATTCCTTTTTCCACTATTACACTCAGCGCTCCGAATCTCCACTTTCATTTTCTACAAAAAGAGTGTTTCATAACTGCTCAATCAAAAATATGTTTTATCTCTGTTAACTGAATTTACAGATCAGAAACAAGTTTCACAGAATGCATCTGTGTAGTTTTTATTTGAAGATATTCTTTTTCCCAATGTAGGCCTCTTAGCGCTTAGCATGTCCAATTGCAGTTTCTACAAAAAGAGTGTTTCAGAACGGCTCAATCAAAAGTAAGGTTCAACTCCGTTAGTTGAATGCACAGAACAGAAAGAATTTTCACAGAATGCTACTGTGTAGTTTATATTTGAATATATTCCTTTTTCCACTATTACCCTCTTAGCGCTCCGAATGTCCACTTGCATTTTCTACAGAAAGAGTGTTCAGAACTGCGCAATCAAAAGTATGGTTTAACTCTGTTAGCTTAATGAATATATCGGAAATAAGTTTCACACAATGCTTCTGTGTAGTTTTTATTTGAAGATATTATTTTTCCCAATAGAGGCCTCTTAGCGCTCAGAATGTCCAATTGCAGTTTCTACAGAAAGAGTGTTTCAGAAAGGCTCAATCAAAAGTAAGGTTCAACTCTGTTAGTTGAATGCAAAGAACAGAAAGAAATTTCATACAATGCTTCTGTGTAGTTAATATTTGAACATATTCTTTTTTCCACTATTACCCACTTAGCGCTACGAATGTCCAGTTGCATTTTCTACAGACAGAGTGTTTCAAAACTGCTCAATCAAAAGTATGGTTTAACTCTGTTAGCTGAATGCTCAGATCAGAAAGAAGTTTCACAGAATGCTTCTGTGTAGTTTATATTTGAATATATTCCTTTTTCCACTACTACTCTCTTAGCGCTCCAAATGTCCAGTTGCATTTTCTACAGAAAGATTGTTCAGATCTGCTCAATCAAAAGTATGGTTTAACTCTGTAAGCTGAATGCACAGATCAGAAAGAAGTTTCACAGAATGATCCTGTGTAGTTTATATTTGGAGACATTCCTTTTTCCACTATTACCCTCTTAGCGCTCCGAATCTCCACTTGCATTTTCTACAGAAAGAGTGTTTCAGAACGGCTCAATCAAAACTAAGGTTCAACTCTTTTAGTTGAACAAACAGAACAGAAAGAAGTTTCACACAATTCTTCTCTGTAGTTTTTATTTGTAGACATTCTTTTTCCCAATATAGGCCTCTTAGCGCTCAGAAGGTCCAATTGCAGTTTCTACAGAAAGAGTGTTTCAGAACGGCTCAATCTAAAGTAAGGTTCAACTCTGTTAGTTGAATGCACAGAACAGAAAGAAGTTTCATACAATGCTTCTGTGTAGTTTATATTTGAACATATTCTTTTTTCCACTATTACCCACTTAGCTCTACGAATGTCCAGTTGCATTTTCTACAGACAGAGTGTTTCAAAACTGCTCAATCAAAAGTATGGTTTAACTCTGTTAGCTGAATGCTCACATCAGAAAGAAGTTTCACAGAATGCTTCTGTGTAGTTTATATTTGAATATATTCCTTTTTCCACTACTACTCTCTTAGCGCTCCAAATGTCCAGTTGCATTTTCTACAGAAAGATTGTTCAGATCTGCTCAATCAAAAGTATGGTTTAACTCTGTTAGCTGAATGCACAGATCAGAAAGAATTTTCACCGAATGATTCTGTGTAGTTTATATTTGAAGACGTTACTTTTTCCACTATTACCCTCTTAGCGCTCCGAATCTCCACTTGCATTTTCTACAAAAAGAGTGTTTCATAACTGCTCAATCAAAAATATGTTTTATCTCTGTTAACTGAATTTACAGATCAGAAATAAGTTTCACAGAATGCATCTGCGTAGTTTTTATTTGAAGATATTCTTTTTCCCAATGTAGGCTTCTTAGCGCTTAGCATGTCCAATTGCAGTTTCTACAGAAAGAGTGTTTCAGAACGGCTCAATCAAAAGTAAGGTTCAACTCTGTTAGTTGAATGCACAGAACAGAAAGAATTTTCACAGAATGCTACTGTGTAGTTTATATTTGAATATATTCCTTTTTCCACTATTACCCTCTTAGCGCTCCGAATGTCCACTTGCATTTTCTACAGAAAGAGTGTTCAGAACTGCGCAATCAAAAGTATGGTTTAACTCTGTTAGCTTAATGAACATATCAGAAATAAGTTTCACACAATGCTTCTGTGTAGTTTTTATTTGAAGATATTATTTTTCCCAATAGAGGCCTCTTAGCGCTCAGAATGTCCAATTGCAGTTTCTACAGAAAGAGTGTTTCAGAACGGCTCAATCAAAAGTAAGGTTCAACTCTGTTAGTTGAATGCACAGAACAGAAAGAAGTTTCATACAATGCTTCTGTGTAGTTTATATTTGAACATATTCTTTTTTCCACTATTACCCACTTAGCGCTACGAATGTCCCGTTGCATTTTCTACAGACAGAGTGTTTCAAAACTGCTCAATCAAAAGTATGGTTTAACTCTGTTAGCTGAATGCTCAGATCAGAAAGAAGTTTCACAGAATGCTTCTGTGTAGTTTATATTTGAATATATTCCTTTTTCCACTACTACTCTCTTAGCGCTCCAAATGTCCAGTTGCATTTTCTACAGAAAGAGTGTTCAGATCTGCTCAATCAAAAGTATGATTTAACTCTGTTAGCTGAATGCACAGATCAGAAAGAAGTTTCACCGAATGATTCTGTGTAGTTTATATTTGAAGACATTCCTTTTTCCACTATTACCCTCTTAGCGCTCCGAATCTCCACTTGCATTTTCTACAAAAAGAGTGATTCATAACTGCTCAATCAAAAATATGTTTTATCTCTGTTAACTGAATTTACAGATCAGAAATAAGTTTCACAGAATGCATCTGTGTAGTATTTATTTGAGGATATTCATTTTCCCAATGTAGGCCTCTTAGCGCTTAGCATGTCCAATTGCAGTTTCTACAGAAAGAGTGTTTCAGAACGGCTCAATCAAAAGTAAGGTTCAACTCTGTTAGTTGAATGCACAGAACAGAAAGAATTTTCACAGAATGCTACTGTGTAGTTTGTATTTGAATATATTACTTTTTCCACTATTACCCTCTTAGCGCTCCGAATGTCCACTTGCATTTTCTACAGAAAGAGTGTTCAGAACTGCGCAATCAAAGTATGGTTTAACTCTGTTAGCTTAATGAACATATCAGAAATAAGTTTCACACAATGCTTCTGTGTAGTTTTTATTTGAAGATATTATTTTTCCCAATAGAGGCCTCTTAGCGCTCAGAATGTCCAATTGCAGTTTCTACAGAAAGAGTGTTTCAGAAAGGCTCAATCAAAAGTAAGGTTCCACTCTGTTAGTTGAATGCACAGAACAGAAAGAAGTTTCATACAATGCTTCTGTGTAGTTTATATTTGAACATATTCTTTTTTCCACTATTACCCACTTAGCGCTACGAATGTCCCGTTGCATTTTCTACAGACAGAGTGTTTCAAAACTGCTCAATCAAAATATGGTTTAAATCTGTTAGCTGAATGCTCAGATCAGAAAGAAGTTTCACAGAATGCTTCTGTGTAGTTTATATTTTAATATATTCCTTTTTCCACTACTACTCTCTTAGCGCTCAAAATGTCCAGTTGCATTTTCTACAGAAAGAGTGTTCAGATCTGCTCAATCAAAAGTATGGTTTAACTCTGTTAGCTGAATGCACAGATCAGAAAGAAGTTTCACAGAATGATTCTGTGTAGGTTATATTTGGAGACATTCCTTTTTCCACTATTACCCTCTTAGCGCTCCGAATCTCCACTTGCATTTTCTACAGAAAGAGTGTTTCAGAACGGCTCAATCAAAACTAAGGATCAACTCTTTTAGTTGAACAAACAGAACAGAAAGAAGTTTCACACAATTCTTCTGTGTAGTTTTTATTTGTAGACATTCTTTTTCCCAATATAGGCCTCCTAGCGCTCAGAATGTCCAATTGCAGTTTCTACAGAAAGAGTGTTTCAGAACGGCTCAATCAAAAGTAATGTTCAACTCTGTTATTTGAATGCACAGAACAGAAAGAAGTTTCATACAATGCTTCTGTGTAGTTTATATTTGAACATATTCTTTTTTCCACTATTACCCACTTAGCGCTACGAATGTCCAGTTGCATTTTCTACAGACAGAGTGTTTCAAAACTGCTCAATCAAAAGTATGGTTTAACTCTGTTAGCTGAATGCTCAGATCAGAAAGAAGTTTCACAGAATTCTTCTGTGTAGTTTATATTTGAATATATTCCTTTTTCCACTACTACGCTCTTAGCGCTCCAAATGTCCAGTTGCATTTTCTACAGAAAGAGTGTTCAGATCTGCTCAATCAAAAGTAAGGTTTAACTCTGTTAGCTGAATGCACAGATCAGAAAGAAGTTTCACCGAATGATTCTGTGTAGTTTATATTTGAAGACATTCCTTTTTCCACTATTACCCTCAGCGCTCCGAATCTCCACTTGCATTTTCTACAAAAAGAGTGTTTCATAACTGCTCAATCAAAAATATGTTTTATCTCTGTTAACTGAATTTACAGATCAGAAACAAGTTTCACAGAATGCATCTGTGTAGTTTTTATTTGAAGATATTCTTTTTCCCAATGTAGTCCTCTTAGCGCTTAGCATGTCCAATTGCAGTTTCTACAAAAAGAGTGTTTCAGAACGGCTCAATCAAAAGTAAGGTTCAACTCTGTTAGTTGAATGCACAGAACAGAAAGAATTTTCACAGAATGCTACTGTGTAGTTTATATTTGAATATATTCCTTTTTCAACTATTACCCTCTTAGCGCTCCGAATGTCCACTTGCATTTTCTACAGAAAGAGTGTTCAGAACTGCGCAATCAAAAGTATGGTTTAACTCTGTTAGCTTAATGAACATATCAGAAATAAGTTTCACACAATGCTTCTGTGTAGTTTTTATTTGAAGATATTATTTTTCCCAATAGAGGCCTCTTAGCGCTCAGAATGTCCAATTGCAGTTTCTACAGAAAGAGTGTTTCAGAAAGGCTCAATCAAAAGTAAGGTTCAACTCTGTTAGTTGAATGCACAGAACAGAAAGAAGTTTCATACGATGCTTCTGTGTAGTTTATATTTGAACATATTCTTTTTTCCACTATTACCCACTTAGCGCTACGAATGTCCAGTTGCATTTTCTACAGACAGAGTGTTTCAAAACTGCTCAATCAAAAGTATGGTTTAACTCTGTTAGCTGAATGCTCAGATCAGAAAGAAGTTTCACAGAATGCTTCTGTGTAGTTTATATTTGAATATATTCCTTTTTCCACTACTACTCTCTTAGCGCTCCAAATGTCCAGTTGCATTTTCTACAGAAAGATTGTTCAGATCTGCTCAATCAAAAGTATGGTTTAACTCTGTAAGCTGAATGCACAGATCAGAAAGAAGTTTCACAGAATGATCCTGTGTAGTTTATATTTGGAGACATTCCTTTTTCCACTATTACCCTCTTAGCGCTCCGAATCTCCACTTGCATTTTCTACAGAAAGAGTGTTTCAGAACGGCTCAATCAAAACTAAGGTTCAACTCTTTTAGTTGAACAAACAGAACAGAAAGAAGTTTCACACAATTCTTCTCTGTAGTTTTTATTTGTAGACATTCTTTTTCCCAATATAGGCCTCTTAGCGCTCAGAAGGTCCAATTGCAGTTTCTACAGGAAGAGTGTTTCAGAACGGCTCAATCTAAAGTAAGGTTCAACTCTGTTAGTTGAATGCACAGAACAGAAAGAAGTTTCATACAATGCTTCTGTGTAGTTTATATTTGAACATATTCTTTTTTCCACTATTACCCACTTAGCTCTACGAATGTCCAGTTGCATTTTCTACAGACAGAGTGTTTCAAAACTGCTCAATCAAAAGTATGGTTTAACTCTGTTAGCTGAATGCTCACATCAGAAAGAAGTTTCACAGAATGCTTCTGTGTAGTTTATATTTGAATATATTCCTTTTTCCACTACTACTCTCTTAGCGCTCCAAATGTCCAGTTGCATTTTCTACAGAAAGATTGTTCAGATCTGCTCAATCAAAAGTATGGTTTAACTCTGTTAGCTGAATGCACAGATCAGAAAGAATTTTCACCGAATGATTCTGTGTAGTTTATATTTGAAGACGTTACTTTTTCCACTATTACCCTCTTAGCGCTCCGAATCTCCACTTGCATTTTCTACAAAAAGAGTGTTTCATAACTGCTCAATCAAAAATATGTTTTATCTCTGTTAACTGAATTTACAGATCAGAAATAAGTTTCACAGAATGCATCTGCGTAGTTTTTATTTGAAGATATTCTTTTTCCCAATGTAGGCTTCTTAGCGCTTAGCATGTCCAATTGCAGTTTCTACAGAAAGAGTGTTTCAGAACGGCTCAATCAAAAGTAAGGTTCAACTCTGTTAGTTGAATGCACAGAACAGAAAGAATTTTCACAGAATGCTACTGTGTAGTTTATATTTGAATATATTCCTTTTTCCACTATTACCCTCTTAGCGCTCCGAATGTCCACTTGCATTTTCTACAGAAAGAGTGTTCAGAACTGCGCAATCAAAAGTATGGTTTAACTCTGTTAGCTTAATGAACATATCAGAAATAAGTTTCACACAATGCTTCTGTGTAGTTTTTATTTGAAGATATTATTTTTCCCAATAGAGGCCTCTTAGCGCTCAGAATGTCCAATTGCAGTTTCTACAGAAAGAGTGTTTCAGAACGGCTCAATCAAAAGTAAGGTTCAACTCTGTTAGTTGAATGCACAGAACAGAAAGTAGTTTCATACAATGCTTCTGTGTAGTTTATATTTGAACATATTCTTTTTTCCACTATTACCCACTTAGCGCTACGAATGTCCCGTTGCATTTTCTACAGACAGAGTGTTTCAAAACTGCTCAATCAAAAGTATGGTTTAACTCTGTTAGCTGAATGCTCAGATCAGAAAGAAGTTTCACAGAATGCTTCTGTGTAGTTTATATTTGAATATATTCCTTTTTCCACTACTACTCTCTTAGCGCTCCAAATGTCCAGTTGCATTTTCTACAGAAAGAGTGTTCAGATCTGCTCAATCAAAAGTATGATTTAACTCTGTTAGCTGAATGCACAGATCAGAAAGAAGTTTCACCGAATGATTCTGTGTAGTTTATATTTGAAGACATTCCTTTTTCCACTATTACCCTCTTAGCGCTCCGAATCTCCACTTGCATTTTCTACAAAAAGAGTGATTCATAACTGCTCAATCAAAAATATGTTTTATCTCTGTTAACTGAATTTACAGATCAGAAATAAGTTTCACAGAATGCATCTGTGTAGTATTTATTTGAGGATATTCATTTTCCCAATGTAGGCCTCTTAGCGCTTAGCATGTCCAATTGCAGTTTCTACAGAAAGAGTGTTTCAGAACGGCTCAATCAAAAGTAAGGTTCAACTCTGTTAGTTGAATGCACAGAACAGAAAGAATTTTCACAGAATGCTACTGTGTAGTTTGTATTTGAATATATTACTTTTTCCACTATTACCCTCTTAGCGCTCCGAATGTCCACTTGCATTTTCTACAGAAAGAGTGTTCAGAACTGCGCAATCAAAGTATGGTTTAACTCTGTTAGCTTAATGAACATATCAGAAATAAGTTTCACACAATGCTTCTGTGTAGTTTTTATTTGAAGATATTATTTTTCCCAATAGAGGCCTCTTAGCGCTCAGAATGTCCAATTGCAGTTTCTACAGAAAGAGTGTTTCAGAAAGGCTCAATCAAAAGTAAGGTTCCACTCTGTTAGTTGAATGCACAGAACAGAAAGAAGTTTCATACAATGCTTCTGTGTAGTTTATATTTGAACATATTCTTTTTTCCACTATTACCCACTTAGCGCTACGAATGTCCCGTTGCATTTTCTACAGACAGAGTGTTTCAAAACTGCTCAATCAAAATATGGTTTAAATCTGTTAGCTGAATGCTCAGATCAGAAAGAAGTTTCACAGAATGCTTCTGTGTAGTTTATATTTTAATATATTCCTTTTTCCACTACTACTCTCTTAGCGCTCAAAATGTCCAGTTGCATTTTCTACAGAAAGAGTGTTCAGATCTGCTCAATCAAAAGTATGGTTTAACTCTGTTAGCTGAATGCACAGATCAGAAAGAAGTTTCACAGAATGATTCTGTGTAGGTTATATTTGGAGACATTCCTTTTTCCACTATTACCCTCTTAGCGCTCCGAATCTCCACTTGCATTTTCTACAGAAAGAGTGTTTCAGAACGGCTCAATCAAAACTAAGGATCAACTATTTTAGTTGAACAAACAGAACAGAAAGAAGTTTCACACAATTCTTCTGTGTAGTTTTTATTTGTAGACATTCTTTTTCCCAATATAGGCCTCCTAGCGCTCAGAATGTCCAATTGCAGTTTCTACAGAAAGAGTGTTTCAGAACGGCTCAATCAAAAGTAATGTTCAACTCTGTTATTTGAATGCACAGAACAGAAAGAAGTTTCATACAATGCTTCTGTGTAGTTTATATTTGAACATATTCTTTTTTCCACTATTACCCACTTAGCGCTACGAATGTCCAGTTGCATTTTCTACAGACAGAGTGTTTCAAAACTGCTCAATCAAAAGTATGGTTTAACTCTGTTAGCTGAATGCTCAGATCAGAAAGAAGTTTCACAGAATTCTTCTGTGTAGTTTATATTTGAATATATTCCTTTTTCCACTACTACGCTCTTAGCGCTCCAAATGTCCAGTTGCATTTTCTACAGAAAGAGTGTTCAGATCTGCTCAATCAAAAGTAAGGTTTAACTCTGTTAGCTGAATGCACAGATCAGAAAGAAGTTTCACCGAATGATTCTGTGTAGTTTATATTTGAAGACATTCCTTTTTCCACTATTACCCTCAGCGCTCCGAATCTCCACTTGCATTTTCTACAAAAAGAGTGTTTCATAACTGCTCAATCAAAAATATGTTTTATCTCTGTTAACTGAATTTACAGATCAGAAACAAGTTTCACAGAATGCATCTGTGTAGTTTTTATTTGAAGATATTCTTTTTCCCAATGTAGTCCTCTTAGCGCTTAGCATGTCCAATTGCAGTTTCTACAAAAAGAGTGTTTCAGAACGGCTCAATCAAAAGTAAGGTTCAACTCTGTTAGTTGAATGCACAGAACAGAAAGAATTTTCACAGAATGCTACTGTGTAGTTTATATTTGAATATATTCCTTTTTCAACTATTACCCTCTTAGCGCTCCGAATGTCCACTTGCATTTTCTACAGAAAGAGTGTTCAGAACTGCGCAATCAAAAGTATGGTTTAACTCTGTTAGCTTAATGAACATATCAGAAATAAGTTTCACACAATGCTTCTGTGTAGTTTTTATTTGAAGATATTATTTTTCCCAATAGAGGCCTCTTAGCGCTCAGAATGTCCAATTGCAGTTTCTACAGAAAGAGTGTTTCAGAAAGGCTCAATCAAAAGTAAGGTTCAACTCTGTTAGTTGAATGCACAGAACAGAAAGAAGTTTCATACAATGCTTCTGTGTAGTTTATATTTGAACATATTCTTTTTTCCACTATTACCCACTTAGCGCTACGAATGTCCAGTTGCATTTTCTACAGACAGAGTGTTTCAAAACTGCTCAATCAAAAGTATGGTTTAACTCTGTTAGCTGAATGCTCAGATCAGAAAGAAGTTTCACAGAATGCTTCTGTGTAGTTTATATTTGAATATATTCCTTTTTCCACTATTACTCTCTTAGCGCTCCAAATGTCCAGTTGCATTTTCTACAGAAAGATTGTTCAGATCTGCTCAATCAAAAGTATGGATTAACTCTGTAAGCTGAATGCACAGATCAGAAAGAAGTTTCACAGAATGATCCTGTGTAGTTTATATTTGGAGACATTCCTTTTTCCACTATTACCCTCTTAGCGCTCCGAATCTCCACTTGCATTTTCTACAGAAAGAGTGTTTCAGAACGGCTCAATCAAAACTAAGGTTCAACTCTTTTAGTTGAACAAACAGAACAGAAAGAAGTTTCACACAATTCTTCTCTGTAGTTTTTATTTGTAGACATTCTTTTTCCCAATATAGGCCTCTTAGCGCTCAGAAGGTCCAATTGCAGTTTCTACAGAAAGAGTGTTTCAGAACGGCTCAATCTAAAGTAAGGTTCAACTCTGTTAGTTGAATGCACAGAACAGAAAGAAGTTTCATACAATGCTTCTGTGTAGTTTATATTTGAACATATTCTTTTTTCCACTATTACCCACTTAGCGCTACGAATGTCCAGTTGCATTTTCTACAGACAGAGTGTTTCAAAGCTGCTCAATCAAAAGTATGGTTTAACTCTGTTAGCTGAATGCTCAGATCAGAAAGAAGTTTCACAGAATGCTTCTGTGTAGTTTATATTTGAATATATTCCTTTTTCCACTACTACGCTCTTAGCGCTCCAAATGTCCAGTTGCATTTTCTACAGAAAGAGTGTTCAGATCTGCTCAATCAAAAGTATGGTTTAACTCTGTTAGCTGAATGCACAGATCAGAAAGAATTTTCACCGAATGATTCTGTGTAGTTTATATTTGAAGACATTCCTTTTTCCACTATTACCCTCTTAGCGCTCCGAATCTCCACTTGCATTTTCTACAGAAAGAGTGTTTCAGAACGGCTCAATCAAAACTAAGGTTCAACTCTTTTAGTTGAACAAACAGAACAGAAAGAAGTTTCACACAATTCTTCTGTGTAGTTTTTATTTGTAGACATTCTTTTTCCCAACATAGGCCTCTTTGCGCTCAGAATGTCCAATTGCAGTTTCTACAGAAAGAGTGTTTCAGAACGGCTCACACAAAAGTAAGGTTCAACTCTGTTAGTTGAATGCACAGAACAGAAAGAAGTTTCATACAATGCTTCTGTGTAGTTTATATTTGAACATATTATTTTTTCCACTATTACCCACTTAGCGTTACGAATGTCCAGTTGCATTTTCTACAGACAGAGTGTTTCAAAACTGCTCAATCAAAGTATGGTTTAACTCTGTTAGCTGAATGCTCAGATCAGAAAGAAGTTTCACAGAATGCTTCTGTGTAGTTTATATTTGAATATATTCCTTTTTCCACTAATACGCTCTTAGCGCTCCAAATGTCCAGTTGCATTTTCTACAGAAAGAGTGTTCAGATCTGCTCAATCAAAAGTATGGTTTAACTCTGTTAGCTGAATGCACAGATCAGAAAGAAGTTTCACCGAATGATTCTGTGTAGTTTATATTTGAAGACATTCCTTTTTCCACTATTACCCTCTTAGTGCTCCGAATCTCCACTTTCATTTTCTACAAAAAGAGTGATTCATAACTGCTCAATCAAAAATATGTTTTATCTCTTAACTGAATTTACAGATCAGAAATAAGTTTCACAGAATGCATCTGCGTAGTTTTTATTTGAAGATATTCATTTTCCCAATGTAGGCTTCTTAGCGCTTAGCATGTCCAATTGCAGTTTCTACAGAAAGAGTGTTTCAGAACGGCTCAATCAAAAGTAAGGTTCAACTCTGTTAGTTGAATGCACAGAACAGAAAGAATTTTCACAGAATGCTACTGTGTAGTTTATATTTGAATATATTCCTTTTTCCACTATTACCCTCTTAGCGCTCCGAATGTCCACTTGCATTTTCTACATAAAGAGTGTTCAGAACTGCGCAATCAAAAGTATGGTTTAACTCTGTTAGCTTAATGAACATATCAGAAATAAGTTTCACACAATGCTTCTGTGTAGTTTTTATTTGAAGATATTATTTTTCCCAATAGAGGCCTCTTAGCGCTCAGAATGTCCAATTGCAGTTTCTACAGAAAGAGTGTTTCAGAACGGCTCAATCAAAAGTAAGGTTCAACTCTGTTATTTGAATGCACAGAACAGAAAGAAGTTTCATACAATGCTTCTGTGTAGTTTATATTTGAACATATTCTTTTTTCCACTATTACCCACTTAGCGCTACGAATGTCCCGTTGCATTTTCCACAGACAGAGTGTTTCAAAACTGCTCAATCAAAAGTATGGTTTAACTCTGTTAGCTGAATGCTCAGATCAGAAAGAAGTTTCACAGAATGCTTCTGTGTAGTTTATATTTGAATATATTCCTTTTTCCACTACTACTCTCTTAGCGCTCCAAATGTCCAGTTGCATTTTCTACAGAAAGAGTGTTCAGATCTGCTCAATCAAAAGTATGGTTTAACTCTGTTAGCTGAATGCACAGATCAGAAAGAAGTTTCACCGAATGATTCTGTGTAGTTTATATTTGAAGACATTCCTTTTTCCACTATTACCCTCAGCGCTCCGAATCTCCACTTGCATTTTCTACAAAAAGAGTGTTTCATAACTGCTCAATCAAAAATATGTTTTATCTCTGTTAACTGAATTTACAGATCAGAAACAAGTTTCACAGAATGCATCTGTGTAGTTTTTATTTGAAGATATTCTTTTTCCCAATGTAGTCCTCTTAGCGCTTAGCATGTCCAATTGCAGTTTCTACAAAAAGAGTGTTTCAGAACGGCTCAATCAAAAGTAAGGTTCAACTCTGTTAGTTGAATGCACAGAACAGAAAGAATTTTCACAGAATGCTACTGTGTAGTTTATATTTGAATATATTCCTTTTTCAACTATTACCCTCTTAGCGCTCCGAATGTCCACTTGCATTTTCTACAGAAAGAGTGTTCAGAACTGCGCAATCAAAAGTATGGTTTAACTCTGTTAGCTTAATGAACATATCAGAAATAAGTTTCACACAATGCTTCTGTGTAGTTTTTATTTGAAGATATTATTTTTCCCAATAGAGGCCTCTTAGCGCTCAGAATGTCCAATTGCAGTTTCTACAGAAAGAGTGTTTCAGAAAGGCTCAATCAAAAGTAAGGTTCAACTCTGTTAGTTGAATGCACAGAACAGAAAGAAGTTTCATACAATGCTTCTGTGTAGTTTATATTTGAACATATTCTTTTTTCCACTATTACCCACTTAGCGCTACGAATGTCCAGTTGCATTTTCTACAGACAGAGTGTTTCAAAACTGCTCAATCAAAAGTATGGTTTAACTCTGTTAGCTGAATGCTCAGATCAGAAAGAAGTTTCACAGAATGCTTCTGTGTAGTTTATATTTGAATATATTCCTTTTTCCACTATTACTCTCTTAGCGCTCCAAATGTCCAGTTGCATTTTCTACAGAAAGATTGTTCAGATCTGCTCAATCAAAAGTATGGATTAACTCTGTAAGCTGAATGCACAGATCAGAAAGAAGTTTCACAGAATGATCCTGTGTAGTTTATATTTGGAGACATTCCTTTTTCCACTATTACCCTCTTAGCGCTCCGAATCTCCACTTGCATTTTCTACAGAAAGAGTGTTTCAGAACGGCTCAATCAAAACTAAGGTTCAACTCTTTTAGTTGAACAAACAGAACAGAAAGAAGTTTCACACAATTCTTCTCTGTAGTTTTTATTTGTAGACATTCTTTTTCCCAATATAGGCCTCTTAGCGCTCAGAAGGTCCAATTGCAGTTTCTACAGAAAGAGTGTTTCAGAACGGCTCAATCTAAAGTAAGGTTCAACTCTGTTAGTTGAATGCACAGAACAGAAAGAAGTTTCATACAATGCTTCTGTGTAGTTTATATTTGAACATATTCTTTTTTCCACTATTACCCACTTAGCGCTACGAATGTCCAGTTGCATTTTCTACAGACAGAGTGTTTCAAAACTGCTCAATCAAAAGTATGGTTTAACTCTGTTAGCTGAATGCTCAGATCAGAAAGTAGTTTCACAGAATGCTTCTGTGTAGTTTATATTTGAATATATTCCTTTTTCCACTACTACGCTCTTAGCGCTCCAAATGTCCAGTTGCATTTTCTACAGAAAGAGTGTTCAGATCTGCTCAATCAAAAGTATGGTTTAACTCTGTTAGCTGAATGCACAGATCAGAAAGAATTTTCACCGAATGATTCTGTGTAGTTTATATTTGAAGACATTACTTTTTCCACTATTACCCTCTTAGCGCTCCGAATCTCCACTTGCATTTTCTACAGAAAGAGTGTTTCAGAACGGCTCAATCAAAACTAAGGTTCAACTCTTTTAGTTGAACAAACAGAACAGAAAGAAGTTTCACACAATTCTTCTGTGTAGTTTTTATTTGTAGACATTCTTTTTCCCAACATAGGCCTCTTTTCGCTCAGAATGTCCAATTGCAGTTTCTACAGAAAGAGTGTTTCAGAACGGCTCACACAAAAGTAAGGTTCAACTCTGTTAGTTGAATGCACAGAACAGAAAGAAGTTTCATACAATGCTTCTGTGTAGTTTATATTTGAACATATTCTTTTTTCCACTATTACCCACTTAGCGCTACGAATGTCCAGTTGCATTTTCTACAGACAGAGTGTTTCAAAACTGCTCAATCAAAGTATGGTTTAACTCTGTTAGCTGAATGCTCAGATCAGAAAGAAGTTTCACAGAATGCTTCTGTGTAGTTTATATTTGAATATATTCCTTTTTCCACTAATACGCTCTTAGCGCTCCAAATGTCCAGTTGCATTTTCTACAGAAAGAGTGTTCAGATCTGCTCAATCAAAAGTATGGTTTAACTCTGTTAGCTGAATGCACAGATCAGAAAGAAGTTTCACCGAATGATTCTGTGTAGTTTATATTTGAAGACATTCCTTTTTCCACTATTACCCTCTTAGTGCTCCGAATCTCCACTTTCATTTTCTACAAAAAGAGTGATTCATAACTGCTCAATCAAAAATATGTTTTATCTCTTAACTGAATTTACAGATCAGAAATAAGTTTCACAGAATGCATCTGCGTAGTTTTTATTTGAAGATATTCTTTTTCCCAATGTAGGCTTCTTAGCGCTTAGCATGTCCAATTGCAGTTTCTACAGAAAGAGTGTTTCAGAACGGCTCAATCAAAAGTAAGGTTCAACTCTGTTAGTTGAATGCACAGAACAGAAAGAATTTTCACAGAATGATACTGTGTAGTTTATATTTGAATATATTCCTTTTTCCACTATTACCCTCTTAGCGCTCCGAATGTCCACTTGCATTTTCTACAGAAAGAGTGTTCAGAACTGCGCAATCAAAAGTATGGTTTAACTCTGTTAGCTTAATGAACATATCAGAAATAAGTTTCACACAATGCTTCTGTGTAGTTTTTATTTGAAGATATTATTTTTCCCAATAGAGGCCTCTTAGCGCTCAGAATGTCCAATTGCAGTTTCTACAGAAAGAGTGTTTCAGAACGGCTCAATCAAAAGTAAGGTTCAACTCTGTTAGTTGAATGCACAGAACAGAAAGAAGTTTCATACAATGCTTCTGTGTAGTTTATATTTGAACATATTCTTTTTTCCACTATTACCCACTTAGCGCTACGAATGTCCCGTTGCATTTTCCACAGACAGAGTGTTTCAAAACTGCTCAATCAAAAGTATGGTTTAACTCTGTTAGCTGAATGCTCAGATCAGAAAGAAGTTTCACAGAATGCTTCTGTGTAGTTTATATTTGAATATATTCCTTTTTCCACTACTACTCTCTTAGCGCTCCAAATGTCCAGTTGCATTTTCTACAGAAAGAGTGTTCAGATCTGCTCAATCAAAAGTATGGTATAACTCTGTTAGCTGAATGCACAGATCAGAAAGAAGTTTCACAGAATGATTCTGTGTAGTTTATATTTGGAGACATTCCTTTTTCCACTATTACCCTCTTAGCGCTCAGAATGTCCAATTGCAGTTTCTACAGAAAGAGTGTTTCAGAAAGGATCAATCAAAAGTAAGGTTCCACTCTGTTAGTTGAATGCACAGAACAGAAAGAAGTTTCATACAATGCTTCTGTGTAGTTTATATTTGAACATATACTTTTTTCCACTATTACCCACTTAGCGCTACGAATGTCCCGTTGCATTTTCTACAGACAGAGTGTTTCAAAACTGCTCAATCAAAAGTATGGTTTAAATCTGTTAGCTGAATGCTCAGATCAGAAAGAAGTTTCACAGAATGCTTCTGTGTAGTTTATATTTTAATATATTCCTTTTTCCACTACTACTCTCTTAGCGCTCAAAATGTCCAGTTGCATTTTCTACAGAAAGAGTGTTCAGATCTGCTCAATCAAAAGTATGGTTTAACTCTGTTAGCTGAATGCACAGATCAGAAAGAAGTTTCACAGAATGATTCTGTGTAGTTTATATTTGGAGACATTCCTTTTTCCACTATTACCCTCTTAGCGCTCCGAATCTCCACTTGCATTTTCTACAGAAAGAGTGTTTCAGAACGGCTCAATCAAAACTAAGGATCAACTCTTTTAGTTGAACAAACAGAACAGAAAGAAGTTTCACACAATTCTTCTGTGTAGTTTTTATTTGTAGACATTCTTTTTCCCAATATAGGCCTCCTAGCGCTCAGAATGTCCAATTGCAGTTTCTACAGAAAGAGTGTTTCAGAACGGCTCAATCAAAAGTAATGTTCAACTCTGTTATTTGAATGCACAGAACAGAAAGAAGTTTCATACAATGCTTCTGTGTAGTTTATATTTGAACATATTCTTTTTTCCACTATTACCCACTTAGCGCTACGAATGTCCAGTTGCATTTTCTACAGACAGAGTTTTTCAAAACTGCTCAATCAAAAGTATGGTTTAACTCTGTTAGCTGAATGCTCAGATCAGAAAGAAGTTTCACAGAATTCTTCTGTGTAGTTTATATTTGAATATATTCCTTTTTCCACTACTACGCTCTTAGCGCTCCAAATGTCCAGTTGCATTTTCTACAGAAAGAGTGTTCAGATCTGCTCAATCAAAAGTATGGTTTAACTCTGTTAGCTGAATGCACAGATCAGAAAGAAGTTTCACCGAATGATTCTGTGTAGTTTATATTTGAAGACATTCCTTTTTCCACTATTACCCTCAGCGCTCCGAATCTCCACTTGCATTTTCTACAAAAAGAGTGTTTCATAACTGCTCAATCAAAAATATGTTTTATCTCTGTTAACTGAATTTACAGATCAGAAACAAGTTTCACAGAATGCATCTGTGTAGTTTTTATTTGAAGATATTCTTTTTCCCAATGTAGTCCTCTTAGCGCTTAGCATGTCCAATTGCAGTTTCTACAAAAAGAGTGTTTCAGAACGGCTCAATCAAAAGTAAGGTTCAACTCTGTTAGTTGAATGCACAGAACAGAAAGAATTTTCACAGAATGCTACTGTGTAGTTTATATTTGAATATATTCCTTTTTCAACTATTACCCTCTTAGCGCTCCGAATGTCCACTTGCATTTTCTACAGAAAGAGTGTTCAGAACTGCGCAATCAAAAGTATGGTTTAACTCTGTTAGCTTAATGAACATATCAGAAATAAGTTTCACACAATGCTTCTGTGTAGTTTTTATTTGAAGATATTATTTTTCCCAATAGAGGCCTCTTAGCGCTCAGAATGTCCAATTGCAGTTTCTACAGAAAGAGTGTTTCAGAAAGGCTCAATCAAAAGTAAGGTTCAACTCTGTTAGTTGAATGCACAGAACAGAAAGAAGTTTCATACAATGCTTCTGTGTAGTTTATATTTGAACATATTCTTTTTTCCACTATTACCCACTTAGCGCTACGAATGTCCAGTTGCATTTTCTACAGACAGAGTGTTTCAAAACTGCTCAATCAAAAGTATGGTTTAACTCTGTTAGCTGAATGCTCAGATCAGAAAGAAGTTTCACAGAATGCTTCTGTGTAGTTTATATTTGAATATATTCCTTTTTCCACTATTACTCTCTTAGCGCTCCAAATGTCCAGTTGCATTTTCTACAGAAAGATTGTTCAGATCTGCTCAATCAAAAGTATGGATTAACTCTGTAAGCTGAATGCACAGATCAGAAAGAAGTTTCACAGAATGATCCTGTGTAGTTTATATTTGGAGACATTCCTTTTTCCACTATTACCCTCTTAGCGCTCCGAATCTCCACTTGCATTTTCTACAGAAAGAGTGTTTCAGAACGGCTCAATCAAAACTAAGGTTCAACTCTTTTAGTTGAACAAACAGAACAGAAAGAAGTTTCACACAATTCTTCTCTGTAGTTTTTATTTGTAGACATTCTTTTTCCCAATATAGGCCTCTTAGCGCTCAGAAGGTCCAATTGCAGTTTCTACAGAAAGAGTGTTTCAGAACGGCTCAATCTAAAGTAAGGTTCAACTCTGTTAGTTGAATGCACAGAACAGAAAGAAGTTTCATACAATGCTTCTGTGTAGTTTATATTTGAACATATTCTTTTTTCCACTATTACCCACTTAGCGCTACGAATGTCCAGTTGCATTTTCTACAGACAGAGTGTTTCAAAACTGCTCAATCAAAAGTATGGTTTAACTCTGTTAGCTGAATGCTCAGATCAGAAAGAAGTTTCACAGAATGCTTCTGTGTAGTTTATATTTGAATATATTCCTTTTTCCACTACTACGCTCTTAGCGCTCCAAATGTCCAGTTGCATTTTCTACAGAAAGAGTGTTCAGATCTGCTCAATCAAAAGTATGGTTTAACTCTGTTAGCTGAATGCACAGATCAGAAAGAATTTTCACCGAATGATTCTGTGTAGTTTATATTTGAAGACATTCCTTTTTCCACTATTACCCTCTTAGCGCTCCGAATCTCCACTTGCATTTTCTACAGAAAGAGTGTTTCAGAACGGCTCAATCAAAACTAAGGTTCAACTCTTTTAGTTGAACAAACAGAACAGAAAGAAGTTTCACACAATTCTTCTGTGTAGTTTTTATTTGTAGACATTCTTTTTCCCAACATAGGCCTCTTTTCGCTCAGAATGTCCAATTGCAGTTTCTACAGAAAGAGTGTTTCAGAACGGCTCACACAAAAGTAAGGTTCAACTCTGTTAGTTGAATGCACAGAACAGAAAGAAGTTTCATACAATGCTTCTGTGTAGTTTATATTTGAACATATTCTTTTTTCCACTATTACCCACTTAGCGCTACGAATGTCCAGTTGCATTTTCTACAGACAGAGTGTTTCAAAACTGCTCAATCAAAGTATGGTTTAACTCTGTTAGCTGAATGCTCAGATCAGAAAGAAGTTTCACAGAATGCTTCTGTGTAGTTTATATTTGAATATATTCCTTTTTCCACTAATACGCTCTTAGCGCTCCAAATGTCCAGTTGCATTTTCTACAGAAAGAGTGTTCAGATCTGCTCAATCAAAAGTATGGTTTAACTCTGTTAGCTGAATGCACAGATCAGAAAGAAGTTTCACCGAATGATTCTGTGTAGTTTATATTTGAAGACATTCCTTTTTCCACTATTACCCTCTTAGTGCTCCGAATCTCCACTTTCATTTTCTACAAAAAGAGTGATTCATAACTGCTCAATCAAAAATATGTTTTATCTCTTAACTGAATTTACAGATCAGAAATAAGTTTCACAGAATGCATCTGCGTAGTTTTTATTTGAAGATATTCATTTTCCCAATGTAGGCTTCTTAGCGCTTAGCATGTCCAATTGCAGTTTCTACAGAAAGAGTGTTTCAGAACGGCTCAATCAAAAGTAAGGTTCAACTCTGTTAGTTGAATGCACAGAACAGAAAGAGTTTTCACAGAATGATACTGTGTAGTTTATATTTGAATATATTCCTTTTTCCACTATTACCCTCTTAGCGCTCCGAATGTCCACTTGCATTTTCTACAGAAAGAGTGTTCAGAACTGCGCAATCAAAAGTATGGTTTAACTCTGTTAGCTTAATGAACATATCAGAAATAAGTTTCACACAATGCTTCTGTGTAGTTTTTATTTGAAGATATTATTTTTCCCAATAGAGGCCTCTTAGCGCTCAGAATGTCCAATTGCAGTTTCTACAGAAAGAGTGTTTCAGAACGGCTCAATCAAAAGTAAGGTTCAACTCTGTTATTTGAATGCACAGAACAGAAAGAAGTTTCATACAATGCTTCTGTGTAGTTTATATTTGAACATATTCTTTTTTCCACTATTACCCACTTAGCGCTACGAATGTCCCGTTGCATTTTCCACAGACAGAGTGTTTCAAAACTGCTCAATCAAAAGTATGGTTTAACTCTGTTAGCTGAATGCTCAGATCAGAAAGAAGTTTCACAGAATGCTTCTGTGTAGTTTATATTTGAATATATTCCTTTTTCCACTACTAATCTCTTAGCGCTCCAAATGTCCAGTTGCATTTTCTACAGAAAGAGTGTTCAGATCTGCTCAATCAAAAGTATGGTTTAACTCTGTTAGCTGAATGCACAGATCAGAAAGAAGTTTCACCGAATGATTCTGTGTAGTTTATATTTGAAGACATTCCTTTTTCCACTATTACCCTCAGCGCTCCGAATCTCCACTTGCATTTTCTACAAAAAGAGTGTTTCATAACTGCTCAATCAAAAATATGTTTTATCTCTGTTAACTGAATTTACAGATCAGAAACAAGTTTCACAGAATGCATCTGTGTAGTTTTTATTTGAAGATATTCTTTTTCCCAATGTAGTCCTCTTAGCGCTTAGCATGTCCAATTGCAGTTTCTACAAAAAGAGTGTTTCAGAACGGCTCAATCAAAAGTAAGGTTCAACTCTGTTAGTTGAATGCACAGAACAGAAAGAATTTTCACAGAATGCTACTGTGTAGTTTATATTTGAATATATTCCTTTTTCAACTATTACCCTCTTAGCGCTCCGAATGTCCACTTGCATTTTCTACAGAAAGAGTGTTCAGAACTGCGCAATCAAAAGTATGGTTTAACTCTGTTAGCTTAATGAACATATCAGAAATAAGTTTCACACAATGCTTCTGTGTAGTTTTTATTTGAAGATATTATTTTTCCCAATAGAGGCCTCTTAGCGCTCAGAATGTCCAATTGCAGTTTCTACAGAAAGAGTGTTTCAGAAAGGCTCAATCAAAAGTAAGGTTCAACTCTGTTAGTTGAATGCACAGAACAGAAAGAAGTTTCATACAATGCTTCTGTGTAGTTTATATTTGAACATATTCTTTTTTCCACTATTACCCACTTAGCGCTACGAATGTCCAGTTGCATTTTCTACAGACAGAGTGTTTCAAAACTGCTCAATCAAAAGTATGGTTTAACTCTGTTAGCTGAATGCTCAGATCAGAAAGAAGTTTCACAGAATGCTTCTGTGTAGTTTATATTTGAATATATTCCTTTTTCCACTATTACTCTCTTAGCGCTCCAAATGTCCAGTTGCATTTTCTACAGAAAGATTGTTCAGATCTGCTCAATCAAAAGTATGGATTAACTCTGTAAGCTGAATGCACAGATCAGAAAGAAGTTTCACAGAATGATCCTGTGTAGTTTATATTTGGAGACATTCCTTTTTCCACTATTACCCTCTTAGCGCTCCGAATCTCCACTTGCATTTTCTACAGAAAGAGTGTTTCAGAACGGCTCAATCAAAACTAAGGTTCAACTCTTTTAGTTGAACAAACAGAACAGAAAGAAGTTTCACACAATTCTTCTCTGTAGTTTTTATTTGTAGACATTCTTTTTCCCAATATAGGCCTCTTAGCGCTCAGAAGGTCCAATTGCAGTTTCTACAGAAAGAGTGTTTCAGAACGGCTCAATCTAAAGTAAGGTTCAACTCTGTTAGTTGAATGCACAGAACAGAAAGAAGTTTCATACAATGCTTCTGTGTAGTTTATATTTGAACATATTCTTTTTTCCACTATTACCCACTTAGCGCTACGAATGTCCAGTTGCATTTTCTACAGACAGAGTGTTTCAAAACTGCTCAATCAAAAGTATGGTTTAACTCTGTTAGCTGAATGCTCAGATCAGAAAGAAGTTTCACAGAATGCTTCTGTGTAGTTTATATTTGAATATATTCCTTTTTCCACTACTACGCTCTTAGCGCTCCAAATGTCCAGTTGCATTTTCTACAGAAAGAGTGTTCAGATCTGCTCAATCAAAAGTATGGTTTAACTCTGTTAGCTGAATGCACAGATCAGAAAGAATTTTCACCGAATGATTCTGTGTAGTTTATATTTGAAGACATTACTTTTTCCACTATTACCCTCTTAGCGCTCCGAATCTCCACTTGCATTTTCTACAGAAAGAGTGTTTCAGAACGGCTCAATCAAAACTAAGGTTCAACTCTTTTAGTTGAACAAACAGAACAGAAAGAAGTTTCACACAATTCTTCTGTGTAGTTTTTATTTGTAGACATTCTTTTTCCCAACATAGGCCTCTTTTCGCTCAGAATGTCCAATTGCAGTTTCTACAGAAAGAGTGTTTCAGAACGGCTCACACAAAAGTAAGGTTCAACTCTGTTAGTTGAATGCACAGAACAGAAAGAAGTTTCATACAATGCTTCTGTGTAGTTTATATTTGAACATATTCTTTTTTCCACTATTACCCACTTAGCGCTACGAATGTCCAGTTGCATTTTCTACAGACAGAGTGTTTCAAAACTGCTCAATCAAAGTATGGTTTAACTCTGTTAGCTGAATGCTCAGATCAGAAAGAAGTTTCACAGAATGCTTCTGTGTAGTTTATATTTGAATATATTCCTTTTTCCACTAATACGCTCTTAGCGCTCCAAATGTCCAGTTGCATTTTCTACAGAAAGAGTGTTCAGATCTGCTCAATCAAAAGTATGGTTTAACTCTGTTAGCTGAATGCACAGATCAGAAAGAAGTTTCACCGAATGATTCTGTGTAGTTTATATTTGAAGACATTCCTTTTTCCACTATTACCCTCTTAGTGCTCCGAATCTCCACTTTCATTTTCTACAAAAAGAGTGATTCATAACTGCTCAATCAAAAATATGTTTTATCTCTTAACTGAATTTACAGATCAGAAATAAGTTTCACAGAATGCATCTGCGTAGTTTTTATTTGAAGATATTCTTTTTCCCAATGTAGGCTTCTTAGCGCTTAGCATGTCCAATTGCAGTTTCCACAGAAAGAGTGTTTCAGAACGGCTCAATCAAAAGTAAGGTTCAACTCTGTTAGTTGAATGCACAGAACAGAAAGAATTTTCACAGAATGATACTGTGTAGTTTATATTTGAATATATTCCTTTTTCCACTATTACCCTCTTAGCGCTCCGAATGTCCACTTGCATTTTCTACAGAAAGAGTGTTCAGAACTGCGCAATCAAAAGTATGGTTTAACTCTGTTAGCTTAATGAACATATCAGAAATAAGTTTCACACAATGCTTCTGTGTAGTTTTTATTTGAAGATATTATTTTTCCCAATAGAGGCCTCTTAGCGCTCAGAATGTCCAATTGCAGTTTCTACAGAAAGAGTGTTTCAGAACGGCTCAATCAAAAGTAAGGTTCAACTCTGTTAGTTGAATGCACAGAACAGGAAGAAGTTTCATACAATGCTTCTGTGTAGTTTATATTTGAACATATTCTTTTTTCCACTATTACCCACTTAGCGCTACGAATGTCCCGTTGCATTTTCCACAGACAGAGTGTTTCAAAACTGCTCAATCAAAAGTATGGTTTAACTCTGTTAGCTGAATGCTCAGATCAGAAAGAAGTTTCACAGAATGCTTCTGTGTAGTTTATATTTGAATATATTCCTTTTTCCACTACTACTCTCTTAGCGCTCCAAATGTCCAGTTGCATTTTCTACAGAAAGAGTGTTCAGATCTGCTCAATCAAAAGTATGGTATAACTCTGTTAGCTGAATGCACAGATCAGAAAGAAGTTTCACAGAATGATTCTGTGTAGTTTATATTTGGAGACATTCCTTTTTCCACTATTACCCTCTTAGCGCTCAGAATGTCCAATTGCAGTTTCTACAGAAAGAGTGTTTCAGAAAGGCTCAATCAAAAGTGAGGTTCATCTCTGTTAGTTGAATGCACAGAACAGAAAGAAGTTTCATACAATGCTTCTGTGTAGTTTATATTTGAACATATTCTTTTTTCCACTATTACCCACTTAGCGCTACGAATGTCCAGTTGCATTTTCTACAGACAGAGTGTTTCAAAACTGCTCAATCAAAAGTATGGTTTAACTCTGTTAGCTGAATGCTCAGATCAGAAAGAAGTTTCACAGAATGCTTCTGTGTAGTTTATATTTGAATATATTCCTTTTTTAATCTACTACTCTCTTAGCGCTCCAAATGTCCAGTTGCATTTTCTACAGAAAGAGTGTTCAGATCTGCTCAATCAAAAGTATGGTTTAACTCTGTTAGCTGAATGCACAGATCAGAAAGAAGTTTCACAGAATGATTCTGTGTAGTTTATATTTGGAGACATTCCTTTTTCCACTATTACCCTCTTAGCGCTCAGAATGTCCAATTGCCGTTTCTACAGAAAGAGTGTTTCAGAAAGGCTCAATCAAAAGTAAGGTTCAACTCTGTTAGTTGAATGCACAGAACAGAAAGAAGTTTCATACAATGCTTCTGTGTAGTTTATATTTGAACATATTCTTTTTTCCACTATTACCCACTTAGCGCTACGAATGTCCAGTTGCATTTTCTACAGACAGTGTGTTTCAAAACTGCTCAATCTAAATTATGGTTTAACTCTGTTAGCTGAATGCTCAGATCAGAAAGAAGTTTCACAGAATGCTTCTGTGTAGTTTATATTTGAATATATTCCTTTTTCCACTACTACGCTCTTAGCGCTCCAAATGTCCAATTGCATTTTCTACAGAAAGAGTGTTCAGATCTGCTCAATCAAAAGTATGGTTTAACTCTGTTAGCTGAATGCACAGATCAGAAAGAAGTTTCACCGAATGATTCTGTGTAGTTTATATTTGAAGACATTCCTTTTTCCACTATTACCCTCTTAGCGCTCCGAATCTCCACTTGCATTTTCTACAAAAAGAGTGTTTCATAACTGCTCAATCAAAAATATGTTTTATCTCTGTTAACTGAATTTACAGATCAGAAATAAGTTTCACAGAATGCATCTGTGTAGTTTTTATTTGAAGATATTCTTTTTCCCAATGTAGGCCTCTGAGCGCTTAGCATGTCCAATTGCAGTTTCTGCAGAAAGAGTGTTTCAGAACGGCTCAATCAAAAGTAAGGTTCAACTCTGTTAGTTGAATGCACAGAACAGAAAGAAGTTTCATACAATGCTTCTGTGTAGTTTATATTTGAACATATTCTTTTTTCCACTGTTACCCACTTAGCGCTACGAATGTCCAGTTGCATTTTCTACAGACAGAGTGTTTCAAATCTGCTCAATCAAAAGTATGGTTTAACTCTGTTAGCTGAATGCTCAGATCAGAAAGAAGTTTCACAGAATGCTTCTGTGTAGTTTATATTTGAATATATTCCTTTTTCCTCTACTACGCTCTTAGCGCTCCAAATGTCCAGTTGCATTTTCTACAGAAAGAGTGTTCAGATCTGCTCAATCAAAAGTATGGTTTAACTCTTTTAGCTGAATGCACAGATCAGAAAGAAGTTTCACCGAATGATTCTGTGTAGTTTATATTTGAAGACATTCCTTTTTCCACTATTACCCTCTTAGCGCTCCGAATCTCCACTTGCATTTTCTACAAAAAGAGTGATTCATAACTGCTCAATCAAAAATATGTTTTATCTCTGTTAACTGAATTTACAGATCAGAAATAAGTTTCACAGAATGCATCTGTGTAGTTTTTATTTGAAGATATTCATTTTCCCAATGTAGGCCTCTTAGCGCTTAGCATGTCCAATTGCAGTTTCTACAGAAAGAGTGTTTCAGAACGGCTCAATCAAAAGTAAGGTTCAACTCTGTTAGTTGATTGCACAGAACAGAAAGAATTTTCACAGAATGCTACTGTGTAGTTTGTATTTGAATATATTCCTTTTTCCACTATTACCCTCTTAGCGCTCCGAATGTCCACTTGTATTTTCTACAGAAAGAGTGTTCAGAACTGCGCAATCAAAGTATGGTTTAACTCTGTTAGCTTAATGAACATATCAGAAATAAGTTTCACACAATGCTTCTGTGTAGTTTTTATTTGAAGATATTATTTTTCCCAATAGAGGCCTCTTAGCGCTCAGAATGTCCAATTGCAGTTTCTACAGAAAGAGTGTTTCAGAAAGGCTCAATCAAAAGTAAGGTTCCACTCTGTTAGTTGAATGCACAGAACAGAAAGAAGTTTCATACAATGCTTCTGTGTAGTTTATATTTGAACATATTCTTTTTTCCACTATTACCCACTTAGCTCTACGAATGTCCCGTTGCATTTTCTACAGACAGAGGGTTTCAAAACTGCTCAATCAAAAGTATGGTTTAACTCTGTTAGCTGAATGCTCAGATCAGAAAGAAGTTTCACAGAATGCTTCTGTGTAGTTTATATTTGAATATATTCCTTTTTCCACTACTACTCTCTTAGCGCTCCAAATGTCCAGTTGCATTTTCTACAGAAAGAGTGTTCAGATCTGCTCAATCAAAAGTATGGTTTAACTCTGTTAGCTGAATGCACAGATCAGAAAGAAGTTTCACAGAATGATTCTGTGTAGTTTATATTTGGAGACATTCCTTTTTCCACTATTACCCCCTTAGCGCTCCGAATCTCCACTTGCATTTTCTACAGAAAGAGTGTTTCAGAACGGCTCAATCAAAACTAAGGATCAACTCTTTTAGTTGAACAAACAGAACAGAAAGAAGTTTCACACAATTCTTCTGTGTAGTTTTTATTTGTAGACATTCTTTTTCCCAATATAGGCCTCCTAGCGCTCAGAATGTCCAATTGCAGTTTCTACAGAAAGAGTCTTTCAGAACGGCTCAATCAAATGTAATGTTCAACTCTGTTAGTTGAATGCACAGAACAGAAAGAAGTTTCATACAATGCTTCTGTGTAGTTTATCTTTGAACATATTCTTTTTTCCACTATTACCCACTTAGCGCTACGAATGTCCTGTTGCATTTTCTACAGACAGAGTGTTTCAAAACTGCTCAATCAAAAGTATGTTTTAACTCTGTTTGCTGAATGCTCAGATCAGAAAGAAGTTTCACAGAATGCTTCTGTGTTGTTTATATTTGAATATATTCCTTTTTCCACTACTACGCTCTTAGCTCTCCAAATGTCCAGTTGCATTTTCTACAGAAAGAGTGTTCAGATCTGCTCAATCAAAAGTATGGTTTAACTCTGTTAGCTGAATGCACAGATCAGAAAGAAGTTTCACCGAATGATTCTGTGTAGTTTATATTTGAAGACATTCCTTTTTCCACTATTACCCTCTAAGCGCTCCGAATCTCCACTTGCATTTTCTACAAAAAGAGTGTTTCATAACTGCTCAATCAAAAATATGTTTTATCTCCGTTAACTGAATTTACAGATCAGAAACAAGTTTAACAGAATGCATCTGTGTAGTTTTTATTTGAAGATATTCTTTTTCCCAATGTAGGCCTCTTAGCGATTAGCATGTCCAATTGCAGTTTCTACAGAAAGAGTGTTTCAGAACGGCTCAATCAAAAGTAAGTTTCAACTCTGTTTGTTGAATGCACAGGACAGAAAGAATTTTCACAGAATGCTACTGTGTAGTTTACATTTGAATATATTCCTTTTTCCACTATTACCCTCTTAGCGCTCCGAATGTCCACTTGCATTTTCTACAGAAAGTGTGTTCAGAACTGCGCAATCAAAAGTATGGTTTAACTCTGTTAGCTTAATGAACATATCAGAAATAAGTTTCACACAATGCTTCTGTGTAGTTTTTATTTGAAGATATTATTTTTCCCAATAGAGGCCTCTTAGCGCTCAGAATGTCCAATTGCAGTTTCTACAGAAAGAGTGTTTCAGAAAGGCTCAATCAAAAGTAAGGTTCAACTCTGTTAGTTGAATGCACAGAACAGAAAGAAGTTTCATACAATGCTTCTGTGTAGTTTATATTTGAACATATTCTTTTTTCCACTCTTACCCACTTAGCGCTATGAATGTCCAGTTGCATTTTCTACAGACAGAGTGTTTCAAAACTGCTCAATCAAAAGTATGGTTTAACTCTGTTAGCTGAATGCTCAGATCAGAAAGAAGTTTCACAGAATGCTTCTGTGTAGTTTATTTTTGAATATATTCCTTTTTCCACTACTACTCTCTTAGCGCTCCAAATGTCCAGTTGCATTTTCTACGGAAAGAGTGTTCAGATCTGCTCAATCAAAAGTATGGTTTAACGCTGTTAGCTGAATGCACAGATCAGAAAGAAGTTTCACAGAATGATTCTGTGTAGTTTATATTTGGAGACATTCCTTTTTAAACTATTACCCTCTTAGATCTCCGAATCTCCACTTGCATTTTCTACAGAAAGAGTGTTTCAGAACGGCTCAATCAAAACCAAGGTTCAACTCTTTTAGTTGAAGAAACAGAACAGAAAGAAGTTTCACAGAATTCTTCTGTGTAGTTTTTATTTGTAGACATTCTTTTTCCCAATATAGGCCTCCTAGCGCTCAGAATGTCCAATTGCAGTTTCTACAGAAAGAGTGTTTCAGAACGGCTCAATCAAAAGTAAGGTTCAACTCTGTTAGTTGAATGCACTGAACAGAGAGAAGTTTCATACAATGCTTCTGTGTAGTTTATATTTGAACATATTCTTTTTTCCACTATTACCCACTTAGCGCTACGAATGTCCAGTTGCATTTTCTACAGACAGAGTGTTTCAAAACTGCTCAATCAAAAGTATGGTTTAACTCTGTTAGCTGAATGCTCAGATCAGAAAGAAGTTTCACAGAATGCTTCTGTGTAGTTTATATTTGAATATATTCCTTTTTCCACTACTACGCTCTTTGCGCTCAAAATGTCCAGTTGCATTTTCTACAGAAAGAGTGTTCAGATCTGCTCAATCAAAAGTATGGTTTAACTCTGTTAGCTGAATGCACAGATCAGAAAGAAGTTTCACCGAATGATTCTGTGTAGTTTATATTTGAAGACATTCCTTTTTCCACTATTACCCCCTTAGCGCTCCGAATCTCCACTTGCATTTTCTACAAAAAGAGTGATTCATAACTGCTCAATCAAAAATATGTTTTATCTCTGTTAACTGAATTTACAGATCAGAAATAAGTTTCACAGAATGCATCTGTGTAGTTTTTATTTGAAGATATTCTTTTTCCCAATGTAGGCCTCTGAGCGCTTAGCATGTCCAATTGCAGTTTCTACAGAAAGAGTGTTTCAGAACGGCTCAATCAAAAGTAAGGTTCAACTCTGTTAGTTGAATGCACAGAACAGAAAGAATTTTCACAGAATGCTACTGTGTAGTTTATATTTGAATATATTCCTTTTTCCACTATTACCCTCTTAGCGCTCCGAATGTCCACTTGCATTTTATACAGAAAGAGTGTTCAGAACTGCGCAATCAAAAGTATGGTTTAACTCTGTTAGCTTAATGAACATATCAGAAATAAGTTTCACACAATGCTTCTGTGTAGTTTTTATTTGAAGATATTATTTTTCCCAATAGAGTCCTCTTAGCGCTCAGAATGTCCAATTGCAGTTTCTACAGAAAGAGTGTTTCAGAAAGGCTCAATCAAAAGTAAGGTTCAACTCTGTTAGTTGAATGCACAGAACAGAAATAAGTTTCATACAATGCTTCTGTGTAGTTTATATTTGAACATATTCTTTTTTCCACTATTACCCACTAAGCGCTACGAATGTCCAGTTGCATTTTCTACAGACAGAGTGTTTCAAAACTGCTCAATCAAAAGTATGGTTTAACTCTGTTAGCTGAATGCTCAGATCAGAAAGAAGTTTCACCGAATGCTTCTGTGTAGTTTATATTTGAATATATTCCTTTTTTAATCTACTACTCTCTTAGCGCTCCAAATGTCCAGTTGCATTTTCTACAGAAAGAGTGTTCAGATCTGCTCAATCAAAAGTATGGTTTAACTCTGTTAGCTGAATGCACAGATCAGAAAGAAGTTTCACAGAATGATTCTGTGTAGTTTATATTTGGAGACATTCCTTTTTCCACTATTACCCTCTTAGCGCTCAGAATGTCCAATTGCCGTTTCTACAGAAAGAGTGTTTAAGAAAGGCTCAATCAAAAGTAAGGTTCAACTCTGTTAGTTGAATGCACAGAACAGAAAGAAGTTTCATACAATGCTTCTGTGTAGTTTATATTTGAACATATTCTTTTTTCCACTATTACCCACTTAGCGCTACGAATGTCCAGTTGCATTTTCTACAGACAGAGTGTTTCAAAACTGCTCAATCTAAATTATGGTTTAACTCTGTTAGCTGAACGCTCAGATCAGAAAGAAGTTTCACAGACTGCTTCTGTGTAGTTTATATTTGAATATATTCCTTTTTCCACTACTACTCTTTAGCGCTCCAAATGTCCAGTTGCATTTTCTACAGAAAGAGTGTTCAGATCTGCTCAATCAAAAGTATGGTTTAACTCTGTTAGCTGAATGCACAGATCAGAAAGAAGTTTCACAGAATGATTCTGTGTAGTTTATATTTGGAGACATTCCTTTTTCCACTATTACCCTCTTAGCGCTCCGAATCTCCACTTGCATTTTCTACAGAAAGAGTGTTTCAGAACGGCTCAATCAAAACTAAGGTTCAACTCTTTTAGTTGAACAAACAGAACAGAAAGAAGTTTCACACAATTCTTCTGTGTAGTTTTTATTTGAAGTTATTATTTTACCCAATAGAGGCCTCTTAGCGCTCAGAATGTCCAATTGCAGTTTCTACAGAAAGAGTGTTTCAGAACGGCTCAATCAAAAGTAAGGTTCAACTCTGTTAGTTGAATGCACAGAACAGAAAGAAGTTTCATACAATGCTTCTGTGTAGTTTATATTTGAACATATTCTTTTTTCCACTATTACCCACTTAGCGCTACGAATGTCCCGTTGCATTTTCTACAGACAGAGTGTTTCAAAACTGCTCAATCAAAAGTATGGTTTAACTCTGTTAGCTGAATGCTCAGATCAGAAAGAAGTTTCACAGAATGCTTCTGTGTAGTTTATATTTGAATATATTCCTTTTTCCACTACTACTCTCTTAGCGCTCCAAATGTCCGGTTGCATTTTCTACAGAAAGAGTGTTCAGATCTGCTCAATCAAAAGTATGGTATAACTCTGTTAGCTGAATGCACAGATCAGAAATAAGTTTCACAGAATGATTCTGTGTAGTTTATATTTGGAGACATTCCTTTTTCCACTATTACCCTCTTAGCGCTCAGAATGTCCAATTGCAGTTTCTACAGAAAGAGTGTTTCAGAAAGGCTCAATCAAAAGTAAGGTTCAACTCTGTTAGTTGAATGCACAGAACAGAAAGAAGTTTCATACAATGCTTCTGTGTAGTTTATATTTGAACATATTCTTTTTTCCACTATTACCCACTAAGCGCTACGAATGTCCAGTTGCATTTTCTACAGACAGAGTGTTTCAAAACTGCTCAATGAAAAGTATGGTTTAACTCTGTTAGCTGAATGCTCAGATCAGGAAGAAGTTTCACAGAATGCTTCTGTGTAGTTTATATTTGAATATATTCCTTTTTTAATCTACTACTCTCTTAGCGCTCCGAATGTCCACTTGCATTTTCTACAGAAAGAGTGTTCAGAACTGCGCAATCAAAAGTAAGGTTTAACTCTGTTAGCTTAATGAACATATCAGAAATAAGTTTCACACAATGCTTCTGTGTAGTTTTTATTTGAAGATATTATTTTTCCCAATAGAGGCCTCTTAGCGCTCAGAATGTCCAATTGCAGTTTCTACAGAAAGAGGGTTTCAGAACGGCTCAATCAAAAGTAAGGTTCAACTCTGTTAGTTGAATGCACAGAACAGAAAGAAGTTTCATACAATGCTTCTGTGTAGTTTATATTTGAGCATATTCTTTTTTCCACTCTTACCCACTTAGCGCTATGAATGTCCCGTTGCATTTTCTACAGACAGTGTGTTTCAAAACTGCTCAATCAAAAGTATGGTTTAACTCTGTTAGCTGAATGCTCAGATCAGAAAGAAGTTTCACAGAATGCTTCTGTGTAGTTTATTTTTGAATATATTCCTTTTTCCACTACTACTCTCTTAGCGCTCCAAATGTCCAGTTGCATTTTCTACAGAAAGAGTGTTCAGATCTGCTCAATCAAAAGTATGGTTTAACTCTGTTAGCTGAATGCACAGATCAGAAAGAAGTTTCACAGTATGATTCTGTGTAGTTTATATTTGGAGACATTCCTTTTTCCACTATTACCCTCTTAGCTCTCCGAATCTCCACTTGCATTTTCTACAGAAAGAGTGTTTCAGAACGGCTCAATCAAAACCAAGGTTCAACTCTTTTAGATGAACAATCAGAACAGAAAGAAGTTTCACACAATTCTTCTGTGTAGTTTTTATTTGTAGACATTCTTTTTCCCATATAGGCCTCCTAGCGCTCAGAATGTCCAATTGCAGTTTCTACAGAAAGAGTGTTTCAGAACGGCTCAATGAAAAGTAAGGTTCAACTCTGTTAGTTGAATGCACAGAACAGAGAGAAGTGTAATACAATGCTTCTGTGTAGTTTATATTTGAACATATTCTTTTTTCCACTATTACCCACTTAGCGCTACGAATGTCCAGTTGCATTTTCTACAGACAGAGTGTTTCAAAACTGCTCAATCAAAAGTATGGTTTAACTCGGTTAGCTGAATGCTCAGATCAGAAAGAAGTTTCACAGAATGCTTCTGTGTAGTTTATATTTGAATATATTCCTTTTTCCACTACTACGCTCTTAGCGCTCCAAATGTCCAGTTGCATATTCTACAGAAAGAGTGTTCAGATCTGCTCAATCAAAAGTATGGTTTAACTCTGTTAGCTGAATGCACAGATCAGAAAGAAGTTTCACCGAATGGTTCTGTGTAGTTTATATTTGAAGACATTCCTTTTTCCACTATTACCCCCTTAGCGCTCCGAATCTCCACTTGCATTTTCTACAAAAAGAGTGATTCATAACTGCTCAATCAAAAATATGTTTTACCTCTGTTAACTGAATTTACAGATCAGAAATAAGTTTCACAGAATGCATCTGTGTAGTTTTTATTTGAAGATATTCTTTTTCCCAATGTAGGCCTCTTAGCGCTTAGCATGTCCAATTGAAGTTTCTACAGAAAGAGTGTTTCAGAACGGCTCAATCAAAAGTAAGGTTCAACTCTGTTAGTTGAATGCACAGAACAGAAAGTATTTTCACAGAATGCTACTGTGTAGTTTATATTTGAATATATTGCTTTTTCCACTATTACCCTCTTAGCGCTCCGAATGTCCACTTGCATTTTCTACAGAAAGAGTGTTCAGAACTGCGCAATCAAAAGTATGGTTTAACTCTGTTAGCTTAATGAACATATCAGAAATAAGTTTCACACAATGCTTCTGTGTAGTTTTTATTTGAAGATATTATTTTTCCCAATAGAGGCCTCTTAGCGCTCAGAATGTCCAATTGCAGTTTCTACAGAAAGAGTGTTCAGATCTGCTCAATCAAAAGTATGGTTTAATTCTGTTAGCTGAATGCACAGAACAGAAAGATGTTTCACAGAATGATTCTGTGTAGTTTATATTTGGAGACATTCGTTTTTCCACTATTACCTTCTAAGCGCTCCGAATCTCCACTTGCATTTTCTACAGAAAGAGTGTTTCAGAACGGCTCAATCAAAACTAAGGTTCAACTCTTTTAGTTGAACAAACAGAACAGAAAGTAGTTTCACACAATTCTTCAGTGTAGTTTTTATTTGTAGACATTCTTTTTCAAAATATAGGCCTCCTAGCGCTCAGAATGTCCAATTGCATTTTCTACAGAAAGAGTGTTCAGATCTGCTCAATCAAAAGTATTGTTTAACTCTGTTAGCTGAATGCACAGATCAGAAAGAAGTTTCACCGAATGATTCTGTGTAGTTTATATTTGAAGACATTCCTTTTTCCACTATTACCCTCTAAGCGCTCCGAATCTCCACTTGCATTTTCTACAAAAAGAGTGTTTCATAACTGCTCAATCAAAAATATGTTTTATCTCCGTTAACTGAATTTACAGATCAGAAACAAGTTTCACAGAATGCATCTGTGTAGTTTTTATTTGAAGATATTCTTTTTCCCAATGTAGGCCTCTTAGTGATTAGCATGTCCAATTGCAGTTTCTACAGAAAGAGTGTTTCAGAACGGCTCAATCAAAAGTAAGTTTCAACTCTGTTTGTTGAATGCACAGAACAGAAAGAATTTTCACAGAATGCTACTGTGTAGTTTATATTTGAATATATTCCTTTTTCCACTATTACCCTCTTAGCGCTCCGAATGTTCACTTGCATTTTCTACAGAAAGAGTGTTCAGAACTGCGCAATCAAAAGTATGGTTTAACTCTGTTAGCTTAATGAACATATCAGAAATAAGTTTCACACAATGCTTCTGTGTAGTTTTTATTTGAAGATATTTTTTTTCCCAATAGAGGCCTCTTAGCGCTCAGAATGTCCAATTGCAGTTTCTACAGAAAGAGTGTTTCAGAAAGGCTCAATCAAAAGTAAGGTTCAACTCTGTTAGTTGAATGCACAGAACAGAAAGAAGTTTCATATAATGCTTCTGTGTAGTTTATATTTGAACATATTCTTTTTTCCACTCTTACCCACTTAGCGCTACGAATGTCCCGTTGCATTTTCTACAGACAGAGTGTTTCAAAACTGCTCAATCAAAAGTATGGTTTAACTCTGTTAGCTGAATGCTCAGATCAGAAAGAAGTTTCACAGAATGCTTCTGTGTAGTTTATTTTTGAATATATTCCTTTTTCCACTACTACTCTCTTAGCGCTCCAAATGTCCAGTTGCATTTTCTACAGAAAGAGTGTTCAGATCTGCTCAATCAAAAGTATGGTTTAACTCTGTTAGCTGAATGCACAGATCAGAAAGAAGTTTCACAGAATGATTCTGTGTAGTTTATATTTGGAGACATTCCTTTTTCCACTATTACCCTCTTAGCTCTCCGAATCTCCACTTGCATTTTCTACAGAAAGAGTGTTTCAGAACGGCTCAATCAAAACCAAGGTTCAACTCTTTTAGTTGAACAATCAGAACAGAAAGAAGTTTCACACAATTCTTCTGTGTAGTTTTTATTTGTAGACATTCTTTTTCCCAACATAGGCCTCTTTGCGCTCAGAAAGTCCAATTGCAGTTTCTACAGAAAGAGTGTTTCAGAACGGCTCAATCAAAAGTAAGGTTCAACTCTGTTAGTTGAATGCACAGAACAGAGAGAAGTTTCATACAATGCTTCTGTGTAGTTTATATTTGAACATATTCTTTTTTCCACTATTACCCACTTAGCGCTACGAATGTCCAGTTGCATTTTCTACAGACAGAGTGTTTCAAAACTGCTCAATCAAAAGTATGGTTTAACTCTGTTAGCTGAATGCTCAGATCAGAAAGAAGTTTCACAGAATGCTTCTGTGTAGTTTATATTTGAATATATTCCTTTTTCCACTACTACTCTCTTAGCGCTCCAAATGTCCAGTTGCATTTTCTACAGAAAGAGTGTTCAGATCTGCTCAATCAAAAGTATGGTTTAACTCTGTTAGCTGAATGCACAGATCAGAAAGAAGTTTCACCGAATGGTTCTGTGTAGTTTATATTTGGAGACATTCCTTTTTCCACTATTACCTTCTAAGCGCTCCGAATCTCCACTTGCATTTTCTACAGAAAGAGTGTTTCAGAACGGCTCAATCAAAACTAAGGTTCAACTCTTTTAGTTGAACAAACAGAACAGAAAGTAGTTTCACACAATTCTTCTGTGTAGTTTTTATTTGTAGACATTCTTTTTCCCAATATAGGCCTCCTAGCGCTCAGAATGTCCAATTGCAGTTTCTACAGAAAGAGTGTTTCAGAACGGCTCAATCAAAAGTAAGGTTCAACTCTGTTATTTGAATGCACAGAACAGAAAGAAGTTTCATACAATGCTTCTGTGTAGTTTATATTTGAACATATTCTTTTTTCCACTATTACCCACTTAGCGCTACGAATGTCCAGTTGCATTTTCTACAGACAGAGTGTTTCAAAACTGCTCAATCAAAAGTATGGTTTAACTCTGTTAGCTGAATGCTCAGATCAGAAAGAAGTTTCACAGAATTCTTCTGTGTAGTTTATATTTGAATATATTCCTTTTTCCACTACTACGCTCTTAGCGCTCCAAATGTCCAGTTGCATTTTCTACAGAAAGAGTGTTCAGATCTGCTCAATCAAAAGTATGGTTTAACTCTGTTAGCTGAATGCACAGATCAGAAAGAAGTTTCACCGAATGATTCTGTGTAGTTTATATTTGAAGACATTCCTTTTTCCACTATTACCCTCAGCGCTCCGAATCTCCACTTGCATTTTCTACAAAAAGAGTGTTTCATAACTGCTCAATCAAAAATATGTTTTATCTCTGTTAACTGAATTTACAGATCAGAAACAAGTTTCACAGAATGCATCTGTGTAGTTTTTATTTGAAGATATTCTTTTTCCCAATGTAGGCCTCTTAGCGCTTAGCATGTCCAATTGCAATTTCTACAAAAAGAGTGTTTCAGAACGGCTCAATCAAAAGTAAGGTTCAACTCTGTTAGTTGAATGCACAGAACAGAAAGAATTTTCACAGAATGCTACTGTGTAGTTTATATTTGAATATATTCCTTTTTCCACTATTACCCTCTTAGCGCTCCGAAAGTCCACTTGCATTTTCTACAGAAAGAGTGTTCAGAACTGCGCAATCAAAAGCATGGTTTAACTCTGTTAGCTTAATGAACATATCAGAAATAAGTTTCACACAATGCTTCTGTGTAGTTTTTATTTGAAGATATTATTTTTCCCAATAGAGGCCTCTTAGCGCTCAGAATGTCCAATTGCAGTTTCTACAGAAAGAGTGTTTCAGAAAGGCTCAATCAAAAGTAAGGTTCAACTCTGTTAGTTGAATGCACAGAACAGAAAGAAGTTTCATACAATGCTTCTGTGTAGTTTATATTTGAACATATTCTTTTTTCCACTATTACCCACTTAGCGCTACGAATGTCCAGTTGCATTTTCTACAGACAGAGTGTTTCAAAACTGCTCAATCAAAAGTATGGTTTAAATCTGTTAGCTGAATGCTCAGATCAGAAAGAAGTTTCACAGAATGCTTCTGTGTAGTTTATATTTGAATATATTCCTTTTTCCACTACTACTCTCTTAGCGCTCCAAATGTCCAGTTGCATTTTCTACAGAAAGATTGTTCAGATCTGCTCAATCAAAAGTATGATTTAACTCTGTAAGCTGAATGCACAGATCAGAAAGAAGTTTCACAGAATGATCCTGTGTAGTTTATATTTGGAGACATTCCTTTTTCCACTATTACCCTCTTAGCGCTCCGAATCTCCACTTGCATTTTCTACAGAAAGAGTGTTTCAGAACGGCTCAATCAAAACTGAGGTTCAACTCTTTTAGTTGAACAAACAGAACAGAAAGAAGTTTCACACAATTCTTCTCTGTAGTTTTTATTTGTAGACATTCTTTTTCCCAATATAGGCCTCTTAGCGCTCAGAAGGTCCAATTGCAGTTTCTACAGAAAGAGTGTTTCAGAACGGCTCAATCTAAAGTAAGGTTCAACTCTGTTAGTTGAATGCACAGAACAGAAAGAAGTTTCATACAATGCTTCTGTGTAGTTTATATTTGAACATATTCTTTTTTCCACTATTACCCACTTAGCGCTACGAATGTCCAGTTGCATTTTCTACAGACAGAGTGTTTCAAAACTGCTCAATCAAAAGTATGGTTTAACTCTGTTAGGTGAATGCTCAGATCAGAAAGAAGTTTCACAGAATGCTTCTGTGTAGTTTATATTTGAATATATTCCTTTTTTAATCTACTACTCTCTTAGCGCTCCAAATGTCCAGTTGCATTTTCTACAGAAAGAGTGTTCAGATCTGCTCAATCAAAAGTATGGTTTAACTCTGTTAGCTGAATGCACAGATCAGAAAGAAGTTTCACCGAATGATTCTGTGTAGTTTATATTTGAAGACATTCCTTTTTCCACTATTACCCTCTTAGCGCTCCGAATCTCCACTTGCATTTTCTACAAACAGAGTGTTTCATAACTGCTCAATCAAAAATATGTTTTATCTCTGTTAACTGAATTTACAGATCAGAAATAAGTTTCACAGAATGCATCTGTGTAGTTTTTATTTGAAGATATTCTTTTTCCCAATGTAGGCCTCTTAGCGCTTAGCATGTCCAATTGCAGTTTCTACAGAAAGAGTGTTTCAGAACGGCTCAATCAAAAGTAAGGTTCAACTCTGTTGGTTGAATGCACAGAACAGAAAGAATTTTCACAGAATGCTACTGTGTAGTTTATATTTGAATATATTCCTTTTTCCACTATTACCCTCTTAGCGCTCCGAATGTCCACTTGCATTTTCTACAGAAAAAGTGTTCAGAACTGCGCAATCAAAAGTATGGTTTAACTCTGTTAGCTTAATGAACATATCAGGAATAAGTTTCACACAATGCTTCTGTGTAGTTTTTATTTGAAGATATTATTTTTCCCAATAGAGGCCTCTTAGCGCTCAGAATGTCCAATTGCAGTTTCTACAGAAAGAGTGTTTCAGAAAGGCTCAATCAAAAGTAAGGTTCAACTCTGTTAGTTGAATGCACAGAACAGAAAGAAGTTTCATACAATGCTTCTGTGTAGTTTATATTTGAACATATTCTTTTTTCCACTATTACCCACTTAGCGCTACGAATGTCCAGTTGCATTTTCTACAGACAGAGTGTTTCAAAACTGCTCAATCAAAAGTATGGTTTAACTCTGTTAGCTGAATGCTCAGATCAGAAAGAAGTTTCACAGAATGCTTCTGTGTAGCTTATATTTGAATATATTCCTTTTTCCACTACTACTCTCTTAGCGCTCCAAATGTCCAGTTGCATTTTCTACAGAAAGAGTGTTCAGATCTGCTCAATCAAAAGTATGGTTTAACTCTGTTAGCTGAATGCACAGATCAGAAAGAAGTTTCACAGAATGATTCCGTGTAGTTTATATTTGGAGACATTCCTTTTTCCACTATTACCCTCTTAGCGCTCCGAATCTCCACTTGCATTTTCTACAGAAAGAGTGTTTCAGAACGGCTCAATCAAAACTAAGGTTCAACTCTTTTAGTTGAACAAACAGAACAGAAAGTAGTTTCACACAATTCTTCTGTGTAGTTTTTATTTGTAGACATTCTTTTTCCCAATATAGGCCTCCTAGCGCTCAGAATGTCCAATTGCAGTTTCTACAGAAAGAGTGTTTCAGAACGGCTCAATCAAAAGTAAGGTTCAACTCTGTTATTTGAATGCACAGAACAGAAAGAAGTTTCATACAATGCTTCTGTGTAGTTTATATTTGAACATATTCTTTTTTCCACTAATACACACTTAGCGCTACGAATGTCCAGTTGCATTTTCTACAGACAGAGTGTTTCAAAACTGCTCAATCAAAAGTATGGTTTAACTCTGTTAGCTGAATGCTCAGATCAGAAAGAAGTTTCACAGAATTCTTCTGTGTAGTTTATATTTGAATATATTCCTTTTTCCACTACTACGCTCTTAGCGCTCCAAATGTCCAGTTGCATTTTCTACAGAAAGAGTGTTCAGATCTGCTCAATCAAAAGTATGGTTTAACTCTGTTAGCTGAATGCACAGATCAGAAAGAAGTTTCACCGAATGATTCTGTGTAGTTTATATTTGAAGACATTCCTTTTTCCACTATTACCCTCAGCGCTCCGAATCTCCACTTGCATTTTCTACAAAAAGAGTGTTTCATAACTGCTCAATCAAAAATATGTTTTATCTCTGTTAACTGAATTTACAGATCAGAAACAAGTTTCACAGAATGCATCTGTGTAGTTTTTATTTGAAGATATTCTTTTTCCCAATGTAGGCCTCTTAGCGCTTAGCATGTCCAATTGCAATTTCTACAAAAAGAGTGTTTCAGAACGGCTCAATCAAAAGTAAGGTTCAACTCTGTTAGTTGAATGCACAGAACAGAAAGAATTTTCACAGAATGCTACTGTGTAGTTTATATTTGAATATATTCCTTTTTCCACTATTACCCTCTTAGCGCTCCGAAAGTCCACTTGCATTTTCTACAGAAAGAGTGTTCAGAACTGCGCAATCAAAAGCATGGTTTAACTCTGTTAGCTTAATGAACATATCAGAAATAAGTTTCACACAATGCTTCTGTGTAGTTTTTATTTGAAGATATTATTTTTCCCAATAGAGGCCTCTTAGCGCTCAGAATGTCCAATTGCAGTTTCTACAGAAAGAGTGTTTCAGAAAGGCTCAATCAAAAGTAAGGTTCAACTCTGTTAGTTGAATGCACAGAACAGAAAGAAGTTTCATACAATGCTTCTGTGTAGTTTATATTTGAACATATTCTTTTTTCCACTATTACCCACTTAGCGCTACGAATGTCCAGTTGCATTTTCTACAGACAGAGTGTTTCAAAACTGCTCAATCAAAAGTATGGTTTAAATCTGTTAGCTGAATGCTCAGATCAGAAAGAAGTTTCACAGAATGCTTCTGTGTAGTTTATATTTGAATATATTCCTTTTTCCACTACTACTCTCTTAGCGCTCCAAATGTCCAGTTGCATTTTCTACAGAAAGATTGTTCAGATCTGCTCAATCAAAAGTATGGTTTAACTCTGTAAGCTGAATGCACAGATCAGAAAGAAGTTTCACAGAATGATCCTGTGTAGTTTATATTTGGAGACATTCCTTTTTCCACTATTACCCACTTAGCGCTCCGAATCTCCACTTGCATTTTCTACAGAAAGAGTGTTTCAGAACGGCTCAATCAAAACTGAGGTTCAACTCTTTTAGTTGAACAAACAGAACAGAAAGAAGTTTCACACAATTCTTCTCTGTAGTTTTTATTTGTAGACATTCTTTTTCCCAATATAGGCCTCTTAGCGCTCAGAAGGTCCAATTGCAGTTTCTACAGAAAGAGTGTTTCAGAACGGCTCAATCTAAAGTAAGGTTCAACTCTGTTAGTTGAATGCACAGAACAGAAAGAAGTTTCATACAATGCTTCTGTGTAGTTTATATTTGAACATATTCTTTTTTCCACTATTACCCACTTAGCGCTACGAATGTCCAGTTGCATTTTCTACAGACAGAGTGTTTCAAAACTGCTCAATCAAAAGTATGGTTTAACTCTGTTAGCTGAATGCTCAGATCAGAAAGAAGTTTCACAGAATGCTTCTGTGTAGTTTATATTTGAATATATTCCTTTTTCCACTACTACGCTCTTAGCGCTCCAAATGTCCAGTTGCATTTTCTACAGAAAGAGTGTTCAGATCTGCTCAATCAAAAGTATGGTTTAACTCTGTTAGCTGAATGCACAGATCAGAAAGAATTTTCACCGAATGATTCTGTGTAGTTTATATTTGAAGACATTCCTTTTTCCACTATTACCCCCTTAGCGCTCCGAATCTCCACTTGCATTTTCTACAAAAAGAGTGTTTCATAACTGCTCAATCAAAAATATGTTTTATCTCTGTTAACTGAATTTACAGATCAGAAATAAGTTTCACAGAATGCATCTGTGTAGTTTTTATTTGAAGATATTCTTTTTCCCAATGTAGGCCTCTTATCCCTTAGCATGTCCAATTGCAGTTTCTACAGAAGGAGTGTTTCAGAACGGCTCAATCAAAAGTAAGTTTCAACTCTGTTAGTTGAATGCACAGAACAGAAAGAATTTTCACAGAATGCTACTGTGTAGTTTATATTTGAATATATTCCTTTTTCCACTATTACCCTCTTAGCGCTCCGAATGTCCACTTGCATTTTCTACAGAAAGAGTGTTCAGAACTGCGCAATCAAAAGTATGGTTTAACTCTGTTAGCTTAATGAACATATCAGAAATAAGTTTCACACAATGCTTCTGTGTAGTTTTTATTTGAAGATATTATTTTTCCCAATAGAGGCCTCTTAGCGCTCAGAATGTCCAATTGCAGTTTCTACAGAAAGAGTGTTTCAGAACGGCTCAATCAAAAGTAAGGTTCAACTCTGTTAGTTGAATGCACAGAACAGAGAGAAGTTTCATACAATGCTTCTGTGTAGTTTATATTTGAACATATTCTTTTTTCCACTATTACCCACTTAGCGCTACGAATGTCCAGTTGCATTTTCTACAGACAGAGTGTTTCAAAACTGCTCAATCAAAAGTATGGTTTAACTCTATTAGGTGAATGCTCAGATCAGAAAGAAGTTTCACAGAATGCTTCTGTGTAGTTTATATTTGAATATATTCCTTTTTTAATCTACTACTCTCTTAGCGCTCCAAATGTCCAGTTGCATTTTCTACAGAAAGAGTGTTCAGATCTGCTCAATCAAAAGTATGGTTTAACTCTGTTAGCTGAATGCACAGATCAGAAAGAAGTTTCACCGAATGATTCTGTGTAGTTTATATTTGAAGACATTCCTTTTTCCACTATTACCCTCTTAGCGCTCCGAATCTCCACTTGCATTTTCTACAAACAGAGTGTTTCATAACTGCTCAATCAAAAATATGTTTTATCTCTGTTAACTGAATTTACAGATCAGAAATAAGTTTCACAGAATGCATCTGTGTAGTTTTTATTTGAAGATATTCTTTTTCCCAATGTAGGCCTCTTAGCGCTTAGCATGTCCAATTGCAGTTTCTACAGAAAGAGTGTTTCAGAACGGCTCAATCAAAAGTAAGGTTCAACTCTGTTGGTTGAATGCACAGAACAGAAAGAATTTTCACAGAATGCTACTGTGTAGTTTATATTTGAATATATTCCTTTTTCCACTATTACCCTCTTAGCGCTCCGAATGTCCACTTGCATTTTCTACAGAAAAAGTGTTCAGAACTGCGCAATCAAAAGTATGGTTTAACTCTGTTAGCTTAATGAACATATCAGGAATAAGTTTCACACAATGCTTCTGTGTAGTTTTTATTTGAAGATATTATTTTTCCCAATAGAGGCCTCTTAGCGCTCAGAATGTCCAATTGCAGTTTCTACAGAAAGAGTGTTTCAGAAAGGCTCAATCAAAAGTAAGGTTCAACTCTGTTAGTTGAATGCACAGAACAGAAAGAAGTTTCATACAATGCTTCTGTGTAGTTTATATTTGAACATATTCTTTTTTCCACTATTACCCACTTAGCGCTACGAATGTCCAGTTGCATTTTCTACAGACAGAGTGTTTCAAAACTGCTCAATCAAAAGTATGGTTTAACTCTGTTAGCTGAATGCTCAGATCAGAAAGAAGTTTCACAGAATGCTTCTGTGTAGCTTATATTTGAATATATTCCTTTTTCCACTACTACTCTCTTAGCGCTCCAAATGTCCAGTTGCATTTTCTACAGAAAGAGTGTTCAGATCTGCTCAATCAAAAGTATGGTTTAACTCTGTTAGCTGAATGCACAGATCAGAAAGAAGTTTCACAGAATGATTCCGTGTAGTTTATATTTGGAGACATTCCTTTTTCCACTATTACCCTCTTAGCGCTCCGAATCTCCACTTGCATTTTCTACAGAAAGAGTGTTTCAGAACGGCTCAATCAAAACTAAGGTTCAACTCTTTTAGTTGAACAAACAGAACAGAAAGAAGTTTCACACATTTCTTCTGTGTAGTTTTTATTTGTAGACATTCTTTTTCCCAATATAGGCCTCTTAGCGCTCAGAATGTCCAATTGCAGTTTCTACAGAAAGAGTGTTTCAGAACGGCTCAATCAAAAGTAAGGTTCAACTCTGTTAGTTGAATGCACAGAACAGAAAGACGTTTCATACAATGCTTCTGTGTAGTTTATATTTGAACATATTCTTTTTTCCACTATTACCCACTTAGCGCTACGAATGTCCAGTTGCATTTTCTACAGACAGAGTGTTTCAAAACTGCTCAATCAAAAGTATGGTTTAACTCGGTTAGCTGAATGCTCAGATCAGAAAGAAGTTTCACAGAATGCTTCTGTGTAGTTTATATTTGAATATATTCCTTTTTCCACTACTACGCTCTTAGCGCTCCAAATGTCCAGTTGCATTTTCTACAGAAAGAGTGTTCAGATCTGCTCAATCAAAAGTATGGTTTAACTCTGTTAGCTGAATGCACAGATCAGAAAGAAGTTTCACCGAATGATTCTGTGTAGTTTATATTTGAAGACATTCCTTTTTCCACTATTACCCTCTTAGCGCTCCGAATCTCCACTTGCATTTTCTACAAAAAGAGTGTTTCATAACTGCTCAATCAAAAATATGTTTTATCTCTGTTAACTGAATCTACAGATCAGAAATAAGTTTCACAGAATGCATCTGTGTAGTTTTTATTTGAAGATATTCTTTTTCCCAATGAAGGCCTCTTAGCGCTTAGCATGTCCAATTGCAGTTTCTACAGAAAGAGTGTTTCAGAACGGCTCAATCAAAAGTAAGGTTCAACTCTGTTTTTTGAACGCACAGAACAGAAAGAATTTTCACAGAATGCTACTGTGTAGTTTATATTTGAATATATTCCTTTTTCCACTATTACCCTCTTAGCGCTCCGAATGTCCACTTGCATTTTCTACAGAAAGAGTGTTCAGAACTGCGCAATCAAAAGTATGGTTTAACTCTGTTAGCTTAATGAACATATCAGGAATAAGTTTCACACAATGCTTCTGTGTAGTTTTTATTTGAAGATATTATTTTTCCCAATAGAGGCCTCTTAGCGCTCAGAATGTCCAATTGCAGTTTCTACAGAAAGAGTGTTTCAGAAAGGCTCAATCAAAAGTAAGGTTCAACTCTGTTAGTTGAATGCACAGAACAGAAAGAAGTTTCATACAATGCTTCTGTGTAGTTTATATTTGAACATATTCTTTTTTCCACTATTACCCACTTAGCGCTACGAATGTCCAGTTGCATTTTCTACAGACAGAGTGTTTCAAAACTGCTCAATCAAAAGTATGGTTTAACTCTGTTAGCTGAATGCTCAGATCAGAAAGAAGTTTCACAGAATGCTTCTGTGTAGCTTATATTTGAATATATTCCTTTTTCCACTACTACTCTCTTAGCGCTCCAAATGTCCAGTTGCATTTTCTACAGAAAGAGTGTTCAGATCTGCTCAATCAAAAGTATGGTTTACCTCTGTTAGCTGAATGCACAGATCAGAAAGAAGTTTCACAGAATGATTCTGTGTAGTTTATATTTGGAGACATTCCTTTTTCCACTATTACCCTCTTAGCGCTCCGAATCTCCACTTGCATTTTCTACAGAAAGAGTGTTTCAGAACGGCTCAATCAAAACTAAGGTTCAACTCTTTTAGTTGAACAAACAGAACAGAAAGAAGTTTCACACATTTCTTCTGTGTAGTTTTTATTTGTAGACATTCTTTTTCCCAATATAGGCCTCTTAGCGCTCAGAATGTCCAATTGCAGTTTCTACAGAAAGAGTGTTTCAGAACGGCTCAATGAAAAGTAAGGTTCAACTCTGTTAGTTGAATGCACAGAACAGAAAGACGTTTCATACAATGCTTCTGTGTAGTTTATATTTGAACATATTCTTTTTTCCACTATTACCCACTTAGCGCTACGAATGTCCAGTTGCATTTTCTACAGACAGAGTGTTTCAAAACTGCTCAATCAAAAGTATGGTTTAACTCTGTTAGCTGAATGCTCAGATCAGAAAGAAGTTTCACAGAATGCTTCTGTGTAGTTTATATTTGAATATATTCCTTTTTCCACTACTACGCTCTTAGCGCTCCAAATGTCCAGTTGCATTTTCTACAGAAAGAGTGTTCAGATCTGCTCAATCAAAAGTATGGTTTAACTCTGTTAGCTGAATGCACAGATCAGAAAGAAGTTTCACCGAATGATTCTGTGTAGTTTATATTTGAAGACATTCCTTTTTCCACTATTACCCTCAGCGCTCCGAATCTCCACTTGCATTTTCTACAAAAAGAGTGTTTCATAACTGCTCAATCAAAAATATGTTTTATCTCTGTTAACTGAATTTACAGATCAGAAACAAGTTTCACAGAATGCATCTGTGTAGTTTTTATTTGAAGATATTCTTTTTCCCAATGTAGGCCTCTTAGCGCTTAGCATGTCCAATTGCAGTTTCTACAAAAAGAGTGTTTCAGAACGGCTCAATCAAAAGTAAGGTTCAACTCTGTTAGTTGAATGCACAGAACAGAAAGAATTTTCACAGAATGCTACTGTGTGGTTTATATTTGAATATATTCTTTTTCCACTATTACCCTCTTAGCGCTCCGAATGTCCACTTGCATTTTCTACAGAAAGAGTGTTCAGAACTGCGCAATCAAAAGTATGGTTTAACTCTGTTAGCTTAATGAACATATCAGAAATAAGTTTCACACAATGCTTCTGTGTAGTTTTTATTTGAAGATATTATTTTTCCCAATAGAGGCCTCTTAGCGCTCAGAATGTCCAATTGCAGTTTCTACAGAAAGAGTGTTTCAGAACGGCTCAATCAAAAGTAAGGTTCAACTCTGTTAGTTGAATGCACAGAACAGAAAGAAGTTTCATACAATGCTTCTGTGTAGTTTATATTTGAACATATTCTTTTTTCCACTATTACCCACTTAGCGCTACGAATGTCCCGTTGCATTTTCTACAGACAGAGTGTTTCAAAACTGCTCAATCAAAAGTATGGTTTAACTCTGTTAGCTGAATGCTCAGATCAGAAAGAAGTTTCACAGAATGCTTCTGTGTAGTTTATATTTGAATATATTCCTTTTTCCACTACTACTCTCTTAGCGCTCCAAATGTCCAGTTGCATTTTCTACAGAAAGAGTGTTCAGATCTGCTCAATCAAAAGTATGTTATAACTCTGTTAGCTGAATGCACAGATCAGAAAGAAGTTTCACAGAATGATTCTGTGTAGTTTATATTTGGAGACATTCCTTTTTCCACTATTAACCTCTTAGCGCTCAGAATGTCCAATTGCAGTTTCTACAGAAAGAGTGTTTCAGAAAGGCTCAATCAAAAGTAAGGTTCAACTCTGTTAGTTGAATGCACAGAACAGAAAGAAGTTTCATACAATGCTTCTGTGTACTTTATATTTGAACATATTCTTTTTTCCACTATTACCCACTTAGCGCTACGAATGTCCAGTTGCATTTTCTACAGACAGAGTGTTTCAAAACTGCTCAATCAAAAGTATGGTTTAACTCTGTTAGCTGAATGCTCAGATCAGAAAGAAGTTTCACAGAATGCTTCTGTGTAGTTTATATTTGAATATATTCCTTTTTCCACTACTACTCTCTTAGCGCTCCAAATGTCCAGTTGCATTTTCTACAGAAAGAGTGTTCAGATCTGCTCAATCAAAAGTATGGTTTAATTCTGTTAGCTGAATGCACAGATCAGAAAGAAGTTTCACAGAATGATTCTGTGTAGTTTATATTTGGAGACATTCCTTTTTCCACTATTACCCTCTTAGCGCTCAGAATGTCCAATTGCCGTTTCTACAGAAAGAGTGTTTCAGAAAGGCTCAATCAAAAGTAAGGTTCAACTCTGTTAGTTGAATGCACAGAACAGAAAGAAGTTTCATACAATGCTTCTGTGTAGTTTATATTTGAACATATTCTTTTTTCCACTATTACCCACTTAGCGCTACGAATGTCCAGTTGCATTTTCTACAGACAGAGTGTTTCAAAACTGCTCAATCTAAATTATGGTTTAACTCTGTTAGCTGAATGCTCAGATCAGAAAGAGGTTTCACAGAATGCTTCTGTGTAGTTTATATTTGAATATATTCCTTTTTCCACTACTACTCTCTTAGCGCTCCAAATGTCCAGTTGCATTTTCTACAGAAAGAGTGTTCAGATCTGCTCAATCAAAAGTATGGTTTAACTCTGTTAGCTGAATGCACAGATCAGAAAGAAGTTTCACAGAATGATTCTGTGTAGTTTATATTTGGAGACATTCCTTTTTCCACTATTACCCTCTTAGCGCTCCGAATCTCCACTTGCATTTTCTACAGAAAGTGTGTTTCAGAACAGCTCAATCAAAACTAAGGTTCAAATCTTTTAGTTGAACAAACAGAACAGAAAGAAGTTTCACACAATTCTTCTGTGTAGTTTTTATTTGTAGACATTCTTTTTCCCAATATAGGCCTCTTAGCGCTCAGAATGTCCAATTGCAGTTTCTACAGAAAGAGTGTTTCAGAACGGCTCAATCAAAAGTAAGGTTCAACTCTGTTAGTTGAATGCACAGAACAGAAAGAAGTTTCATACAATGCTTCTGTGTAGTTTATATTTGAACATATTCTTTTTACCACTATTACCCATTTAGCGCTACGAATGTCCAGTTGCATTTACTACAGACAGAGTGTTTCAAAACTGCTCAATCAAAAGTATGGTTTAACTCTGTTAGCTGAATGCTCAGATCAGAAAGAAGTTTCACAGAATGCTTCTGTGTAGTTTATATTTGAATATATTCCTTTTTCCACTACTACGCTCTTAGCGCTCCAAATGTCCAGTTGCATTTTCTACAGAAAGAGTGTTCAGATCTGCTCAATCAAAAGTATGGTTTAACTCTGTTACCTGAATGCACAGATCAGAAAGAAGTTTCACCGAATGATTCTGTGTAGTTTATATTTGAAGACATTCCTTTTTCCACTATAACCCTCTTAGCGCTCCGAAACTCCACTTGCATTTTCTACAAAAAGAGTGTTTCATAACTGCTCAATCAAAAATAGGTTTTATCTCTGTTAACTGAATTTACAGATCAGAAATAAGTTTCACAGAATGCATCTGTGTAGTTTTAATTTGAAGATATTCTTTTTCCCAATGTAGGCCTCTTAGCGCTTAGCATGTCCAATTGCAGTTTCTACAGAAAGAGTGTTTCAGAACGGCTCAATCAAAAGTAAGGTTCAACTCTGTTAGTTGAATGCACAGAACAGAAAGAATTTTCACAGAATGCTACTGTGTAGTTTATATTTGGATATATTCCTTTTTCCACTATTACCCTCTTAGCGCTCCGAATATCCACTTGCATTTTCTACAGAAAGAGTGTTCAGAACTGCGCAATCAAAAGTAAGGTTTAACTCTGTTAGCTTAATGAACATATCAGAAATAAGTTTCACAAAATGCTTCTGTGTAGTTTTTAATTGAAGATATTATTTTTCCCAATAGAGGCCTCTTAGCGCTCAGAATGTCCAATTGCAGTTTCTACAGAAGGAGTGTTTCAGAACGGCTCAATCAAAAGTAAGGTTTAACTCTGTTAGTTGAATGCACAGAACAGAAAGAAGTTTCATACAATGCTTCTGTGTAGTTTATATTTGAACATATTCTTTTTTCCACTATTACCCACTTAGGGCTACGAGTGTCCAGTTGCATTTTCTACAGACAGAGTGTTTCAAAACTGCTCAATCAAAAGTATGGTTTAACTCTGCTAGCTGAATGCTCAGATCAGAAAGAAGTTTCACAGAATGTTTCTGTGTAGTTTATATTTGAATATATTCTTTTTTCCACTACTACTCTCTTAGCGCTCCAAATGTCCAGTTGCATTTTCTACAGAAAGAGTGTTCAGATCTGCTCAATCAAAAGTATGGTTTAACTCTGTTAGCTGAATGCACAGATCAGAAGAAGTTTCACAGAATGATTCTGTGTAGTTTATATTTGGAGACATTCCTTTTTCCACTATTACCCTCTTAGCGCTCCGAATCTCCACTTGCATTTTCTACAGAAAGAGTGTTTCAGAACGGCTCAATCAAAACTAAGGTTCAATTCTTTTAGTTGACCAAACAGAACAGAAAGAAGTTTCACACAATTCTTCTATGTAGTTTTTATTTGTAGACATTCTTTTTCCCAACATAGGCCTCTTAGCACTTAGCATGTCCAATTGCAGTTTCTACAGAAAGAGTGTTTCAGAACGGCTCAATCAAAAGTAAGGTTCAACTCTGTTAGTTGAATGCACAGAACAGAAAGAATTTTCACAGAATGCTACTGTGTAGTTTATATTTGAATATATTCCTTTTTGCACTATTACCCTCTTAGCGCTCCGAATGTCCACTTGCATTTTCTACAGAAAGAGTGTTCAGAACTGCGCAATCAAAAGTATGGTTTAACTCTGTTAGCTTAATGAACATATCAGAAATAAGTTTCACACAATGCTTCTGTGTAGTTTTTATTTGAAGATATTATTTTTCCCAATAGAGGCCTCTTAGCGCTCAGAATGTCCAATTGCATGTTCTACAGAAAGAGTGTTTCAGAACGGCTCAATCAAACTAAGGTTCAACTCTGTTAGTTGAATGCACAGAACAGAAAGAAGTTTCATACAATGCTTCTGTGTAGTTTATATTTGAACATATTCTTTTTTCCACTATTACCCACTTAGCGCTACGAATGTCCAGTTGCATTTTCTACAGACAGAGTGTTTCAAAACTGCTCAATCAAAAGTATGGTTTAACTCTGTTAGCTGAATGCTCAGATCAGAAATAAGTTTCACAGAATGCTTTTGTGTAGTTTATATTTGAATATATTCCTTTTTCCACTACTACGCTCTTAGCGCTCCAAATGTCCAGTTGCATTTTCTACAGAGTGTTCAGATCTGCTCAATCAAAAGTATGGTTTAACTCTGTTAGCTGAATGCACAGATCAGAAACAAGTTTCACAGAATGATACTGTGTAGTTTATATTTGGAGACATTCCTTTTTCCACTATTACCCTCTTAGCGCTCCGAATCTCCACTTGCATTTTCTACAGAAAGAGTGTTTCAGAACGGCTCAATCAAAACTAAGGTTCAACTCTTTTAGTTGAACAAACAGAACAGAAAGAAGTTTCACACAATTCTTCTGTGTAGTTTTTATTTGTAGACATTCTTTTTCCCAATATAGGCCTCTTAGCGCTCAGAATGTCCAATTGCAGTTTCTACAGAAAGAGTGTTTCAGAACGGCTCAATCAAAAGTAAGATTCAACTCTGTTAGTTGAGTGCACAGAACAGAAAGAAGTTTCATACAATGCTTCTGTGTAGTTTATATTTGAACATATTCTTTTTTCCACTATTACCCACTTAGCGCTACGAATGTCCAGTTGCATTTTCTACAGAGAGAGTGTTTCAAAACTGCTCAATCAAAAGTATGGTTTAACTCTCTTAGCTGAATGCTCAGATTAGAAAGAAGTTTCACAGAATGCTTCTGTGTAGTTTATATTTGAATATATTCCTTTTTCCACTACTACTCTCTTAGCGCTCCAAATGTCCAGTTGCATTTTCTACAGAAAGAGTGTTCAGATCTGCTCAATCAAAAGTATGGTTTAACTCTGTTAGCTGAATTCACAGATCAGAAAGAAGTTTCACCGAGTGATTCTGTGTAGTTTATATATGAAGACATTCCTTTTTCCACTATTACCGTCTTAGCGCTCCGAATCTCCACTTGCATTTTCTACAAAAAGAGTGTTTCATAACTGCTCAATCAAAAATATGTTTTATCTCTGTTAACTGAATTTACAGATCAGAAATATGTTCACAGAATGCATCTGTGTAGTTTTTATTTGAAGATATTCTTTTTCCCAATGTAGGCCTCTTAGCGCTTAGCATGTCCAATTGCAGTTTCTACAGAAAGAGTGTTTCAGAACGGCTCAATCAAAAGTAAGGTTCAACTCTGTTAGTTGAATGCACAGAACAGAAAGAATTTTCACAGAATGCTACTGTGTAGTTTATATTTGAATATATTCCTTTTTCCACTATTACCCTCTTAGCGCTCCGAATGTCCACTTGCATTTTCTACAGAAAGAGTGTTCAGAACTGCGCAATCAAAAGTATGGTTTAACTCTGTTAGCTTAATGAACATATCAGAAATAAGTTTCAAACAATGCTTTTGTGTAGTTTTTATTTGAAGATATTATTTTTCCCAATAGAGGCCTCTTAGCGCTCAGAATGTCCAATTGCAGTTTCTACAGAAAGAGTGTTTCAGAACGGCTCAATCAAAAGTAAGGTTCAACTCTGTTAGTTGAATGCACAGAACAGAAAGAAGTTTCATACAATGCTTCTGTGTAGTTTATATTTGAACATATTCTTTTTTCCACTATTACCCACTTAGCGCTACGAATGTCCCGTTGCATTTTCTACAGACAGAGTGTTTCAAAACTGCTCAATCAAAAGTATGGTTTAACTCTGTTAGCTGAATGCTCAGATCAGAAAGAAGTTTCACAGAATGCTTCTGTGTAGTTTATATTTGAATATATTCCTTTTTCCACTACTACTCTCTTAGCGCTCCAAATGTCCAGTTGCATTTTCTACAGAAAGAGTGTTCAGATCTGCTCAATCAAAAGTATGTTATAACTCTGTTAGCTGAATGCACAGATCAGAAAGAAGTTTCACAGAATGATTCTGTGTAGTTTATATTTGGAGACATTCCTTTTTCCACTATTACCCTCTTAGCGCTCAGAATGTCCAATTGCAGTTTCTACAGAAAGAGTGTTTCAGAAAGGCTCAATCAAAAGTAAGGTTCAACTCTGTTAGTTGAATGCACAGAACAGAAAGAAGTTTCATACAATGCTTCTGTGTAGTTTATATTTGAACATATTCTTTTTTCCACTATTACCCACTTAGCGCTACGAATGTCCAGTTGCATTTTCTACAGACAGAGTGTTTCAAAACTGCTCAATCAAAAGTATGGTTTAACTCTGTTAGCTGAATGCTCAGATCAGAAAGAAGTTTCACAGAATGCTTCTGTGTAGTTTATATTTGAATATATTCCTTTTTCCACTACTACTCTCTTAGCGCTCCAAATGTCCAGTTGCATTTTCTACAGAAAGAGTGTTCAGATCTGCTCAATCAAAAGTATGGTTTAATTCTGTTAGCTGAATGCACAGATCAGAAAGAAGTTTCACAGAATGATTCTGTGTAGTTTATATTTGGAGACATTCCTTTTTTCCACTATTACCTTCTAAGCGCTCAGAATCTCAACTTGCATTTTCTACAGAAAGAGTGTTTCAGAACGGCTCAATCAAAACTAAGGTTCAACTCTTTTAGTTGAACAAACAGAACAGAAAGTAGTTTCACACAATTCTTCTGTGTAGTTTTTATTTGTAGACATTCTTTTTCCCAATATAGGCCTCCTAGCGCTCAGAATGTCCAATTGCAGTTTCTACAGAAAGAGTGTTTCAGAACGGCTCAATCAAAAGTAATGTTCGACTCTGTTAGTTGAATGCACAGGACAGAAAGAAGTTTCATACAATGCTTCTGTGTAGTTTATATTTGAACATATTGTTTTTTCCACTATTACCCACTTAGCGCTACGAATGTCCAGTTGCATTTTCTACAGACAGAGTGTTTCAAAACTGCTGAATCAAAAGTATGCTTTAACTCTGTTAGCTGAATGCTCAGATCAGAAAGAAGTTTCACAGAATTCTTCTGTGTAGTTTATATTTGAATATATTCCTTTTTCCACTACTACGCTCTTAGCGCTCCAAATGTCCAGTTGCATTTTCTACAGAAAGAGTGTTCAGATCTGCTCAATCAAAAGTATGGTTTAACTCTGTTAGCTGAATGCACAGATCAGAAAGAAGTTTCACCGAATGATTCTGTGTAGTTTATATTTGAAGACATTCCTTTTTCCACTATTACCCTCAGCGCTCCGAATCTCCACTTGCATTTTCTACAAAAAGAGTGTTTCATAACTGCTCAATCAAAAATATGTTTTATCTCTGTTAACTGAATTTACAGATCAGAAACAAGTTTCACAGAATGCATCTGTGTAGTTTTTATTTGAAGATATTCTTTTTCCCAATGTAGGCCTCCTAGCGCTTAGCATGTCCAATTGCAGTTTCTACAAAAAGAGTGTTTCAGAACGGCTCAATCAAAAGTAAGGTTCAACTCTGTTAGTTGAATGCACAGAACAGAAAGAATTTTCACAGAATGCTACTGTGTAGTTTATATTTGAATATATTCTTTTTCCACTATTACCCTCTTAGCGCTCCGAATGTCCACTTGCATTTTCTACAGAAAGAGTGTTCAGAACTGCGCAATCAAAAGTATGGTTTAACTCTGTTAGCTTAATGAACATATCAGAAATAAGTTTCACACAATGCTTCTGTGTAGTTTTTATTTGAAGATATTATTTTTCCCAATAGAGGCCTCTTAGCGCTCAGAATGTCCAATTGCAGTTTCTACAGAAAGAGTGTTTCAGAAAGGCTCAATCAAAAGTAAGGTTCAACTCTGTTAGTTGAATGCACAGAACAGAAAGAAGTTTCATACAATGCTTCTGTGTAGTTTATATTTGAACATATTCTTTTTTCCACTATTACCCACTTAGCGCTACGAATGTCCAGTTGCATTTTCTACAGACAGAGTGTTTCAAAACTGCTCAATCAAAAGTATGGTTTAACTCTGTTAGCTGAATGCTCAGATCAGAAAGAAGTTTCACAGAATGCTTCTGTGTAGTTTATATTTGAATATATTCCTTTTTTAATCTACTACTCTCTTAGCGCTCCAAATGTCCAGTTGCATTTTCTACAGAAAGAGTGTTCAGATCTGCTCAATCAAAAGTATGGTTTAACTCTGTTAGCTGAATGCACAGATCAGAAAGAAGTTTCACAGAATGATTCTGTGTAGTTTATATTTGGAGACATTCCTTTTTCCACTATTACCCTCTTAGCGCTCAGAATGTCCAATTGCAGTTTCTACAGAAAGAGTGTTTCAGAAAGGCTCAATCAAAAGTAAGGTTCAACTCTGTTAGTTGAATGCACAGAACAGAAAGAATTTTCACAGAATGCTACTGTGTAGTTTATATTTGAATATATTCCTTCTTCCACTACTACGCTCTTAGCGCTCCAAATGTCCAGTTGCATTTTCTACAGAAAGAGTGTTCAGATCTGCTCAATCAAAAGTATGGTTTAACTCTGTTAGCTGAATGCACAGATCAGAAAGAAGTTTCACAGAATGATTCTGTGTAGTTTATATTTGGAGACATTCCTTTTTCCACTATTACCCTCTTAGCGCTCCGAATCTCCACTTGCATTTTCTACAGAAAGAGTGTTTCAGAACGGCTCAATCAAAACTAAGGTTCAACTCTTTTAGTTGAACAAACAGAACAGAAACAAGTTTCACACAATTCTTCTGTGTAGTTTCTATTTGTAGACATTCTTTTTCCCAATATAGGCCTTCTAGCGCTCAGAATGTCCAATTGCAGTTTCTGCAGAAAGAGTGTTTCAGAACGGCTCAATCAAAAGTAAGGTTCAACTCTGTTAGTTGAATGCACAGAACAGAAAGAAGTTTCATACAATGCTTCTGTGTAGTTTATATTTGAACATATTCTTTTTTCCACTATTACCCACTTAGCGCTACGAATGTCCAGTTGCATTTTCTACAGACAGAGTGTTTCAAAACTGCTCAATCAAAAGTATGGTTTAACTCTGTTAGCTGAATGCTCAGATCAGAAAGAAGTTTCACAGAATGCTTCTGTGTAGTTTATATTTGAATATATTCCTTTTTCCACTACTAGGCTCTTAGCGCTCCAAATGTCCAGTTGCATTTTCTACAGAAAGAGTGTTCAGATCTGCTCAATCAAAAGTATGGTTTAACTCTGTTAGCTGAATGCACAGATCAGAAGGAAGTTTCACCGAATGATTCTGTGTAGTTTATATTTGAAGACATTCCTTTTTCCACTATTACCCTCTTAGCGCTCCGAATCTCCACTTGCATTTTCTACAAAAAGAGTGTTTCATAACTGCTCAATCAAAAATATGTTTTATCTCTGTTAACTGAATTTACAGATCAGAAATAAGTTTCACAGAATGCATCTGTGTAGTTTTTATTTGAAGATATTCTTTTTCCCAATGTAGGCCTCTTAGCGCTTAGCATGTCCAATTGCAGTTTCTACAGAAAGAGTGTTTCAGAACGGCTCAATCAAAAGTAAGGTTCAACTCTGTTAGTTGAATGCACAGAACAGAAAGAATTTTCACAGAATGCTACTGTGTAGTTTATATTTAAATATATTCCTTTTTCCACTATTACCCTCTTAGCGCTCCGAATGTCCACTTGCATTTTCTACAGAAAGAGAGTTCAGAACTGCGCAATCAAAAGTATGGTTTAACTCTGTTAGCTTAATGAACATATCAGAAATAAGTTTCACACAATGCTTCTGTGTAGTTTTTATTTGAAGATATTATTTTTCCCAATATAGGCCTCTTAGCGCTCAGAATGTCCAATTGCAGTTTCTACAGAAAGAGTGTTTCAGAACGGCTCAATCAAAAGTAAGGATCAACTCTGTTAGTTGAATGCACAGAACAGAAAGTAGTTTCATACAATGCTTCTGTGTAGTTTATATTTGAACATATTCTTTTTTCCACTATTACCTACTTAGCGCTACGAATGTCCAGTTGCATTTTCTACAGACAGAGTGTTTCAAAACTGCTCAATCAAAGTATGGTTTAACTCTGTTAGCTGAATGCTCAGATCAGAAAGAAGTTTCACAGAATGTTTCTGTGTAGTTTATATTTGAATATATTCCTTTTTCCACTACTACGCTCTTAGCGCTCCAAATGTCCAGTTGCATTTTCTACAGAAAGAGTGTTCAGATCTGCTCAATCAAACGTATGGTTTAACTCTGTTAGCTGAATGCACAGATCAGAAAGAAGTTTCACCGAATGATTCTGTGTAGTTTATATTTGAAGACATTCCCTTTTCCACTATTACCCTCTTAGCGCTCCGAATCTCCACTTGCATTTTCTACAAAAAGAGTGTTTCATAACTGCTCAATCAAAAATAGGTTTTATCTCTGTTAACTGAATTTACAGATCAGAAATAAGTTTCACAGAATGCATCTGTGTAGTTTTTATTTGAAGATATTCTTTTTCCCAATGTAGGCCTCTTAGCGCTTAGCATGTCCAATTGCAGTTTCTAGAGAAAGAGTGTTTCAGAACGGCTCAATCAAAAGTAAGGTTCAACTCTGTTAGTTGAATGCACAGAACAGAAAGAATTTTCACAGAATGCTACTGTGTAGTTTATATTTAAATATATTCCTTTTTCCACTATTACCCTCTTAGCGCTACGAATGTCCACTTGCATTTTCTACAGAAAGAGAGTTCAGAACTGCGCAATCAAAAGTATGGTTTAACTCTGTTAGCTTAATGAACATATCAGAAATAAGTTTCACACAATGCTTCTGTGTAGTTTTTATTTGAAGATATTATTTTTCCCAATATAGGCCTCTTAGCGCTCAGAATGTCCAATTGCAGTTACTACAGAAAGAGTGTTTCAGAAAGGCTCAATCAAAAGTAAGGTTCAACTCTGTTAGTTGAATGCACAGAACAGAAAGAAGTTTCATACAATGCTTCTGTGTAGTTTATATTTGAACATATTCTTTTTTCCACTATAACCCACTTAGCGCTACGAATGTCAAGTTGCATTTTCTACAGACAGAGTGTTTCAAAACTGCTCGATCAAAGTATGGTTTAACTCTGTTAGCTGAATGCTCAGATCAGAAAGAAGTTTCACAGAATGCTTCTGTGTAGTTTATATTTGAATATATTCCTTTTTCCACTACTACGCTCTTAGCGCTCCAAATGTCCAGTTGCGTTTTCTACAGAAAGAGTGTTCAGATCTGCTCAATCAAACGTATGGTTTAACTCTGTTAGCTGAATGCACAGATCAGAAAGAAGTTTCACCGAATGATTCTGTGTAGTTTATATTTGAAGACATTCCCTTTTCCACTATTACCCTCTTAGCGCTCCGAATCTCCACTTGCATTTTCTACAAAAAGAGTGTTTCATAACTGCTCAATCAAAAATAGGTTTTATCTCTGTTAACTGAATTTACAGATCAGAAATAAGTTTCACAGAATGCATCTGTGTAGTTTTTATTTGAAGATATTCTTTTTCCCAATGTAGGCCTCTTAGCGCTTAGCATGTCCAATTGCAGTTTCTACAGAAAGAGTGTTTCAGAACGGCTCAATCAAAAGTAAGTTTCAACTCTGTTAGTTGAATGCACAGAACAGAAAGAATTTTCACAGAATGCTACTGTGTAGTTTATATTTGAATATATTCCTTTTTCCACTATTACCCTCTTAGCGCTCCGAATGTCCACTTGCATTTTCTACAGAAAGAGTGTTCAGAACTGCGCAATCAAAAGTATGGTTTAACTCTGTTAGCTTAATGAACATATCAGAAATAAGTTTCACACAATGCTTCTGTGTAGTTTTTATTTGAAGATATTATTTTTCCCAATAGAGGCCTCTTAGCGCTCAGAATGTCCAATTGCAGTTTCTACAGAAAGAGTGTTTCAGAAAGGCTAAATCAAATGTAAGGTTCAACTCTGTTAGTTGAATGCACAGAACAGAAAGAAGTTTCATACAATGCTTCTGTGTAGTTTATATTTGAACATATTCTTTTTTCCACTATTACCCACTTAGCGCTACGAATGTCTAGTTGCATTTTCTACAGACAGAGTGTTTCAAAACTGCTCAATCAAAAGTATGGTTTAACTCTGTTAGCTGAATGCTCAGATCAGAAAGAAGTTTCACAGAATGCTTCTGTGTAGTTTATATTTGAATATATTCCTTTTTCCACTACTACTCTCTTAGCGCTCGAAATGTCCAGTTGCATTTTCTACAGAAAGAGTGTTCAGATCTGCTCAATCAAAAGTATGGTTTAAATCTGTTAGCTGAATGCACAGATCAGAAAGAAGTTTCACCGAATGATTCTGTGTAGTTTATATTTGGAGACATTCCTTTTTCCACTATTACCCTCTTAGCGCTCCGAATCTCCACTTGCATTTTCTACAGAAAGAGTGTTTCAGAACGGCTCAACCAAAACTAAGGTTCAACTCTTTTAGTTGAACAAACAGAACAGAAAGAAGTTTCACACAATTCTTCTGTGTAGTTTCTATTTGTAGACATTCTTTTTCCCAATGTAGGCCTCCTAGCGCTCAGAATGTCCAATTGCAGTTTCTACAGAAAGAGTGTTTCAGAACGGCTCAATCAAAAGTAAGGTTCAACTCTGTTAGTTGAATGCACAGAACAGAAAGAAGTTTCATACAATGCTTCTGTGTAGTTTATATTTGAACATATTCTTTTTTCCACTATTACCCACTTAGCGCTACGAATGTCCAGTTGCATTTTCTACAGACAGAGTGTTTCAAAACTGCTCAATCAAAGTATGGTTTAACTCTGTTAGCTGAATGCTCAGATCAGAAAGAAGTTTCACAGAATGCTTCTGTGTAGTTTATATTTGAATATATTCCTTTTTCCACTACTACGCTCTTAGCGCTCCAAATGTCCAGTTGCATTTTCTACAGAAAGAGTGTTCAGATCTGCTCAATCAAAAGTATGGTTTAACCCTGTTAGCTGAATGCACAGATCAGAAAGAAGTTTCACCGAATGATTCTGTGTAGTTTATATTTGAAGACATTCCTTTTTCCACTATTACCCTCTTAGCGCTCCGAATCTCCACTTGCATTTTCTACAAAAAGAGTGTTTCATAACTGTTCAATCAAAAATATGTTTTATCTCTGTTAACTGAATTTACAGATCAGAAATAAGTTTCACAGAATGCATCTGTGTAGTTTTTATTTGAAGATATTCTTTTTCCCAATGTAGGCCTCTTAGCGCTTAGCATGTCCAATTGCAGTTTCTACAGAAAGAGTGTTTCAGAACGGCTCAATCAAAAGTAAGGTTCAACTCTGTTAGTTGAATGCACAGAACAGAAAGAATTTTCACAGAATGCTACTGTGTAGTTTATATTTGTATATATTCCTTTTTCCACTATTACCCTCTTAGCGCTCCGAATGTCCACTTGCATTTTCTACAGAAAGAGTGTTCAGAACTGCGCAATCAAAAGTATAGTTTAACTCTGTTAGCTTAATGAACATATCAGAAATAAATTTCACACAATGCTTCTGTGTAGTTTTTATTTGAAGATATTATTTTTCCCAATAGAGGCCTCTTAGCGCTCAGAATGTCCAATTGCAGTTTCTACAGAAAGAGTGTTTCAGAAAGGCTCAATCAAAAGTAAGGTTCAACTCTGTTAGTTGAATGCACAGAACAGAAAGAAGTTTCATACAATGCTTCTGTGTAGTTTATATTTGAACATATTCTTTTTTCCACTATTACCCACTTAGCGCTGCGAATGTCCAGTTGCATTTTCTACAGACAGAGTGTTTCAAAACTGCTCAATCAAAAGTATGGTTTAACTCTGTTAGCTGAATGCTCAGATCAGAAAGAAGTTTCACAGAATGCTTCTGTGTAGTTTATATTTGAATATATTCCTTTTTCCACTACTACTCTCTTAGCGCTCGAAATGTCCAGTTGCATTTTCTACAGAAAGAGTGTTCAGATCTGCTCAATCAAAAGTATGGTTTAACTCTGTTAGCTGAATGCACAGATCAGAAAGAAGTTTCACCGAATTCTTCTGTGTAGTTTATATTTGGAGACATTCTTTTTCCACTATTACCCTCTTAGCGCTCCGAATCTCCACTTGCATTTTCTACAGAAAGTGTGTTTCAGAACGGCTCAATCAAAACTAAGGTTCAACTATTTTAGTTGAACAAACAGAATAGAAAGAAGTTTCACACAATTCTTCTGTGTAGTTTTTATTTGTAGACATTCTTTTTCCCAATATAGGCCTCTTTGCGCTCAGAATGTCCAATTGCAGTTTCTACAGAAAGAGTGTTTCAGAACGGCTCAATCAAAAGTAAGGATCAACTCTGTTAGTTGAATGCACAGAACAGAAAGAAGTTTCATACAATGCTTCTGTGTAGTTTATATTTGAACATATTCTTTTTTCCACTATTACCCACTTAGCGCTACGAATGTCCAGTTGCATTTTCTACAGACAGAGTGTTTCAAAACTGCTCAATCAAAGTATGGTTTAACTCTGTTAGCTGAATGCTCAGATCAGAAAGAAGTTTCACAGAATGCTTCTGTGTAGTTTATATTTGAATATATTCCTTTTTCCACTACTACGCTCTTAGCGCTCCAAATGTCCAGTTGCATTTTCTACAGAAAGAGTGTTCAGATCTGCTCAATCAAACGTATGGTTTAACTCTGTTAGCTGAATGCACAGATCAGAAAGAAGTTTCACCGAATGATTCTGTGTAGTTTATATTTGAAGACATTCCCTTTTCCACTATTACCCTCTTAGCGCTCCGAATCTCCACTTGCATTTTCTACAAAAAGAGTGTTTCATAACTGCTCAATCAAAAATAGGTTTTATCTCTGTTAACTGAATTTACAGATCAGAAATAAGTTTCACAGAATGCATCTGTGTAGTTTTTATTTGAAGATATTCTTTTTCCCAATGTAGGCCTCTTAGCGCTTAGCATGTCCAATTGCAGTTTCTAGAGAAAGAGTGTTTCAGAACGGCTCAATCAAAAGTAAGGTTCAAGTCTGTTAGTTGAATGCACAGAACAGAAAGAATTTTCACAGAATGCTACTGTGTAGTTTATATTTAAATATATTCCTTTTTCCACTATTACCCTCTTAGCGCTACGAATGTCCACTTGCATTCTCTACAGAAAGAGAGTTCAGAACTGCGCAATCAAAAGTATGGTTTAACTCTGTTAGCTTAATGAACATATCAGAAATAAGTTTCACACAATGCTTCTGTGTAGTTTTTATTTGAAGATATTATTTTTCCCAATATAGGCCTCTTAGCGCTCAGAATGTCCAATTGCAGTTACTACAGAAAGAGTGTTTCAGAAAGGCTCAATCAAAAGTAAGGTTCAACTCTGTTAGTTGAATGCACAGAACAGAAAGAAGTTTCATACAATGCTTCTGTGTAGTTTATATTTGAACATATTCTTTTTTCCACTATAACCCACTTAGCGCTACGAATGTCAAGTTGCATTTTCTACAGACAGAGTGTTTCAAAACTGCTCCATCAAAGTATGGTTTAACTCTGTTAGCTGAATGCTCAGATCAGAAAGAAGTTTCACAGAATGCTTCTGTGTAGTTTATATTTGAATATATTCCTTTTTCCACTACTACGCTCTTAGCGCTCCAAATGTCCAGTTGCGTTTTCTACAGAAAGAGTGTTCAGATCTGCTCAATCAAACGTATGGTTTAACTCTGTTAGCTGAATGCACAGATCAGAAAGAAGTTTCACCGAATGATTCTGTGTAGTTTATATTTGAAGACATTCCCTTTTCCACTATTACCCTCTTAGCGCTCCGAATCTCCACTTGCATTTTCTACAAAAAGAGTGTTTCATAACTGCTCAATCAAAAATAGGTTTTATCTCTGTTAACTGAATTTACAGATCAGAAATAAGTTTCACAGAATGCATCTGTGTAGTTTTTATTTGAAGATATTCTTTTTCCCAATGTAGGCCTCTTAGCGCTTAGCATGTCCAATTGCAGTTTCTACAGAAAGAGTGTTTCAGAACGGCTCAATCAAAAGTAAGGTTCAACTCTGTTAGTTGAATGCACAGAACAGAAAGAATTTTCACAGAATGCTACTGTGTAGTTTATATTTGAATATATTCCTTTTTCCACTATTACCCTCTTAGCGCTCCGAATGTCCACTTGCATTTTCTACAGAAAGAGTGTTCAGAACTGCGCAATCAAAAGTATGGTTTAACTCTGTTAGCTTAATGAACATATCAGAAATAAGTTTCACACAATGCTTCTGTGTAGTTTTTATTTGAAGATATTATTTTTCCCAATAGAGGCCTCTTAGCGCTCAGAATGTCCAATTGCAGTTTCTACAGAAAGAGTGTTTCAGAAAGGCTAAATCAAATGTAAGGTTCAACTCTGTTAGTTGAATGCACAGAACAGAAAGAAGTTTCATACAATGCTTCTGTGTAGTTTATATTTGAACATATTCTTTTTTCCACTATTACCCACTTAGCGCTACGAATGTCTAGTTGCATTTTCTACAGACAGAGTGTTTCAAAACTGCTCAATCAAAAGTATGGTTTAACTCTGTTAGCTGAATGCTCAGATCAGAAAGAAGTTTCACAGAATGCTTCTGTGTAGTTTATATTTGAATATATTCCTTTTTCCACTACTACTCTCTTAGCGCTCGAAATGTCCAGTTGCATTTTCTACAGAAAGAGTGTTCAGATCTGCTCAATCAAAAGTATGGTTTAAATCTGTTAGCTGAATGCACAGATCAGAAAGAAGTTTCACCGAATGATTCTGTGTAGTTTATATTTGGAGACATTCCTTTTTCCACTATTACCCTCTTAGCGCTCCGAATCTCCACTTGCATTTTCTACAGAAAGAGTGTTTCAGAACGGCTCAACCAAAACTAAGGTTCAACTCTTTTAGTTGAACAAACAGAACAGAAAGAAGTTTCACACAATTCTTCTGTGTAGTTTCTATTTGTAGACATTCTTTTTCCCAATATAGGCCTCCTAGCGCTCAGAATGTCCAATTGCAGTTTCTACAGAAAGAGTGTTTCAGAACGGCTCAATCAAAAGTAAGGTTCAACTCTGTTAGTTGAATGCACAGAACAGAAAGAAGTTTCATACAATGCTTCTGTGTAGTTTATATTTGAACATATTCTTTTTTCCACTATTACCCACTTAGCGCTACGAATGTCCAGTTGCATTTTCTACAGACAGAGTGTTTCAAAACTGCTCAATCAAAGTATGGTTTAACTCTGTTAGCTGAATGCTCAGATCAGAAAGAAGTTTCACAGAATGCTTCTGTGTAGTTTATATTTGAATATATTCCTTTTTCCACTACTACGCTCTTAGCGCTCCAAATGTCCAGTTGCATTTTCTACAGAAAGAGTGTTCAGATCTGCTCAATCAAAAGTATGGTTTAACCCTGTTAGCTGAATGCACAGATCAGAAAGAAGTTTCACCGAATGATTCTGTGTAGTTTCTATTTGAAGACATTCCTTTTTCCACTATTACCCTCTTAGCGCTCCGAATCTCCACTTGCATTTTCTACAAAAAGAGTGTTTCATAACTGCTCAATCAAAAATATGTTTTATCTCTGTTAACTGAATTTACAGATCAGAAATAAGTTTCACAGAATGCATCTGTGTAGTTTTTATTTGAAGATATTCTTTTTCCCAATGTAGGCCTCTTAGCGCTTAGCATGTCCAATTGCAGTTTCTACAGAAAGAGTGTTTCAGAACGGCTCAATCAAAAGTAAGGTTCAACTCTGTTAGTTGAATGCACAGAACAGAAAGAATTTTCACAGAATGCTACTGTGTAGTTTATATTTGTATATATTCCTTTTTCCACTATTACCCTCTTAGCGCTCCGAATGTCCACTTGCATTTTCTACAGAAAGAGTGTTCAGAACTGCGCAATCAAAAGTATAGTTTAACTCTGTTAGCTTAATGAACATATCAGAAATAAATTTCACACAATGCTTCTGTGTAGTTTTTATTTGAAGATATTATTTTTCCCAATAGAGGCCTCTTAGCGCTCAGAATGTCCAATTGCAGTTTCTACAGAAAGAGTGTTTCAGAAAGGCTCAATCAAAAGTAAGGTTCAACTCTGTTAGTTGAATGCACAGAACAGAAAGAAGTTTCATACAATGCTTCTGTGTAGTTTATATTTGAACATATTCTTTTTTCCACTATTACCCACTTAGCGCTGCGAATGTCCAGTTGCATTTTCTACAGACAGAGTGTTTCAAAACTGCTCAATCAAAAGTATGGTTTAACTCTGTTAGCTGAATGCTCAGATCAGAAAGAAGTTTCACAGAATGCTTCTGTGTAGTTTATATTTGAATATATTCCTTTTTCCACTACTACTCTCTTAGCGCTCGAAATGTCCAGTTGCATTTTCTACAGAAAGAGTGTTCAGATCTGCTCAATCAAAAGTATGGTTTAACTCTGTTAGCTGAATGCACAGATCAGAAAGAAGTTTCACCGAATTCTTCTGTGTAGTTTATATTTGGAGACATTCTTTTTCCACTATTACCCTCTTAGCGCTCCGAATCTCCACTTGCATTTTCTACAGAAAGTGTGTTTCAGAACGGCTCAATCAAAACTAAGGTTCAACTATTTTAGTTGAACAAACAGAATAGAAAGAAGTTTCACACAATTCTTCTGTGTAGTTTTTATTTGTAGACATTCTTTTTCCCAATATAGGCCTCTTTGCGCTCAGAATGTCCAATTGCAGTTTCTACAGAAAGAGTGTTTCAGAACGGCTCAATCAAAAGTAAGGATCAACTCTGTTAGTTGAATGCACAGAACAGAAAGAAGTTTCATACAATGCTTCTGTGTAGTTTATATTTGAACATATTCTTTTTTCCACTATTACCCACTTAGCGCTACGAATGTCCAGTTGCATTTTCTACAGACAGAGTGTTTCAAAACTGCTCAATCAAAGTATGGTTTAACTCTGTTAGCTGAATGCTCAGATCAGAAAGAAGTTTCACAGAATGCTTCTGTGTAGTTTATATTTGAATATATTCCTTTTTCCACTACTACGCTCTTAGCGCTCCAAATGTCCAGTTGCATTTTCTACAGAAAGAGTGTTCAGATCTGCTCAATCAAACGTATGGTTTAACTCTGTTAGCTGAATGCACAGATCAGAAAGAAGTTTCACCGAATGATTCTGTGTAGTTTATATTTGAAGACATTCCCTTTTCCACTATTACCCTCTTAGCGCTCCGAATCTCCACTTGCATTTTCTACAAAAAGAGTGTTTCATAACTGCTCAATCAAAAATAGGTTTTATCTCTGTTAACTGAATTTACAGATCAGAAATAAGTTTCACAGAATGCATCTGTGTAGTTTTTATTTGAAGATATTCTTTTTCCCAATGTAGGCCTCTTAGCGCTTAGCATGTCCAATTGCAGTTTCTAGAGAAAGAGTGTTTCAGAACGGCTCAATCAAAAGTAAGGTTCAACTCTGTTAGTTGAATGCACAGAACAGAAAGAATTTTCACAGAATGCTACTGTGTAGTTTATATTTAAATATATTCCTTTTTCCACTATTACCCTCTTAGCGCTACGAATGTCCACTTGCATTTTCTACAGAAAGAGAGTTCAGAACTGCGCAATCAAAAGTATGGTTTAACTCTGTTAGCTTAATGAACATATCAGAAATAAGTTTCACACAATGCTTCTGTGTAGTTTTTATTTGAAGATATTATTTTTCCCAATATAGGCCTCTTAGCGCTCAGAATGTCCAATTGCAGTTACTACAGAAAGAGTGTTTCAGAAAGGCTCAATCAAAAGTAAGGTTCAACTCTGTTAGTTGAATGCACAGAACAGAAAGAAGTTTCATACAATGCTTCTGTGTAGTTTATATTTGAACATATTCTTTTTTCCACTATAACCCACTTAGCGCTACGAATGTCAAGTTGCATTTTCTACAGACAGAGTGTTTCAAAACTGCTCCATCAAAGTATGGTTTAACTCTGTTAGCTGAATGCTCAGATCAGAAAGAAGTTTCACAGAATGCTTCTGTGTAGTTTATATTTGAATATATTCCTTTTTCCACTACTACGCTCTTAGCGCTCCAAATGTCCAGTTGCGTTTTCTACAGAAAGAGTGTTCAGATCTGCTCAATCAAACGTATGGTTTAACTCTGTTAGCTGAATGCACAGATCAGAAAGAAGTTTCACCGAATGATTCTGTGTAGTTTATATTTGAAGACATTCCCTTTTCCACTATTACCCTCTTAGCGCTCCGAATCTCCACTTGCATTTTCTACAAAAAGAGTGTTTCATAACTGCTCAATCAAAAATAGGTTTTATCTCTGTTAACTGAATTTACAGATCAGAAATAAGTTTCACAGAATGCATCTGTGTAGTTTTTATTTGAAGATATTCTTTTTCCCAATGTAGGCCTCTTAGCGCTTAGCATGTCCAATTGCAGTTTCTACAGAAAGAGTGTTTCAGAACGGCTCAATCAAAAGTAAGGTTCAACTCTGTTAGTTGAATGCACAGAACAGAAAGAATTTTCACAGAATGCTACTGTGTAGTTTATATTTGAATATATTCCTTTTTCCACTATTACCCTCTTAGCGCTCCGAATGTCCACTTGCATTTTCTACAGAAAGAGTGTTCAGAACTGCGCAATCAAAAGTATGGTTTAACTCTGTTAGCTTAATGAACATATCAGAAATAAGTTTCACACAATGCTTCTGTGTAGTTTTTATTTGAAGATATTATTTTTCCCAATAGAGTGCTCTTAGCGCTCAGAATGTCCAATTGCAGTTTCTACAGAAAGAGTGTTTCAGAAAGGCTAAATCAAATGTAAGGTTCAACTCTGTTAGTTGAATGCACAGAACAGAAAGAAGTTTCATACAATGCTTCTGTGTAGTTTATATTTGAACATATTCTTTTTTCCACTATTACCCACTTAGCGCTACGAATGTCTAGTTGCATTTTCTACAGACAGAGTGTTTCAAAACTGCTCAATCAAAAGTATGGTTTAACTCTGTTAGCTGAATGCTCAGATCAGAAAGAAGTTTCACAGAATGCTTCTGTGTAGTTTATATTTGAATATATTCCTTTTTCCACTACTACTCTCTTAGCGCTCGAAATGTCCAGTTGCATTTTCTACAGAAAGAGTGTTCAGATCTGCTCAATCAAAAGTATGGTTTAAATCTGTTAGCTGAATGCACAGATCAGAAAGAAGTTTCACCGAATGATTCTGTGTAGTTTATATTTGGAGACATTCCTTTTTCCACTATTACCCTCTTAGCGCTCCGAATCTCCACTTGCATTTTCTACAGAAAGAGTGTTTCAGAACGGCTCAACCAAAACTAAGGTTCAACTCTTTTAGTTGAACAAACAGAACAGAAAGAAGTTTCACACAATTCTTCTGTGTAGTTTCTATTTGTAGACATTCTTTTTCCCAATATAGGCCTCCTAGCGCTCAGAATGTCCAATTGCAGTTTCTACAGAAAGAGTGTTTCAGAACGGCTCAATCAAAAGTAAGGTTCAACTCTGTTAGTTGAATGCACAGAACAGAAAGAAGTTTCATACAATGCTTCTGTGTAGTTTATATTTGAACATATTCTTTTTTCCACTATTACCCACTTAGCGCTACGAATGTCCAGTTGCATTTTCTACAGACAGAGTGTTTCAAAACTGCTCAATCAAAGTATGGTTTAACTCTGTTAGCTGAATGCTCAGATCAGAAAGAAGTTTCACAGAATGCTTCTGTGTAGTTTATATTTGAATATATTCCTTTTTCCACTACTACGCTCTTAGCGCTCCAAATGTCCAGTTGCATTTTCTACAGAAAGAGTGTTCAGATCTGCTCAATCAAAAGTATGGTTTAACCCTGTTAGCTGAATGCACAGATCAGAAAGAAGTTTCACCGAATGATTCTGTGTAGTTTATATTTGAAGACATTCCTTTTTCCACTATTACCCTCTTAGCGCTCCGAATCTCCACTTGCATTTTCTACAAAAAGAGTGTTTCATAACTGCTCAATCAAAAATATGTTTTATCTCTGTTAACTGAATTTACAGATCAGAAATAAGTTTCACAGAATGCATCTGTGTAGTTTTTATTTGAAGATATTCTTTTTCCCAATGTAGGCCTCTTAGCGCTTAGCATGTCCAATTGCAGTTTCTACAGAAAGAGTGTTTCAGAACGGCTCAATCAAAAGTAAGGTTCAACTCTGTTAGTTGAATGCACAGAACAGAAAGAATTTTCACAGAATGCTACTGTGTAGTTTATATTTGTATATATTCCTTTTTCCACTATTACCCTCTTAGCGCTCCGAATGTCCACTTGCATTTTCTACAGAAAGAGTGTTCAGAACTGCGCAATCAAAAGTATAGTTTAACTCTGTTAGCTTAATGAACATATCAGAAATAAATTTCACACAATGCTTCTGTGTAGTTTTTATTTGAAGATATTATTTTTCCCAATAGAGGCCTCTTAGCGCTCAGAATGTCCAATTGCAGTTTCTACAGAAAGAGTGTTTCAGAAAGGCTCAATCAAAAGTAAGGTTCAACTCTGTTAGTTGAATGCACAGAACAGAAAGAAGTTTCATACAATGCTTCTGTGTAGTTTATATTTGAACATATTCTTTTTTCCACTATTACCCACTTAGCGCTGCGAATGTCCAGTTGCATTTTCTACAGACAGAGTGTTTCAAAACTGCTCAATCAAAAGTATGGTTTAACTCTGTTAGCTGAATGCTCAGATCAGAAAGAAGTTTCACAGAATGCTTCTGTGTAGTTTATATTTGAATATATTCCTTTTTCCACTACTACTCTCTTAGCGCTCGAAATGTCCAGTTGCATTTTCTACAGAAAGAGTGTTCAGATCTGCTCAATCAAAAGTATGGTTTAACTCTGTTAGCTGAATGCACAGATCAGAAAGAAGTTTCACCGAATTCTTCTGTGTAGTTTATATTTGGAGACATTCTTTTTCCACTATTACCCTCTTAGCGCTCCGAATCTCCACTTGCATTTTCTACAGAAAGTGTGTTTCAGAACGGCTCAATCAAAACTAAGGTTCAACTATTTTAGTTGAACAAACAGAATAGAAAGAAGTTTCACACAATTCTTCTGTGTAGTTTTTATTTGTAGACATTCTTTTTCCCAATATAGGCCTCTTTGCGCTCAGAATGTCCAATTGCAGTTTCTACAGAAAGAGTGTTTCAGAACGGCTCAATCAAAAGTAAGGATCAACTCTGTTAGTTGAATGCACAGAACAGAAAGAAGTTTCATACAATGCTTCTGTGTAGTTTATATTTGAACATATTCTTTTTTCCACTATTACCCACTTAGCGCTACGAATGTCCAGTTGCATTTTCTACAGACAGAGTGTTTCAAAACTGCTCAATCAAAGTATGGTTTAACTCTGTTAGCTGAATGCTCAGATCAGAAAGAAGTTTCACAGAATGCTTCTGTGTAATTTATATTTGAATATATTCCTTTTTCCACTACTACGCTCTTAGCGCTCCAAATGTCCAGTTGCATTTTCTACAGAAAGAGTGTTCAGATCTGCTCAATCAAACGTATAGTTTAACTCTGTTAGCTGAATGCACAGATCAGAAAGAAGTTTCACCGAATGATTCTGTGTAGTTTATATTTGAAGACATTCCCTTTCCCACTATTACCCTCTTAGCGCTCCGAATCTCCACTTGCATTTTCTACAAAAAGAGTGTTTCATAACTGCTCAATCAAAAATAGGTTTTATCTCTGTTAACTGAATTTACAGATCAGAAATAAGTTTCACAGAATGCATCTGTGTAGTTTTTATTTGAAGATATTCTTTTTCCCAATGTAGGCCTCTTAGCGCTTAGCATGTCCAATTGCAGTTTCTAGAGAAAGAGTGTTTCAGAACGGCTCAATCAAAAGTAAGGTTCAACTCTGTTAGTTGAATGCACAGAACAGAAAGAATTTTCACAGAATGCTACTGTGTAGTTTATATTTAAATTTATTCCTTTTTCCACTATTACCCTCTTAGCGCTACGAATGTCCACTTGCATTTTCTACAGAAAGAGAGTTCAGAACTGCGCAATCAAAAGTATGGTTTAACTCTGTTAGCTTAATGAACATATCAGAAATAAGTTTCACACAATGCTTCTGTGTAGTTTTTATTTGAAGATATTATTTTTCCCAATATAGGCCTCTTAGCGCTCAGAATGTCCAATTGCAGTTACTACAGAAAGAGTGTTTCAGAAAGGCTCAATCAAAAGTAAGGTTCAACTCTGTTAGTTGAATGCACAGAACAGAAAGAAGTTTCATACAATGCTTCTGTGTAGTTTATATTTGAACATATTCTTTTTTCCACTATAACCCACTTAGCGCTACGAATGTCAAGTTGCATTTTCTACAGACAGAGTGTTTCAAAACTGCTCCATCAAAGTATGGTTTAACTCTGTTAGCTGAATGCTCAGATCAGAAAGAAGTTTCACAGAATGCTTCTGTGTAGTTTATATTTGAATATATTCCTTTTTCCACTACTACGCTCTTAGCGCTCCAAATGTCCAGTTGCGTTTTCTACAGAAAGAGTGTTCAGATCTGCTCAATCAAACGTATGGTTTAACTCTGTTAGCTGAATGCACAGATCAGAAAGAAGTTTCACCGAATGATTCTGTGTAGTTTATATTTGAAGACATTCCCTTTTCCACTATTACCCTTTTAGCGCTCCGAATCTCCACTTGCATTTTCTACAAAAAGAGTGTTTCATAACTGCTCAATCAAAAATAGGTTTTATCTCTGTTAACTGAATTTACAGATCAGAAATAAGTTTCACAGAATGCATCTGTGTAGTTTTTATTTGAAGATATTCTTTTTCCCAATGTAGGCCTCTTAGCGCTTAGCATGTCCAATTGCAGTTTCTACAGAAAGAGTGTTTCAGAACGGCTCAATCAAAAGTAAGGTTCAACTCTGTTAGTTGAATGCACAGAACAGAAAGAATTTTCACAGAATGCTACTGTGTAGTTTATATTTGAATATATTCCTTTTTCCACTATTACCCTCTTAGCGCTCCGAATGTCCACTTGCATTTTCTACAGAAAGAGTGTTCAGAACTGCGCAATCAAAAGTATGGTTTAACTCTGTTAGCTTAATGAACATATCAGAAATAAGTTTCACACAATGCTTCTGTGTAGTTTTTATTTGAAGATATTATTTTTCCCAATAGAGGGCTCTTAGCGCTCAGAATGTCCAATTGCAGTTTCTACAGAAAGAGTGTTTCAGAAAGGCTAAATCAAATGTAAGGTTCAACTCTGTTAGTTGAATGCACAGAACAGAAAGAAGTTTCATACAATGCTTCTGTGTAGTTTATATTTGAACATATTCTTTTTTCCACTATTACCCACTTAGCGCTACGAATGTCTAGTTGCATTTTCTACAGACAGAGTGTTTCAAAACTGCTCAATCAAAAGTATGGTTTAACTCTGTTAGCTGAATGCTCAGATCAGAAAGAAGTTTCACAGAATGCTTCTGTGTAGTTTATATTTGAATATATTCCTTTTTCCACTACTACTCTCTAAGCGCTCGAAATGTCCAGTTGCATTTTCTACAGAAAGAGTGTTCAGATCTGCTCAATCAAAAGTATGGTTTAAATCTGTTAGCTGAATGCACAGATCAGAAAGAAGTTTCACCGAATGATTCTGTGTAGTTTATATTTGGAGACATTCCTTTTTCCACTATTACCCTCTTAGCGCTCCGAATCTCCACTTGCATTTTCTACAGAAAGAGTGTTTCAGAACGGCTCAACCAAAACTAAGGTTCAACTCTTTTAGTTGAACAAACAGAACAGAAAGAAGTTTCACACAATTCTTCTGTGTAGTTTCTATTTGTAGACATTCTTTTTCCCAATATAGGCCTCCTAGCGCTCAGAATGTCCAATTGCAGTTTCTACAGAAAGAGTGTTTCAGAACGGCTCAATCAAAAGTAAGGTTCAACTCTGTTAGTTGAATGCACAGAACAGAAAGAAGTTTCATACAATGCTTCTGTGTAGTTTATATTTGAACATATTCTTTTCTCCACTATTACCCACTTAGCGCTACGAATGTCCAGTTGCATTTTCTACAGACAGAGTGTTTCAAAACTGCTCAATCAAAGTATGGTTTAACTCTGTTAGCTGAATGCTCAGATCAGAAAGAAGTTTCACAGAATGCTTCTGTGTAGTTTATATTTGAATATATTCCTTTTTCCACTACTACGCTCTTAGCGCTCCAAATGTCCAGTTGCATTTTCTACAGAAAGAGTGTTCAGATCTGCTCAATCAAAAGTATGGTTTAACCCTGTTAGCTGAATGCACAGATCAGAAAGAAGTTTCACCGAATGATTCTGTGTAGTTTCTATTTGAAGACATTCCTTTTTCCACTATTACCCTCTTAGCGCTCCGAATCTCCACTTGCATTTTCTACAAAAAGAGTGTTTCATAACTGCTCAATCAAAAATATGTTTTATCTCTGTTAACTGAATTTACAGATCAGAAATAAGTTTCACAGAATGCATCTGTGTAGTTTTTATTTGAAGATATTCTTTTTCCCAATGTAGGCCTCTTAGCGCTTAGCATGTCCAATTGCAGTTTCTACAGAAAGAGTGTTTCAGAACGGCTCAATCAAAAGTAAGGTTCAACTCTGTTAGTTGAATGCACAGAACAGAAAGAATTTTCACAGAATGCTACTGTGTAGTTTATATTTGTATATATTCCTTTTTCCACTATTACCCTCTTAGCGCTCCGAATGTCCACTTGCATTTTCTACAGAAAGAGTGTTCAGAACTGCGCAATCAAAAGTATAGTTTAACTCTGTTAGCTTAATGAACATATCAGAATTAAATTTCACACAATGCTTCTGTGTAGTTTTTATTTGAAGATATTATTTTTCCCAATAGAGGCCTCTTAGCGCTCAGAATGTCCAATTGCAGTTTCTACAGAAAGAGTGTTTCAGAAAGGCTCAATCAAAAGTAAGGTTCAACTCTGTTAGTTGAATGCACAGAACAGAAAGAAGTTTCATACAATGCTTCTGTGTAGTTTATATTTGAACATATTCTTTTTTCCACTATTACCCACTTAGCGCTGCGAATGTCCAGTTGCATTTTCTACAGACAGAGTGTTTCAAAACTGCTCAATGAAAAGTATGGTTTAACTCTGTTAGCTGAATGCTCAGATCAGAAAGAAGTTTCACAGAATGCTTCTGTGTAGTTTATATTTGAATATATTCCTTTTTCCACTACTACTCTCTTAGCGCTCGAAATGTCCAGTTGCATTTTCTACAGAAAGAGTGTTCAGATCTGCTCAATCAAAAGTATGGTTTAACTCTGTTAGCTGAATGCACAGATCAGAAAGAAGTTTCACCGAATTCTTCTGTGTAGTTTATATTTGGAGACATTCTTTTTCCACTATTACCCTCTTAGCGCTCCGAATCTCCACTTGCATTTTCTACAGAAATTGTGTTTCAGAACGGCTCAATCAAAACTAAGGTTCAACTATTTTAGTTGAACAAACAGAATAGAAAGAAGTTTCACACAATTCTTCTGTGTAGTTTTTATTTGTAGACATTCTTTTTCCCAATATAGGCCTCTTTGCGCTCAGAATGTCCAATTGCAGTTTCTACAGAAAGAGTGTTTCAGAACGGCTCAATCAAAAGTAAGGATCAACTCTGTTAGTTGAATGCACAGAACAGAAAGAAGTTTCATACAATGCTTCTGTGTAGTTTATATTTGAACATATTCTTTTTTCCACTATTACCCACTTAGCGCTACGAATGTCCAGTTGCATTTTCTACAGACAGAGTGTTTCAAAACTGCTCAATCAAAGTATGGTTTAACTCTGTTAGCTGAATGCTCAGATCAGAAAGAAGTTTCACAGAATGCTTCTGTGTAGTTTATATTTGAATATATTCCTTTTTCCACTACTACGCTCTTAGCGCTCCAAATGTCCAGTTGCATTTTCTACAGAAAGAGTGTTCAGATCTGCTCAATCAAACGTATGGTTTAACTCTGTTAGCTGAATGCACAGATCAGAAAGAAGTTTCACCGAATGATTCTGTGTAGTTTATATTTGAAGACATTCCCTTTTCCACTATTACCCTCTTAGCGCTCCGAATCTCCACTTGCATTTTCTACAAAAAGAGTGTTTCATAACTGCTCAATCAAAAATAGGTTTTATCTCTGTTAACTGAATTTACAGATCAGAAATAAGTTTCACAGAATGCATCTGTGTAGTTTTTATTTGAAGATATTCTTTTTCCCAATGTAGGCCTCTTAGCGCTTAGCATGTCCAATTGCAGTTTCTAGAGAAAGAGTGTTTCAGAACGGCTCAATCAAAAGTAAGGTTCAACTCTGTTAGTTGAATGCACAGAACAGAAAGAATTTTCACAGAATGCTACTGTGTAGTTTATATTTAAATATATTCCTTTTTCCACTATTACCCTCTTAGCGCTACGAATGTCCACTTGCATTTTCTACAGAAAGAGAGTTCAGAACTGCGCAATCAAAAGTATGGTTTAACTCTGTTAGCTTAATGAACATATCAGAAATAAGTTTCACACAATGCTTCTGTGTAGTTTTTATTTGAAGATATTATTTTTCCCAATATAGGCCTCTTAGCGCTCAGAATGTCCAATTGCAGTTACTACAGAAAGAGTGTTTCAGAAAGGCTCAATCAAAAGTAAGGTTCAACTCTGTTAGTTGAATGCACAGAACAGAAAGAAGTTTCATACAATGCTTCTGTGTAGTTTATATTTGAACATATTCTTTTTTCCACTATTACCCACTTAGCGCTACGAATGTCCAGTTGCATTTTCTACAGACAGAGTGTTTCAAAACTGCTCCATCAAAGTATGGTTTAACTCTGTTAGCTGAATGCTCAGATCAGAAAGAAGTTTCACAGAATGCTTCTGTGTAGTTTATATTTGAATATATTCCTTTTTCCACTACTACGCTCTTAGCGCTCCAAATGTCCAGTTGCGTTTTCTACAGAAAGAGTGTTCAGATCTGCTCAATCAAACGTATGGTTTAACTCTGTTAGCTGAATGCACAGATCAGAAAGAAGTTTCACCGAATGATTCTGTGTAGTTTATATTTGAAGACATTCCCTTTTCCACTATTACCCTCTTAGCGCTCCGAATCTCCACTTGCATTTTCTACAAAAAGAGTGTATCATAACTGCTCAATCAAAAATAGGTTTTATCTCTGTTAACTGAATTTACAGATCAGAAATAAGTTTCACAGAATGCATCTGTGTAGTTTTTATTTGAAGATATTCTTTTTCCCAATGTAGGCCTCTTAGCGCTTAGCATGTCCAATTGCAGTTTCTACAGAAAGAGTGTTTCAGAACGGCTCAATCAAAAGTAAAGTTCAACTCTGTTAGTTGAATGCACAGAACAGAAAGAATTTTCACAGAATGCTACTGTGTAGTTTATATTTGAATATATTCCTTTTTCCACTATTACCCTCTTAGCGCTCCGAATGTCCACTTGCATTTTCTACAGAAAGAGTGTTCAGAACTGCGCAATCAAAAGTATGGTTTAACTCTGTTAGCTTAATGAACATATCAGAAATAAGTTTCACACAATGCTTCTGTGTAGTTTTTATTTGAAGATATTATTTTTCCCAATAGAGGCCTCTTAGCGCTCAGAATGTCCAATTGCAGTTTCTACAGAAAGAGTGTTTCAGAAAGGCTAAATCAAATGTAAGGTTCAACTCTGTTAGTTGAATGCACAGAACAGAAAGAAGTTTCATACAATGCTTCTGTGTAGTTTATATTTGAACATATTCTTTTTTCCACTATTACCCACTTAGCGCTACGAATGTCTAGTTGCATTTTCTACAGACAGAGTGTTTCAAAACTGCTCAATCAAAAGTATGGTTTAACTCTGTTAGCTGAATGCTCAGATCAGAAAGAAGTTTCACAGAATGCTTCTGTGTAGTTTATATTTGAATATATTCCTTTTTCCACTACTACTCTCTTAGCGCTCGAAATGTCCAGTTGCATTTTCTACAGAAAGAGTGTTCAGATCTGCTCAATCAAAAGTATGGTTTAAATCTGTTAGCTGAATGCACAGATCAGAAAGAAGTTTCACCGAATGATTCTGTGTAGTTTATATTTGGAGACATTCCTTTTTCCACTATTACCCTCTTAGCGCTCCGAATCTCCACTTGCATTTTCTACAGAAAGAGTGTTTCAGAACGGCTCAACCAAAACTAAGGTTCAACTCTTTTAGTTGAACAAACAGAACAGAAAGAAGTTTCACACAATTCTTCTGTGTAGTTTCTATTTGTAGACATTCTTTTTCCCAATATAGGCCTCCTAGCGCTCAGAATGTCCAATTGCAGTTTCTACAGAAAGAGTGTTTCAGAACGGCTCAATCAAAAGTAAGGTTCAACTCTGTTAGTGGAATGCACAGAACAGAAAGAAGTTTCATACAATGCTTCTGTGTAGTTTATATTTGAACATATTCTTTTTTCCACTATTACCCACTTAGCGCTACGAATGTCCAGTTGCATTTTCTACAGACAGAGTGTTTCAAAACTGCTCAATCAAAGTATGGTTTAACTCTGTTAGCTGAATGCTCAGATCGGAAAGAAGTTTCACAGAATGCTTCTGTGTAGTTTATATTTGAATATATTCCTTATTCCACTACTACGCTCTTAGCGCTCCAAATGTCCAGTTGCATTTTCTACAGAAAGAGTGTTCAGATCTGCTCAATCAAAAGTATGGTTTAACCCTGTTAGCTGAATGCACAGATCAGAAAGAAGTTTCACCGAATGATTCTGTGTAGTTTATATTTGAAGACATTCCTTTTTCCACTATTACCCTCTTAGCGCTCCGAATCTCCACTTGCATTTTCTACAAAAAGAGTGTTTCATAACTGCTCAATCAAAAATATGTTTTATCTCTGTTAACTGAATTTACAGATCAGAAATAAGTTTCACAGAATGCATCTGTGTAGTTTTTATTTGAAGATATTCTTTTTCCCAATGTAGGCCTCTTAGCGCTTAGCATGTCCAATTGCAGTTTCTACAGAAAGAGTGTTTCAGAACGGCTCAATCAAAAGTAAGGTTCAACTCTGTTAGTTGAATGCACAGAACAGAAAGAATTTTCACAGAATGCTACTGTGTAGTTTATATTTGTATATATTCCTTCTTCCACTATTACCCTCTTAGCGCTCCGAATGTCCACTTGCATTTTCTACAGAAAGAGTGTTCAGAACTGCGCAATCAAAAGTATAGTTTAACTCTGTTAGCTTAATGAACATATCAGAAATAAATTTCACACAATGCTTCTGTGTAGTTTTTATTTGAAGATATTATTTTTCCCAATAGAGGGCTCTTAGCGCTCAGAATGTCCAATTGCAGTTTCTACAGAAAGAGTGTTTCAGAAAGGCTAAATCAAATGTAAGGTTCAACTCTGTTAGTTGAATGCACAGAACAGAAAGAAGTTTCATACAATGCTTCTGTGTAGTTTATATTTGAACATATTCTTTTTTCCACTATTACCCACTTAGCGCTACGAATGTCTAGTTGCATTTTCTACAGACAGAGTGTTTCAAAACTGCTCAATCAAAAGTATGGTTTAACTCTGTTAGCTGAATGCTCAGATCAGAAAGAAGTTTCACAGAATGCTTCTGTGTAGTTTATATTTGAATATATTCCTTTTTCCACTACTACTCTCTTAGCGCTCGAAATGTCCAGTTGCATTTTCTACAGAAAGAGTGTTCAGATCTGCTCAATCAAAAGTATGGTTTAAATCTGTTAGCTGAATGCACAGATCAGAAAGAAGTTTCACCGAATGATTCTGTGTAGTTTATATTTGGAGACATTCCTTTTTCCACTATTACCCTCTTAGCGCTCCGAATCTCCACTTGCATTTTCTACAGAAAGAGTGTTTCAGAACGGCTCAACCAAAACTAAGGTTCAACTCTTTTAGTTGAACAAACAGAACAGAAAGAAGTTTCACACAATTCTTCTGTGTAGTTTCTATTTGTAGACATTCTTTTTCCCAATATAGGCCTCCTAGCGCTCAGAATGTCCAATTGCAGTTTCTACAGAAAGAGTGTTTCAGAACGGCTCAATCAAAAGTAAGGTTCAACTCTGTTAGTTGAATGCACAGAACAGAAAGAAGTTTCATACAATGCTTCTGTGTAGTTTATATTTGAACATATTCTTTTCTCCACTATTACCCACTTAGCGCTACGAATGTCCAGTTGCATTTTCTACAGACAGAGTGTTTCAAAACTGCTCAATCAAAGTATGGTTTAACTCTGTTAGCTGAATGCTCAGATCAGAAAGAAGTTTCACAGAATGCTTCTGTGTAGTTTATATTTGAATATATTCCTTTTTCCACTACTACGCTCTTAGCGCTCCAAATGTCCAGTTGCATTTTCTACAGAAAGAGTGTTCAGATCTGCTCAATCAAAAGTATGGTTTAACCCTGTTAGCTGAATGCACAGATCAGAAAGAAGTTTCACCGAATGATTCTGTGTAGTTTCTATTTGAAGACATTCCTTTTTCCACTATTACCCTCTTAGCGCTCCGAATCTCCACTTGCATTTTCTACAAAAAGAGTGTTTCATAACTGCTCAATCAAAAATATGTTTTATCTCTGTTAACTGAATTTACAGATCAGAAATAAGTTTCACAGAATGCATCTGTGTAGTTTTTATTTGAAGATATTCTTTTTCCCAATGTAGGCCTCTTAGCGCTTAGCATGTCCAATTGCAGTTTCTACAGAAAGAGTGTTTCAGAACGGCTCAATCAAAAGTAAGGTTCAACTCTGTTAGTTGAATGCACAGAACAGAAAGAATTTTCACAGAATGCTACTGTGTAGTTTATATTTGTATATATTCCTTTTTCCACTATTACCCTCTTAGCGCTCCGAATGTCCACTTGCATTTTCTACAGAAAGAGTGTTCAGAACTGCGCAATCAAAAGTATAGTTTAACTCTGTTAGCTTAATGAACATATCAGAAATAAATTTCACACAATGCTTCTGTGTAGTTTTTATTTGAAGATATTATTTTTCCCAATAGAGGCCTCTTAGCGCTCAGAATGTCCAATTGCAGTTTCTACAGAAAGAGTGTTTCAGAAAGGCTCAATCAAAAGTAAGGTTCAACTCTGTTAGTTGAATGCACAGAACAGAAAGAAGTTTCATACAATGCTTCTGTGTAGTTTATATTTGAACATATTCTTTTTTCCACTATTACCCACTTAGCGCTGCGAATGTCCAGTTGCATTTTCTACAGACAGAGTGTTTCAAAACTGCTCAATGAAAAGTATGGTTTAACTCTGTTAGCTGAATGCTCAGATCAGAAAGAAGTTTCACAGAATGCTTCTGTGTAGTTTATATTTGAATATATTCCTTTTTCCACTACTACTCTCTTAGCGCTCGAAATGTCCAGTTGCATTTTCTACAGAAAGAGTGTTCAGATCTGCTCAATCAAAAGTATGGTTTAACTCTGTTAGCTGAATGCACAGATCAGAAAGAAGTTTCACCGAATTCTTCTGTGTAGTTTATATTTGGAGACATTCTTTTTCCACTATTACCCTCTTAGCGCTCCGAATCTCCACTTGCATTTTCTACAGAAATTGTGTTTCAGAACGGCTCAATCAAAACTAAGGTTCAACTATTTTAGTTGAACAAACAGAATAGAAAGAAGTTTCACACAATTCTTCTGTGTAGTTTTTATTTGTAGACATTCTTTTTCCCAATATAGGCCTCTTTGCGCTCAGAATGTCCAATTGCAGTTTCTACAGAAAGAGTGTTTCAGAACGGCTCAATCAAAAGTAAGGATCAACTCTGTTAGTTGAATGCACAGAACAGAAAGAAGTTTCATACAATGCTTCTGTGTAGTTTATATTTGAACATATTCTTTTTTCCACTATTACCCACTTAGCGCTACGAATGTCCAGTTGCATTTTCTACAGACAGAGTGTTTCAAAACTGCTCAATCAAAGTATGGTTTAACTCTGTTAGCTGAATGCTCAGATCAGAAAGAAGTTTCACAGAATGCTTCTGTGTAGTTTATATTTGAATATATTCCTTTTTCCACTACTACGCTCTTAGCGCTCCAAATGTCCAGTTGCATTTTCTACAGAAAGAGTGTTCAGATCTGCTCAATCAAACGTATGGTTTAACTCTGTTAGCTGAATGCACAGATCAGAAAGAAGTTTCACCGAATGATTCTGTGTAGTTTATATTTGAAGACATTCCCTTTTCCACTATTACCCTCTTAGCGCTCCGAATCTCCACTTGCATTTTCTACAAAAAGAGTGTTTCATAACTGCTCAATCAAAAATAGGTTTTATCTCTGTTAACTGAATTTACAGATCAGAAATAAGTTTCACAGAATGCATCTGTGTAGTTTTTATTTGAAGATATTCTTTTTCCCAATGTAGGCCTCTTAGCGCTTAGCATGTCCAATTGCAGTTTCTAGAGAAAGAGTGTTTCAGAACGGCTCAATCAAAAGTAAGGTTCAACTCTGTTAGTTGAATGCACAGAACAGAAAGAATTTTCACAGAATGCTACTGTGTAGTTTATATTTAAATATATTCCTTTTTCCACTATTACCCTCTTAGCGCTACGAATGTCCACTTGCATTTTCTACAGAAAGAGAGTTCAGAACTGCGCAATCAAAAGTATGGTTTAACTCTGTTAGCTTAATGAACATATCAGAAATAAGTTTCACACAATGCTTCTGTGTAGTTTTTATTTGAAGATATTATTTTTCCCAATATAGGCCTCTTAGCGCTCAGAATGTCCAATTGCAGTTACTACAGAAAGAGTGTTTCAGAAAGGCTCAATCAAAAGTAAGGTTCAACTCTGTTAGTTGAATGCACAGAACAGAAAGAAGTTTCATACAATGCTTCTGTGTAGTTTATATTTGAACATATTCTTTTTTCCACTATTACCCACTTAGCGCTACGAATGTCCAGTTGCATTTTCTACAGACAGAGTGTTTCAAAACTGCTCCATCAAAGTATGGTTTAACTCTGTTAGCTGAATGCTCAGATCAGAAAGAAGTTTCACAGAATGCTTCTGTGTAGTTTATATTTGAATATATTCCTTTTTCCACTACTACGCTCTTAGCGCTCCAAATGTCCAGTTGCGTTTTCTACAGAAAGAGTGTTCAGATCTGCTCAATCAAACGTATGGTTTAACTCTGTTAGCTGAATGCACAGATCAGAAAGAAGTTTCACCGAATGATTCTGTGTAGTTTATATTTGAAGACATTCCCTTTTCCACTATTACCCTCTTAGCGCTCCGAATCTCCACTTGCATTTTCTACAAAAAGAGTGTATCATAACTGCTCAATCAAAAATAGGTTTTATCTCTGTTAACTGAATTTACAGATCAGAAATAAGTTTCACAGAATGCATCTGTGTAGTTTTTATTTGAAGATATTCTTTTTCCCAATGTAGGCCTCTTAGCGCTTAGCATGTCCAATTGCAGTTTCTACAGAAAGAGTGTTTCAGAACGGCTCCATCAAAAGTAAAGTTCAACTCTGTTAGTTGAATGCACAGAACAGAAAGAATTTTCACAGAATGCTACTGTGTAGTTTATATTTGAATATATTCCTTTTTCCACTATTACCCTCTTAGCGCTCCGAATGTCCACTTGCATTTTCTACAGAAAGAGTGTTCAGAACTGCGCAATCAAAAGTATGGTTTAACTCTGTTAGCTTAATGAACATATCAGAAATAAGTTTCACACAATGCTTCTGTGTAGTTTTTATTTGAAGATATTATTTTTCCCAATAGAGGCCTCTTAGCGCTCAGAATGTCCAATTGCAGTTTCTACAGAAAGAGTGTTTCAGAAAGGCTAAATCAAATGTAAGGTTCAACTCTGTTAGTTGAATGCACAGAACAGAAAGAAGTTTCATACAATGCTTCTGTGTAGTTTATATTTGAACATATTCTTTTTTCCACTATTACCCACTTAGCGCTACGAATGTCTAGTTGCATTTTCTACAGACAGAGTGTTTCAAAACTGCTCAATCAAAAGTATGGTTTAACTCTGTTAGCTGAATGCTCAGATCAGAAAGAAGTTTCACAGAATGCTTCTGTGTAGTTTATATTTGAATATATTCCTTTTTCCACTACTACTCTCTTAGCGCTCGAAATGTCCAGTTGCATTTTCTACAGAAAGAGTGTTCAGATCTGCTCAATCAAAAGTATGGTTTAAATCTGTTAGCTGAATGCACAGATCAGAAAGAAGTTTCACCGAATGATTCTGTGTAGTTTATATTTGGAGACATTCCTTTTTCCACTATTACCCTCTTAGCGCTCCGAATCTCCACTTGCATTTTCTACAGAAAGAGTGTTTCAGAACGGCTCAACCAAAACTAAGGTTCAACTCTTTTAGTTGAACAAACAGAACAGAAAGAAGTTTCACACAATTCTTCTGTGTAGTTTCTATTTGTAGACATTCTTTTTCCCAATATAGGCCTCCTAGCGCTCAGAATGTCCAATTGCAGTTTCTACAGAAAGAGTGTTTCAGAACGGCTCAATCAAAAGTAAGGTTCAACTCTGTTAGTGGAATGCACAGAACAGAAAGAAGTTTCATACAATGCTTCTGTGTAGTTTATATTTGAACATATTCTTTTTTCCACTATTACCCACTTAGCGCTACGAATGTCCAGTTGCATTTTCTACAGACAGAGTGTTTCAAAACTGCTCAATCAAAGTATGGTTTAACTCTGTTAGCTGAATGCTCAGATCGGAAAGAAGTTTCACAGAATGCTTCTGTGTAGTTTATATTTGAATATATTCCTTTTTCCACTACTACGCTCTTAGCGCTCCAAATGTCCAGTTGCATTTTCTACAGAAAGAGTGTTCAGATCTGCTCAATCAAAAGTATGGTTTAACCCTGTTAGCTGAATGCACAGATCAGAAAGAAGTTTCACCGAATGATTCTGTGTAGTTTATATTTGAAGACATTCCTTTTTCCACTATTACCCTCTTAGCGCTCCGAATCTCCACTTGCATTTTCTACAAAAAGAGTGTTTCATAACTGCTCAATCAAAAATATGTTTTATCTCTGTTAACTGAATTTACAGATCAGAAATAAGTTTCACAGAATGCATCTGTGTAGTTTTTATTTGAAGATATTCTTTTTCCCAATGTAGGCCTCTTAGCGCTTAGCATGTCCAATTGCAGTTTCTACAGAAAGAGTGTTTCAGAACAGCTCAATCAAAAGTAAGGTTCAACTCTGTTAGTTGAATGCACAGAACAGAAAGAATTTTCACAGAATGCTACTGTGTAGTTTATATTTGTATATATTCCTTTTTCCACTATTACCCTCTTAGCGCTCCGAATGTCCACTTGCATTTTCTACAGAAAGAGTGTTCAGAACTGCGCAATCAAAAGTATAGTTTAACTCTGTTAGCTTAATGAACATATCAGAAATAAATTTCACACAATGCTTCTGTGTAGTTTTTATTTGAAGATATTATTTTTCCCAATAGAGGCCTCTTAGCGCTCAGAATGTCCAATTGCAGTTTCTACAGAAAGAGTGTTTCAGAAAGGCTCAATCAAAAGTAAGGTTCAACTCTGTTAGTTGAATGCACAGAACAGAAAGAAGTTTCATACAATGCTTCTGTGTAGTTTATATTTGAACATATTCTTTTTTCCACTATTACCCACTTAGCGCTGCGAATGTCCAGTTGCATTTTCTACAGACAGAGTGTTTCAAAACTGCTCAATCAAAAGTATGGTTTAACTCTGTTAGCTGAATGCTCAGATCAGAAAGAAGTTTCACAGAATGCTTCTGTGTAGTTTATATTTGAATATATTCCTTTTTCCACTACTACTCTCTTAGCGCTCGAAATGTCCAGTTGCATTTTCTACAGAAAGAGTGTTCAGATCTGCTCAATCAAAAGTATGGTTTAACTCTGTTAGCTGAATGCACAGATCAGAAAGAAGTTTCACCGAATTCTTCTGTGTAGTTTATATTTGGAGACATTCTTTTTCCACTATTACCCTCTTAGCGCTCCGAATCTCCACTTGCATTTTCTACAGAAAGTGTGTTTCAGAACGGCTCAATCAAAACTAAGGTTCAACTATTTTAGTTGAACAAACAGAATAGAAAGAAGTTTCACACAATTCTTCTGTGTAGTTTTTATTTGTAGACATTCTTTTTCCCAATATAGGCCTCTTTGCGCTCAGAATGTCCAATTGCAGTTTCTACAGAAAGAGTGTTTCAGAACGGCTCAATCAAAAGTAAGGATCAACTCTGTTAGTTGAAAGCACAGAACAGAAAGAAGTTTCATACAATGCTTCTGTGTAGTTTATATTTGAACATATTCTTTTTTCCACTATTACCCACTTAGCGCTACGAATGTCCAGTTGCATTTTCTACAGACAGAGTGTTTCAAAACTGCTCAATCAAAGTATGGTTTAACTCTGTTAGCTGAATGCTCAGATCAGAAAGAAGTTTCACAGAATGCTTCTGTGTAGTTTATATTTGAATATATTCCTTTTTCCACTACTACGCTCTTAGCGCTCCAAATGTCCAGTTGCATTTTCTACAGAAAGAGTGTTCAGATCTGCTCAATCAAACGTATGGTTTAACTCTGTTAGCTGAATGCACAGATCAGAAAGAAGTTTCACCGAATGATTCTGTGTAGTTTATATTTGAAGACATTCCCTTTTCCACTATTACCCTCTTAGCGCTCCGAATCTCCACTTGCATTTTCTACAAAAAGAGTGTTTCATAACTGCTCAATCAAAAATAGGTTTTATCTCTGTTAACTGAATTTACAGATCAGAAATAAGTTTCACAGAATGCATCTGTGTAGTTTTTATTTGAAGATATTCTTTTTCCCAATGTAGGCCTCTTAGCGCTTAGCATGTCCAATTGCAGTTTCTAGAGAAAGAGTGTTTCAGAACGGCTCAATCAAAAGTAAGGTTCAACTCTGTTAGTTGAATGCACAGAACAGAAAGAATTTTCACAGAATGCTACTGTGTAGTTTATATTTAAATATATTCCTTTTTCCACTATTACCCTCTTAGCGCTACGAATGTCCACTTGCATTTTCTACAGAAAGAGAGTTCAGAACTGCGCAATCAAAAGTATGGTTTAACTCTGTTAGCTTAATGAACATATCAGAAATAAGTTTCACACAATGCTTCTGTGTAGTTTTTATTTGAAGATATTATTTTTCCCAATATAGGCCTCTTAGAGCTCAGAATGTCCAATTGCAGTTACTACAGAAAGAGTGTTTCAGAAAGGCTCAATCAAAAGTAAGGTTCAACTCTGTTAGTTGAATGCACAGAACAGAAAGAAGTTTCATACAATGCTTCTGTGTAGTTTATATTTGAACATATTCTTTTTTCCACTATAACCCACTTAGCGCTACGAATGTCAAGTTGCATTTTCTACAGACAGAGTGTTTCAAAACTGCTCCATCAAAGTATGGTTTAACTCTGTTAGCTGAATGCTCAGATCAGAAAGAAGTTTCACAGAATGCTTCTGTGTAGTTTATATTTGAATATATTCCTTTTTCCACTACTACGCTCTTAGCGCTCCAAATGTCCAGTTGCGTTTTCTACAGAAAGAGTGTTCAGATCTGCTCAATCAAACGTATGGTTTAACTCTGTTAGCTGAATGCACAGATCAGAAAGAAGTTTCACCGAATGATTCTGTGTAGTTTATATTTGAAGACATTCCCTTTTCCACTATTACCCTCTTAGCGCTCCGAATCTCCACTTGCATTTTCTACAAAAAGAGTGTTTCATAACTGCTCAATCAAAAATAGGTTTTATCTCTGTTAACTGAATTTACAGATCAGAAATAAGTTTCACAGAATGCATCTGTGTAGTTTTTATTTGAAGATATTCTTTTTCCCAATGTAGGCCTCTTAGCGCTTAGCATGTCCAATTGCAGTTTCTACAGAAAGAGTGTTTCAGAACGGCTCAATCAAAAGTAAGGTTCAACTCTGTTAGTTGAATGCACAGAACAGAAAGAATTTTCACAGAATGCTACTGTGTAGTTTATATTTGAATATATTCCTTTTTCCACTATTACCCTCTTAGCGCTCCGAATGTCCACTTGCATTTTCTACAGAAAGAGTGTTCAGAACTGCGCAATCAAAAGTATGGTTTAACTCTGTTAGCTTAATGAACATATCAGAAATAAGTTTCACACAATGCTTCTGTGTAGTTTTTATTTGAAGATATTATTTTTCCCAATAGAGGCCTCTTAGCGCTCAGAATGTCCAATTGCAGTTTCTACAGAAAGAGTGTTTCAGAAAGGCTAAATCAAATGTAAGGTTCAACTCTGTTAGTTGAATGCACAGAACAGAAAGAAGTTTCATACAATGCTTCTGTGTAGTTTATATTTGAACATATTCTTTTTTCCACTATTACCCACTTAGCGCTACGAATGTCTAGTTGCATTTTCTACAGACAGAGTGTTTCAAAACTGCTCAATCAAAAGTATGGTTTAACTCTGTTAGCTGAATGCTCAGATCAGAAAGAAGTTTCACAGAATGCTTCTGTGTAGTTTATATTTGAATATATTCCTTTTTCCACTACTACTCTCTTAGCGCTCGAAATGTCCAGTTGCATTTTCTACAGAAAGAGTGTTCAGATCTGCTCAATCAAAAGTATGGTTTAAATCTGTTAGCTGAATGCACAGATCAGAAAGAAGTTTCACCGAATGATTCTGTGTAGTTTATATTTGGAGACATTCCTTTTTCCACTATTACCCTCTTAGCGCTCCGAATCTCCACTTGCATTTTCTACAGAAAGAGTGTTTCAGAACGGCTCAACCAAAACTAAGGTTCAACTCTTTTAGTTGAACAAACAGAACAGAAAGAAGTTTCACACAATTCTTCTGTGTAGTTTCTATTTGTAGACATTCTTTTTCCCAATATAGGCCTCCTAGCGCTCAGAATGTCCAATTGCAGTTTCTACAGAAAGAGTGTTTCAGAACGGCTCAATCAAAAGTAAGGTTCAACTCTGTTAGTGGAATGCACAGAACAGAAAGAAGTTTCATACAATGCTTCTGTGTAGTTTATATTTGAACATATTCTTTTTTCCACTATTACCCACTTAGCGCTACGAATGTCCAGTTGCATTTTCTACAGACAGAGTGTTTCAAAACTGCTCAATCAAAGTATGGTTTAACTCTGTTAGCTGAATCCTCAGATCAGAAAGAAGTTTCACAGAATGCTTCTGTGTAGTTTATATTTGAATATATTCCTTTTTCCACTACTACGCTCTTAGCGCTCCAAATGTCCAGTTGCATTTTCTACAGAAATAGTGTTCAGATCTGCTCAATCAAAAGTATGGTTTAACCCTGTTAGCTGAATGCACAGATCAGAAAGAAGTTTCACCGAATGATTCTGTGTAGTTTCTATTTGAAGACATTCCTTTTTCCACTATTACCCTCTTAGCGCTCCGAATCTCCACTTGCATTTTCTACAAAAAGAGTGTTTCATAACTGCTCAATCAAAAATATGTTTTATCTCTGTTAACTGAATTTACAGATCAGAAATAAGTTTCACAGAATGCATCTGTGTAGTTTTTATTTGAAGATATTCTTTTTCCCAATGTAGGCCTCTTAGCGCTTAGCATGTCCAATTGCAGTTTCTACAGAAAGAGTGTTTCAGAACGGCTCAATCAAAAGTAAGGTTCAACTCTGTTAGTTGAATGCACAGAACAGAAAGAATTTTCACAGAATGCTACTGTGTAGTTTATATTTGTATATATTCCTTTTTCCACTATTACCCTCTTAGCGCTCCGAATGTCCACTTGCATTTTCTACAGAAAGAGTGTTCAGAACTGCGCAATCAAAAGTATAGTTTAACTCTGTTAGCTTAATGAACATATCAGAAATAAATTTCACACAATGCTTCTGTGTAGTTTTTATTTGAAGATATTATTTTTCCCAATAGAGGCCTCTTAGCGCTCAGAATGTCCAATTGCAGTTTCTACAGAAAGAGTGTTTCAGAAAGGCTCAATCAAAAGTAAGGTTCAACTCTGTTAGTTGAATGCACAGAACAGAAAGAAGTTTCATACAATGCTTCTGTGTAGTTTATATTTGAACATATTCTTTTTTCCACTATTACCCACTTAGCGCTGCGAATGTCCAGTTGCATTTTCTACAGACAGAGTGTTTCAAAACTGCTCAATGAAAAGTATGGTTTAACTCTGTTAGCTGAATGCTCAGATCAGAAAGAAGTTTCACAGAATGCTTCTGTGTAGTTTATATTTGAATATATTCCTTTTTCCACTACTACTCTCTTAGCGCTCGAAATGTCCAGTTGCATTTTCTACAGAAAGAGTGTTCAGATCTGCTCAATCAAAAGTATGGTTTAACTCTGTTAGCTGAATGCACAGATCAGAAAGAAGTTTCACCGAATTCTTCTGTGTAGTTTATATTTGGAGACATTCTTTTTCCACTATTACCCTCTTAGCGCTCCGAATCTCCACTTGCATTTTCTACAGAAAGTGTGTTTCAGAACGGCTCAATCAAAACTAAGGTTCAACTATTTTAGTTGAACAAACAGAATAGAAAGAAGTTTCACACAATTCTTCTGTGTAGTTTTTATTTGTAGACATTCTTTTTCCCAATATAGGCCTCTTTGCGCTCAGAATGTCCAATTGCAGTTTCTACAGAAAGAGTGTTTCAGAACGGCTCAATCAAAAGTAAGGATCAACTCTGTTAGTTGAATGCACAGAACAGAAAGAAGTTTCATACAATGCTTCTGTGTAGTTTATATTTGAACATATTCTTTTTTCCACTATTACCCACTTAGCGCTACGAATGTCCAGTTGCATTTTCTACAGACAGAGTGTTTCAAAACTGCTCAATCAAAGTATGGTTTAACTCTGTTAGCTGAATGCTCAGATCAGAAAGAAGTTTCACAGAATGCTTCTGTGTAGTTTATATTTGAATATATTCCTTTTTCCACTACTACTCTCTTAGCGCTCCAAATGTGCAGTTGCATTTTCTACAGAAAGAGTGTTCAGATCTGCTCAATCAAAAGTATGGTTTAACTCTGTTAGCTGAATGCACAGATCAGAAGGAAGTTTCACCGAATGATTCTGTGTAGTTTATATTTGAAGACATTCCTTTTTCCACTATTACCCTCTTAGCGCTCCGAATCTCCACTTGCATTTTCTACAAAAAGAGTGTTTCATAACTGCTCAATCAAAAATATGTTTTATCTCTGTTAACTGAATTTACAGATCAGAAATAAGTTTCACAGAATGCATCTGTGTAGTTTTTATTTGAAGATATTCTTTTTCCCAATGTAGGCCTCTTAGCACTTAGCATGTCCAATTGCAGTTTCTACAGAAAGAGTGTTTCAGAACGGCTCAATCAAAAGTAAGGTTCAACTCTGTTAGTTGAATGCACAGAACAGAAAGAATTTTCACAGAATGCTACTGTGTAGTTTATATTTAAATATATTCCTTTTTCCACTATTACCCTCTTAGCGCTCCGAATGTCCACTTGCATTTTCTACAGAAAGAGTGTTCAGAACTGCGCAATCAAAAGTATGGTTTAACTCTGTTAGCTTAATGAACATATCAGGAATAAGTTTCACACAATGCTTCTGTGTAGTTTTTATTTGAAGATATTATTTTTCCCAATATAGGCCTCTTAGCGCTCAGAATGTCCAATTGCAGTTTCTACAGAAAGAGTGTTTCAGAAAGGCTCAATCAAAAGTAAGGTTCAACTCTGTTTGTTGAATGCACAGAACAGAAAGAAGTTTCATACAATGCTTCTGTGTAGTTTATATTTGAACATATTCTTTTTTCCACTATTACCCACTTAGCGCTACGAATGTCCAGTTGCATTTTCTACAGACAGAGTGTTTCAAAACTGCTCAATCAAAGTATGGTTTAACTCTGTTAGCTGAATGCTCAGATCAGAAAGAAGTTTCACAGAATGCTTCTGTGTAGTTTATATTTGAATATATTCCTTTTTCCACTACTACGCTCTTAGCGCTCCAAATGTCCAGTTGCATTTTCTACAGAAAGAGTGTTCAGATCTGCTCAATCAAAAGTATGGTTTAACTCTGTTAGCTGAATGCACAGATCAGAAAGAAGTTTCACCGAATGATTCTGTGTAGTTTATATTTGAAGACATTCCTTTTTCCACTATTACCCTCTTAGCGCTCCGAATCTCCACTTGCATTTTCTACAAAAAGAGTGTTTCATAACTGCTCAATCAAAAGTATGTTTTATCTCTGTTAACTGAATTTACAGATCAGAAATAAGTTTCACAGAATGCATCTGTGTAGTTTTTATTTGAAGATATTCTTTTTCCCAATGTAGGCCTCTTAGCGCTTAGCATGTCCAATTGCAGTTTCTACAGAAAGAGTGTTTCAGAACGGCTCAATCAAAAGTAAGGTTCAACTCTGTTAGTTGAATGCACAGAACAGAAAGAATTTTCACAGAATGCTACTGTGTAGTTTATATTTGAATGTATTCCTTTTTCCACTATTACCCTATTAGCGCTCCGAATGTCCACTTGCATTTTCTACAGAAAGAGTGTTCAGAACTGCGCAATCAAAAGTATGGTTTAACTCTGTTAGCTTAATGAACATATCAGAAATAAGTTTCACACAATGCTTCTGTGTAGTTTTTATTTGAAGATATTATTTTTCCCAATATAGGCCTCTTAGCGCTCAGAATGTCCAATTGCAGTTTCTACAGAAAGAGTGTTTCAGAAATGCTCAATCAAAAGTATGGTTCAAATCTGTTAGTTGAATGCACAGAACAGAAAGAAGTTTCATACAATGCTTCTGTGTAGTTTATATTTGAACATATTCTTTTTTCCACTATTACCCACTTAGCGCTACGAATGTCCAGTTGCATTTTCTACAGACAGAGTGTTTCAAAAGTGCTCAATCAAAAGTATGGTTTAACTCTCTTAGCTGAATGCTCAGATCAGAAAGAAGTTTCACAGAATGCTTCTGTGTAGTTTATATTTGAATATATTCCTTTTTCCACTACTACTATCTTAGCGCTCGAAATGTCCAGTTGCATTTTCTACAGAAAGAGTGTTCAGATCTGCTCAATCAAAAGTATGGTTTAACTCTGTTAGCTGAATGCACAGATCAGAAAGATGTTTCACCGAATGATTCTGTGTAGTTTATATTTGGAGACATTCCTTTTTCCACTATTACCCTCTTAGCGCTCCGAATCTCCACTTGCATTTTCTACAGAAAGAGTGTTTCAGAACGGCTCAATCAAAACTAAGGTTCAACTCTTTTAGTTGAACAAACAGAACACAAAGAAGTTTCACAAAATTCTTCTGTGTAGTTTCTATTTGTAGACATTCTTTTTCCCAATATAGGCCCCCTAGCGCTCAGAATGTCCAATTGCAGTTTCTACAGAAAGAGTGTTTCAGAACGGCTCAATCAAAAGTAAGGTTCAACTCTGTTAGTTGAATGCACAGAACAGAAAGAAGTTTCATACAATGCTTCTGTGTAGTTTATATTTGAACATATTCTTTTTTCCACTATTACCCACTTAGCGCTACGAATGTCCAGTTGCATTTTCTACAGACAGAGTGTTTCAAAACTGCTCAATCAAAAGTATGGTTTAACTCTGTTAGCTGAATGCTCAGATCAGAAAGAAGTTTCACAGAATGCTTCTGTGTAGTTTAAATTTGAATATATTCCTTTTTCCACTACTACGCTCTTAGCGCTCCAAATGTCCAGTTGCATTTTCTACAGAAAGAGTGTTCAGATCTGCTCAATCAAAAGTATGGTTTAACTCTGTTAGCTGAATGCACAGATCAGAAGGAAGTTTCACCGAATGATTCTGTGTAGTTTATATCTGAAGACATTCCTTTTTCCACTATTACCCTCTTAGCGCTCCGAATCTCCACTTGCATTTTCTACAAGAAGAGTGTTTCATAACTGCTCAATCAAAAGTAGGTTTTATCTCTGTTAACTGAATTTACAGATCAGAAATAAGTTTCACAGAATGCATCTGTGTAGTTTTTATTTGAAGATATTCTTTTTCCCAATGTAGGCCTCTTAGCGCTTAGCATGTCCAATTGCAGTTTCTACAGAAAGAGTGTTTCAGAACGGCTCAATCAAAAGTAAGGTTCAACTCTGTTAGTTGAATGCACAGAACAGAAAGAATTTTCACAGAATGCTACAGTGTAGTTTATATTTGAATGTATTCCTTTTTCCACTATTACCCTATTAGCGCTCCGAATGTCCACTTGCATTTTCTACAGAAAGAGTGTTCAGAACTGCGCAATCAAAAGTATGGTTTAACTCTGTTAGCTTAATGAACATATCAGAAATAAGTTTCACACAATGCTTCTGTGTAGTTTTTATTTGAAGATATTATTTTTCCCAATATAGGCTTCTTAGCGCTCAGAATGTCCAATTGCAGTTTCTACAGAAAGAGTGTTTCAGAAAGGCTAAATCAAAAGTAAGGTTCAACTCTGTTAGTTGAATGCACAGAACAGAAAGAAGTTTCATACAATGCTTCTGTGTAGTTTATATTTGAACATATTCTTTTTTCCACTATTACCCACTTAGCGCTACGAATGTCCAGTTGCATTTTCTACAGACAGAGTGTTTCAAAAGTGCTCAATCAAAAGTATGGTTTAACTCTGTTAGCTGAATGCTCAGATCAGAAAGAAGTTTCACAGAATGCTTCTGTGTAGTTTATATTTGAATATATTCCTTTTTCCACTACTACTATCTTAGCGCTCGAAATGTCCAGTTGCATTTTCTACAGAAAGAGTGTTCAGATCTGCTCAATCAAAAGTATGGTTTAACTCTGTTAGCTGAATGCACAGATCAGAAAGATGTTTCACCGAATGATTCTGTGTAGTTTATATTTGGAGACATTCCTTTTTCCACTATTACCCTCTTAGCGCTCCGAATCTCCACTTGCATTTTCTACAGAAAGAGTGTTTCAGAACGGCTCAATCAAAACTAAGGTTCAACTCTTTTAGTTGAACAAACAGAACACAAAGAAGTTTCACACAATTCTTCTGTGTAGTTTCTATTTGTAGACATTCTTTTTCCCAATATAGGCCTCCTAGCGCTCAGAATGTCCAATTGCAGTTTCTACAGAAAGAGTGTTTCAGAACGGCTCAATCAAAAGTAAGGTTCAACTCTGTTAGTTGAATGCACAGAACAGAAAGAAGTTTCATACAATGCTTCTGTGCAGTTTATATTTGAACATATTCTTTTTTCCACTATTACCCACTTAGCGCTACGAATGTCCAGTTGCATTTTCTACAGACAGAGTGTTTCAAAACTGCTCAATCAAAAGTATGGTTTAACTCTGTTAGCTGAATGCTCAGATCAGAAAGAAGTTTCACAGAATGCTTCTGTGTAGTTTAAATTTGAATATATTCCTTTTTCCACTACTACGCTCTTAGCGCTCCAAATGTCCAGTTGCATTTTCTACAGAAAGAGTGTTCAGATCTGCTCAATCAAAAGTATGGTTTAACTCTGTTAGCTGAATGCACAGATCAGAAGGAAGTTTCACCGAATGATTCTGTGTAGTTTATATCTGAAGACATTCCTTTTTCCACTATTACCCTCTTAGCGCTCCGAATCTCCACTTGCATTTTCTACAAAAAGAGTGTTTCATAACTGCTCAATCAAAAATATGTTTTATCTCTGTTAACTGAATTTACAGATCAGAAATAAGTTTCACAGAATGCATCTGTGTAGTTTTTATTTGAAGATATTCTTTTTCCCAATGTAGGCCTCTTAGCGCTTAGCATGTCCAATTGCAGTTTCTACAGAAAGAGTGTTTCAGAACGGCTCAATCAAAAGTAAGGTTCAACTCTGTTAGTTGAATGCACAGAACAGAAAGTATTTTCACAGAATGCTACTGTGTAGTTTATATTTGAATATATTCCTTTTTCCACTATTACCCTCTTAGCGCTCCCAATGTCCACTTGCATTTTCTACAGAAAGAGTGTTCAGAACTGCGCAATCAAAAGTATGGTTTAACTCTGTTAGCTTAATGAACATATCAGAAATAAGTTTCACACAATGCTTCTGTGTAGTTTTTTTTTGAAGATATTATTTTTCCCAATATAGGCCTCTTAGCGCTCAGAATGTCCAATTGCAGTTTCTACAGAAAGAGTGTTTCAGAAAGGCTCAATCAAAAGTAAGGTTCAACTCTGTTAGTTGAATGCACAGAACAGAAAGAAGTTTCATACAATGCTTCTGTGTAGTTTATATTTGAACATATTCTTTTTTCCACTATTACCTACTTAGCGCTACGAATGTCCAGTTGCATTTTCTACAGACAGAGTGTTTCAAAACTGCTCAATCAAAAGTATGGTTTAACTCTGTTAGCTGAATGCTCAGATCAGAAAGAAGTTTCACAGAATGCTTCTGTGTAGTTTATATTTGAATATATTCCTTTTTCCACTACTACTCTATTAGCGCTCCAAATGTCCAGTTGCATTTTCTTCAGAAAGAGTGTTCAGATCTGCTCAATCAAAAGTATGGTTTAACTCTGTTAGCTGAATGCACAGATCAGAAAGAAGTTTCACCGAATGATTCTGTGTAGTTTATATTTGGAGACATTCCTTTTTCCACTATTACCCTCTTAGCGCTCCGAATCTCCACTTGCATTTTCTACAGAAAGAGTGTTTCAGAACTGCTCAATCAAAACTAAGGTTCAACTCTTTTAGTTGAACAAACAGAACAGAAAGAAGTTTCACACAATTCTTCTGTGTAGTTTTTATTTGTAGACATTCTTTTTCCCAATATAGGCCTCTTAGGGCTCAGAATGTCCAATTGCAGTTTCTACAGAAAGAGTGCTTCAGAACGGCTCAATCAAAAGTAAGGTTCAACTCTGTTAGTTGAATGCACAGAACAGAAAGAAGTTTCATACAATGCTTCTGTGTAGTTTATATTTGAACATATTCTTTTTTCCACTATTACCCACTTAGCGCTACGAATGTCCAGTTGCATTTTCTACAGACAGAGTGTTTCAAAACTGCTCAATCAAAAGTATGCTTTAACTCTGTTAGCTGAATGCTCAGATCAGAAAGAAGTTTCACAGAATGCTTCTGTGTAATTTATATTTGAATATATTCCTTTTTCCACTACTACTCTCTTAGCGCTCCAAATGTCCAGTTGCATTTTCTACAGAAAGAGTGTTCAGATCTGCTCAATCAAAAATATGGTTTAACTCTGTTAGCTGAATGCACAGATCAGAAAGAAGTTTCACAGAATGATTCTGTGTAGTTTATATTTGGAGACATTCCTTTTTCCACTATTACCCTCTTAGCGCTCCGAATCTCCACTTGCATTTTCTACAGAAAGAGTGTTTCAGTACGGCTCAATCAAAACTAAGGTTCAACTCTTTTAGTTGAACAAACAGAACAGAAAGAAGTTTCACACAATTCTTCTGTGTAGTTTTTATTTGTAGACATTCTTTTTCCCAATATATGCCTCTTAGCGCTCAGAATGTCCAATTGCAGTTTCTACAGAAAGAGTGTTTCAGAACGGCTCAATCAAAGTAAGGTTCAACTCTGTTAGTTGAATGCACAGAACAGAAAGAAGTTTCATACAATGCTTCTGTGTAGTTTATATTTGAACGTATTCTTTTTTCCACTATTACCCACTTAGCGCTACGAATGTCCGGTTGCATTTTCTACAGACAGAGTGTTTCAAAACTGCTCAATCAAAAGTATGGTTTAACTCTGTTAGCTGAATGCTCAGATCAGAAAGAAGTTTCACAGAATGCTTCTGTGTAGTTTATATTTGAATATATTCCTTTTTCCACTACTACGCTCTTAGCGCTCCAAATGTCCAGTTGCATTTTCTACACAAAGAGTGTTCAGATCTGCTCATTCAAAAGTATGGTTTAACTCTGTTAGCTGAATGCACAGATCAGAAAGAAGTTTCACAGAATGTTTTTGTGTAGTTTTCATTTGAAGATAGTCCTTTCTCATATATAGGCCTCTTAGCGCTCCGAATATCCAATTGCAGTTTCTACAGAAAGAGTGTTTCAGAACGGCTCAATGAAAAGTAGGGTTCAACTCTTTTAGTTGAATTCACAGAACAGAAAGAAGTTTCACAGAATGCTTCTGTGTAGTATTTATTTGAAGGTATTCCTTTTTCCACTATTAACCTCTTAGCGCTCCAAATGTCCAGTTGCATTTTCTACAGAAGGAGTGTTCAGAACTGCTCAAACATAAGTGTGGTTTAACCCTGTTTGGTGAATGCACAGATCAGAAAGAAGTTTCACAGAATTCTTCTGTGTAGTTTATATTTGAAGATATTCCATTTTTCACTATTACCCACTTAGCGCTCTGAATCTCCAGTTGCATTATCTACAGAAAGATTGTTTCAGAACTGCTCAATCAAAAGAATGGTTTAACTCTGTTAGCTGAATGCACAGAACAGAAAGAAGTTTCACAGAATGCTGCGGTGTAATGTTTATATGAAGATATTCTTTTTACCAATATAGGCCTCTTAGCGCTCAGAATGTCCAATTGCAGTTTCTACAGAAAGGGTGTTTCAGAAAAGCTCAATCAAAAGTAAGGTTCAACTATGTTAGTTGAATGCACAGAACAAAAAGAAGTTTCACAGAATGCTTCTGTGTAGTTTATATTTGAATATATTGCTTTTTCCAATACTACCCTCTTAGCGCTCCAAATGTCCAGTTGCATTTTCTACAGAAAGAGTGTTCAGAACTGCTCAATCAAATGTATGATTTAACTCTCTTAGCTGAATGCACAGATTAGAAAGAAGTTTCACAGAATGCTTCTGTGTAGTTTTTATTTGAAGATATTCTTTTTCCCAATATAGGCCTCTAGCTCTCAGATTGTCCAATTGCAGTTTCTACACAAAGAGTGTTTCAGAACTGCTCCTTCAAAAGTAGGGCTCAACTCTGTTATTTGAATGCACAGAAAAGAAAGTAGTTTCACAGAATGCTTCTCTGTAATTCATATTTGACGATATTACTTTTTCCACTATTACCCACTTAGAGCTCCGAATGTCCACTTGCATTTTCTACAGAAAGTGTGTTCAGAACTGCTCAATCAAAATTATGCTTTAACTCTGTTAGTTGAATGCACAGATCAGAAAGAAGTTTCACAGAATTCTTCTGTGTAGTTTTTATTTGAAGATATTCCTTTTTCCAATATAGGTCTCTTCGCGCTCAGAATGTCCAATTGCAGTATCTGCAGAAAGAGAGTTTCAGAACTGCTCAGTCAAAAGTAAGGTTCAATACTGTTAGTTGAATGCACGGAACAGAAAGAAGTTTCAGAGAATGCTTCTGTGTAGTTTATATTTGAAGATATTCCTTTTTTCACTATTACCCTCTTAGCGCTCCGAATCACCACTTGCATTTTCTACAGAAAGAGTGTTTCAGAACGGCTCAATCAAAATTAAGGTTCAACTCTTTTAGTTGAATGAACAGAACAGAAAGAAGTTCCACAGAATGCTTCTGTGTAGTATTTAGTTATAGATAATCCTTTTTCAACTATTACCCTCTTAGCGTTCCGAATGTCCACTGGCAGTTTCTACACAATGAGTGTTTCAGAACAGCTCCTTCAAAGTAAGGCTCAAATCTGTTAGTTGAATGCAGAGAACAGAAAAGAGTTTCAGAGAATGCTTCTGTGTAGTTTTAATTTGGGGATATTCCTTTTTCCACTAATACAATCTTAGCGCTCCGAATGTCCACTTGCATTTTCTACAGAAAGAGTGTCTCATGAATTCTCAATCAAAAGTATCGTTTAACTCTGTTAGCTGAATGCACAGATCAGAAATAAGTTTCACAGAATGCTTCTGAGTAGTTTTTATTTGGAGATATTCTTTTTCCCAATATAGGCCACTTAGCGCTCAGAATGTCCAATTGCAGTTTCTACAGAATGAGTGTTTCAGAAGGCTCAATCAAAAGTAAGGTTCAACTCTGTTAGTTGAATGCACAGAACAGAAAGAAGTTTCACAGAATGCTTCTGTGTAGTTTATATTTGAATGTATTCCTTTTTCCACTATTACCATCTTAGCGCTCCGAATGTCCACTTGCATTTTCTACAGAAAGAGGGTTTCAGAACGGTTCCATCAAAAGTAAGGTTCAACTCTGTTACTTGAATGCACAGAACAGCAAGAAGTTTCACAGAATGCTTCTGTGTAGTTTATATTTGAATATATTCCTTTTTCCAGTATTACCCTCTTAGTGCTCCGAATGTCCACTTGCATTTTCTACAGAAAGAGTGTTCAGAACGGCTCAATCAAAAGTATGGTTTTACTCTGTTATTTGAATGCACATAACAGAAATAAGTTTCACAGAATCCTTCCGTGTAGTATTTTGTTGAAGATATTCCTTTTTCGACTATTATCCTCTTAGCTCTCCGAATGTCCAATTTCAGTTTCTACACAAAGAGTGTTTCAGAACTGCTCCTTCAAAAGTAGGGCTCAACTCTGTTAGTTTAATGCAGAGAACAGAAAGGAGTTACACAGAATGCCTCTGTGTAGTTTATATTTGAATATATTCCCTTTTTCAGTATTACCCTCTTAGCGCTCCGAACGTCCACTTGCATTTTCTACAGAAAGAGTGTTCAGAACTGCTCAATCAAAAGTATGGTTTAACTCTGTTAGCTGAATGCACAGATCAGAAAGAATTTTCACAGAATGCTTCTGTGTACTTTTTATTTGAAGATATTCCTTTCTCCAATATAGGAGTCTAAGCGCTCAGTATGTCCAATTGCAGTATCTACAGAAAGAGTGTTTCTGAACTGCTCAATCAAATGTAAGGTTCAACTCTGTTAGTTGAATGAACGGAACAGAAAGAAGTTTCATAGAATGCTTCTGTGTAGTTTATATTTGAAGATGTTCCTTTTTCCACTATTACCTTCTAAGCGCTCCGAATGTCCACTTGCATTTTCTACAGAAAGAGTGTTTCCGAACTGCTCAATCAAAAGTATGGTTTAATTCTGTTAGCTGAATGCACAGATCAGTACGAAGTTTCACGGAATGCTTCTGTGTAGTTTTTATTTGAAGATAGTCCTTTTTCCAATATAGGCCTCTTAGCGCTCCGAATATCCAATTGCAGTTTCTACAGAAAGAGTGTTTCAGAATGGCTCAATCAAAAGTAGGGTTCAACTCTTTTAGTTGAATGCACAGAAAAGAAAGTAGTTTCACAGAATGCTTCTGTGTAGTATTTATTTGAATATATTCCTTTTTCCACTATTACCCTCTTAGCGCTCCGAATGTCCACTTGCAGTTTCTACAGAAAGAGTGTTTCAGGACTGCTCCTTCAAAAATAAGGCTCAACCCTGTTAGTTGAAAGCAGAGAACAGAAACAAGTTTCAGAGAATGCCTCTGTGTAGTTTTTATTTGAAGATATTCCTTTTTCCACAATTACCATCTTAGCGCACCGAATGACCACTTGCATTTTCTACAGAAAGAGTGTTTCAGAACTGCTAAATCAAAAGTATCGTTTAACTCTGTTAGCTGAATGCACAGATAAGAAAGAAGTTTCACAGAATGCATCTGTTTAGTTTTTATTTTAAGATATTCTTTATCCCAATATAGGCATCATAGCGCTCAGTATGTTAAATTGCAGTTTCTACAGAAAGAGTGTTTCAGAACGGCTCAATCAAAAGTAAGGTTCAACTCTGTTAGTTGAATGCACAGAACAAAAAGAAGTTTCACAGAATGCTTCTCAGTAGTTTATATTTGAATATATTCCTTTTTCCACTATTACCCTCTTAGCGCTCCGAATGTCCACTTGCATTTTCTACATGAAGAGTGTTCAGAACGGCTCAATCAAAAATATGGTTTTACTCTGTTAGTTAAATGCACATATCAGAAATAAGTTTCAGAGAAGGCTTCTTTGTAGTATTTAGTTGAAGATATTCCTTTTTTGAATATTAACCTCTTAGCGCTCCGAATGTCCACTGGCAGTTTCTACACAAAGAGTTTTTCAGAACTGCTCCTTCAAAAGTAATGCTCAACACTGTAAGTTGAATGCAGAGAACAGAAAGAAGTTTCACAGAATGCTTCTGTGTGGTTTATATTTGAATATATTCCTTTTTTCAGTATTACCCTCTTAGCGCTCCGAATGTCCACCTGCATTTTCTACAAAAAGAGTGTTCAGAACTGCTCAATCAAAAGTATGGTTTAACTCTGTTAGCTGAATGCACTGATCAGAAAGAAGCTTCACAGAATGCTGCTGTGTAGTGTTTATATGAAGATATTCTTTTTACCAATATAGGCCTCTTAGATCTCCGAATGTCCACTTGCATTTTCTACAGAAAGTGTGTTCAGAACTGCTCTATCAAAAGTATCGTTTAACTGTGTTAGGTGAATGCACAGATCAGAAATAAGTTTCACAGAATTCTTCTGTGTAGTTTATATTTGAAGATATTCCATTTTCCACTATTACCCACTTAGCGCTCTGAATGTCCAGTTGCATTTTCTACAGAAAGAGTGTTTCAGAACTGCTCAATCAAAAGTATGGTTTAACTCTGTTAGCTGAATGCACAGATCAGAAAGAAGTTTCACAGAATGCTGCTGTGTAGTGTTTATATGAAGATATTCTTTTTACCAATATAGGCCTCTTAGCGCTCAGAATGTCCAATTGCATTTTCTACAGAAAGAGTATTTCAGAAAGGCTCAATCAAAAGTAAGGTTCAACTATGTTAGTTGAATGCACAGAAGAGAAACAAGTTTCACAGAATGCTTCTGTGTAGTTTATATTTGAATATATTCCTTTTTGCACTACTACCCTCTTAGCGCTCCAAATGTCCAGTTGTATTTTCTACAGAAAGAGTGTTCAGAACTGATCAATCAAATGTATGATTTAACTCTGTTAGCTGAATGCACAGATCAGAAAAAGTGTCACAGAATGCTTCTGTGTAGTTTTTATTTGAAGATATTCTTTTTCCCAATATAGGCCTCTTATCGCTCAGATTGTCCAATTGAATTTTCTACAGAAAGAGTGTTTCAGAATGGCTCTATCAAAAGTAAGGTTCAACTCTGTTATTTGAATGCACAGAACAGAAAGTAGTTTCACAGAATGCTTGTCTGTAGTTCTTATTTGACGATATTACTTTTTCCACTATTACCCTCTTAGAGCTCCGAATGTCCACTTGCATTTTCTACAGAAAGAGTGTTCAGAACTGCTCAATCAAAAGTATGGTTTAACTCTGTTAGTTGAATGCACAGATCAGAAAGAAGTTTCACAGAATTCTTCTGTGTAATTTTTATTTGAAGATATTCCTTTTTCCAATATAGGACTCTTAGCGTTCAGAATTTCCAATTGCAGTATCTACAGAAAGAGAGTTTCAGAACTGGTCAATCAAAAGTAAGGTTCAATATTGTTAGTTGAATGCAAGGAACAGAAAGAAGTTCTACAGAATGCTTCTGTGTAGTTTATATTTGAAGATATTCCTTTTTCCTCTATTACCCTCTTAGCGCTCCGAATCACCACTTGCATTTTCTACAGAAAGAGTGTTTCAGAACGGCTCAATCAAAAGTAAGGTTCAACTCTTTTAGTTGAATGCACAGAAAAGAAAGAAGTTTCACAGAATGCTTCTGTTTAGTATTTAGTTGAAGATATTCCTTTTTCGACTATTACCCTCTTAGCGTTTCGAATGTCCACTGGCAGTTTCTACACAAAGAGTGTTTCAGAACAGCTCCTTCAAAAGTAAGGCTCAACTCTGTTAGTTTAATGCAGAGAACAGAAAGGAGTTTCAGAGAATGCTTCTGTGTAGTTTTTATTTGGGGATATTCCTTTTTCCACTATTACAATCTTAGCGCTCCTAATGTCCACTTGCATTTCCTACAGAAACAGTGTTTAATAACTGCTCAATCAAAAGTATGGTTTAACTCTGTTAGCTGAATGCACAGATCAGAAATAAGTTTCACAGAATTCTTCTGAGTAGTTTTTATTTGGAGATATTCTTTTTCCCAATATAGGCCCCTTAGCGCTCAGAATGTCCAATTGCAATTTCTACAGAATGAGTGTTTCAGGACGGCTCAATCAAAAGTAAGGTTCAACTCTGTTAGTTGAATGCACAGAACAGAAAGAAGTTTCACAGAATTCTTCTGTGTAGTTTATATTTGAATATATTCCTTTTTCCTGTATTACCTTCTTAGTGCTCCCAATGTCCACTTGCATTTTCTTCAGAAAGAGTGTTCATAATGGCTCAATCAAAAGTATGGTTTTACTCTGTTAGTTGAATGCACATATCAGAAATAAGTTTCACAGAATGCTTCTGTGTAGTATTTAGCTGAAGATATTCCTTTTTCGACTTTTATCCTCTTAGCTCTCCGAATGTCCAATTTCAGTTTCTACACAAAGAGTGTTTCGGAACTGCTCCTTCAAAAGTAAGGCTCAACTCTGTTAGTTGAATGCAGAGAACAGAAAGAAGTTGCAGAGAACAGAAAGAAATTTCACAGAATGCTTCTGTTTACTTTATATTTGAATATATTCCTTTTTCCACTACTACCCTCTTAGCGCTGCAAATGTCCAGTTGCATTTTCTACAGAAAGAGTGTTCAGAACTGCTCAATCAAAAGTACGGTTTAACTCTGTTAGCTGAATGCACAGATCAGAAAGATGTTTCACAGAATGATTCTGTGTAGTTTATTTTTGAAGATATTCCTTTCTGTTCTCTGCATTAAAATCAATCAAAAAATTATATTGAAATTGAAATACTGAATTTTATACTAAAGACAAGGCATACAACTGAAAATGAAATTTTCCAGGTGAAAATTTCCAAATCATAAATATGTAGGGACAAAAAACTTTATTTATAAAGAAAAAGATAATTCTAATTAATTGATGATTCAAAGGTTTACAACTTTAAAAGTAAATATTATCTTTGAAGTAAAGTCCATTTAAATTATTTATGCCGCCAAAATTTTAGTAATTGTATATGTATATCATGTAAACTTTTTCGAGAAAGATGGAATTGGAAATGTTAGATTATTATGCGGAAAAAATCACCTAAAGGAAAAAATTATCTCCTCATGAAATATTACTTTAGCCACTTTGACAGGTGTAGGTAAAAGAACACTTAATGCACATCAATATGATTAGGAGATGCGCGCTTAGAAATACGTTATCGTTGAAAAGAGAATTGTATTATCAGGTTTGCAGGGGCCCTTCTTATCCTTCATATTTATGTAACTTTGTCATCTATAGAAAGATTATAAGAATTTTAAAAATAGCTGATAGTTAAGAAACATCACCATAACACTGTGCTGAATGCATAATAAAACATTTCCCTTCTCTCTAAAAGCCTTTTAAAATTATGTACCATAATCAGTATGGCCAGCAGAGGGTCATTTCCATGTTCAAGTTCCTCTGTTTCTCGAGGGTGAGAATCCTTCTATAGTCTTCTGAGGGTGACACTGTAGTGTTTTCTTAGCCTGATTATTTTTATCTATTTTTTCCGATCCTTTCCTTTGTATATTTACATTTTACATATTGAAAGTTATTTTTTCAAATATTTTATATGCAAATTTACAAAGTACAACGACTGTACATTAAAATAACTTATTTATGCCATATGGAAGATTAAATATAATTTTACAATATCTAATATTGATTGTTTAGTTTCTAATCATTGATACTTGACATGATTTTTCCCAGCATACCTCAAAATATTCTTCAAAATCCTGCGAATTAATTCCTGTAACACTTCTGAGGTGTATTAATAAGCTAGAGATGTAAAGAAGATTTGCAGAGAAAATTAGGTTCCCAAATTAGAAATTTTGTCCCACTATCGACTAGAAACCTCTTGAAATGATCAAAAACAATAATAATGCATGTCATAGAGGAAAACCAATAAGGCTGCTGCAGCATGACTACCTCTGTGACCTCATACAAGTTACGTGTGGGTCCCTACTTCTGTGACCTCAGACAAGTTACGTGTGGGTCCGCACTTATTTTCTTCATCTCTAATAAATATTTGACAAATCTCATTTTCAAAAGTCTTTTAAGGCCTATCCACCTTTATTTTTCAGATGGAGTTTTGCTCTCATTGCCCAGGCTGCAGTGCAATGTCATGGTCTCGGCTCACACAACCTCCGACTCCCGGGTTCATGTGATTCTCCTGCCTCCACCTCCTGAGTAGCTGGGATTACAGGTGCGCAACACAACGCCCAGCTAATTTTTTGTATTTTTAGTAGAGATGGGGTTTCACCATGTTGGTCAGGCTGGTCTTGAACTCCCGACCTCAGGTGATCTGCACGCCTCGGCCTCTCAAAGTGCTGGGATTACAGGCATGAGCAACCGCGGCCTGTGAGGGCTTTCTACTTTTAAGATGTCAGGACGTATAGCCTGGGAGGTAAATGGTAGTATATATATACATATATATATATATATGTATATATATATACACACACACACACTGTATATATATACATATATACGGTATATTATACTATATATACATATATACTGAATATTATACTCTATATATACATATCTACTGTATATTATATGTATATATATATATACACATACACACATACACACATACACACATGAGACAGAGAGAAGAGATAGACAATTTCATGTGAAAATATAAACTGTTAACATAATATTTTGCTTCTCTGAGGAATATTTAGCATTGTTCTCAATCTTCTCTGCAGAATTTAAGCATTTTTCTCAGAACTCACCAGATAGAATGAGGGAGGGGCCATATGATACGAGCCAGAGATGAAGGGAGAACAATAGAGAGGGTGCTTTGGGAAAAATAGTACAGTAAGGCTAGGGAATACTTCTCTCCAACAAAAAGACCAAGGTCACAGCTGTATCTCTTCAGAAGCCAAACTTTCTTTTAAAATGTCAATTTCCATCTATTTCTTGCTTCACAGACATTCCATTCATTGCTGGATTTCAAATAAAGCCTTTCCATGTGCAACCTTTCTATAGAAAAAGAGAAATATGGGGGACAGTACAGTCTAAGAAGTGATTAAGAATATCTAGTGGACTTTCCCAGACTGTAAATCTTTACATATATCTGAGCCTAATGAGGTGATTTATTGTGCTATAATGCACAGTGAACTATACAGACGCTTCTTTTTGATCATGCTGCAGAATGGAACTAAATACTAAATACCAAATAGCACTCCCATGATTCTTATACATGTCATTCATATGGCATATTTATGCTTTTTTATATAGCAATTCTTATTCTTAGCTCTTAGGCAATTACGGAATCTTTTTGTCATTTTAATAATCATGCTCCATTTGAGTTATGCAAGGTAGAAATTCTAAGTAGAAAATCTTGTTTTTATTGAAAGTTTTTAGTAAACATTTTGGAAAAAGTCTGTTTTTTGATGCTACTTCTGCACACTTTCTCAACATGATATTACTTGGTATTGTCCTTATTAACCATAGTACACCATATTCTGCAAATGTTAGAGAGGGTTAAAAATCAGTCATGTATAAGTAAAGCTAATGAAATAGAAAGGAAACCATATTTAGGAAATGGAAGGCAGAAGCAAATGTATTAACCGTGAGTTAGAAACGGTTTAGTCTTTGGAATGAAGCAGCAAGAGTTTAAAAATCTGGTTTGTGATTCACTAGCTTTGTGACCTTGGAGAATTACTTCAGATTTCTGAGTATCAGTTTAGTAGGTGATATCAATTGCAACTTCGCAGAAATATCACAAGTATTAAATAAAGGACTTAGTATCTGGGAGAGCATAGAAAATTACTAATAGTTACATTTTTGTTAATATTACCGTTATTATTATCATACGTATAGTATTTTCTTTCACTGACAATGCATTTAGGACATAAGGAGAACTATAGAACAGTGCTTCTCCAACTTAAATGCAGAGCATGAATCACCTGGAGTTTTGTCAAAATGCGAATTCTGACTCAGTAGCCCTGCAAACTAAGGAAATCTTGATGATGCTGGTGCTGCTAGTTCACCAACAGACCACACGTTTTGCAACAGCTATATAGAATGTCCTGTTTCTTTTTTTAATCACAAAACATGGCAAGCTCTAAAATAAAGCAGAATAACAGATTTAAATGTTAATACTCATGTCCTCAATTTATAATTTCTCCCTCCCTAACAATGGTATAATTCTGATTAAAAATTAGCAAAGAAAAAAATGGAAATTAATCTTCCTATGTTTATTCTTTTAACAAATTCTGTGTGATTACTACTGGGTTACTTGCTGTAGGAAATAGAAAAATTGCTTTGACATAGATCCTCAAGAATCTGTCCCACTACAAGCTTATTTTTGTAGGAAGCTAAAAGATTTATATAAATAACCGTAATTAAAGAGACAAATGAAGAAGTGCAATGAAAGACGTAGGGAAAGTGCTAGAGGAGTTCGGGGTGGAGGAAAATTATCCTATAATAATATCTATGCGTAACATTATGCTATCTTCCCTAACCAGCGCTTGACCAGATTGTCACAGTGAACTTTGGTCCTTTCTTATATCTTAGTTTTGGTTCCCACATCCTTCTGTTTGGGGAAGTTCTTGTTTTCCTCATGTAATGACAACAACACTTAAACAATGTATACTAGATAAAAGGAACTATATTGCTTTATTTACATAGTTAATTTAATTTGTACAATGAACTATGAAGTAATCAGCATTATTTCCTTCATTTTACATATGAGAAAATGGAGAATCAGCGACATTGAATCATCTCAAGTTTCTAAAATATCCACTCTCACCAGGCTGTTTACCCTGTTTTTGTCTGTATGCTGCTATAACAAAATGCCACAGATTGAGTAATTCATAAAAAACAGAAATGTATTTCTCACAGTTCTGGGGCTGAGAAGTCCGAAATCAAGGCAGTGGAGATTTGGCAGTTGGTCCCGAGGTGGCACCTTCTTGCTTCGTCTTCACGTGACAAAAGTGGGCAAAAACGGACAATGTAACGACATGGCAGAAGAGACTGAGGGGCCCGGCATTCCTCTAAAGCATCTTTTACGAGGACGTTTATCTCATTCATGAGGGTGGATCCTTCATCATTTAATCACTTAACCAAAAGCCCCATCTCTTGATGTCATTGTCCTGGGATTTTAGTTTCAACATACAAACTTTGGATGGGCACATAGGTTCAAATCATAGCACCCTCCAAATTATAATGCCTCTCTCATGCCTGTTCTCCTTGAAGTACCCTCTGGTTTTGCTCTCTTCATTCTTGCCATCACAGTTAACCCTTCAGTTCCATTTCTTTAAGTAATCTCTAAATTTGTAAGATGGTTCCATCTTTTTTTTTTGTATATGGCAGTCTCTCAAACATATTTGTCATATGAACTAAGCAGGTAAATATGTAAATGCCAGCTAAATTTTAGTGAATGATATAATGGCCTAAAGTTGTATCTACCCTTCAGCCAAATATATTTACTTTTAGTAGCAATCTCCTGTCATATACAAAGTCACGACTCTAGGGGTAAACATTTTAGCCTGTGGGTAAGATGTAAAGCAGTGGTATGTTATAGTGACAACTCACTGTCATAGCACTGGGACATGCTCCTCTATCTGCTACAAATTGAATCAACAAAATATATATGATTTTGTCAGATTTAAATGTATGCTCCTGTTAGTAAAATAAAAGTATGGGAAAACTTTACGGAGTAGATTTAATAGAAATGTTTTCCTGAGTTATCTGCCTTCTTTATTTTTATGTTATGCTTTAAGTCTATGGTCAATGTATAGAGCTATGATTGATGTGCTTTTCCAATTCTGTTCAGATCAGACAGGTTAATTTTCTTCTTTTAAATCTTCTTGAATTTTGTCTAACACTTTTTGTTCCAATTTCTTACTAGATTATACTCCCTTCCCTAACTGCTTCATGATTACTTATACACAAACAATATTATGATATTGACACATTGAATTCATTTTAGGTGATGATTTTGGTCATAAACATGAGCAGGTTGTGAAGTGTTTCAGCCATCCCAGGGCATGGCTGTGAGTCCCTTGTCTAATGTTTCAAAAAAATCTTGAATTTGTGATGATGCTGTGATGGTCCCTCAGATATTCTTACACACATCTTTGCCCCTTGTTCCCTCTAACTTTCCTCTTCTGATAAAAAAGCAAACACTGCCAAGCTCAAATGGAATTACATTTGGATGCAAGTGTCACTATGCAATGGTTGCCAATAAAAGTACACAAGGAATTTCATTATGGTGAATTAAAGGCAAACAGACTTCGGAGAAATGAGCACGAACATGAAAATGGCGCATGGTACGCGGATCTCACTGGAAAGTCATTCGGTACACAATGTTTTCACTAGAAAAATCCATTAGCTTTAGCTAGAAATTGAAATTACTTTGTAGGAAATCAGAATAAAATATGTGAAAACATTATATTCTGTGCAAGATTAATACCACGCCTGGTGTTGAAAGGTTTGTGGTCTTGCTTCGACGATGCTAAAAGGTCAGAAACCACAAAGATGCATATGTGTTGTCGTTTGCACAGTTACTAATTTTTCTCATTATTTCCATAATGCGATGTGCTGTTTCAACAGAGAAACCCTCTGGAGAGTGGCTTGCACTGTTTTCAGGCAGCTCTTTTGCTTTCATGTTTTGGCCTTGGCCAGGGAATTCAGACAGACTTTTCAGTTATTTTCGACAAGAATGTATTCATTTATTGTTTTAAATAATAATAAATAGATTTTAAAATTACTGTACATTACTGCACTTTAAACGCCATGAGGTCAAGGACTCTAAAGTCTGGACATCATTGTATACCCTACATCTTGCACAAGGTTTAGAAAAAATGGCATGGACACCTATTTTTTGAATCAATAAATGAATACATAAAAGAATTCCAAACTCTAGTCCAAGGTTTTAGATTAATAATGTATTAAAATGCGTAAAATTTATAGACAAAACTCTTCTTATTTAGAAGTTTATTCTTTAGTTGGAGAGATAAAATATATGCACATAAAAGCTTAAGGAAAAATAATAAGGGTTTTGAAGTACTTACTATGTGAAAAATTTAGCATAAATCTTACATCCATTTATTTAACACATTTTATACGTTGCATTATTTATATATAGTGCTGATTGGTAGAATTCATATGTGAACGGAACTATAAAAATTTTGAGGATAAGCACTAGAAACACAGAATAAATAGAGTGTTAACATGCAAAACACAGAAATACTTAAATTGACTAGGTGAAAGAAAAGATTTCTGGTTCCATGTACACTGATTATTGAGGGATGAGTATGACATTATTATGCCAGAATCAATAAATATTTTAAATAGGGAGAAAACTATAATTATATATCTTTGTGTTCAACAGGAGTAGCAGTACTGATAAAGTAGAAGTTTGTTATACCTTTTTTATAGTCTTTTAAAGTTGTTTATAAATAAAATCTACTCTTAGTTAATTAATGGTTGATGTTCATTGTAGTGTTTTCAAATTTTTGACCTCTGAATTGCCTTGTACATATGGAGAAATAAAGCTTGCCTAGCATAATTTCTTGAGTGGAGAATGAATGATCTGGATAGATTTGTTGACAATATGTCTGTACTTATTTTATTAATTCTTTAATCTTCATGAAGAAAAATATAAAAGTCATATTCTAGTATTTTATACCATGGAAAAAATGTCTTATCCTTTTCCTAAGGAAAAATACATCATGACACAAAAGTAAAGTTAATTAAATTACTTACTTTATTAATTAACTGTCTATTATTTCTATGGGTTGAAGTAAATTTGATACTCAATGCTATTTAATCTAATTCTAAAAGCTTGAATGAGTAATGATTTTTTCATGTAAGGTTAGTTGAAATAAATTATCACTGATTTTCAGATTTAATATTAATTAGCTATTGCATATTCTTAATGGGAAATAAGTGTTTAAAAAGCCCTTTTTGGTTGCGAAAAGACCACGCCCATTGTAGACTTCTTAGAATACATCACATCTGGCCTCCTTTTTAGAGTGGGGAATTCAACTCATAAGTGGCTGGACATTGATTCTGAACATTTTGAACATTATTTGCCTGTCTTCACTCATACTGGTTGCTGTTCTTTGATAAGTAATCACCATGTTTAGCATGCACTTGAACTATTGTTACTTAGGGTGCTTGACTATTTACAAGTCTCACTAGGATTCTAGGTATTCATTAGTCTCGTGGTGTGTATTTGCTGATGGTCCTATTATCTTTGTTGGTTCAGTTACACAGTACCATCCAAGATGCTGCAACACATTATACACAGGCTATGGGTTGTGGGAGCTACAGATTTCAGTTATTATTTAGGCTCAGAAACTTAGAATCTCTGCAAGGTTGGACATGATCCTTAGTCTTGTTTTAAGACCGTCTTGTTTTAAAAGTTAAACCCAAATTCTTAAAATATAGAATAGGGGTGCTAGTAGTGCTCACAGAATTGTAGTAAAGATCAGCTGGGAAAGAAGAGCCTATTAAACAGAGCCTGGTATTTAATAAGTATCAGCTGCCTTCAATTAGGAATCTGTGTTGTCATGATTAGAAGATTGCTGGTTTATTTTACAGATCTGTAAGTATAGCCAAAATATGTCAAAATAACCACCAGAAAGAATCATATACCGTCCCTTGAACATTTCATCCCTAGAATCTAGCCAGATTAGCATGTCTATACTGGCAATACTGTTAACACAGATTGTGCTCAAACCCCTCATTGACTTTTCAGCACCTGTAAATTACTGGAGATTTAGGAAGAAGTCTGGGGTTATGGCTTAGTTAAGCTGAGTGGCCAGAAAGTGTGAGATGCTGGATGCCTCCTCCAGTTCATTTCTCCAGCGGCCGCACCAGGCGTATCCATAGCTCCGCTCCCGGGAGCTCGTCTCCGGCGTGGGGTGTGTGCGCACCCCTGGCCGGGCGGAGCCTGGAGCCTGCTCATTAGCAGCGCGGGCAGCTCGTGCGCCCGCAGGAGGGAGGCGGAAGCACAGCCCTGAGCTGCCAGCAGGAGGAGGGAGCGCGGCGGCTGCAGGCAGGGGAGGGAGAGGAAAGAACGGAGGGACGGTTCCCGGACAGAGCGGGAGGAATCGGGGAGCGGCCAGTCCAGGGGGAGCTGCTCCGCTGCGCTGCGCTCGTTATTCACAGGACGCGGCGGCGCTTCCCGGGGCCGCTTCCCTGTCCCCTGGGTGGAGGCTGCCATCTAAACCTGACTCCAGGTGAGTTCCCCAAAGAGGCAAAGCGAGGGGTCTCGAACCAGAGACTTGGAACTGGCGAGGCTGCTCGGCTCCCCAAGCGCTGCTGCCTTGACATTTCCCGATTCACGGGAGGTTTTGGGGGCGGCTGCACAGGCTGGAGGGGCGGATGGGCGGTTGCGATCCTCAGCCGGCGTGGGGGCGTTCGGGAGGAATTAGCTTCAGTGAACGGGGTTTTAGGAGATGTCCGCAAGGCACGCGCTATGTACGCGTTTCTAGACGAGCTTTTGAGACAGAAATTTGGCTTCCCGGATGCCCGTTTTGGCCTTCTGTCCTTCCTTTTGCTTGCCTCATGCCCAATTTTCCAAGCCGAGGAAAGGACTGGAAGGGCGTGGAAGTAGGAGGTCTGGGCACAGCATTCGGCAGGGCAGCCCTGGTCTCCAAGTTTGGGGGTGGGGGGTGGGACTCTTTTCCTTTCAGCCTAATTTACCAGGGGAAAACCCGCAGAGCACCTTGAGGTGCCTTTGCTCCGCACCCTCCATAAGCTTATTAGAGGGAACTTGAGGCTCGCTAGACAACCTGTGACAGGTGACGGCAATTTAGCTTAAAAGCCATGTTGGTTCACTTCGTCTCCTCTTTATCCTTTGTTGCAAAATTGATACCTTTTTGGATTTCTTTAACAGCACAAAGTTTAAGTGGCCGGCTGACAGGAAATATTTCTTTTGAAAATGCTATGAGAAAAGTGATGAGTTAACGTTGAGAGAAAGGCAACTTTATTTTCTCGGAAGAACTTTGGGGAAAGAGATTGATAGGGAAATTCTGGGCATGAAATTATGGACATTTCCCACAGAACTTCCTTCATTTATTTATTTTTTTACATTTCCTTCATTTTTTTTTTAATCGTGTGTGTGTGTATCAGAGAGACAAAATTCGTTGGAGGTATTAGGACTTTATTTGGTTTAGAAGTTTCTTTCTTACTAATAGCACTAATTTGTGGTCTTCATGGTTATAAGAATTTACTAAGTGTTTTGCTTTTAGGTGTTTTGGGTCTGTTTTTTAAAAAAATTCAATACTTACTTTGTGGGCCTTGCTGAATACCTCTCAATAAAATCGGTGGGCATACAGTTAGTGACATGACCCCTGTGGATTTAATAGCAGGTAAGTATACAAATGATAAGTTTAGGAAATAAATGTCAGAATCAACATTTAGGTGTGAAATTGAAATATCTTTCAAATATTTACCAAACTCTCTTATAGGATCCAATGTCATTTTATGGTCAAGAGAGCTTAAAGGTTTCTCAGATTGAGATATATGTATCTACTTTGTTAATCCAAATGTAATGTTTTATTTTGTTCTTTAATGACTGTTTGAATTCAACAAATAAAACTTGCATATTTAATGTAAGGTTCTTTCACATATATTACTTCTCCAATTTTTAATATAAATTTAAGGAGAAAAGCAATATTCCATTTTGTAGATGAAGAGACTGTGTCACAGAAGTATTACTTTACCTAGATTTCTGTAATTATTATGTTATAAACTTAGAAATTACATATTATTCTGGAACATATAAAATATATGAATGTTATAAACCATAAGAATTCAGACCTATGCTATTTAACTTCAAGTTTAGTTCTTTACCCAAACAATTGCATGACTACATTGAGACTACTGAAGTAATTATATATGAACACGCTATACGAAAAAATACTTAAAACATTTCTTATTTTTGTCGTTTCTCTTTGATATAAAATATACTATAATTTAATGGAGTTATATTCCATATTTAGATGCTCCTAACTTCCAAATAACACCTAAACTCCTAAAAACTGACCTGTGTCCTTCTTAATAGAAGTGGCTTGACCGGGAGACCCAATTTTTACTAAGAATATTCTTGGGATAATTTATGTCTTATAATCAAGATAAAGACAGGCCACATTTAGTTGTATTTTTAAACCACTTAGTGTGAAGTTGCAACGCAGACATAACTTGCTTTCAGGCTACACTGCCAGCTTTGCAGTGAATAGTCTTTAAGATTCCGTGGAAACATTGGCAGATATAGCTAATGTCTATCTGATGTAGGATTTATGAGAAAAGGAGAGGTAGAAACTGAATGCTCTTATATTTCATATGTGACCACATTCATAAAACTTTATTGATAAGTACTTTGTTGTCTGACACGGGCTGATACAAATAGGCTTCTTCAAGAGTGGAGGAAGAAAACTAAATCCCTATAATACAGCCTTTTTCCTCCTTTTCTTTCTTAAGCGGTAATAGTTGATCCTAGCTTTTGTGTGTCTATGCATGCTCAATACAGTTAGGGGTATAAGGAGAAGTTAAGCAAGAATATTGAATGCTAGCTAGGAAAGTTTTTGGAGTCTCAAATACTTTGGAACGATTTTTCACATTATATACATAAAATTCCTAGTTACATTTGGGAACTAAGTATATTATACACAACTTTGCATCTGATTACAGGATTCCCTGTACATTTATAGCTCAGGTATTCTGGAAAGAGTCAAGATAATTAGTTTTATGGCTCTTGCCCGTGTGACCTGTTTCTTTCTGGTCCTGATATTAAAAGGATGACTTAAATTTTCTGGAATGTCAAAATTTTCTCTTCCCTTGGATCCTACAAAATACTTCAAGCAGTGTATGTGTGATACTCGCTGTCATTCCAACATTTCCAATCCTCCTGAGAATGCTAAACAATGCCCTAGATTTCTTCCTTTGTAATTCTTTCAGATAGAGGGTTAGCTGAGTTAGGAAGAAAGGAGAGAGGGAGAGAAGAAGAGAGATGACATTTTATCCCTCAGGAAAGAACAAGACCAATTGTATTCCTAATTTAGAAATATTATTCTACAAACATTCCTGAACAAGAGGGCTTTGCATATACATTAAAGCAGAATACCTAGTCAACTTCTAGTTATGCCATGTAGTGAAATGGAAGTAAGATGAGCAGGCCGAGATCATTTTTGTTGGAGAACTGAGACCACATGAAATAGGTAACAGAGTTACCCCAACTGGGGGGCAAGAGGACTTGAAAGTTTCCTCCATAAATTTGCAGTTAGTACAGGGCTGCTCCAGTGATCAGAGTCATGAATGCCCTAGAGTGTCTGTATAACCCTGTACACAGGCTGAGACAGCTCTAACGGCCCAGAAAAGCCTCTGGACAGAATCACTGCACCCTTGGACATTGTCCAACCGCATGTATGAGAATAGTGAGTGCTGAGGAGTTGTGGGTAGCTCGGTACAACTCTTGCTAAAGGAGTGTCATCAACATTCATTGCTGAAAGTGAATTTTTTCATTCACATATGTGATGCCTATTAGGTCATGATTTCTTGGATACCAATTTGTACAAGATATGAATTAATTTTTGAACATCCTTTCTTAAAAGTACCATGTTCATATAGTTGCTCATTTTAATATGAGTAGTTCAGATGGGACATAATAGAGTAAGGAAATGATTGAACATCCTAAGATCTAGTGTATATACCTTTGTTCATGATGAGATTCATCCCCTGTCCCCCTTTGTAGTGACACTGATGGCATAAGGAGTATTAGATGAAATTTAATGCAGAAAACAATGGGATATATGAATGGTAGATATGGTTGACAACCACCATTTTCACTGAAGTTGTTTCAAAGCAAAGAAATTTGGGATAAATTCATTTTATTTGCTCCTGAAGGGTAATTAGGAATAAGTAGGAATTGTGAAGAGGCTGTAGTGTTGACATTAAGAGAAGTTTTTGATTCTTAAAATAGGATATATTACACAAGAGTGAACAAACAGAAGATACTGAACAAATATTCTGTCATAAGTAAGTGATGGATTATTCGGACTTGTTGAACTATGTTTTTAAATGTATTATTTAAATATTTAAATATTATTAAAACCTTAAATAATATTTAAATATTATAAAAGTTGTAGAAAATTATGTTTTCAATACAAATATACACTTATAAGCTATATTGTACATATGGGAGTAAACAATGCAATTTTTTTTAACTGAGTGAAAAATTTAGTTTTTTAAAATTCCAAATGGAGCTAACAGCTTAGTGTGATACATATTTTGAATTTCAAAATTTGTAACCAAATAGGACAAATGTGTTGAACTGTACTTTTCTTGAAGAACCGTGATAAGAATGAGCGGTGAAAAAATTACAGCATACTTACCAGGGATCAAATACTTGCTTAGGGTTAATAAGAAAAATCTCAGCAAACGCTAGAAATGAGGTACACGATCTATCAGAGACCCATGATTAAAGTGGTATCTTGTTAGGTATATGAGCTTGAAAAGAAACGGCATAGCTTCACTTTACCCCAGTTGCTTCTTTTGTAAAACGGGGAGACTAAGAGTGTGGTAACTCAAAATCCTTTGTTAATGATTTTCTTCTTAGAACAGTGCCAGGTCCAATTAGGATTAGATTGCTATTTTTATTATTGATATTTGCCCTAGTTCTGCCTTTTATTGACTGTGTGAAATTGGTGAAGATCCCTTTCTGAAGCTTTGTTTCTTACCTACAAGCTGGGAATAGAATACTTGCTATGAAGAGTGGTTGTTAGTACATTAGAAAGGCTGGATATTTGTTGATATAAGGGGCTCAGCGCATGGTAGAAATTTGATAGCATTTTTTTCTTGCCCTCCCATGTATTACTGTGGAGACATCCCACATATTATGTCCAAGTTTTTATTTTCCCCTCAAATGCAATGTCAAGCACAAAACATTCCCATCTCCCAATTCTCTTCTGATGTTCTACAACCATTAAAGTATAGAAAACTAGAATGAGTGTTTTTATAACTTTTGCTGTACTTAAGCATGTGGAGAGAAGAGCGCTAGATCACAGGACACACTTTGATAGGAAAAGGGAAATATTTACACTGCAAACAACTTTCTCCTCATGCTTAACAGTTTTATGCTGTCATTCTGTCAGCACCAAGTGAGATTTTTCTATTTAAATAGTTTTCTATTTGTGGTATGATAATTCATGTATGGACTTCATGTAACTAACATAAATATAATGGATGGTTGAGAAGTGGTTTATTTTTACCAAGAGGAAAAAATGTGTACACGATTTTTTAAAATATTGCTTTGAAAATATTTAAAATTAATTTTGATTCAGTTGGTGGAAGATAGCGTCACAAATTCACTGCTAGTGGTATTCTTGAGAAGTAATGTTTGAATTTTCTAGGTATTGTCCCCAGACTGGCTTAAAAGAATTTAATTTTAGATGTAAATTTTCTGCTTAACATGGAAGATTTTCCCTGAAAATATTAGCTTCATCAGATACATAGTTGCTTAGGGGTAGCTGCATGGAATTATGGGAAGAGTGAAATAGAAAAAAATTTTCATGTCTAAGTTATACATACTGGTGTAATCATATGGATTGGATGATAATGATAATTACAGCAATAATGTGATTGAAAGGGTAAGCAAGTAACATATACTACAGTTACTAATATAATCCTGTGATTGAGTTTACCACTTCGTTTCTCTTTCCTGGAAACCCTTAAGTTTGTCACTATTGCACTTTATTTCCTTTGCTTATTGTAGTGGTGTATTAGTTGTATTACTGCTGCTATAACAAATTACGACACATTTACATAACTTAACACATATTTATTGTCTTGCAGTTTCAAAGGTCAGAAGTCCAAAATCACTTTAATATGGCTAAGTCAATGTGTCTGCAGTGTGGGTTCCTTCTGGAGGTGCTGAGGGGAGAATCCATTCTCTTGCATTTTCTGCTTCTGGTGGCACCTGTCTTCATTGTCTTTTCCCCATTCCTCCATTTTCAAGGTGCGTTGCTTTTATTTCTGTTTCTGTCTCCGCGCTGTCTCCTCCTTTAACTTTGAGTCCTTCTCTCCACTTCATCTAAGGACTCCTGTGATTACTTTGGACTCACGTGGATGATCTGGGATAATCACCTTGTCTCCAGATCCTTAAATGAATCGTATCTACAAGTCCTTTGGCTGTGTAAGGCAGCACATTCCCAGGGCCGGGAGATTAGGTGAAGAACATCTTTTGGGACTATTATGCAGCCTATCACAAGTGGTAATATCACTTTTATGCCTTGAGACCCTGAAATTAATGTACTTGCTTACGCATGGAAAAACAATGTATCTGTGGGGGTAACAGTTTATTTTTGAACCATTAGAAGGTATTGATGGGGAAGTTTTCATCTGACAACAGATACTGATAAATTAAATACCCTTAGATTTGTCAAAACTAGCTTTAGTAAAATATAAGTAAAAGTATTTGCACTGCTAGGGTCAAAAATATTAATTAAACCCATTATTTATCAAGGCCAAGTCCTGGATTAGTTAGGTTTAAATTAACCTAGAACATTATCTTCCATAGTGCTTAATTGTGAAGCTTAGTTCTTGTTGACAAAAGCTCATCCATATAAGAAAGCATCGAAAGGTTGGTGTTTTTTTAACCTTTGCAGAATATAACTTTTCAAAGGGATGTTAGACAGTAGTTCCATCACAATTGATGCAGTTCACAGACATTCTTTGTGAATATTTTATCTCATGAGTTATATCTATGACACTAATCATAGACTTCTAGAAGAAATTTAGCAATGGTCATGTCAGCCTTTCAAATCTTTCTGTAACCTAGAAGAGGATCATTGCATAAGATAGATTCATTTTCCCCTTTATTCCATTGTTGCCAGAGAGAACTTGAAATGCCCTGTTCAAATTAATTTAATGCAAATGAATTCTTGCTGCCTCACAAGTAGTTTGTCCTTCATTTTTCTTAAAATTAGATTGAAAATGGATGTGACCTGCTTTACTGGTTGTTGTGCAGGAAGCGTTGTCCTTCCTGAAAGCTCCCTCAGTTGTCAAAATGAAGCCATTAAGAGTAAAGTAAATTATATTATCTGATCATAGTATCACAATTGACCTTAAAACAATAAATTTTATAATCAGTGCAAATTGCTGAATAGTGTTTGCAGTTGTAGAAATTTCAAAGGAAACCCTGGTTGAGATACAAAGCTGCTATAATCATTTTTAAAATCTTTGTTTTTCTTTTACTTTGGAACAGTAGTGCAGTAAGTACTTTTGCCTTATTGTTCTCTCTGCCTTCCAGAAACCCTCATTCAAATATTCTAAGTTTTTAAGTCTTTTTCATTTCTTTTAATATTGTAACATTTAACAATGTCAAAGAAAGTATAATTTTTCTGGAAATCAAGCTAAAAATAAAGAGAAGCCGATGTAAATGAACATCAAATTAACAAGATTGATTAGGAAAAGTAATTTTTGAAAAGGGCCCAAAATCCCTTTGCACATAAATGCAAAAGAATTTAGTGAAAGAAGGTGAAACTGGAGTAAAGAACTCTACGGATGCGTAAGTAACTCTTAATAAGAATGAGTAACGTACATGCATATCTTTAGCTCCCAGTTTCAGAGATACAGTAGTTGTACAACAAATGGTCCTTTCCTGCTCTTAAGGAAGCCTCTCCTCCTCCAGCCATGCCATTCCTCAGAGCAAGCTCTTCCACTGAGTTTTCAGCAACCATAAGTAAGAAGGATGGTACGATAGGCTGCGTGTACATATGGCCCTCATTAGCAGGCCAACTGTTCCTTTTGCCCACCCACATCACTGGGGACATATGGCGTTACTTTGACTGTTGAAACAAGTGTGTGTGGACATATCTTGGTATGAGTAAAAGACTGTTGATTGTCTTTCTCTTGTCGCTCGTGCAACCGTCTCCTTGTGGAGATCGTATTATCCATAACACTAGATTTGAGGATGATAAATGACGTTGTTATTATTAACTGAATTTGCCTCTCTAGTTTGATCACAAAACCAGCGAATGTTTGCTTATGGAACATGTAAAGCTTATAGAAGACGGAAAGCTTACAGAAAGAAATGATGGCTTTTCTAAGCATAAGAGTCAGGTCTTTTTCAATCAAAAACTAACTCATTCAAAAATTCAAGAGTTCTGTAAAACCAGAACAGCAGAGGTTTCAGAAATGCTATTGAGATCATTTATTATAAAATAGCCATTAATGAAATGTAATAGTGAGTCTGTTGTTGTGACTATGTGGAGAAATGAATGAGAAAATATAAGATAGGCTGGAATGAAGAGAGTCATCGGATCCCAGCATAATTCATTTTGTATAGTTCACAGTATTGTAACTTTAAAAAATTATGAATTTTTTCAGTACTGTGAATTCTGAATTTGCAATATGAGGCTTTTCAATCCTTGCAACAAGTGTGTATTTTTCAGTGGTTCTAGAATTATCGGGGCTTTCGAGCTGCTTCTGATAAGAAGGCAAGGCTAGAGGACTTGTGTTGAGGTGGCATTTGCACAGGACTTTAGATAACATACATCGATGATGTAGAGAGAAGAGCGGGTGATGTTGCTGTGGATTATAGGGGAAAGGCACCTTTTGCTCCCTCTGCTGACCTCTTTGTGTATTCAGCTGTGTAGCATATTTCTTGTATAATTACATAGTAATTTCACACACTACATTAAGAAAATCTGAACAATTTTTACTAAACTCATGTTTTCTAAATATTAAGTAAATAAAACCAATATTTGGCTAGGTAACATTTATAAAAACAGGATTTCTAGATAGATGATGATAAATTTTCATCTATATCTATAGAGCTGATAAATTTTCAAAACCCTTTGAATATCACTTGTACTACAAAGTCTCGTTTCAGTTTCAGTGCCATGGCACATTGATTAATCACCACTAAAGCGGTACATGAAATATTTGGCAATATAGGTATTTGGTAATGGTGATTGATGCACAGAATACGGCACCATTATTATGCACTGGCCTTGAGAACTTTAGTTTTCATCTTCGATCACCTGATAGAGAACAAACTAACAGCTTTTTTCTTTCACTTTGCTGGAGAATAAACTAACAACTTCAAATTATCTGATCCATCCAAAAACTTATTTCCGTGAAACTCACTGATTTATTTATTATTTCGTGGGGATCACTATTATTTGCTGTAGTAAAATATCAAATGATCGATGTTTTATACCAACATGGCAGCTCACATGGTAGGCAACAGAATGAAAACAAACAGGTTTACTACCAAGAATTATACTATATTGCTTTTATTGACAGAAAAAGCATACAGATAATTTTATTCAGAGATTTTATGTGAATTATTTTGATAAGTGTACACATATATTTATAACTGACCTTTCTTTGTCAAGTGTGTGCCCACACACGTATTCATACTAAATCAATCTTAGAGATCTTATCCAAAGATTGAATTTCTTAAAGTGACTGTTCCAAATATGTATAATTTATGGCAAAAAAGTCACAAAATGGCAATACAAGGAGGCATAAAACTGAAGATAAAGGGGGAGATGATGGTTAAAAACACCTGTAAATGAATAATTGATTTTGATTTAAATTCTTTTTAGTTCTTAGCTGATGAAATGAATATAAATGAAATTATTATGCAAAACACCTCTATTTGTTGTATATGCATGTACATATATGTGTTACAAATACAAAACTGATAGGATATTATTTAACATATATTCACACTCATAATGTGCATATATGTACAAAATGAAAATGAGTGCTTGTTTTATATGTATGTATACACACACATACACATATTGCATACTTTCATTTTTTAAAATTTTACTTTAAGTTCTGGGATACATGTGCTGAACATGCAGGTTTGTTACATAGGTATACTTGTGCCATGGTAATTTGCTGCACCCATCAACCCGTCATCTAGGTTTTAAGCTCCACATGCATTAGCTATTTGTCCTAATGCTCTCCCTCCCCTTTCCCCACACCCACCTACAGACCCCAGTGTGTGATGTTCCTCTCCCTGTGTCAACATGTTCTCATTGTTCAGCACCCACTTATGAGTGAGAACATGCAGTGTTTGGTTTTCTGTTCCTGTGTTAGTTTGCTGAGGATGATGGTTTCCAGCTTCATCCATATCCCCGCAAAGGACGTGAACTCATCCTTTTTTATGGCTGTGTAGTATTCCATGGTGAATATGTGCCACATTTTCTTCATCCAGTGTATCATTGATGGGCATTATGTTGGTTCCAAGTCTTTGCTATTGTAAATAGTCCCATGATAAACATATATGTACATGTGTCTTTAGAGTAGAATGATGTATAATCCTTTGGTATATACCCAGTAATGGGATTGCTGGGTCAAATGGTATTTCTGGTTTTATATCCTTGAGGAATCACCACATTGTATTCCACAATGGTTGAACTATTTTACAAGCCCACCAACAGTGTAAAAGTGTTCCTATTTCTCTGCATCTTCTCCAGCATCTGCTGTTTCCAGAATTTTTAATGATCACCATTCTAACTGGTGTGAGATGGTATGTCATTGTGGTTTTGATTTGCATTTCTCTAATGAACAGTGATAATGAGCTTTTTTCATATGTTTATTGGCCATATACATATCTTCTTTTGAGGAGTGTCTGTTCATATCCTTTGCCCACTTTTTGATGAGGTTGTTTGTTTTTTTTTTCTTGTAAATTTGTTTAAGTTCCTTCTAGATTCTGGATATTAGACCTTTGTCAGATGGATAGATTGCAAAAATTTTCTCATATTTTGTAGGTTGCCTGTTCACTCTTGTGATAGTTTATTTTACTGAGCAGAAGCTCTTTAGTTTGATTAGATTCCATCTGTCAATTTTGGCTGTTGTTTCAAGTGCTGTTGGTGATTTAGTCATGAAGTCTTTGCCCACACCTATGTCCTGAATCATATTGCCTAGGTTTTCTTCTAGGGTTTTTATAGTTTTAGGTTTTACATTTATGTTTTTAATCCACCTTGAGTTAATTCTTTTATAAGGTATAATGAAGGGGTCTAGTTTCTCTTTTCTGCATATGGCTACCCAGTTTTCCCAGCGCCATTAATTACATAGGGAATCCTTTCCCCATTGCTTGCTTTTGTCAGGTTTGTTGAAGATCAGATTGTTGTAGATGTGTGGTGTTATTTCTGAGGCCTCTATTCTGTTTCATTGGTCTATATATCTGTTTTGGTATTAGCACCATGCTGTTTTGGTTACTTTAGCTTTGTAATATAGTTTGAAGTCAGGCAGCGTCATGCCTCCAGCTTTGTTCTTTTTGCTTAGGTTAGCCTTGGCTCCACAGGCTCTTTTTTGCTTCCATATGAAATTTAACATAGTTTTTTTCTAGTTCTGTGAAGAAAGTCAATGGTAGCTTGATGGGAATAGCATTGAATCTATAAATTACTTTGGGCAATATGGCCATTTTCATGATATTGAGTCTTCCTATCCATGAGGATGGAGTGTTTCTCTATATGTTTGTGTCCTGTCATTTCCTTGAGCTCTGGTTTGTAGTTTTCTTTGAAGAGGTCCTTCACATCCCTTGTAGGTTGTATTCCTAGGTATTTTGTTTTCTTTATAGCAATTGTGAATGGGAGTTTACTAATGATTTGGCTCTCTGCTTGTCTGTTATTGGTATATAAGAATGATTGTGATTTTTGCACATTAATTTTATATCCTGAGACTTTGCCAAAGTTGCTTATCAGGTTAAGGAATTTTTGGGCTGAGGTGGTGGCGTTTTGTAAATATACAATCATGTCATCTGCAGACAGAGACAATTTGATTTCCTCTCTTCCTATTTGCATGCTTTTATTTCTTTCTCTTACTCGATTGCCCTGGCCAGAACTTCCAATACTATGTTGATAAGAGTGGGGAGAGAGGGCATCCTACTCTTGGGCCAGTTTTCAAAGGTAATGCTTCCAGCTTTCGGCCATTTAGCATGATATTAGTTATGCATTTGTCATAAATAGCTCTTATTTTTGTGAGATATGTTCCATCAATACCTAGTTTATTGAGAGTTTTTAGTATGAGTGGTGTTGAATTTTATTGAAGGCCTTTTCTGCATCTATTGAGATAATCATGTGGTTTTTGTCATTGGTTCTGTTTATGTGATGGATTATGTTTATTGATTTGCATATGTTGAACCAGCCTTTCATGCCAGGCATGAAGCCAACTTGATCGTGGTGGATAAGTTTTTGATGTGCTGCTGGATTCTCTTGCCAGTATTTTATTCAGGATTTTCGCATCGATGTTCATCAGTGATATTGGCCTGAAATTTTCTTTTTCTATTGGGTCTCCGCCAGGTTTTGGAATCAGAGTGATGCTGGCCTCATAAAATGATTTAGGGAGGAGTCTTTCTTTTTCTATTGTTCAGAATAGTTTCAGAAGGAATGGTACCAGCTCCTCTTTGTACCTCTGGTAGAACTCGGCTGTGAAGACATCTGGTCCTGGGCTTTTTTTGGTTGGTAGGCTAGTAATTACTGAGTCAATTTCAGAACTTGTTATTGGTCTATTCAGGGATTTGACTTCTTCCTGCTTTAGTCTTGGGAGGGTGTATGTGTCCAGGACTTTATCCATTTCTTCTAGATTTTCTAGTTTATTTGTGTAGAGGTGTTTACAGTATTCTCTAATAATAGTTTGTATTTCTGTGGGATCAGTGGTGATATCCCCTTTATCGTTTTTTAATGTGTCTATTTGATCTTTCTCTCTTTTCTTCCTTGTTAGTCTGGCTACCGGTCTATCTATTTTGTTAATCTTTTCAAAAAACCCACTCCTAGATTCATTGATTTTTTTTTGAAGGTTTTTTTGTGTTTCTCTCCCATTCGGTTCTGCTGTGATCTTAGTTATTTCTTGTTTTATACTAGGTTTTTAATGTGTTTTCCATTGCTTCTTTTGATTGTGATGTTAGGGTGTCTATTTTAGATCTTTCCCACTTTCTAATGTGGACATTTAATGCTGTAAATTTCCCTCTAAACACTGTTTTAACTGTATCCCAGAAATTCTGATATGTTGTGTCTTTGTTCTCATTGGTTTCAAAGAACTTATTTATTTCTGCCTTAATTTTGCTATTTACCCAGTAGTCATTCATAAGCAGGTTGTTCAGTTTCCATGTAGTTGTGCAGTTTTGAGTGAGCTTCTTAATTCTGAGTTCTAATTTGATTACACTGTGGTGTGAGAGATTGTTTGTTATGATTTTCATTCTTTTGCATTTGCTGAGGAGTGTTTTACTTCCAATTATGTGGTTGATTTTAGAATAAGTGCTATGTGGTGCTGAGAAGAATGTATATTCTGTTGATTTGGGGTGGAGAGTTCTGTAGGTATCTATTAGGTCCACTTGGACCAGAGCTGAGTTCAAGTCTGAATATCCTTGTTAATTTCCTTTCTTGTTGATCTGTCTAATATTGATAGTGGGTTGTTAAAGTTTCCCACTATTATTGTGTGGGAGTCTAAGTCTCCTTGTAGGTCTCTAGGAACTCGTTTTATGAATCCTGGTGCTCCTGTATTTGGCATATATATATATTTAGGATACTTAGCTCTTCTTGTTGCATTGATCCCTTTACTACTATGTAATGCCCTTCTTTGTCCTTTTTTATCCTTGTTGGTTTAAAGTCTGTTTTATTAGAGACTAGGATTGCAACTCCTGCTTTTTTTTTCTTTCTTTCCATTTGCTTGGTAAATATTCCTCCATCCCTTTATTTTGAGCCTATGTGTGACCTTGCAAGTGAGATGTGTCTCCTGAATACAGCACACCTGTGGGTATTGACTCTTTATCCAATTTGCCAGTGTATGTCTTTTAATTGGGGCATTTAGCTCATTTATATTTACCGTTAATATTGTTATGTGTGAATTTGGTCCTGTCATCATGATGTTAGCTGGTTATTCTGCACATTAGTTGAAGCAGTTTCTTCCTAGTTTCATTGGTTTATATATTTTGGTGTGTTTTTGCAGAGGCTGGTACTGGTTTTTCCTTTCCATGTTTAGTGCTTCCTTTAGGAGCTCTTGGAAGGCAGGTCTGATGGTGACTAAATCTGTCAGCATCTGCTTGTCTGTAAAGGATTTTATTTCTCATTCACTTATGAAGCTTAGTTTGGCTGGTTATGAAATTCCATATGTACATCATGGAAACGAGTGCATGTGATACACACACACACACACGCACACACATTGCATACTTTCATTTTTGTGTCCATTTCTTTTCTGATTTTATCAGCAGCCAACTAAAGAAAATAGAAAAAAAAATTGGTAATTCGATCTTTCATGTTCTGCATCTTCCAGCTTCACAACTTATAGTTTTCTATTTTTATTGTTATTGTGATCAGAATGAAAATGTATACAATAGAATCAGAATCAGGTCAGAATCAACAAAAATACTATAATGTTTGTACATGCTTTCGATGCAGTTTGTCTCTGCAAAGGGTGTGTGTGTTTCTATGCACATGTGCATGTACACAAGTGTGTAAATAAGTGTTTTATTCATGATGGAGAAAGGCTGGTCAAAATGATTCTGAATGAGATAGCACCACTACAGCAGATAATTAGGTCTCTAGCAATAAAACAAGTCATTAAACATGTTTCTAAGCATCTACTCAGTATCTGGCACAATGTTAAGTAGTGTAAATATAATCATTAGCAAAATTCAGCTTCTACCCTCAATGGTATATGTGTAGAACAAATTGGTAAAGCTGGAGTACATTTCAGGACCAAAAACAGTTTCTGTGTAGTTCCCACTTCATCAAGACCATGTTGTATACCTCTCATACACTTAAGCCATAGGGAAGCAATTATTCCATCCATCCTTTTACAGGGTAGTGGTGGGGAAGAAGAGCTGACTGTCATGCTTGAATTCACATAATTTCATAATTAAATAATTTCATGTTACATAATCTCGATAAACCTAAAATCCAATATATGATAAAGATAGTGTTTCAAATCAGTGGATAAGTGATAAACAGTTCATAAAATGGTGTTCAGATAATTGGCTATATGTATTTTATAGTTGCACAAAGGTATAATATGTCATTAATAAATATTAATTCCATAGTGGATGTCAAATACACTTTTCCAAAATATAAAGAAAAAATACCATAGACAAATATCACTTGCAACATTACGGTTAAAATTAAATATCCAAACATAGCCCTAACCAATAACAGAAAATTTAAAAAAAAATTTATGGATTGGAATTTGTTAAAATATAAAACTTTTCTTTTTCAGAGGATACAATGAATATGTGTAAAAAGCAAATATCAAATCAGCAACAAGTGCTTGCAGTTCACTTGACATATTTAAAATATGAGTAGTTCCAACAAATCATAAATAAATGATTAGTAGTCCAATAAAAAAAAGACAAAGTACATTGACAGGAAACTGTATGAAACTCATGAACACTAAATGTCTTAGATTCTCTATTGTTAAACAAAATGCAAAAACAATAGAGAACATTATGAATATGGAGTTAATATTTAACAAAATTATTTTATCCATGTTATAAGTAAATATTTACATCCAAAAACCCTTGTTTTCTCTGAAAGTTGTCACTTATGAGTCTATTTTGAAAATGTTTAAAGAATAGTAATTAATTAACTTTAATAAATAGGTACTCCTATTGAGGGAAAACAGACATTTCCATAATTTTTCTTCTGTTTCTAATCTAGTAGATGGTAGGAAAATAATGACAATTGCATATTCATACCTGGAGAATATGCATTCCATTTCTTTTAAACTTTTGCATTCTCAAAACTATATTGATACCTCAAAGCATACCCTTTGCTGTTGAAAACAGCCTTTCAAGTATAAAGACACACACATCACTTTCCTTAAATCTTATATAAGGCAAGGGCCTAGATTCCTATCAGAAAATGTATTTCAAGAATGCTTTTTTAGTAGTTCCTGTGGCCTTATCTTATAGAGGAAGGTTTTTTTTTAAACATACACACAGTATTTGATGCACATTTTTATTGGAAAGAGCTTTTATTTCCTTAAATGTTTTGTTGTCTAAGTGTGAAAAGTATCCTGCAGTGGAATTTAGTGGCACAGATGCTTATTGTGATAGATGAGATGAACTTGCTTCCCTAAGCATGCATGGTCATGAAATGCATCTGGCTTCTGTACGTAAAAGTCAGTTATGTTCCCAAATGTGTCTCTGCATTTACACAGACGTTTAGGGGCAGACACCCTACTGTTCCCTCAAAAGGCGGCTCTGCTTAATTATGAAGTTCAAGTTAGACCAGAAGTTGGAAAATACTAAATTCCACATTGCAGACAGAGCCTGAGCAGGTGATGTCACCACTGCATTCTAAGGTGGCAAGTCCTCAGAGAAGTCACTTATCACCTTACCATGGAGAAAAATAACCGTGTCCAGAACACAAGAGGATGCTTTTAGGTAGCGTACAATCAAGTGTGCAAACCTGTGCAATACATACCAGATGAAATCCAGTTCAGAGGCTCAGGAAAACAAACAAATGAGGATATGCTTTAAAAAATAGGACTTAATATAAACAGTCGTGAGAGTAAAACTATTGCTAAGCACATAGGAAACATAAACCAGGCTTTCAGGAAGGAGTTTGGCACATGTGTGCACTGGTAGGAGGTGTAATGTGCAGAAATCCGGCCTTTTGTGGCATAGCAACTAAAGTTCCTTTTCTATTGTCCAGACAACCTTAAATATTCCTTTATGCAGTACTATTTTAAAAAGGCCATCTACTGTGCACAATGTGTTAGCATCAAGGACATGAAATTTATCTGGAATATACCAAAACTTTAATCAATAGACTAGGACCAAAGCTTTTAAAAACAGGTTTTCGTAGATAAATCATTATAAGTTATTATTTCCTCGCCATAGGTAAGGCATGATAGATAACTTTACTTTTTCTCAGTCACTTAGTGTGTAGGTAGAATAATGACCCTTAGCAGGATGACCTTTTGAATGTGTTGTTAGGCAGCATGGAAGCATTATGGTTAGAGGTGGAATTAAGATTGCTAATCACCTCACCTTAAACTGGAGCGATTATCCTGAATTATCTAGGTGGGCCCACTGTAGTCACAAAGAACCTTCAGACAGGAAGGCGGAGAGACCAGAGTGAGCAGAAGAGCTTGGGTAAACTGGAGCCGAGGCTGAAGTGATGTGCTGTGTCCAAGATGTGCAGAGGCCAAGAGCTCAGGGATACATGTGACCCCTCAAACCTGGTGAATTCTCTCCTGGAATCTCTAGACAAAATATACACTTGATGATACCTTGATTTTAGCACACTAAGACCCATTTTGGACTTCTGACCCCCAGAAGTATAAAGAAAAAAAATGTGTTGTTTTAAGCCTCTGAGTTTATGTTAATTTACTGTAACAGCAGTAAGAAACTAACACAGTAAGACGGCTTTTATTTTTATGTGATGTATAGAATTAAATTGGATATGCTAGGAAATATTGGAAATTTATTGATTTATTTTTTTGTCTGAGCTGGAGTCTGGCTCTGTCGCCCAGGCTGGAGTGCAGTGGCGCGATCTCGGCTCACTGCATGCTCTGCCTCCCGGGTTCCCACCATTCTCCTGCCTCAGCCTCCCGAGTAGCTGGGACTACAGGCGCCGCCACCACGCCGGCTAATTTTCTGTATTTTTAGTAGAGACGGGGTTTCACCGTGGTCTCGAACTCCTGACCTCGTGATCCGCCCGCCTCGGCCTCCCAAAGTGCTGGGATTACAAGTGTGAGCCACCGCGCCCGGCCAGGAATTTATTTTCTTAATATAGTTCTTCATATTAGAATAATGAGAACCATCGAGTAATGAAGTGTTCTATTTTGTGAAGGATGATTATATAAACAGTACGAAGGTTAAAAACCGGGCGGGACCGGCTGGGCACAATGGCTCGTTCATGTAATCCCAGCACTTTGGGAGGCCGGGGCAGGTGGATCTCTTGAGCCCAGGAGTCTCAGATCAGCCTGGGCAACATGTGAAACCCCATCTCCACAAAAATACAAAAACCAGGCAGACGTGGTGGCGGCGCCTGTGGTCCCAGCCACTCAGGAGGCTGCGGTGGAAGGATCGGAGCCCGGCAGGTGCAGGCTGCGGTGGACCGTGATTATGCCACTGCGCTCCAGTCTGGGTGACAGAGTGAGACCTTGTCTCCATTAAATAAATAGATAAATAAATATATATATAAGTAAAAGAGGAGGGTGTCTTTTGAAGGCTATTAAAGTCGTCTAAGTGTCCTCTGATTATATGAGGCTGGAATGGTGCATGGAATGTTGTGTTGAATAACCTGATACAGTCTCTGAAACTATAGAAGCATTAGTAATTTTAGCCTGAGAGTGCTATAATCTGGGATAATTTGGTCCAATACTTCCAGAGAGGGTTGAAGTTTTGAGATAGCTGGAGTTATTTCAGTTGAAGACCTGAATATGAGGCAACTGGATACTCAATTACAATTCAATTTCTACTCTTTATATAAGGTAGAAATGGGTAACATGTGGGACACTGTGTTAAAAGTAATGCAGCCATAGTGTAGTGGTAGAAGCAGATGAAAAGTACTATCATAGTCGTATAGATGAGGTACTGGAAAGAAGCAGAGTTGAAAAATTGGAGATAAATGTCAGTTTTCCAGAGCCATGGGATGAAAACCAAACAGGATTACAACAGATTCAATTCACTCAAGATGTCTAACTTGGTAATAGGTCAGAAAACTCAATTTGTCGTATTTTCTTAAAAGTACACAAAAATGTTCCTTTTGATAAAACACGTGTAGTGCACCTTCGGATTTGATTTTTCTTTATGTTCTGTAAACTGCTCACAGTAAAACAGAAAAAAAGTCTGACAAATATGATGGTCCTTAAATCTTGTAGGAGTATGATGCTTCTCCAAAGAATAGAGGTTTTCCTAGGAAGGCCCTAAGCAAGGAATCAAGTTTCCTTTTGCAAGAAATAAAATTCTCAAAAGTTCCCTGCACCTTGGAAAGGCTCTGGTTGAAATTAATAGCACAACGTTATTTATTTAAATTTTAACTTTTAAGTTCAGGGGTACAAGTGTAGGTTTGTTACAGAGGTAAGCTTATGCCATGGGATTGGTTGTACAGTTTATTTCATCACCCAGATATTAAGCCTAATATCCATTAGTTGTTTTTCCTGATCCTCATAGCAAATATTACCCCCATAAAGTTTTATGGTTACTTTTTTCTTATCTTCTGATTAATGCCATTAGATTCACCAATTGAAATTATTTTTCAGTAGTTTAATTCCCTCTAGAAGGTTTAAAAAATGTTTCCGAATTTCCTAAGTCTTCTTTCTTTGTTAGTCTTCTAAAAAGCTATATTCAATAGAATTCATGTGCTTAGGTACAGTTTCACTAAAAGCGTATCTTCAACATTTGATCTGTTTAAAAGTTCTTAAGGTGTTAAGGAACATTAGGTATCAGAGTTTATGGCATTTGATTAATCTGAATAAATCTTGGCATCAAATTGAATTCAGCAAAAGTAACAGTGATAAATCAGAGAGCAATATTTGAAATGTCTCCAGGAAACATTTTAAAACAATTTTTAAGTTCACTAATTTGAGTCATTACACTTGGCCCTAATATGGTAGATTTTAAGTGAAGCTCAGTCGAACCTGGCAGATATCATATACAAACTTTTAATAGTCCTAACAATTCCTGTACCTCATTTGGATAAAGATTATTTCCAGAGCATCAGTGCTTTGACCAGAAAGGCATTTATTATTCTGTAACACTTTTCTTGAGAAATTAGCATGATTCATCATTTGAGTACGCTCTCTCAGATAAGATTCTAATATTTGGGTGTGAATAAAACTTCAGGGCATTGAAAACAGCTGGAAGATAGACAATAGGGTGATCATCCTCTCTTGTCATTCTCTATCAAGGTCCTCTTTAATTATTGGCCTAAACAGCTATAACTTTATGGTGAAAACAAACCGCTCGGATATAGCGTTAAAGGTTGAAATAATGAATTATACATAAATCGATTTAGTTCAGTTATATTCTGTTGAATTGGGAGAACATCGAATTTTTAAATTTCTCTGCATTTCTTGAAGTTAGGAATAAAAGCTGGGGTGGGGTCTCCTGAAATAATGAGGTCTAGAATAATTTCTGTTACATTTACTTTTTAGTAGGATAAGTCTACTAAAATCAATATGAATGGAACCTTCAATGTACCACTGAAGATAATTAATCTTTGAGAGGTTAAGTAACCATTACAAGGTAATTTACCTAATTAGCAACTAAACCAACCAAATTTTAGATTTCTTAACTTTAAGACTATTGCTCACATAGTCACGTAAAGTATATCTTCCACATAGTCACAGGCAATCACAAGCTAACACGAGCAGTTAGCACAAAATAGATGTTCCACATAGAATGCAGAACAAAAAAAGACACTTTAAAAATCCTTTTCCCTTTTCCAAATTCATATTTAAAAAGTTTCTTGTGGAATTTCCCAAATGCCAGCATGGCCACATATAATACAGATTGATACTCAGACCTCTAATGAGAAACAGTTAGAATTATGCTAAACAAGGAACATTCTATATTGATTTCACAAATTCTCCTCTTTCCACTTATAGTTTCTCATAAAATGTAACATGTTTGTCTCGTGTGGAGTCTGTATAGAAAAAGTGTGATAACTGAAGATATAGACACACAGGTGTATGTATGTCTGTGTGTTCCTGTGTATTATAGCCTTTCTTTAATGGTTTTCTCTTTATATATATATATATATATATATATATATATATATATATATATATATATACTTTAAGTTCTAGGACACATGTGCACAACGTGCAGGTTTGTTACATATGTATACATGTGCCATGTTGGTGTGCTGCACCCAGTAACTCATCATTTACATTAGGTATATCTCCAAATGCTGTCCCTCCCCCTCACCCCACCCCATGACAGGCCCCGGAGTGTGATGTTCCCCTTCCTGGGTCCATGTGTTCTCATTGTTCAATTCACACCTATGAGTGAGAACATGCAGCGTTTGGTTTTTTTTGTCCTTGTGATAGTTTGCTGAGAATTATGGTTTCCAGCTTCATCCATGTGTCTACAAAGGACATGAACTCATCCTTTTTTATGGCTGCATAGTATTCCATGGTGTATATGTGCCACATTTTCTTTTTTTTTTTATTATACTTTAGGTTTTAGGGTACATATGCACAATGTGCAGGTTTGTTACATATGTATCCAGCCACATTTTCTTAATCCAGTCTATCATCGTTGGACGTTTGGGTTGGTTCCAAGTCTTTGCTATTGTGAATAGTGCCACAATAAACATACGTGTGCATGTGTCTTTATAGCAGCATGACTTATAATCCTTTGGGTATATATACATATATATATAAAAAAACTATATATATATATTTTGGGGATGGAGTTTCTCTCTGTCACCCAGCTGGAGTGCAGTGGCGCGATCTCGGCTCACTGCAAGCTCCGCCTCCCGGGTTCACACCATTCTCCTGCCTCAGCCTCCAGAGTAGCTGGGACTACAGGTGCCCGCCACCATGCCCGGCTAATTTTTTGCATTTTTAGTACAGACGGGGTTTCACCGTGTTAGCCAGGATGGTCTCGATCTCCTGACCTCATGATCCACCCTCCTCGGCCTCCCAAAGTGCTGGGATTACAGGCATGAACCACCGCGCCAGGTCTCTATTTAAGTTAGCTCTGTCCAGGGCAAACCAGCATTTCAAAGATACAAACTGTTTTTGCAAAAAACAGGTATACACCTATCCATAGTGCAGACATTATGTCTACTTATTTCTCTCTAAATAGATCTTTCATTTTAACAAGTACTTCACCTTCACAAAATTTAGTTGAGTCAGTGAACTCTTATCCAGATGCTATATCTTGGCCAGATTATCAAGAATTAAGCCTCACAGATAGGCTGTTTCCATTTCCTTTAACAAAGTTTATCAGTCCTGAGTTACTTCTTGATTTCTTGCCAGTGGCATATAATGATGACTCAGCCAAGTCAGTTCCCAGAGTTGGACTCTTTTTTTTCTTATACACAGGAAACTTCTTTTCCAAGAATACTTGTTCCAGTTGCTCACAATCTTCATAGTTGATGATTATAGAATGATCTATGTACTTTCAATGTACCTTCAAAAATGAGATCTGCAGCTGGATAAGACGTGTGTGTGTGTGTGTGTGTGTGTCTTAGTAGACTTAAACCGTTCATTGAATAAGAAGCCTAGTTGATAGTGTAAGGTGAGAGTTAGAAGAACAGGGAATTATTTGGTTTAAGGAATTGTGAAGAAATGTGCTATGCCATTAAAATTTTTCTCTACTTTTGTGTTAAATCTTAATTTTGTGCAGAATTTACTAAGCTGCAGGAAACTGTCAAAATTGACTCTTGCTAAGTTCCATATTGGTTTGTAATTATCTTAAAACAAAAGTTGGTTGATACTAAAGTGCAGTTTTTCCTCTAGCTTTCATAAATTGAGACAGGTCTTTTTCTCACCCTCCACATACCTATGGCTGGAAGCCGAGGTGGTTGTTCTTGGTTCCCGTTACAACTTCTAGACTGTTAATTTCTCCGCTCCTTGCAAATTAGACTGTTCCTTTGAAACTCAAACCCCTTGGAAATATCGGCCATGCCCCTTTGGTATTACCATCATCAACAGACCTCCCTCCTGGGCACTCTGGTCTTATTTTTTTTTTTTTTTTTTGAGATGGAGTCTTGCTCTGTCACCCATGCTGGAGTGTAATGGTGTGATCTCGGCTCACTGCAACCTCCTCCTCCCGGTTTCAAGTGATTCTCCTGCCTCAGGTTCCTGAGTAACTGGGATTACAGGTGCATACCACCACACCCAGCTAATTTTTGTATGTTTGGTAGAGACGGGGTTTCGCCATGTTGGCCAGGCTGGTCTCGAACTCCTGACCTCAGGTGATATGCCTGCCTCAGCCCCCCAAAGTTCTGGGATTACAGGCATGATCCACTGCACCTGGCCTCTTGCTATTTATTTAAGGCTGTAGATCTTTTGCTCAATATCATCTTCAGGCAAGTTCAGCCATCATTTTAGTGGCTCAGCTTTCACGTGAAAGGACCAGTACAAACCTCGGTTCCTCGTTTTTTGACATCTTTATTTCCATTACTTTTTTTCTTTCCTCCACTTTATTGTCATCAAATCTGAAACATTTTCTATAAGGGTATATACCACCAGGATCTAGATGCAAATATTCTGCCTCCTGGACATCACTCCTTGCCAGCTCGTTGGCCCAGATGTCCTCATTCCTACAACCCTTCATTTTCACTGAGACTCTTCTTAGGACACAGCTGCTGCTGCTCCCTCACGATCCATCCGTACTCTCTTGCTTTCAGTTTCCACGTTTTCCTCCTCAAATGCCATAGTTCATTTTTAGCATTCCCTTGCAACTACCCTGAGCTTCATTTTCCCACAATTTATTTGTTTCTGTTTCTCTTCCCAAATTTTAAATATTGATGTTTCTAAGGGTTCTGTCCTAATTGCTCTTCTTTTCTCTCCACACACATACTCTCTCTAAGCTCTAAACACTACTAAACAGCTCATAATTTCCAGTCTTAGAGTTTGGCCCAGACCTTTATTCTGGGAGTTGATGATTTACATGACAATAGCACTCGAATAATTCAGAGGTAACATGTCCTGGTTTCCCACATGTCAGTAAGTGGCACTGCCAGCCATGCTAGACGCTTATAAGTCATTTTTGGCCCTTCCTCAATATTCTGACAATATCCAATTCAACATTCATTTAAAAAATATTTTGGTTCCAAATACATCTGTAATTTCCTCCACCTCTTTTGATTTCCAATGTCCCCAGCCTAGCCAGAGCCACATATTTTCTTACCTATGCTTATTTTCTTAGGTCATCCTTAGTCAACCTACTTTAATTCTTAATCTCCTACACCCTGTTAGCTACAGAGAAACCAAAGTGATCTCTTAACATGTCTTTCAGTTTCCAACTCTCCCACTTTTCTGGTGTACTTGGACTAACATTTATGTTCCTCATCATTACTAATGAAGACCTGTACTGTTTCACATATCCTTCTCTTTCAGCCACGTCTCACATTAGTCTTTCTCCCTTCTGTACTTCATCCAGATTCCTACTTTTCAGTTTTTCATTTCATCCAATTCACAGGTTTCTTCTACATGCCAAGATCTTGCTCATATATTAGGGTCCATGAACACTGGGGGTTTTTCCTAAAAGACGAATCTTTCTGTAGTGTATGAAAAGCTAACTCTTTTTATTCTCAGGTCTTACCTTAAATATTCTCACTTGAAAGAAGTGGTTAGAATCTGTATAATCCAAATTAATATTTCTTTTTTTCTTTTTCTTTTGAGACAGGGTCTTGCTGTGTCACCCAGGCTGGAGTGCAGTGGCACAATCTTGGCTCACTGAAACCTCTGCCTCCTGGGTTCAAGCAGTTTTCCTTTCTCAGCCTCCTGAGTAGCTGGGACTACAAGCGCACACCACTACACCCGGCTAACTTTTTTATTTTTAGTAGAGATGGGGTTTTGCCATGTTGATCAGACTGGTCTGAAACTCCTGGACTGAAGTGATCCATCCGCCTTGGCCTCCCAAAATGCTGGGATTACAGGCATAAGCCACCACGCCCGGCCCAAATTAATATATCTATATATAAAAATTATATGTATGAATCTTATATAATCTGAATTAAGATTGTATCTAATGTTCGCCCCAAAACCCTTGTTGTATATTCAGTCCCTTGCTTCACTTTGCATGTGAACACATTTTGTAATAATCTCTTCTCTTTGCTCAGTTGGGTTTCTGTGCCTGTCTTCGTCTTCAGAATTGAAACCCTGGGAGTACAGGACTGTGGCTTTCTTATTCACCACTGCAGCTCCGTAACTAAGAGAGCATCTGATACATATGTGTGAAGGGAATTGGTTAAATATAGACCACTATGTCCAGTGGAGTCCACAGCCTATTCACTTCATGTAGTTTCCAAGAAACAAAGGCTTCTCAACATATATTAATGAATGAGATATGGGCCAGGATATCTGGTCTGGCTGGAGATGGCTTAACTTTGAGTTCACTTGAGAGGGTATCAGTGTGAGCAGGGATGCTTTCACTCACTTCAAGAATTGCATGGTGTTTAGGGGGAAGAATCACCCTGCTTCTCTGGAGAGACATGAGGGCTCTGTGGCTCCTGTGGGCTCTCAAACTGTTGGAAGATGACTGCTAAACCTGAGTTTTCAGGTCTCCTAGTTATATTCATTTAAACTTATAGATGATTTGTCACTATTTTAAGTTGTTTTTCACTGAAAATTCAGTCTGAATATAGAGCCTTATTTCATTCAGAACAGAAAGAATGGGTTACGGTGAAATCTGTTTATCTATAATTTTTAAGTAAGTACAATTTTATAAACCAGTTATTCCTAACTTGAGAGGCCTGGAGGATTTATTACAATGTGTATTTCAGGGCCACATCTGCAGAAGTTTTGATACAACATTTCCTTACTAATCCCCCTGACAGCACATTTTAGCAGGCATCCTGTGTTATTGAGAAGCAGAACGTTTATGCACCACACTTTGGGAGAGAGAAGTGCATGTTATGTTACCATTTAAAGATGCCTGGTTCTTGTGGGGCAAATTGGCAAATGATTTATCTGAACTAATGGCAGAGTGGAATTTTAATATTTTAGGGTTTTCAGGAATCTTAGAGCTGTTTTCATTTGTCTCATACATAGAGCCTGAACCTTGAAGACATTAATGAATTTGTCACAGAAATTAAATTGGGCCAAAATTTACATTTCCAACTCATGTCTGTGCTCTTCATTCTAAAGCACAATGGCCTAGAGTCATATTTTAACCTCTAACTTTTATCTTATTAAAAAATAAAATAAAATAAATAATTGTAAATACATGCATGTATTATACCTATATATACAATTTATATACATTACAATATTAATTTGAACTACACATGACATCACTAGTAAAGGCCAGTTACAGTTTAGACTGAGATAAGCCCTGTGAGAATTTACTAAGATCAAAAAGACTCCTTTTAATAGTGACTCAGTGGCACCTACTCTAAGGACAAAGGCTCCAGTATGTATCCTAATCTAAGTTATTACTGAATGTGAGTCCTGTGATAGCTTCTAATGAAAATTTCCCATTGGAAAAAATCAATGTTAATAACTGGAACTCGAGAGCTGTAATGGGTTCTGCTGTGTTTTTCGGGCTTAGACTGTGTGCTATAATATGCTAAGAAGAGGAGTTGATGACCTGTGAGCTCTGGTCACTTCCTGATCTCATTTGATTCTTTGGTCTTTAGTTTTAAAAGGGTGATCAGAGAGGTTGCTTTATAATGGAGAAGTTGAACAAAAGGACCATCAACCTGCAGGCTCACTGGCACAGCGCAAGTTTCACCGGATAAGCATTTCAGTAAAGAGGACTATTGCCAACAGCAATACTTGCAAGGAAGCTTTGTTCCAGAGAGGATTTTTGTTTTTAAAGAAGCTGCTAGAAAAACTGACACTAGAAGCTAACTAGAGTCACTCTTTCTAGATATCAATGAAATTGTAAGTCTGAAGACATTACTTACCTAGATACAGAAATGGACTTTATTTAAGAACCAACTTTATACATATCTAATATACCTAGGCTTGTTGATCAAGTTGGCTGGCTGGGGAAGAATAAGACCATCTAGAAGATCCACATGATGAGAGAAAGCATTCGGGGAGGGCAGACAGATACTTGATGCTGGCCACAGATAGAACCCAGAGACGCTCTGTGATTGAAGTGGTTCTAATACCTAGAAGCTTCGATTTGCTCTTATAACGTGTTCTAAAGCCATTTAATTCAAGACTACCCTTCCTGGTTGGTACCTGTAGATGTAATGCATCTCCTAAGGTATTACTCTAGGCTCCATCGGACAGAACAACTACATGGAGGTAGGTGGTGGAGCCTCCGGTCTCCACGACACATTTCACAGTGCTGTTTACTCCAAAACACTGGCCTAATTGAACTAATGTAGCTATTGGGTAAGACGAGAAGTAATACACGAACATTCTTAAAGTCTGTTCTCTTTTGCCTTGTGACCTTAAACATTTGAAAGACCAAGATGAACACTATTGAATAGAATTGTGTTTCCATCATCATAACTAACCTGAAAGCCTAAGTTTTACCTCTTTCACTGCACATCCGATCTATTTTATGGGCAGAAGAGCACAATGGGCTCAGCTATCCAGGCTTTAGGAGTTATTTTAATCTTTAAAGGACAATAGACACAAGTAAAAGTACATACATAAAGTAGGTATTTTATATTTAATTTTTATTTTCATATGCATGAAAAGGGTGTTCCAAAAAAAGATTAGAGAAGTCCATGGCATGTCTTTCTGGTTAATGTTACTTTATTTTTTGGTTCATCTACCATACTACTTACAAGTTACTTGATTTTGTTCATGGAAAATTATTTTAAATGAATTGATTTTACTTTTCATCAGCACAGTTGTTGACTAATACCAAAGTTAGTTAGAAGGTTATGATTTTTGTATTTATCGAATGGCAGGGGCAGCATTTAGATAATACATCATAGTAACTTGGCATTTATGAAATATTAGTTTTCCATAAACATGAACTCAGAGAGGAAGGTTACATTTTTTTAAATTATAATAACATTTTGAAAAGCATCTGTCCTTTAAAATGTTACTGAAATATATATTGGAACTGGTGTTTTAGATGCCAGTCCTTCCTGAAGAGTGTTTTGAGATTTTTTTCAAATACTGCCTCAGTTCTATATAAAATAGAAAAAATTCTGCCTTGTAAAATGACTACTGGATGTAGGTAAGAAGAAGTTAAGGAAATATTACATAAAAATAGATTTGCAAAGGTAATTTGCTGGAGGATTATTTACACTTTGATGAGTGTATCTGGATATTTTGATACTAAGTGAAAGTGGTTCCACTGGAATTAGAAGGGAACAGAGATCTGCAAGCAGGAGTGAAAAGAATGTGTGTAAGCCGGGCACGGTGGCTCATGCCTGACCTCAGGTGAGCCGCCCACTTCAGCCTCCCAAAGTGCTGGGATGACACGCTTGTTAAGTGGTACTCTAATTAATCAGTAACTTAAACCTCAAAAGAGATTCATTATGTACACAAAATTAATCTTGTGTAATCAAGTGTATAAGTAAAATTAATTGAAGAAATCAAAAAACGCACGGTGGCTGACACCTGTAATCTCAGTGCTTTCGGAAGTCCAGGTGGGAGGATCCCTTGACTTAAGGAGGCTGAGACCAGTCAAGCAACACGGTGGGACCCATCTCTGTAAAAAAATTAGCCGGGGATGGTGGTGCGTGCCTGTAGTCCGAGCTACTTGAGAGGCCGAGGCAAAAGTATCGCTTGAGCCTAGGACTTGGAGTCTGCAGTGAGCTATGATCACACCACTGACTCCAGCCAGAGCAACAGAGGGAGACAATGAGAACACGTGGACACAGGAAGGGGAACATCACACTCTGGGGACTGTGGTGGGGTGGGGGGAGGGGGCAGGGACAGCATTAGGAGATACACCTAATGCTAAATGACGAGTTAATGGGTGCAGCACATCAACATGGCACATGGATACATATGTAACAAACCTGCACATTGTGCACATGTACCCCAAAACTCAAAGTATAATAATAAATAAATAATAAACCACAAAACACTTGTAATTCCACATCCAGATATATAAACCACAGGAATACTTAGATAAACACACGCTATACACACATATAGTATATATATGATAAAATATATTTGTATGTTCAACTTGGGAAAGGTTGATGATTTTAGAAACAAACTAATAATTCTTTTGCCTTGTGCTCTAATGATTTTCAATATGAAGATGTATTTGGGATCAAATACATGAGGCTCCACATACAAGACATCTTTCTTTCCCCTCTTCTCAGCACCATTTTTTGGCTGATTATTGGACTACAACTGGGAGATCTAGAACTAAATTCCTGCTTAGTGTTTACTTGTTCAGAGCATAGGCTTTGAAATCGTCCTGTTTTGCCTCAGTCTCCACAGTGGTACCTACTAACCTCATGACTAGGGGATCGTGTAGCATTTCTCTAAGCCTTGTTTTCTTAGCTGTGAAGTGGTAAATTTTGGAAGTGCTTTGTTCATAGGATTTCTGTGAAAACTGAATTGGGTAAAGAATGTAAGGCATTTAGCACAGTAAAATAACCTGGATTACAGTAACTTTTCCAGGAGTGTTTATTAGTACTTAAACTGTCATTGTCATCAAAATTCTGTTTTTACATATGAACTTAGAAATGTCATTGTAACCTTCTCAACTCATTTGGTCATTTAAAATGGAGAGGTTGAGTTAGGTGTTTCTTAAATTTCTCTTTAGCTCTGATACTATGAGTCTGACGTTAAGTAATGCAAAGTTGGTAATTAAATCTTCCCCTTTCGTGATGTAGGAGAAAGGCATAAAAAATTTCTGGGTGACTGGATTCCCTTGCAAGTTTATTAGAATTGTAATTACGTAGCATTTTGAATAAAGCATTCATTCTGGAAATCATTAAGTTTATTTTTCTTAACTCCGTTATTTTGTCAACTGTGGAAAAATTGGGATTTAGGAGTAACCTCTGATTTAAAATTCCACCTACTAACCATCTAAATTGTAGTCTTGTAATTTCCTAACTTTAGTCTTGAAGGTGTTTCTCATTCTTATGCGTTATTATACTGTATTATATATTTATGCAACATAAAATTTATAGTTTTAACTATTGCACATGTTTACATATGAAAGGTGTAATTTTGAACTTATCATTATTAAATTTGCTAGTTTTGCTTCACTATTCATTTTGGACACTTATCCATATTAGTACATGCAACTCAAGTTTATTCTTTTGAGCTACTGTATATCATTCAAATGTATGAATAAATAACCTTGCTTTGGTGGACATTTAAGTATTTTCATGTATCAGTATGAAAAGCAGTTTCAAAATGAACATTCAAATATACATTGTCATATATGTGTATAATATTTGTATATATGAAGGTTCCTGTGGGTCATATATCTGAAATCAAAATTACAAGTGTTTTGTACCTTCTATAATTAATTTTACTCTCAATTTTAAGTAAACAAGATTAGTTTTTGCACATGATGCATCTCTTTATTCAGTTAAAATTACTGACATAATTAGAATACCACTTAAAACTTGAGAATATTTTCAAGGGTATTTATGCAAAACTTACATAAATGTGTTGAAAAGTCCTTTTGTATATATGTAGAGATTACATGGTATGTTAAATTCATCAATTTGCCTAAATATCAAGTTATACTTAAGTAGTGTCCATACACCATGCTTTTGCTTGACTGAACTCCAATATGTATATCGGGAGTACTTTTTAACATTCATAGGTTAAGTGGCCTGTTTTGGAAAATGATATTAAAAATGGAATTCAGATGAATGCTTAAAGATTAAAAATGAATGAGCTTTCGTATTAATCATCAATATGACAACCCTAAAGGGAAGCATGATTTTCAAATGTACCTCCTTGTAGGCAGGATAATTCAGAAATGCACAGTGCATATTAGATATGGGATTTGAGTCGTAGTGTATTTCTCTAAGAATGTAATTTATTGTACTTTCACATCCACCCCACTGAATATGCAGAGTTTAAGATGCAATGGCCAGAAGACACGAGCGTGTCACTAGAAGGATGTGGACGTGGGCTCCGGGGCTGTTGATGATGACGGTGGTGTTTTGGGGTCATCTGGGGAATGGACAAGGCCAAGGTAAGTGCAAGGATTTTCTAATTCTTTGCGAGTTGGATGCGAATTTCACTTTGTGATGAAATTATGTTTAGTGTTTGGTTTGATGTTTAAGCAATTTGTTACAATCTTCCGTCAGGTTTTTGTTACAGGGTATTGTAATATCTCTGCAGTTAAATTGAAATAGAATTAAGTGTGAGTAAATGCATCAAAATTGAAGCCATGTTTCTGAAATTGGCTTTTCTCTGTTGTAATTGATGATATGTATATATATGTGAGGTATTATGAGGCCATATATATGCGTGTGTCTCTGTTGCATTTGGTGACATGTATATATATGTGAGGTATTACGAGGCCATATAAATTCGAGTGTGTGGGTTTTGGGTGGGTGGGTGTGCCTGTGAGTTTGTGTATGTGGTATTTTACAGGAACACGTAGCATATAAAGTTGTTGTGATTTTGAAGAAAAGTTTTTGGACGTTTGTCTGTTTAGGGTTTTTATGTTTTTGGATGTTTGTCTCTTTAGGGTTTTTATGTTTAACATTTTAAAATTTCAAGAACCTATTCTTAAAGGATGTGATGTTCTTTAGAAATTAAATGAAAAATGTGACGTTTCTCGTTCTTCTGCCAAGGGTATTTAGGGGAAATTAATGAGAGAGTGGAGCTGCAAGGTTGTGGCATCCTGAAATGTCAGTTGGAGAGTAGAAAAGGGCCATAGATTTTGGAATAAGGCTTTCAATACTGATTTCATCAATAGCTGTATGGAGTGGTTTGTGCCAAATCTAGTATCTGTGAATGTATTTTGTGATAAGTATTGTATTATTTTTGGAGGTGTATTGCCTGCTCATATACAAATTGCAATTCTGTACTTTATGTGATAAAACATCCTGACACCCCTGAAATTTTCTTTTCCTTTCGGGGCAAGTATATTCAGCATTGATTTTCTGCATTTTCAAGGCTTGAAATGAAATCTGTGAGCAGGAAGTTTACAGAGTTATTTCAAGGGATAGATATATTTCTCCAGATAAAATTGAAAGTGTGCAGTGTTATTATATAATTGTGATGAAGTTGAGCTTTGCTAGTTTGGAGTATCTAATAAAGTTTAACACTTTTTAAAAGATCCTTCAAAAAGATCAGTTTTCTTGCCATATGTAATATTGTTCACTGAAGATTTGAAATGAAATAGATATTTTTTCAAAACCACAAATGCATCTGTGCCTTTGTATATGAACAGTTGTATATACATGTAAGCAGATAATACATTTTGTTAATTAAGATCAGCTTTGATTTTAATTTTTCTTTCCTGTCATTCAGAATTTGTATTTGCATCTAATAGAATTCTCATTTTTCTTTTGTGATAAAACTAATGTAAAATATATTCAATACACATAGTAGTTTTTTTCACCAAAGGTCTAAAACAAGAATATGTAGACAGTAGCTACGTTGGATTTCTTTGGCTATAAGAGTTGTCTATTTCTCTGGTGATGTGTAGAATTACTAAAATGCAGCATGACAACTGTTTCTCTGTAATAGTGATCCAACATGACATGTAGTATTACACAGGGTTGCTAATACCTTCCTCTGACCATCATTTCCAGTAATTGTGGCTTGTTTTAGATGAGGAATAGGTTATTAGATATTTAAAATATTTGAGAAAAATAGGTATCTTCTCTCTTATTTACCCAAACCCTTTTATTTACTCAATATTGATGGCTCAAGTATTCTATCTTTCACTAGGGACCATCATTTATTAAAAAATGGCCTGAAATCAATTCCAAGTCTAGCTGTAGTGAAGCTTCTAGTGGGAAATGCAAGTTAAGTAATTTGTTTTCTTTCTAAAAGGATAAATTAAAATAGACAATGATTCAAAGAACAAAACAACTTAATAGAAAACATAATGGAATGCTTTGATACTATGATTCAGGGAATTTTGCTTCCTTAGTGGTAGCTAGATTGAGTGAAGGAGATTGCTTAGGTATAATGAGCAAATCTTATAATTGCAAGTATAACCCAAGCTGCATATCATCATTTAGCTCAATAAGCCTCATTAAATATTAAATATTACCTTTTAACTTTTATGCAATTAAGCAGAATTTAAAAATAAAAGTTTTAAAAATTAAAGTTTTTATTACTAAGTATCTTTTAAAATACAAATCTCACAGCTCCTTATTGTCAAGAAAAGAACACATGAAAATTTATAAATAAGGTTTTCTCTCTATTAAATTTACAGTCTTGCATTAAATATTGGTTATTGGGACCCACCATGTCCATGATTATGATTAAGTATCAATGAAAGATGACTCTTGCAGCAAATATGCATGCAAATGTTTTAAGATTATTTTCACATTATTTCACATAATTTCTTAAGCATAATAGGATAAGTAAATTATACTTTCTACACAAGCTCTTCATATTTATGAATAGACCATGTTCTAAATTTTTCAATCATTGGGGAATCCCAATGTCATATTTATGAATGGACCATGTTCTAAATGTTTCAGTCATTGGGGAATCCCAATGTCATATTTATGAATGGACCATGTTCTAAAAGTTTCAGTCATTGGGGAATCCCAGTGTCGTATTTATGAATGGACCATGTTCTAAATGTTTCAGTCATTGGGGAATCCCAGTGTCGTATTTATGAGTGGACCATGTTCTAAATGTTTCAGTCATTGGGGAATCCCAGTGTCGTATTTATGAATGGACCATGTTCAAAATGTTTCAGTCATTGGGGAATCCCAGTGTCGTATTTATGAATCGACCATGTTCTAAATGTTTCAGTCATTGAGGAATCTTCCTAGAGAAACCGTGTGAGAAATTGTAGCTAAGCTCAAAAACGGAAGACAAAAATCGATTTAACGAGGAATGTAGATTAATGTCATAGTATTATCGCGACTGTGTGCAACCACTACTTATAAACAATGATATAAGAAATGCAATCTGAAATCTGAATTCTAAATAGGAATGTAGTGCCATTATCCCTCTGGGACCCTTAGGGTCAAAATAAGATAAAAGGGATGAATGGTGGGTTGGAAGTCAGTCAGTGATCCTTGTCAAATTTTTGTATCTGTCAAGAAAAGCATCTGCTTGAGGACATCCATTTTCCTACTTCTGAGTTACAGAATAATAGGTACTTATCCTGAATGTGACATTCCCTGACGTGGACTCTGTCTTTGCTGCTTAGGTGGTGTGTGCATGAGAAAGTGCTTAACATCTGAAAACGGAGACAATCCTTAGAGAAAGATATATATGAATTTTAAAAGGAAATATACCTACGATGGAAATAAAACAAATAGCATAAATATCTAGCTGTATTTGGTCTTTTTGGTAACTATTACAATATATACATTTTCAAACAACTAAGTTCAGCACTGACTTTGGGAGAATCTAGATAAAACTGAACTGACATATAATAAGCATTGGTGTAATTAATAGCACAGCGGGCAGAACCATGGGGGTATTTCCTGAGGAAGAGGGACTATAGAGAGGCAAAAGAAAACCCAGCTCATTCTGGGGAGTGCCAGGAGCAGTTATTATATTCAGAACTGAGAACTTATTTCTAACTCACCAACCCATAGTTCTGGCTGAAGTGCAGTGGTGCAGTCATAGCTCATTCTCAGCCCCAAACTCCTGGGTTCATATGGTCCTCTCATCTCAGCCTCCTGGTAGCTATGACCACAGGTGTGCACTACTTTGTCCAGCCAGTTTATTTTATATTTTATTTTCATTTCATTTGTAAAGACTGGGTCTTGCTATGTTGCCCAGGCAGGTCACAAACTCCTATCCTCAAGCAGTCCTCTAACCTAGGCCTCCCAAAGTACTGACATTACAGGCATGAGCCATTGCATCTGGCTCAAAAATATTTCTGTCCTAATGGCTTTAACAAAGAAGTGCCGTTTTGGGGATATATACAATGGTGTGCTGCTTGGGAGTGACAAAAAAATAATTATAAGAAGAATGGAACGAATATGTCAGTATGTTTTCAAAAGCAAGTTAGCCCAAGTTTTTAAACAAGCATAATTTTAGGGTTTTTGTAACTAACTTAGGGTTTAAATGTAGCAGAAATTTTAAACATTATCATGAATACACAGAAAATTTTAATCAATTTGGTTTCCATGATGAATTTACATGCTTAAATTCCTAATTTCAATTTGCTGCTAGATATGAGAAAGTTTGAGATTTTGAAGAAGCAAGTGGTTCTTACAAATGTAGCAAACTTAAATTTTGAGGACAATTTAATTTAACTTCCATTTTTATGACCAGATTTTGGGTCAGCTGTTAAGCATTCAAAAAATAAAATCTGATAATATCTGGCAATTCCAATTTTCAGTTTTATTGATCTTCACCATGAAATAATATATAAGCTAAGGGGCAAAATTTTGGAAAAGCAGATCACTTTGTTGTCCTATTTAGCAAGTTCTCAAATTATGCCATCTTGGAATCATTACAAGTAATTATACGAAGACAGTATCTTGTGTTTTGTATTTCATTGTTACACATCCAATTGTTCTCTAGAGATATCAGAGAAAACCCACTCAAGAAGGGAAGGTTAGATAAACAGCCCTCTCTCTCTCTCTCTCTGTCTTTGCCTCCATTTGGTTCCTTATGTTCATTTCTCAGTGCATTTCAGTTACTTTTATTGTTCCCTTCATTTTCTCTTTCATTCCAGAAGTTTAAGTGATTGCATAATTCTTTTGACAGCTGAAAGTAGTATCCGACTTTGAATGAAAGGTTTACAGCTACAGCTTTTCAATTAGAAAATCTCAGATCATGTGATCTATGAGTTTTAATATCTTAGGATCTCGACCAGTAAGGAATAATCACTTTGAAAAACCTTGATGCTACCTAGAGTTTGTGTTTTGTGAGGTTGCTTGGTAAATTATTTTCCTTTGATAATTGAATATTGCTTCAAGAGAGGTGAGCTCAGACGTTTGGCAATGAATATTGAATGTGTATTCCAAGAGACATGACCTTAAAATATCATCAAGCTAAGTAGTAGTGAAATTGAACTCTGCTGTATAATAGAAGTCAGTGTTTCTTACATCTTTGTGATATATAAATATTTTTACATTGTGGTAGATAATAATTTGTATGGGAACATTTAATTGAATTTAATTTATCCTATGGCAGAATTATGTTGCATAGGTCATTTTAGTTTTTGATTTAAGCATCTTAAAATTACAAATGCAAATATTCAACACGTAAAACCCACATGAATACACACTCCCAAACATTTGAAATCCTAACAGTCATTTCCAACAGCTTTTTCCTACAAAAGAAGTCAGCTCTTCTTAGAGAAGACATGCATTCCCATAGCTTGAGAGGTGCACACTATAAGGTAAACAGAGAAAGGATTACAGCAGTTTAAGTATACCAGCGGATTTACTTTATAGACAATAGACTTTTGAATTACTTGTCTTCAAAATTTGGTTTCTTGAGAAAATTATCTGTGTAGATTAATCATGCATTTCAGATACTTTCCAGACATCTGAATGTTGTTTTCTTAAAAGTAGCCAGCACGCCTTTTTATGCAGTCTGCATGGGAGATAGTAAGAGATGTGTATGCTGTATATCTACTAGTAGAGATTTGTTTATGAGTGCTTCCTTAAAAAATTATTTTTTCTGAAGAAAGGGATTTCTTTTTTATAATTTAGATTAGATGATTTTAAATGTTTTTAGGTTTTAACCTCTCTGATCATCAGGGTCATTGCCATGGAAAAAATGCAAGTTATAGCATATTTCATTTTTATAAGGAAAGAAGTTGATAATTTAGACTTTTTTCTTTTACTAAATTGAATTACATCACTCAATATTTGGATGGCATTAATTCACAATAGCAACAAAAAAATCTTACTATTCAACAAAATAAAGTATGATTTCCTTCACATTTAACTTAATTTGTTCTTTAAAACATCTCCTAACGAAGGTTTTCTCATCCTCTGAAGCTGAATTTATTTAGGAAAAAATATTTTAAACACCATCCCAAGTGATATAACTATTTTTATTGAGCTTTGATGTTCTATTTGAACATATTTGAAGACTGTACAAGCACTCAATTTAGAATTAAGATTTTATTTGGAGATTTTGGTTGTATTTGAAATCTGTTGTGGAATTAAACATGAAGAATACGTCAATTTACTAGATGTCATTGTCTATGACACATTTTAGTCTTATCTTTCTGCCTATATGTAAAGAGGAATAGAAATAATTGGTATAAACAGGAAAAAAGAAGTAAAGTGGTAGGATCAGATGTGAGAAATATATAAGCTAAGATACTCTTTTTTTGTTTGTTTGTTTTTTGTTTTTGTGAGACAGAGTCTTGCTCTGTTGCCCAGGCTGGAGTGCAGTGACACAATCTTGGCTCACTGCGGCCTCCACCTCCCAGGCTCAATGGTTCTCCTGCCTCAGCCTCCTGTGTAGCTGGGATTACAGGTACGCATCACCACACCCGGCTAATTTTTGGATTTTTAGTAGAGACTAGGTTTGACCATGTTGGCTAGGCTAGTCTCAAACTCCTGACTTCAGTTGATCTGCCCACTTCAGCCTCCCAAAATTCTGGGATTTCAAGTGTGAGCCACCAGGGCCAGCCTAAGCTAAGATATTCTAGAAGCTATTAATAGTAAAATATAATGTAAATTGTTTAAAATTAATCTGTATATGAAATTTTTTCTAGGACTTTCCTGCCAGAAAAGTAGGAATAGAATGGCAAAAGGAACGAGGTTCCTTCTACAAGTAGGCACACATCCTATTTCACTTTATCCTGTGATCAGTCTCATAACCATCTCCTGGTGTGAAGTGCTAAAACTGTGCTTTAAGAATAACTTAAGTCCTTTATGTACAAACTAAAGTATGAGAGCCTGAACCTTGGAAACCAAGAGATTCCAAAAAGCCTTATGTGTGAGACTGGGTGCCACAGATCTTGGCAGAAATTACTGCTTATTCTTAATTCTTATTGTTCCTTTCTAGCACTTCAATTTATAATGCCAATATCTACCTCAGCCTAAAGACAAGCTCTAGAATCACTTGTGTTACTTATTACATTTCTTTTAAAAAACTCATGAATTACACATGAATTTCAAAGTTGCCAACTGAGATTCCAAGGACTTAAAAAAGAAAAAACGTGGCACCTTTCCATTATAAAGGCTGTACGCAGTCTTCATAGTGTTTGTCTTTAAGGGACAACATGCCTCATCCATCAGCAACTTTTCTTCCTTAAATCATCATATCTTGCCTAAAAAGGTTTTCTGAAAACTAAGATTTGCAGATTGTTATATCACATCTTAATCTACGTATCAACTTTAGCATTATCAAAGCATGAACTGTTCTGGGTTTTCATAGTTAATTATGTTTGTGGTAATAACTGGGATGCAATTGTTTTTCTTCTGATGATTTTGTACTTGCTTTTCTTATGGTAACTTCTGATGCTTGTTTGTAAGATCTTCCTCTCTTTTCTCCATCTGGTTATCTTCTTACCTTCTGTCCTTTAACTCAGATGTCACCCACACTGTGTGTCTTTCTGGATTGCTTCTTATTTAACTGTTGCTTCTCATAGTTTACATACCTCCTCCTGTACCACACTATCAACATTTCTCAAGCTGCACTATATGCTGGGTTGTGTCTTTATTTATTTATAAGTTCCTTGATAATTCGGACTATATATTAGTATATTCAAAAAATACTTATGAAGTGTTTACTTTGGGTCAGGAATTATTGAGTGAAGGAAATTGACCAAAACTCTGCCATCATGAAGCTCGCATTCTAACTTAGGGAGACAGATAACAGACAATGAGCCACATAAATATGCAAAGTATCGTAAGTTAGATGGTGAAAAGTAATCCTGGATGGGGATCAGATAATTTTGATAGGATAATTTTTAACTGGGTAGTCAAGAAAGGCCGCACAGAGAAGATGGCAATTGGAAGAACAAGGTGGTGAGAACTGCTGAGTCTGGAGCAAACACACAATTTGGAGCAGTAGAAGATTCCAGAAGTAACAGTATAGAGGCGAAGAAGTGGGAATTGTGTGGAGTCTTTTACTTGCTGTTGTAATGACCTTGGCTATGCTTTGAAGTGAGGTGGAAAGTTGGCAGGGACCTTAGTTTTCTTTTTAATAATTCACTATGAATTTTGAACGGTCACTATTATAGACTCAATAATTTTGCTTTATTACTCTTGCAATTGACTACAAAAGAGCGTATTGAAGAAATGTTAAATTCTAATTTAAACTGATTGAAATAGGTTTTTATCTTTTTATGTTTCTCATCACTGAATATCTCATTTTTAATTAGTTTGAAAGCATTCTAAGATAGTGAGCCAATGCAATTTAGCATAATGCATAACTTATTATTCATCAGATTTAGGTATTTAACCGAGGATGCTAATTAGGAAAGTAACTTGTTCTGTTGGATGATTTTGATAAAGCTACTTTCAAATGATTATCACATCCATTGATGTCATATTAAGTTGTGTTTCTGGAAACCAAATTTAGGCAGTGGTAATGAGTTAATATCTCTAAGTGGATACCTTTTATCTCTACAGTCAAGGATACTTGAAAGTGGAAAAACATACTGGCTTCAAGTCTTGGGAACTAGGACTTACCGGAAATGTGTGTGTTTTTTTTTGTTTCCTGGTGGAATTGTCTTCTCGGAAAGATGGTGTTTCTTTTTCAATAGGAAAAAATTGATCCTATGCTGCTTTACTTTAATGCTTTGCTTTTGTCAAAATAGTGTTTTCTTAGGAAAATTAACCTATCATAATATAATGAAAAGAGAAATGCTGAAGACACAAAATGATGTCCATGTTAATATTGAGTAGGAAGCATCAAGGGACATGAGAAGAGGGAAGCGAAGAGAGGGAGAAGAGAAATTTATAGTGTAACAACAATTAGTAAAAAGGATTAGCATATACATGTAGTCAATAAGTCAATAAATGGCTGTTTATAGAAAGCCTACCAGGCACTAGGGGATATAGCAGTGAAGAAGGCAAAGACACAATTGGCTATACTGTAGTGAGGAAGGAAAGAGGAGGAAGACATACAAATACCTAAAAAAGGCAATGGTGTGAAGGGCTATAAAGTACACTACTACGAAGAAGATTACATGTGATAACATGGCTGAGTAAAACTGTCAAGGAGGAAGGCACTGATCTGGCTGTAGGTATTTCAGAGCATTTTTCTCTCTGAGGAGGTAATATTTCATTTGAGAGTTGAGTGAAGACAAAGAGGAAGGTACTTTGAAGATCTGGGGTGCTCTGAGCAGAAAGAAGGGCAGATATAAAGATTCTGTAATTTAAAAAGAGAGCTTGATAGTTTCTTACAAAGAAAAGAAGGCCGGTTTGGCTGGAATGTCCATGAAGGAAGAGCATGGAGAGAGATTACATGAGTGTTCTCAGGGACCAAATCTAGATCTTATATCAAAATGTGAATATAAATTAACTACATTGAAAAGTGTATGATGGATGTGTGATACGATGAGGTTAGCTCTTAGGAGGGTGTACTATTGTGGAAGGGTACACTAGTGAAGGAAGGGGGTTCATTTAGCTGACTATTGCACCTGTCCAGTTGAAGGATGATGGTAGTTGGGATTATGAGTGTAGCAATAAAGTTGGAGAAAATCAGTTGAGATTGGAAGTTGATTTGAAGATGATTGAATTTACTGAGCAAGAATTATATCAAGGTATTTGGATTTAGGGACATGGGGGATTATGGTCACTTTTAGTGATATGGCAAAGTCTTGATGACATGAGGCAGTTTGCAAGTGACAGAGGTGTGGGTAGGTGCGTATGTGTGATTGATTTTACATTTTTTAATCTTAAATTAAGACGCTAGTTAGAATCCAAGTGGAGACATCAAGTAGGCACTGACAAGTTGACTTGGCTAGAGATGTGAGTTAGATCATCGTAGCCTATAGAGCATGCCTAAAGTCATGAATCTAGGTGAGGGGTTGGAAAACTATTATAGCCCATGAGCCAGATCTGGTCTGCCACCTATTTTTGTATGGCTCATGAGTTATAAGTACGTGTGGCATTTATAAGTCTAAAATGTAAAATACAGGGAAATTTTTCAGCAGGGAAAGTTCCATAAATTTGCCTCTTGGCAACACAAAGCCTGCAATATTTACTATCTGGCTCTTTGTCAAAAATGTTACTGACTCCTGATCTGGATGAAACCCTGTGAGGAGAGAGTGTTGACAGAAGAGAGAGAAGCATCACAGTGGAAATTAAAATTATGTCAACTGAAGTGTGTAGGGTAGAGAATTTAAGCCTGAGTATAACAGTAAGAGATTAAAATAACAGTAAATTCATTATCAGCGTGATCAATGAAACCTTTGGGGGCAAAGAGGAACTATCTTCGTCACACCTTTCACTCACTCATAGAAAGATCTTAGGCAGGAAATATAACTTGTTTGAAGATCTGAGATAAGGCTAATGTAGTTTGGACAAAGAAAGCCAATGGGAGGATGACATTACATCTGGCCAAAGATTTAGGGAAGAGCCAAATACTTCAGGCTTTTTAAAGTGATCTTTAGATAAAGAGGAGGTCATCAAGGCATTCCGAATTTGGAGGATCAAATCACATCTGATGGAAAAAATCTGGCTGTATGTGCATCTAGGATGTAAGGAAGCCAACATGGATGTGAAGTTAAAATTGTCCATTGCAAATAATAAAATGAAGGCCCCAGGTAGCCTTGGCAAGGGCAGATTTGGTATAAAATCCTTATTGGAATGGGCTTAAGCAGTAACGGGAATACGGATCTAGCTGTTGTGTTTAGTGGAATTTTATCAGTCTTTTTGTTGTGTATGATATATAGATGGTCAAAATAAGGAACTTCTACATTTTCGGTTTTTGTTTTATTTTAATTGAGATTTGAATTAAAAATAAGAAACTTTTATTTTGAAACTTGGAGACTGTGTTTAAAAAGTATAGAGTAGGGCTAGAAAAAAACCTAAAACTCTCCTGATGAGGAGAGTGCTAATCGTGACTCTAATAATAATAAAATACTTTTCTGATAATTTTTTGTGTGTTTCATTATTTATATATGTATGGGAAGTTGTACCCTAGCCACATGCCAATTCACCTGGTGAACTTGCTCTTCAACGTGGCACAAATATTTCCTTCTATCTTTAGCCTTCCGGGGTTTCTCACATGGACTATTGGCTCTTCCTACATGAACCTGCTGGTAGTACCCTGTAGGAGACATGCTACTCCATGACAACAGGCACCACGCTGTAGGGGAATTACCATACCTGTCAATCACTCTCTCTAGAATGTGGCCTTTCATGAGCCCTGAGATTTCATACTGTTTCTCTGAGCTGTAACAATATTTATATTGAAAAAATAAACATGTTCTTCTATCTTTAATATTTTATATCTTATAATTTGAATATCCCATTTTCATTATACTACTTAGCTGCTAAGTTATGTTATAAAAACAAGTTTTAATTATCTGCAAACACCTTCAAATCTAATCCTTACCGGTGAAGACTGATGTCTGGTTAACATCTGTTAGGACATTTATTTCCATACAGTATTTATAGCGCCTTTTTGTTATTGATTGGTATGATAAATGTGTAACTCTTACACAAAGACAAAATTTTTAGATTTTTGTATTTAAAATACTGGTTATCAAAAGAAAAACCCAGATGTTATTTGTTTATGTTTCTGCTTGAGGTACTGAATCTATTTCAAGTCATATTTCTCAGTATTGATATACTTAATTTTGCTGAAATAATAACACACTAACTTTAGCTACTTTTTTTCTCAGTGTATCTCCTTGTCGCTCACCATTTCCGCCTCATTTCACTTCTCATCTTTATTTCTTTTTCTTTGGTCTTCTTTTACTTTAGGGATTCTTTCAATTTAGAAGTGTTCTTGTTTTCTGTTAATTACTATTCTTCTTGGATGTACACAGTTATCCTTTTCCATTTCATTTGTGAATTCATCTCAGAGGCATTTTGTATGTGCCTTTTACTCATAGCTTCTCAGAAGTCCCTTTCGAGGTTACCGATTTAACATGTCATGTACTATAAGGTTTGCATGGCATGGTGGCAGCTGACTTTGGTCTTTACAAGGATTGAAATGTTCACTCAACATGGATTGGTAGAATTTATTTTTTCCTTAAACATTTCATCGCCTTGTAAACAAACAAAAGCAAACCCAAGACTCAAAACTGACATTACTATTGGTGCCCCTGGAAATAGCTACCTTCTCACTAAAGTAGATTTTGTCATCCAACTTTATGTGTTGTTGAACACACATGGTGCTGTATGAGCACTCACTCACTAGTCTAGAAAACATTGCTGTGACCAGTTACCAGAAAAATAAATTCAGATTGCTCTTCACCTTCCACAGATGACCCTTCTGAAAGCCATTTGAATTCATTATAAATTATAGTTATATTAGTGTGACTTTAATTCACTTGTAATCTGAACTTTATGTGCAATGCATTTTTTCCCGTGTTTAATCATTTTTGAATGCTAAATCATTTGCAAACAAATGGCTTGTCCTTGAGAAAGAATTTAAGGCTGAAAGTACATTAAGTGCCATCTGGGTATCTGTGTCAATGGTTTTGTCACTACAAATGTGTGTGTGTGTGCATATCACCTACTTTATCACATTTATTTGATAAAATTGATATGCAATCTCTAAATCATTGTGTCTCCAACTTGTGTTATGCCACAAATACAAATTTTTGTCCTAAAGTTGATGGTACCCTTTGTAAAACTAGAAGTTCTCATTTGTGCAAAGGAAGGAAAAATAAAACAAGAAACAAATTCAATAAAAAAATTAAAGGTCAGATTTCTTTTATAGCTGCTGAATTCCTTTCTTTCCTTTCCATCATCCTCACATTCCCAAATCTCAACAAAGTTAAGAAATTAAAACACACATCATGAGATCATATGTTCACCTTGTTCAGGAACTGAAGGATTACATATACAAGACTATACCTTAATAAGTAGAGGGAGAAATATGAAGATATGAATAGAATATGAAAATTTATTATAATGCAGTTGTATTCTAAAGTGTTTCCTAGGCAGGCTAAGAGTATGTTGCCAGGAAATTTTAAGAGACCCACTCCATTATATAGAAGAGGATGTGTGTAGATCTCTTAATTCTGAAATGTTTAGAACTGAGTACAACAGGTCTTTGAATAACGACGTTTCATTCAATGTCATTTCATTATGATGTTGATGAGAAAAAACAAATTGATTCCAATTGGGGTTCACTGTCTGTGTAGAGCTTATGTATTCTCCCCATGTCTGCATTGATATTCTCTGGATGCTCCAGTTTCCTCTCACTTCCCAAGGCTGTGCATGTGAGGTTGATTGACGTGTCTATGTGGTCCCAGTCTGAGTAACTGTGGGTATGTGTGAGTGCACCTGCAATGCGACGGCGCCCTGTCCAGGGCTGGTTCCCACATTGCGTCCTGAGCTGACAGGATAGGCTGCGGTCAACTGCAACCCTAAACTGAAATAAGTAGGTAAATAATGATTTTACTAGCTTTTATTAATCTTAAACGTATGAATAGCTGAAATTTATTTCAGCATTTAATATTAGAAGTGTTTTGATCTTTATTTACAAGTTTGTTGACGTTTTAGTTACCAAAAGCCATAGAAGCTGAACTCTTTTGATGTCAACCTATGGTAAAATGGGTTTCGCTGACTGTATTTTTGTACCAATTAACCATCCCCAATTTATCCCTCCGTATGCGTGTATCAAAACATCACGTGACCATAAATATATATACCTATGACCAGTTTTCAAGCACCTGTCAATGATGTTAAGTGAAGACTTATTGTAGTCCTTTTTTGGCATAACGAAAATGTGTGTGTTTTGTTCAAGATTGGAAAAGTTCTTTGTGTAAAGAACTAGACAGTAAATATTATAGGCTTTGCTGGCCATATGTAGTCTCTGTCTCTCCTTCATCTACTCATTCTTCTTCTCCCCTTCCTTCTCCTTCTTTAAACACTTCCAAAATGCCAAAACAATTTTTAGCTCTCAGCCATATGAAGCAAGCCATTGATTAAATTTGGCTTGTAGGCCCATAAGGTGTGAATTCCTTTACATCATCAGAATGCCGCATATATATGAAATGTTATCTATGAGAAATTAATGGGGCTCCCAGCAGAGAGAAATTAGCCTAAGTTAAGTTTGGGCTTTGGAATTCAGGGGAATGCCATGCACAAAAATGCTCTGCTTTTAAAACTAGTTACTAACAGTCCATTTCTGATATCAGAAATACATGAAAACTACCAATTGAACGGACATTATTCACTACTTTAGTGCTGCTACTCCTGTGTGGTGGAAAAAGAATCCAGAAAGTTTTCCTTTCCATTTGAACATTCATGCAATAAAAATTTCCAAATCTTTTTTTGAACAAATTTTTATCTTATAGCTCTCTTGTGTACTTTATAAGTACGTTTTGCTGCTTATTCTCAGTAACTGTATTGAAACAATCTGTTTTCCTTTATCAATCAAAATAAAATAAGAAATTTAGCTTAATACTAATATTAAGCTGAAGTGCAAGATATATGAAAAAGAGAGAAAAGAAGCAGGATAAACTGACCTTTTGATAACTGCAGAGGACAGCAGATCAAAGACTGGACTTTAACGTCTGACATTTTCAGAATCTATCACAGTAAGTCCACTGGGTCCAGAAATAGGTTTTAATCCTAGATTGAAATGACAATGCTGTCATGACATTGAGTTTGATGGAAAAAGTGAAGTTAAAGTTTTTCTCAATATTTTTTTAAAATCAATGATTGATTTAACTATAAAATGGACTGATTCTGAAGAACTCATTCTGACGTTGGAGGTGAAAATGCTTTTACTCTAATCATTAAAATCAATTTCTCTAGATATCTGACTTTATTCTGCTTTATAACATAAAGAATGAAACTATATTTATTAATGAAGTGAAATCTAGCAAAGTGGCATAAGCATAATTATGAGTCACTTACTAAAGTTGTGTGTTTTTTTCCATTGCATGAAATCCCTGCCTTGTTTTAATTTTTATTGACTCTTTAAAAGCAATTTTAGGTTTGTAGAAAGAAGTGAATAAGCATTCACACGTCATCCTCAGCCTCTACCCCAATTTCCCCGATTTTTAACATCTTGCAATAGTGTGGTACATTTGTTATAGTTGATGAGTCAATATTGGTACATTACTATTGACTAAAGTATGTAGTTTGTATTAGAGTTTACTCCTTGTCTTATGAATTCTATAGGTTTTGTCAAATGTGTAATGACAAATAATCCTCATTACAGTGTCATACAGAATAATGGATTCACTCTCCTAAAATTCTTCCTTGCTCCATCCGTTCATCGTTTCCTCTACTAATTTATGTAGAAGATAAATTAGTAGATTGAGTTGATGGTTATAGCAGTTTAAAGCACAGATAGAAAACTAGATTGACCTGCCTACCCAGACTGTGCTTCTCACTCTCACTGTGCCCTTTCTTAACCTTTGGAAATGCTTTTATTCATATATAAAATAGGCTATAACTTCATATAGTTGTATTACAAAAAGTTAATGCACAGAAAAAGACTTGTGCTAGGTATATGGTTTCTTCTCAGTTAAATGGAAGCCATTGCGTGTGTTTGTCAATAGAATTCGTCATACTTTATCTCACATATCTTTACGTCATTGTTGGCACATGACATGTTTAGACTGCACAAATCTCCTCCAAATCCCTAATAGCCACTGATCTCTTTACTGTCTCCATAGTTTTGCTTTCTCCAGAAGGTCATGTAGTTGAATCATATGGTATGTAGACTTTTCAGACTGGCTTCTTTCACTTGGCAATATGCATTTAAAGGTTCCTGTGTGTCTTCTGTAGCTTGACAGAATACTATTCCATTGCCTGGATATACCACAGTTTATTTTTCCATTCACTTCCTGAAGGACATTTCGATTTTAGTGATCATGAATAAGGCTCCTGTAACATTCATGGGAAGAAGGCTTTTGTGTGCATGTAAGATTTCAAATCCTTTAAGTAAATACCGGGAATGTAATTGCTGCGTTGTGTGGTAGGAGTATGTTTAGTTTTATAAGAAACTGCCAAACTGACTGCCAAAGTAGCTGTACTATTCTGCATTCTCACAAGCAATGAATAAAAGTTCCCGTTTCTCCTCACATTTGCCAGCTTTTGGTATCATCAGACTTTTGGATATTGGTCATTTTAATAGTCATGTAGTTTATTGATTGAGCCGTTCTTCTGTGTAGTTTATATTTGAATATATTCCTTTTTCCACTACTACGCTCTTAGCGCTCCAAATGTCCAGTTGCATTTTCTACAGAAAGAGTGTTCAGATCTGCTCAATCAAAAGAATGGTTTAACTCTGTTAGCTGAATGCACAGATCAGAAAGAAGTTTCACCGAATGATTCTGTGTAGTTTATATTTGAAGACATTCCATTTTCCACTATTACCCTCTTAGCGCTCCGAATCTCCACTTGCATTTTCTACAAAAAGAGTGTTTCATAACTGCTCAATCAAAAATATGTTTTACCTCTGTTACCTGAATTTACAGATCAGAAATAAGTTTCACAGAATGCATCTGTGTAGTTTTTATTTGAAGATATTCTTTTTCCCAATGTAGGCCTCTTAGCGCTTAGCATGTCCAATTGCAGTTTCTACAGAAAGAGTGTTTCAGAACGGCTCAATCAAAAGTAAGGTTCAACTCTGTTAGTTGAACGCACAGAACAGAAAGAATTTTCACAGAATGCTACTGTGTAGTTTATATTTGAATATATTCCTTTTTCCACTATTACCCTCTTAGCGCTCCGAATGTCCACTTGCATTTTCTACAGAAAGAGTGTTCAGAACTGCGCAATCAAAAGTATGGTTTAACTCTGTTAGCTTAATGAACATATCAGAAATAAGTTTCACACAATGCTTCTGTGAAGTTTTTATTTGAAGATATTATTTTTCCCAATATAGGCCTCTTAGCGCTCAGAATGTCCAATTGCAGTTTCTACAGAAAGAGTGTTTCAGAAAGGCTCAATCAACAGTAAGGTTCAACTCTATTAGTTGAATGCACAGAACAGAAAGAAGTTTCATACAATGCTTCTGTGTAGTTTATATTTGAACATATTCTTTTTTCCACTATTACCCACTTAGCGCTACGAATGTCCAGTTGCATTTTCTACAGACAGAGTGTTTCAAAACTGCTCAATCAAAAGTATGGTTTAACTCTGTTAGCTGAATGCTCAGATCAGAAAGAAGTTTCACAGAATGCTTCTGTGTAGTTTATATTTGAATATATTACTTTTTCCACTACTACTCTCTTAGCGCTCCAAATGTCCAGTTGCATTTTCTACAGAAAGAGTGTTCAGATCTGCTCAATGAAAAGTATGGTTTAACTCTGTTAGCTGAATGCACAGATCAGAAAGAAGTTTCACAGAATGATTCTGTGTAGTTTATATTTGGAGACATTACTTTTTCCACTATTACCCTCTTAGCGCTCCGAATCTCCACTTGCATTTTCTACAGAAAGAGTGTTTCAGAACGGCTCAATCAAATCTAAGGTTCAACTCTTTTAGTTGAACAAACAGAACAGAAAGAAGTTTCACACAATTATTCTGTGTAGTTTTTATTTGTAGACATTCTTTTTCCCAATATAGGCCTCTTAGCGCTCAGAATGTCCAATTGCAGTTTCTACAGAAAGAGTGTTTCAGAACGGCTCAATCAAAAGTAAGGTTCAACTCTGTTAGCTGAATGCACAAAACAGAAAGAAGTTTCATACAATGCTTCTGTGTAGTTTATATTTGAACATATTCTTTTTTCCACTATTACCCACTTAGCGCTAGGAATGTCCAGTAGCATTTTCTACAGACAGAGTGTTTCAAAACTGCTCAATCAAAAGTATGGTTTAGCTCTGTTAGCTGAATGCTCAGATCAGAAAGAAGTTTCACAGAATGCTTCTGTGTAGTTTATATTTGAATATATTCCTTTTTCCACTACTACGCTCTTAGCGCTCCAAATGTCCAGTTGCATTTTCTACAGAAAGAGTGTTCAGATCTGCTCAATCAAAAGTATGGTTTAACTCTGTTAGCTGAATGCACAGATCAGAAAGAAGTTTCACCGAATGATTCTGTGTAGTTTATATTTGAAGACATTCCTTTTTCCACTATTACCCTCTTAGCGCTCCGAATCTCCACTTGCATTTTCTACAAAAAGAGTGTTTCATAACTGCTCAATCAAAAATATGTTTTATCTCTGTTAACTGAATTTACAGATCAGAAATAAGTTTCACAGAATGCATCTGTGTAGTTTTTATTTGAAGATATTCTTTTTCCCAAAGTAGGCCTCTTAGCGCTTAGCATGTCCAATTGCAGTTTCTACAGAAAGAGTGTTTCAGAACGGCTCAATCAAAAGTAAGGTTCAACTCTGTTAGTTGAATGCACAGAACAGAAAGAATTTTCACAGAATGCTACTGTGTAGTTTATATTTGAATATATTCCTTTTTCCACTATTACCCTCTTAGCGCTCCGAATGTCCACTTGCATTTTCTACAGAAAGAGTGTTCAGAACTGCGCAATCAGAAGTATGGTTTAACTCTGTTAGCTTAATGAACATATCAGAAATAAGTTTCACACAATGCTTCTGTGAAGTTTTTATTTGAAGATATTATTTTTCCCAATATAGGCCTCTTAGCGCTCAGAATGTCCAATTGCAGTTTCTACAGAAAGAGTGTTTCAGAAAGGCTCAATCAACAGTAAGGTTCAACTCTGTTAGTTGAATGCACAGAACAGAAAGTAGTTTCATACAATGCTTCTGTGTAGTTTATATTTGAACATATTCTTTTTTCCACTATTACCCACTTAGCGCTACGAATGTCCAGTTGCATTTTCTACAGACAGAGTGTTTCAAAACTGCTCAATCAAAAGTATGGTTTAACTCTGTTAGCTGAATGCTCAGATCAGAAAGTAGTTTCACAGAATGCTTCTGTGTAGTTTATATTTGAATATATTCCTTTTTCCACTACTACTCTCTTAGCGCCCCAAATGTCCAGTTGCATTTTCTACAGAAAGAGTGTTCAGATCTGCTCAATCAAAAGTATGGTTTAACTCTGTTAGCTGAATGCAGAGATCAGAAAGAAGTTTCACAGAATGATTCTGTGTAGTTTATATTTGGAGACATTCCTTTTTCCACTATTACCCTCTTAGCGCTCCGAATCTCCACTTGCATTTTCTACAGAAAGAGTGTTTCAGAACGGCTCAATCAAAACTAAGGTTCAACTCTTTTAGTTGAACAAACAGAACAGAAAGAAGTTTCACACAATTCTTCTGTGTAGTTTTTATTTGTTCACATTCTTTTTCCCAATATAGGCCTCTTAGCGCTCAGAATGTCCAATTGCAGTTTCTACAGAAAGAGTGTTTCAGAACGGCTCAATCAAAAGTAAGGTTCAACTCTGTTAGTTGAATGCACAGAACAGAAAGAAGTTTCATACAATGCTTCTGTGTAGTTTATATTTGAACATATTCTTTTTTCCACTATTACCCACTTAGCGCTACGAATGTCCAGTTGCATTTTCTACAGACAGAGTGTTTCAAAACTGCTCAATCAAAAGTATGGTTTAACTCTGTTAGCTGAATGCTCAGATCAGAAAGAAGTTTCACAGAATGCTTCTGTGTAGTTTATATTTGAATATATTCCTTTTTCCACTACTAGGCTCTTAGCGCTCCAAATGTCCAGTTGCATTTTCTACAGAAAGAGTGTTCAGATCTGCTCAATCAAAAGTATGGTTTAACTCTGTTAGCTGAATGCACAGATCAGAAAGAAGTTTCACCGAATGATTCTGTGTAGTTTATATTTGAAGACATTCCTTTTTCCACTATTACCCTCTTAGCGCTCCGAATCTCCACTTGCATTTTCTACAAAAAGAGTGTTTCCTAACTGCTCAATCAAAAATATGTTTTATCTCTGTTAACTGAATTTACAGATCAGAAATAAGTTTCACAGAATGCATCTGTGTAGTTTTTATTTGAAGATATTCTTTTTCCCAATGTAGGCCTCTTAGCGCTTAGCATGTCCAATTGCAGTTTCTACAGAAAGAGTGTTTCAGAACTGCTCAATCAAAAGTAAGGTTCAACTCTGTTAGTTGAATGCACAGAACAGAAAGAATTTTCACAAACTGCTACTGTGTAGTTTATATTTGAATATATTCCTTTTTCCACTATTACCATCTTAGCGCTCCGAATGTCCACTTGCATTTTCTACAGAAAGAGTGTTCAGAACTGCGCAATCAAAAGTATGGTTTAACTCTGTTAGCTTAATGAACTTATCAGAAATAAGTTTCACACAATGCTTCTGTGTAGTTTTTATTTGAAGATATTATTTTTCCCAATAGAGTCCTCTTAGCGCTCAGAATGTCCAATTGCAGTTTCTACAGAAAGAGTGTTTCAGAAAGGTTCAATCAAAAGTAAGGTTCAACTCTGTTAGTTGAATGCACAGAACAGAAAGTAGTTTCATACAATGCTTCTGTGTAGTTTATATTTGAACATATTCTTTTTTCCACTATTACCCACTTAACGCTACGAATGTCCAGTTGCATTTTCTACAGACAGAGTGTTTCAAAACTGCTCAATCAAAAGTATGGTTTAACTCTGTTAGCTGAATGCTCAGATCAGAAATAAGTTTCACAGAATGCTTCTGTGTAGTTTATATTTGAATATATTCCTTTTTCCACTACTACTCTCTTAGCGCTCCAAATGTCCAGTTGCATTTTCTACAGAAAGAGTGTTGAGATCTGCTCAATCAAAAGTATGGTTTAACACTGTTAGCTGAATGCACAGATCAGAAAGAAGTTTCACAGAATGATTCTGTGTAGTTCATATTTGGAGACATTCCTTTTTCCACTATTACCCTCTTAGCGCTCCGAATCTCCACTTGCATTTTCTACAGAAAGAGTGTTTCAGAACGGCTCAATCAAAACTAAGGTTCAACTCTTTTAGTTGTACAAACAGAACAGAAAGAAGTTTCCCACAATTCTTCTGTGTAGTTTTTATTTGTAGACATTCTTTTCCCCAATATAGGCCTCTTAGCGCTCAGAATGTCCAATTGCAGTTTCTACAGAAAGAGTGTTTCAGAACGGCTCAATCAAAAGTAAGCTTCAACTCTGTTAGTTGAATGCACAGAACAGAAAGAAGTTTCATACAATGCTTCTGTGTAGTTTATATTTGAACATATTCTTTTTTCCACTATTACCCACTTAGCGCTACGAATGTCCAGTTGCATTTTCTACAGACAGAGTGTTTCAAAACTGCTCAATCAAAAGTATGGTTTAACTCTGTTAGCTGAATGCTCAGATCAGAAAGAAGTTTCACAGAATGCTTCTGTGTAGTTTATATTTGAATATATTCCTTTTTCCACTACTACGCTCTTAGCGCTCCAAATGTCCAGTTGCATTTTCTACAGAAAGAGTGTTCAGATCTGCTCAATCAAAAGTATGGTTTAACTCTGTTAGCTGAATGCACAGATCAGAAAGAAGTTTCACCGAATGATTCTGTGTAGTTTATATTTGAAGACATTCCTTTTTCCACTATTAACCTCTTAGCGCTCCGAATCTCCACTTGCATTTTCTACAAAAAGAGTGTTTCATAACTGCTCAATCAAAAATATGTTTTATCTCTGTTAACTGAATTTACAGATCAGAAATAAGTTTCACAGAATGCATCTGTGTAGTTTTTATTTGAAGATATTCCTTTTCCCAATGTAGGCCTCTTAGCGCTTAGCATGTCCAATTGCAGTTTCTACAGAAAGAGTGTTTCAGAACGGCTCAATCAAAAGTAAGGTTCAACTCTGTTAGTTGAATGCACAGAACAGAAAGAATTTTCACAGAATGCTACTGTGTAGTTTATATTTGAATATATTCCTTTTTCCACTATTACCCTCTTAGCGCTCCGAATGTCCACTTGCATTTTCTACAGAAAGAGTGTTCAGAACTGCGCAATCAAAAGTATGGTTTAACTCTGTTAGCTTAATGAACATATCAGAAATAAGTTTCACACAATGCTTCTGTGTAGTTTTTATTTGAAGATATTATTTTTCCCAATAGAGGCCTCTTAGCGCTCAAAATGACCAATTGCAGTTTCTACAGAAAGAGTGTTTCAGAAAGGCTCAATCAAAAGTAAGGTTCAACTCTGTTAGTTGAATTCACAGAACAGAAAGTAGTTTCATACAATGCTTCTGTGTAGTTTATATTTGAACATATTCTTTTTTCCACTATTACCCACTTAGCGCTACGAATGTCCAGTTGCATTTTCTACAGACAGAGTGTTTCAAAACTGCTCAATCAAAAGTATGGTTTAACTCTGTTAGCTGAATGCTCAGATCAGAAAGAAGTTTCACAGAATGCTTCTGTGTAGTTTATATTTGAATATATTCCTTTTTCCACTATTATTCTCTTAGCGCTCCAAATGTCCAGTTGCATTTTCTACAGAAAGAGTGTTCAGATCTGCTCAATCAAAAGTATGGTTTAACTCTGTTAGCTGAATGCACAGATCAGAAAGAAGTTTCACAGAATGATTCTGTGTAGTTTATATTTGGAGACATTCCTTTTTCCACTATTACCATCTTAGCGCTCCGAATCTCCACTTGCATTTTCTACAGAAAGAGTGTCTCAGAACGGCTCAATCAAAACTAAGGTTCAACTCTTTTAGTTGAACAAACAGAACAGAAAGAAGTTTCACACAATTCTTCTGTGTAGTTTTTATTTGTTCACATTCTTTTTCCCAATATAGGCCTCTTAGCGCTCAGAATGTCCAATTGCAGTTTCTACAGAAAGAGTGTTTCAGAACTGCTCAATCAAAAGTAAGGTTCAACTCTGTTAGTTGAATGCACAGAACAGAAAGTAGTTTCATACAATGCTTCTGTGTAGTTTATATTTGAACATATTCTTTTTTCCACCATTACCCACTTAGCGCTACGAATGTCCAGTTGCATTTTCTACAGATAGAGTGTTTCAAAACTGCTCAATCAAAAGTATGGTTTAACTCTGTTAGCTGAATGCTCAGATCAGAAAGAAGTTTCACAGAATGCTTCTGTGTAGTTTATATTTGAATATATTCCTTTTTCCACTACTACGCTCTTAGCGCTCCAAATGTCCAGTTGCATTTTCTACAGAAAGAGTGTTCAGATCTGCTCAATCAAAAGTATGGTTTAACTCTGTTAGCTGAATGCACAGATAAGAAAGAAGTTTCACCGAATGATTCTGTGTAGTTTATATTTGAAGACATTCCTTTTTCCACTATTACCCTCTTAGCGCTCCGAATCTCCACTTGCATTTTCTACAAAAAGAGTGTTTCATAACTGCTCAATCAAAAATATGTTTTATCTCTGTTAACTGAATTTACAGATCAGAAATAAGTTTCACAGAATGCATCTGTGTAGTTTTTATTTGAAGATATTCTTTTTCCCAATGTAGGCCTCTTAGCGCTTAGCATGTCCAATTGCAGTTTCTACAGAAAGAGTGTTTCAGAACGGCTCAATCAAAAGTAAGGTTCAACTCTGTTAGTTGAATGCACAGAACAGGAAGAATTTTCACAGAATGCTACTGTGTAGTTTATATTTGAATATATTCATTTTTCCACTATTACCCTCTTAGCGCTCCGAATGTCCACTTCCATTTTCTACAGAAATAGTGTTCAGAACTGCGCAATCAAAAGTATGGTTTAACTCTGTTAGCTTAATGAACATATCAGAAATAAGTTTCACACAATGCTTCTGTGTAGTTTTTATTTGAAGATATTATTTTTCCCAATAGAAGCCTCTTAGCGCTCAGAATGTCCAATTGCAGTTTCTACAGAAAGAGTGTTTCAGAAAGGTCAATCAAAAGTAAGGTTCAACTCTGTTAGTTGAATGCACAGTACAGAAAGAAGTTTCATACAATGCTTCTGTGTAGTTTATATTTGAACATATTCTTTTTTCCACCATTACCCACTTATCGCTAAGAATGTCCAGTTGCATTTTCTACAGACAGAGTGTTTCAAAACTGCTCAATCAAAAGTATGGTTTAACTCTGTTAGCTGAATGCTCAGATCAGAAAGAAGTTTCACAGAATGCTTCTGTGTAGTTTATATTTGAATACATTCCTTTTTCCACTACTACTCTCTTAGCGCTCCAAATGTCCAGTTGCATTTTCTACAGAAAGAGTGTTCAGATCTGCTCAATCAAAAGTATGGTTTAACTCTGTTAGCTGAATGCACAGATCAGAAAGAAGTTTCACAGAATGATTCTGTGTAGTTTATATTTGGAGACTTTCCTTTTTCCACTATTACCCTCTTAGCGCTCCGAATCTCCACTTGCATTTTCTACAGAAAGAGTGTTTCAGAACGGCTCAATCAAAACTAAGGTTCAACTCTTTCAGTTGAACAAACAGAACAGAAAGAAGTTTCACACAATTCTTCTGTGTAGTTTTTATTTGTAGACATTCTTTTTCCCAATATAGGCCTCTTAGCGCTCAGAATGTCCAATTGCAGTTTCTACAGAAAGAGTTTTTCAGAACGGCTCAATCAAAATAAGGTTCAACTCTGTTAGTTGAATGCACAGAACAGAAAGAAGTTTCATACAATGCTTCTGTGTAGTTTATATTTGAACATATTCTTTTTTCCACTATTACCCACTTAGCGCTACGAATGTCCAGTTGCATTTTCTACAGACAGAGTGTTTCAAAACTGCTCAATCAAAAGTATTGTTTAACTCTGTTAGCTGAATGCTCAGATCAGAAAGAAGTTTCACAGAATGCTTCTGTGTAGTTTATATTTGAATATATTCCTTTTTAAACTACTACGCTCTTAGCGCTCCAAATGTCCAGTTGCATTTTCTACAGAAAGAGTGTTCAGATCTGCTCAATCAAAAGTATGGTTTAACTCTGTTAGCTGAATGCACAGATCAGAAAGAAGTTTCACCGAATGATTCTGTGTAGTTTATATTTGAAGACATTCCTTTTTCCACTATTACCCTCTTAGCGCTCCGAATCTCCACTTGCATTTTCTACAAAAAGAGTGTTTCATAACTGCTCAATCAAAAATATGTTTTATCTCTGTTAACTGAATTTACAGATCAGAAATAAGTTTCACAGAATGCATCTGTGTAGTTTTTATTTGAAGATATTCTTTTTCCCAATGTAGGCCTCTTAGCGCTTAGCATGTCCAATTGCAGTTCCTACAGAAAGTGTTTCAGAAATGCTCAATCAAAAGTAAGGTTCAACTCTGTTAGTTGAACGCACAAAACAGAAAGAATTTTCACAGACTGCTACTGTGTAGTTTATATTTGAATATATTCCTTTTTCCACTATTACCCTCTTAGCGCTCCGAATGTCCACTTGCATTTTCTACAGAAAGAGTGTTCAGAACTGCGCAATCAAAAGTATGGTTTAACTCTGTTAGCTTAATGAACATATCAGAAATAAGTTTCACACAATGCTTCTGTGTAGTTTTTATTTGAAGATATTATTTTTCCCAATAGAGGCCTCTTAGCGCTCAAAATGTCCAATTGCAGTTTCTACAGAAAGAGTGTTTCAGAAAGGCTCAATCAAAAGTAAGGTTCAACTCTGTTAGTTGAATTCACAGAACAGAAAGAAGTTTCATACAATGCTTCTGTGTAGTTTATATTTGAACATATTCTTTTTTCCACTATTACCCACTTAGCACTACGAATGTCCAGTTGCATTTTCTACAGACAGAGTGTTTCAAAACTGCTCAATCAAAAGTATGGTTTAACTCTGTTAGCTGAATGCTCAGATCAGAAAGAAGTTTCACAGAATGCTTCTGTGTAGTTTATATTTGAATATATTCCTTTTTCCACTACTACTCTCTTAGCGCTCCAAATGTCCAGTTGCATTTTCTACAGAAAGAGTGTTCAGATCTGCTCAATCAAAAGTATGGTTTAACTCTGTTAGCTGAAGGCACAGATCAGAAAGAAGTTTCACAGAATGATTCTGTGTAGTTTATATTTGGAGACATTCCTTTTTCCACTATTACCCTCTTAGCGCTCCGAATCTCCACTTGCATTTTCTACAGAAAGAGTGTTTCAGAACGGCTCAATCAAAACTAAGGTTCAACTCTTTCAGTTGAACAAACAGAACAGAAAGAAGTTTCACACAATTCTTCTGTGTAGTTTTTATTTGTAGACATTCTTTTTCCCAATATAGGCCTCTTAGCGCAAAGAATGTCCAATTGCAGTTTCTACAGAAAGAGTGTTTCAGAACGGCTCAATCAAAAGTAAGGTTCAACTCTGTTAGTTGAATGCACAGAACAGAAAGAAGTTTCATACAATGCTTCTGTGTAGTTTATATTTGAACATATTCTATTTTCCACTATTACCCACTTAGCGCTACGAATGTCCAGTTGCATTTTCTACAGACAGAGTGTTTCAAAACTGCTCAATCAAAAGTATGGTTTAACTCTGTTAGCTGAATGCTCAGATCAGAAAGAAGTTTCACAGAATGCTTCTGTGTAGTTTATATTTGAATATATTCCTTTTTCCACTACTACGCTCTTAGCGCTCCAAATGTCCAGTTGCATTTTCTACAGAAAGAGTGTTCAGATCTGCTCAATCAAAAGTATGGTTTAATTCTGTTAGCTGAATGCACAGATCAGAAAGAAGTTTCACAGAATGATTCTGTGTAGTTTATATTTGGAGACATTCCTTTTTCCACTATTACCCTCTTAGCGCTCCGAAACTCCACTTGCATTTTCTACAGAAAGAGTGTTTCAGAACGGCTCAATCAAAACTAAGGTTCAACTCTTTCAGTTGAACAAACAGAACAGAAAGAAGTTTCACACAATTCTTCTGTGTAGTTTTTATTTGTAGACATTCTTTTTCCCAATATAGGTCTCTTAGCGCTCCGAATGTCCACTTGCATTTTCTACAGAAAGAGTGTACAGAACTGCGCAATCAAAAGTATGGTTTAACTCTGTTAGCTTAATGAACATATCAGAAATAAGTTTCACACAATGCTTCTGTGTAGTTTTTATTTGAAGATATTATTTTTCCCAATAGAGGCCTCTTAGCGCTCAAAATGTCCAATTGCAGTTTCTACAGAAAGAGTGTTTCAGAACGGCTCAATCAAAAGTAAGGTTCAACTCTGTTAGTTGAATTCACAGAACAGAAAGAAGTTTCATACAATGATTCTGTGTAGTTTATATTTGAACATATTCTTTTTTCCACTATTACCCACTTAGCGCTACGAATGTCCAGTTGCATTTTCTACAGACAGAGTGTTTCCAAACTGCTCAATCAAAAGTATGGTTTAAATCTGTTAGCTGAATGCTCAGATCAGAAAGAAGTTTCACAGAATGCTTCCGTGTAGTTTATATTTGAATATATTCCTTTTTCAACTACTACTCTCTTAGCGCTCCAAATGTCCAGTTGCATTTTCTACAGAAAGAGTGTTCAGATCTGCTCAATCAAAAGTATGGTTTAACTCTGTTAGCTGAAGGCACAAATCAGAAAGAAGTTTCACAGAATGATTCTGTGTAGTTTATATTTGGAGACATTCCTTTTTCCACTATTACCCTCTTAGCGCTCCGAATCTCCACTTGCATTTTCTACAGAAAGAGTGTTTCAGAACGGCTCAATCAAAACTAAGGTTCAAATCTTTCAGTTGAACAAACAGAACAGAAAGAAGTTTCACACAATTCTTCTGTGTAGTTTTTATTTGTAGACATTCTTTTTCCCAATATAGGCCTCTTAGCGCTCAGAATGTCCAATTGCAGTTTCTACAGAAAGAGTGTTTCAGAAAGGCTCAATCAAAAGTAAGGTTCAACTCTGTTAGTTGAATTCACAGAACAGAAAGAAGTTTCATACAATGATTCTGTGTAGTTTATATTTGAACATATTCTTTTTTCCACTATTACCCACTTAGCGCTACGAATGTCCAGTTGCATTTTCTACAGACAGAGTGTTTCAAAACTGCTCAATCAAAAGTATGGTTTAACTCTGTTAGCTGAATGCTCAGATCAGAAAGAAGTTTCACAGAATGCTTCTGTGTAGTTTATATTTGAATATATTCCTTTTTCCACTACTACTCTGTTAGCGCTCCGAATCTCCACTTGCATTTTCTACAAAAAGAGTGTTTCATAACTGCTCAATCAAAAATATGTTTTATCACTTGTAACTGAATCTACAGATCAGAAATAAGTTTCACAGAATGCATCTGTGTAGTTTTTATTTGAAGATATTCTTTTTCCCAATATAGGCCTCTTAGCGCTCAGAATGTCCAATTGCAGTTTCTACAGAAAGAGTGTTTCAGAACGGCTCAATCAAAAGTAAGGTTCAACTCTGTTAGTTGAATGCACAGAACAGAAAGTAGTTTCATACAATGCTTCTGTGTAGTTTATATTTGAACATATTCTTTTTTCCACTATTACCCACTTAGCGCTACGAATGTCCAGTTGCATTTTCTTCAGACAGAGTGTTTCAAAACTGCTCAATCAAAAGTATGGTTTAACTCTGTTAGCTGAATGCTCAGATCAGAAAGAAGTTTCACAGAATGCTTCTGTGTAGTTTATATTTGAATATATTCCTTTTTCCACTACTACGCTCTTAGCGCTCCAAATGTCCAGTTTCATTTTCTACAGAAAGAGTGTTCAGATCTGCTCAATCAAAAGTATGGTTTAACTCTGTTAGCTGAATGCACAGATCAGAAAGAAGTTTCACCGAATGATTCTGTGTAGTTTATATTTGAAGACATTCCTTTTTCCTCTATTACCATCTTAGCGCTCCGAATCTTCACTTGCATTTTCTACAAAAAGAGTGTTTCATAACTGCTCAATCAAAAATATGTTTTATCTCTGTTAACTGAATTTACAGATCAGAAATAAGTTTCACAGAATGCATCTGTGTAGTTTTTATTTGAAGATATTCTTTTTCCCAATGTAGGCCTCTTAGTGCTTAGCATGTCCAATTGCAGTTTCTACAGAAAGAGTGTTTCAGAACGGCTCAATCAAAAGTAAGGTTCAACTCTGTTAGTTGAATGCACAGAACAGAAAGAATTTTCACAGAATGCTACTGTGTAGTTTATAATTGAATATATTCCTTTTTCCACTATTACCCTCTTAGCGCTCCGAATGTCCACTTGCATTTTCTACAGAAAGAGTGTTCAGAACTGCGCAATCAAAAGTATGGTTTAACTCTGTTAGCTTAATGAACATATCAGAAATAAGTTTCACACAATGCTTCTGTGTAGTTTTTATTTGAAGATATTATTTTTCCCAATAGAGGCCTCTTAGCGCTCAGAATGTCCAATTGCAGTTTCTACAGCAAGAGTGTTTCAGAAAGGCTCAATCAAAAGTAAGGTTCAACTCTGTTAGTTGAATGCACAGAACAGAAAGAAGTTTCATACAATGCTTCTGTGTAGTTTATATTTGAACATATTCTTTTTTCCACTATTGCCCACTTAGCGCTACGAATGTCCAGTTGCATTTTCTACAGACAGAGTGTTTCAAAACTGCTCAATCAAAAGTATGGTTTAACTCTGTTAGCGGAATGCTCAGATCAGAAAGAAGTTTCACAGAATGCTTCTGTGTAGTTTATATTTGAATATATTCTTTTTCCACTACTACTCTCTTAGCGCTCCAAATGTCCAGTTGCATTTTCTACAGAAAGAGTGTTCAGATCTGCTCAATCAAAAGTATGGTTTAACTCTGTTAGCTGAATGCACAGATCAGAAAGAAGTTTCACAGAATGATTCTGTGTAGTTTATATTTGGAGACATTCCTTTTTCCACTATTACCCTCTTAGCGCTCCGAAACTCCACTTGCATTTTCTACAGAAAGAGTGTTTCAGAACGGCTCAATCAAAACTAAGGTTCAACTCTTTCAGTTGAACAAACAGAACAGAAAGAAGTTTCACACAATTCTTCTGTGTAGTTTTTATTTGTAGACATTCTTTTTCCCAATATAGGCCTCTTAGCGCTCCGAATGTCCACTTGCATTTTCTACAGAAAGAGTGTACAGAACTGCGCAATCAAAAGTATGGTTTAACTCTGTTAGCTTAATGAACATATCAGAAATAAGTTTCACACAATGCTTCTGTGTAGTTTTTATTTGAAGATATTATTTTTCCCAATAGAGGCCTCTTAGCGCTCAAAATGTCCAATTGCAGTTTCTACAGAAAGAGTGTTTCAGAAAGGCTCAATCAAAAGTAAGGTTCAACTCTGTTAGTTGAATTCACAGAACAGAAAGAAGTTTCATACAATGATTCTGTGTAGTTTATATTTGAACATATTCTTTTTTCCACTATTACCCACTTAGCGCTACGAATGTCCAGTTGCATTTTCTACAGACAGAGTGTTTCAAAACTGCTCAATCAAAAGTATGGTTTAACTCTGTTAGCTGAATGCTCAGATCAGAAAGAAGTTTCACAGAATGCTTCTGTGTAGTTTATATTTGAATATATTCCTTTTTCCACTACTACTCTGTTAGCGCTCCGAATCTCCACTTGCATTTTCTACAAAAAGAGTGTTTCATAACTGCTCAATCAAAAATATGTTTTATCACTTGTAACTGAATCTACAGATCAGAAATAAGTTTCACAGAATGCATCTGTGTAGTTTTTATTTGAAGATATTCTTTTTCCCAATATAGGCCTCTTAGCGCTCAGAATGTCCAATTGCAGTTTCTACAGAAAGAGTGTTTCAGAACGGCTCAATCAAAAGTAAGGTTCAACTCTGTTAGTTGAATGCACAGAACAGAAAGTAGTTTCATACAATGCTTCTGTGTAGTTTATATTTGAACATATTCTTTTTTCCACTATTACCCACTTAGCGCTACGAATGTCCAGTTGCATTTTCTACAGACAGAGTGTTTCAAAACTGCTCAATCAAAAGTATGGTTTAACTCTGTTAGCTGAATGCTCAGATCAGAAAGAAGTTTCACAGAATGCTTCTGTGTAGTTTATATTTGAATATATTCCTTTTTCCACTACTACGCTCTTAGCGCTCCAAATGTCCAGTTTCATTTTCTACAGAAAGAGTGTTCAGATCTGCTCAATCAAAAGTATGGTTTAACTCTGTTAGCTGAATGCACAGATCAGAAAGAAGTTTCACCGAATGATTCTGTGTAGTTTATATTTGAAGACATTCCTTTTTCCTCTATTACCATCTTAGCGCTCCGAATCTTCACTTGCATTTTCTACAAAAAGAGTGTTTCATAACTGCTCAATCAAAAATATGTTTTATCTCTGTTAACTGAATTTACAGATCAGAAATAAGTTTCACAGAATGCATCTGTGTAGTTTTTATTTGAAGATATTCTTTTTCCCAATGTAGGCCTCTTAGTGCTTAGCATGTCCAATTGCAGTTTCTACAGAAAGAGTGTTTCAGAACGGCTCAATCAAAAGTAAGGTTCAACTCTGTTAGTTGAATGCACAGAACAGAAAGAATTTTCACAGAATGCTACTGTGTAGTTTATAATTGAATATATTCCTTTTTCCACTATTACCCTCTTAGCGCTCCGAATGTCCACTTGCATTTTCTACAGAAAGAGTGTTCAGAACTGCGCAATCAAAAGTATGGTTTAACTCTGTTAGCTTAATGAACATATCAGAAATAAGTTTCACACAATGCTTCTGTGTAGTTTTTATTTGAAGATATTATTTTTCCCAATATAGGCCTCTTAGCGCTCAGAATGTCCAATTGCAGTTTCTACAGCAAGAGTGTTTCAGAAAGGCTCAATCAAAAGTAAGGTTCAACTCTGTTAGTTGAATGCACAGAACAGAAAGAAGTTTCATACAATGCTTCTGTGTAGTTTATATTTGAACATATTCTTTTTTCCACTATTACCCACTTAGCGCTACGAATGTCCAGTTGCATTTTCTACAGACAGAGTGTTTCAAAACTGCTCAATCAAAAGTATGGTTTAACTCTGTTAGCGGAATGCTCAGATCAGAAAGAAGTTTCACAGAATGCTTCTGTGTAGTTTATATTTGAATATATTCTTTTTCCACTACTACTCTCTTAGCGCTCCAAATGTCCAGTTGCATTTTCTACAGAAAGAGTGTTCAGATCTGCTCAATCAAAAGTATGGTTTAACTCTGTTAGCTGAATGCACAGATCAGAAAGAAGTTTCACAGAATGATTCTGTGTAGTTTATATTTGGAGACATTCCTTTTTCCACTATTACCCTCTTAGCGCTCCGAATCTCCACTTGCATTTTCTACAGAAAGAGTGTTTCAGAACGGCTGAATCAAAACTAAGGTTCAACTCTTTCAGTTGAACAAACAGAACAGAAAGAAGTTTCACACAATTCTTCTGTGTAGTTTTTATTTGTAGACATTCTTTTTCCCAATATAGGCCTCTTAGCGCAAAGAATGTCCAATTGCAGTTTCTACAGAAAGAGTGTTTCAGAACGGCTCAATCAAAAGTAAGGTTCAACTCTGTTAGTTGAATGCACAGAACAGAAAGAAGTTTCATACAATGCTTCTGTGTAGTTTATATTTGAACATATTATTTTTTCCACTATTACCCACTTAGCGCTACGAATGTCCAGTTGCATTTTCTACAGACAGAGTGTTTCAAAACTGCTCAATCAAAAGTATGGTTTAACTCTGTTAGCTGAATGCTCAGATCAGAAAGAAGTTTCACAGAATGCTTCTGTGTAGTTTATATTTGAATATATTCCTTTTTCCACTACTACTCTCTTAGCGCTCCAAATGTCCAGTTGCATTTTCTACAGAAAGAGTGTTCAGATCTGCTCAATCAAAAGTATGGTTTAACTCTGTTAGCTGAATGCACAGATCAGAAAGAAGTTTCACAGAATGATTCTGTGTAGTTTATATTTGGAGACATTCCTTTTTCCACTATTACCCTCTTAGCGCTCCGAATCTCCACTTGCATTTTCTACAGAAAGAGTGTCTCAGAACGGCTCAATCAAAACTAAGGTTCAAGTCTTTTAGTTGAACAAACAGAACAGAAAGAAGTTTCACACAATTCTTCTGTGTAGTTTTTATTTGTTCACATTCTTTTTCCCAATATAGGCCTCTTAGCGCTCAGAATGTCCAATTGCAGTTTCTACAGAAAGAGTGTTTCAGAACGGCTCAATCAAATTAAGGTTCAACTCTGTTAGTTGAATGCACAGAACAGAAAGAAGTTTCATACAATGCTTCTGTGTAGTTTATATTTGAACATATTTTTTTTCCACCATTACCCACTTAGCGCTACGAATGTCCAGTTGCATTTTCTACAGACAGAGTGTTTCAAAACTGCTCAATCAAAAGTATGGTTTAACTCTGTTAGCTGAATGCTCAGATCAGAAAGAAGTTTCACAGAATGCTTCTGTGTAGTTTATATTTGAATATATTCCTTTTTCCACTACTACGCTCTTAGCGCTCCAAATGTCCAGTTGCATTTTCTACAGAAAGTTTGCTCAGATCTGCTCAATCAAAAGTATGGTTTAACTCGGTTAGCTGAATGCACAGATCAGAAAGAAGTTTCAGCGAATGATTCTGTGTAGTTTATATTTGAAGACATTCCTTTTTCCACTATTACCCTCTTAGAGCTCCGAATCTCCACTTGCATTTTCTACAAAAAGAGTGTTTCATAACTGCTCAATCAAAAATATGTTTTATCTCTGTTAACTGAATTTACAGATCAGAAATAAGTTTCACAGAATGCATCTGTGTAGTTTTTATTTGAAGATATTCTTTTTCCCAATGTAGGCCTCTTAGCGCTTAGCATGTCCAATTGCAGTTTCTACAGAAAGAGTGTTTCAGAACGGCTCAATCAAAAGTAAGGTTCAACTCTGTTAGTTGAATGCACAGAACAGAAAGAATTTTCACAGAATGCTACTGTGTAGTTTATATTTGAATATATTCCTTTTTCCACTATTACCCTCTTAGCGCTCCGAATGTCCACTTCCATTTTCTACAGAAATAGTGTTCAGAACTGCGCAATCAAAAGTATGGTTTAACTCTGTTAGCTTAATGAACATATCAGAAATAAGTTTCACACAATGCTTCTGTGTAGTTTTTATTTGAAGATATTATTTTTCCCATTAGAGGCCTCTTAGCGCTCAGAATGTCCAATTGCAGTTTCTACAGAAAGAGTGTTTCAGAAAGGTCAATCAAAAGTAAGGTTCAACTCTGTTAGTTGAATGCACAGAACAGAAAGAAGTTTCATACAATACTTCTGTGTAGTTTATATTTGAACATATTCTTTTTTCCACTATTACCCACTTAGCGCTACGAATGTCCAGTTGCATTTTCTACAGAAAGAGTGTTCAGAACTGCGCAATCAACAGTATGGTTTAACTCTGTTAGCTTAATGAACATATCTGAAATAAGTTTCACACAATGCTTCTGTGAAGTTTTTATTTGAAGATATAATTTTTCCCAATATAGGCCTCTTAGCGCTCAGAATGTCCAATTGCAGTTTCTACAGAAAGAGTGTTTCAGAAAGGTCAATCAAAAGTAAGGTTCAACTCTGTTAGTTGAATGCACAGAACAGAAAGAAGTTTCATACAATGCTTCTGTGTAGTTTATATTTGAACATATTCTTTTTTCCACTATTACACACTTAGCGCTACGAATGTCCAGTTGCATTTTCTACAGACAGAGTGTTTCAAAACTGCTCAATCAAAAGTATGTTTTAACTCTGTTAGCTGAATGCTCAGATCAGAAAGAAGTTTCACAGAATGCTTCTGTGTAGTTTATATTTGAATATATTCCTTTTTCCACTACTACTCTCTTAGCGCTCCAAATGTCCAGTTGCATTTTCTACAGAAAGAGTGTTCAGATCTGCTCAATCAAAAGTATGGTTTAACTCTGTTAGCTGAATGCACAGATCAGAAAGAAGTTTCACAGAATGATTCTGTGTAGTTTATATTTGGAGACATTCCTTTTTCCACTATTACCCTCTTAGCGCTCCGAAACTCCACTTGCATTTTCTACAGAAAGAGTGTTTCAGAACGGCTCAATCAAAACTAAGGTTCAACTCTTTCAGTTGAACAAACAGAACAGAAAGAAGTTTCACACAATTCTTCTGTGTAGTTTTTATTTGTAGACATTCTTTTTCCCAATATAGGCCTCTTAGCGCTCCGAATGTCCACTTGCATTTTCTACAGAAAGAGTGTACAGAACTGCGCAATCAAAAGTATGGTTTAACTCTGTTAGCTTAATGAACATATCAGAAATAAGTTTCACACAATGCTTCTGTGTAGTTTTTATTTGAAGATATTATTTTTCCCAATAGAGGCCTCTTAGCGCTCAGAATGTCCAATTGCAGTTTCTACAGAAAGAGTGTTTCAGAACGGCTCTATCCAAAGTAAGGTTCAACTCTGTTAGTTGAATGCACAGAACAGAAAGAAGTTTCATAGAATGCTTCTGTGTAGTTTCTATTTGAACATATTATTTTTTCCACTATTACCCACTTAGCGCTACGAATGTCCAGTTGCATTTTCTACAGACAGAGTGTTTCAAAACTGCTCAATCAAAAGTATGGTTTAACTCTGTTAGCTGAATGCTCAGATCAGAAAGAAGTTTCACAGAATGCTTCTGTGTAGTTTATATTTGAATATATTCCTTTTTCCACTACTACTCTCTTAGCGCTCCAAATGTCCAGTTGCATTTTCTACAGAAAGAGTGTTCAGATCTGCTCAATCAAAAGTATGGTTTAACTCTGTTAGCTGAATGCACAGATCAGAAAGAAGTTTCACAGAATGATTCTGTGTAGTTTATATTTGGAGACATTCCTTTTTCCACTATTACCCTCTTAGCGCTCCGAATCTCCACTTGCATTTTCTACAGAAAGAGTGTCTCAGAACGGCTCAATCAAAACTAAGGTTCAAGTCTTTTAGTTGAACAAACAGAACAGAAAGAAGTTTCACACAATTCTTCTGTGTAGTTTTTATTTGTTCACATTCTTTTTCCCAATATAGGCCTCTTAGCGCTCAGAATGTCCAATTGCAGTTTCTACAGAAAGAGTGTTTCAGAACGGCTCAATCAAATTAAGGTTCAACTCTGTTAGTTGAATGCACAGAACAGAAAGAAGTTTCATACAATGCTTCTGTGTAGTTTATATTTGAACATATTCTTTTTTCCACCATTACCCACTTAGCGCTACGAATGTCCAGTTGCATTTTCTACAGACAGAGTGTTTCAAAACTGCTCAATCAAAAGTATGGTTTAACTCTGTTAGCTGAATGCTCAGATCAGAAAGAAGTTTCACAGAATGCTTCTGTGTAGTTTATATTTGAATATATTCCTTTTTCCACTACTACGCTCTTAGCGCTCCAAATGTCCAGTTGCATTTTCTACAGAAAGTTTGCTCAGATCTGCTCAATCAAAAGTATGGTTTAACTCGGTTAGCTGAATGCACAGATCAGAAAGAAGTTTCAGCGAATGATTCTGTGTAGTTTATATTTGAAGACATTCCTTTTTCCACTATTACCCTCTTAGAGCTCCGAATCTCCACTTGCATTTTCTACAAAAAGAGTGTTTCATAACTGCTCAATCAAAAATATGTTTTATCTCTGTTAACTGAATTTACAGATCAGAAATAAGTTTCACAGAATGCATCTGTGTAGTTTTTATTTGAAGATATTCTTTTTCCCAATGTAGGCCTCTTAGCGCTTAGCATGTCCAATTGCAGTTTCTACAGAAAGAGTGTTTCAGAACGGCTCAATCAAAAGTAAGGTTCAACTCTGTTAGTTGAATGCACAGAACAGAAAGAATTTTCACAGAATGCTACTGTGTAGTTTATATTTGAATATATTCCTTTTTCCACTATTACCCTCTTCGCGCTCCGAATGTCCACTTCCATTTTCTACAGAAATAGTGTTCAGAACTGTGCAATCAAAAGTATGGTTTAACTCTGTTAGCTTAATGAACATATCAGAAATAAGTTTCACACAATGCTTCTGTGTAGTTTTTATTTGAAGATATTATTTTTCCCATTAGAGGCCTCTTAGCGCTCAGAATGTCCAATTGCAGTTTCTACAGAAAGAGTGTTTCAGAAAGGTCAATCAAAAGTAAGGTTCAACTCTGTTAGTTGAATGCACAGAACAGAAAGAAGTTTCATACAATGCTTCTGTGTAGTTTATATTTGAACATATTCTTTTTTCCACTATTACCCACTTAGCGCTACGAATGTCCAGTTGCATTTTCTACAGAAAGAGTGTTCAGAACTGCGCAATCAACAGTATGGTTTAACTCTGTTAGCTTAATGAACATATCTGAAATAAGTTTCACACAATGCTTCTGTGAAGTTTTTATTTGAAGATATAATTTTTCCCAATATAGGCCTCTTAGCGCTCAGAATGTCCAATTGCAGTTTCTACAGAAAGAGTGTTTCAGAAAGGTCAATCAAAAGTAAGGTTCAACTCTGTTAGTTGAATGCACAGAACAGAAAGAAGTTTCATACAATGCTTCTGTGTAGTTTATATTTGAACATATTCTTTTTTCCACTATTACACACTTAGCGCTACGAATGTCCAGTTGCATTTTCTACAGACAGAGTGTTTCAAAACTGCTCAATCAAAAGTATGTTTTAACTCTGTTAGCTGAATGCTCAGATCAGAAAGAAGTTTCACAGAATGCTTCTGTGTAGTTTATATTTGAATATATTCCTTTTTCCACTACTACTCTCTTAGCGCTCCAAATGTCCAGTTGCATTTTCTACAGAAAGAGTGTTCAGATCTGCTCAATCAAAAGTATGGTTTAACTCTGTTAGCTGAATGCACAGATCAGAAAGAAGTTTCACAGAATGATTCTGTGTAGTTTATATTTGGAGACATTCCTTTTTCCACTATTACCCTCTTAGCGCTCCGAAACTCCACTTGCATTTTCTACAGAAAGAGTGTTTCAGAACGGCTCAATCAAAACTAAGGTTCAACTCTTTCAGTTGAACAAACAGAACAGAAAGAAGTTTCACACAATTCTTCTGTGTAGTTTTTATTTGTAGACATTCTTTTTCCCAATATAGGCCTCTTAGCGCTCCGAATGTCCACTTGCATTTTCTACAGAAAGAGTGTACAGAACTGCGCAATCAAAAGTATGGTTTAACTCTGTTAGCTTAATGAACATATCAGAAATAAGTTTCACACAATGCTTCTGTGTAGTTTTTATTTGAAGATATTATTTTTCCCAATAGAGGCCTCTTAGCGCTCAAAATGCCCAATTGCAGTTTCTACAGAAAGAGTGTTTCAGAAAGGCTCAATCAAAAGTAAGGTTCAACTCTGTTAGTTGAATTCACAGAACAGAAAGAAGTTTCATACAATGATTCTGTGTAGTTTATATTTGAACATATTCTTTTTTCCACTATTACCCACTTAGCGCTACGAATGTCCAGTTGAATTTTCTACAGACAGAGTGTTTCAAAACTGCTCAATCAAAAGTATGGTTTAACTCTGTTAGCTGAATGCTCAGATCAGAAAGAAGTTTCACAGAATGCTTCCGTGTAGTTTATATTTGAATATATTCCTTTTTCCACTACTACTCTCTTAGCGCTCCAAATGTCCAGTTGCATTTTCTACAGAAAGAGTGTTCAGATCTGCTCAATCAAAAGTATGGTTTAACTCTGTTAGCTGAAGGCACAGATCAGAAAGAAGTTTCACAGAATGATTCTGTGTAGTTTATATTTGGAGACATTCCTTTTTCCACTATTACCCTCTTAGCGCTCCGAATCTCCACTTGCATTTTCTACAGAAAGAGTGTTTCAGAACGGCTCAATCAAAACTAAGGTTCAACTCTTTCAGTTGAACAAACAGAACAGAAAGAAGTTTCACACAATTCTTCTGTGTAGTTTTTATTTGTAGACATTCTTTTTCCCAATATAGGCCTCTTAGCGCTCAGAATGTCCAATTGCAGTTTCTACAGAAAGAGTGTTTCAGAACGGCTCAATCAAAAGTAAGGTTCAACTCTGTTAGTTGAATGCACAGAACAGAAAGAAGTTTCATACAATGCTTCTGTGTAGTTTATATTTGAACATATTCTTTTTTCCACTATTACCCACTTAGCGCTACGAATGTCCAGTTGCATTTTCTACAGACAGAGTGTTTCAAAACTGCTCAATCAAAAGTATGGTTTAACTCTGTTAGCTGAATGCTCAGATCAGAAAGAAGTTTCACAGAATGCTTCTGTGTAGTTTATATTTGAATATATTCCTTTTTACACTACTACGCTCTTAGCGCTCCAAATGTCCAGTTGCATTTTCTACAGAAAGAGTGTTCAGATCTGCTCAATCAAAAGTATGGTTTAACTCTGTTAGCTGAATGCACAGATCAGAAAGAAGTTTCACCGAATGATTCTGTGTAGTTTATATTTGAAGACATTCCTTTTTCCACTATTACCCTCTTAGTGCTCCGAATCTCCACTTGCATTTTCTACAAAAAGAGTGTTTCATAACTGCTCAATAAAAATATGTTTTATCTCTGTTAACTGAATTTACAGATCAGTAATAAGTTTCACAGAATGCATCTGTGTAGTTTTTATTTGAAGATATTCTTTTTCCCAATGTAGGCCTCTTAGCGCTTAGCATGTCCAATTGCAGTTTCTACAGAAAGAGTGTTTCAGAACTGCTCAATCAAAAGTAAGGTTCAACTCTGTTAGTTGAACGCACAGAACAGAAAGAATTTTCACAGACTGCTACTGTGTAGTTTATATTTGAATATATTCCTTTTTCCACTATTACCCTCTTAGCGCTCCGAATGTCCACTTGCATTTTCTACAGAAAGAGTGTTCAGAACTGCGCAATCAACAGTATGGTTTAACTCTGTTAGCTTAATGAACATATCTGAAATAAGTTTCACACAATGCTTCTGTGAAGTTTTTATTTGAAGATATAATTTTTCCCAATATAGGCCTCTTAGCGCTCAGAATGTCCAATTGCAGTTTCTACAGAAAGAGTGTTTCAGAAAGGTCAATCAAAAGTAAGGTTCAACTCTGTTAGTTGAATGCACAGAACAGAAAGATGTTTCATACAATGCTTCTGTGTAGTTTATATTTGAACATATTCTTTTTTCCACTATTACACACTTAGCGCTACGAATGTCCAGTTGCATTTTCTACAGACAGAGTGTTTCAAAACTGCTCAATCAAAAGTATGTTTTAACTCTGTTAGCTGAATGCTCAGATCAGAAAAAAGTTTCACAGAATGCTTCTGTGTAGTTTATATTTGAATATATTCCTTTTTCCACTACTACTCTCTTAGCGCTCCAAATGTCCAGTTGCATTTTCTACAGAAAGAGTGTTCAGATCTGCTCAATCAAAAGTATGGTTTAACTCTGTTAGCTGAATGCACAGATCAGAAAGAAGTTTCACAGAATGATTCTGTGTAGTTTATATTTGGAGACATTCCTTTTTCCACTATTACCCTCTTAGCGCTCCGAAACTCCACTTGCATTTTCTACAGAAAGAGTGTTTCAGAACGGCTCAATCAAAACTAAGGTTCAACTCTTTCAGTTGAACAAACAGAACAGAAAGAAGTTTCACACAATTCTTCTGTGTAGTTTTTATTTGTAGACATTCTTTTTCCCAATATAGGCCTCTTAGCGCTCCGAATGTCCACTTGCATTTTCTACAGAAAGAGTGTACAGAACTGCGCAATCAAAAGTATGGTTTAACTCTGTTAGCTTAATGAACATATCAGAAATAAGTTTCACACAATGCTTCTGTGTAGTTTTTATTTGAAGATATTATTTTTCCCAATAGAGGCCTCTTAGCGCTCAAAATGCCCAATTGCAGTTTCTACAGAAAGAGTGTTTCAGAAAGGCTCAATCAAAAGTAAGGTTCAACTCTGTTAGTTGAATTCACAGAACAGAAAGAAGTTTCATACAATGATTCTGTGTAGTTTATATTTGAACATATTCTTTTTTCCACTATTACCCACTTAGCGCTACGAATGTCCAGTTGAATTTTCTACAGACAGAGTGTTTCAAAACTGCTCAATCAAAAGTATGGTTTAACTCTGTTAGCTGAATGCTCAGATCAGAAAGAAGTTTCACAGAATGCTTCCGTGTAGTTTATATTTGAATATATTCCTTTTTCCACTACTACTCTCTTAGCGCTCCAAATGTCCAGTTGCATTTTCTACAGAAAGAGTGTTCAGATCTGCTCAATCAAAAGTATGGTTTAACTCTGTTAGCTGAAGGCACAGATCAGAAAGAAGTTTCACAGAATGATTCTGTGTAGTTTATATTTGGAGACATTCCTTTTTCCACTATTACCCTCTTAGCGCTCCGAATCTCCACTTGCATTTTCTACAGAAAGAGTGTTTCAGAACGGCTCAATCAAAACTAAGGTTCAACTCTTTCAGTTGAACAAACAGAACAGAAAGAAGTTTCACACAATTCTTCTGTGTAGTTTTTATTTGTAGACATTCTTTTTCCCAATATAGGCCTCTTAGCGCTCAGAATGTCCAATTGCAGTTTCTACAGAAAGAGTGTTTCAGAACGGCTCAATCAAAAGTAAGGTTCAACTCTGTTAGTTGAATGCACAGAACAGAAAGAAGTTTCATACAATGCTTCTGTGTAGTTTATATTTGAACATATTCTTTTTTCCACTATTACCCACTTAGCGCTACGAATGTCCAGTTGCATTTTCTACAGACAGAGTGTTTCAAAACTGCTCAATCAAAAGTATGGTTTAACTCTGTTAGCTGAATGCTCAGATCAGAAAGAAGTTTCACAGAATGCTTCTGTGTAGTTTATATTTGAATATATTCCTTTTTACACTACTACGCTCTTAGCGCTCCAAATGTCCAGTTGCATTTTCTACAGAAAGAGTGTTCAGATCTGCTCAATCAAAAGTATGGTTTAACTCTGTTAGCTGAATGCACAGATCAGAAAGAAGTTTCACCGAATGATTCTGTGTAGTTTATATTTGAAGACATTCCTTTTTCCACTATTACCCTCTTAGCGCTCCGAATCTCCACTTGCATTTTCTACAAAAAGAGTGTTTCATAACTGCTCAATAAAAATATGTTTTATCTCTGTTAACTGAATTTACAGATCAGTAATAAGTTTCACAGAATGCATCTGTGTAGTTTTTATTTGAAGATATTCTTTTTCCCAATGTAGGCCTCTTAGCGCTTAGCATGTCCAATTGCAGTTTCTACAGAAAGAGTGTTTCAGAACTGCTCAATCAAAAGTAAGGTTCAACTCTGTTAGTTGAACGCACAGAACAGAAAGAATTTTCACAGACTGCTACTGTGTAGTTTATATTTGAATATATTCCTTTTTCCACTATTACCCTCTTAGCGCTCCGAATGTCCACTTGCATTTTCTACAGAAAGAGTGTTCAGAACTGCGCAATCAACAGTATGGTTTAACTCTGTTAGCTTAATGAACATATCTGAAATAAGTTTCACACAATGCTTCTGTGAAGTTTTTATTTGAAGATATAATTTTTCCCAATATAGGCCTCTTAGCGCTCAGAATGTCCAATTGCAGTTTCTACAGAAAGAGTGTTTCAGAAAGGTCAATCAAAAGTAAGGTTCAACTCTGTTAGTTGAATGCACAGAACAGAAAGATGTTTCATACAATGCTTCTGTGTAGTTTATATTTGAACATATTCTTTTTTCCACTATTACACACTTAGCGCTACGAATGTCCAGTTGCATTTTCTACAGACAGAGTGTTTCAAAACTGCTCAATCAAAAGTATGTTTTAACTCTGTTAGCTGAATGCTCAGATCAGAAAGAAGTTTCACAGAATGCTTCTGTGTAGTTTATATTTGAATATATTCCTTTTTCCACTACTACTCTCTGAGCGCTCCAAATGTCCAGTTGCATTTTCTACAGAAAGAGTGTTCAGATCTGCTCAATCAAAAGTATGGTTTAACTCGGTTAGCTGAAAGCACAGATCAGAAAGAAGTTTCACAGAATGATTCTGTGTAGTTTATATTTGGAGACATTCCTTTTTCCACTATTACCCTCTTAGCGCTCCGAAACTCCACTTGCATTTTCTACAGAAAGAGTGTTTCAGAACGGCTCAATCAAAACTAAGGTTCAACTCTTTCAGTTGAACGAACAGAACTGAAAGAAGTTTCACACAATTCTTCTGTGTAGTTTTTATTTGTAGACATTCTTTTTCCCAATATAGGCCTCTTAGCGCTCCGAATGTCCACTTGCATTTTCTACAGAAAGAGTGTACAGAACTGCGCAATCAAAAGTATGGTTTAACTCTGTTAGCTTAATGAACATATCAGAAATAAGTTTCACACAATGCTTCTGTGTAGTTTTTATTTGAAGATATTATTTTTCCCAATAGAGGCCTCTTAGCGCTCAAAATGCCCAATTGCAGTTTCTACAGAAAGAGTGTTTCAGAAAGGCTCAATCAAAAGTAAGGTTCAACTCTGTTAGTTGAATTCACAGAACAGAAAGAAGTTTCATACAATGATTCTGTGTAGTTTATATTTGAACATATTCTTTTTTCCACTATTACCCACTTAGCGCTACGAATGTCCAGTTGAATTTTCTACAGACAGAGTGTTTCAAAACTGCTCAATCAAAAGTATGGTTTAACTCTGTTAGCTGAATGCTCAGATCAGAAAGAAGTTTCACAGAATGCTTCCGTGTAGTTTATATTTGAATATATTCCTTTTTCCACTACTACTCTCTTAGCGCTCCAAATGTCCAGTTGCATTTTCTACAGAAAGAGTGTTCAGATCTGCTCAATCAAAAGTATGGTTTAACTCTGTTAGCTGAAGGCACAGATCAGAAAGAAGTTTCACAGAATGATTCTGTGTAGTTTATATTTGGAGACATTCCTTTTTCCACTATTACCCTCTTAGCGCTCCGAATCTCCACTTGCATTTTCTACAGAAAGAGTGTTTCAGAACGGCTCAATCAAAACTAAGGTTCAACTCTTTCAGTTGAACAAACAGAACAGAAAGAAGTTTCACACAATTCTTCTGTGTAGTTTTTATTTGTAGACATTCTTTTTCCCAATATAGGCCTCTTAGCGCTCAGAATGTCCAATTGCAGTTTCTACAGAAAGAGTGTTTCAGAACGGCTCAATCAAAAGTAAGGTTCAACTCTGTTAGTTGAATGCACAGAACAGAAAGAAGTTTCATACAATGCTTCTGTGTAGTTTATATTTGAACATATTCTTTTTTCCACTATTACCCACTTAGCGCTACGAATGTCCAGTTGCATTTTCTACAGACAGAGTGTTTCAAAACTGCTCAATCAAAAGTATGGTTTAACTCTGTTAGCTGAATGCTCAGATCAGAAAGAAGTTTCACAGAATGCTTCTGTGTAGTTTATATTTGAATATATTCCTTTTTACACTACTACGCTCTTAGCGCTCCAAATGTCCAGTTGCATTTTCTACAGAAAGAGTGTTCAGATCTGCTCAATCAAAAGTATGGTTTAACTCTGTTAGCTGAATGCACAGATCAGAAAGAAGTTTCACCGAATGATTCTGTGTAGTTTATATTTGAAGACATTCCTTTTTCCACTATTACCCTCTTAGCGCTCCGAATCTCCACTTGCATTTTCTACAAAAAGAGTGTTTCATAACTGCTCAATAAAAATATGTTTTATCTCTGTTAACTGAATTTACAGATCAGTAATAAGTTTCACAGAATGCATCTGTGTAGTTTTTATTTGAAGATATTCTTTTTCCCAATGTAGGCCTCTTAGCGCTTAGCATGTCCAATTGCAGTTTCTACAGAAAGAGTGTTTCAGAACTGCTCAATCAAAAGTAAGGTTCAACTCTGTTAGTTGAACGCACAGAACAGAAAGAATTTTCACAGACTGCTACTGTGTAGTTTATATTTGAATATATTCCTTTTTCCACTATTACCCTCTTAGCGCTCCGAATGTCCACTTGCATTTTCTACAGAAAGAGTGTTCAGAACTGCGCAATCAACAGTATGGTTTAACTCTGTTAGCTTAATGAACATATCTGAAATAAGTTTCACACAATGCTTCTGTGAAGTTTTTATTTGAAGATATAATTTTTCCCAATATAGGCCTCTTAGCGCTCAGAATGTCCAATTGCAGTTTCTACAGAAAGAGTGTTTCAGAAAGGTCAATCAAAAGTAAGGTTCAACTCTGTTAGTTGAATGCACAGAACAGAAAGATGTTTCATACAATGCTTCTGTGTAGTTTATATTTGAACATATTCTTTTTTCCACTATTACACACTTAGCGCTACGAATGTCCAGTTGCATTTTCTACAGACAGAGTGTTTCAAAACTGCTCAATCAAAAGTATGTTTTAACTCTGTTAGCTGAATGCTCAGATCAGAAAGAAGTTTCACAGAATGCTTCTGTGTAGTTTATATTTGAATATATTCCTTTTTCCACTACTACTCTCTTAGCGCTCCAAATGTCCAGTTGCATTTTCTACAGAAAGAGTGTTCAGATCTGCTCAATCAAAAGTATGGTTTAACTCTGTTAGCTGAATGCACAGATCAGAAAGAAGTTTCACAGAATGATTCTGTGTAGTTTATATTTGGAGACATTCCTTTTTCCACTATTACCTTCTTAGCGCTCCGAAACTCCACTTGCATTTTCTACAGAAAGAGTGTTTCAGAACGGCTCAATCAAAACTAAGGTTCAACTCTTTCAGTTGAACAAACAGAACAGAAAGAAGTTTCACACAATTCTTCTGTGTAGTTTTTATTTGTAGACATTCTTTTTCCCAATATAGGCCTCTTAGCGCTCCGAATGTCCACTTGCATTTTCTACAGAAAGAGTGTACAGAACTGCGCAATCAAAAGTATGGTTTAACTCTGTTAGCTTAATGAACATATCAGAAATAAGTTTCACACAATGCTTCTGTGTAGTTTTTATTTGAAGATATTATTTTTCCCAATAGAGGCCTCTTAGCGCTCAAAATGCCCAATTGCAGTTTCTACAGAAAGAGTGTTTCAGAAAGGCTCAATCAAAAGTAAGGTTCAACTCTGTTAGTTGAATTCACAGAACAGAAAGAAGTTTCATACAATGATTCTGTGTAGTTTATATTTGAACATATTCTTTTTTCCACTATTACCCACTTAGCGCTACGAATGTCCAGTTGAATTTTCTACAGACAGAGTGTTTCAAAACTGCTCAATCAAAAGTATGGTTTAACTCTGTTAGCTGAATGCTCAGATCAGAAAGAAGTTTCACAGAATGCTTCCGTGTAGTTTATATTTGAATATATTCCTTTTTCCACTACTACTCTCTTAGCGCTCCAAATGTCCAGTTGCATTTTCTACAGAAAGAGTGTTCAGATCTGCTCAATCAAAAGTATGGTTTAACTCTGTTAGCTGAAGGCACAGATCAGAAAGAAGTTTCACAGAATGATTCTGTGTAGTTTATATTTGGAGACATTCCTTTTTCCACTATTACCCTCTTAGCGCTCCGAATCTCCACTTGCATTTTCTACAGAAAGAGTGTTTCAGAACGGCTCAATCAAAACTAAGGTTCAACTCTTTCAGTTGAACAAACAGAACAGAAAGAAGTTTCACACAATTCTTCTGTGTAGTTTTTATTTGTAGACATTCTTTTTCCCAATATAGGCCTCTTAGCGCTCAGAATGTCCAATTGCAGTTTCTACAGAAAGAGTGTTTCAGAACGGCTCAATCAAAAGTAAGGTTCAACTCTGTTAGTTGAATGCACAGAACAGAAAGAAGTTTCATACAATGCTTCTGTGTAGTTTATATTTGAACATATTCTTTTTTCCACTATTACCCACTTAGCGCTACGAATGTCCAGTTGCATTTTCTACAGACAGAGTGTTTCAAAACTGCTCAATCAAAAGTATGGTTTAACTCTGTTAGCTGAATGCTCAGATCAGAAAGAAGTTTCACAGAATGCTTCTGTGTAGTTTATATTTGAATATATTCCTTTTTACACTACTACGCTCTTAGCGCTCCAAATGTCCAGTTGCATTTTCTACAGAAAGAGTGTTCAGATCTGCTCAATCAAAAGTATGGTTTAACTCTGTTAGCTGAATGCACAGATCAGAAAGAAGTTTCACCGAATGATTCTGTGTAGTTTATATTTGAAGACATTCCTTTTTCCACTATTACCCTCTTAGCGCTCCGAATCTCCACTTGCATTTTCTACAAAAAGAGTGTTTCATAACTGCTCAATAAAAATATGTTTTATCTCTGTTAACTGAATTTACAGATCAGTAATAAGTTTCACAGAATGCATCTGTGTAGTTTTTATTTGAAGATATTCTTTTTCCCAATGTAGGCCTCTTAGCGCTTAGCATGTCCAATTGCAGTTTCTACAGAAAGAGTGTTTCAGAACTGCTCAATCAAAAGTAAGGTTCAACTCTGTTAGTTGAACGCACAGAACAGAAAGAATTTTCACAGACTGCTACTGTGTAGTTTATATTTGAATATATTCCTTTTTCCACTATTACCCTCTTAGCGCTCCGAATGTCCACTTGCATTTTCTACAGAAAGAGTGTTCAGAACTGCGCAATCAACAGTATGGTTTAACTCTGTTAGCTTAATGAACATATCTGAAATAAGTTTCACACAATGCTTCTGTGAAGTTTTTATTTGAAGATATAATTTTTCCCAATATAGGCCTCTTAGCGCTCAGAATGTCCAATTGCAGTTTCTACAGAAAGAGTGTTTCAGAAAGGTCAATCAAAAGTAAGGTTCAACTCTGTTAGTTGAATGCACAGAACAGAAAGATGTTTCATACAATGCTTCTGTGTAGTTTATATTTGAACATATTCTTTTTTCCACTATTACACACTTAGCGCTACGAATGTCCAGTTGCATTTTCTACAGACAGAGTGTTTCAAAACTGCTCAATCAAAAGTATGTTTTAACTCTGTTAGCTGAATGCTCAGATCAGAAAGAAGTTTCACAGAATGCTTCTGTGTAGTTTATATTTGAATATATTCCTTTTTCCACTACTACTCTCTTAGCGCTCCAAATGTCCAGTTGCATTTTCTACAGAAAGAGTGTTCAGATCTGCTCAATCAAAAGTATGGTTTAACTCTGTTAGCTGAATGCACAGATCAGAAAGAAGTTTCACAGAATGATTCTGTGTAGTTTATATTTGGAGACATTCCTTTTTCCACTATTACCCTCTTAGCGCTCCGAAACTCCACTTGCATTTTCTACAGAAAGAGTGTTTCAGAACGGCTCAATCAAAACTAAGGTTCAACTCTTTCAGTTGAACAAACAGAACAGAAAGAAGTTTCACACAATTCTTCTGTGTAGTTTTTATTTGTAGACATTCTTTTTCCCAATATAGGCCTCTTAGCGCTCCGAATGTCCACTTGCATTTTCTACAGAAAGAGTGTACAGAACTACGCAATCAAAAGTATGGTTTAACTCTGTTAGCTTAATGAACATATCAGAAATAAGTTTCACACAATGCTTCTGTGTAGTTTTTATTTGAAGATATTATTTTTCCCAATAGAGGCCTCTTAGCGCTCAAAATGTCCAATTGCAGTTTCTACAGAAAGAGTGTTTCAGAAAGGCTCAATCAAAAGTAAGGTTCAACTCTGTTAGTTGAATTCACAGAACAGAAAGAAGTTTCATACAATGATTCTGTGTAGTTTATATTTGAACATATTCTTTTTTCCACTATTACCCACTTAGCGCTACGAATGTCCAGTTGCATTTTCTACAGACAGAGTGTTTCAAAACTGCTCAATCAAAAGTATGTTTTAACTCTGTTAGCTGAATGCTCAGATCAGAAAGAAGTTTCACAGAATGCTTCTGTGTAGTTTATATTTGAATATATTCCTTTTTCCACTACTACTCTGTTAGCGCTCCGAATCTCCACTTGCATTTTCTACAAAAAGAGTGTTTCATAACTGCTCAATCAAAAATATGTTTTATCACTTGTAACTGAATCTACAGATCAGAAATAAGTTTCACAGAATGCATCTGTGCAGTTTTTATTTGAAGATATTCTTTTTCCCAATATAGGCCTCTTAGCGCTCAGAATGTCCAATTGCAGTTTCTACAGAAAGAGTGTTTCAGAACGGCTCAATCAAAAGTAAGGTTCAACTCTGTTAGTTGAATGCACAGAACAGAAAGAATTTTCACAGAATGCTACTGTGTAGTTTATATTTGACTATATTCCTTTTTCCACTATTACCCTCTTAGCGCTCCGAATGTCCACTTGCATCTTCTACAGAAAGAGTGTTCAGATCTGCTCAATCAAAAGTATGGTTTAACTCTGTTGGCTGAATGCACAGATCAGAAAGAAGTTTCACAGAATGATTCTGTGTAGTTTATATTTGGAGACATTCCTTTTTCCACTATTACCCTCTTAGCGCTCCGAATCTCCACTTGCATTTTCTACAGAAAGAGTGTTTCAGAACGGCTCAATCAAAACTAAGGTTCAACTCTTTTAGTTGAACAAACAGAACAGAAAGAAGTTTCACACAATTCTTCTGTGTAGTTTTTATTTGAAGACATTCTTTTTCCCAATATAGGCCTCCTAGCGCTCAGAATGTCCAATTGCAGTTTCTACAGAAAGAGTGTTTCAGAACGGCTCAATCAAAAGTAAGGTTCAACTCTGTTAGTTGAATGCACAGAACAGAAAGAAGTTTCATACAATGCTTCTGTGTAGTTTATATTTGAACATATTCTTTTTTCCACTATTACCCACTTAGCGCTACGAATGTCCAGTTGCATTTTCTACAGACAGGGTGTTTCAAAACTGCTCAATCAAATGTATGGTTTAACTCTGTTAGCTGAATGCTCAGATCAGAAAGAAGTTTCACAGAATGCTTCTGTGTAGTTTATATTTGAACATATTCTTTTTTCCACTATTACCCACTTAGCGCTACGAATGTCCAGTTGCATTTTCTACAGACAGAGTGTTTCAAAACTGCTCAATCAAAAGTATGGTTTAACTCTGTTAGCTGAATGCACAGATAAGAAAGAAGTTTCACAGAATGATTCTGTGTAGTTTATATTTGGAGACATTCCTTTTTCCACTATTACCCTCTTAGCGCTCCGAATCTCCACTTGCATTTTCTACAGAAAGAGTGTTTCCGAACGGCTCAATCAAAACTAAGGTTCAACTCTTTTAGTTGAACAAACAGAACAGAAAGGAGTTTCACACAATTCTTCTGTGTAGTTTTTATTTGTAGACATTCTTTTTCCCAATATAGGCCTCTTAGCGCTCAGAATGTCCAATTGCAGTTTCTACAGAAAGAGTGTTTCAGAACGGCTCAATCAAAAGTAAGGTTCAACTCTTTTAGTTGAATGCACAGAACAGAAAGAAGTTTCATACAATGCTTCTGTGTAGTTTCTATTTGAACATATTTTTTTTCCACTATTACCCACTTAGCGCTACGAATGTCCATTTGCCTTTTCTACAGACAGAGTGTTTCAAAACTGCTCAATCAAAAGTATGGTTTAACTCTGTTAGCTGAATGCTCAGATCAGAAAGAAGTTTCACAGAATGCTTCTGTGTAGTTTATATTTGAATATATTCCTTTTTCCACTACTACGCTCTTAGCGCTCCAAATGTCCAGTTGCATTTTCCACAGAAAGAGTGTTCAGATCTGCTCAATCAAAAGTATGGTTTAACACTGTTAGCTGAATGCACAGATCAGAAAGAAGTTTCACCGAATGATTCTGTGTAGTTTATATTTGAAGACATTCCTTTTTCCACTATTACCCTCTTAGCGCTCCGAATCTCCACTTGCATTTTCTACAAAAACAGTGTTTCATAACTGCTCAATCAAAAATATGTTTTATCTCTGTTAACTGAATTTACAGATCAGAAATAAGTTTCACAGAATGCATCTGTGTAGTTGTTATTTGAAGATATTCTTTTCCCCAATGTAGGCCTCTTAGCGCTTAGCATGTCCAATTGCAGTTTCTACAGAAAGAGTGTTTCAGAACGGCTCAATCAAAAGTAAGGTTCAACTCTGTTAGTTGAACGCACAGAACAGAAAGAATTTTCACAGAATGCTACTGTGTAGTTTATATTTGAATATATTCCTTTTTCCACTATTACCCTCTTAGCGCTCCGAATGTCCACTTGCATTTTCTACAGAAAGAGTGTTCAGAACTACGCAATCAAAAGTATTTTTTAACTCTGTTAGCTTAATGAACATATCAGAAATAAGTTTCACACAATGCTTCTGTGTAGTTTTTATTTGAGGATATTATTTTTCCCAATAGAGGCCTCTTAGCGCTCAGAATGTCCAATTGCAATTTCTACAGAAAGAGTGTTTCAGAAAGGCTCAATCAAAAGTAAGGTTCAACTCTGTTAGTTGAATGCACAGAACAGAAAGAAGTTTCATACAATGCTTCTGTGTAGTTTATATTTGAACATATTCTTTTTTCCACTATTACCCACTTAGCGCTACGAATGTCCAGTTGCATTTTCTACAGACAGAGTGTTTCAAAACTGCTCAATCAAAAGTATGGTTTAACTCTGTTAGCTGAATGCTCAGATCAGAAAGAAGTTTCACAGAATGCTTCTGTGTAGTTTATATTTGAATATATTCCTTTTTCCACTACTACTCTCTTAGCGCTCCAAATGTCCAGTTGCATTTTCTACAGAAAGAGTGTTCAGATCTGCTCAATCAAAAGTATGGTTTAACTCTGTTAGCTGAATGCACAGATCAGAAAGAAGTTTCACAGAATGATTCTGTGTAGTTTATATTTGGAGACATTCCTTTTTCCACTATTACCCTCTTAGCGCTCCGAATCTCCACTTGCATTTTCTACAGAAAGAGTGTTTCAGAACGGCTCAATCAAAACTAAGGTTCAACTCTTTTAGTTGAACAAACAGAACAGAAATAAGTTTCACACAATTCTTCTGTGTAGTTTTTATTTGTAGACATTCTTTTTCCCAATATAGGCCTCTTAGCGCTCAGAATGTCCAATTGCAGTTTCTACAGAAAGAGTGTTTCAGAACGGCTCAATCAAAAGTAAGGTTCAACTCTTTTAGTTGAATGCACAGAACAGAAAGAAGTTTCATACAATGCTTCTGTGTAGTTTCTATTTGAACATATTCTTTTTTCCACTATTACCCACTTAGCGCTACGAATGTCCATTTGCATTTTCTACAGACAGAGTGTTTCAAAACTGCTTAATCAAAAGTATGGTTTAACTCTGTTAGCTGAATGCTCAGATCAGAAAGAAGTTTCACAGAATGCTTCTGTGTAGTTTATATTTGAATATATTCCTTTTTCCACTACTACTCTCTTAGCGCTCCAAATGTCCAGTTGCATTTTCTACAGAAAGAGTGTTCAGATCTGCTCAATCAAAAGTATGGTTTAACTCTGTTGGCTGAATGCACAGATCAGAAAGAAGTTTCACAGAATGATTCTGTGTAGTTTATATTTGGAGACATTCCTTTTTCCACTATTACCCTCTTAGCGCTCCGAATCTCCACTTGCATTTTCTACAGAAAGAGTGTTTCCGAAAGGCTCAATCAAAACTAGGGTTCAACTCTTTTAGTTGAACAAACAGAACAGAAAGAAGTTTCACACAATTCTTCTCTGTAGTTTTTATTTGAAGACATTCTTTTTCCCAATATAGGCCTCCTAGTGTTCAGAATGTCCAATTGCAGTTTCTACAGAAAGAGTGTTTCAGAACGGCTCAATCAAAAGTAAGGTTCAACTCTGTTAGTTGAATGCACAGAACAGAAAGAAGTTTCATACAATGCTTCTGTGTAGTTTATATTTGAACATATTCTTTTTTCCACTATTACCCACTTAGCGCTACGAATGTCCAGTTGCATTTTCTACAGACAGAGTGTTTCAAAACTGCTCAATCAAAAGTATGGTTTAACTCTGTTAGCTGAATGCTCAGATCAGAAAGATGTTTCACAGAATGCTTCTGTGTAGTTTATATTTGAATATATTCCTTTTTCCACTACTACGCTCTTAGCGCTCCAAATGTCCAGTTGCATTTTCTACAGAAAGAGTGTTCAGATCTGCTCAATCAAAAGTATGGTTTAACTCTGTTAGCTGAATGCACAGCTCAGAAAGAAGTTTCACCGAATGATTCTGTGTAGTTTATATTTCAAGATATTCCTTTTTCCACTATTACCCTCTTAGCGCTCCGAATCTCCACTTGCATTTTCTACAAAAAGAGTGTTTCATAACTGCTCAATCAAAAATATGTTTTATCTCTGTTAACTGAATTTACAGATCAGAAATAAGTTTCACAGAATGCATCTGTGTAGTTTTTATTTGAAGATATTCTTTTTCCCAATGTAGGCCTCTTAGCGCTTAGCATGTCCAATTGCAGTTTCTACAGAAAGAGTGTTTCAGAACGGCTCAATCAAAAGTAAGGTTCAACTGTGTTAGTTGAATGCACAGAACAGAAAGAATTTTCACAGAATGCTACTGTGTAGTTTATATTTGAATATATTCCTTTTTCCACTATTACCCTCTTAGCGCTCCGAATGTCCACTTGCATTTTCTACAGAAAGAGTGTTCAGAACTGCGCAATCAAAAGTATGGTTTAACTCTGTTAGCTTAATGAACATATCAGAAATAAGTTTCACACAATGCTTCTGTGTAGTTTTTATTTGAAGATATTATTTTTCCCAATAGAGGCCTCTTAGCGCTCAGAATGTCCAATTGCAGTTTCTACAGAAAGAGTGTTTCAGAAAGGCTCAATCAAAAGTAAGGTTCAACTCTGTTAGTTGAATGCACAGAACAGAAAGAAGTTTCATACAATGCTTCTGTGTAGTTTATATTTGAACATATTCTTTTTTCCACTATTACCCACTTAGCGCTACGAATGTCCAGTTGCATTTTCTACAGACAGAGTGTTTCAAAACTGCTCAATCAAAAGTATGGTTTAACTCTGTTAGCTGAATGCTCAGATCAGAAAGAAGTTTCACAGAATGCTTCTGTGTAGTTTATATTTGAATATATTCCTTTTTCCACTACTACTCTCTTAGCGCTCCAAATGTCCAGTTGCATTTTCTACAGAAAGAGTGTTCAGATCTGCTCAATCAAAAGTATGGTTTAACTCTGTTAGCTGAATGCACAGATCAGAAAGAAGTTTCACAGAATGATTCTGTGTAGTTTATATTTGGAGACATTCCTTTTTCCACTATTACCCTCTTAGCGCTCCGAATCTCCACTTGCATTTTCTACAGAAAGAGTGTTTCAGAACGGCTCTATCAAAACTAAGGTTCAACTCTTTTAGTTGAACAAACAGAACAGAAAGAAGTTTCACACAATTCTTCTGTGTAGTTTTTATTTGTAGACATTCTTTTTCCCAATATAGGCCTCTTAGCGCTCAGAATGTCCAATTGCAGTTTCTACAGAAAGAGTGTTTCAGAACGGCTCAATCAAAAGTAAGGTTCAACTCTTTTAGTTGAATGCACAGAACAGAAAGAAGTTTCATACAATGCTTCTGTGTAGTTTCTATTTGAACATATTCTTTTTTCCACTATTACCCACTTAGCGCTACGAATGTCCATTTGCATTTTCTACAGACAGAGTGTTTCAAAACTGCTCAATCAAAAGTATGGTTTAACTCTGTTAGCTGAATGCTCAGATCAGAAAGAAGTTTCACAGAATGCTTCTGTGTAGTTTATATTTGAATATATTCCTTTTTCCACTACTACGCTCTTAGCGCTCCAAATGTCCAGTTGCATTTTCTACAGAAAGAGTGTTCAGATCTGCTCAATCAAAAGTATGGTTTAACTCTGTTAGCTGAATGCACAGATCAGAAAGAAGTTTCACCGAATGATTCTGTGTAGTTTATATTTGAAGACATTCCTTTTTCCACTATTACCCTCTTAGCGCTCCGAATCTCCACTTGCATTTTCTACAAAAACAGTGTTTCATAACTGCTCAATCAAAAATATGTTTTATCTCTGTTAACTGAATTTACAGATCAGAAATAAGTTTCACAGAATGCATCTGTGTAGTTGTTATTTGAAGATATTCTTTTCCCCAATGTAGGCCTCTTAGCGCTTAGCATGTCCAATTGCAGTTTCTACAGAAAGAGTGTTTCAGAACGGCTCAATCAAAAGTAAGGTTCAACTCTGTTAGTTGAACGCACAGAACAGAAAGAATTTTCACAGAATGCTACTGTGTAGTTTATATTTGAATATATTCCTTTTTCCACTATTACCCTCTTAGCGCTCCGAATGTCCACTTGCATTTTCTACAGAAAGAGTGTTCAGAACTACGCAATCAAAAGTATGGTTTAACTCTGTTAGCTTAATGAACATATCAGAAATAAGTTTCACACAATGCTTCTGTGTAGTTTTTATTTGAAGATATTATTTCTCCCAATAGAGGCCTCTTAGCGCTCAGAATGTCCAATTGCAGTTTCTACAGAAAGAGTGTTTCAGAAAGGCTCAATCAAAAGTAAGGTTCAACACTGTTAGTTGAATGCACAGAACAGAAAGAAGTTTCATACAATGCTTCTATGTAGTTTATATTTGAACATATTCTTTTTTCCACTATTACCCACTTAGCGCTACGAATGTCCAGTTGCATTTTCTACAGACAGAGTGTTTCAAAACTGCTCAATCAAAATTATGGTTTAACTCTGTTAGCTGAATGCTCAGATCAGAAAGAAGTTTCACAGAATGCTTCTGTGTAGTTTATATTTGAATATATTCCTTTTTCCACTACTACTCTCTTAGCGCTCCAAATGTCCAGTTGCATTTTCTACAGAAAGAATGTTCAGATCTGCTCAATCAAAAGTATGGTTTAAATTTGTTAGATGAATGCACAGATCAGAAAGAAGTTTCACAGAATGATTCTGTGTAGTTTATATTTGGAGACATTCCTTTTTCCACTATTACCCTCTTAGCGCTCCGAATCTCCACTTGCATTTTCTACAGAAAGAGTGTTTCAGAATGGCTCAATCAAAACTAAGGTTCAACTCTTTTAGTTGAACAAACAGAACAGAAAGAAGTTTCACACAATTCTTCTGTGTAGTTTTTATTTGTAGACATTCATTTTCCCAATATAGGCCTCTTAGCGCTCAGAATGTCCAATTGCAGTTTCTACAGAAAGAGTGTTTCAGAACGGCTCAATCAAAAGTAAGGTTCAACTCTGTTAGTTGAATGCACAGAACAGAAAGAAGTTTCATACAATGCTTCTGTGTAGTTTATATTTGAACATATTCTTTTTTCCACTATTACCCACTTAGCGCTACGAATGTCCATTTGCATTTTCTACAGACAGAGTGTTTCAAAACTGCTCAATCAAAAGTATGGTTTAACTCTGTTAGCTGAATGCTCAGATCAGAAAGAAGTTTCACAGAATGCTTCTGTGTAGTTTATATTTGAATATATTCCTTTTTCCACTACTACGCTCTTAGCGCTCCAAATGTCCAGTTGCATTTTCTACAGAAAGAGTGTTCAGATCTGCTCAATCAAAAGTATGGTTTAACTCTGTTAGCTGAATGCACAGATCAGAAAGAAGTTTCACCGAATGATTCTGTGTAGTTTATATTTGAAGACATTCCTTTTTCCACTATTACCCTCTTAGCGCTCCGAATCTCCACTTGCATTTTCTACAAAAACAGTGTTTCATAACTGCTCAATCAAAAATATGTTTTATCTCTGTTAACTGAATTTACAGATCAGAAATAAGTTTCACAGAATGCATCTGTGTAGTTGTTATTTGAAGATATTCTTTTCCCCAATGTAGGCCTCTTAGCGCTTAGCATGTCCAATTGCAGTTTCTACAGAAAGAGTGTTTCAGAACGGCTCAATCAAAAGTAAGGTTCAACTCTGTTAGTAGAACGCACAGAACAGAAAGAATTTTCACAGAATGCTACTGTGTAGTTTATATTTGAATATATTCCTTTTTCCACTACTACTCTCTTAGCGCTCCAAATGTCCAGTTGCATTTTCTACAGAAAGAGTGTTCAGATCTGCTCAATCAAAAGTATGGTTTAACTCAGTTAGCTGAATGCACAGATCAGAAAGAAGTTTCACCGAATGATTCTGTGTAGTTTATATTTGAAGACATTCCTTTTTCCACTATTACCCTCTTAGCGCTCCGAATCTCCACTTGCATTTCCTACAAAAAGAGTGTTTCATAACTGCTCAATCAAAAATATGTTTTATCTCTGTTAACTGAATTTACAGATCAGAAATAAGTTTCACAGAATGCATCTGTGTAGTTTTTATTTGAAGATATTCTTTTTCCCAATGTAGGCCTCTTAGCGCTTAGGATGTCCAATTGCAGTTTCTACAGAAAGAGTGTTTCAGAACGGCTCAATCAAAAGTAAGGTTCAACTCTGTTAGTTGAACGCACAGAACAGAAAGAATTTTCACAGAATGCTACTGTGTAGTTTATATTTGAATATATTCCTTTTTCCACTATTACAATCTTAGCGCTCCGAATGTCCACTTGCATTTTCTACAGAAAGAGTGTTCAGAACTACGCAATCAAAAGTATGGTTTAACTCTGTTAGCTTAATGAACATATCAGAAATAAGTTTCACACAATGCTTCTGTGTAGTTTTTATTTGAAGATATTATTTCTCCCAATAGAGGCCTCTTAGCGCTCAGAATGTCCAATTGCAGTTTCTACAGAAAGAGTGTTTCAGAAAGGCTCAATCAAAAGTAAGGTTCAACTCTGTTAGTTGAATGCACAGAACAGAAAGAAGTTTCATACAATGCTTCTGTGTAGTTTATATTTGAACATATTCTTTTTTCCACTATTACCCACTTAGCGCTACGAATGTCCAGTTGCATTTTCTACAGACAGAGTGTTTCAAAACTGCTCAATCAAAATTATGGTTTAACTCTGTTACCTGAATGCTCAGATCAGAAAGAAGTTTCACAGAATGCTTCTGTGTAGTTTATATTTGAATATATTCCTTTTTCCACTACTACTCTCTTAGCGCTCCAAATGTCCAGTTGCATTTTCTACAGAAAGAGTGTTCAGATCTGCTCAATCAAAAGTATGGTTTAACTCTGTTAGCTGAATGCACAGATCAGAAAGAAGTTTCACAGAATGATTCTGTGTAGTTTATATTTGGAGACATTCCTTTTTCCACTATTACCCTCTTAGCGCTCCGAATCTCCACTTGCATTTTCTACAGAAAGAGTGTTTCAGAACGGCTCTATCAAAACTAAGGTTCAACTCTTTTAGTTGAACAAACAGAACAGAAAGAAGTTTCACACAATTCTTCTGTGTAGTTTTTATTTGTAGACATTCTTTTTCCCAATATAGGCCTCTTAGCGCTCAGAATGTCCAATTGCAGTTTCTACAGAAAGAGTGTTTCAGAACGGCTCAATCAAAAGTAAGGTTCAACTCTTTTAGTTGAATGCACAGAACAGAAAGAAGTTTCATACAATGCTTCTGTGTAGTTTCTATTTGAACATATTCTTTTTTCCACTATTACCCACTTAGCGCTACGAATGTCCATTTGCATTTTCTACAGACAGAGTGTTTCAAAACTGCTCAATCAAAAGTATGGTTTAACTCTGTTAGCTGAATGCTCAGATCAGAAAGAAGTTTCACAGAATGCTTCTGTGTAGTTTATATTTGAATATATTCCTTTTTCCACTACTACGCTCTTAGCGCTCCAAATGTCCAGTTGCATTTTCTACAGAAAGAGTGTTCAGATCTGCTCAATCAAAAGTATGGTTTAACTCTGTTAGCTGAATGCACAGATCAGAAAGAAGTTTCACCGAATGATTCTGTGTAGTTTATATTTGAAGACATTCCTTTTTCCACTATTACCCTCTTAGCGCTCCGAATCTCCACTTGCATTTTCTACAAAAACAGTGTTTCATAACTGCTCAATCAAAAATATGTTTTATCTCTGTTAACTGAATTTACAGATCAGAAATAAGTTTCACAGAATGCATCTGTGTAGTTGTTATTTGAAGATATTCTTTTCCCCAATGTAGGCCTCTTAGCGCTTAGCATGTCCAATTGCAGTTTCTACAGAAAGAGTGTTTCAGAACGGCTCAATCAAAAGTAAGGTTCAACTCTGTTAGTTGAACGCACAGAACAGAAAGAATTTTCACAGAATGCTACTGTGTAGTTTATATTTGAATATATTCCTTTTTCCACTATTACCCTCTTAGCGCTCCGAATGTCCACTTGCATTTTCTACAGAAAGAGTGTTCAGAACTACGCAATCAAAAGTATGGTTTAACTCTGTTAGCTTAATGAACATATCAGAAATAAGTTTCACACAATGCTTCTGTGTAGTTTTTATTTGAAGATATTATTTCTCCCAATAGAGGCCTCTTAGCGCTCAGAATGTCCAATTGCAGTTTCTACAGAAAGAGTGTTTCAGAAAGGCTCAATCAAAAGTAAGGTTCAACACTGTTAGTTGAATGCACAGAACAGAAAGAAGTTTCATACAATGCTTCTATGTAGTTTATATTTGAACATATTCTTTTTTCCACTATTACCCACTTAGCGCTACGAATGTCCAGTTGCATTTTCTACAGACAGAGTGTTTCAAAACTGCTCAATCAAAATTATGGTTTAACTCTGTTAGCTGAATGCTCAGATCAGAAAGAAGTTTCACAGAATGCTTCTGTGTAGTTTATATTTGAATATATTCCTTTTTCCACTACTACTCTCTTAGCGCTCCAAATGTCCAGTTGCATTTTCTACAGAAAGAATGTTCAGATCTGCTCAATCAAAAGTATGGTTTAAATTTGTTAGATGAATGCACAGATCAGAAAGAAGTTTCACAGAATGATTCTGTGTAGTTTATATTTGGAGACATTCCTTTTTCCACTATTACCCTCTTAGCGCTCCGAATCTCCACTTGCATTTTCTACAGAAAGAGTGTTTCAGAATGGCTCAATCAAAACTAAGGTTCAACTCTTTTAGTTGAACAAACAGAACAGAAAGAAGTTTCACACAATTCTTCTGTGTAGTTTTTATTTGTAGACATTCTTTTTCCCAATATAGGCCTCTTAGCGCTCAGAATGTCCAATTGCAGTTTCTACAGAAAGAGTGTTTCAGAACGGCTCAATCAAAATTAAGGTTCAACTCTGTTAGTTGAATGCACAGAACAGAAAGAAGTTTCATACAATGCTTCTGTGTAGTTTATATTTGAACATATTCTTTTTTCCACTATTACCCACTTAGCGCTACGAATGTCCATTTGCATTTTCTACAGACAGAGTGTTTCAAAACTGCTCAATCAAAAGTATGGTTTAACTCTGTTAGCTGAATGCTCAGATCAGAAAGAAGTTTCACAGAATGCTTCTGTGTAGTTTATATTTGAATATATTCCTTTTTCCACTACTACGCTCTTAGCGCTCCAAATGTCCAGTTGCATTTTCTACAGAAAGAGTGTTCAGATCTGCTCAATCAAAAGTATGGTTTAACTCTGTTAGCTGAATGCACAGATCAGAAAGAAGTTTCACCGAATGATTCTGTGTAGTTTATATTTGAAGACATTCCTTTTTCCACTATTACCCTCTTAGCGCTCCGAATCTCCACTTGCATTTTCTACAAAAACAGTGTTTCATAACTGCTCAATCAAAAATATGTTTTATCTCTGTTAACTGAATTTACAGATCAGAAATAAGTTTCACAGAATGCATCTGTGTAGTTGTTATTTGAAGATATTCTTTTCCCCAATGTAGGCCTCTTAGCGCTTAGCATGTCCAATTGCAGTTTCTACAGAAAGAGTGTTTCAGAACGGCTCAATCAAAAGTAAGGTTCAACTCTGTTAGTTGAACGCACAGAACAGAAAGAATTTTCACAGAATGCTACTGTGTAGTTTATATTTGAATATATTCCTTTTTCCACTACTACTCTCTTAGCGCTCCAAATGTCCAGTTGCATTTTCTACAGAAAGAGTGTTCAGATCTGCTCAATCAAAAGTATGGTTTAACTCAGTTAGCTGAATGCACAGATCAGAAAGAAGTTTCACCGAATGATTCTGTGTAGTTTATATTTGAAGACATTCCTTTTTCCACTATTACCCTCTTAGCGCTCCGAATCTCCACTTGCATTTCCTACAAAAAGAGTGTTACATAACTGCTCAATCAAAAATATGTTTTATCTCTGTTAACTGAATTTACAGATCAGAAATAAGTTTCACAGAATGCATCTGTGTAGTTTTTATTTGAAGATATTCTTTTTCCCAATGTAGGCCTCTTAGCGCTTAGGATGTCCAATTGCAGTTTCTACAGAAAGAGTGTTTCAGAACGGCTCAATCAAAAGTAAGGTTCAACTCTGTTAGTTGAACGCACAGAACAGAAAGAATTTTCACAGAATGCTACTGTGTAGTTTATATTTGAATATATTCCTTTTTCCACTATTACAATCTTAGCGCTCCGAATGTCCACTTGCATTTTCTACAGAAAGAGTGTTCAGAACTACGCAATCAAAAGTATGGTTTAACTCTGTTAGCTTAATGAACATATCAGAAATAAGTTTCACACAATGCTTCTGTGTAGTTTTTATTTGAAGATATTATTTCTCCCAATAGAGGCCTCTTAGCGCTCAGAATGTCGAATTGCAGTTTCTACAGAAAGAGTGTTTCAGAAAGGCTCAATCAAAAGTAAGGTTCAACTCTGTTAGTTGAATGCACAGAACAGAAAGAAGTTTCATACAATGCTTCTGTGTAGTTTATATTTGAACATATTCTTTTTTCCACTATTACCCACTTAGCGCTACGAATGTCCAGTTGCATTTTCTACAGACAGAGTGTTTCAAAACTGCTCAATCAAAATTATGGTTTAACTCTGTTACCTGAATGCTCAGATCAGAAAGAAGTTTCACAGAATGCTTCTGTGTAGTTTATATTTGAATATATTCCTTTTTCCACTACTACTCTCTTAGCGCTCCAAATGTCCAGTTGCATTTTCTACAGAAAGAATGTTCAGATCTGCCCAATCAAAAGTATGGTTTAACTTTGTTAGATGAATGCACAGATCAGAAAGAAGTTTCACAGAATGATTCTGTGTAGTTTATATTTGGAGACATTCCTTTTTCCACTATTACCCTCTTAGCGCTCCGAATCTCCACTTGCATTTTCTACAGAAAGAGTGTATCAGAACGGCTCAATCAAAACTAAGGTTCAACTCTTTTAGTTGAACAAACAGAACAGAAAGGAGTTTCACACAATTCTTCTGTGTAGTTTTTATTTGTAGACATTCTTTTTCCCAATATAGGCCTCTTAGCGCTCAGAATGTCCAATTGCAGTTTCTACAGAAAGAGTGTTTCAGAACGGCTCAATCAAAAGTAAGGTTCAACTATGTTAGTTGAATGCACAGAACAGAAAGAAGTTTCATACAATGCTTCTGTGTAGTTTATATTTGAACATATTCTTTTTTCCACTATTACCCACTTAGCGCTACGAATGTCCAGTTGCATTTTCTACAGACAGAGTGTTTCAAAACTGCTCAATCAAAAGTATGGTTTAACTCTGTTAGCTGAATGCTCAGATCAGAAAGAAGTTTCACAGAATGCTTCTGTGTAGTTTATATTTGAATATATTCCTTTTTCCACTACTACTCTCTTAGCGCTCCAAATGTCCAGTTGCATTTTCTACAGAAAGAGTGTTCAGATCTGCTCAATCAAAAGTATGGTTTAACTCTGTTAGCTGAATGCACAGATCAGAAAGAAGTTTCACAGAATGATTCTGTGTAGTTTATATTTGGAGACATTCCTTTTTCCACTATTACCCTCTTAGCGCTCCGAATCTCCACTTGCATTTTCTACAGAAAGAGTGTTTCAGAACGGCTCTATCAAAACTAAGGTTCAACTCTTTTAGTTGAACAAACAGAACAGAAAGAAGTTTCACACAATTCTTCTGTGTAGTTTTTATTTGTAGACATTCTTTTTCCCAATATAGGCCTCTTAGCGCTCAGAATGTCCAATTGCAGTTTCTACAGAAAGAGTGTTTCAGAACGGCTCAATCAAAAGTAAGGTTCAACTCTTTTAGTTGAATGCACAGAACAGAAAGAAGTTTCATACAATGCTTCTGTGTAGTTTCTATTTGAACATATTCTTTTTTCCACTATTACCCACTTAGCGCTACGAATGTCCATTTGCATTTTCTACAGACAGAGTGTTTCAAAACTGCTCAATCAAAAGTATGGTTTAACTCTGTTAGCTGAATGCTCAGATCAGAAAGAAGTTTCACAGAATGCTTCTGTGTAGTTTATATTTGAATATATTCCTTTTTCCACTACTACGCTCTTAGCGCTCCAAATGTCCAGTTGCATTTTCTACAGAAAGAGTGTTCAGATCTGCTCAATCAAAAGTATGGTTTAACTCTGTTAGCTGAATGCACAGATCAGAAAGAAGTTTCACCGAATGATTCTGTGTAGTTTATATTTGAAGACATTCCTTTTTCCACTATTACCCTCTTAGCGCTCCGAATCTCCACTTGCATTTTCTACAAAAACAGTGTTTCATAACTGCTCAATCAAAAATATGTTTTATCTCTGTTAACTGAATTTACAGATCAGAAATAAGTTTCACAGAATGCATCTGTGTAGTTGTTATTTGAAGATATTCTTTTCCCCAATGTAGGCCTCTTAGCGCTTAGCATGTCCAATTGCAGTTTCTACAGAAAGAGTGTTTCAGAACGGCTCAATCAAAAGTAAGGTTCAACTCTGTTAGTTGAACGCACAGAACAGAAAGAATTTTCACAGAATGCTACTGTGTAGTTTATATTTGAATATATTCCTTTTTCCACTATTACCCTCTTAGCGCTCCGAATGTCCACTTGCATTTTCTACAGAAAGAGTGTTCAGAACTACGCAATCAAAAGTATGGTTTAACTCTGTTAGCTTAATGAACATATCAGAAATAAGTTTCACACAATGCTTCTGTGTAGTTTTTATTTGAAGATATTATTTCTCCCAATAGAGGCCTCTTAGCGCTCAGAATGTCCAATTGCAGTTTCTACAGAAAGAGTGTTTCAGAAAGGCTCAATCAAAAGTAAGGTTCAACACTGTTAGTTGAATGCACAGAAGAGAAAGAAGTTTCATACAATGCTTCTATGTAGTTTATATTTGAACATATTCTTTTTTCCACTATTACCCACTTAGCGCTACGAATGTCCAGTTGCATTTTCTACAGACAGAGTGTTTCAAAACTGCTCAATCAAAATTATGGTTTAACTCTGTTAGCTGAATGCTCAGATCAGAAAGAAGTTTCACAGAATGCTTCTGTGTAGTTTATATTTGAATATATTCCTTTTTCCACTACTACTCTCTTAGCGCTCCAAATGTCCAGTTGCATTTTCTACAGAAAGAATGTTCAGATCTGCTCAATCAAAAGTATGGTTTAAATTTGTTAGATGAATGCACAGATCAGAAAGAAGTTTCACAGAATGATTCTGTGTAGTTTATATTTGGAGACATTCCTTTTTCCACTATTACCCTCTTAGCGCTCCGAATCTCCACTTGCATTTTCTACAGAAAGAGTGTTTCAGAATGGCTCAATCAAAACTAAGGTTCAACTCTTTTAGTTGAACAAACAGAACAGAAAGAAGTTTCACACAATTCTTCTGTGTAGTTTTTATTTGTAGACATTCTTTTTCCCAATATAGGCCTCTTAGCGCTCAGAATGTCCAATTGCAGTTTCTACAGAAAGAGTGTTTCAGAACGGCTCAATCAAAATTAAGGTTCAACTCTGTTAGTTGAATGCACAGAACAGAAAGAAGTTTCATACAATGCTTCTGTGTAGTTTATATTTGAACATATTCTTTTTTCCACTATTACCCACTTAGCGCTACGAATGTCCATTTGCATTTTCTACAGACAGAGTGTTTCAAAACTGCTCAATCAAAAGTATGGTTTAACTCTGTTAGCTGAATGCTCAGATCAGAAAGAAGTTTCACAGAATGCTTCTGTGTAGTTTATATTTGAATATATTCCTTTTTCCACTACTACGCTCTTAGCGCTCCAAATGTCCAGTTGCATTTTCTACAGAAAGAGTGTTCAGATCTGCTCAATCAAAAGTATGGTTTAACTCTGTTAGCTGAATGCACAGATCAGAAAGAAGTTTCACCGAATGATTCTGTGTAGTTTATATTTGAAGACATTCCTTTTTCCACTATTACCCTCTTAGCGCTCCGAATCTCCACTTGCATTTTCTACAAAAACAGTGTTTCATAACTGCTCAATCAAAAATATGTTTTATCTCTGTTAACTGAATTTACAGATCAGAAATAAGTTTCACAGAATGCATCTGTGTAGTTGTTATTTGAAGATATTCTTTTCCCCAATGTAGGCCTCTTAGCGCTTAGCATGTCCAATTGCAGTTTCTACAGAAAGAGTGTTTCAGAACGGCTCAATCAAAAGTAAGGTTCAACTCTGTTAGTTGAACGCACAGAACAGAAAGAATTTTCACAGAATGCTACTGTGTAGTTTATATTTGAATATATTCCTTTTTCCACTACTACTCTCTTAGCGCTCCAAATGTCCAGTTGCATTTTCTACAGAAAGAGTGTTCAGATCTGCTCAATCAAAAGTATGGTTTAACTCAGTTAGCTGAATGCACAGATCAGAAAGAAGTTTCACCGAATGATTCTGTGTAGTTTATATTTGAAGACATTCCTTTTTCCACTATTACCCTCTTAGCGCTCCGAATCTCCACTTGCATTTCCTACAAAAAGAGTGTTACATAACTGCTCAATCAAAAATATGTTTTATCTCTGTTAACTGAATTTACAGATCAGAAATAAGTTTCACAGAATGCATCTGTGTAGTTTTTATTTGAAGATATTCTTTTTCCCAATGTAGGCCTCTTAGCGCTTAGGATGTCCAATTGCAGTTTCTACAGAAAGAGTGTTTCAGAACGGCTCAATCAAAAGTAAGGTTCAACTCTGTTAGTTGAACGCACAGAACAGAAAGAATTTTCACAGAATGCTACTGTGTAGTTTATATTTGAATATATTCCTTTTTCCACTATTACAATCTTAGCGCTCCGAATGTCCACTTGCATTTTCTACAGAAAGAGTGTTCAGAACTACGCAATCAAAAGTATGGTTTAACTCTGTTAGCTTAATGAACATATCAGAAATAAGTTTCACACAATGCTTCTGTGTAGTTTTTATTTGAAGATATTATTTCTCCCAATAGAGGCCTCTTAGCGCTCAGAATGTCGAATTGCAGTTTCTACAGAAAGAGTGTTTCAGAAAGGCTCAATCAAAAGTAAGGTTCAACTCTGTTAGTTGAATGCACAGAACAGAAAGAAGTTTCATACAATGCTTCTGTGTAGTTTATATTTGAACATATTCTTTTTTCCACTATTACCCACTTAGCGCTACGAATGTCCAGTTGCATTTTCTACAGACAGAGTGTTTCAAAACTGCTCAATCAAAATTATGGTTTAACTCTGTTACCTGAATGCTCAGATCAGAAAGAAGTTTCACAGAATGCTTCTGTGTAGTTTATATTTGAATATATTCCTTTTTCCACTACTACTCTCTTAGCGCTCCAAATGTCCAGTTGCATTTTCTACAGAAAGAATGTTCAGATCTGCCCAATCAAAAGTATGGTTTAACTTTGTTAGATGAATGCACAGATCAGAAAGAAGTTTCACAGAATGATTCTGTGTAGTTTATATTTGGAGACATTCCTTTTTCCACTATTACCCTCTTAGCGCTCCGAATCTCCACTTGCATTTTCTACAGAAAGAGTGTATCAGAACGGCTCAATCAAAACTAAGGTTCAACTCTTTTAGTTGAACAAACAGAACAGAAAGGAGTTTCACACAATTCTTCTGTGTAGTTTTTATTTGTAGACATTCTTTTTCCCAATATAGGCCTCTTAGCGCTCAGAATGTCCAATTGCAGTTTCTACAGAAAGAGTGTTTCAGAACGGCTCAATCAAAAGTAAGGTTCAACTATGTTAGTTGAATGCACAGAACAGAAAGAAGTTTCATACAATGCTTCTGTGTAGTTTATATTTGAACATATTCTTTTTTCCACTATTACCCACTTAGCGCTACGAATGTCCAGTTGCATTTTCTACAGACAGAGTGTTTCAAAACTGCTCAATCAAAAGTATGGTTTAACTCTGTTAGCTGAATGCTCAGATCAGAAAGAAGTTTCACAGAATGCTTCTGTGTAGTTTATATTTGAATATATTCCTTTTTCCACTACTACTCTCTTAGCGCTCCAAATGTCCAGTTGCATTTTCTACAGAAAGAGTGTTCAGATCTGCTCAATCAAAAGTATGGTTTAACTCTGTTAGCTGAATGCACAGATCAGAAAGAAGTTTCACAGAATGATTCTGTGTAGTTTATATTTGGAGACATTCCTTTTTCCACTATTACCCTCTTAGCGCTCCGAATCTCCACTTGCATTTTCTACAGAAAGAGTGTTTCAGAACGGCTCAATCAAAACTAAGGTTCAACTCTTTTAGTTGAACAAACAGAACAGAAAGAAGTTTCACACAATTCTTCTGTGTAGTTTTTATTTGTAGACATTCTTTTTCCCAATATAGGCCTCTTAGCGCTCAGAATGTCCAATTGCAGTTTCTACAGAAAGAGTGTTTCAGAACGGCTCAATCAAAAGTAAGGTTCAACTCTTTTAGTTGAATGCACAGAACAGAAAGAAGTTTCCTACAATGCTTCTTTGTAGTTTCTATTTGAACATATTCTTTTTTCCACTATTACCCACTTAGCGCTACGAATGTCCATTTGCATTTTCTACAGACAGAGTGTTTCAAAACTGCTCAATCAAAAGTATGGTTTAACTCTGTTAGCTGAATGCTCAGATCAGAAATAAGTTTCACCGAATGATTCTGTGTAGTTTATATTTGAAGACATTCCTTTTTCCACTATTACCCTCTTAGCGCTCCGAATCTCCACTTGCATTTTCTACAAAAAGAGTGTTTCATAACTGCTCAATCAAAAATATGTTTTATCTCTGTTAACTGAATTTACAGATCAGAAATAAGTTTCACAGAATGCATCTGTGTAGTTTTTATTTGAAGATATTCTTTTTCCCAATGTAGGCCTCTTAGCGCTTAGGATGTCCAATTGCAGTTTCTACAGAAAGAGTGTTTCAGAACGGCTCAATCAAAAGTAAGGTTCAACTCTGTTAGTTGAATGCACAGAACAGAAAGAATTTTCACAGAATGCTACTGTGTAGTTTATATTTGAATATATTCCTTTTTCCACTATTACCCTCTTAGCGCTCCGAATGTCCACTTGCATTTTCTACAGAAAGAGTGTTCAGAACTGCGCAATCAAAAGTATGGTTTAACTCTGTTAGCTTAATGAACATATCAGAAATAAGTTTCACACAATGCTTCTGTGTAGTTTTTATTTGAAGATATTATTTTCCCAATAGAGGCCTCTTAGCGCTCAGAATGTCCAATTGCAGTTTCTACAGAAAGAGTGTTTCAGAAAGGCTCAATCAAAAGTAAGGTTCAACTCTGTTAGTTGAATGCACAGAACAGAAAGAAGTTTCATACAATGCTTCTGTGTAGTTTATATTTGAACATATTATTTTTTCCACTATTACCCAATTAGCGCTACGAATGTCCAGTTGCATTTTCTACAGACAGAGTGTTTCAAAACTGCTCAATCAAAGTATGGTTTAACTCTGTTAGCTGAATGCTCAGATCAGAAAGAAGTTTCACAGAATGCTTCTGTGTAGTTTATATTTGAATATATTCCTTTTTCCACTACTACTCTCTTAGCGCTCCAAATGTCCAGTTGCATTTTCTACAGAAAGAGTGTTCAGATCTGCTCAATCAAAAGTATGGTTTAACTCTGTTAGCTGAATGCACAGATCAGAAAGAAGTTTCACAGAATGATTCTGTGTAGTTTATATTTGGAGACATTCCTTTTTCCACTATTACCCTCTTAGCGCTCCGAATCTCCACTTGCATTTTCTACAGAAAGAGTGTTTCAGAACGGCTCAATCAAAACTAAGGTTCAACTCTTTTAGTTGAACAAACAGAACAGAAAGAAGTTTCACACAATTCTTCTGTGTAGTTTTTATTTGTAGACATTCTTTTTCCCAGTATAGGCCTCTTAGCGCTCAGAATGTCCAATTGCAGTTTCTACAGAAAGAGTGTTTCAGAACGGCTCAATCAAAAGTAAGGTTCAACTCTGTTAGTTGAATGCACAGAACAGAAAGAAGTTTCAAACAATGCTTCTGTGTAGTTTATATTTGAACATATTCTTTTTTCCACTATTACCCACTTAGCGCTACGAATGTCCAGTTGCATTTTCTACAGACAGAGTGTTTCAAAACTGCTCAATCAAAAGTATGGTTTAACTCTGTTAGCTGAATGCTCAGATCAGAAAGAAGTTTCACAGAATGCTTCTGTGTAGTTTATATTTGAATATATTCCTTTTTCCACTACTACGCTCTTAGCGCTCCAAATGTCCAGTTGCATTTTCTACAGAAAGAGTGTTCAGATCTGCTCAATCAAAAGTATGGTTTAACTCTGTTAGCTGAATGCACAGATCAGAAAGAAGTTTCACCGAATGATTCTGTGTAGTTTATATTTGAAGACCTTCCTTTTTCCACTATTACCCTCTTAGCGCTCCGAATCTCCACTTGCATTTTCTACAAAAACAGTGTTTCATAACTGCTCAATCAAAAATATGTTTTATCTCTGTTAACTGAATTTACAGATCAGAAATAAGTTTCACAGAATGCATCTGTGTAGTTGTTATTTGAAGATATTATTTTTCCCAATGTAGGCCTCTTAGCGCTTAGGATGTCCAATTGCAGTTTCTACAGAAAGAGTGTTTCAGAACGGCTCAATCAAAAGTAAGGTTCAACTCTGTTAGTTGAATGCACAGAACAGAAAGAATTTTCACAGAATGCTACTGTGTAGTTTATATTTGAATATATTCCTTTTTCCACTATTACCCTCTTAGCGCTCCGAATGTCCACTTGCATTTTCTACAGAAAGAGTGTTCAGAACTGCGCAATCAAAAGTATGGTTTAACTCTGTTAGCTTAATGAACATATCAGAAATAAGTTTCACACAATGCTTCTGTGAAGTTTTTATTTGAAGATATTATTTTCCCAATAGAGGCCTCTTAGCGCTCAGAATGTCCAATTGCAGTTTCTACAGAAAGAGTGTTTCAGAAAGGCTCAATCAAAAGTAAGGTTCAACTCTGTTAGTTGAATGCACAGAACAGAAAGAAGTTTCATACAATGCTTCTGTGTAGTTTATATTTGAACATATTCTTTTTTCCACTATTACCCAATTAGCGCTACGAATGTCCAGTTGCCTTTTCTACAGACAGAGTGTTTCAAAACTGCTCAATCAAAGTATGGTTTAACTCTGTTAGCTGAATGCTCAGATCAGAAAGAAGTTTCACAGAATGCTTCTGTGTAGTTTATATTTGAATATATTCCTTTTTCCACTACTACTCTCTTAGCGCTCCAAATGTCCAGTTGCATTTTCTACAGAAAGAGTGTTCAGATCTGCTCAATCAAAAGTATGGTTTAACTCTGTTAGCTGAATGCACAGATCAGAAAGAAGTTTCACAGAATGATTCTGTGTAGTTTATATTTGGAGACATTTCTTTTTCCTCTATTACCCTCTTAGCGCTCCGAATCTCCACTTGAATTTTCTACGGAAAGGGTGTTTCAGAACGGCTCAATCAAAACTAAGGTTCAACTCTTTTAGCTGAACAAACAGAAGAGAATGAAGTTTCACACAATTCTTCTGTGTAGTTTTTATTTGTAGACATTCTTTTTCTCAATATAGGCCTCTTAGCGCTCAGAATGTCCAATTGCAGTTTCTACAGAAAGAATGTTTCAGAACGGCTCAATCAAAAGTAAGGTTCAACTCTGTTAGTTGAATGCACAGAACAGAAAGAAGTTTCATACAATGCTTCTGTGTAGTTTATATTTGAACATATTCTTTTTTCCACTATTACCCACTTAGCGCTACGAATGTCCAGTTGCATTTTCTACAGACAGAGTGTTTCAAAACTGCTCAATCAAAAGTATGGTTTAACTCTGTTAGCTGAATGCTCAGATCAGAAAGTAGTTTCACAGAATGCTTCTGTGTAGTTTATATTTCAATATATTCCTTTTTCCACTACTACGCTCTTAGCGCTCCAAATGTCCAGTTGCATTTTCTACAGAAAGAGTGTTCAGATCTGCTCAATCAAAAGTACGGTTTAACTCTGTTAGCTGAATGCACAGATCAGAAAGAAGTTTCACCGAATGATTCTGTGTAGTTTATATTTGAAGACATTCCTTTTTCCACTATTACACTCTTAGCGCTCCGAATCTCCACTTGCATTTTCTACAAAAAGAGTGTTTCATAACTGCTCAATCAAAAATATGTTTTATCTCTGTTAACTGAATTTACAGATCAGAAATAAGTTTCACAGAATGCATCTGTGTAGTTTTTATTTGAAGATATTCTTTTTCCCAATGTAGGCCTCTTAGCGCTTAGCATGTCCAATTGCAGTTTCTACAGAAAGAGTGTTTCAGAACGGCTCAATCAAAAGTAAGGTTCAACTCTGTTAGTTGAATGCACAGAACAGAAAGAATTTTCACAGAATGCTACTGTGTAGTTCAAATATGAATATATTCCTTTTTCCACTATTACCCTCTTAGCGCTCCGAATGTCCACTTGCATTTTCTACAGAAAGAGTGTTCAGAACTGCGCAATCAAAAGTATGGTTTAACTCTGTTAGCTTAATGAACATATCAGAAATAAGTTTCACACAATGCTTCTGTGTAGTTTTTATTTGAAGATATTATTTTTCCCAATAGAGGCCTCTTAGCGCTCAGAATGTCCAATTGCAGTTTCTACAGAAAGAGTGTTTCAGAAAGGCTCAATCAAAGTAAGGTTCAACTCTGTTAGTTGAATGCACAGAACAGAAAGAAGTTTCATACAATGCTTCTGTGTAGTTTATATTTGAACATATTCCTTTTTCCACTATTACCCACTTAGCGCTACGAATGTCCAGTTGCATTTTCTACAGACAGAGTGTTTCAAAACTGCTCAATCAAAAGTATGGTTTAACTCTGTTAGCTGAAAGCTCAGATCAGAAAGAAGTTTCACAGAATGCTTCTGTGTAGTTTTTATTTGAATATATTCCTTTTTCCACTACTACTCTCTTAGCGCTCAAAATGTCCAGTTGCATTTTCTACAGAAAGAGTGTTCAGATCTGCTCAATCAAAAGTATGGTTTAACTCTGTTAGCTGAATGCACAGATCAGAAAGAAGTTTCACAGAATGATTCTGTGTAGTTTATATTTGGAGACATTCCTTTTTCCACTATTACCCTCTTAGCGCTCCGAATCTCCACTTGCATTTTCTACAGAAAGAGTGTTTCAGAACGGCTCAATCAAAACTAAGGTTCAACTCTTTTAGTTGAACAAACAGAACAGAAAGAAGTTTCACACAATTCTTCTGTGTAGTTTTTATTTGTAGACATTCTTTTTCCCAATATAGGCCTCTTAGCGCTCAGAATGTCCAATTGCAGTTTCTACAGAAAGAGTGTTTCAGAACGGCTCAATCAAAAGTAAGGTTCAACTCTGTTAGTTGAATGCACAGAACAGAAAGAAGTTTCATACAATGCTTCTGTGTAGTTTATATTTGAACATATTCTTTTTTCCACTATTACCCACTTAGCGCTACGAATGTCCAGTTGCATTTTCTACAGACAGAGTGTTTCAAAACTGCTCAATCAAAAGTATGGTTTAACTCTGTTAGCTGAATGCTCAGATCAGAAAGAAGTTTCACAGAATGCTTCTGTGTAGTTTATATTTGAATATATTCCTTTTTCCACTACTAGGCTCTTAGCGCTCCAAATGTCCAGTTGCATTTTCTACAGAAAGAGTGTTCAGATCTGCTCAATCAAAAGTATGGTTTAACTCTGTTAGCTGAATGCACAGATCAGAAAGAAGTTTCACCGAATGATTCTGTGTAGTTTATATTTGAAGACATTCCTTTTTCCACTATTACCCTCTTAGCGCTCCGAATCTCCACTTGCATTTTCTACAAAAACAGTGTTTCATAACTGCTCAATCAAAAATATGTTTTATCTCTGTTAACTGAATTTACAGATCAGAAATAAGTTTCACAGAATGCATCTGTGTAGTTGTTATTTGAAGATATTCTTTTCCCCAATGTAGGCCTCTTAGCGCTTAGCATGTCCAATTGCAGTTTCTACAGAAAGAGTGTTTCAGAACGGCTCAATCAAAAGTAAGGTTCAACTCTGTTAGTTGAACGCACAGAACAGAAAGAATTTTCACAGAATGCTACTGTGTAGTTTATATTTGAATATATTCCTTTTTCCACTATTACCCTCTTAGCGCTCCGAATGTCCACTTGCATTTTCTACAGAAAGAGTGTTCAGAACTACGCAATCAAAAGTATGGTTTAACTCTGTTAGCTTAATGAACATATCAGAAATAAGTTTCACACAATGCTTCTGTATAGTTTTTATTTGAAGATATTATTTTTCCCAATAGAGGCCTCTTAGCGCTCAGAATGTCCAATTGCAGTTTCTACAGAAAGAGTGTTTCAGAAAGGCTCAATCAAAAGTAAGGTTCAACTCTGTTAGTTGAATGCACAGAACAGAAAGAAGTTTCATACAATGCTTCTGTGTAGTTTATATTTGAACATATTCTTTTTTCCACTATTACCCACTTAGCGCTACGAATGTCCAGTTGCATTTTCTACAGACAGAGTGTTTCAAACTGCTCAATCAAAATTATGGTTTAACTCTGTTAGCTGAATGCTCAGATCAGAAAGAAGTTTCACAGAATGCTTCTGTGTAGTTTATATTTGAATATATTCCTTTTTCCACTACTACTCTCTTAGCGCTCCAAATGTCCAGTTGCATTTTCTACAGAAAGAGTGTTCAGATCTGCTCAATCAAAAGTATGGTTTAAATCTGTTAGCTGAATGCACAGATCAGAAAGAAGTTTCACAGAATGATTCTGTGTAGTTTATATTTGGAGACATTCCTTTTTCCACTATTACCCTCTTAGCGCTCCGAATATCCACTTGCATTTTCTACAGAAAGAGTGTTTCAGAACGGCTCAATCAAAACTAAGGTTCAACTCTTTTAGTTGAACAAACAGAACAGAAAGAAGTTTCACACAATTCTTCTGTGTAGTTTTTATTTGTAGGCATTCTTTTTCCCAATATAGGCCTCTTAGCGCTCAGAATGTCCAATTGCAGTTTCTACAGAAAGAGTGTTTCAGAACGGCTCAATCAAAAGTAAGGTTCAACTCTGTTAGTTGAATGCACAGAACAGAAAGAAGTTTCATACAATGCTTCTGTGTAGTTTATATTTGAACATATTCTTTTTTCCACTATTACCCACTTAGCGCTACGAATGTCCAGTTGCATTTTCTACAGACAGAGTGTTTCAAAACTGCTCAATCAAAAGTATGGTTTAACTCTGTTAGCTGAATGCTCAGATCAGAAAGAAGTTTCACAGAATGCTTCTGTGTAGTTTATATTTGAATATATTCCTTTTCCACTACTACGCTCTTAGCGCTCCAAATGTCCAGTTGCATTTTCTACAGAAAGAGTGTTCAGATCTGCTCAATCAAAAGTATGGTTTAACTCAGTTAGCTGAATGCACAGATCAGAAAGAAGTTTCACCGAATGATTCTGTGTAGTTTATATTTGAAGACATTCCTTTTTCCACTATTACCCACTTAGCGCTCCGAATCTCCACTTGCATTTTCTACAAAAAGAGTGTTTCATAACTGCTCAATCAAAAATATGTTTTATCTCTGTTAACTGAATTTACAGATCAGAAATAAGTTTCACAGAATGCATCTGTGTAGTTTTTATTTGAAGATATTCTTTTTCCCAATGTAGGCCTCTTAGCGCTTAGCATGTCCAATTGCAGTTTCTACAGAAAGAGTGTTTCAGAACGGCTCAATCAAAAGTAAGTTTCAACTCTGTTAGTTGAATGCACAGAACAGAAAGAATTTTCACAGAATGCTACTGTGTAGTTTATATTTGAATATATTCCTTTTTCCACTATTACCCTCTTAGCGCTCCGAATGTCCACTTGCATTTTCTACAGAAAGAGTGTTCAGAACTGCGCAATCAAAAGTATGGTTTAACTCTGTTAGCTTAATGAACATATCAGAAATAAGTTTCACACAATGCTTCTGTGTAGTTTTTATTTGAAGATATTATTTTCCCAATAGAGGCCTCTTAGCGCTCAGAATGTCCAATTGCAGTTTCTACAGAAAGAGTGTTTCAGAAAGGCTCAATCAAAAGTAAGGTTCAACTCTGTTAGTTGAATGCACAGAACAGAAAGAAGTTTCATACAATGCTTCTGTGTAGTTTATATTTGAACATATTCTTTTTTCCACTATTACCCAATTAGCGCTACGAATGTCCAGTTGCATTTTCTACAGAGTGTTTCAAAACTGCTCAATCAAAAGTATGGTTTAACTCTGTTAGCTGAATGCTCAGATCAGAAAGAAGTTTCACAGAATGCTTCTGTGTAGTTTATATTTGAATATATTCCTTTTTCCACTACTACTCTCTTAGCGCTCCAAATGTCCAGTTGCATTTTCTACAGAAAGAGTGTTCAGATCTGCTCAATCAAATGTATGGTTTAACTCTGTTAGCTGAATGCACAGATCAGAAAGAAGTTTCACAGAATGATTCTGTGTAGTTTATATTTGGAGACATTTCTTTTTCCTCTATTACCATCTTAGCGCTCCGAATCTCCACTTGCATTTTCTACAGAAAGAGTGTTTCAGAACGGCTCAATCAAAACTAAGGTTCAACTCTTTTAGCTGAACAAACAGAACAGAAAGAAGTTTCACACAATTCTTCTGTGTAGTTTTTATTTGTAGACATTCTTTTTCCCAATATAGGCCTCTTAGCGCTCAGAATGTCCAATTGCAGTTTCTACAGAAAGAGTGTTTCAGAACGGCTCAATCAAAAGTAAGGTTCAACTCTGTTAGTTGAATGCACAGAACAGAAAGATGTTTCATACAATGCTTCTGTGTAGTTTATATTTGAACATATTCTTTTTTCCACTATTACCCAATTAGCGCTACGAATGTCCAGTTGCATTTTCTACAGACAGAGTGTTTCAAAACTGCTCAATCAAAAGTATGGTTTAACTCTGTTAGCTGAATGCTCAGATCAGAAAGAAGTTTCACAGAATGCTTCTGTGTAGTTTATATTTGAATATATTCCTTTTTCCACTACTACTCTCTTAGCGCTCCAAATGTCCAGTTGCATTTTCTACAGAAAGAGTGTTCAGAACTGCGCAATCAAAAGTATGGTTTAACTCTGTTAGCTTAATGAACATATCAGAAATAAGTTTCACACAATGCTTCTGTGTAGTTTTTATTTGAAGATATTATTTTTCCCAATAGAGGCCTCTTAGCGCTCAGAATGTCCAATTGCAGTTTCTACAGAAAGAGTGTTTCAGAAAGGCTCAATCAAAGTAAGGTTCAACTCTGTTAGTTGAATGCACAGAACAGAAAGAAGTTTCATACAATGCTTCTGTGTAGTTTATATTTGAACATATTCTTTTTTCCACTATTACCCACTTAGCGCTACGAATGTCCAGTTGCATTTTCTACAGACAGAGTGTTTCAAAACTGCTCAATCAAAAGTATGGTTTAACTCTGCTAGCTGAATGCTCAGATCAGAAAGAAGTTTCACAGAATGCTTCTGTGTAGTTTTTATTTGAATATATTCCTTTTTCCACTACTACTCTCTTAGCGCTCCAAATGTCCAGTTGCATTTTCTACAGAAAGAGTGTTCAGATCTGCTCAATCAAAAGTATGGTTTAACTCTGTTAGCTGAATGCACAGATCAGAAAGAAGTTTCACAGAATGACTCTGTGTAGTTTATATTTGGAGACATTCCTTTTTCCACTATTACCCTCTTAGCGCTCCGAATCTCCACTTGCATTTTCTACAGAAAGAGTGTTTCAGAACGGCTCAATCAAAACTAAGGTTCAACTCTTGTAGTTGAACAAACAGAACAGAAAGAAGTTTCACACAATTCTTCTGTGTAGTTTTTATTTGTAGGCATTCTTTTTCCCAATATAGGCCTCTTAGCGCTCAGAATGTCCAATTGCAGTTTCTACAGAAAGAGTGTTTCAGAACGGCTCAATCAAAAGTAAGGTTCATCTCTGTTAGTTGAATGCACAGAACAGAAAGAAGTTTCATACAATGCTTCTGTGTAGTTTATATTTGAACATATTCGTTTTTCCACTATTACCCACTTAGCGCTACGAATGTCCAGTTGCATTTTCTACAGACAGAGTGTTTCAAAACTGCTCATTCAAAAGTATAGTTTAACTCTGTTAGCTGAATGCTCAGATCAGAAAGATGTTTCACAGAATGCTTCTGTATAGTTTATATTTGAATATATTCCTTTTTCCACTACTACGCTCTTAGCGCTCCAAATGTCCAGTTGCATTTTCTACAGAAAGAGTGTTCAGATCTGCTCAATCAAATGTATGGTTTAACTCTGTTAGCTGAATGCACAGATCAGAAAGAAGTTTCACCGAATGATTCTGTGTAGTTTATATTTGAAGACATTCCTTTTTCCACTATTACCCTCTTAGCACTCCGAATCTCCACTTGCATTTTCTACAAAAAGAGTGTTTCATAACTGCTCAATCAAAAATATGTTTTATCTCTGTTAACTGAATTTACAGATCAGAAATAAGTTTCACAGAATGCATCTGTGTAGTTTTTATTTGAAGATATTCTTTTTCCCAATGTAGGCCTCTTAGCGCTTAGCATGTCCAATTGCAGTTTCTACAGAAAGAGTGTTTCAGAACGGCTCAATCAAAAGTAAGGTTCAACTCTGTTAGTTGAATGCACAGAACAGAAAGAATTTTCACAGAATGCTACTGTGTAGTTTATATTTGAATATATTACTTTTTCCAGTATTACCCTCTTAGCGCTCCGAATGTCCACTTGCATTTTCTACAGAAAGAGTGTTTCAGAATGGCTCAATCAAAACTAAGGTTCAACTCTTTTAGTTGAATGCACAGAACAGAAAGAAGTTTCACAGAATGCTTCTGTGTAGTATTTAGTTGAAGATATTCCTTTTTCGACTATTACCCTCTTAGCGCTATGAATTTCCACTGGCAGTTTCTACACAAAGAGTGTTTCAGAACTGCTCCTCCAAAAGTAATGCTCAGCACTGTTAGTTGAATGCAGAGAACAGAAAGGAGTTTCAGAGAATGCTTCTGTGTAGTTTTTATTTGGAAATATTCCTTTTTCCACTATTACTAACTTAGCGCTCCGAATGTCCACTTGCATTTTCTACAGAAAGAGTGTTTCAGAACGGCTCAATCAAAACTAAGGTTCAACTCTGTTAGTTGAATGTACAGAACAGAAAGTTGTTTCATACAATGCTTCTGTGTAGTTTATATTTGAACATATTCCTTTTTCCACTATTACCCACTTAGCGCTCCGAATGTCCAGTTGCATTTTCTACAGACAGAGTGTTTCAAAACTGCTCAGTCAAAAGTATGGTTTAACTCTGTTAGCTTAATGAACATATCAGAAATAAGTTTCACACAATGCTTCTGTGTAGTTTTTATTTGAAGATATTATCTTTCCCAATAGAGGCCTCTTAGCGCTCAGAATGTCCAATTGCAGTTTCTACAGAAAGAGTGTTTCAGAACGGCTCAATCAAAAGTAAGGTTCAACTCTGTTAGTTGAATGCACAGAACAGAAAGAAGTTTCATACAATGCTTCTGTGTAGTTTATATTTGAACATACACTTTTTTCCACTATTACCCAATTAGCGCTACGAATGTCCAGTTGAATTTTCTACAGACAGTGTGTTTCAAAACTGCTCAATCAAAAGTATGGTTTAACTCTATTAGCTGAATGCTCAGATCAAAAAGAAGTTTCACAGAATGCTTCTGTGTAGTTTATATTTGAATATATTCCTTTTTCCACTACTACTCTCTTAGCGCTCCAAATGTCCAGTTGCATTTTCTACAGAAAGAGTGTTCAGATCTGCTCAATCAAAAGTATGGTTTAACTCTGTTAGCTGAATGCACAGATCAGAAAGAAGTTTCACAGAATGATTCTGTGTAGTTTATATTTGGAGACATTCCTTTTTCCACTATTACCCACTTAGCGCTCCGAATCTCCACTTGCATTTTCTACAGAAAGAGTGTTTCAGAACGGCTCAATCAAAACTAAGGTTCAACTCTTTTAGTTGAACAAACAGAACAGAAAGAAGTTTCACACAATTCTTCTGTGTAGTTTTTATTTGTAGACATTCTTTTTCCCAATATAGGCCTCTTAGCGCTCAGAATGTCCAATTGCAGTTTCTACAGAAAGAGTGTTTCAGAACGGCTCAATCAAAAGTAAGATTCAGCTCTGTTAGTTGAATGCACAGAACAGAAAGAAGTTTCATACAATGCTTCTGTGTAGTTTATATTTGAACATAATCTTTTTTCCACTATTACCCACTTAGCGCTACGAATGTCCAGTTGCATTTTCTACAGACAGAGTGTTTCAAAACTGCTCAATCAAAAGTATGGTTTAACTCTGTTAGCTGAATGCTCAGATCAGAAAGAAGTTTCACAGAATGCTTCTGTGTAGTTTATATTTGAATATATTCCTTTTTCCACTACTACGCTCTTAGCGCTCCAAATGTCCAGTTGCATTTTCTACAGAAAGAGTGTTCAGATCTGCTCAATCAAAAGTATGGTTTAACTCTATTAGCTGAATGCACAGATCAGAAAGAAGTTTCACCGAATGATTCTGTGTAGTTTATATTTGAAGACATTCCTTTTTCCACTATAACCCTCTTAGCGCTCCGAATCTCCACTTGCATTTTCTACAAAAAGAGTGTTTCATAACTGCTCAATCAAAAATATGTTTTATCTCTGTTAACTGAATTTACAGATCAGAAATAAGTTTCACAGAATGCATCTGTGTAGTTTTTATTTGAAGATATTCTTTTTCCCAATGTATGCCTCTTAGCCCTTAGCATGTCCAATTACAGTTTCTACAGAAAGAGTGTTTCAGAACGGCTCAATCAAAAGTAAGGTTCAACTCTGTTAGTTGAATGCACAGAACAGAAAAAATTTTCACAGAATGCTACTGTGTAGTTTATATTTGAATATATTCCTTTTTCCACTATTACCCTCTTAGCGCTCCGAATGTCCACTTGCATTTTCTACAGAAAGAGTGTTCAGAACTGCGCAATCAAAAGTATGGTTTAACTCTGTTAGCTTAATGAACATATCAGAAATAAGTTTCACACAATGCTTCTGTGTAGTTTTTATTTGAAGATATTATTTTTCCCAATAGAGGCCTCTTAGCGCTCAGAATGTCCAATTGCAGTTTCTACAGAAAGAGTGTTTCAGAAAGGCTCAATCAAAAGTAAGGTTCAACTCTGTTAGTTGAATGCACAGAGCAGAAAGTAGTTTCATACAATGCTCCTGTGTAGTTTATATTTGAACATATTCTTTTTTCCACTATTACCCACTTAGCGCTACGAATGTCCAGTTGCATTTTCTACAGACAGAGTGTTTCAAAACTGCTCAATCAAAAGTATGGTTTAACTCTGTTAGCTGAATGCTCAGATGAGAAAGAAGTTTCACAGAATGCTTCTGTGTAGTTTATATTTGAATATATTCCTTTTTCCACTACTACTCTCTTAGCACTCCAAATGTCCAGTTGCATTTTCTACAGAAAGAGTGTTCAGATCTGCTCAATCAAAAGTATGGTTTAACTCTGTTAGCTGAATGCACAGATCAGAAAGAAGTTTCACCGAGTGATTCTGTGTAGTTTATATTTGAAGACATTCCTTTTTCCACTATTACCCTCTTAGCGCTCCGAATCTCCACTTGCATTTTCTACAGAAAGAGTGTTTCAGAACGGCTCAATCAAAACTAAGGTTCAACTCTTTTAGTTGAACAAACAGAACAGAAAGAAGTTTCACACAATTCTTCTGTGTAGTTTTTATTTGTAGTCATTCTTTTTCCCAATATAGGCCTCTTAGCGCTCAGAATGTCCAATTGCAGTTTCTACAGAAAGAGTGTTTCAGAACGGCTCAATCAAAAGTAAGGTTCAACTCTGTTAGTTGAATGCACAGAACAGAAAGAAGTTTCATACAATGCTTCTGTGTAGTTTATATTTGAACATATTCTTTTTTCCACTATTACCCACTTAGCGCTACGAATGTCCAGTTGCATTTTCTACAGACAGAGTGTTTCAAAACTGCTCAATCAAAAGTATGGTTTAACTCTGTTAGCTGAATGCTCAGATCAGAAAGAAGTTTCACAGAATGCTTCTGTGTAGTTTATATTTGAATATATTCCTTTTTCCACTACTACGCTCTTAGCGCTCCAAATGTCCAGTTGCATTTTCTACAGAAAGAGTGTTCAGATCAGCTCAATCAAAAGTATGATTTAACTCTGTTAGCTGAATGCACAGATCAGAAAGAAGTTTCACCGAGTGATTCTGTGTAGTTTATATTTGAAGACATTCCTTTTTCCACTATTACCCTCTTAGCGCTCCGAATCTCCACTTGCATTTTCTACAAAAAGAGTGTTTCATAACTGCTCAATCAAAAATATGTTTTATCTCTGTTAACTGAATTTACAGATCAGAAATAAGTTTCACAGAATGCATCTGTGTAGTTTTTATTTGAAGATATTCTTTTTCCCAATGTAGGCCTCTTAGCGCTTAGCATGTCCAATTGCAGTTTCTACAGAAAGAGTGTTTCAGAACGGCTCAATCAAAAGTAAGGTTCAACTCTGTTAGTTGAATGCACAGAACAGAAAGAATTTTCACAGAATGCTACTGTGTAGTTTATATTTGAATATATTCCTTTTTCCACTATTACCCTCTTAGCGCTCCGAATGTCCACTTGCATTTTCTACAGAAAGAGTATTCAGAACTGCGCAATCAAAAGTATGGTTTAACTCTGTTAGCTTAATGAACATATCAGAAATAAGTTTCACACAATGCTTCTGTGTAGTTTTTATTTGAAGATATTATTTTTCCCAATAGAGGCCTCTTAGCGCTCAGAATGTCCAATTGCAGTTTCTACAGAAAGAGTGTCTCAGAACGGCTCAATCAAAAGTAAGATTCAACTCTGTTAGTTGAATGCACAGAACAGAAAGAAGTTTCATACAATGCTTCTGTGTAGTTTATATTTGAACATATTCTTTTTTCCACTATTACCCACTTAGCGCTACGAATGTCCAGTTGCATTTTCTACAGACAGAGTGTTTCAAAACTGCTCAATCAAAAGTATGGTTTAACTCTGTTAGCTGAATGCTCAGATCAGAAAGAAGTTTCACAGAATGCTTCTGTTTACTTTATATTCGAATATATTCCTTTTTCCACTACTACTCTCTTAGCGCTCCAAATGTCCAGTTGCATTTTCTAAAGAAAGTGTGTTCAGATTTGCTCAATCAAAAGTATGGTTTAACTCTGTTAGCTGAATGCACAGATCAGAAAGAAGTTTCACAGAATGATTCTGTGTAGTTTATATTTGGAGACATTCCTTTTTCCACTATTACCCTCTTAGCGCTCCGAATCTCCACTTGCATTTTCTACAGAAAGTGTGTTTCAGAACGGCTCAATCAAAACTAAGGTTCCACTCTTTTAGTTGAACAAACAGAACAGAAAGAAGTTTCACACAATTCTTCTGTGTAGTTTTTATTTGTAGACATTCTTTTTCCCAATATAGGCCTCTTAGCGCTCAGAATGTCCAATTGCAGTTTCTACAGAAAGAGTGTTTCAGAACGGCTCAATCAAAATAAGGTTCAACTCTGTTAGTTGAATGCACAGAACAGAAAGAAGTTTCATACAATGCTTCTGTGTAGTTTATATTTGAACATATTCTTTTTTCCACTATTACCCACTTAGCGCTACGAATGTCCAGTTGCATTTTCTACAGACAGAGTGTTTCAAAACTGCTCAATCAAAAGTATGGTTTAACTCTGTTAGCTGAATGCTCAGATCAGAAAGAAGTTTCACAGAATGCTTCTGTGTAGTTTATATTTGAATATATTCCTTTTTCCACTACTACACTCTTAGCGCTCCAAATGTCCAGTTGCATTTTCTACAGAAAGAGTGTTCAGATCTGCTCAATCAAAAGTATGGTTTAACTCTGTTAGCTGAATGCACAGATCAGAAAGAAGTTTCACCGAGTGATTCTGTGTAGTTTATATTTGAAGACATTCCTTTTTCAACTATTACCCACTTAGCGCTCCGAATCTCCACTTGCATTTTCTACAAAAAGAGTGTTTCATAACTGCTCAATCAAAAATATGTTTTATCTCTGTTAACTGAATTTACAGATCAGAAATAAGTTTCACAGAATGCATCTGTGTAGTTTTTATTTGAAGATATTCTTTTTCCCAATGTAGGCCTCTTAGCGCTTAGCATGTCCAATTGCAGTTTCTACAGAAAGAGTGTTTCAGAACGGCTCAATCAAAAGTAAGGTTCAACTCTGTTAGTTGAATGCACAGAACAGAAAGAATTTTCACAGAATGCTACTGTGTAGTTTATATTTGAATATATTCCTTTTTCCACTAATACCCTCTTAGCGCTCCGAATGTCCACTTGCATTTTCTACAGAAAGAGTGTTCAGAACTGCGCAATCAAAAGTATGGTTTAACTCTGTTAGCTGAATGCACAGATCAGAAATAAGTTTCACACAATGCTTCTGTGTAGTTTTTATTTGAAGATATTATTTTTCCCAATAGAGGCCTCTTAGCGCTCAGAATGTTCAATTGCAGTTTCTACAGAAAGAGTGTTTCAGAACGGCTCAATCCAAAGTAAGGTTCAACTCTGTTAGTTGAATGCACAGAACAGAAAGAAGTTTCATAGAATGCTTCTGTGTAGTTTCTATTTGAACATATTCTTTTTTCCACTATTACCCACTTAGCGCTACGAATGTCCAGTTGCATTTTCTACAGACAGAGTGTTTCAAAACTGCTCAATCAAAAGTATGGTTTAACTCTGTTAGCTGAATGCTCAGATAAGAAAGAAGTTTCACAGAATGCTTCTGTGTAGTTTATATTTGAATATATTCCTTTTTCCACTACTACGCTCTTAGCGCTCCAAATGTCCAGTTGCATTTTCTACAGAAAGAGTGTTCAGATCTGCTCAATCACAAGTATGGTTTAACTCTGTTAGCTGAATGCACAGATCAGAAAGAAGTTTCACCGAATGATTCTGTGTAGTTTATATTTGAAGACATTACTTTTTCCACTATTACCCTCTTAGCGCTCCGAATCACCACTTGCATTTTCTACAGAAAGAGTGTTTCAGAACGGCTCAATCAAAACTAAGGTTCAACTCTTTTAGTTGAACAAACAGAACAGAAAGAAGTTTCACACAATTCTTCTGTGTAGTTTTTATTTGTAGACATTCTTTTTCCCAATATAGGCCTCTTAGCGCTCAGAATGTCCAATTGCAGTTTCTACAGAAAGAGTGTTTCAGAACGGCTCAATCAAAAGTAAGGTTCAACTCTGTTAGTTGAATGCACAGAACAGAAAGAAGTTTCATACAATGCTTCTGTGTAGTTTATATTTGAACATATTCTTTTTTCCACTATTACCCACTTAGCGCTACGAATGTCCAGTTGCATTTTCTACAGACAGAGTGTTTCAAAACTGCTCAATCAAAAGTATGGTTTAACTCTGTTAGCTGAATGCTCAGATCAGAAAGAAGTTTCACAGAATGCTTCTGTGTAGTTTATATTTGAATATATTCCTTTTTCCACTACTACGCTCTTAGCGCTCCAAATGTCCAGTTGCATTTTCTACAGAAAGAGTGTTCAGATCTGCTCAATCAAAAGTATGGTTTAACTCTGTTAGCTGAATGCACAGATAAGAAAGAAGTTTCACCGAATGATTCTGTGTAGTTTATATTTGAAGACATTCCTTTTTCCACTATTACCCTCTTAGCGCTCCGAATCTCCACTTGCATTTTCTACAAAAAGAGTGTTTCATAACTGCTCAATCAAAAATATGTTTTATCTCTGTTAACTGAATTTACAGATCAGAAATAAGTTTCACAGAATGCATCTGTGTAGTTTTTATTTGAAGATATTCTTTTTCCCAATGTAGGCCTCTTAGCGCTTAGCATGCCCAATTGCAGTTTCTACAGAAAGAGTGTTTCAGAACGGCTCAATCAAAAGTAAGGTTCAACTCTGTTAGTTGAATGCACAGAACAGAAAGAATTTTCACAGAATGCTACTGTGTAGTTTATATTTGAATATATTCCTTTTTCCACTATTACCCTCTTAGCGCTCAGAATGTCCACTTGCATTTTCTACAGAAAGAGTGTTCAGAACTGCGCAGTCAAAAGTATGGTTTAACTCTGCTGGCTTAATGAACATATCAGAAATAAGTTTCACACAATGCTTCTGTGTAGTTTTTATTTGAAGATATTATTTTTCCCAATAGAGGCCTCTTAGCGCTCAGAATGTCCAATTGCAGTTTCTACAGAAAGAGTGTTTCAGAACGGCTCAATCAAAAGTAAGGTTCAACTCTGTTAGTTGAATGCACAGAACAGAAAGAAGTTTCATAGTATGCTTCTGTGTAGTTTATATTTGAACATATTCTTTTTTCCACTATTACCCACTTAGCGCTACGAATGTCCAGTTGCATTTTCTACAGACAGAGTGTTTCAAAACTGCTCAATCAAAAGTATGGTTTAACTCTGTTAGCTGAATGCTCAGATCAGAAAGAAGTTTCACAGAATGCTTCTGTGTACTTTATATTCGAATATATTCCTTTTTCCACTACTACTCTCTTAGCGCTCCAAATGTCCAGTTGCATTTTCTAAAGAAAGAGTGTTCAGATCTGCTCAATCAAAAGTATGGTTTAACTCTGTTAGCTGAATGCACAGATCAGAAAGAAGTTTCACAGAATGATTCTGTGTAGTTTATATTTGGAGACATTCCTTTTTCCACTATTACCCTCTTAGCGCTCCGAATCTCCACTTGCATTTTCTACAGAAAGAGTGTTTCAGAACGGCTCAATCAAAACTAAGGTTCAACTCTTTTAGTTGAACAAACAGAACAGAAAGTAGTTTCACACAATTCTTCCGTGTAGTTTTTATTTGTAGACATTCTTTTTCCCAATATAGGCCTCTTAGCGCTCAGAATGTCCAATTGCAGTTTCTACAGAAAGAGTGTTTCAGAACGGCTCAATCAAAAGTAAGGTTCAACTCTGTTAGTTGAATGCACAGAACAGAAAGAAGTTTCATACAATGCTTCTGTGTAGTTTATATTTGAACATATTCTTTTTTCCACTATTACCCAATTAGCGCTACGAATGTCCAGTTGCATTCTCTACAGACAGAGTGTTTCAAAACTGCTCAATCAAAAGTATGGTTTAACTCTGTTAGCTGAATGCTCAGATCAGAAAGAAGTTTCACAGAATGCTTCTGTGTAGTTTATATTTGAATATATTCCTTTTTCCACTACTACTCTCTTAGCGCTCCAAATGTCCAGTTGCATTTTCTACAGAAAGAGTGTTCAGACCTGCTCAATCAAAAGTATGGTTTAACTCTGTTAGCTGAATGCACAGATCAGAAAGAAGTTTCACCGAGTGATTCTGTGTAGTTTATATTTGAAGACATTCCTTTTTCCACTAATACCCTCTTAGCGCTCCGAATCTCCACTTGCATTTTCTACAAAAAGAGTGTTTCATAACTGCTCAATCAAAAATATGTTTTATCTCTGTTAACTGAATTTACAGATCAGAAATAAGTTTCACAGAATGCATCTGTGTAGTTTTTATTTGAAGATATTCTTTTTCCCAATGTAGGCCTCTTAGCGCTTAGCATGTCCAATTGCAGTTTCTACAGAAAGAGTGTTTCAGAACGGCTCAATCAAAAGTAAGGTTCAACTCTGTTAGTTGAATGCACAGAACAGAAAGAATTTTCACAGAATGCTACTGTGTAGTTTATATTTGAATATATTCCTTTTTCCACTATTACCCTCTTAGCCCTCCGAATGTCCACTTGCATTTTCTACAGAAAGAGTGTTCAGAACTGCGCAATCAAAAGTATGGTTTAACTCTGTTAGCTTAATGAACATATCAGAAATAAGTTTCACACAATGCTTCTGTGTAGTTTTTATTTGAAGATATTATTTTTCCCAATAGAGGCCTCTTAGCGCTCAGAATGTCCAAATGCAGTTTCTACAGAAAGAGTGTTTCAGAAAGGCTCAATCAAAAGTAAGGTTCAACTCTGTTAGTTGAATGCACAGAACAGAAAGAAGTTTCATACAATGCTTCTGTGTAGTTTATATTTGAACATATTCTTTTTTCCACTATTACCCACTTAGCGCTACGAATGTCCAGTTGCATTTTCTACAGACAGAGAGTTTCAAAACTGCTCAATCAAAAGTATGGTTTAACTCTGTTAGCTGAATGCTCAGATCAGAAAGAAGTTTCACAGAATGCTTCTGTGTAGTTTATATTTGAATATATTCTTTTTTCCACTACTACTCTCTTAGCGCTCCAAATGTCCAGTTGCATTTTCTACAGAAAGAGTGTTCAGATCTGCTCAATCAAAAGTATGGTTTAACTCTGTTAGCTGAATGCACAGATGAGAAAGAAGTTTCACAGAATGATTCTGTGTAGTTTATATTTGGAGACATTCCTTTTTCCACTATTACCCTCTTAGCGCTCCGAATCTCCACTTGCATTTTCTACAGAAAGAGTGTTTCATAACTGCTCAATCAAAAATATGTTTTATCTCTGTTAACTGAATTTACAGATCAGAAATAAGTTTCACAGAATGCATCTGTGTAGTTTTTATTTGAAGATATTCTTTTTCCCAATGTAGGCCTCTTAGCGCTTAGCATGTCCAATTGCAGTTTCTACAGAAAGAGTGTTTCAGAACGGCTCAATCAAAAGTAAGGTTCAACTCTGTTAGTTGAATGCACAGAACAGAAAGAATTTTCACAGAATGCTACTGTGTAGTTTATATTTGAATATATTCCTTTTTCCACTATTACCCTCTTAGCGCTCCGAATGTCCACTTGCATTTTCTACAGAAAGAGTGTTCAGAACTGCGCAATCAAAAGTATGGTTTAACTCTGTTAGCTTAATGAACATATCAGAAATAAGTTTCACACAATGCTTCTGTGTAGTTTTTATTTAAAGATATTATTTATCCCAATAGAGGCCTCTTAGCGCTCAGAATGTCCAATTGCAGTTTCTACAGAAAGAGTGTTTCAGAACGGCTCAATCAAAAGTAAGGTTCAACTCTGTTAGTTGAATGCACAGAACAGAAAGAATTTTCACAGAATGCTACTGTGTAGTTTATATTTGAATATATTCCTTTTTCCACAATTACCCTCTTAGCGCTCCGAATGTCCACTTGCATTTTCTACAGAAAGAGTGTTCAGAACTGCGCAATCAAAAGTATGGTTTAACTCTGCTGGCTTAATGAACATATCAGAAATAAGTTTCACACAATGCTTCTGTGTAGTTTTTATTTGAAGATATTATTTTTCCCAATAGAGGCCTCTTAGCGCTCAGAATGTCCAATTGCAGTTTCTACAGAAAGAGTGTTTCAGAACGGCTCAATCAAAAGTAAGGTTCAACTCTGTTAGTTGAATGCACAGAACAGAAAGAAGTTTCATAGAATGCTTCTGTGTAGTTTCTATTTGAACATATTCTTTTTTCCACTATTACCCACTTAGCGCTACGAATGTCCAGTTGCATTTTCTACAGACAGAGTGTTTCAAAACTGCTCAATCAAAAGTATGGTTTAACTCTGTTAGCTGAATGCTCAGATCAGAAAGAAGTTTCACAGAATGCTTCTGTGTACTTTATATTCGAATATATTCCTTTTTCCACTACTACTCTCTTAGCGCTCCAAATGTCCAGTTGCATTTTCTAAAGAAAGAGTGTTCAGATCTGCTCAATCAAATGTATGGTTTAACTCTGTTAGCTGAATGCACAGATCAGAAAGAAGTTTCACAGAATGATTCTGTGTAGTTTATATTTGGAGACATTCCTTTTTCCACTATTACCCTCTTAGCGCTCCGAATCTCCACTTGCATTTTCTACAGAAAGAGTGTTTCAGAACGGCTCAATCAAAACTAAGGTTCAACTCTTTTAGTTGAACAAACAGAACAGAAAGAAGTTTCACACAATTCTTCCGTGTAGTTTTTATTTGTAGACATTCTTTTTCCCAATATAGGCCTCTTAGCGCTCAGAATGTCCAATTGCAGTTTCTACAGAAAGAGTGTTTCAGAACGGCTCAATCAAAAGTAAGGTTCAACTCTGTTAGTTGAATGCACAGAACAGAAAGAAGTTTCATAGAATGCTTCTGTGTAGTTTCTATTTGAACATATTATTTTTTCCACTATTACCCAATTAGCGCTACGAATGTCCAGTTGCATTCTCTACAGACAGAGTGTTTCAAAACTGCTCAATCAAAAGTATGGTTTAACTCTGTTAGCTGAATGCTCAGATCAGAAAGAAGTTTCACAGAATGCTTCTGTGTAGTTTATATTTGAATATATTCCTTTTTCCACTACTACGCTCTTAGCGCTCCAAATGTCCAGTTGCATTTTCTACAGAAAGAGTGTTCAGATCTGCTCAATCAAAAGTATGGTTTAACTCTGTTAGCTGAATGCACAGATCAGAAAGAAGTTTCACCGAATGATTCTGTGTAGTTTATATTTGAAGACATTCCTTTTTCCACTATTACCCTCTTAGCGCTCCGAATCTCCACTTGCATTTTCTACAGAAAGAGTGTTTCAGAACGGCTCAATCAAAACTAAGGTTCAACTCTTTTAGTTGAACAAACAGAACAGAAAGAAGTTTCACACAATTCTTCTGTGTAGTTTTTATTTGTAGACATTCATTTTCCCAATATAGGCCTCTTAGCGCTCAGAATGTCCAATTGCAGTTTCTACAGAAAGAGTGTTTCAGAACGGCTCAATCAAAAGTAAGGTTCAACTCTGTTAGTTGAATGCACAGAACAGAAAGAAGTTTCATACAATGCTTCTGTGTAGTTTATATTTGAACATATTCTTTTTTCCACTATTACCCACTTAGCGCTACGAATGTCCAGTTGCATTTCCTACTGACAGAGTGTTTCAAAACTGCTCAATCAAAAGTATGGTTTAACTCTGTTAGCTGAATGCTCAGATCAGAAAGAAGTTTCACAGAATGCTTCTGTGTAGTTTATATTTGAATATATTCCTTTTTCCACTACTACGCTCTTAGCGCTCCAAATGTCCAGTTGCATTTTCTACAGAAAGAGTGTTCAGATCTGCTCAATCAAAAGTATGGTTTAACACTGTTAGCTGAATGCACAGATCAGAAAGAAGTTTCACCGAATGATTCTGTGTAGTTTATATTTGAAGACATTCCTTTTTCCACTATTACCCACTTAGCGCTCCGAATCTCCACTTGCATTTTCTACAAAAAGAGTGTTTCATAACTGCTCAATCAAAAATATGTTTTATCTCTGTTAACTGAATTTACAGATCAGAAATAAGTTTCACAGAATGCATCTGTGTAGTTTTTATTTGAAGATATTATTTTTCCCAATGTAGGCCTCTTAGCGCTTAGCATTTCCAATTGCAGTTTCTACAGAAAGAGTGTTTCAGAACGGCTCAATCAAAAGTAAGGTTCAACTCTGTTAGATGAATGCACAGAACAGAAAGAATTTTCACAGAATGCTACTGTGTAGTTTATATTTGAATATATTCCTTTTTCCACTATTACCCTCTTAGCCCTCCGAATGTCCACTTGCATTTTCTACAAAAAGAGTGTTCAGATCTGCTCAATCAAAAGTATGGTTTAACTCTGTTAGCTGAATGCACAGATCAGAAAGAAGTTTCACCGAATGATTCTGTGTAGTTTATATTTGAAGACATTCCTTTTTCCACTATTACCCTCTTAGCGCTCCGAATCTCCACTTGCATTTTCTACAAAAAGAGTGTTTCATAACTGCTCAATCAAAAATATGTTTTGTCTCTGTTAACTGAATTTACAGATCATAAATAAGTTTCACAGAATGCATCTGTGTAGTTTTTATTTGAAGATATTCTTTTTCCCAATGTAGGCCTCTTAGCGCTTAGCATTTCCAATTGCAGGTTCTACAGAAAGAGTGTTTCAGAACGGCTCAATCAAAAGTAAGGTTCAACTCTGTTAGTTGAATGCACAGAACAGAAAGAATTTTCACAGAATGCTACTGTGTAGTTTATAGTTGAATATATTCCTTTTTCCACTATTACCCTCTTAGCCCTCCGAATGTCCACTTGCATTTTCTACAGAAAGAGTGTTCAGAACTGCGCAATCAAAAGTATGGTTTAACTCTGTTAGCTTAATGAACATATCAGAAATAAGTTTCACACAATTCTTCTGTGTAGTTTTTATTTGAAGATATTATTTTTCCCAATAGAGGCCTCTTAGCGCTCAGAATGTCCAAATGCAGTTTCTACAGAAAGAGTGTTTCAGAAAGGCTCAATCAAAAGTAAGGTTCAACTCTGTTAGTTGAATGCACAGAACAGAAAGAAGTTTCATACAATGCTTCTGTGTAGTTTATATTTGAACATATTCTTTTTTCCACTATTACCCACTTAGCGCTACGAATGTCCAGTTGCATTTTCTACAGACAGAGTGTTTCAAAACTGCTCAATCAAAAGTATGGTTTAACTCTGTTAGCTGAATGCTCAGATCAGAAAGAAGTTTCACAGAATGCTTCTGTGTAGTTTATATTTGAATATATTCCTTTATCCACTACTACTCTCTTAGCGCTCCAAATGTCCAGTTGCATTTTCTACAGAAAGAGTGTTCAGATCTGCTCAATCAAAAGTATGGTTTAACTCTGTTAGCTGAATGCACAGATGAGAAAGAAGTTTCACAGAATGATTCTGTGTAGTTTATATTTGGAGACATTCCTTTTTCCACTATTACCCTCTTAGCGCTCCGAATCTCCACTTGCATTTTCTACAGAAAGAGTGTTTCATAACTGCTCAATCAAAAATATGTTTTATCTCTGTTAACTGAATTTACAGATCAGAAATAAGTTTCACAGAATGCATCTGTGTAGTTTTTATTTGAAGATATTCTTTTTCCCAGTGTAGGCCGCTTAGCGCTTAGCATGTCCAATTGCAGTTTCTACAGAAAGAGTGTTTCAGAACGGCTCAATCAAAAGTAAGGTTCAACTCTGTTAGTTGAATGCACAGAACAGAAAGAATTTTTACAGAATGCTACTGTGTAGTTTATATTTGAATATATTCCTTTTTCCACTATTACCCTCTTAGCGCTCCGAATGTCCACTTGCATTTTCTACAGAAAGAGTGTTCAGAACTGCGCAATCAAAAGTATGGTTTAACTCTGTTAGCTTAATGAACATATCAGAAATAAGTTTCACACAATGCTTCTGTGTAGTTTTTATTTAAAGATATTATTTTTCCCAATAGAGGCCTCTTAGCGCTCAGAATGTCCAATTGCAGTTTCTACAGAAAGAGTGTTTCAGAACGGCTCAATCTAAAGTAAGGTTCAACTCTGTTAGTTGAATGCACAGAACAGAAAGAATTTTCACAGAATGCTACTGTGTAGTTTATATTTGAATATATTCCTTTTTCCACTATTACCCTCTTAGCGCTCCGAATGTCCACTTGCATTTTCTACAGAAAGAGTGTTCAGAACTGCGCAATCAAAAGTATGGTTTAACTCTGCTGGCTTAATGAACATATCAGAAATAAGTTTCACACAATGCTTCTGTGTAGTTTTTATTTGAAGATATTATTTTTCCCAATAGAGGCCTCTTAGCGCTCAGAATGTCCAATTGCAGTTTCTACAGAAAGAGTGTTTCAGAACGGCTCAATCAAAAGTAAGGTTCAACTCTGTTAGTTGAATGCACAGAACAGAAAGAAGTTTCATACAATGCTTCTGTGTAGTTTCTATTTGAACATATTCTTTTTTCCACTATTACCCACTTAGCGCTACGAATGTCCAGTTGCATTTTCTACAGACAGAGTGTTTCAAAACTGCTCAATCAAAAGTATGGTTTAACTCTGTTAGCTGAATGCTCAGATCAGAAAGAAGTTTCACAGAATGCTTCTGTGTAGTTTATATTTGAATATATTCCTTTTTCCACTACTACTCTCTTAGCGCTCCAAATGTCCAGTTGCATTTTCTACAGAAAGAGTGTTCAGATCTGCTCAATCAAAAGTATGGTTTAACTCTGTTAGCTGAATGCACAGATCAGAAAGAAGTTTCACAGAATGATTCTGTGTAGTTTATATTTGGAGACATTCCTTTTTCCACTATTACCCTCTTAGCGCTCCGAATCTCCACTTGCATTTTCTACAGAAGGAGTGTTTCAGAACGGCTCAATCAAAACTAAGGTTCAACTCTTTTAGTTGAACAAACAGAATAGAAAGAAGTTTCACCCAATTCTTCTGTGTAGTTTTTATTTGTAGACATTCTTTTTCCCAATATAGGCCTCTTAGCGCTCAGAATGTCCAATTGCAGTTTCTACAGAAAGAGTGTTTCAGAACGGCTCAATCCAAAGTAAGGTTCAACTCTGTTAGTTGAATGCACAGAACAGAAAGAATTTTCATAGAATGCTTCTGTGTAGTTTCTATTTGAACATATTCTTTTTTCCACTATTACCCACTTAGCGCTACGAATGTCCAGTTGCATTTACTACAGACAGAGTGTTTCAAAACTGCTCAATCAAAAGTATGGTTTAACTCTGTTAGCTGAATGCTCAGATCAGAAAGAAGTTTCACAGAATGCTTCTGTGTAGTTTATATTTGAATATATTCCTTTTTCCACTACTACTCTCTTAGCGCTCCAAATCTCCAGTTGCATTTTCTACAGAAAGAGTGTTCAGATCTGCTCAATCAAAAGTATGGTTTAACTCTGTTAGCTGAATGCACAGATGAGAAAGAAGTTTCACAGAATGATTCTGTGTAGTTTATATTTGGAGACATTCCTTTTTCCACTATTACCCTCTTAGCGCTCCGAATCTCCACTTGCATTTTCTACAGAAAGAGTGTTTCAGAACGGCTCAATCAAAACTGAGGTTCAACTCTTTTAGTTGAACAAACAGAACAGAAAGAAGTTTCACACAATTCTTCTGTGTAGTTTTTATTTGTAGACATTCTTTTTCCCAATATAGGCCTTTTAGCGCTCAGAATGTCCAATTGCAGTTTCTACAGAAAGAGTGTTTCAGAACGGCTCAATCAAAAGTAAGGTTCAACTCTGTTAGTTGAATGCACAGAACAGAAAGAAGTTTCATACAATGCTTCTGTGTAGTTTCTATTTGAACATATTCTTTTTTCCACTATTACCCACTTAGCGCTACGAATGTCCAGTTGCATTTTCTACAGACAGAGTGTTTCAAAACTGCTCAATCCAAAGTATGGTTTAACTCTGTTAGCTGAATGCTCAGATCAGAAAGAAGTTTCACAGAATGCTTCTGTGTAGTTTATATTTGAATATATTCCTTTTTCCACTACTACGCTGTTAGCGCTCCAAATGTCCAGTTGCATTTTCTACAGAAAGAGTGTTCAGATCTGCTCAATCAAAAGTATGGTTTAACTCTGTTAGCTGAATGCACAGATCAGAAAGAAGTTTCACAGAATGATTCTGTGTAGTTTATATTTGGAGACATTCCTTTTTCCACTATTACCCTCTTAGCGCTCCGAAACTCCACTTGCATTTTCTACAGAAAGAGTGTTTCAGAACGGCTCAATCAAAACTAAGGTTCAACTCTTTTAGTTGAACAAACTGAACAGAAAGAAGTTTCACACAATTCTTCTGTGTAGTTTTTATTTGTAGACATTCTTTTTCCCAATATAGGCCTCTTAGCGCTCAGAATGTCCAATTGCAGTTTCTACAGAAAGAGTGTTTCAGAACGGCTCAATCAAAAGTAAGTTTCAACTCTGTTAGTTGAATGCACAGAACAGAAAGAAGTTTCATACAATGCTTCTGTGTAGTTTATATTTGAACATATTCTTTTTTCCACTATTACCCACTTAGCGCTACGAATGTCCAGTTGCATTTTCTACAGACAGAGTGTTTCAAAACTGCTCAATCAAAAGTATGGTTTAACTCTGTTAGCTGAATGCTCAGATCAGAAAGAAGTTTCACAGAATGCTTCTTTGTAGTTTATATTTGAATATATTCCTTTTTCCACTACTACGCTCTTAGCGCTCCAAATGTCCAGTTGCATTTTCTACAGAAAGAGTGTTCAGATCTGCTCAATCAAAAGTATGGTTTAACTCTGTTAGCTGATTGCACAGATCAGAAAGAAGTTTCACCTAGTGATTCTGTGTAGTTTATATTTGAAGACATTACTTTTTCCACTATTACCCTCTTAGCGCTCCGAATCTCCACTTGCATTTTCTACAAAAAGAGTGTTTCATAACTGCTCAATCAAAAATATGTTTTATCTCTGTTAACTGAATTTACAGATCAGAAATAAGTTTCACAGAATGCATCTGTGTAGTTTTTATTTGAAGATATTCTTTTTCCCAATGTAGGCCTCTTAGCGCTTAGCATGTCCAATTGCAGTTTCTACAGAAAGAGTGTTTCAGAACGGCTCAATCAAAAGTAAGGTTCAACTCTGTTAGTTGAATGCACAGAACAGAAAGAATTTTCACAGAATGCTACTGTGTAGTTTATATTTGAATATATTCCTTTTTCCACTAATACCCTCTTAGCGCTCCGAATGTCCACTTGCATTTTCTACAGAAAGAGTGTTCAGAACTGCGCAATCAAAAGTATGGTTTAACTCTGTTAGCTGAATGCACAGATCAGAAATAAGTTTCACACAATGCTTCTGTGTAGTTTTTATTTGAAGATATTATTTTTCCCAATAGAGGCCTCTTAGCGCTCAGAATGTCCAATTGCAGTTTCTACAGAAAGAGTGTTTCAGAACGGCTCAATCCAAAGTAAGGTTCAACTCTGTTAGTTGAATGCACAGAACAGAAAGAAGTTTCATAGAATGCTTCTGTGTAGTTTCTATTTGAACATATTCTTTTTTCCACTATTACCCACTTAGCGCTACGAATGTCCAGTTGCATTTTCTACAGACAGAGTGTTTCAAAACTGCTCAATCAAAAGTATGGTTTAACTCTGTTAGCTGAATGCTCAGATCAGAAAGAAGTTTCACAGAATGCTTCTGTGTAGTTTATATTTGAATATATTCCTTTTTCCACTACTACGCTCTTAGCGCTCCAAATGTCCAGTTGCATTTTCTACAGAAAGAGTGTTCAGATCTGCTCAATCACAAGTATGGTTTAACTCTGTTAGCTGAATGCACAGATCAGAAAGAAGTTTCACCGAATGATTCTGTGTAGTTTATATTTGAAGACATTACTTTTTCCACTATTACCCTCTTAGCGCTCCGAATCTCCACTTGCATTTTCTACAGAAAGAGTGTTTCAGAACGGCTCAATCAAAACTAAGGTTCAACTCTTTTAGTTGAACAAACAGAACAGAAAGAAGTTTCACACAATTCTTCTGTGTAGTTTTTATTTGTAGACATTCTTTTTCCCAATATAGGCCTCTTAGCGCTCAGAATGTCCAATTGCAGTTTCTACAGAAAGAGTGTTTCAGAACGGCTCAATCAAAAGTAAGGTTCAACTCTGTTAGTTGAATGCACAGAACAGAAAGAAGTTTCATACAATGCTTCTGTGTAGTTTATATTTGAACATATTCTTTTTTCCACTATTACCCACTTAGCGCTACGAATGTCCAGTTGCATTTTCTACAGACAGAGTGTTTCAAAACTGCTCAATCAAAAGTATGGTTTAACTCTGTTAGCTGAATGCTCAGATCAGAAAGAAGTTTCAAAGAATGCTTCTGTGTAGTTTATATTTGAATATATTCCTTTTTCCACTACTACGCTCTTAGCGCTCCAAATGTCCAGTTGCATTTTCTACAGAAAGAGTGTTCAGATCTGCTCAATCAAAAGTATGGTTTAACTCTGTTAGCTGAATGCACAGATCAGAAAGAAGTTTCACCGAATGATTCTGTGTAGTTTATATTTGAAGACATTCCTTTTTCCACTATTACCCTCTTAGCGCTCCGAATCTCCACTTGCATTTTCTACAAAAAGAGTGTTTCATAACTGCTCAATCAAAAATATGTTTTATCTCTGTTAACTGAATTTACAGATCAGAAATAAGTTTCACAGAATGCATCTGTGTAGTTTTTATTTGAAGATATTCTTTTTCCCAATGTAGGCCTCTTAGCGCTTAGCATGCCCAATTGCAGTTTCTACAGAAAGAGTGTTTCAGAACGGCTCAATCAAAAGTAAGGTTCAACTCTGTTAGTTGAATGCACAGAACAGAAAGAATTTTCACAGAATGCTACTGTGTAGTTTATATTTGAATATATTCCTTTTTCCACTATTACCCTCTTAGCGCTCCGAATGTCCACTTGCATTTTCTACAGAAAGAGTGTTCAGAACTGCGCAATCAAAAGTATGGTTTAACTCTGCTGGCTTAATGAACATATCAGAAATAAGTTTCACACAATGCTTCTGTGTAGTTTTTATTTGAAGATATTATTTTTCCCAATAGAGGCCTCTTAGCGCTCAGAATGTCCAATTGCAGTTTCTACAGAAAGAGTGTTTCAGAACGGCTCAATCAAAAGTAAGGTTCAACTCTGTTAGTTGAATGCACAGAACAGAAAGAAGTTTCATAGAATGCTTCTGTGTAGTTTATATTTGAACATATTCTTTTTTCCACTATTACCCACTTAGCGCTACGAATGTCCAGTTGCATTTTCTACAGACAGAGTGTTTCAAAACTGCTCAATCAAAAGTATGGTTTAACTCTGTTAGCTGAATGCTCAGATCAGAAAGAAGTTTCACAGAATGCTTCTGTGTACTTTATATTCGAATATATTCCTTTTTCCACTACTACTCTCTTAGCGCTCCAAATGTCCAGTTGCATTTTCTAAAGAAAGAGTGTTCAGATCTGCTCAATCAAAAGTATGGTTTAACTCTGTTAGCTGAATGCACAGATCAGAAAGAAGTTTCACAGAATGATTCTGTGTAGTTTATATTTGGAGACATTCCTTTTTCCACTATTACCCTCTTAGCGCTCCGAATCTCCACTTGCATTTTCTACAGAAAGAGTGTTTCAGAACGGCTCAATCAAAACTAAGGTTCAACTCTTTTAGTTGAACAAACAGAACAGAAAGTAGTTTCACACAATTCTTCCGTGTAGTTTTTATTTGTAGACATTCTTTTTCCCAATATAGGCCTCTTAGCGCTCAGAATGTCCAATTGCAGTTTCTACAGAAAGAGTGTTTCAGAACGGCTCAATCAAAGCTAAGGTTCAACTCTGTTAGTTGAATGCACAGAACAGAAAGAAGTTTCATACAATGCTTCTGTGTAGTTTATATTTGAACATATTCTTTTTTCCACTATTACCCAATTAGCGCTACGAATGTCCAGTTGCATTCTCTACAGACAGAGTGTTTCAAAACTGCTCAATCAAAAGTATGGTTTAACTCTGTTAGCTGAATGCTCAGATCAGAAAGAAGTTTCACAGAATGCTTCTGTGTAGTTTATATTTGAATATATTCCTTTTTCCACTACTACTCTCTTAGCGCTCCAAATGTCCAGTTGCATTTTCCACAGAAAGAGTGTTCAGACCTGCTCAATCAAAAGTATGGTTTAACTCTGTTAGCTGAATGCACAGATCAGAAAGAAGTTTCACCGAGTGATTCTGTGTAGTTTATATTTGAAGACATTCCTTTTTCCACTATTACCCTCTTAGCGCTCCGAATCTCCACTTGCATTTTCTACAAAAAGAGTGTTTCATAACTGCTCAATCAAAAATATGTTTTATCTCTGTTAACTGAATTTACAGATCAGAAATAAGTTTCACAGAATGCATCTGTGTAGTTTTTATTTGAAGATATTCTTTTTCCCAATGTAGGCCTCTTAGCGCTTAGCATGTCCAATTGCAGTTTCTACAGAAAGAGTGTTTCAGAACGGCTCAATCAAAAGTAAGGTTCAACTCTGTTAGTTGAATGCACAGAACAGAAAGAATTTTCACAGAATGCTACTGTGTAGTTTATATTTGAATATATTCCTTTTTCCACTATTACCCTCTTAGCCCTCCGAATGTCCACTTGCATTTTCTACAGAAAGAGTGTTCAGAACTGCGCAATCAAAAGTATGGTTTAACTCTGTTAGCTTAATGAACATATCAGAAATAAGTTTCACACAATGCTTCTGTGTAGTTTTTATTTGAAGATATTATTTTTCCCAATAGAGGCCTCTTAGCGCTCAGAATGTCCAAATGCAGTTTCTACAGAAAGAGTGTTTCAGAAAGGCTCAATCAAAAGTAAGGTTCAACTCTGTTAGTTGAATGCACAGAACAGAAAGAAGTTTCATACAATGCTTCTGTGTAGTTTATATTTGAACATATTCTTTTTTCCACTATTACCCACTTAGCGCTACGAATGTCCATTTGCATTTTCTACAGACAGAGTGTTTCAAAACTGCTCAATCAAAAGTATGGTTTAACTCTGTTAGCTGAATGCTCAGATCAGAAAGAAGTTTCACAGAATGCTTCTGTGTAGTTTATATTTGAATATATTCCTTTTTCCACTACTACTCTCTTAGCGCTCCAAATGTCCAGTTGCATTTTCTACAGAAAGAGTGTTCAGATCTGCTCAATCAAAAGTATGGTTTAACTCTGTTAGCTGAATGCACAGATGAGAAAGAAGTTTCACAGAATGATTCTGTGTAGTTTATATTTGGAGACATTCCCTTTTCCACTATTACCCTCTTAGCGCTCCGAATCTCCACTTGCATTTTCTACAGAAAGAGTGTTTCATAACTGCTCAATCAAAAATATGTTTTATCTCTGTTAACTGAATTTACAGATCAGAAATAAGTTTCACAGAATGCATCTGTGTAGTTTTTATTTGAAGATATTCTTTTTCCCAGTGTAGGCCTCTTAGCGCTTAGCATGTCCAATTGCAGTTTCTACAGAAAGAGTGTTTCAGAACGGCTCAATCAAAAGTAAGGTTCAACTCTGTTAGTTGAATGCACAGAACAGAAAGAATTTTCACAGAATGCTACTGTGTAGTTTATATTTGAATATATTCCTTTTTCCACTATTGCCCTCTTAGCGCTCCGAATGTCCACTTGCATTTTCTACAGAAAGAGTGTTCAGAACTGCGCAATCAAAAGTATGGTTTAACTCTGTTAGCTTAATGAACATATCAGAAATAAGTTTCACACAATGCTTCTGTGTAGTTTTTATTTAAAGATATTATTTTTCCCAATAGAGGCCTCTTAGCGCTCAGAATGTCCAATTGCAGTTTCTACAGAAAGAGTGTTTCAGAACGGCTCAATCAAAAGTAAGGTTCAACTCTGTTAGTTGAATGCACAGAACAGAAAGAATTTTCACAGAATGCTACTGTGTAGTTTATATTTGAATATATTCCTTTTTCCACTATTACCCTCTTAGCGCTCCGAATGTCCACTTGCATTTTCTACAGAAAGAGTGTTCAGAACTGCGCAATCAAAAGTATGGTTTAACTCTGCTGGCTTAATGAACATATCAGAAATAAGTTTCACACAGTGCTTCTGTGTAGTTTTTATTTGAAGATATTATTTTTCCCAATAGAGGCCTCTTAGCGCTCAGAATGTCCAATTGCAGTTTCTACAGAAAGAGTGTTTCAGAACGGCTCAATCAAAAGTAAGGTTCAACTCTGTTAGTTGAATGCACAGAACAGAAAGAAGTTTCATAGAATGTTTCTGTGTAGTTTCTATTTGAACATATTCTTTTTTCCACTATTACCCACTTAGCGCTACGAATGTCCAGTTGCATTTTCTACAGACAGAGTGTTTCAAAACTGCTCAATCAAAAGTATGGTTTAACTCTGTTAGCTGAATGCTCAGATCAGAAAGAAGTTTCACAGAATGCTTCTGTGTACTTTATATTCGAATATATTCCTTTTTCCACTACTACTCTCTTAGCGCTCCAAATGTCCAGTTGCATTTTCTAAAGAAAGAGTGTTCAGATCTGCTCAATCAAAAGTATGGTTTAACTCTGTTAGCTGAATGCACAGATCAGAAAGAAGTTTCACAGAATGATTCTGTGTAGTTTATATTTGGAGACATTCCTTTTTCCACTATTACCCTCTTAGCGCTCCGAATCTCCACTTGCATTTTCTACAGAAAGAGTGTTTCAGAACGGCTCAATCAAAACTAAGGTTCAACTCTTTTAGTTGAACAAACAGAACAGAAAGAAGTTTCACACAATTCTTCCGTGTAGTTTTTATTTGTAGACATTCTTTTTCCCAATATAGGCCTCTTAGCGCTCAGAATGTCCAATTGCAGTTTCTACAGAAAGAGTGTTTCAGAACGGCTCAATCAAAAGTAAGGTTCAACTCTGTTAGTTGAATGCACAGAACAGAAAGAAGTTTCATACAATGCTTCTGTGTAGTTTATATTTGAACATATTCTTTTTTCCACTATAACCCAATTAGCGCTACGAATGTCCAGTTGCATTCTCTACAGACAGAGTGTTTCAAAACTGCTCAATCAAAAGTATGGTTTAACTCTGTTAGCTGAATGCTCAGATCAGAAAGAAGTTTCACAGAATGCTTCTGTGTAGTTTATATTTGAATATATTCCTTTTTCCACTACTACACTCTTAGCGCTCCAAATGTCCAGTTGCATTTTCTACAGAAAGAGTGTTCAGATCTGCTCAATCAAAAGTATGGTTTAACTCTGTTAGCTGAATGCACAGATCAGAAAGAAGTTTCACCGAGTGATTCTGTGTAGTTTATATTTGAAGACATTCCTTTTTCCACTATTACCCTCTTAGCGTTCCGAATCTCCACTTGCATTTTCTACAAAAAGAGTGTTTCATAACTGCTCAATCAAAAATATGTTTTATCTCTGTTAACTGAATTTACAGATCAGAAATAAGTTTCACAGAATGCATCTGTGTAGTTTTTATTTGAAGATATTCTTTTTCCCAATGTAGGCCTCTTAGTGCTTAGCATGTCCAATTGCAATTTCTACAGAAAGAGTGTTTCAGAACGGCTCAATCAAAAGTAAGGTTCAACTCTGTTAGTTGAACGCACAGAACAGAAAGAATTTTCACAGAATGCTACTGTGTAGTTTATATTTGAATATATTCCTTTTTCCACTATTACCCTCTTAGCGCTCCGAATGTCCACTTGCATTTTCTACAGAAAGAGTGTTAAGAACTGCGCAATCAAAAGTATGGTTTAACTCTGTTAGCTTAATGAACATATCAGAAATAAGTTTCACACAATGCTTCTGTGTAGTTTTTATTTGAAGATATTATTTTTCCCAATAGAGGCCTCTTAGCGCTCAGAATGTCCAATTGCAGTTTCTACAGAAAGAGTGTTTCAGAACGGCTCAATCAAAATTAAGGTTCAACTCTGTTAGTTGAATGCACAGAACAGAAAGAAGTTTCATACAATGCTTCTGTGTAGTTTCTATTTGAACATATTCTTTTTTCCACTATTACCCACTTAGCGCTACGAATGTCCATTTGCATTTTCTACAGACAGAGTGTTTCAAAACTGCTCAATCAAAAGTATGGTTTAACTCTGTTAGCTGAATGCTCAGATCAGAAAGAAGTTTCACAGAATGCTTCTGTGTAGTTTATATTTGAATATATTCCTTTTTCCACTGCTACTCTCTTAGCGCTCCAAATGTCCAGTTGCATTTTCTACAGAAAGAGTGTTCAGATCTGCTCAATCAAAAGTATGGTTTAACTCTGTTAGCTGAATGCACAGATGAGAAAGAAGTTTCACAGAATGATTCTGTGTAGTTTATATTTGGAGACATTCCTTTTTCCACTATTACCCTCTTAGCGCTCCGAATCTCCACTTGCATTTTCTACAGAAAGAGTGTTTCAGAACAGCTCAATCAAAACTAAGGTTCAACTCTTTTAGTTGAACAAACAGAACAGAAAGAAGTTTCACACAATTCTTCTGTGTAGTTTTTATTTGTAGACATTCTTTTTCCCAATATAGGCCTTTTAGCGCTCAGAATGTCCAATTGCAGTTTCTACAGAAAGAGGGTTTCAGAACGGCTCAATCAAAAGTAAGGTTCAACTCTGTTAGTTGAATGCACAGAAGAGAAAGAAGTTTCATACAATGCTTCTGTGTAGTTTCTATTTGAACATATTCTTTTTTCCACTATTACCCACTTAGCGCTACGAATGTCCAGTTGCATTTTCTACAGACAGAGTGTTTCAAAACTGCTCAATCCAAAGTATGGTTTAACTCTGTTAGCTGAATGCTCAGATCAGAAAGAAGTTTCACAGAATGCTTCTGTGTAGTTTATATTTGAATATATTCCTTTTTCCACTACTACGCTCTTAGCGCTCCAAATGTCCAGTTGCATTTTCTACAGAAAGAGTGTTCAGATCTGCTCAATCAAAAGTATGGTTTAACTCTGTTAGCTGAATGCACAGATCAGAAAGAAGTTTCACAGAATGATTCTGTGTAGTTTATATTTGGAGACATTCCTTTTTCCACTATTACCCTCTTAGCGCTCCGAATCTCCACTTGCATTTTCTACAGAAAGAGTGTTTCAGAACGGCTCAATCAAAACTAAGGTTCAACTCTTTTAGTTGAACAAACTGAACAGAAAGAAGTTTCACACAATTCTTCTGTGTAGTTTTTATTTGTAGACATTCTTTTTCCCAATATAGGCCTCTTAGCGCTCAGAATGTCCAATTGCAGTTTCTACAGAAAGAGTGTTTCAGAACGGCTCAATCAAAAGTAAGGTTCAACTCTGTTAGTTGAATGCACATAACAGAAAGAAGTTTCATACAATGCTTCTGTGTAGTTTATATTTGAACATATTATTTTTTCCACTATTACCCACTTAGCGCTACGAATGTCCAGTTGCATTTTCTACAGACAGAGTGTTTCAAAACTGCTCAATCAAAAGTATGGTTTAACTCTGTTAGCTGAATGCACAGATGAGAAAGAAGTTTCACAGAATGATTCTGTGTAGTTTATATTTGGAGACATTCCTTTTTCCACTATTACCCTCTTAGCGCTCCGAATCTCCACTTGCATTTTCTACAGAAAGAGTGTTCAGATCAGCTCAATCAAAAGTATGGTTTAACTCTGTTAGCTGAATGCACAGATCAGAAAGAAGTTTCACAGAATGATTCAGTGTAGTTTATATTTGGAGACATTCCTTTTTCCACTATTACCCTCTTAGCGCTCCAAATCTCCACTTGCATTTTCTACAGAAGGAGTGTTTCAGAACGGCTCAATCAAAACTAAGGTTCAACTCTTTTAGTTGAACAAACTGAACAGAAAGAAGTTTCACACAATTCTTCTGTGTAGTTTTTATTTGTAGACATTCTTTTTCCCAATATAGGCCTCTTAGCCCTCAGAATGTCCAATTGCAGTTTCTACAGAAAGAGTGTTTCAGAACGGCTCAATCAAAAGTAAGGTTCAACTCTGTTAGTTGAATGCACAGAACAGAAAGAAGTTTCATACAATGCTTCTGTGTAGTTTATATTTGAACATATTCTTTTTTCCACCATTACCCACTTAGCGCTACGAATGTCCAGTTGCATTTTCTACAGACAGAGTGTTTCAAAACTGCTCAATTAAAAGTATGGTTTAACTCTGTTAGCTGAATGCTCAGATCAGAAAGAAGTTTCACAGAATGCTTCTTTGTAGTTTATATTTGAATATATTCCTTTTTCCACTACTACGCTCTTAGCGCTCCAAATGTCCAGTTGCATTTTCTACAGAAAGAGTGTTCAGATCTGCTCAATCAAAAGTATGCTTTAACTCTGTTAGCTGAATGCACAGATCAGAAAGAAGTTTCACCTAGTGATTCTGTGTAGTTTATATTTGAAGACATTACTTTTTCCACTATTACCCTCTTAGCGCTCCAAATCTCCAATTGCATTTTCTACAAAAAGAGAGTTTCATAACTGCTCAATCAAAAATATGTTTTATCTCTGTTAACTGAATTTACAGATCAGAAATAAGTTTCACAGAATGCATCTGTGTAGTTTTTATTTGAAGATATTCTTTTTCCCAATGTAGGCCTCTTAGTGCTTAGCATGTCCAATTGCAGTTTCTACAGAATGAGTGTTTCAGAACGGCTCAATCAAAGGTAAGGTTCAACTCTGTTAGTTGAATGCACAGAACAGAAAGAATTTTCACAGAATGCTACTGTGTAGTTTATATTTGAATATATTCCTTTTTCCACTATTACCCTCTTAGCGCTCCGAATGTCCACTTGCATTTTCTACAGAAAGAGTGTTCAGAACTGCGCAATCAAAAGTATGGTTTAACTCTGTTAGCTTAATGAACATATCAGAAATAAGTTTCACACAATGCTTCTGTGAATTTTTTATTTGAAGATATTATTTTTCCCAATAGAGTCCTCTTAGCGCTCAGAATGTCCAATTGCAATTTCTACCGAAAGAGTGTTTCAGAACGGCTCAATCAAAAGTAAGGTTCAACTCTGTTAGTTGAATGCACAGAACAGAAAGAAGTTTCATACAATGCTTCTGTGTAGTTTCTATTTGAACATATTCTTTTTTCCACTATTACCCACTTAGCGCTACGAATGTCCAGTTGCATTTTCTACAGACAGAGTGTTTCAAAACTGCTCAATCAAAAGTATGGTTTAACTCTGTTAGCTGAATGCTCAGATTAGAAAGAAGTTTCACAGAATGCTTCTGTGTAGTTTATATTTGAATATATTCCTTTTTCCACTACTACGCTCTTAGCGCTCCAAATGTCCAGTTGCATTTTCTACAGAAAGAGTGTTCAGATCTGCTCAATCAAAAGTACGGTTTAACTATGTTAGCTGAATGCACAGATCAGAAAGAAGTTTCACCGAATGATTCTGTGTAGTTTATATTTGCAGACATTCCTTTTTCCACTATTACCCTCTTAGCGCTCCGAATCTCCACTTGCATTTTCTACAAAAAGAGTGTTTCATAACTGCTCAATCAAAAATATGTTTTATCTCTGTTAACTGAATTTACAGATCAGAAATAAGTTTCACAGAATGCATCTGTGTAGTTTTTATTTGAAGATATTCTTTTTCCCAATGTAGGCCTCTTAACGCTTAGCATGTCCAATTGCAGTTTCTACAGAAAGAGTGTTTCAGAACGGCTCAATCCAAAGTAAGGTTCAACTCTGTTAGTTGAATGCACAGAACAGAAAGTATTTTCACAGAATGCTACTGTGTAGTTTATATTTGAATATATTCCTTTTTCCACTATTACCCTCTTAGCGCTCCGAATGTCCACTTGCATTTTCTACAGAAAGAGTGTTCAGAACTGCGCAATCAAAAGTATGGTTTAACTCTGTTAGCTTAATGAACATATCAGAAATAATTTTCACACAATTCTTCTGTGTAGTTTTTATTTGAAGATATTATTTTTCCCAATAGAGGCCTCTTAGCGCTCAGAATGTCCAAATGCAGTTTCTACAGAAAGAGTGTTTCAGAAAGGCTCAATCAAAAGTAAGGTTCAACTCTGTTAGTTGAATGCACAGAACAGAAAGAAGTTTCATACAATGCTTCTGTGTAGTTTATATTTGAACATATTCTTTTTTCCACTATTACCCACTTAGCGCTACGAATGTCCAGTTGCATTTTCTACAGACAGAGTGTTTCAAAACTGCTCAATCAAAAGTATGGTTTAACTCTGTTAGCTGAATGCTCAGATCAGAAAGAAGTTTCACAGAATGCTTCTGTGTAGTTTATATTTGAATATATTCCTTTTTCCACTACTACTCTCTTAGCGCTCCAAATGTCCAGTTGCATTTTCTACAGAAAGAGTGTTCAGATCTGCTCAATCAAAAGTATGGTTTAACTCTGTTAGCTGAATGCACAGATGAGAAAGAAGTTTCACAGAATGATTCTGTGTAGTTTATATTTGGAGACATTCCTTTTTCCACTATTACCCTCTTAGCGCTCCGAATCTCCACTTGCATTTTCTACAGAAGGAGTGTTTCAGAACGGCTCAATCAAAACTAAGGTTCAACTCTTTTAGTTGAACAAACAGAATAGAAAGAAGTTTCACCCAATTCTTCTGTGTAGTTTTTATTTGTAGACATTCTTTTCCCAATATAGGCCTCTTAGCGCTCAGAATGTCCAATTGCAGTTTCTACAGAAAGAGTGCTTCAGAACGGCTCAATCCAAAGTAAGGTTCAACTCTGTTAGTTGAATGCACAGAACAGAAAGAAGTTTCATAGAATGCTTCTGTGTAGTTTCTATTTGAACATATTCTTTTTTCCACTATTACCCACTTAGCGCTACGAATGTCCAGTTGCATTGTCTACAGACAGAGTGTTTCAAAACTGCTCAATCAAAAGTATGGTTTAACTCTGTTAGCTGAATGCTCAGATCAGAAAGAAGTTTCACAGAATGCTTCTGTGTAGTTTATATTTGTATATATTCCTTTTTCCACTACTACTCTCTTAGCGCTCCAAATGTCCAATTGCATTTTCTACAGAAAGAGTGTTCAGATCTGCTCAATCAAAAGTATGGTTTAACTCTGTTAGCTGAATGCACAGATGAGAAAGAAGTTTCACAGAATGATTCTGTGTAGTTTATATTTGGAGACATTCCTTTTTCCACTATTACCCTCTTAGCGCTCCGAATCTCCACTTGCATTTTCTACAGAAAGAGTGTTTCAGAACGGCTCAATCAAAACTGAGGTTCAACTCTTTTAGTTGAACAAACAGAACAGAAAGAAGTTTCACACAATTCTTCTGTGTAGTTTTTATTTGTAGACATTCTTTTTCCCAATATAGGCCTTTTAGCGCTCAGAATGTCCAATTGCAGTTTCTACAGAAAGAGTGTTTCAGAACGGCTCAATCAAAAGTAAGGTTCAACTCTGTTAGTTGAATGCACAGAACAGAAAGAAGTTTCATACAATGCTTCTGTGTAGTTTCTATTTGAACATATTCTTTTTTCCACTATTACCCACTTAGCGCTACGAACGTCCAGTTGCATTTTCTACAGACAGAGTGTTTCAAAACTGCTCAATCCAAAGTATGGTTTAACTCTGTTAGCTGAATGCTCAGATCAGAAAGAAGTTTCACAGAATGCTTCTGTGTAGTTTATATTTGAATATATTCCTTTTTCCACTACTACGCTGTTAGCGCTCCAAATGTCCAGTTGCATTTTCTACAGAAAGAGTGTTCAGATCTGCTCAATCAAAAGTATGGTTTAACTCTGTTAGCTGAATGCACAGATCAGAAAGAAGTTTCACAGAATGATTCTGTGTAGTTTATATTTGGAGACATTCCTTTTTCCACTATTACCCTCTTAGCGCTCCGAAACTCCACTTGCATTTTCTACAGAAAGAGTGTTTCAGAACGGCTCAATCAAAACTAAGGTTCAACTCTTTTAGTTGAACAAACTGAACAGAAAGAAGTTTCACACAATTCTTCTGTGTAGTTTTTATTTGTAGACATTCTTTTTCCCAATATAGGCCTCTTAGCGCTCAGAATGTCCAATTGCAGTTTCTACAGAAAGAGTGTGTCAGAACGGCTCAATCAAAAGTAAGGTTCAACTCTGTTAGTTGAATGCACAGAACAGAAAGAAGTTTCATACAATGCTTCTGTGTAGTTTATATTTGAACATATTCTTTTTTCCACTATTACCCACTTAGCGCTACGAATGTCCAGTTGCATTTTTTACAGACAGAGTGTTTCAAAACTGCTCAATCAAAAGTATGGTTTAACTCTGTTAGCTGAATGCTCAGATCAGAAAGAAGTTTCACAGAATGCTTCTTTGTAGTTTATATTTGAATATATTCCTTTTTCCACTACTACGCTCTTAGCGCTCCAAATGTCCAGTTGCATTTTCTACAGAAAGAGTGTTCAGATCTGCTCAATCAAAAGTATGGTTTAACTCTGTTAGCTGATTGCACAGATCAGAAAGAAGTTTCACCTAGTGATTCTGTGTAGTTTATATTTGAAGACATTACTTTTTCCACTATTACCCTCTTAGCGCTCCGAATCTCCACTTGCATTTTCTACAAAAAGAGTGTTTCATAACTGCTCAATCCAAAATATGTTTTATCTCTGTTAACTGAATTTACAGATCAGAAATAAGTTTCACAGAATGCATCTGTGTAGTTTTTATTTGAAGATATTCTTTTTCCCAATGTAGGCCTCTTAGCGCTTAGCATGTCCAATTGCAGTTTCTACAGAATGAGTGTTTCAGAACGGCTCAATCAAAAGTAAGGTTCAACTCTGTTAGTTGAATGCACAGAACAGAAAGAATTTTCACAGAATGCTACTGTGTAGTTTATATTTGAATATATTCCTTTTTCCACTATTACCCTCTTAGCCCTCCGAATGTCCACTTGCATTTTCTACAGAAAGAGTGTTCAGAACTGCGCAATCAAAAGTATGGTTTAACTCTGTTTGCTTAATGAACATATCAGAAATAAGTTTCACACAATGTTTCTGTGTAGTTTTTATTTGAAGATATTATTTTTCCCAATAGAGGCCTCTTAGCGCCCAGAATGTCCAAATGCAGTTTCTACAGAAAGAGTGTTTCAGAAAGGCTCAATCAAAAGTAAGGTTCAACTCTGTTAGTTGAATGCACAGAACAGAAAAAGTTTCATACAATGCTTCTGTGTAGTTTATATTTGAACATATTCTTTTTTCCACTATTACCCACTTAGCGCTACGAATGTCCAGTTGCATTTTCTACAGACAGAGTGTTTCAAAACTGCTCAATCAAAAGTATGGTTTAACTCTGTTAGATGAATGCTCAGATCAGAAAGAAGTTTCACAGAATGCTTCTGTGTAGTTTATATTTGAATATATTCCTTTTTCCACTACTACTCTCTTAGCGCTCCAAATGTCCAGTTGCATTTTCTACAGAAAGAGTGTTCAGATCTGCTCAATCAAAAGTATGGTTTAACTCTGTTAGCTGAATGCACAGATGAGAAAGAAGTTTCACAGAATGATTCTGTGTAGTTTATATTTGGAGACATTCCTTTTTCCACTATTACCCTCTTAGCGCTCCGAATCTCCACTTGCATTTTCTACAGAAAGAGTGTTTCAGAACGGCTCAATCAAAACTAAGGTTCAAATCTTTTAGTTGAACAAACAGAATAGAAATAAGTTTCACACAATTCTTCTGTGTAGTTTTTATTTGTAGACATTCTTTTTCCCAATATAGGCCTCTTAGCGCTCAGAATGTCCAATTGCAGTTTCTACAGAAAGAGTGTTTCAGAACGGCTCAATCCAAAGTACGGTTCAACTCTGTTAGTTGAATGCACAGAACAGAAAGAATTTTCATAGAATGCTTCTGTGTAGTTTCTATTTGAACATATTCTTTTTTCCACTATTACCCACTTAGCGCTACGAATGTCCAGTTGCATTTTCTACAGACAGAGTGTTTCAAAACTGCTCAATCAAAAGTATGGTTTAACTCTGTTAGCTGAATGCTCAGATCAGAAAGAAGTTTCACAGAATGCTTCTGTGTAGTTTATATTTGAATATATTCCTTTTTCCACTACTACTCTCTTAGCGCTCCAAATGTCCAGTTGCATTTTCTACAGAAAGAGTGTTCAGATCTGCTCAATCAAAAGTATGGTTTAACTCTGTTAGCTGAATGCACAGATGAGAAAGAATTTTCACAGAATGATTCTGTGTTGTTTATATTTGGAGACATTCCTTTTTCCACTATTACCATCTTAGCGCTCGGAAACTAGACTTGCATTTTCTACAGAAAGAGTGTTTCAGAACGGCTCAATCAAAACTAAGGTTCAACTCTTTTAGTTGAACAAACTGAACAGAAAGTAGTTTCACACAATTCTTCTGTGTAGTTTTTATTTGTAGACATTCTTTTTCCCAATATAGGCCTCTTAGCGCTCAGAATGTCCAATTGCAGTTTCTACAGAAAGAGTGTTTCAGAACGGCTCAATCAAAACTAAGGTTCAACTCTTTTAGTTGAACAAACAGAACAGAAAGAAGTTTCACACAATTCTTCTGTGTAGTTTTTATTTGTAGACATTCTTTTTCCCAATATAGGCCTCTTAGCGCTCAGAATGTCCAATTGCCGTTTCTACAGAAAGAGTGTTTCAGAACGGCTCAATCAAAAGTAAGGTTCAACTCTGTTAGTTGAATGCACAGAACAGAAAGAAGTTTCATACAATGCTTCTGTGTAGTTTATATTTGAACATATTCTTTTTTCCACTATTACCCACTTAGCGCTACGAATGTCCAGTTGCATTTTCTACAGACAGAGTGTTTCAAAACTGCTCAATCAAAAGTATGGTTTTACTCTGTTAGCTGAATGCTCAGATCAGAAAGAAGTTTCACAGAATGCTTCTGTGTAGTTTATATTTGAATATATTCCTTTTTCCACTACTACGCTCTTATCGCTCCAAATGTCCAGTTGCATTTTCTACAGAAAGAGTGTTCAGATCTGCTCAATCAAAAGTATGGTTTAACTCTGTTAGCTGAATGCACAGATCAGAAAGAAGTTTCACAGAATGATTCTGTGTAGTTTATATTTGGAGACATTTCTTTTTCCACTATTACGCCCTTAGCGCTCCGAATCTCCACTTGCATTTTCTACAGAAAGAGTGTTTCATAACTGCTCAATCAAAAATATGTTTTATCTCTGTTAACTGAATTTACAGATCAGAAATAAGTTTCACAGAATGCATCTGTGTAGTTTTTATTTGAAGATATTCTTTTTCCCAATGTAGGCCTCTTAGCGCTTAGCATGTCCAACAGCAGTTTCTACAGAAAGAGTGTTTCAGAACGGCTCAATCAAAAGTAAGGTTCAACTCTGTTAGTTGAATGCACAGAACAGAAATAATTATCACAGAATGCTACTGTGTAGTTTATATTTGAATATATTCCTTTTTCCACTATTACCCTCTTAGCGCTCCGAATGTCCACTTGCATTTTCTACAGAAAGAGTGTTCAGAACTGCGCAATCAAAAGTATGGTTTAACTCTGTTAGCTTAATGAACATATCAGAAATAAGTTTCACACAATGCTTCTGTGTAGTTTTTATTTGAAGATATTATTTTTCCCAATAGAGGCCTCTTAGCGCTCAGAATGTCCAATTGCAGTTTCTACAGAAAGAGGGTTTCAGAAAGGATCAATCAAAAGTAAGGTTCAACTCTGTTAGTTGAATGCACAGAACAGAAAGAAGTCTCATAAAATGCTGCTGTGTAGTTTATATATGAACATATTCTTTTTTCAAGTTTTACCGACTTAGCGCTACGAATGTCCAGTTGCATTTTCTACAGACAGTGTGTTTCAAAACTGCTCAATCAAAAGAATGGTTTAACTCTGTTAGCTGAATGCTCAGATCAGAAAGAAGTTTCACAGAATGCTTCTTTGTAGTTTATATTTGAATATATTACTTTTTCCACTACTACGCTCTTAGCGCTCCAAATGTCCAGTTGCATTTTCTACAGAAAGAGTGTTCAGATCTGCTCAATCAAAAGTATGGTTTAACTCTGTTAGCTGAATGCACAGATCAGAAAGAAGTTTCACCTAGTGATTCTGTGTAGTTTATATTTGAAGACATTACTTTTTCCACTATTACCCTCTTAGCGCTCCGAATCTCCACTTGCATTTTCTACAAAAAGAGTGTTTCATAACTGCTCAATCAAAAATATGTTTTATCTCTGTTAACTGAATTTACAGATCAGAAATAAGTTTCACAGAATGCATCTGTGTAGTTTTTATTTGAAGATATTCTTTTTCCCAATGTAGGCCTCTTAGCGCTTAGCATGTCCAATTGCAGTTTCTACAGAAAGAGTGTTTCAGAACGGCTCAATCAAAAGTAAGGTTCAACTCTGTTAGTTGAATGCACAGAACAGAAAGAATTTTCACAGAATGCTACTGTGTAGTTTATATTTGAATATATTCCTTTTTCCACTATTACCCTCTTAGCGCTCCGAATGTCCACTTGCATTTTCTACAGAAAGAGTGTTCAGAACTGCGCAATCAAAAGTATGGTTTAACTCTGTTAGCTTAATGAACATATCAGAAATAAGTTTCACACAATGCTTCTGTGTAGTTTTTATTTGAAGATATTATTTTTCCCAATAGAGGCCTCTTAGCGCTCAGAATGTCCAAATGCAGTTTCTACAGAAAGAGTGTTTCAGAAAGGCTCAATCAAAAGTAAGGTTCAACTCTGTTAGTTGAATGCACAGAACAGAAAGAAGTTTCATACAATGCTTCTGTGTAGTTTATATTTGAACATATTCTTTTTTCCACTATTACCCACTTAGCGCTACGAATGTCCAGTTAAATTTTCTACAGACAAAGTGTTTCAAAACTGCTCAATCAAAAGTATGGTTTAACTCTGTTAGCTGAATGCTCAGATCAGAAAGAAGTTTCACAGAATGCTTCTGTGTAGTTTATATTTGAATATATTCCTTTTTCCACTACTACTCTCTTAGCGCTCCAAATGTCCAGTTGCATTTTCTACAGAAAGAGTGTTCAGATCTGCTCAATCAAAAGTATGGTTTAACTCTGTTAGCTGAATGCACAGATGAGAAAGAAGTTTCACAGAATGATTCTGTGTAGTTTATATTTGGAGACATTCCTTTTTCCACTATTACCCTCTTAGCGCTCCGAATCTCCACTTGCATTTTCTACAGAAAGAGTGTTTCAGAACGGCTCAATCAAAACTAAGGTTCAACTCTTTTAGTTGAACAAACAGAACAGAAAGAAGTTTCACACAATTCTTCCGTGTAGTTTTTATTTGTAGACATTCTTTTTCCCAATATAGGCCTCTTAGCGCTCAGAATGTCCAATTGCAGTTTCTACAGAAAGAGTGTTTCAGAACGGCTCAATCAAAACTAAGGTTCAACTCTTTTAGTTGAACAAACAGAACAGAAAGAAGTTTCACACAATTCTTCTGTGTAGTTTTTATTTGTAGACATTCTTTTTCCCAATATAGGCCTCTTAGCGCTCAGAATGTCCAATTGCCGTTTCTACAGAAAGAGTGTTTCAGAACGGCTCAATCAAAAGTAAGGTTCAACTCTGTTAGTTGAATGCACAGAACAGAAAGAAGTTTCATACAATGCTTCTGTGTAGTTTATATTTGAACATATTCTTTTTTCCACTATTACCCACTTAGCGCTACGAATGTCCAGTTGCATTTTCTACAGACAGAGTGTTTCAAAACTGCTCAATCCAAAGTATGGTTTTACTCTGTTAGCTGAATGCTCAGATCAGAAAGAAGTTTCACAGAATGCTTCTGTGTAGTTTATATTTGAATATATTCCTTTTTCCACTACTACGCTCTTATCGCTCCAAATGTCCAGTTGCATTTTCTACAGAAAGAGTGTTCAGATCTGCTCAATCAAAAGTATGGTTTAACTCTGTTAGCTGAATGCACAGATCAGAAAGAAGTTTCACAGAATGATTCTGTGTAGTTTATATTTGGAGACATTTCTTTTTCCACTATTACGCTCTTAGCGCTCCGAATCTCCACTTGCATTTTCTACAGAAAGAGTGTTTCATAACTGCTCAATCAAAAATATGTTTTATCTCTGTTAACTGAATTTACAGATCAGAAATAAGTTTCACAGAATGCATCTGTGTAGTTTTTATTTGAAGATATTCTTTTTCCCAATGTAGGCCTCTTAGCGCTTAGCATGTCCAACAGCAGTTTCTACAGAAAGAGTGTTTCAGAACGGCTCAATCAAAAGTAAGGTTCAACTCTGTTAGTTGAATGCACAGAACAGAAATAATTATCACAGAATGCTACTGTGTAGTTTATATTTGAATATATTCCTTTTTCCACTATTACCCTCTTAGCGCTCCGAATGTCCACTTGCATTTTCTACAGAAAGAGTGTTCAGAACTGCGCAATCAAAAGTATGGTTTAACTCTGTTAGCTTAATGAACATATCAGAAATAAGTTTCACACAATGCTTCTGTGTAGTTTTTATTTGAAGATATTATTTTTCCCAATAGAGGCCTCTTAGCGCTCAGAATGTCCAATTGCAGTTTCTACAGAAAGAGGGTTTCAGAAAGGATCAATCAAAAGTAAGGTTCAACTCTGTTAGTTGAATGCACAGAACAGAAAGAAGTCTCATAAAATGCTGCTGTGTAGTTTATATATGAACATATTCTTTTTTCAAGTTTTACCGTCTTAGCGCTACGAATGTCCAGTTGCATTTTCTACAGACAGTGTGTTTCAAAACTGCTCAATCAAAAGTATGGTTTAACTCTGTTAGCTGAATGCTCAGATCAGAAAGAAGTTTCACAGAATGCTTCTTTGTAGTTTATATTTGAATATATTCCTTTTTCCACTACTACGCTCTTAGCGCTCCAAATGTCCAGTTGCATTTTCTACAGAAAGAGTGTTCAGATCTGCTCAATCAAAAGTATGGTTTAACTCTGTTAGCTGAATGCACAGATCAGAAAGAAGTTTCACCTAGTGATTCTGTGTAGTTTATATTTGAAGACATTACTTTTTCCACTATTACCCTCTTAGCGCTCCGAATCTCCACTTGCATTTTCTACAAAAAAGTGTTTCATAACTGCTCAATCAAAAATATGTTTTATCTCTGTTAACTGAATTTACAGATCAGAAATAAGTTTCACAGAATGCATCTGTGTAGTTTTTATTTGAAGATATTCTTTTTCCCAATGTAGGCCTCTTAGCGCTTAGCATGTCCAATTGCAGTTTCTACAGAATGAGTGTTTCAGAACGGCTCAATCAAAAGTAAGGTTCAACTCTGTTAGTTGAATGCACAGAACAGAAAGAATTTTCACAGAATGCTACTGTGTAGTTTATATTTGAATATATTCCTTTTTCCACTATTACACTCTTAGCGCTCCGAATGTCCACTTGCATTTTCTACAGAAAGAGTGTTCAGAACTGCGCAATCAAAAGTATGGTTTAACTCTGTTAGCTTAATGAACATATCAGAAATAAGTTTCACACAATGCTTCTGTGTAGTTTTTATTTGAAGATATTATTTTTCCCAATAGAGGCCTCTTAGCGCTCAGAATGTCCAATTGCAGTTTCTACAGAAAGAGTGTTTCAGAACGGCTCAATCAAAAGTAAGGTTCAACTCTGTTAGTTGAATGCACAGAACAGAAAGAAGTTTCATAGAATGCTTCTGTGTAGTTTCTATTTGAACATATTCTTTTTTCCACTATTACCCACTTAGCGCTACGAATGTCCAGTTGCATTTTCTACAGACAGAGTGTTTCAAAACTGCTCAATCAAAAGTATGGTTTAACTCTGTTAGCTGAATGCTCAGATCAGAAAGAAGTTTCACAGAATGCTTCTGTGTAGTTTATATTTGAATATATTCCTTTTTCCACTACTACGCTCTTAGCGCTCCAAAAGTAAAGTTGCATTTTCTACAGAAAGAGTGTTCAGATCTGCTCAATCAAAAGTATGGTTTAACTCTGTTAGCTGAATGCACAGATCAGAAAGAAGTTTCACCGAATGATTCTGTGTAGTTTATATTTGAAGACATTCCTTTTTCCACTATTACCCTCTTAGCGCTCCGAATCTCCACTTGCATTTTCTACAAAAAGGGTGTTTCATAACTGCTCAATCAAAAATATGTTTTATCTCTGTTAACTGAATTTACAGATCAGAAATAAGTTTCACAGAATGCATCTGTGTAGTTTTTATTTGAAGATATTCTTTTTCCCAATGTAGGCCTCTTAGCGCTTAGCATGTCCAATTGCAGTTTCTACAGAAAGAGTGTTTCAGAACGGCTCAATCAAAAGTAAGGTTCAACTCTGTTAGTTGAATGCACAGAACAGAAAGAATTTTCACAGAATGCTACTGTGTAGTTTATATTTGAATATATTCCTTTTTCCACTATTACCCTCTTAGCGCTCCGAATGTCCACTTGCATTTTCTACAGAAAGAGTGTTCAGAACTGCGCAATCAAAAGTATGGTTTAACTCTGTTAGCTTAATGAACATATCAGAAATAAGTTTCACACAATGCTTCTGTGTAGTTTTTATTTGAAGATATTATTTTTCCCAATAGAGGCCTCTTAGCGCTCAGAATGTCCAAATGCAGTTTCTACAGAAAGAGTGTTTCAGAAAGGCTCAATCAAAAGTAAGGTTCAACTCTGTTAGTTGAATGCACAGAAGAGAAAGAAGTTTCATACAATGCTTCTGTGTAGTTTATATTTGAACATATTCTTTTTTCCACTATTACCCACTTAGCGCTACGAATGTCCAGTTAAATTTTCTACAGACAAAGTGTTTCAAAACTGCTCAATCAAAAGTATGGTTTAACTCTGTTAGCTGAATGCTCAGATCAGAAAGAAGTTTCACAGAATGCTTCTGTGTAGTTTATATTTGAATATATTCCTTTTTCCACTACTACTCTCTTAGCGCTCCAAATGTCCAGTTGCATTTTCTACAGAAAGAGTGTTCAGATCTGCTCAATCAAAAGTATGGTTTAACTCTGTTAGCTGAATGCACAGATGAGAAAGAAGTTTCACAGAATGATTCTGTGTAGTTTATATTTGGAGACATTCCTTTTTCCACTATTACCCTCTTAGCGCTCCGAATCTCCACTTGCATTTTCTACAGAAAGAGTGTTTCAGAACGGCTCAATCAAAACTAAGGTTCAACTCTTTTAGTTGAACAAACAGAACAGAAAGAAGTTTCACACAATTCTTCTGTTTAGTTTTTATTTGTAGACATTCTTTTTCCCAATATAGGCCTCTTAGCGCTCAGAATGTCCAATTGCAGTTTCTACAGAAAGAGTGTTTCAGAACGGCTCAATCAAAAGTAAGGTTCAACTCTGTTAGTTGAATGCACAGAACAGAAAGAAGTTTCATACAATGCTTCTGTGTAGTTTATCTTTGAAAATATTCTTTTTCCACTATTACCCACTTAGCGCTACGAATGTCCAGTTGCATTTTCTACAGACAGAGTGTTTCAAAACTGCTCAATCCAAAGTATGGTTTAATTCTGTTAGCTGAATGCTCAGATCAGAAAGAAGTTTCACAGAATGCTTCTGTGTAGTTTATATTTGAATATATTCCTTTTTCCACTACTACGCTCTTATCGCTCCAAATGTCCAGTTGCATTTTCTACAGAAAGAGTGTTCAGATCTGCTCAATCAAAAGTGTGGTTTAACTCTGTTAGCTGAATGCACAGATCAGAAAGAAGTTTCACAGAATGATTCTGTGTAGTTTATATTTGGAGACATTCCTTTTTCCACTATTACCCTCTTAGCGCTCCGAATCTCCACTTGCATTTTCTACAGAAAGAGTGTTTCAGAACGGCTCAATCAAAACTAAGGTTCAACTCTTTTAGTTGAACAAACTGAACAGAAAGAAGTTTCACACAATTCTTCTGTGTAGTTTTTATTTGTAGACATTCTTTTTCCCAATATAGGCCTCTTAGCGCTCAGAATGTCCAATTGCAGTTTCTACAGAAAGAGTGTTTCAGAACGGCTCAATCAAAAGTAAGGTTCAACTCTGTTAGTTGAATGCACAGAACAGAAAGAAGTTTCATACAATGCTTCTGTGTAGTTTATATTTGAACATATTCTTTTTTCCACTATTACCCACTTACCGCTACGAATGTCCAGTTGCATTTTCTACAGACAGAGTGTTTCAAAACTGCTCAATCAAAAGTATGGTTTAACTCTGTTAGCTGAATGCTCAGATCAGAAAGCAGTTTCACAGAATGCTTCTGTGTAGTTTATATTTGAATATATTCCTTTTTCCACTACTACGCTCTTAGCGCTCCAAATGTCCAGTTGCATTTTCCACAGAAAGAGTGTTCAGATCTGCTCAATCAAAAGTATGGTTTAACTCTGTTAGCTGAATGCACAGATCAGAAAGAAGTTTCACCGAATGATTCTGTGTAGTTTATATTTGAAGACATTCCTTTTTCCACTATTACCCTCTTAGCGCTCCGAATCTCCACTTGCATTTTCTACAAAAAGAGTGTTTCATAACTGCTCAATCAAAAATATGTTTTATCTCTGTTAACTGAATTTACAGATCAGAAATAAGTTTCACAGAATGCATCTGTGTAGTTTTTATTTGAAGATATTCTTTTTCCCAATGCAGGACTCTTAGCGCTTAGCATGTCCAATTGCAGTTTCTACAGAAAGGGTGTTTCAGAACGGCTCAATCAAAAGTAAGGTTCAACTCTGTTAGTTGAATGCACAGAACAGAAAGAATTTTCACAGAATGCTACTGTGTAGTTTATATTTGAATATATTCCTTTTTCCACTATTACCCTCTTAGCGCTCCGAATGTCCACTTGCATTTTCTACAGAAAGAGTGTTCAGAACTGCGCAATCAAAAGTATGGTTTAACTCTGTTAGCTTAATGATCATATCAGAAATAAGTTTCACACAATGCTTCTGTGTAGTTTTTATTTGAAGATATTATTTTTCCCAATATAGGCCTCTTAGCGCTCAGAATGTCCAATTGCAGTTTCTACAGAAAGAGTGTTTCAGAAAGGCTCAATCAAAAATAAGGATCAACTCTGTTAGTTGAATGCACAGAACAGAAAGAAGTTTCATACAATGCTTCTGTGTAGTTTATATTTGAACATATTCTTTTTTCCACTATTACCCAATTAGCGCTACGAATGTCCAGTTGCATTTTCTACAGACAGAGTGTTTCAAAACTGCTCAATCAAAAGTATGGTTTAACTCTGTTAGCTGAATGCTCAGATCAGAAAGAAGTTTCACAGAATGCTTCTGTGTAGTTTATATTTGAATATATTCCTTTTTCCACTACTACTCTCTTAGCGCTCCAAATGTCCAGTTGCATTTTCTACAGAAAGAGTGTTCAGATCTGCTCAATCAAAAGTATGTTTTAACTCTGTTAGCTGAATGCACAGATCAGAAAGAAGTTTCACAGAATGATTCTGTGTAGTTTATATTTGGAGACATTCCTTTTTCCACTATTACCCTCTTAGCGCTCCGAATCTCCACTTGCATTTTCTACAGAAAGAGTGTTTCAGAACGGCTCAATCAAAACTAATGTTCAACTCTTTTAGTTGAACAAACAGAAGAGAAAGAAGTTTCACACCATTCTTCTGTGTAGTTTTTATTTGTAGACATTCATTTTCCCAATATAGGCCTCTTAGCGCTAAGAATGTCCAAATGCAGTTTCTACAGAAAGAGTGTTTCAGAACGGCTCAATCAAAAGTAAGGTTCAACTCTGTTAGTTGAATGCACAGAACAGAAAGAAGTTTCATACAATGCTTCTGTGTAGTTTATATTTGAACATATTCTTTTTTCCACTATTACCCACTTAGCGCTACGAATGTCTAGTTGCATTTTCTACAGACAGAGTGTTTCAAAACTGCTCAATCAAAAGTATGGTTTAACTCTGTTAGCTGAATGCTCAGATCAGAAAGAAGTTTCACAGAATGCTTCTGTGTAGTTTATATTTGAATATATAACTTTTTCCACTACTACGCTCTTAGCGCTCCAAATGTCCAGTTGCATTTTCTACAAAAAGAGTGTTCAGATCTGCTCAATCAAAAGTATGGTTTAACTCTGTTAGCTGAATGCACAGATCAGAAAGAAGTTTCACCGAATGATTCTGTGTAGTTTATATTTGAAGACATTCCTTTTTCCACTATTACCCTCTTAGCGCTCCGAATCTCCACTTGCATTTTCTAAAAAAAGAGTGTTTCATAACTGCTCAATCAAAAATATGTTTTATCTCTGTTAACTGAATTTACAGATCAGAAATAAGTTTCACAGAATGCATCTGTGTAGTTTTTATTTGAAGATATTCTTTTTCCCAATGTAGGCCTCTTAGCGCTTAGCATGTCCAATTGCAGTTTCTACAGAAAGAGTGTTTCAGAACGGCTCAATCAAAAGTAAGGTTCAACTCTGTTAGTTGAATGCACAGAACAGAAAGGATTTTCACAGAATGCTACTGTGTAGTTTATATTTGAATATATTCCTTTTTCCACTATTACCCTCTTAGCGCTCCGAATGTCCACTTGCATTTTCTACAGAAAGAGTGTTCAGAACTGCGCAATCAAAAGTATGGTTTAACTCTGTTAGCATAATGAACGTATCAGAAATAAGTTTCACACAATGCTTCTGTGTAGTTTTTATTTGAAGATATTATTTTTCCCAATAGAGGCCTCTTAGCGCTCAGAATGTCCAATTGCAGTTTCTACAGAAAGAGTGTTTCAGAAAGGCTCAATCAAAAGTAAGGTTCAACTCTGTTAGTTGAATGCACAGAACAGAAAGAAGTTTCATACAATGCTTCTGTGTAGTTTATATTTGAACATATTCTTTTTTCCACTATTACCCACTTAGCGCTACGAATGTCCAGTTGCATTTTCTACAGACAGAGTGTTTCAAAACTGCTCAATCAAAAGTATGGTTTAACTCTGTTAGCTGAATGCTCAGATCAGAAAGAAGTTTCACAGAATGCTTCTGTGTAGTTTATATTTGAATATATTCCTTTTTCCACTACTACTCTCTTAGCGCTCCAAATGTCCAGTTGCATTTTCTACAGAAAGAGAGTTCAGATCTGCTCAATCAAAAGTATGGTTTAACCCTGTTAGCTGAATGCACAGATCAGAAAGAAGTTTCACAGAATGATTCTGTGTAGTTTATATTTGGAGACATTCCTTTTTCCACTATTACCCTCTTAGCGCTCCGAATCTCCACTTGCATTTTCTACAGAAAGAGTGTTTCAGAACGGCTCAATCGAAACTAAGGTTCAACTCTTTTAGTTGAACAAACAGAACAGAAAGAAGTTTCACACAATTCTTCTGTGTAGTTTTTATTTGTAGACATTCTTTTTCCCAATATAGGCCTCTTAGCGCTCAGAATGTCCAATTGTAGTTTCTACAGAAAGAGTGTTTCAGAACGGCTCAATCAAAAGTAAGGTTCAACTCTGTTAGTTGAATGCACAGAACAGAAAGAAGTTTCATACAATGCTTCTGTGTAGTTTATATTTGAACATATTCTTTTTTCCACTATTACCCACTTAGCGCTACGAATGTCCAGTTGCATTTTCTACAGACAGAGTGTTTCAAAACTGCTCAATCAAAAGTATGGTTTAACTCTGTTAGCTGAATGCTCAGATCAGAAAGAAGTTTCACAAAATGCTTCTGTGTAGTTTATATTTGAATATATTCCTTTTTCCACTACTACGCTCTTAGCGCTCCAAATGTCCAGTTGCATTTTCTACAGAAAGAGTGTTCAGATCTGCTCAATCAAAAGTATGGTTTAACTCTGTTAGCTGAATGCACAGATCAGAAAGAAGTTTCACCGAATGATTCTGTGTAGTTTATATTTGAAGACATTCCTTTTTCCACTATTACCCTCTTAGCGCTCCGAATCTCCACTTGCATTTTCTACAAAAAGAGTGTTTCATAACTGCTCAATCAAAAATATGTTTTATCTCTGTTAACTGAATTTACAGATCAGAAATAAGTTTCACAGAATGCATCTGTGTAGTTTTTATTTGAAGATATTCTTTTTCCCAATGTAGGCCTCTTAGCGCTTAGCATGTCCAATTGCAGTTTCTACAGAAAGAGTGTTTCAGAACGGCTCAATCAAAAGTAAGGTTCAACTCTGTTAGTTGAATGCACAGAACAGAAAGGATTTTCACAGAATGCTACTGTGTAGTTTATATTTGAATATATTCCTTTTTCCACTATTACCCTCTTAGCGCTCCGAATGTCCACTTGCATTTTCTACAGAAAGAGTGTTCAGAACTGCGCAATCAAAAGTATGGTTTAACTCTGTTAGCATAATGAACGTATCAGAAATAAGTTTCACACAATGCTTCTGTGTAGTTTTTATTTGAAGATATTATTTTTCCCAATATAGGCCTCTTAGCGCTCAGAATGTCCAATTGCAGTTTCTACAGAAAGAGTGTTTCAGAAAGGCTCAATCAAAAGTAAGGTTCAACTCTGTTAGTTGAATGCACAGAACAGAAAGAAGTTTCATACAATGCTTCTGTGTAGTTTATATTTGAACATATTCTTTTTTCCACTATTACCCACTTAGCGCTACGAATGTCCAGTTGCATTTTCTACAGACAGAGTGTTTCAAAACTGCTCAATCAAAAGTATGGTTTAACTCTGTTAGCTGAATGCTCAGATCAGAAAGAAGTTTCACAGAATGCTTCTGTGTAGTTTATATTTGAATATATTCCTTTTTCCACTACTACTCTCTTAGCGCTCCAAATGTCCAGTTGCATTTTCTACAGAAAGAGTGTTCAGATCTGCTCAATCAAAAGTATGGTTTAACCCTGTTAGCTGAATGCACAGATCAGAAAGAAGTTTCACAGAATGATTCTGTGTAGTTTATATTTGGAGACATTCCTTTTTCCACTATTACCCTCTTAGCGCTCCGAATCTCCACTTGCATTTTCTACAGAAAGAGTGTTTCAGAACGGCTCAATCGAAACTAAGGTTCAAATCATTTAGTTGAACAAACAGAACAGGAAGAAGTTTCACACAATTCTTCTGTGTAGTTTTTATTTGTAGACATTCTTTTTCCCAATATAGGCCTCTTAGCGCTCAGAATGTCCAATTGCAGTTTCTACAGAAAGAGTGTTTCAGAACGGCTCAATCAAAAGTAAGGTTCAACTCTGTTAGTTGAATGCACAGAACAGAAAGAAGTTTCATACAATGCTTCTGTGTAGTTTCTATTTGAACATATTCTTTTTTCCACTATTACCCACTTAGCGCTACGAATGTCCAGTTGCATTTTCTACAGACAGAGTGTTTCAAAACTGCTCAATCAAAAGTATGGTTTAACTCTGTTAGCTGAATGCTCAGATCAGAAAGAAGTTTCACAGAATGCTTCTGTGTAGTTTATATTTGAATATATTCCTTTTTCCACTACTACGCTCTTAGCGCTCCAAATGTAAAGTTGCATTTTCTACAGAAAGAGTGTTCAGATCTGCTCAATCAAAAGTATGGTTTAACTCTGTTAGCTGAATGCACAGATCAGAAAGAAGTTTCACCGAATGATTCTGTGTAGTTTATATTTGAAGACATTCCTTTTTCCACTATTACCCTCTTAGCGCTCCGAATCTCCACTTGCATTTTCTACAAAAAGGGTGTTTCATAACTGCTCAATCAAAAATATGTTTTATCTCTGTTAACTGAATTTACAGATCAGAAATAAGTTTCACAGAATGCATCTGTGTAGTTTTTATTTGAAGATATTCTTTTTCCCAATGTAGGCCTCTTAGCGCTTAGCATGTCCAATTGCAGTTTCTACAGAAAGAGTGTTTCAGAACGGCTCAATCAAAAGTAAGGTTCAACTCTGTTAGTTGAATGCACAGAACAGAAAGAATTTTCACAGAATGCTACTGTGTAGTTTATATTTGAATATATTCCTTTTTCCACTATTACCCTCTTAGCGCTCCGAATGTCCACTTGCATTTTCTACAGAAAGAGTGTTCAGAACTGCGCAATCAAAAGTATGGTTTAACTCTGTTAGCTTAATGAACATATCAGAAATAAGTTTCACACAATGCTTCTGTGTAGTTTTTATTTGAAGATATTATTTTTCCCAATAGAGGCCTCTTAGCGCTCAGAATGTCCAAATGCAGTTTCTACAGAAAGAGTGTTTCAGAAAGGCTCAATCAAAAGTAAGGTTCAACTCTGTTAGTTGAATGCACAGAAGAGAAAGAAGTTTCATACAATGCTTCTGTGTAGTTTATATTTGAACATATTCTTTTTTCCACTATTACCCACTTAGCGCTACGAATGTCCAGTTAAATTTTCTATAGACAAAGTGTTTCAAAACTGCTCAATCAAAAGTATGGTTTAACTCTGTTAGCTGAATGCTCAGATCAGAAAGAAGTTTCACAGAATGCTTCTGTGTAGTTTATATTTGAATATATTCCTTTTTCCACTACTACTCTCTTAGCGCTCCAAATGTCCAGTTGCATTTTCTACAGAAAGAGTGTTCAGATCTGCTCAATCAAAAGTATGGTTTAACTCTTTTAGCTGAATGCACAGATGAGAAAGAAGTTTCACAGAATGATTCTGTGTAGTTTATATTTGGAGACATTCCTTTTTCCACTATTACCCTCTTAGCGCTCCGAATCTCCACTTGCATTTTCTACAGAAAGAGTGTTTCAGAACGGCTCAATCAAAACTAAGGTTCAACTCTTTTAGTTGAACAAACAGAACAGAAAGAAGTTTCACACAATTCTTCTGTTTAGTTTTTATTTGTAGACATTCTTTTTCCCAATATAGGCCTCTTAGCGCTCAGAATGTCCAATTGCATTTTCTACAGAAAGAGTGTTTCAGAACGGCTCAATCAAAAGTAAGGTTCAACTCTGTTAGTTGAATGCACAGAACAGAAAGAAGTTTCATACAATGCTTCTGTGTAGTTTATCTTTGAAAATATTCTTTTTCCACTATTACCCACTTAGCGCTACGAATGTCCAGTTGCATTTTCTACAGACAGAGTGTTTCAAAACTGCTCAATCCAAATTATGGTTTAATTCTGTTAGCTGAATGCTCAGATCAGAAAGAAGTTTCACAGAATGCTTCTGTGTAGTTTATATTTGAATATATTCCTTTTTCCACTACTACTCTCTTAGCGCTCCAAATGTCCAGTTGCATTTTCTACAGAAAGAGTGTTCAGATCTGCTCAATCAAAAGTATGGTTTAATTCTGTAAGCTGAATGCACAGATCAGAAAGAAGTTTCACAGAATGATTCTGTGTAGTTTATATTTGAATATATTCCTTTTTCCACTACTACTCTCTTAGCGCTCCAAATGTCCAGTTGCATTTTCTACAGAAAGAGTGTTCAGATCTGCTCAATCAAAAGTATGGTTTAACTCTGTTAGCTGAATGCACAGATCAGAAAGAAGTTTCACCGAATGATTCTGTGTAGTTTATATTTGAAGACATTCCTTTTTCCACTATTACCCTCTTAGCGCTCCGAATCTCCACTTGCATTTTCTACAAAAAGAGTGTTTCATAACTGCTCAATCAAAAATATGTTTTATCTCTGTTAACTGAATTTACAGATCAGAAATAAGTTTCACAGAATGCATCTGTGTAGTTTTTATTTGAAGATATTCTTTTTCCCAATGCAGGACTCTTAGCGCTTAGCATGTCCAATTGCAGTTTCTACAGAAAGGGTGTTTCAGAACGGCTCAATCAAAAGTAAGGTTCAACTCTGTTAGTTGAATGCACAGAACAGAAAGAATTTTCACAGAATGCTACTGTGTAGTTTATATTTGAATATATTCCTTTTTCCACTATTACCCTCTTAGCGCTCCGAATGTCCACTTGCATTTTCTACAGAAAGAGTGTTCAGAACTGCGCAATCAAAAGTATGGTTTAACTCTGTTAGCTTAATGATCATATCAGAAATAAGTTTCACACAATGCTTCTGTGTAGTTTTTATTTGAAGATATTATTTTTCCCAATATAGGCCTCTTAGCGCTCAGAATGTCCAATTGCAGTTTCTACAGAAAGAGTGTTTCAGAAAGGCTCAATCAAAAATAAGGATCAACTCTGTTAGTTGAATGCACAGAACAGAAAGAAGTTTCATACAATGCTTCTGTGTAGTTTATATTTGAACATATTCTTTTTTCCACTATTACCCACTTAGCGCTACGAATGTCCAGTTGCATTTTCTACAGACAGAGTGTTTCAAAACTGCTCAATCAAAATTATGGTTTAACTCTGTTAGCTGAATGCTCAGATCAGAAAGAAGTTTCACAGAAGGCTTCTGTGTAGTTTATATTTGAATATATTCCTTTTTCCACTAATACTCTCTTAGCGCTCAAAATGTCCAGTTGCATTTTCTACCGAAAGTGTGTTCAGATCTGCTCAATCAAAAGTATGGTTTAACTCTGTTAGCTGAATGCACAGATCAGAAAGAAGTTTCACAGAATGATTCTGTGTAGTTTATATTTGGAGACATTCCTTTTTCCACTATTACCCTCTTAGCGCTCCGAATCTCCACTTGCATTTTCTACAGAAAGAGTGTTTCAGAACGGCTCAATCAAAACTAAGGTTCAACTCTTTTAGTTGAACAAACAGAACAGAAAGAAGTTTCACACAATTCTTCTGTGTAGTTTTTATTTGTAGACATTCTTTTTCCCAATATAGGCCTCTTAGCGCTCAGAATGTCCAATTGCAGTTTCTACAGAAAGAGTGTTTCAGAACGGCTCAATCAAAAGTAAGGTTCAACTCTTTTAGTTGAATGCACAGAACAGAAAGAAGTTTCATACAATGCTTCTCTGTAGTTTATATTTGAACATATTCTTTTTTCCACTATTACCTACTTAGCGCTACGAATGTCCAGTTGCATTTTCTACAGACAGAGTGTTTCAAAACTGCTCAATCAAAAGTATGGTTTAACTCTGTTAGCTGAGTGCTCAGATCAGAAAGAAGTTTCACAGAATGCTTCTGTGTAGTTTATATTTGAATATATTCCTTTTTCCACTACTACGCTCTTAGCGCTCCAAATGTCCAGTTGCATTTTCTACAGAAAGAGTGTTCAGATCTGCTCAATCAAAAGTATGGTTTAACTCTGTTAGCTGAATGCACAGATCAGAAATAAGTTTCACCGAATGATTCTGTGTACTTTATATTTGAAGACATTCCTTTTTCCACTATTACCCTCTTAGCGCTCCGAATCTCCACTTGCATTTTCTACAAAAAGAGTGTTTCATAACTGCTCAATCAAAAATATGTTTTATCTCTGTTAACTGAATTTACAGATCAGAAATAAGTTTCACAGAATGCATCTGTGTAGTTTTTATTTGAAGATATTCTTTTTCCCAATGTAGGCCTTTAGCACTTAGCATGTCCAATTGCAGTTTCTACAGAAAGAGTGTTTCAGAACGGCTCAATCAAAAGTAAGGTTCAACTCTGTTAGTTGAATGCACACAACAGAAAGGATTTTCACAGAATGCTACTGTGTAGTTTATATTTGAATATGTTCCTTTTTCCACTATTACCCTCTTAGCGCTCCGAATGTCCACTTGCATTTTCTACAGAAATAGTGTTCAGAACTGCGCAATCAAAGTATGGTTTAACTCTGTTAGCTTAATGAACATATCAGAAATAAGTTTCACACAATGCTTCTGTGTAGTTTTTATTTGAAGATATTATTTTTCCCAATATAGGCCTCTTAGCGCTCAGAATGTCCAATTGCAGTTTCTACAGAAAGAGTGTTTCAGAAAGGCTCAATCAAAAGTCAGGTTCAACTCTGTTAGTTGAATGCACAGAACAGTAAGAAGTTTCATACAATGCTTCTGTGTAGTTTATATTTGAACATATTCTTTTTTCCACTATTACCCAATTAGCGCTACGAATGTCCAGTTGCATTTTCTACAGACAGAGTGTTTCAAAACTGCTCAATCAAAAGTATGGTTTAACTCTGTTAGCTGAATGCTCAGATCAGAAAGAAGTTTCACAGAATGCTTCTGTGTAGTTTATATTTGAATATATTCCTTTTTCCACTACTACTCTCTTAGCGCTCCAAATGTCCAGTTGCATTTTCTGCAGATAGAGTGTTCAGATCTGCTCAATCAAAAGTATGTTTTAACTCTGTTAGCTGAATGCACAGATCAGAAAGAAGTTTCACAGAATGATTCTGTGTAGTTTATATTTGGAGACATTCCTTTTTCCACTATTACCCTCTTAGCGCTCCGAATCTCCACTTGCATTTTCTACAGAAAGAGTGTTTCAGAACGGCTCAATCAAAACTAATGTTCAACTCTTTTAGTTGAACAAACAGAAGAGAAAGAAGTTTCACACCATTCTTCTGTGTAGTTTTTATTTGTAGACATTCATTTTCCCAATATAGGCCTCTTAGCGCTAAGAATGTCCAAATGCAGTTTCTACAGAAAGAGTGTTTCAGAACGGCTCAATCAAAAGTAAGGTTCAACTCTGTTAGTTGAATGCACAGAACAGAAAGAAGTTTCATACAATGCTTCTGTGTAGTTTATATTTGAACATATTCTTTTTTCCACTATTACCCACTTAGCGCTACGAATGTCTAGTTGCATTTTCTACAGACAGAGTGTTTCAAAACTGCTCAATCAAAAGTATGGTTTAACTCTGTTAGCTGAATGCTCAGATCAGAAAGAAGTTTCACAGAATGCTTCTGTGTAGTTTATATTTGAATATATAACTTTTTCCACTACTACGCTCTTAGCGCTCCAAATGTCCAGTTGCATTTTCTACAGAAAGAGTGTTCAGATCTGCTCAATCAAAAGTATGGTTTAACTCTGTTAGCTGAATGCACAGATCAGAAAGAAGTTTCACCGAATGATTCTGTGTAGTTTATATTTGAAGACATTCCTTTTTCCACTATTACCCTCTTAGTGCTCCGAATCTCCACTTGCATTTTCTAAAAAAAGAGTGTTTCATAACTGCTCAATCAAAAATATGTTTTATCTCTGTTAACTGAATTTACAGATCAGAAATAAGTTTCACAGAATGCATCTGTGTAGTTTTTATTTGAAGATATTCTTTTTCCCAATGTAGGCCTCTTAGCGCTTAGCATGTCCAATTGCAGTTTCTACAGAAAGAGTGTTTCAGAACGGCTCAATCAAAAGTAAGGTTCAACTCTGTTAGTTGAATGCACAGAACAGAAAGGATTTTCACAGAATGCTACTGTGTAGTTTATATTTGAATATATTCCTTTTTCCACTATTACCCTCTTAGCGCTCCGAATGTCCACTTGCATTTTCTACAGAAAGAGTGTTCAGAACTGCGCAATCAAAAGTATGGTTTAACTCTGTTAGCATAATGAACGTATCAGAAATAAGTTTCACACAATGCTTCTGTGTAGTTTTTATTTGAAGATATTATTTTTCCCAATAGAGGCCTCTTAGCGCTCAGAATGTCCAATTGCAGTTTCTACAGAAAGAGTGTTTCAGAAAGGCTCAATCAAAAGTAAGGTTCAACTCTGTTAGTTGAATGCACAGAACAGAAAGAAGTTTCATACAATGCTTCTGTGTAGTTTATATTTGAACATATTCTTTTTTCCACTATTACCCACTTAGCGCTACGAATGTCCAGTTGCATTTTCTACAGACAGAGTGTTTCAAAACTGCTCAATCAAAAGTATGGTTTAACTCTGTTAGCTGAATGCTCAGATCAGAAAGAAGTTTCACAGAATGCTTCTGTGTAGTTTATATTTGAATATATTCCTTTTTCCACTACTACTCTCTTAGCGCTCCAAATGTCCAGTTGCATTTTCTACAGAAAGAGTGTTCAGATCTGCTCAATCAAAAGTATGGTTTAACCCTGTTAGCTGAATGCACAGATCAGAAAGAAGTTTCACAGAATGATTCTGTGTAGTTTATATTTGGAGACATTCCTTTTTCCACTATTACCCTCTTAGCGCTCCGAATCTCCACTTGCATTTTCTACAGAAAGAGTGTTTCAGAACGGCTCAATCGAAACTAATGTTCAACTCTTTTAGTTGAACAAACAGAACAGAAAGAAGTTTCACACAATTCTTCTGTGTAGTTTTTATTTGTAGACATTCTTTTTCCCAATATAGGCCTCTTAGCGCTCAGAATGTCCAATTGCAGTTTCTACAGAAAGAGTGTTTCAGAACGGCTCAATCAAAAGTAAGGTTCAACTCTGTTAGTTGAATGCACAGAACAGAAAGAAGTTTCATACAATGCTTCTGTGTAGTTTATATTTGAACATATTCTTTTTTCCACTATTACCCACCTAGCGCTACGAATGTCCAGTTGCATTTTCTACAGACAGAGGGTTTCAAAACTGCTCAATCAAAAGTATGGTTTAACTCTGTTAGCTGAATGCTCAGATCAGAAAGAAGTTTCACAAAATGCTTCTGTGTAGTTTATATTTGAATATATTCCTTTTTCCACTACTACGCTCTTAGCGCTCCAAATGTCCAGTTGCATTTTCTACAGAAAGAGTGTTCAGATCTGCTCAATCAAAAGTATGGTTTAACTCTGTTAGCTGAATGCACAGATCAGAAAGAAGTTTCACCGAATGATTCTGTGTAGTTTATATTTGAAGACATTCCTTTTTCCACTATTACCCTCTTAGCGCTCCGAATCTCCACTTGCATTTTCTACAAAAAGAGTGTTTCATAACTGCTCAATCAAAAATATGTTTTATCTCTGTTAACTGAATTTACAGATCAGAAATAAGTTTCACAGAATGCATCTGTGTAGTTTTTATTTGAAGATATTCTTTATCCCAATGTAGGCCTCTTAGCGCTTAGCATGGCCAATTGCAGTTTCTACAGAAAGAGTGTTTCAGAACGGCTCAATCAAAAGTAAGGTTCAACTCTGTTAGTTGAATGCACAGAACAGAAAGGATTTTCACAGAATGCTACTGTGTAGTTTATATTTGAATATATTCCTTTTTCCACTATTACCCTCTTAGCGCTCCGAATGTCCACTTGCATTTTCTACAGAAAGAGTGTTCAGAACTGCGCAATCAAAAGTATGGTTTAACTCTGTTAGCATAATGAACGTATCAGAAATAAGTTTCACACAATGCTTCTGTGTAGTTTTTATTTGAAGATATTATTTTTCCCAATAGAGGCCTCTTAGCGCTCAGAATGTCCAATTGCAGTTTCTACAGAAAGAGTGTTTCAGAAAGGCTCAATCAAAAGTAAGGTTCAACTCTGTTAGTTGAATGCACAGAACAGAAAGAAGTTTCATACAATGCTTCTGTGTAGTTTATATTTGAACATATTCTTTTTTCCACTATTACCCACTTAGCGCTACGAATGTCCAGTTGCATTTTCTACAGACAGAGTGTTTCAAAACTGCTCAATCAAAAGTATGGTTTAACTCTGTTAGCTGAATGCTCAGATCAGAAAGAAGTTTCACAGAATGCTTCTGTGTAGTTTATATTTGAATATATTCCTTTTTCCACTACTACTCTCTTAGCGCTCCAAATGTCCAGTTGCATTTTCTACAGAAAGAGTGTTCAGATCTGCTCAATCAAAAGTATGGTTTAACCCTGTTAGCTGAATGCACAGATCAGAAAGAAGTTTCACAGAATGATTCTGTGTAGTTTATATTTGGAGACATTCCTTTTTCCACTATTACCCTCTTAGCGCTCCGAATCTCCACTTGCATTTTCTACAGAAAGAGTGTTTCAGAACGGCTCAATCGAAACTAAGGTTCAACTCTTTTAGTTGAACAAACAGAACAGAAAGAAGTTTCACACAATTCTTCTGTGTAGTTTTTATTTGTAGACATTCTTTTTCCCAATATAGGCCTCTTAGCGCTCAGAATGTCCAATTGCAGTTTCTACAGAAAGAGTGTTTCAGAACGGCTCAATCAAAAGTAAGGTTCAACTCTGTTAGTTGAATGCACAGAACAGAAAGAAGTTTCATACAATGCTTCTGTGTAGTTTATATTTGAACATATTCTTTTTTCCACTATTACCCACTTAGCGCTACGAATGTCCAGTTGCATTTTCTACAGACAGAGTGTTTCAAAACTGCTCAATCAAAAGTATGGTTTAACTCTGTTAGCTGAATGCTCAGATCAGAAAGAAGTTTCACAAAATGCTTCTGTGTAGTTTATATTTGAATATATTCCTTTTTCCACTACTACGCTCTTAGCGCTCCAAATGTCCAGTTGCATTTTCTACAGAAAGAGTGTTCAGATCTGCTCAATCAAAAGTATGGTTTAACTCTGTTAGCTGAATGCACAGATCAGAAAGAAGTTTCACCGAATGATTCTGTGTAGTTTATATTTGAAGACATTCCTTTTTCCACTATTACCCTCTTAGCGCTCCGAATCTCCACTTGCATTTTCTACAAAAAGAGTGTTTCATAACTGCTCAATCAAAAATATGTTTTATCTCTGTTAACTGAATTTACAGATCAGAAATAAGTTTCACAGAATGCATCTGTGTAGTTTTTATTTGAAGATATTCTTTTTCCCAATGTAGGCCTCTTAGCGCTTAGCATGTCCAATTGCAGTTTCTACAGAAAGAGTGTTTCAGAACGGCTCAATCAAAAGTAAGGTTCAACTCTGTTAGTTGAATGCACAGAACAGAAAGAATTTTCACAGAATGCTACTGTGTAGTTTATATTTGAATATATTCCTTTTTCCACTATTACCCTCTTAGCGCTCCGAATGTCCACTTGCATTTTCTACAGAAAGAGAGTTCAGAACTGCGCAATCAAAAGTATGGTTTAACTCTGTTAGCTTAATGAACATATCAGAAATAAGTTTCACACAATGCTTCTGTGTAGTTTTTATTTGAAGATATTATTTTTCCCAATATAGGCCTCTTAGCGCTCAGATTGTCCAATTGCAGTTTCTACAGAAAGAGTGTTTCAGAAAGGCTCAATCAAAAGTAAGGTTCAACTCTGTTAGTTGAATGCACAGAACAGAAAGAAGTTTCATACAATGCTTCTGTGTAGTTTATATTTGAACATATTCTTTTTTCCACTATTACCCACTTAGCGCTACGAATGTCCAGTTGCATTTTCTACAGACAGAGTGTTTCAAAACTGCTCAATCAAAAGTATGGTTTAACTCTGTTAGCTGAATGCTCAGATCAGAAAGAAGTTTCACAGAATGCTTCTGTGTAGTTTATATTTGAATATATTCCTTTTTCCACTACTACGCTCTTAGCGCTCCAAATGTCCAGTTGCATTTTCTACAGAAAGAGTGTTCAGATCTGCTCAATCAAAAGTATGGTTTAACTCTGTTAGCTGAATGCACAGATCAGAAAGAAGTTTCACCGAATGATTCTGTGTAGTTTATATTTGAAGACATTCCTTTTTCCACTATTACCCTCTTAGCGCTCCGAATCTCCACTTGCATTTTCTACAAAAAGAGTGTTTCATAACTGCTCAATCAAAAATATGTTTTATCTCTGTTAACTGAATTTACAGATCAGAAATAAGTTTCACAGAATGCATCTGTGTAGTTTTTATTTGAAGATATTCTTTTTCCCAATGTAGGCCTCTTAGCGCTTAGCATGTCCAATTGCAGTTTCTACAGAAAGAGTGTTTCAGAACGGCTCAATCAAAAGTAAGGTTCAAATCTGTTAGTTGAATGCACAGAACAGAAAGGATTTTCACAGAATGCTACTGTGTAGTTTATATTTGAATATATTCCTTTTTCCACTATTACCCTCTTAGCGCTCCGAATGTCCACTTGCATTTTCTACAGAAAGAGTGTTCAGAACTGCGCAATCAAAAGTATGGTTTAACTCTGTTAGCATAATGAACGTATCAGAAATAAGTTTCACACAATGCTTCTGTGTAGTTTTTATTTGAAGATATTATTTTTCCCAATAGAGGCCTCTTAGCGCTCAGAATGTCCAATTGCAGTTTCTACAGAAAGAGTGTTTCAGAAAGGCTCAATCAAAAGTAAGGCTCAACTCTGTTAGTTGAATGCACAGAACAGAAAGAAGTTTCATACAATGCTTCTGTGTAGTTTATATTTGAACATATTCTTTTTTCCACTATTACGCACTTAGCGCTACGAATGTCCAGTTGCATTTTCTACAGACAGAGTGTTTCAAAACTGCTCAATCAAAAGTATGGTTTAACTCTGTTAGCTGAATGCTCAGATCAGAAAGAAGTTTCACAGAATGCTTCTGTGTAGTTTATATTTGAATATATTCCTTTTTCCACTACTACTCTCTTAGCGCTCCAAATGTCCAGTTGCATTTTCTACAGAAAGAGTGTTCAGATCTGCTCAATCAAAAGTATGGTTTAACCCTGTTAGCTGAATGCACAGATCAGAAAGAAGTTTCACAGAATGATTCTGTGTAGTTTATATTTGGAGACATTCCTTTTTCCACTATTACCCTCTTAGCGCTCCGAATCTCCACTTGCATTTTCTACAGAAAGAGTGTTTCAGAACGGCTCAATCGAAACTAAGGTTCAATTCTTTTAGTTGAACAAACAGAACAGAAAGAAGTTTCACACAATTCTTCTGTGTAGTTTTTATTTGTAGACATTCTTTTTCCCAATATAGGCCTCTTAGCGCTCAGAATGTCCAATTGCAGTTTCTACAGAAAGAGTGTTTCAGAACGGCTCAATCAAAAGTAAGGTTCAACTCTGTTAGTTGAATGCACAGAACAGAAAGAAGTTTCATACAATGCTTCTGTGTAGTTTCTATTTGAACATATTCTTTTTTCCACTATTACCCACTTAGCGCTACGAATGTCCAGTTGCATTTTCTACAGACAGAGTGTTTCAAAACTGCTCAATCAAAAGTATGGTTTAACTCTGTTAGCTGAATGCTCAGATCAGAAAGAAGTTTCACAGAATGCTTCTGTGTAGTTTATATTTGAATATATTCCTTTTTCCACTACTACGCTCTTAGCGCTCCAAATGTAAAGTTGCATTTTCTACAGAAAGAGTGTTCAGATCTGCTCAATCAAAAGTATGGTTTAACTCTGTTAGCTGAATGCACAGATCAGAAAGAAGTTTCACCGAATGATTCTGTGTAGTTTATATTTGAAGACATTCCTTTTTCCACTATTACCCTCTTAGCGCTCCGAATCTCCACTTGCATTTTCTACAAAAAGGGTGTTTCATAACTGCTCAATCAAAAATATGTTTTATCTCTGTTAACTGAATTTACAGATCAGAAATAAGTTTCACAGAATGCATCTGTGTAGTTTTTATTTGAAGATATTCTTTTTCCCAATGTAGGCCTCTTAGCGCTTAGCATGTCCAATTGCAGTTTCTACAGAAAGAGTGTTTCAGAACGGCTCAATCAAAAGTAAGGTTCAACTCTGTTAGTTGAATGCACAGAACAGAAAGAATTTTCACAGAATGCTACTGTGTAGTTTATATTTGAATATATTCCTTTTTCCACTATTACCCTCTTAGCGCTCCGAATGTCCACTTGCATTTTCTACAGAAAGAGTGTTCAGAACTGCGCAATCAAAAGTATGGTTTAACTCTGTTAGCTTAATGAACATATCAGAAATAAGTTTCACACAATGCTTCTCTGTAGTTTTTATTTGAAGATATTATTTTTCCCAATAGAGGCCTCTTAGCGCTCAGAATGTCCAAATGCAGTTTCTACAGAAAGAGTGTTTCAGAAAGGCTCAATCAAAAGTAAGGTTCAACTCTGTTAGTTGAATGCACAGAAGAGAAAGAAGTTTCATACAATGCTTCTGTGTAGTTTATATTTGAACATATTCTTTTTTCCACTATTACCCACTTAGCGCTACGAATGTCCAGTTAAATTTTCTATAGACAAAGTGTTTCAAAACTGCTCAATCAAAAGTATGGTTTAACTCTGTTAGCTGAATGCTCAGATCAGAAAGAAGTTTCACAGAATGCTTCTGTGTAGTTTATATTTGAATATATTCCTTTTTCCACTACTACTCTCTTAGCGCTCCAAATGTCCAGTTGCATTTTCTACAGAAAGAGTGTTCAGATCTGCTCAATCAAAAGTATGGTTTAACTCTGTTAGCTGAATGCACAGATGAGAAAGAAGTTTCACAGAATGATTCTGTGTAGTTTATATTTGGAGACATTCCTTTTTCCACTATTACCCTCTTAGCGCTCCGAATCTCCACTTGCATTTTCTACAGAAAGAGTGTTTCAGAACGGCTCAATCAAAACTAAGGTTCAACTCTTTTAGTTGAACAAACAGAACAGAAAGAAGTTTCACACAATTCTTCTGTTTAGTTTTTATTTGTAGACATTCTTTTTCCCAATATAGGCCTCTTAGCGCTCAGAATGTCCAATTGCAGTTTCTACAGAAAGAGTGTTTCAGAACGGCTCAATCAAAAGTAAGGTTCAACTCTGTTAGTTGAATGCACAGAACAGAAAGAAGTTTCATACAATGCTTCTGTGTAGTTTATCTTTGAAAATATTCTTTTTCCACTATTACCCACTTAGCGCTACGAATGTCCAGTTGCATTTTCTACAGACAGAGTGTTTCAAAACTGCTCAATCCAAAGTATGGTTTAATTCTGTTAGCTGAATGCTCAGATCAGAAAGAAGTTTCACAGAATGCTTCTGTGTAGTTTATATTTGAATATATTCCTTTTTCCACTACTACGCTCTTATCGCTCCAAATGTCCAGTTGCATTTTCTACAGAAAGAGTGTTCAGATCTGCTCAATCAAAAGTGTGGTTTAACTCTGTTAGCTGAATGCACAGATCAGAAAGAAGTTTCACAGAATGATTCTGTGTAGTTTATATTTGGAGACATTCCTTTTTCCACTATTACCCTCTTAGCGCTCCGAATCTCCACTTGCATTTTCTACAGAAAGAGTGTTTCAGAACGGCTCAATCAAAACTAAGGTTCAACTCTTTTAGTTGAACAAACTGAACAGAAAGAAGTTTCACACAATTCTTCTGTGTAGTTTTTATTTGTAGACATTCATTTTCCCAATATAGGCCTCTTAGCGCTCAGAATGTCCAATTGCAGTTTCTACAGAAAGAGTGTTTCAGAACGGCTCAATCAAAGTAAGGTTCAACTATGTTAGTTGAATGCACAGAACAGAAAGAAGTTTCATACAATGCTTCTGTGTAGTTTATATTTGAACATATTCTTTTTTCCACTATTACCCACTTAGCGCTACGAATGTCTAGTTGCATTTTCTACAGACAGAATGTTTCAAAACTGCTCAATCAAAAGTATGGTTTAACTCTGTTAGCTGAATGCTCAGATCAGAAAGAAGTTTCCCAGAATGCTTCTGTGTAGTTTATATTTGAATATATTCCTTTTTCCACTACTACGCTCTTAGCGCTCCAAATGTCCAGTTGCATTTTCTACAGAAAGAGTGTTCAGATCTGCTCAATCAAAAGTATGGTTTAACTCTGTTAGCTGAATGCACAGATCAGAAAGAAGTTTCACCGAATGATTCTGTGTAGTTTATATTTGAAGACATTCCTTTTTCCACTATTACCCTCTTAGCGCTCCGAATCTCAACTTGAATTTTCTACAAAAAGAGTGTTTCATAACTGCTCAATCAAAAATATGTTTTATCTCTGTTAACTGAATTTACATATCAGAAATAAGTTTCACAGAATGCATCTGTGTAGTTTTTATTTGAAGATATTCTTTTTCCCAATGTAGGCCTCTTAGCGCTTAGCATGTCCAACTGCAGATTCTACAGAAAGAGTGTTTCAGAACGGCTCAATCAAAAGTAAGGTTCAACTCTGTTAGTTGAATGCACAGAACAGAAAGAATTTTCACAGAATGCTACTGTGTAGTTTATATTTGAATATATTCCTTTTTCCACTATTACCCTCTTAGCGCTACGAATGTCCACTTGCATTTTCTACAGAAAGAGTGTTCAGAACTGCGCAATCAAAAGTATGGTTTAACTCTGTTAGCTTAATGAACATATCAGAAATAAGTTTCACACAATGCTTCTGTGTAGTTTGTATTTGAAGATATTATTTTTCCCAATAGAGGCCTCTTATCGCTCAGAATGTCCAATTGCAGTTTCTACAGAAAGAGTGTTTCAGAAAGGCTCAATCAAAAGTAAGGTTCAACTCCGTTAGTTGAATGCACAGAACAGAAAGAAGTTTCATACAATGTTTCTGTGTAGTTTATATTTGAACATATTCTTTTTTCCACTATTTCCCACTTAGCGCTACGAATGTCCAGTTGCATTTTCTACAGACAGAGTGTTTCAAAACTGCTCAATCAAAAGTATGGTTTAACTCTGTTAGCTGAATGCTCAGATCAGAAAGAAGTTTCACAGAATGCTTCTGTGTAGTTTATATTTGAATATATTCCTTTTTCCACTACTACTCTCTTAGCGCTCCAAATGTCCCGTTGCATTTTCTACAGAAAGAGTGTTCAGATCTGCTCAATCAAAAGTATGGTTTAACACTGTTAGCTGAATGCACAGATCAGAAAGAAGTTTCACAGAATGATTCTGTGTAGTTTATATTTGGAGACATTCCTTTTTCCACTATTACCCTCTTAGCGCTCCGAATCTCCACTTGCATTTTCTACAGAAAGAGTGTTTCAGAACGGCTCAATCTAAACTAAGGTTCAACTCTTTTAGTTGAACAAACAGAACAGAAAAAAGTTTCACACAATTCTTCTGTGTAGTTTTTATTTGTAGACATTCTTTTTCCCAAAATAGGCCTCCTAGCGCTCAGAATGTCCAATTGCAGTTTCTACACAAAGAGTGTTTCAGAACGGCTCAATCAAAAGTAAGGTTCAAATCTGTTAGTTGAATGCACAGAACAGAAAGAAGTTTCATACAATGCTTCTGTGTAGTTTATATTTGAACATATTCTTTTTTCCACTATTACCCACTTAGCGCTACGAATGTCCAGTTGCATTTTCTACAGACACAGTGTTTCAAAACTGCTCAATCAAAAGTATGGTTTAAATCTGGTAGCTGAATGCTCAGATCAGAAAGAAGTTTCACAGAATGCTTCTGTGTAGTTTATATTTGAATATATTCCTTTTTCCACTACTACGCTCTTAGCGCTCCAAATGTCCAGTTGCATTTTCTACAGAAAGAGTGTTCAGATCTGCTCAATCAAAAGTATGGTTTAACTCTGTTAGCTGAATGCACAGATCAGAAAGAAGTTTCACCGAATTATTCTGTGTAGTTTATATTTGAAGACATTCCTTTTTCCACTATTACCCTCTTAGCGCTCCGAATCTCCACTTGCATTTTCTACAAAAAGAGTGTTTCATAACTGCTCAATCAAAAATATGTTTTATCTCTGTTAACTGAATTTACAAATCAGAAATAAGTTTCACAGAATGCATCTGTGTAGTTTTTATTTGAAGATATTCTTTTTCCCAATGTAGGCCTCTTAGCGCTTAGCATGTCCAATTGCAGTTTCTACAGAAAGAGTGTTTCAGAACGGCTCAAACAAAAGTAAGGTTCAACTCTGTTAGTTGAATGCACAGAACAGAAAGAATTTTCACAGAATGCTACTGTGTAGTTTATATTTGAATATATTCCTTTTTCCACTATTACCCTCTTAGCGCTCCGAATGTCCACTTGCATTTTCTACAGAAAGAGTGTTCAGAACTGCGCAATCAAAAGTATGGTTTAACTCTGTTAGCTTAATGAACATATCAGAAATAAGTTTCACACAATGCTTCTGTGTAGTTTTTATTTGAAGATATTATTTTTCCCAATATAGGCCTCTTAGCGCTCAGATTGTCCAATTGCAGTTTCTACAGAAAGAGTGTTTCAGAAAGGCTCAATCAAAAGTAAGGTTCAACTCTGTTAGTTGAATGCACAGAACAGAAAGAAGTTTCATACAATGCTTCTGTGTAGTTTATATTTGAACATATTCTTTTTTCCACTATTACCCACTTAGCGCTACGAATGTCCAGTTGCATTTTCTACAGACAGAGTGTTTCAAAACTGCTCAATCAAAAGTATGGTTTAACTCTGTTAGCTGAATGCTCAGATCAGAAAGAAGTTTCACAGAATGCTTCTGTGTAGTTTATATTTGAATATATTCCTTTTTCCACTACTACGCTCTTAGCGCTCCAAATGTCCAGTTGCATTTTCTACAGAAAGAGTGTTCAGATCTGCTCAATCAAAAGTATGGTTTAACTCTGTTAGCTGAATGCACAGATCAGAAAGAAGTTTCAGCGAATGATTCTGTGTAGTTTATATTTGAAGACATTCCTTTTTCCACTATTACCCTCTTAGCGCTCCGAATCTCCACTTGCATTTTCTACAAAAAGAGTGTTTCATAACTGCTCAATCAAAAATATGTTTTATCTCTGTTAACTGAATTTACAGATCAGAAATAAGTTTCACAGAATGCATCTGTGTAGTTTTTATTTGAAGATATTCTTTTTCCCAATGTAGGCCTCTTAGCGCTTAGCATGTCCAATTGCAGTTTCTACAGAAAGAGTGTTTCAGAACGGCTCAATCAAAAGTAAGGTTCAAATCTGTTAGTTGAATGCACAGAACAGAAAGAATTTTCACAGAATGCTACTGTGTAGTTTATATATGAATATATTCCTTTTTCCACTATTACCCTCTTAGCGCTCCGAATGTCCACTTGCATTTTCTACAGAAAGAGTGTTCAGAACTGCGCAATCAAAAGTATGGTTTAACTCTGTTAGCTTAATGAACATATCAGAAATAAGTTTCACACAATGCTTCTGTGTAGTTTTTATTTGAAGATATTATTTTTCCCAATATAGGCCTCTTAGCGCTCAGATTGTCCAGTTGCAGTTTCTACAGAAAGAGTGTTTCAAAAAGGCTCAATCAAAAGTAAGGTTCAACTCTGTTAGTTGAATGCACAGAACAGAAAGAAGTTTCATACAATGATTCTGTGTAGTTTATATTTGAACATATTCTTTTTTCCACTATTACCCACTTAGCGCTACGAATGTCTAGTTGCATTTTCTACAGACAGAGTGTTTCAAAACTGCTCAATCAAAAGTATGGTTTAACTCTGTTAGCTGAATGCTCAGATCAGAAAAAAGTTTCCCAGAATGCTTCTGTGTAGTTTATATTTGAATATATTCCTTTTTCCACTACTACGCTCTTAGCGCTCCAAATGTCCAGTTGCATTTTCTACAGAAAGAGTGTTCAGATCTGCTCAATCAAAAGTATGGTTTAACTCTGTTAGCTGAATGCACAGATCAGAAAGAAGTTTCACCGAATGATTCTGTGTAGTTTATATTTGAAGACATTCCTTTTTCCACTATTACCCTCTTAGCGCTCCGAATCTCAACTTGAATTTTCTACAAAAAGAGTGTTTCATAACTGCTCAATCAAAAATATGTTTTATCTCTGTTAACTGAATTTACATATCAGAAATAAGTTTCACAGAATGCATCTGTGTAGTTTTTATTTGAAGATATTCTTTTTCCCAATGTAGGCCTCTTAGCACTTAGCATGTCCAACTGCAGATTCTACAGAAAGAGTGTTTCAGAACGGCTCAATCAAAAGTAAGGTTCAACTCTGTTAGTTGAATGCACAGAACAGAAAGAATTTTCACAGAATGCTACTGTGTAGTTTATATTTGAATATATTCCTTTTTCCACTATTACCCTCTTAGCGCTACGAATGTCCACTTGCATTTTCTACAGAAAGAGTGTTCAGAACTGCGCAATCAAAAGTATGGTTTAACTCTGTTAGCTTAATGAACATATCAGAAATAAGTTTCACACAATGCTTCTGTGTAGTTTGTATTTGAAGATATTATTTTTCCCAATAGAGGCCTCTTATCGCTCAGAATGTCCAATTGCAGTTTCTACAGAAAGAGTGTTTCAGAAAGGCTCAATCAAAAGTAAGGTTCAACTCCGTTAGTTGAATGCACAGAACAGAAAGAAGTTTCATACAATGTTTCTGTGTAGTTTATATTTGAACATATTCTTTTTTCCACTATTTCCCACTTAGCGCTACGAATGTCCAGTTGCATTTTCTACAGACAGAGTGTTTCAAAACTGCTCAATCAAAAGTATGGTTTAACTCTGTTAGCTGAATGCTCAGATCAGAAAGAAGTTTCACAGAATGCTTCTGTGTAGTTTATATTTGAATATATTCCTTTTTCCACTACTACTCTCTTAGCGCTCCAAATGTCCCGTTGCATTTTCTACAGAAAGAGTGTTCAGATCTGCTCAATCAAAAGTATGGTTTAACACTGTTAGCTGAATGCACAGATCAGAAAGAAGTTTCACAGAATGATTCTGTGTAGTTTATATTTGGAGACATTCCTTTTTCCACTATTACCCTCTTAGCGCTCCGAATCTCCACTTGCATTTTCTACAGAAAGAGTGTTTCAGAACGGCTAAATCTAAACTAAGGTTCAACTCTTTTAGTTGAACAAACAGAACAGAAAAAAGTTTCACACAATTCTTCTGTGTAGTTTTTATTTGTAGACATTCTTTTTCCCAAAATAGGCCTCCTAGCGCTCAGAATGTCCAATTGCAGTTTCTACAGAAAGAGTGTTTCAGAACGGCTCAATCAAAAGTAAGGTTCAACTCTGTTAGTTGAATGCACAGAACAGAAAGAAGTTTCATACAATGCTTCTGTGTAGTTTATATTTGAACATATTCTTTTTTCCACTATTACCCACTTAGCGCTACGAATGTCCAGTTGCATTGTCTACAGACACAGTGTTTCAAAACTGCTCAATCAAAAGTATGGTTTAAATCTGTTAGCTGAATGCTCAGATCAGAAAGAAGTTTCACAGAATGCTTCTGTGTAGTTTATATTTGAATATATTCCTTTTTCCACTACTACGCTCTTAGCGCTCCAAATGTCCAGTTGCATTTTCTACAGAAAGAGTGTTCAGATCTGCTCAATCAAAAGTATGGTTTAACTCTGTTAGCTGAATGCACAGATCAGAAAGAAGTTTCACCGAATTATTCTGTGTAGTTTATATTTGAAGACATTCCTTTTTCCACTATTACCCTCTTAGCGCTCCGAATCTCCACTTGAATTTTCTACAAAAAGAGTGTTTCATAACTGCTCAATCAAAAATATGTTTTATCTCTGTTAACTGAATTTACAAATCAGAAATAAGTTTCACAGAATGCATCTGTGTAGTTTTTATTTGAAGATATTCTTTTTCCCAATGTAGGCCTCTTAGCGCTTAGCATGTCCAATTGCAGTTTCTACAGAAAGAGTGTTTCAGAACGGCTCAATCAAAAGTAAGGTTCAACTCTGTTAGTTGAATGCACAGAACAGAAAGAATTTTCACAGAATGCTACTGTGTAGTTTATATTTGAATATATTCCTTTTTCCACTATTACCCTCTTAGCGCTCCGAATGTCCACTTGCATTTTCTACAGAAAGAGTGTTCAGAACTGCGCAATCAAAAGTATGGTTTAACTCTGTTAGCTTAATGAACATATCAGAAATAAGTTTCACACAATGCTTCTGTGTAGTTTTTATTTGAAGATATTATTTTTCCCAATATAGGCCTCTTAGCGCTCAGATTGTCCAATTGCAGTTTCTACAGAAAGAGTGTTTCAGAAAGGCTCAATCAAAAGTAAGGTTCAACTCTGTTAGTTGAATGCACAGAACAGAAAGAAGTTTCATACAATGCTTCTGTGTAGTTTATATTTGAACATATTCTTTTTTCCACTATTACCCACTTAGCGCTACGAATGTCCAGTTGCATTTTCTACAGACAGAGTGTTTCAAAACTGCTCAATCAAAAGTATGGTTTAACTCTGTTAGCTGAATGCTCAGATCAGAAAGAAGTTTCACAGAATGCTTCTGTGTAGTTTATATTTGAATATATTCCTTTTTCCACTACTACGCTCTTAGCGCTCCAAATGTCCAGTTGCATTTTCTACAGAAAGAGTGTTCAGATCTGCTCAATCAAAAGTATGGTTTAACTCTGTTAGCTGAATGCACAGATCAGAAAGAAGTTTCAGCGAATGATTCTGTGTAGTTTATATTTGAAGACATTCCATTTTCCACTATTACCCTCTTAGCGCTCCGAATCTCCACTTGCATTTTCTACAAAAAGAGTGTTTCATAACTGCTCAATCAAAAATATGTTTTATCTCTGTTAACTGAATTTACAGATCAGAAATAAGTTTCACAGAATGCATCTGTGTAGTTTTTATTTGAAGATATTCTTTTTCCCAATGTAGGCCTCTTAGCGCTTAGCATGTCCAATTGCAGTTTCTACAGAAAGAGTGTTTCAGAACGGCTCAATCAAAAGTAAGGTTCAACTCTGTTAGTTGAATGCACAGAACAGAAAGAATTTTCACAGAATGCTACTGTGTAGTTTATATATGAATATATTCCTTTTTCCACTATTACCCTCTTAGCGCTCCGAATGTTCACTTGCATTTTCTACAGAAAGAGTGTTCAGAACTGCGCAATCAAAAGTATGGTTTAACTCTGTTAGCTTAATGAACATATCAGAAATAAGTTTCACACAATGCTTCTGTGTAGTTTTTATTTGAAGATATTATTTTTCCCAATATAGGCCTCTTAGCGCTCAGATTGTCCAGTTGCAGTTTCTACAGAAAGAGTGTTTCAGAAAGGCTCAATCAAAAGTAAGGTTCAACTCTGTTAGTTGAATGCACAGAACAGAAAGAAGTTTCATACAATGATTCTGTGTAGTTTATATTTGAACATATTCTTTTTTCCACTATTACCCACTTAGCGCTACGAATGTCTAGTTGCATTTTCTACAGACAGAGTGTTTCAAAACTGCTCAATCAAAAGTATGGTTTAACTCTGTTAGCTGAATGCTCAGATCAGAAAGAAGTTTCCCAGAATGCTTCTGTGTAGTTTATATTTGAATATATTCCTTTTTCCACTACTACGCTCTTAGCGCTCCAAATGTCCAGTTGCATTTTCTACAGAAAGAGTGTTCAGATCTGCTCAATCAAAAGTATGGTTTAACTCTGTTAGCTGAATGCACAGATCAGAAAGAAGTTTCACCGAATGATTCTGTGTAGTTTATATTTGAAGACATTCCTTTTTCCACTATTACCCTCTTAGCGCTCCGAATCTCAACTTGAATTTTCTACAAAAAGAGTGTTTCATAACTGCTCAATCAAAAATATGTTTTATCTCTGTTAACTGAATTTACATATCAGAAATAAGTTTCACAGAATGCATCTGTGTAGTTTTTATTTGAAGATATTCTTTTTCCCAATGTAGGCCTCTTAGCGCTTAGCATGTCCACCTGCAGTTTCTACAGAAAGAGTGTTTCAGAACGGCTCAATCAAAAGTAAGGTTCAACTCTGTTAGTTGAATGCACAGAACAGAAAGAATTTTCACAGAATGCTACTGTGTAGTTTATATTTGAATATATTCCTTTTTCCACTATTACCCTCTTAGCGCTACGAATGTCCACTTGCATTTTCTACAGAAAGAGTGTTCAGAACTGCGCAATCAAAAGTATGGTTTAACTCTGTTAGCTTAATGAACATATCAGAAATAAGTTTCACACAATGCTTCTGTGTAGTTTGTATTTGAAGATATTATTTTTCCCAATAGAGGCCTCTTATCGCTCAGAATGTCCAATTGCAGTTTCTACAGAAAGAGTGTTTCAGAAAGGCTCAATCAAAAGTAAGGTTCAACTCCGTTAGTTGAATGCACAGAACAGAAAGAAGTTTCATACAATGTTTCTGTGTAGTTTATATTTGAACATATTCTTTTTTCCACTATTTCCCACTTAGCGCTACGAATGTCCAGTTGCATTTTCTACAGACACAGTGTTTCAAAACTGCTCAATCAAAAGTATGGTTTAACTCTGTTAGCTGAATGCTCAGATCAGAAAGAAGTTTCACAGAATGCTTCTGTGTAGTTTATATTTGAATATATTCCTTTTTCCACTACTACTCTCTTAGCGCTCCAAATGTCCCGTTGCATTTTCTACAGAAAGAGTGTTCAGATCTGCTCAATCAAAAGTATGGTTTAACACTGTTAGCTGAATGCACAGATCAGAAAGAAGTTTCACAGAATGATTCTGTGTAGTTTATATTTGGAGACATTCCTTTTTCCACTATTACCCTCTTAGCGCTCCGAATCTCCACTTGCATTTTCTACAGAAAGAGTGTTTCAGAACGGCTCAATCTAAACTAAGGTTCAACTCTTTTAGTTGAACAAACAGAACAGAAAGAAGTTTCACACAATTCTTCTGTGTAGTTTTAATTTGTAGACATTCTTTTTCCCAAAATAGGCCTCCTAGCGCTCAGAATGTCCAATTGCAGTTTCTACAGAAAGAGTGTTTCAGAACGGCTCAATCAAAAGTAAGGTTCAAATCTGTTAGTTGAATGCACGGAACAGAAAGAAGTTTCATACAATGCTTCTGTGTAGTTTATATTTGAACATATTCTTTTTTCCACTATTACCCACTTAGCGCTACGAATGTCCAGTTGCATTTTCTACAGACACAGTGTTTCAAAACTGCTCAATCAAAAGTATGGTTTAAATCTGTTAGCTGAATGCTCAGATCAGAAAGAAGTTTCACAGAATGCTTCTGTGTAGTTTATATTTGAATATATTCCTTTTTCCACTACTACGCTCTTAGCGCTCCAAATGTCCAGTTGCATTTTCTACAGAAAGAGTGTTCAGATCTGCTCAATCAAAAGTATGGTTTAACTCTGTTAGCTGAATGCACAGATCAGAAAGAAGTTTCACCGAATTATTCTGTGTAGTTTATATTTGAAGACATTCCTTTTTCCACTATTACCCTCTTAGCGCTCCGAATCTCCACTTGCATTTTCTACAAAAAGAGTGTTTCATAACTGCTCAATCAAAAATATGTTTTATCTCTGTTAACTGAATTTACAGATCAGAAATAAGTTTCACAGAATGCATCTGTGTAGTTTTTATTTGAAGATATTCTTTTTCCCAATGTAGGCCTCTTAGCGCTTAGCATGTCCAACTGCAGTTTCTACAGAAAGAGTGTTTCAGAACGGCTCAATCAAAAGTAAGGTTCAACTCTGTTAGTTGAATGCACAGAACAGAAAGAATTTTCACAGAATGCTACTGTGTAGTTTATATTTGAATATATTCCTTTTTCCACTATTACCCTCTTAGCGCTACGAATGTCCACTTGCATTTTCTACAGAAAGAGTGTTCAGAACTGCGCAATCAAAAGTATGGTTTAACTCTGTTAGCTTAATGAACATATCAGAAATAAGTTTCACACAATGCTTCTGTGTAGTTTGTATTTGAAGATATTATTTTTCCCAATAGAGGCCTCTTATCGCTCAGAATGTCCAATTGCAGTTTCTACAGAAAGAGTGTTTCAGAAAGGCTCAATCAAAAGTAAGGTTCAACTCCGTTAGTTGAATGCACAGAACAGAAAGAAGTTTCATACAATGTTTCTGTGTAGTTTATATTTGAACATATTCTTTTTTCCACTATTTCCCACTTAGCGCTACGAATGTCCAGTTGCATTTTCTACAGACAGAGTGTTTCAAAACTGCTCAATCAAAAGTATGGTTTAACTCTGTTAGCTGAATGCTCAGATCAGAAAGAAGTTTCACAGAATGCTTCTGTGTAGTTTATATTTGAATATATTCCTTTTTCCACTACTACTCTCTTAGCGCTCCAAATGTCCCGTTGCATTTTCTACAGAAAGAGTGTTCAGATCTGCTCAATCAAAAGTATGGTTTAACACTGTTAGCTGAATGCACAGATCAGAAAGAAGTTTCACAGAATGATTCTGTGTAGTTTATATTTGGAGACATTCCTTTTTCCACTATTACCCTCTTAGCGCTCCGAAACTCCACTTGCATTTTCTACAGAAAGAGTGTTTCAGAACGGCTCAATCTAAACTAAGGTTCAACTCTTTTAGTTGAACAAACAGAACAGAAAGAAGTTTCACACAATTCTTCTGTGTAGTTTTTATTTGTAGACATTCTTTTTCCCAAAATAGGCCTCCTAGCGCTCAGAATGTCCAATTGCAGTTTCTACAGAAAGAGTGTTTCAGAACGGCTCAATCAAAAGTAAGGTTCAAATCTGTTAGTTGAATGCACAGAACAGAAAGAAGTTTCATACAATGCTTCTGTGTAGTTTATATTTGAACATATCCTTTTTTCCACTATTACCCACTTAGCGCTACGAATGTCCAGTTGCATTTTCTACAGACAGAGTGTTTCAAAACTGCTCAATCAAAAGTATGGTTTAACTCTGTTAGCTGAATTCTCAGATCAGAAAGAAGTTTCACAGAATGCTTCTGTGTAGTTTATATTTGAATATATTCCTTTTTCCACTACTACGCTCTTAGCGCTCCAAATGTCCAGTTGCATTTTCTACAGAAAGAGTGTTCAGATCTGCTCAATCAAAAGTATGTTTTAACTCTGTTAGCTGAATGCACAGATCAGAAAGAAGTTTCACAGAATGATTCTGTGTAGTTTATATTTGGAGACATTCCTTTTTCCACTATTACCCTCTTAGCGCTCCGAATCTCCACTTGCATTTTCTACAGAAAGAGTGTTTCAGAACGGCTCAATCAAAACTAAGGTTCAACTCTTTTAGTTGAACAAACAGAACAGAAAGAAGTTTCACACAATTCTTCTGTGTAGTTTTTATTTGTAGACATTCATTTTCCCAATATAGGCCTCTTAGCGCTCAGAATGTCCAATTGCAGTTTCTACAGAAAGAGTGTTTCAGAACGGCTTAATCAAAGTAAGGTTCAACTCTGTTAGTTGAATGCACCGAACAGAAAGAAGTTTCATACAATGATTCTGTGTAGTTTATATTTGAACATATTCTTTTTTCCACTATTACCCACTTAGCGCTACGAATGTCTAGTTGCATTTTCTACAGACAGAGTGTTTCAAAACTGCTCAATCAAAAGTATGGTTTAACTCTGTTAGCTGAATGCTCAGATCAGAAAGAAGTTTCACAGAATGCTTCTGTGTAGTTTATATTGAATATATTCCTTTTTCCACTACTACGCTCTTAGCGCTCCAAATGTCCAGTTGCATTTTCTACAGAAAGAGTGTTCAGATCTGCTCAATCAAAAGTATGGTTTAACTCTGTTAGCTGAATGCACAGATCAGAAAGAAGTTTCACCGAATGATTCTGTGTAGTTTATATTTGAAGACATTCCTTTTTCCACTATTACCCTCTTAGCGCTCCGAATCTCCACTTGCATTTTCTACAAAAAGAGTGTTTGATAACTGCTCAATCAAAAATATGTTTTATCTCTGTTAACTGAATTTACATATCAGAAATAAGTTTCACAGAATGCATCTGTGTAGTTTTTATTTGAAGATATTCTTTTTCCCAATGTAGGCCTCTTAGCGCTTAGCATGTCCAACTGCAGTTTCTACAGAAAGAGTGTTTCAGAACGGCTCAATCAAAAGTAAGGTTCAACTCTGTTAGTTGAATGCACAGAACAGAAAGAATTTTCACAGAATGCTACTGTGTAGTTTATATTTGAATATATTCCTTTTTCCACTATTACCCTCTTAGCGCTACGAATGTCCACTTGCATTTTCTACAGAAAGAGTGTTCAGAACTGCGCAATCAAAAGTATGGTTTAACTCTGTTAGCTTAATGAACATATCAGAAATAAGTTTCACACAATGCTTCTGTGTAGTTTGTATTTGAAGATATTATTTTTCCCAATAGAGGCCTCTTAGCGCTCAGAATGTCCAATTGCAGTTTCTACAGAAAGAGTGTTTCAGAAAGGCTCAATCAAAAGTAAGGTTCAACTCTGTTAGTTGAATGCACAGAACAGAAAGAAGTTTCATACAATGCTTCTGTGTAGTTTATATTTGAACATATTCTTTTTTCCACTATTACCCACTTAGCGCTACGAATATCTAGTTGCATTTTCTACAGACAGAGTGTTTCAAAACTGCTCAATCAAAAGTATGGTTTAACTCCGTTAGCTGAATGCTCAGATCAGAAATAAGTTTCACAGAATGCTTCTGTGTAGTTTATATTTGAATATATTCCTTTTTCCACTACTACGCTCTTAGCTCTCCAAATGTCCAGTTGCATTTTCTACAGAAAGAGTGTTCAGATCTGTTCAATCAAAAGTATGGTTTAACTCTGTTAGCTGAATGCACAGATCAGAAAGAAGTTTCACCGAATGATTCTGTGTAGTTTATATTTGAAGACATTCCTTTTTCCACTATTACCCTCTTAGCGCTCCGAATCTCCACTTGCATTTTCTACAAAAACAGTGTTTCATAACTGCTCAATCAAAAATATGTTTTATCTCTGTTAACTGAATTTACAGATCAGAAATAAGTTTCACAGAATGCATCTGTGTAGTTTTTATTTGAAGATATTCTTTTTCCCAATGTAGGCCTCTTAGCGCTTAGCATGTCCAATTGCAGTTTCTACAGAAAGAGTGTTTCAGAACGGCTCAATCAAAAGTAAGGTTCAACTCTGTTAGTTGAATGCACAGAACAGAAAGAATTTTCACAGAATGCTACTGTGTAGTTTATATTTGAATATATTTCTTTTTCCACTATTACCCTCTTAGCGCTCCAAATGTCCACTTGCATTTTCTACAGAAAAAGTGTTCAGAACTGCGCAATCAAAAGTATGGTTTAACTCTGTTAGCTTAATGAACATATCAGAAAGAAGTTTCACACAATTCTTCTGTGTAGTTTTTATTTGTAGACATTCTTTTTCCCAAAATAGGCCTCCTAGCGCTCAGAATGTCCAATTGCAGTTTCTACAGAAAGAGTGTTTCAGAAAGGCTCAATCAAAAGTAAGGTTCAACTCTGTTAGTTGAATGCACAGAACAGAAAGAAGTTTCATACAATGCTTCTGTGTAGTTTATATTTGAACATATTCTTTTTTCCACTATTACCCACTTAGCGCTACGAATGTCCAGTTGCATTTTCTACAGACAGAGTGTTTCAAAACCGCTCAATCAAAAGTATGGTTAAACTCTGTTAGCTGAATGCTCAGATCAGAAAGAAGTTTCACAGAATGCTTCTGTGTAGTTTATATTTGAATATATTCCTTTTTCCACTACTACTCTCTTAGCGCTCCAAATGTCCAGTTGCATTTTCTACAGAAAGAGTGTTCAGATCTGCTCAATCAAAAGTATGGTTTAACTCTGTTAGCTGAATGCACAGAGCAGAAAGAAGTTTCACAGAATGATTCTGTGTAGTTTATATTTGGAGACATTCCTTTTTCCACTATTACCCTCTTAGCGCTCCGAATCTCCACTTGCATTTTCTACAGAAAGAGTGTTTCAGAACGGCTCAATCAAAACTAAGGTTCAACTCTTTTAGTTGAACAAACAGAACAGAAAGAAGTTTCACACAATTCTTCTGTGTAGTTTTTATTTGTAGACATTCTTTTTCCCAATATAGGCCTCTTAGCGCTCAGAATGTCCAATTGCAGTTTCTACAGAGAGAGTGTTTCAGAACGGCTCAATCAAAAGTAAGGTTCAACTCTGTTAGTTGAATGCACAGAACAGAAAGAAGTTTCATACAATGCTTCTGTGTAGTTTATATTTGATCATATTTTTTTTCCACTATTACCCACTTAGCGCTACGAATGTCCAGTTGCATTTTCTACAGACAGAGTGTTTCAAAACTGCTCAATCAAAAGTATGGTTTAACTCTGTTAGCTGAACGCTCAGATCAGAAAGAAGTTTCACAGAATGCTTCTGTGTAGTTTATATTTGAATATATTACTTTTTCCACTACTACGCTCTTAGCGCTCCAAATGTCCAGTTGCATTTTCCACAGAAAGAGTGTTCAGATCTGCTCAATCAAAAGTATGGTTTAACTCTGTTAGCTGAATGCACAGATCAGAAAGAAGTTTCACCGAATGATTCTGTGTAGTTTATATTTGAAGACATTCCTTTTTCCACTATTACCCTCTTAGCGCTCCGAATCTCCACTTGCATTTTCTACAAAAAGAGTGTTTCATAACTGCTCAATCAAAAATATGTTTTATCTCTGTTAACTGAATTTACAGATCAGAAATAAGTTTCACAGAATGCATCTGTGTAGTTTTTATTTGAAGATATTCTTTTTCCCAATGCAGGACTCTTAGCGCTTAGCATGTCCAATTGCAGTTTCTACAGAAAGAGTGTTTCAGAACGGCTCAATCAAAAGTAAGGTTCAACTCTGTTAGTTGAATGCACAGAACAGAAAGAATTTTCACAGAATGCTACTGTGTAGTTTATATTTGAATATATTCCTTTTTCCACTATTACCCTCTTAGCGCTCCGAATGTCCACTTGCATTTTCTACAGAAAGAGTGTTCAGAACTGCGCAATCAAAAGTATGGTTTAACTCTGTTAGCTTAATGAACATATCAGAAATAAGTTTCACACAATGCTTCAGTGTAGTTTTTATTTGAAGATATTATTTTTCCCAATATAGGCCTCTTAGCGCTCAGAATGTCCAATTGCAGTTTCTACAGAAAGAGTGTTTCAGAAAGGCTCAGTCAAAAGTAAGGTTCAACTCTGTTAGTTGAATGCACAGAACAGAAAGAAGTTTTATACAATGCTTCTGTGTAGTTTATATTTGAACATATTCTTTTTTCCACTATTACCCACTTAGCGCTACGAATGTCCAGTTGCATTTTCTACAGACAGAGTGTTTCAAAACTGCTCAATCAAAAGTATGGTTTAACTCTGTTAGCTGAATGCTCAGATCAGAAAGAAGTTTCACAGAAGGTTTCTGTGTAGTTTATATTTGAATATATTCCTTTTTCCACTACTACTCTCTTAGCGCTCCAAATGTCCAGTTGCATTTTCTACCGAAAGAGTGTTCAGATCTGCTCAATCAAAAGTATGGTTTAAATCTGTTAGCTGAATGCACAGATCAGAAAGAAGTTTCACAGAATGATTCTGTGTAGTTTATATTTGGAGACATTCCTTTTTCCACTATTACCCTCTTAGCGCTCCGAATCTCCACTTGCATTTTCTCCAGAAAGAGTGTTTCAGAACGGCTCAATCAAAACTAAGGTTCAACTCTTTTAGTTGAACAAACAGAACAGAAAGAAGTTTCACACAATTCTTCTGTGTAGTTTTTATTTGTAGACATTCTTTTTCCCAATATAGGCCTCTTAGCGCTCAGAATGTCCAATTGCAGTTTCTACAGAAAGAGTGTTTCAGAACGGCTCAATCAAAAGTAAGGTTCAACTCTTTTAGTTGAATGCACAGAACAGAAAGAAGTTTCATACAATGCTTCTGTGTAGTTTATATATGAACATATTCTTTTTTCCACTATTACCCACTTAGCGCTACGAATGTCCAGTTGCATTTTCCACAGACAGAGTGTTTCAAAACTGCTCAATCAAAAGTATGGTTTAACTCTGTTAGCTGAGTGCTCAGATCAGAAAGAAGTTTCACAGAATGCTTCTGTGTAGTTTATATTTGAATATATTCCTTTTTCCACTACTACGCTCTTAGCGCTCCAAATGTCCAGTTGCATTTTCCACAGAAAGAGTGTTCAGATCTGCTCAATCAAAAGAATGGTTTAACTCTGTTAGCTGAATGCACAGATCAGAAAGAAGTTTCACCGAATGATTCTGTGTAGTTTATATTTGAAGACATTCCTTTTTCCACTATTACCCTCTTAGCGCTCCGAATCTCCACTTGCATTTTCTACAAAAAGAGTGTTTCATAACTGCTCAATCAAAAATATGTTTTATCTCTGTTAACTGAATTTACAGATCAGAAATAAGTTTCACAGAATGCATCTGTGTAGTTTTTATTTGAAGATATTCTTTTTCCCAATGTAGGCCTCTTAGCCCTTAGCATGTCCAATTGCAGTTTCTACAGAAAGAGTGTTTCAGAACGGCTCAATCAAAAGTAAGGTTCAACTCTGTTAGTTGAATGCGCAGAACAGAAAGGATTTTCACAGAATGCTACTGTGTAGTTTATATTTGAATATATTCCTTTTTCCACTATTACCCTCTTAGCGCTCCGAATGTCCACTTGCATTTTCTACAGAAAGAGAGTTCAGAACTGCGCAATCAAAAGTATGGTTTAACTCTGTTAGCTTAATGAACATATCAGAAATAAGTTTCACACAATGCTTCTGTGTAGTTTTTATTTGAAGATATTATTTTTCCCAATATAGGCCTCTTAGCGCTCAGAATGTCCAATTGCAGTTTCTACAGAAAGAGTGTTTCAGAAAGGCTCAATCAAAAGTCAGGTTAAACTCTGTTAGTTGAATGCACAGAACAGAAAGAAGTTTCATACAATGCTTCTGTGTAGTTTATATTTGAACATATTCTTTTTTCCACTATTACCCACTTAGCGCTACGAATGTCCAGTTGCATTTTCTACAGACAGAGTGTTTCAAAACTGCTCAATCCAAAGTATGGTTTAACTCTATTAGCTGAATGCTCAGATCAGAAAGAAGTTTCACAGAATGCTTCTGTGTAGTTTATATTGGAATATATTCTTTTTCCACTACTACGCTCTTAGCGCTCCAAATGTCCAGTTGCATTTTCTACAGAAAGAGTGTTCAGATCTGCTCAATCAAAAGTATGGTTTAACTCTGTTAGCTGAATGCACAGATCAGAAAGAATTTTCACCGAATGATTCTGTGTAGTTTATATTTGAAGACATTCCTTTTTCCACTATTACCCACTTAGCGCTCCGAATCTCCACTTGCATTTTCTACAAAAAGTGTGTTTCATAACTGCTCAATCAAAAATATGTTTTATCTCTGTTAACTGAATTTACAGATCAGAAATAAGTTTCACAGAATGCATCTGTGTAGTTTTTATTTGAAGATATTTTTTTTCCCAATGTAGGACTCTTAGCGCTTAGCATGTCCAATTGCAGTTTCTACAGAAAGAGTGTTTCAGAACGGCTCAATCAAAAGTAAGGTTCAACTCTGTTAGTTGAATGCACAGAACAGAAAGAATTTTCACAGAATGCTACTGTGTAGTTTATATTTGAATATATTCCTTTTTCCACTATTACCCTCTTAGCGCTCCGAATATCCACTTGCATTTTCTACAGAAAGAGTGTTCAGAACTGCGCAATCAAAAGTATGGTTTAACTCTGTTAGCTTAATGATCATATCAGAAATAAGTTTCACACAATGCTTCTGTGTAGTTTTTATTTGAAGATATTATTTTTCCCAATATAGGCCTCTTAGCGCTCAGAATGTCCAATTGCAGTTTCTACAGAAAGAGTGTTTCAGAAAGGCTCAATCAAAAGTAAGGTTCAACTCTGTTAGTTGAATGCACAGAACAGAAAGAAGTTTCATACAATGCTTCTGTGTAGTTTATATTTGAACATATTCTTTTTTCCACTATTACCCACTTAGCGCTACGAATGTCCAGTTGCATTTTCTACAGACAGAGTGTTTCAAAACTGCTCAATCAAAAGTATGGTTTAACTCTGTTAGCTGAATTCTCAGATTTGAAAGAAGTTTCAAAGAATGCTTCTGTGTAGTTTATATTTGAATATATTCCTTTTTCCACTACTACGCTCTTAGCGCTCCAAATGTCCAGTTGCATTTTCTACAGAAAGAGTGTTCAGATCTGCTCAATCAAAAGTATGGTTTAACTCTGTTAGCTGAATGCACAGATCAGAAAGAAGTTTCACCGAATGATTCTGTGTAGTTTATATTTGAAGACATTCCTTTTTCCACTATTACCCTCTTAGCGCTCCGAATCTCCACTTGCATTTTCTACAAAAAGAGTGTTTCATAACTGCTCAATCAAAAATATGTTTTATCTCTGTTAACTGAATTTACAGATCAGAAATAAGTTTCACAGAATGCATCTGTGTAGTTTTTATTTGAAGATATTCTTTTTCCCAATGTAGGACTCTTAGCGCTTAGCATGTCCAATTGCAGTTTCTACAGAAAGAGTGTTTCAGAACGGCTCAATCAAAAGTAAGGTTCAACTCTGTTAGTTGAATGCACAGAACAGAAAGAATTTTCACAGAATGCTACTGTGTAGTTTATATTTGAATATATTCCTTTTTCCACTATTACCCTCTTAGCGCTCCGAATGTCCACTTGCATTTTCTACAGAAAGAGTGTTTCAGAACGGCTCAATCAAAAGTATGGTTTCACTCTGTTAGCTTAATGAACATATGAGAAATAAGTTTCACACAATGCTTCTGTGTAGTTTTTATTTGAAGATATTATTTTTCCCAATAGAGGCCTCTTAGCGCTCAGAATGTCCAAATGCAGTTTCTACAGAAAGAGTGTTTCAGAAAGGCTCAATCAAAAGTAAGGTTCAACTCTGTTAGTTGAACGCACAGAACAGAAAGAAGTTTCATACAATGCTTCTGTGTAGTTTATATTTGAACATATTCTTTTTTCCACTATTACCCACTTAGCGCTACGAATGTCCAGTTGCATTTTCTACAGACAGAGTGTTTCAAAACTGCTCAATCAAAAGTATGGTTTAACTCTGTTAGCTGAATTCTCAGATCAGAAAGAAGTTTCACAGAATGCTACTGTGTAGTTTATATTTGAATATATTCCTTTTTCCACTATTACCCTCTTAGCGCTCCGAAAGTCCACTTGCATTTTCTACAGAAAGAGAGTTCAGAACTGCGCAATCAAAAGTATGGTTTAACTATGTTAGCTTAATGAACATATCAGAAATAAGTTTCCCACAATGCTTCTGTGTAGTTTTTATTTGAAGATATTATTTTTCCCAATATAGGCCTCTTAGCGCTCAGAATGTCCAATTGCAGTTTCTACAGAAAGAGTGTTTCAGAAAGGCTCAATCAAAAGTCAGGTTCAACTCTGTTAGTTGAATGCACAGAACAGAAAGAAGTTTCATACAATGCTTCTGTGTAGTTTATATTTGAACATATTCTTTTTTCCACTATTACCCACTTAGCGCTACGAATGTCCAGTTGCATTTTCTACAGACAGAGTGTTTCAAAACTGCTCAATCCAAAGTATGGTTTAACTCTGTTAGCTGAATGCTCAGATCAGAAAGAAGTTTCACAGAATGCTTCTGTGTAGTTTATATTTGAATATATTCCTTTTTCCACTACTACGCTCTTAGCGCTCCAAATGTCCAGTTGCATTTTCTACAGAAAGAGTGTTCAGATCTGCTCAATGAAAAGTATGGTTTAACTCTGTTAGCTGAATGCACAGATCAGAAAGAAGTTTCACCGAATGATTCTGTGTAGTTTATATTTGAAGACATTCCTTTTTCCACTATTACCCTCTTAGCGCTCCGAATCTCCACTTGCATTTTCTACAAAAAGAGTGTTTCATAACTGCTCAATCAAAAATATGTTTTATCTCTGTTAACTGAATTTACAGATCAGAAATAAGTTTCACAGAATGCATCTGTGTAGTTTTTATTTGAAGATATTCTTTTTCCCAATGTAGGCCTCTTAGCGCTTAGCATGTCCAATTGCAGTTTCTACAGAAAGAGTGTTTCAGAACGGCTCAATCAAAAGTAAGGTTCAACTCTGTTAGTTGAATGCACAGAACAGAAAGAATTTTCACAGAATGCTACTGTGTAGTTTATATTTGAATATATTCCTTTTTCCACTATTACCCTCTTAGCGCTCCGAATGTCCACTTGCATTTTCTACAGAAAGAGTGTTCAGAACTGCGCAATCAAAAGTATGGTTTAACTCTGTTAGCTTAATGAACATATCAGAAATAAGTTTCACACAATGCTTCTGTGTAGTTTTTATTTGAAGATATTATTTTTCCCAATAGAGGCCTCTTAGCGCTCAGAATGTCCAATTGCAGTTTCTACAGAAAGAGTGTTTCAGAAAGGCTCAATCAAAAGTAAGGTTCAACTCTGTTAGTTGAATGCACAGAACAGAAAGAAGTTTCATACAATGCTTCTGTGTAGTTTATATTTGAACATATTCTTTTTTCCACTATTACCCACTTAGCGCTACGAATGTCCAGTTGCATTTTCTACAGACAGAATGTTTCAAAACCGCTCAATCAAAAGTATGGTTAAACTCTGTTAGCTGAATGCTCAGATCAGAAAGAAGTTTCACAGAATGCTTCTGTGTAGTTTATATTTGAATATATTCCTTTTTCCACTACTACTCTCTTAGCGCTCCAAATGTCCAGTTGCATTTTCTACAGAAAGAGTGTTCAGATCTGCTCAATCAAAAGTATGGTTTAACTCTGTTAGCTGAATGCACAGAGCAGAAAGAAGTTTCACAAAATGATTCTGTGTAGTTTATATTTGGAGACATTCCTTTTTCCACTATTACCCTCTTAGCGCTCCGAATCTCCACTTGCATTTTCTACAGAAAGAGTGTTTCAGAACGGCTCAATCAAAACTAAGGTTCAACTCTTTTAGTTGAACAAACAGAACAGAAAGAAGTTTCACACTATTCTTCTGTGTAGTTTTTATTTGTAGACATTCTTTTTCCCAATATAGGCCTCTTAGCGCTCAGAATGTCCAATTGCAGTTTCTACAGAGAGAGTGTTTCAGAACGGCTCAATCAAAAGTAAGGTTCAACTCTGTTAGTTGAATGCACAGAACAGAAAAAGTTTCATACAATGCTTCTGTGTAGTTTATATTTGAACATATTCTTTTTTCCACTATTACCCACTTAGCGCTACGAATGTCCAGTTGCATTTTCTACAGACAGAGTGTTTCAAAACTGCTCAATCAAAAGTATGGTTTAACTCTGTTAGCTGAATGCTCAGATCAGAAAGAAGTTTCACAGAATGCTTCTGTGTAGTTTATATTTGAATATATTCCTTTTTCCACTACTACGCTCTTAGCGCTCCAAATGTCCAGTTGCATTTTCCACAGAAAGAGTGTTCAGATCTGCTCAATCAAAAGTATGGTTTAACTCTGTTAGCTGAATGCACAGATCAGAAAGAAGTTTCACCGAATGATTCTGTGTAGTTTACATTTGAAGACATTCCTTTTTCCACTATTACCCTCTTAGCGCTCCGAATCTCCACTTGCATTTTCTACAAAAAGAGTGTTTCATAACTGCTCAATCAAAAATATGTTTTATCTCTGTTAACTGAATTTACAGATCAGAAATAAGTTTCACATAATGCATCTGTGTAGTTTTTATTTGAAGGTAATCTTTTTCCCAATGCAGGACTCTTAGCGCTTAGCATGTCCAATTGCAGTTTCTACAGAAAGAGTGTTTCAGAACGGCTCAATCAAAAGTAAGGTTCAACTCTGTTAGTTGAATGCACAGAACAGAAAGAATTTTCACAGAATGCTACTGTGTAGTTTATATTTGAATATATTCCTTTTTCCACTATTACCCTCTTAGCGCTCCGAATGTCCACTTGCATTTTCTACAGAAAGAGTGTTCAGAACTGCGCAATCAAAAGTATGGTTTAACTCTGTTAGCTTAATGAACATATCAGAAATAAGTTTCACACAATGCTTCAGTGTAGTTTTTATTTGAAGATATTATTTTTCCCAATATAGGCCTCTTAGCGCTCAGAATATCCAATTGCAGTTTCTACAGAAAGAGTGTTTCAGAAAGGCTCAGTCAAAAGTAAGGTTCAACTCTGTTAGTTGAATGCACAGAACAGAAAGAAGTTTCATACAATGCTTCTGTGTAGTTTATATTTGAACATATTCTTTTTTCCACTATTACCCACTTAGCGCTACGAATGTCCAGTTGCATTTTCTACAGACAGAGTGTTTCAAAACTGCTCAATCAAAAGTATGGTTTAACTCTGTTAGCTGAATGCTCAGATCAGAAAGAAGTTTCACAGAATGCTTCTGTGTAGTTTATATTTGAATATATTCCTTTTTCCACTACTACTCTCTTAGCGCTCCAAATGTCCAGTTGCATTTTCTACAGAAAGAGTGTTCAGATCTGCTCAATCAAAAGTATTTTTTAAACTCTGTTAGCTGAATGCACAGATCAGAAAGAAGTTTCACCGAATGATTCTGTGTAGTTTATATTTGGAGACATTCCTTTTTCCACTATTACCCTCTTAGCGATCCGAATCTCCACTTGCATTTTCTACAGAAAGAGTGTTTCAGAACGGCTCAATCAAAACTAAGGTTCAACTCTTTTAGTTGAACAAACAGAACAGAAAGAAGTTTCTCACAATTCTTCTGTGTAGTTTTTATTTGTAGACATTCTTTTTCCCAATATAGGCCTCTTAATGCTCAGAATGTCCAATTGCAGTTTCTACAGAAAGAGTGTTTCAGAACGGCTCAATCAAAAGTAGGGTTCAACTCTGTTAGTTGAATGCACAGAACAGAAAGAAGTTTCATACAATGCTTCTGTGTAGTTTATATTTGAACATATTCTTTTTTCCACTATTACCCACTTAGCGCTACGAATGTCCAGTTGCATTTTCTACAGACACAGTGTTTCAAAACTGCTCAATCCAAAGTATGGTTTAACTCTGTTAGCTGAATGCTCAGATCAGAAAGAAGTTTCACAGAATGCTTCTGTGTAGTTTATATTTGAATATATTCCTTTTTCCACTACTACGCTCTTAGCGCTCCAAATGTCCAGTTGCATTTTCTACAGAAAGAGTGTTCAGATCTGCTCAATCAAAAGTATGGTTTAACTCTGTTAGCTGAATGCACAGATCAGAAAGAAGTTTCGCCGAATGATTCTGTGTAGTTTATATTTGAAGACATTCCTTTTTCCACTATAACCCTCTTAGCGCCCCGAATCTCCACTTGCATTTTCTACAAAAAGAGTGTTTCATAACTGCTCAATCAAAAATATGTTTTATCTCTGTTATCTGAATTTACAGATCAGAAATAAGTTTCACAGAATGCATCTGTGTAGTTTTTATTTGAAGATATTCTTTTTCCCAATGTAGGCCTCCTAGCGCTTAGCATGTCCAATTGCAGTTTCTACAGAAAGAGTGTTTCAGAACGGCTCAATCAAAAGTAAGGTTCAACTCTGTTAGTTGAATGCACAGAACAGAAAAAATTTTCACAGAATGCTACTGTGTAGTTTATATTTGAATATATTCCTTTTTCCACTATTACCCTCTTAGCGCTCCGAATGTCCACTTGCATTTTCTACAGAAAGATTGTTCAGAACTGCGCAATCAAAAGTATGGTTTAACTCTGTTAGCTTAATGAACATATCAGAAATAAGTTTCACACAATGCTTCTGTGTAGTTTTTATTTGAAGATATTATTCTTCCCAATAGAAGCCTCTTAGCGCTCAGAATGTCCAATTGCAGTTTCTACAGAAAGAGTGTTTCAGAAAGGCTCAATCAAAAGTAAGGTTCAACTCTGTTAGTTGAATGCACAGAACAGAAAGAAGTTTCATACAATGCTTCTGTGTAGTTTATATTTGAACATATTCTTTTTTCCACTATTACCCACTTAGCGCTACGAATGTCCAGTTGCATTTTCTACAGACAGAGTGTTTCAAAACTGCTCAATCAAAAGTATGGTTTAACACTGTTAGCTGAATGCTCAGATCAGAAAGAAGTTTCACAGAATGCTTCTGTGTAGTTTATATTTGAATATATTCCTTTTTCCACTACTACTCTCTTAGCGCTCCAAATGTCCAGTTGCATTTTCTACAGAAAGAGTGTTCAGATCTGCTCAATCAAAAGTATGGTTTAACTCTGTTAGCTGAATGCACAGATCAGAAAGAAGTTTCACAGAATGATTCTGTGTAGTTTATATTTGGAGACATTCCTTTTTCCACTATTACCCTCTTAGAGCTCCGAATCTCCACTTGCATTTTCTACAGAAAGAGTGTTTCAGAACGGCTCAATCGAAACTAAGGTTCAACTCTTTTAGTTGAACAAACAGAACAGAAAGAAGTTTCACACAATTCTTCTGTGTAGTTTTTATTTGTAGACATTCTTTTTCCCAATTTATGCCTCTTAGCGCTCAGAATGTCCAATTGCAGTTTCTACAGAAAGAGTGTTTCAGAACGGCTCAATCAAAAGTAAGGTTCAACTCTGTTAGTTGAATGCACAGAACAGAAAGAAGTTTCATACAATGCTTCTGTGTAGTTTATATTTGAACATATTCTTTTTTCCACTATTACCCACTTAGCGCTACGAATGTCCAGTTGCATTTTCTACAGACAGAGTGTTTCAAAACTGCTCAATCAAAAGTATGGTTTAACTCTGTTAGCTGAATGCTCAGATCAGAAAGAAGTTTCACAGAATGCTTCTGTGTAGTTTATATTTGAATAAATTCCTTTTTCCACTACTACGCTCTTAGCGCTCCAAATGTCCAGTTGCATTTTCTACAGAAAGTGTGTTCAGATCTGCTCAATCAAAAGTATGGTTTAACTCTGTTAGCTGAATGCACAGATAAGAAAGAAGTTTCACCGAATGATTCTGTGTAGTTTATATTTGAAGACATTCCTTTTTCCACTATTACCCTCTTAGCGCTCCAAATCTCCACTTGCATTTTCTACAAAAAGAGTGTTTCATAAGTGCTCAATCAAAAATATGTTTTATCTCTGTTAACTGAATTTACAGATGAGAAATATGTTTCACAGAATGCATCTGTGTAGTTTTTATTTGAAGATATTCTTTTTCCCAATGTAGGCCTCTTAGCGCTTAGCATGTCCAATTGCAGTTTCTACAGAAAGAGTGTTTCAGAATGGCTCAATCAAAAGTAAGGTTCAACTCTGTTAGTTGAATGCACAGAACAGAAAGAATTTTCACAGAATGCTACTGTGTAGTTTATATTTGAATATATTCCTTTTTCCACTATTACCCTCTTTGCGCTCCGAATGTCCACTTGCATTTTCTACAGAAAGAGTGTTCAGAACTGCGCAATCAAAAGTATGGTTTAACTCTGTTAGCTTAATGAACATATCAGAAATAAGTTTCACACAATGCTTCTCTGTAGTTTTTATTTGAAGATATTATTTTACCCAATATAGGCCTCTTAGCGCTCAGAATGTCCAATTGCAGTTTCTACAGAAAGAGTGTTTCAGAAAGGCTCAATCAAAAGTAAGGTTCAACTCTGTTAGTTGAATGCACAGAACAGAAAGAAGTTTCATACAATGCTTCTGTGTAGTTTATATTTGAACATATTCTTTTTTCCACTATTACCCACTTAGCGCTACGAATGTCCAGTTGCATTTTTAACAGACAGAGTGTTTCAAAACTGCTCAATCAAATGTATGGTTTAACTCTGTTAGCTGAATGCTCAGATCAGAAAGAAGTTTCACAGAATGCTTCTGTGTAGTTTATATTTGAATATATTCCTTTTTCCACTACTACTCTCTTAGCGCTCCAAATGTCCAGTTGCATTTTCTACAGAAAGAGAGTTCAGATCTGCTCAATCAAAAGTATGGTTTAACTCTGTTAGCTGAATGCACAGATCAGAAAGAAGTTTCACAGAATGATTCTGTGTAGTTTATATTTGGACACATTCCTTTTTCCACTATTACACTCTTAGCGCTCCGAATCTCCACTTGCATTTTCTACAGAAAGAGTGTTTCAGAACGGCTCAATCAAAACTAAGGTTCAACTCTTTTAGTTGAACAAACAGAACAGAAAGAAGATTCACACAATTCTTCTGTGTAGTTTTTATTTGTAGACATTCTTTTTCCCAATATAGGCCTCTTAGCGCTCAGAATGTCCAATTGCAGTTTCTACAGAAAGAGTGTTTCAGAACGGCTCAATCAAAAGTAAGGTTCAACTCTGTTAGTTGAATGCACAGAACAGAAAGTAGTTTCATACAATGCTTCTGTGTAGTTTATATTTGAACATATTCTTTTTTCCACTATTACCCACTTAGCGCTAAGAATGTCCAGTTGCATTTTCTTCAGACACAGTGTTTCAAAACTGCTCAATCAAAAGTATGGTTTAACTCTGTTAGCTGAATGCTCAGATCAGAAAGAAGTTTCACAGAATGCTTCTGTGTAGTTTATATTTGAATATATTCCTTTTTCCACTACTACGCTCTTAGCGCTCCAAATGTCCAGTTGCATTTTCTACAGAAAGAGTGTTCAGATCTGCTCAATCAAAAGTATGGTTTAACTCTGTTAGCTGAATGCACAGATCAGAAAGAAGTTTCACCGAATGATTCTGTGTAGTTTATATTTGAAGACATTCCTTTTTCCACTATTACCCTCTTAGCGCTCCGAATCTCCACTTGCATTTTCTACAAAAAGAGTGTTTCATAACTGCTCAATCAAAAATATGTTTTATCTCTGTTAACTGAATTTACAGATCAGAAATAAGTTTCACAGAATGCATCTGTGTAGTTTTTATTTGAAGATATTCTTTTTCCCAATGTAGGCCTCTTAGCGCTTAGCATGTCCAATTGCAGTTTCTACAGAAAGAGTGTTTCAGAACGGCTCAATCAAAAGTAAGGTTCAACTCTGTTAGTTGAATGCACAGAACAGAAAGAATTTTCACAGAATGCTACTGTGTAGTTTATATTTGAATATATTCCTTTTACCACTATTACCCTCTTAGCGCTCCGAATGTCCACTTGCATTTTCTACAGAAAGAGTGTTCAGAACTGCGCAATCAAAAGTATGGTTTAACTCTGTTAGCTTAATGAACATAACAGAAGTAAGTTTCACACAATGCTTCTGTGTAGTTTTTATTTGAAGATATTATTTTTCCCAATATAGGCCTCTTAGCGCTCAGAATGTCCAATTGCAGTTTCTACAGAAAGAGTGTTTCAGAAAGGCTCAATCAAAAGTAAGGTTCAACTCTGTTAGTTGAATGCACAGAACAGAAAGAAGTTTCATACAATGCTTCTGTGTAGTTTATATTTGAACATATTCTTTTTTCCACTATTACCCACTTAGCGCTACGAATGTCCAGTTGCATTTTTAACAGACAGAGTGTTTCAAAACTGCTCAATCAAAAGTATGGTTTAACTCTGTTAGCTGAATGCTCAGATCAGAAAGAAGTTTCACAGAATGCTTCTGTGTAGTTTATATTTGAATAAATTCCTTTTTCCACTACTACGCTCTTAGCGCTCCAAATGTCCAGTTGCATTTTCTACAGAAAGTGTGTTCAGATCTGCTCAATCAAAAGTATGGTTTAACTCTGTTAGCTGAATGCACAGATCAGAAAGAAGTTTCACCGAATGATTCTGTGTAGTTTATATTTGAAGACATTCCTTTTTCCACTATTACCCTCTTAGCGCTCCGAATCTCCACTTGCATTTTCAACAAAAAGAGTGTTTCATAACTGCTCAATCAAAAATATGTTTTATCTCTGTTAACTGAATTTACAGATGAGAAATATGTTTCACAGAATGCATCTGTGTAGTTTTTATTTGAAGATATTCTTTTTCCCAATGTAGGCCTCTTAGCGCTTAGCATGTCCAATTGCAGTTTCTACAGAAAGAGTGTTTCAGAATGGCTCAATCAAAAGTAAGGTTCAACTCTGTTAGTTGAATGCACAGAACAGAAAGAATTTTCACAGAGTGCTACTGTGTAGTTTATATTTGAATATATTCCTTTTTCCACTATTACCCTCTTAGCGCTCCGAATGTCCACTTGCATTTTCTACAGAAAGAGTGTTCAGAACTGCGCAATCAAAAGTATGGTTTAACTCTGTTAGCTTAATGAACATATCAGAAATAAGTTTCACACAATGCTTCTCTGTAGTTTTTATTTGAAGATATTATTTTACCCAATATAGGCCTCTTAGCGCTCAGAATGTCCAATTGCAGTTTCTACAGAAAGAGTGTTTCAGAAAGGCTCAATCAAAAGTAAGGTTCAACTCTGTTAGTTGAATGCACAGAACAGAAAGAAGTTTCATACAATGCTTCTGTGTAGTTTATATTTGAACATATTCTTTTTTCCACTATTACCCACTTAGCGCTACGAATGTCCAGTTGCATTTTTAACAGACAGAGTGTTTCAAAACTGCTCAATCAAAAGTATGGTTTAACTCTGTTAGCTGAATGCTCAGATCAGAAAGAAGTTTCACAGAATGCTTCTGTGTAGTTTATATTTGAATATATTCCTTTTTCCACTACTACTCTCTTAGCGCTCCAAATGTCCAGTTGCATTTTCTACAGAAAGAGTGTTCAGATCTGCTCAATCAAAAGTATGGTTTAACTCTGTTAGCTGAATGCACAGATCAGAAAGAAGTTTCACAGAATGATTCTCTGTAGTTTATATTTGGACACATTACTTTTTCCACTATTACACTCTTAGCGCTCCGAATCTCCACTTGCATTTTCTACAGAAAGAGTGTTTCAGAACGGCTCAATCAAAACTAAGGTTCAACTCTTTTAGTTGAACAAACAGAACAGAAAGAAGATTCACACAATTCTTCTGTGTAGTTTTTATTTGTAGACATTCTTTTTCCCAATATAGGCCTCTTAGCGCTCAGAATGTCCAATTGCAGTTTCTACAGAAAGAGTGTTTCAGAACGGCTCAATCAAAAGTAAGGTTCAACTCTGTTAGTTGAATGCACAGAACAGAAAGTAGTTTCATACAATGCTTCTGTGTAGTTTATATTTGAACATATTCTTTTTTCCACTATTACCCACTTAGCGCTAAGAATGTCCAGTTGCATTTTCTACAGACAGAGTGTTTCAAAACTGCTCAATCAAAAGTATGGTTTAACTCTGTTAGCTGAATGCTCAGATCAGAAAGAAGTTTCACAGAATGCTTCTGTGTAGTTTATATTTGAATATATTCCTTTTTCCACTACTACGCTCTTAGCACTCCAAATGTCCAGTTGCATTTTCTACAGAAAGAGTGTTCAGATCTGCTCAATCAAAAGTATGGTTTAACTCTGTTAACTGAATGCACAGATCAGAAAGAAGTTTCACCGAATGATTCTGTGTAGTTTATATTTGAAGACATTCCTTTTTCCACTATTACCCTCTTAGCGCTCCGAATCTCCACTTGCATTTTCTACAAAAAGAGTGTTTCATAACTGCTCAATCAAAAATATGTTTTATCTCTGTTAACTGAATTTACAGATCAGAAATAAGTTTCACAGAATGCATCTGTGTAGTTTTTATTTGAAGATATTCTTTTTCCCAATGTAGGCCTCTTAGCGCTTAGCATGTCCAATTGCAGTTTCTACAGAAAGAGTGTTTCAGAACGGCTCAATCAAAAGTAAGGTTCAACTCTGTTAGTTGAATGCACAGAACAGAAAGAATTTTCACAGAATGCTACTGTGTAGTTTATATTTGAATATATTCCTTTTTCCACTATTACCCTCTTAGCGCTCCGAATGTCCACTTGCATTTTCTACAGAAAGAGTGTTCAGAACTGCGCAATCAAAAGTATGGTTTAACTCTGTTAGCTTAATGAACATAACAGAAGTAAGTTTCACACAATGCTTCTGTGTAGTTTTTATTTGAAGATATTATTTTTCCCAATATAGGCCTCTTAGCGCTCAGAATGTCCAATTGCAGTTTCTACAGAAAGAGTGTTTCAGAAAGGCTCAATCAAAAGTCAGGTTCAACTCTGTTAGTTGAATGCACAGAACAGAAAGTAGTTTCTTACAATGCTTCTGTGTAGTTTATATTTGAACATATTCTTTTTTCCACTATTACCCACTTAGCGCTACGAATGTCCAGTTGCATTTTCTACAGACAGAGTGTTTCAAAACTGCTCAATCAAAAGTATGGTTTAACTCTGTTAGCTGAATGCTCAGATCAGAAAGAAGTTTCACAGAATGCTTCTGTGTAGTTTATATTTGAATAAATTACTTTTTCCACTACTACGCTCTTAGCGCTCCAAATGTCCAGTTGCATTTTCTACAGAAAGAGTGTTCAGATCTGCTCAATCAAAAGTATGGTTTAACTCTGTTAGCTGAATGCACAGATCAGAAAGAAGTTTCACCGAATGATTCTGTGTAGTTTATATTTGAAGACATTCCTTTTTCCACTATTACCCTCTTAGCGCTCCGAATCTCCACTTGCATTTTCTACAAAAAGAGTGTTTCATAACTGCTCAATCAAAAATATGTTTTATCTCTGTTAACTGAATTTACAGATGAGAAATATGTTTCACAGAATGCATCTGTGTAGTTTTTATTTGAAGATATTCTTTTTCCCAATGTAGGCCTCTTAGCGCTTAGCATGTCCAATTGCAGTTTCTACAGAAAGAGTGTTTCAGAATGGCTCAATCAAAAGTAAGGTTCAACTCTGTTAGTTGAATGCACAGAACAGAAAGAATTTTCACAGAATGCTACTGTGTAGTTTATATTTGAATATATTCCTTTTTCCACTATTACCCTCTTAGCGCTCCGAATGTCCACTTGCATTTTCTACAGAAAGAGTGTTGAGAACTGCGCAATCAAAAGTATGGTTTAACTCTGTTAGCTTAATGAACATATCAGAAATAAGTTTCACACAATGCTTCTGTGTAGTTTTTATTTGAAGACATTATTTTTCCCAATATAGGCCTCTTAGCGCTCAGAATGTCCAATTGCAGTTTCTACAGAAAGAGTGTTTCAGAAAGGCTCAATCAAAAGTAAGGTTCACTCTGTTAGTTGAATGCACAGAACAGAAAGTAGTTTCATACAATGCTTCTGTGTAGTTTATATTTGAACATATTCTTTTTTCCACTATTAGCCACTTAGCGCTACGAATGTCCAGTTGCATTTTTAACAGACAGAGTGTTTCAAAACTGCTCAATCAAAAGTATGGTTTAACTCTGTTAGCTGAATGCTCAGATCAGAAAGAAGTTTCACAGAATGCTTCTGTGTAGTTTATATTTGAATATATTCCTTTTTCCACTACTACTCTCTTAGCGCTCCAAATGTCCAGTTGCATTATCTACAGAAAGAGTGTTCAGATCTGCTCAATCAAAAGTATGGTTTAACTCTGTTAGCTGAATGCACAGATCAGAAAGAAGTTTCACAGAATGATTCTGTGTAGTTTATATTTGGAGACATTCCTTTTTCCACTATTACCCTCTTAGCGCTCCGAATCTCCACTTGCATTTTCTACAGAAAGAGTGTTTCAGAACGGCTCAATCAAAACTAAGGTTCAACTCTTTTAGTTGAACAAACAGAACAGAAAGAAGTTTCACACAATTCTTCTGTGTAGTTTTTATTTGTAGACATTCTTTTTCCCAATATAGGCCTCTTAGCGCTCAGAATGGCCAATTGCAGTTTCTACAGAAAGAGTGTTTCAGAACGGCTCAATCAAAAGTAAGGTTCAACTCTGTTAGTTGAATGCACGGAACAGAAAGAAGTTTCATACAATGCTTCTGTGTAGTTTATATTTGAACATATTCTTTTTTCCACTATTACCCACTTAGCGCTACGAATGTCCAGTTGCATTTTCTACAGACAGAGTGTTTCAAAACTGCTCAATCAAAAGTATGGTTTAACTCTGTTAGCTTAATGAACGTATCAGAAATAAGTTTCACACAATGCTTCTGTGTAGTTTTTATTTGAAGATATTATTTTTCCCAATAGAGGCCTCTTAGCGCTCAGAATGTCCAATTGCAGTTTCTACAGAAAGAGTGTTTCAGAAAGGCTCAATCAAAAGTAAGGTTCACCTCTGTTAGTTGAATGCACAGAACAGAAAGAAGTTTCATACAATGCTTCTGTGTAGTTTATATTTGAACATATTCTTTTTTCCACTATTACCCACTTAGCGCTACGAATGTCCAGTTGCATTTTCTACAGACAGAATGTTTCAAAACTGCTCAATCAAAAGTATGGTTTAACTCTGTTAGCTGAATGCTCAGATCACAAAGAAGTTGCACAAAATGCTTCTGTGTAGTTTATATTTGAATATATTCCTTTTTCCACTACTACTCTCTTAGCGCTCCAAATGTCCAGTTGCATTTTCTACAGAAAGAGTGTTCAGATCTGCTCAATCAAAAGTATGGTTTAACTCTGTTAGCTGAATGCACAGATCAGAAAGAAGTTTCACAGCATTATTCTGTGTAGTTTATATTTGGAGACATTCCTTTTTCCACTATTACCCCCTTAGCGCTCCGAATCTCCACTTGCATTTTCTACAGAAAGAGTGTTTCAGAACGGCTCAATCAAAACTAAGGTTCAACTCTTTTAGTTGAACAAACAGAACAGAAAGAAGTTTCACACAATTCTTCTGTGTAGTTTTTATTTGTAGACATTCTTTTTCCCAATATAGGCCTCTTTGCGCTCAGAATGTCCAATTGCAGTTTCTACAGAAAGAGTGTTTCAGAACGGCTCAATCAAAAGTAAGGTTCAACTCTGTTAGTTGAATGCACAGAACAGAAAGAATTTTCACAGAATGCTACTGTGTAGTTTATATTTGAATATATTCCTTTTACCACTATTACCCTCTTAGCGCTCCGAATGTCCACTTGCATTTTCTACAGAAAGAGTGTTCAGAACTGCGCAATCAAAAGTATGGTTTAACTCTGTTAGCTTAATGAACATAACAGAAGTAAGTTTCACACAATGCTTCTGTGTAGTTTTTATTTGAAGATATTATTTTTCCCAATATAGGCCTCTTAGCGCTCAGAATGTCCAATTGCAGTTTCTACAGAAAGAGTGTTTCAGAAAGGCTCAATCAAAAGTAAGGTTCAACTCTGTTAGTTGAATGCACAGAACAGAAAGAAGTTTCATACAATGCTTCTGTGTAGTTTATATTTGAACATATTCTTTTTTCCACTATTACCCACTTAGCGCTACGAATGTCCAGTTGCATTTTTAACAGACAGAGTGTTTCAAAACTGCTCAATCAAAAGTATGGTTTAACTCTGTTAGCTGAATGCTCAGATCAGAAAGAAGTTTCACAGAATGCTTCTGTGTAGTTTATATTTGAATAAATTCCTTTTTCCACTACTACGCTCTTAGCGCTCCAAATGTCCAGTTGCATTTTCTACAGAAAGTGTGTTCAGATCTGCTCAATCAAAAGTATGGTTTAACTCTGTTAGCTGAATGCACAGATCAGAAAGAAGTTTCACCGAATGATTCTGTGTAGTTTATATTTGAAGACATTCCTTTTTCCACTATTACCCTCTTAGCGCTCCGAATCTCCACTTGCATTTTCAACAAAAAGAGTGTTTCATAACTGCTCAATCAAAAATATGTTTTATCTCTGTTAACTGAATTTACAGATGAGAAATATGTTTCACAGAATGCATCTGTGTAGTTTTTATTTGAAGATATTCTTTTTCCCAATGTAGGCCTCTTAGCGCTTAGCATGTCCAATTGCAGTTTCTACAGAAAGAGTGTTTCAGAATGGCTCAATCAAAAGTAAGGTTCAACTCTGTTAGTTGAATGCACAGAACAGAAAGAATTTTCACAGAGTGCTACTGTGTAGTTTATATTTGAATATATTCCTTTTTCCACTATTACCCTCTTAGCGCTCCGAATGTCCACTTGCATTTTCTACAGAAAGAGTGTTCAGAACTGCGCAATCAAAAGTATGGTTTAACTCTGTTAGCTTAATGAACATATCAGAAATAAGTTTCACACAATGCTTCTCTGTAGTTTTTATTTGAAGATATTATTTTACCCAATATAGGCCTCTTAGCGCTCAGAATGTCCAATTGCAGTTTCTACAGAAAGAGTGTTTCAGAAAGGCTCAATCAAAAGTAAGGTTCAACTCTGTTAGTTGAATGCACAGAACAGAAAGAAGTTTCATACAATGCTTCTGTGTAGTTTATATTTGAACATATTCTTTTTTCCACTATTACCCACTTAGCGCTACGAATGTCCAGTTGCATTTTTAACAGACAGAGTGTTTCAAAACTGCTCAATCAAAAGTATGGTTTAACTCTGTTAGCTGAATGCTCAGATCAGAAAGAAGTTTCACAGAATGCTTCTGTGTAGTTTATATTTGAATATATTCCTTTTTCCACTACTACTCTCTTAGCGCTCCAAATGTCCAGTTGCATTTTCTACAGAAAGAGTGTTCAGATCTGCTCAATCAAAAGTATGGTTTAACTCTGTTAGCTGAATGCACAGATCAGAAAGAAGTTTCACAGAATGATTCTCTGTAGTTTATATTTGGACACATTACTTTTTCCACTATTACACTCTTAGCGCTCCGAATCTCCACTTGCATTTTCTACAGAAAGAGTGTTTCAGAACGGCTCAATCAAAACTAAGGTTCAACTCTTTTAGTTGAACAAACAGAACAGAAAGAAGATTCACACAATTCTTCTGTGTAGTTTTTATTTGTAGACATTCTTTTTCCCAATATAGGCCTCTTAGCGCTCAGAATGTCCAATTGCAGTTTCTACAGAAAGAGTGTTTCAGAACGGCTCAATCAAAAGTAAGGTTCAACTCTGTTAGTTGAATGCACAGAACAGAAAGTAGTTTCATACAATGCTTCTGTGTAGTTTATATTTGAACATATTCTTTTTTCCACTATTACCCACTTAGCGCTAAGAATGTCCAGTTGCATTTTCTACAGACAGAGTGTTTCAAAACTGCTCAATCAAAAGTATGGTTTAACTCTGTTAGCTGAATGCTCAGATCAGAAAGAAGTTTCACAGAATGCTTCTGTGTAGTTTATATTTGAATATATTCCTTTTTCCACTACTACGCTCTTAGCACTCCAAATGTCCAGTTGCATTTTCTACAGAAAGAGTGTTCAGATCTGCTCAATCAAAAGTATGGTTTAACTCTGTTAACTGAATGCACAGATCAGAAAGAAGTTTCACCGAATGATTCTGTGTAGTTTATATTTGAAGACATTCCTTTTTCCACTATTACCCTCTTAGCGCTCCGAATCTCCACTTGCATTTTCTACAAAAAGAGTGTTTCATAACTGCTCAATCAAAAATATGTTTTATCTCTGTTAACTGAATTTACAGATCAGAAATAAGTTTCACAGAATGCATCTGTGTAGTTTTTATTTGAAGATATTCTTTTTCCCAATGTAGGCCTCTTAGCGCTTAGCATGTCCAATTGCAGTTTCTACAGAAAGAGTGTTTCAGAACGGCTCAATCAAAAGTAAGGTTCAACTCTGTTAGTTGAATGCACAGAACAGAAAGAATTTTCACAGAATGCTACTGTGTAGTTTATATTTGAATATATTCCTTTTTCCACTATTACCCTCTTAGCGCTCCGAATGTCCACTTGCATTTTCTACAGAAAGAGTGTTCAGAACTGCGCAATCAAAAGTATGGTTTAACTCTGTTAGCTTAATGAACATAACAGAAGTAAGTTTCACACAATGCTTCTGTGTAGTTTTTATTTGAAGATATTATTTTTCCCAATATAGGCCTCTTAGCGCTCAGAATGTCCAATTGCAGTTTCTACAGAAAGAGTGTTTCAGAAAGGCTCAATCAAAAGTCAGGTTCAACTCTGTTAGTTGAATGCACAGAACAGAAAGTAGTTTCTTACAATGCTTCTGTGTAGTTTATATTTGAACATATTCTTTTTTCCACTATTACCCACTTAGCGCTACGAATGTCCAGTTGCATTTTCTACAGACAGAGTGTTTCAAAACTGCTCAATCAAAAGTATGGTTTAACTCTGTTAGCTGAATGCTCAGATCAGAAAGAAGTTTCACAGAATGCTTCTGTGTAGTTTATATTTGAATAAATTACTTTTTCCACTACTACGCTCTTAGCGCTCCAAATGTCCAGTTGCATTTTCTACAGAAAGAGTGTTCAGATCTGCTCAATCAAAAGTATGGTTTAACTCTGTTAGCTGAATGCACAGATCAGAAAGAAGTTTCACCGAATGATTCTGTGTAGTTTATATTTGAAGACATTCCTTTTTCCACTATTACCCTCTTAGCGCTCCGAATCTCCACTTGCATTTTCTACAAAAAGAGTGTTTCATAACTGCTCAATCAAAAATATGTTTTATCTCTGTTAACTGAATTTACAGATGAGAAATATGTTTCACAGAATGCATCTGTGTAGTTTTTATTTGAAGATATTCTTTTTCCCAATGTAGGCCTCTTAGCGCTTAGCATGTCCAATTGCAGTTTCTACAGAAAGAGTGTTTCAGAATGGCTCAATCAAAAGTAAGGTTCAACTCTGTTAGTTGAATGCACAGAACAGAAAGAATTTTCACAGAATGCTACTGTGTAGTTTATATTTGAATATATTCCTTTTTCCACTATTACCCTCTTAGCGCTCCGAATGTCCACTTGCATTTTCTACAGAAAGAGTGTTGAGAACTGCGCAATCAAAAGTATGGTTTAACTCTGTTAGCTTAATGAACATATCAGAAATAAGTTTCACACAATGCTTCTGTGTAGTTTTTATTTGAAGACATTATTTTTCCCAATATAGGCCTCTTAGCGCTCAGAATGTCCAATTGCAGTTTCTACAGAAAGAGTGTTTCAGAAAGGCTCAATCAAAAGTAAGGTTCACTCTGTTAGTTGAATGCACAGAACAGAAAGTAGTTTCATACAATGCTTCTGTGTAGTTTATATTTGAACATATTCTTTTTTCCACTATTAGCCACTTAGCGCTACGAATGTCCAGTTGCATTTTTAACAGACAGAGTGTTTCAAAACTGCTCAATCAAAAGTATGGTTTAACTCTGTTAGCTGAATGCTCAGATCAGAAAGAAGTTTCACAGAATGCTTCTGTGTAGTTTATATTTGAATATATTCCTTTTTCCACTACTACTCTCTTAGCGCTCCAAATGTCCAGTTGCATTATCTACAGAAAGAGTGTTCAGATCTGCTCAATCAAAAGTATGGTTTAACTCTGTTAGCTGAATGCACAGATCAGAAAGAAGTTTCACAGAATGATTCTGTGTAGTTTATATTTGGAGACATTCCTTTTTCCACTATTACCCTCTTAGCGCTCCGAATCTCCACTTGCATTTTCTACAGAAAGAGTGTTTCAGAACGGCTCAATCAAAACTAAGGTTCAACTCTTTTAGTTGAACAAACAGAACAGAAAGAAGTTTCACACAATTCTTCTGTGTAGTTTTTATTTGTAGACATTCTTTTTCCCAATATAGGCCTCTTAGCGCTCAGAATGGCCAATTGCAGTTTCTACAGAAAGAGTGTTTCAGAACGGCTCAATCAAAAGTAAGGTTCAACTCTGTTAGTTGAATGCACGGAACAGAAAGAAGTTTCATACAATGCTTCTGTGTAGTTTATATTTGAACATATTCTTTTTTCCACTATTACCCACTTAGCGCTACGAATGTCCAGTTGCATTTTCTACAGACAGAGTGTTTCAAAACTGCTCAATCAAAAGTATGGTTTAACTCTGTTAGCTTAATGAACGTATCAGAAATAAGTTTCACACAATGCTTCTGTGTAGTTTTTATTTGAAGATATTATTTTTCCCAATAGAGGCCTCTTAGCGCTCAGAATGTCCAATTGCAGTTTCTACAGAAAGAGTGTTTCAGAAAGGCTCAATCAAAAGTAAGGTTCACCTCTGTTAGTTGAATGCACAGAACAGAAAGAAGTTTCATACAATGCTTCTGTGTAGTTTATATTTGAACATATTCTTTTTTCCACTATTACCCACTTAGCGCTACGAATGTCCAGTTGCATTTTCTACAGACAGAATGTTTCAAAACTGCTCAATCAAAAGTATGGTTTAACTCTGTTAGCTGAATGCTCAGATCACAAAGAAGTTGCACAGAATGCTTCTGTGTAGTTTATATTTGAATATATTCCTTTTTCCACTACTACTCTCTTAGCGCTCCAAATGTCCAGTTGCATTTTCTACAGAAAGAGTGTTCAGATCTGCTCAATCAAAAGTATGGTTTAACTCTGTTAGCTGAATGCACAGATCAGAAAGAAGTTTCACAGCATTATTCTGTGTAGTTTATATTTGGAGACATTCCTTTTTCCACTATTACCCCCTTAGCGCTCCGAATCTCCACTTGCATTTTCTACAGAAAGAGTGTTTCAGAACGGCTCAATCAAAACTAAGGTTCAACTCTTTTAGTTGAACAAACAGAACAGAAAGAAGTTTCACACAATTCTTCTGTGTAGTTTTTATTTGTAGACATTCTTTTTCCCAATATAGGCCTCTTTGCGCTCAGAATGTCCAATTGCAGTTTCTACAGAAAGAGTGTTTCAGAACGGCTCAATCAAAAGTAAGGTTCAACTCTGTTAGTTGAATGCACAGAACAGAAAGAATTTTCACAGAATGCTACTGTGTAGTTTATATTTGAATATATTCCTTTTACCACTATTACCCTCTTAGCGCTCCGAATGTCCACTTGCATTTTCTACAGAAAGAGTGTTCAGAACTGCGCAATCAAAAGTATGGTTTAACTCTGTTAGCTTAATGAACATAACAGAAGTAAGTTTCACACAATGCTTCTGTGTAGTTTTTATTTGAAGATATTATTTTTCCCAATATAGGCCTCTTAGCGCTCAGAATGTCCAATTGCAGTTTCTACAGAAAGAGTGTTTCAGAAAGGCTCAATCAAAAGTAAGGTTCAACTCTGTTAGTTGAATGCACAGAACAGAAAGAAGTTTCATACAATGCTTCTGTGTAGTTTATATTTGAACATATTCTTTTTTCCACTATTACCCACTTAGCGCTACGAATGTCCAGTTGCATTTTTAACAGACAGAGTGTTTCAAAACTGCTCAATCAAAAGTATGGTTTAACTCTGTTAGCTGAATGCTCAGATCAGAAAGAAGTTTCACAGAATGCTTCTGTGTAGTTTATATTTGAATAAATTCCTTTTTCCACTACTACGCTCTTAGCGCTCCAAATGTCCAGTTGCATTTTCTACAGAAAGTGTGTTCAGATCTGCTCAATCAAAAGTATGGTTTAACTCTGTTAGCTGAATGCACAGATCAGAAAGAAGTTTCACCGAATGATTCTGTGTAGTTTATATTTGAAGACATTCCTTTTTCCACTATTACCCTCTTAGCGCTCCGAATCTCCACTTGCATTTTCAACAAAAAGAGTGTTTCATAACTGCTCAATCAAAAATATGTTTTATCTCTGTTAACTGAATTTACAGATGAGAAATATGTTTCACAGAATGCATCTGTGTAGTTTTTATTTGAAGATATTCTTTTTCCCAATGTAGGCCTCTTAGCGCTTAGCATGTCCAATTGCAGTTTCTACAGAAAGAGTGTTTCAGAATGGCTCAATCAAAAGTAAGGTTCAACTCTGTTAGTTGAATGCACAGAACAGAAAGAATTTTCACAGAGTGCTACTGTGTAGTTTATATTTGAATATATTCCTTTTTCCACTATTACCCTCTTAGCGCTCCGAATGTCCACTTGCATTTTCTACAGAAAGAGTGTTCAGAACTGCGCAATCAAAAGTATGGTTTAACTCTGTTAGCTTAATGAACATATCAGAAATAAGTTTCACACAATGCTTCTCTGTAGTTTTTATTTGAAGATATTATTTTACCCAATATAGGCCTCTTAGCGCTCAGAATGTCCAATTGCAGTTTCTACAGAAAGAGTGTTTCAGAAAGGCTCAATCAAAAGTAAGGTTCAACTCTGTTAGTTGAATGCACAGAACAGAAAGAAGTTTCATACAATGCTTCTGTGTAGTTTATATTTGAACATATTCTTTTTTCCACTATTACCCACTTAGCGCTACGAATGTCCAGTTGCATTTTTAACAGACAGAGTGTTTCAAAACTGCTCAATCAAAAGTATGGTTTAACTCTGTTAGCTGAATGCTCAGATCAGAAAGAAGTTTCACAGAATGCTTCTGTGTAGTTTATATTTGAATATATTCCTTTTTCCACTACTACTCTCTTAGCGCTCCAAATGTCCAGTTGCATTTTCTACAGAAAGAGTGTTCAGATCTGCTCAATCAAAAGTATGGTTTAACTCTGTTAGCTGAATGCACAGATCAGAAAGAAGTTTCACAGAATGATTCTCTGTAGTTTATATTTGGACACATTACTTTTTCCACTATTACACTCTTAGCGCTCCGAATCTCCACTTGCATTTTCTACAGAAAGAGTGTTTCAGAACGGCTCAATCAAAACTAAGGTTCAACTCTTTTAGTTGAACAAACAGAACAGAAAGAAGATTCACACAATTCTTCTGTGTAGTTTTTATTTGTAGACATTCTTTTTCCCAATATAGGCCTCTTAGCGCTCAGAATGTCCAATTGCAGTTTCTACAGAAAGAGTGTTTCAGAACGGCTCAATCAAAAGTAAGGTTCAACTCTGTTAGTTGAATGCACAGAACAGAAAGTAGTTTCATACAATGCTTCTGTGTAGTTTATATTTGAACATATTCTTTTTTCCACTATTACCCACTTAGCGCTAAGAATGTCCAGTTGCATTTTCTACAGACAGAGTGTTTCAAAACTGCTCAATCAAAAGTATGGTTTAACTCTGTTAGCTGAATGCTCAGATCAGAAAGAAGTTTCACAGAATGCTTCTGTGTAGTTTATATTTGAATATATTCCTTTTTCCACTACTACGCTCTTAGCACTCCAAATGTCCAGTTGCATTTTCTACAGAAAGAGTGTTCAGATCTGCTCAATCAAAAGTATGGTTTAACTCTGTTAACTGAATGCACAGATCAGAAAGAAGTTTCACCGAATGATTCTGTGTAGTTTATATTTGAAGACATTCCTTTTTCCACTATTACCCCCTTAGCGCTCCGAATCTCCACTTGCATTTTCTACAAAAAGAGTGTTTCATAACTGCTCAATCAAAAATATGTTTTATCTCTGTTAACTGAATTTACAGATCAGAAATAAGTTTCACAGAATGCATCTGTGTAGTTTTTATTTGAAGATATTCTTTTTCCCAATGTAGGCCTCTTAGCGCTTAGCATGTCCAATTGCAGTTTCTACAGAAAGAGTGTTTCAGAACGGCTCAATCAAAAGTAAGGTTCAACTCTGTTAGTTGAATGCACAGAACAGAAAGAATTTTCACAGAATGCTACTGTGTAGTTTATATTTGAATATATTCCTTTTTCCACTATTACCCTCTTAGCGCTCCGAATGTCCACTTGCATTTTCTACAGAAAGAGTGTTCAGAACTGCGCAATCAAAAGTATGGTTTAACTCTGTTAGCTTAATGAACATAACAGAAGTAAGTTTCACACAATGCTTCTGTGTAGTTTTTATTTGAAGATATTATTTTTCCCAATATAGGCCTCTTAGCGCTCAGAATGTCCAATTGCAGTTTCTACAGAAAGAGTGTTTCAGAAAGGCTCAATCAAAAGTCAGGTTCAACTCTGTTAGTTGAATGCACAGAACAGAAAGTAGTTTCTTACAATGCTTCTGTGTAGTTTATATTTGAACATATTCTTTTTTCCACTATTACCCACTTAGCGCTACGAATGTCCAGTTGCATTTTCTACAGACAGAGTGTTTCAAAACTGCTCAATCAAAAGTATGGTTTAACTCTGTTAGCTGAATGCTCAGATCAGAAAGAAGTTTCACAGAATGCTTCTGTGTAGTTTATATTTGAATAAATTACTTTTTCCACTACTACGCTCTTAGCGCTCCAAATGTCCAGTTGCATTTTCTACAGAAAGAGTGTTCAGATCTGCTCAATCAAAAGTATGGTTTAACTCTGTTAGCTGAATGCACAGATCAGAAAGAAGTTTCACCGAATGATTCTGTGTAGTTTATATTTGAAGACATTCCTTTTTCCACTATTACCCTCTTAGCGCTCCGAATCTCCACTTGCATTTTCTACAAAAAGAGTGTTTCATAACTGCTCAATCAAAAATATGTTTTATCTCTGTTAACTGAATTTACAGATGAGAAATATGTTTCACAGAATGCATCTGTGTAGTTTTTATTTGAAGATATTCTTTTTCCCAATGTAGGCCTCTTAGCGCTTAGCATGTCCAATTGCAGTTTCTACAGAAAGAGTGTTTCAGAATGGCTCAATCAAAAGTAAGGTTCAACTCTGTTAGTTGAATGCACAGAACAGAAAGAATTTTCACAGAATGCTACTGTGTAGTTTATATTTGAATATATTCCTTTTTCCACTATTACCCTCTTAGCGCTCCGAATGTCCACTTGCATTTTCTACAGAAAGAGTGTTGAGAACTGCGCAATCAAAAGTATGGTTTAACTCTGTTAGCTTAATGAACATATCAGAAATAAGTTTCACACAATGCTTCTGTGTAGTTTTTATTTGAAGACATTATTTTTCCCAATATAGGCCTCTTAGCGCTCAGAATGTCCAATTGCAGTTTCTACAGAAAGAGTGTTTCAGAAAGGCTCAATCAAAAGTAAGGTTCACTCTGTTAGTTGAATGCACAGAACAGAAAGTAGTTTCATACAATGCTTCTGTGTAGTTTATATTTGAACATATTCTTTTTTCCACTATTAGCCACTTAGCGCTACGAATGTCCAGTTGCATTTTTAACAGACAGAGTGTTTCAAAACTGCTCAATCAAAAGTATGGTTTAACTCTGTTAGCTGAATGCTCAGATCAGAAAGAAGTTTCACAGAATGCTTCTGTGTAGTTTATATTTGAATATATTCCTTTTTCCACTACTACTCTCTTAGCGCTCCAAATGTCCAGTTGCATTATCTACAGAAAGAGTGTTCAGATCTGCTCAATCAAAAGTATGGTTTAACTCTGTTAGCTGAATGCACAGATCAGAAAGATGTTTCACAGAATGATTCTGTGTAGTTTATATTTGGACACATTCCTTTTTCCACTATTACACTCTTAGCGCTCCAAATCTCCACTTGCATTTTCTACAGAAAGAGTGTTTCAGAACGGCTCAATCAAAACTAAGGTTCAACTCTTTTAGTTGAACAAACAGAACAGAAAGAAGATTCACACAATTCTTCTGTGTAGTTTTTATTTGTAGACATTCTTTTTCCCAATATAGGCCTCTTAGCGCTCAGAATGTCCAATTGCAGTTTCTATAGAAAGAGTGTTTCAGAACGGCTCAATCAAAAGTAAGGTTCAACTCTGTTAGTTGAATGCACAGAACAGAAAGAAGTTTCATACAATGCTTCTGTGTAGTTTATATTTGAACATATTCTTTTTTCCACTATTACCCACTTAGCGCTACGAATGTCCAGTTGCATTTTCTACAGACACAGTGTTTCAAAACTGCTCAATCAAAAGTATGGTTTAACTCTGTTAGCTGAATGCTCAGATCAGAAAGAAGTTTCACAGAATGCTTCTGTGTAGTTTATATTTGAATATATTCCTTTTTCCACTACTACGCTCTTAGCGCTCCAAATGTCCGGTTGCATTTTCTACAGAAAGAGTGTTCAGATCTGCTCAATCAAAAGTATGGTTTAACTCTGTTAGCTGAATGCACAGATCAGTAAGAAGTTTCACCGAATGATTCTGTGTAGTTTATATTTGAAGACATTCCTTTTTCCACTATTACCCTCTTAGCGCTCCGAATCTCCACTTGCATTTTCTACAAAAAGAGTGTTTCATAACTGCTCAATCAAAAATATGTTTTATCTCTGTTAACTGAATTTACAGATCAGAAATAAGTTTCACAGAATGCATCTGTGTAGTTTTTATTTGAAGATATTCTTTTTCCCAATGTAGGCCTCTTAGCGCTTAGCATGTCCAATTGCAGTTTCTACAGAAAGAGTGTTTCAGAACGGCTCAATCAAAAGTAAGGTTCAACTCTGTTAGTTGATTGCACAGAACAGAAAGAAGTTTCATACAATGCTTCTGTGTAGTTTATATTTGAACATATTCTTTTTTCCACTATTACCCACTTAGCGCTACGAATGTCCAGTTGCATTTTCTACAGACAGAGTGTTTCAAAACTGCTCAATCAAAAGTATGGTTTAACTCTGTTAGCTGAATGCTCAGATCAGAAAGAAGTTTCACAGAATGCTTCTGTGTAGTTTATATTTGAATATATTCCTTTTTCCACTACTACTCTCTTAGCGCTCCAAATGTCCAGTTGCATTTTCTACAGAAAGAGTGTTCAGATCTGCTCAATCAAAAGTATGGTTTAACTCTGTTAGCTGAATGCACAGATAAGAAAGAAGTTTCACAGAATGATTCTGTGTAGTTTATATTTGGAGACATTCCTTTTTCCACTATTACCCTCTTAGCGCTCCGAATCTCCACTTGCATTTTCTACAGAAAGAGTGTTTCAGAACGGCTCAATCAAAACTATTGTTCAACTCTTTTAGTTGAACAAACAGAACAGAAAGAAGTTTCACACAATTCTTCTGTGTAGTTTTTATTTTTAGACATTCTTTTTCCCAATATAGGCCTCTTAGCGCTCAGAATGTCCAATTGCAGTTTCTACAGAAAGAGTGTTTCAGAACGGCTCAATCAAAAGTAAGGTTCAACTCTGTTAGTTGAATGCACAGAACAGAAAGTAGTTTCATACAATGCTTCTGTGTAGTTTATATTTGAACATATTCTTTTTTCCACTATTACCCACTTAGCGCTAAGAATGTCCAGTTGCATTTTCTACAGACAGAGTGTTTCAAAACTGCTCAATCAAAAGTATGGTTTAACTCTGTTAGCTGAATGCTCAGATCAGAAAGAAGTTTCACAGAATGCTTCTGTGTAGTTTATATTTGAATATATTCCATTTTCCACTACTACGCTCTTAGCGCTCCAAATGTCCAGTTGCATTTTCTACAGAAAGAGTGTTCAGATCTGCTCAATCAAAAGTATGGTTTAACTCTGTTAGCTGAATGCACAGATCAGAAAGAAGTTTCACCGAATGATTCTGTGTAGTTTATATTTGAAGACATTCCTTTTTCCACTATTACCCTCTTAGCGCTCCGAATCTCCACTTGCATTTTCTACAAAAAGAGTGTTTCATAACTGCTCAATCAAAAATATGTTTTATCTCTGTTAACTGAATTTACAGATCAGAAATAAGTTTCACAGAATGCATCTGTGTAGTTTTTATTTGAAGATATTCTTTTTCCCAATGTAGGCCTCTTAGCGCTTAGCATGTCCAATTGCAGTTTCTACAGAAAGAGTGTTTCAGAACGGCTCAATCAAAAGTAAGGTTCAACTCTGTTAGTTGAATGCACAGAACAGAAAGAATTTTCACAGAATGCTACTGTGTAGTTTATATTTGAATATATTCCTTTTTCCACTATTACCCTCTTAGCGCTCCGAATGTCCACTTGCATTTTCTACAGAAAGAGTGTTCAGAACTGCGCAATCAAAAGTATGGTTTAACTCTGTTAGCTTAATGAACATAACAGAAGTAAGTTTCACACAATGCTTCTGTGTAGTTTTTATTTGAAGATATTATTTTTCCCAATATAGGCCTCTTAGCGCTCAGAATGTCCAATTGCAGTTTCTACAGAAAGAGTGTTTCAGAAAGGCTCAATCAAAAGTCAGGTTCAACTCTGTTAGTTGAATGCACAGAACAGAAAGTAGTTTCTTACAATGCTTCTGTGTAGTTTATATTTGAACATATTCTTTTTTCCACTATTACCCACTTAGCGCTACGAATGTCCAGTTGCATTTTCTACAGACAGAGTGTTTCAAAACTGCTCAATCAAAAGTATGGTTTAACTCTGTTAGCTGAATGCTCAGATCAGAAAGAAGTTTCACAGAATGCTTCTGTGTAGTTTATATTTGAATAAATTCCTTTTTCCACTACTACGCTCTTAGCGCTCCAAATGTCCAGTTGCATTTTCTACAGAAAGAGTGTTCAGATCTGCTCAATCAAAAGTATGGTTTAACTCTGTTAGCTGAATGCACAGATCAGAAAGAAGTTTCACCGAATGATTCTGTGTAGTTTATATTTGAAGACATTCCTTTTTCCACTATTACCCTCTTAGCGCTCCGAATCTCCACTTGCATTTTCTACAAAAAGAGTGTTTCATAACTGCTCAATCAAAAATATGTTTTATCTCTGTTAACTGAATTTACAGATGAGAAATATGTTTCACAGAATGCATCTGTGTAGTTTTTATTTGAAGATATTCTTTTTCCCAATGTAGGCCTCTTAGCGCTTAGCATGTCCAATTGCAGTTTCTACAGAAAGAGTGTTTCAGAATGGCTCAATCAAAAGTAAGGTTCAACTCTGTTAGTTGAATGCACAGAACAGAAAGAATTTTCACAGAATGCTACTGTGTAGTTTATATTTGAATATATTCCTTTTTCCACTATTACCCTCTTAGCGCTCCGAATGTCCACTTGCATTTTCTACAGAAAGAGTGTTGAGAACTGCTCAATCAAAAGTATGGTTTAACTCTGTTAGCTTAATGAACATATCAGAAATAAGTTTCACACAATGCTTCTGTGTAGTTTTTATTTGAAGACATTATTTTTCCCAATATAGGCCTCTTAGCGCTCAGAATGTCCAATTGCAGTTTCTACAGAAAGAGTGTTTCAGAAAGGCTCAATCAAAAGTAAGGTTCACTCTGTTAGTTGAATGCACAGAACAGAAAGAAGTTTCATACAATGCTTCTGTGTAGTTTATATTTGAACATATTCTTTTTTCCACTATTACCTACTTAGCGCTACGAATGTCCAGTTGCATTTTTAACAGACAGAGTGTTTCAAAACTGCTCAATCAAAAGTATGGTTTAACTCTGTTAGCTGAATGCTCAGATCAGAAAGAAGTTTCACAGAATGCTTCTGTGTAGTTTATATTTGAATATATTCCTTTTTCCACTACTACTCTCTTAGCGCTCCAAATGTCCAGTTGCATTTTCTACAGAAAGAGTGTTCAGATCTGCTCAATCAAAAGTATGGTTTAACTCTGTTAGCTGAATGCACAGATCAGAAAGAAGTTTCACAGAATGATTCTGTGTAGTTTATATTTGGACACATTCCTTTTTCCACTATTACACTCTTAGCGCTCCGAATCTCCACTTGCATTTTCTACAGAAAGAGTGTTTCAGAACGGCTCAATCAAAACTAAGGTTCAACTCTTTTAGTTGAACAAACAGAACAGAAAGAAGATTCACACAATTCTTCTGTGTAGTTTTTATTTGTAGACATTCTTTTTCCCAATATAGGCCTCTTAGCGCTCAGAATGTCCAATTGCAGTTTCTATAGAAAGAGTGTTTCAGAACGGCTCAATCAAAAGTAAGGTTCAACTATGTTAGTTGAATGCACAGAACAGAAAGAAGTTTCATACAATGCTTCTGTGTAGTTTATATTTGAACATATTCTTTTTTCCACTATTACCCACTTAGCGCTAAGAATGTCCAGTTGCATTTTCTACAGACACAGTGTTTCAAAACTGCTCAATCAAAAGTATGGTTTAACTCTGTTAGCTGAATGCTCAGATCAGAAAGAAGTTTCACAGAATGCTTCTGTGTAGTTTATATTTGAATATATTCCTTTTTCCACTACTACGCTCTTAGCGCTCCAAATGTCCGGTTGCATTTTCTACAGAAAGAGTGTTCAGATCTGCTCAATCAAAAGTATGGTTTAACTCTGTTAGCTGAATGCACAGATCAGTAAGAAGTTTCACGGAATGATTCTGTGTAGTTTATATTTGAAGACATTCCTTTTTCCACTATTACCCTCTTAGCGCTCCGAATCTCCACTTGCATTTTCTACAAAAAGAGTGTTTCATAAGTGCTCAATCAAAAATATGTTTTATCTCTGTTAACTGAATTTACAGATCAGAAATAAGTTTCACAGAATGCATCTGTGTAGTTTTTATTTGAAGATATTCTTTTTCCCAATGTAGGCCTCTTAGCGCTTAGCATGTCCAATTGCAGTTTCAACAGAAAGAGTGTTTCAGAACGGCTCAATCAAAAGTAAGGTTCAACTCTGTTAGTTGATTGCACAGAACAGAAAGAAGTTTCATACAATGCTTCTGTGTAGTTTATATTTGAACATATTCTTTTTTCCACTATTACCCACTTAGCGCTACGAATGTCCAGTTGCATTTTCTACAGACAGAGTGTTTCAAAACTGCTCAATCAAAAGTATGGTTTAACTCTGTTAGCTGAATGCTCAGATCAGAAAGAAGTTTCACAGAATGCTTCTGTGTAGTTTATATTTGAATATATTCCTTTTTCCACTACTACTCTCTTAGCGCTCCAAATGTCCAGTTGCATTTTCTACAGAAAGAGTGTTCAGATCTGCTCAATCAAAAGTATGGTTTAACTCTGTTAGCTGAATGCACAGATAAGAAAGAAGTTTCACAGAATGATTCTGTGTAGTTTATATTTGGAGACATTCCTTTTTCCACTATTACCCTCTTAGCGCTCCTAATCTCCACTTGCATTTTCTACAGAAAGAGTGTTTCAGAACGGCTCAATCAAAACTATTGTTCAACTCTTTTAGTTGAACAAACAGAACAGAAAGAAGTTTCACACAATTCTTCTGTGTAGTTTTTATTTTTAGACATTCTTTTTCCCAATATAGGCCTCTTAGCGCTCAGAATGTCCAATTGCAGTTTCTACAGAAAGAGTGTTTCAGAACGGCTCAATCAAAAGTAAGGTTCAACTCTGTTAGTTGAATGCACAGAACAGAAAGTAGTTTCATACAATGCTTCTGTGTAGTTTATATTTGAACATATTCTTTTTTCCACTATTACCCACTTAGCGCTAAGAATGTCCAGTTGCATTTTCTACAGACAGAGTGTTTCAAAACTGCTCAATCAAAAGTATGGTTTAACTCTGTTAGCTGAATGCTCAGATCAGAAAGAAGTTTCACAGAATGCTTCTGTGTAGTTTATATTTGAATATATTCCATTTTCCACTACTACGCTCTTAGCGCTCCAAATGTCCAGTTGCATTTTCTACAGAAAGAGTGTTCAGATCTGCTCAATCAAAAGTATGGTTTAACTCTGTTAGCTGAATGCACAGATCAGAAAGAAGTTTCACCGAATGATTCTGTGTAGTTTATATTTGAAGACATTCCTTTTTCCACTATTGCCCTCTTAGCGCTCCGAATCTCCACTTGCATTTTCTACAAAAAGAGTGTTTCATAACTGCTCAATCAAAAATATGTTTTATCTCTGTTAACTGAATTTACAGATCAGAAATAAGTTTCACAGAATGCATCTGTGTAGTTTTTATTTGAAGATATTCTTTTTCCCAATGTAGGCCTCTTAGCGCTTAGCATGTACAATTGCAGTTTCTACAGAAAGAGTGTTTCAGAACGGCTCAATCAAAAGTAAGGTTCAACTCTGTTAGTTGAATGCACAGAACAGAAAGAATTTTCACAGAATGCTACTGTGTAGTTTATATTTGAATATATTCCTTTTTCCACTATTACCCTCTTAGCTTTCCGAATGTCCACTTGCATTTTCTACAGAAAGATTGTTCACAACTGCGCAATCAAAAGTATGGTTTAACTCTGTTAGCTTAATGAACATAACAGAAGTAAGTTTCACACAATGCTTCTGTGTAGTTTTTATTTGAAGATATTATTTTTCCCAATATAGGCCTCTTAGCGCTCAGAATGTCCAATTGCAGTTTCTACAGAAAGAGTGTTTCAGAAAGGCTCAATAAAAGTCAGGTTCAACTCTGTTAGTTGAATGCACAGAACAGAAAGAAGTTTCATACAATGCTTCTGTGTAGTTTATATTTGAACATATTCTTTTTTCCACTATTACCCACTTAGCGCTACGAATGTCCAGTTGCATTTTCTACAGACAGAGTGTTTCAAAACGGCTCAATCAAAAGTATGGTTTAACTCTGTTAGCTGAATGCTCAGAACAGAAAGTAGTTTCACAGAATGCTTCTGTGTAGTTTATATTTGAATATATTCCTTTTTCCACTACTACGCTCTTAGCGCTCCAAATGTCCAGTTGCATTTTCTACAGAAAGAGTGTTCAGATCTGCTCAATCAAAAGTATGGTTTAACTCTGTTAGCTGAATGCACAGATCAGAAAGAAGTTTCACCGAATGATTCTGTGTAGTTTATATTTGAAGACATTCCTTTTTCCACTATTACACTCTTAGCGCTCCGAATCTCCACTTGCATTTTCTACAAAAAGAGTGTTTCATAACTGCTCAATCAAAAATATGTTTTATCTCTGTTAACTGAATTTACAGATCAGAAATAAGTTTCACAGAATGCATCTGTGTAGTTTTTATTTGAAGATATTCTTTTTCCCAATGTAGGCCTCTTAGGGCTTAGCATGTCCAACTGCAGTTTCTACAGAAAGAGTGTTTCAGAACGGCTCAATCAAAACTAAGGTTCAACTCTGTTAGTTGAATGCACAGAACAGAAAGAATTTTCACAGAATGCTACTGTGTAGTTTATATTTGAATATATTCCTTTTTCCTCTATTACCCTCTTAGCGCTCCGAATGTCCACTTGCATTTTCTACAGAAAGAGTGTTCAGAACTGCGCAATCAAAAGTATGGTTTAACTCTGTTAGCTTAATGAACATATCAGAAGTAAGTTTCACACAATGCTTCTGTGTAGTTTTTATTTGAAGATATTATTTTTCCCAATATAGGCCTCTTAGCGCTCAGAATGTCCAATTGCAGTTTCTACAGAAAGAGTGTTTCAGAAAGGCTCAATCAAAAGTCAGGTTCAACTCTGTTAGTTGAATGCACAGAACAGAAAGAAGTTTCATACAATGCTTCTGTGTAGTTTATATTTGAACATATTCTTTTTTCCACTATTACCCACTTAGCGCTACGAATGTCCAGTTGCATTTTCTACAGACAGAGTGTTTCAAAACTGCTCAATCAAAAGTATGGTTTAACTCTGTTAGCTGAATGCTCAGATCAGAAAGAAGTTTCACAGAATGCTTCTGTGTAGTTTATATTTGAATATATTCCTTTTTCCACTACTACACTCTTAGCGCTCCAAATGTCCAGTTGCATTTTCTACAGAAAGAGTGTTCAGATCTGCTCAATCAAAAGTATGGTTTAATTGTGTTAGCTGAATGCACAGATCAGAAAGAAGTTTCACCGAATGATTCTGTGTAGTTTATATTTGAAGACATTCCTTTTTCCACTATTACCCTCTTAGCGCTCCGAATCTCCACTTGCATTTTCTACAAAAAGAGTGTTTCATAACTGCTCAATCAAAAATATGTTTTATCTCTGTTAACTGAATTTACAGATCAGAAATAAGTTTCACAGAATGCATCTGTGTAGTTTTTATTTGAAGATATTCTTTTTCCCAATGTAGGCCTCTTAGCGCTTAGCATGTCCAATTGCAGTTTCTACAGAAAGAGTGTTTCAGAACGGCTCAATCAAAAGTAAGGTTCAACTCTGTTAGTTGAATGCACAGAACAGAAAGAATTTTCACAGAATGCTACTCTGTAGTTTATATTTGAATATATTCCTTTTTCCACTATTACCCTCTTAGCGCTCCGAATGTCCACTTGCATTTTCTACAGAAAGAGTGTTCAGAACTGCGCAGTCAAAAGTATGGTTTAACTCTGTTAGCTTAATGAACATATCAGAAGTAAGTTTCACACAATGCTTCTGTGTAGTTTTTATTTGAAGATATTATTTTTCCCCATATAGGCCTCTTACCGCTCAGAGTGTCCAATTGCAGTTTCTACAGAAAGAGTGTTTCAGAAAGGCTCAATCAAAAGTTAGGTTCAACTCTGTTAGTTGAATGCACAGAACAGAAAGAAGTTTCATACAATGCTTCTGTGTAGTTTATATTTGAACATATTCTTTTTTCCACTATTACCCACTTAGCGCTACGAATGTCCAGTTTCATTTTCTACAGACAGAGTGTTTCAAAACTGCTCAATCAAAATTATGGTTTAACTCTGTTAGCTGAATGCTCAGATCAGAAAGAAGTTTCACAGAAGGCTTCTGTGTAGTTTATATTTGAATAAATTCCTTTTTCCACTACTACGCTCTTAGCGCTCCAAATGTCCAGTTGCATTTTCTACAGAAAGAGTGTTCAGATCTGCTCAATCAAAAGTATGGTTTAACTCTGTTAGCTGAATGCACAGATCAGAAAGAAGTTTCACCGAATGATTCTGTGTAGTTTATATTTGAAGACATTCCTTTTTCCACTATTACCCTCTTAGCGCTCCGAATCTCCACTTGCATTTTCTACAAAAAGAGTGTTTCATAACTGCTGAATCAAAAATATGTTTTATCTCTGTTAACTGAATTTACAGATGAGAAATATGTTTCACAGAATGCATCTGTGTAGTTTTTATTTGAAGATATTCTTTTTCCCAATGTAGGCCTCTTAGCGCTTAGCATGTCCAATTGCAGTTTCTACAGAAAGAGTGTTTCAGAATGGCTCAATCAAAAGTAAGGTTCAACTCTGTTTGTTGAATGCACAGAACAGAAAGAATTTTCACAGAATGCTACTGTGTAGTTTATATTTGAATATATTCCTTTTTCCACTATTACCCTCTTAGCGCTCCGAATGTCCACTTGCATTTTCTACAGAAAGAGTGTTGAGAACTGCGCAATCAAAAGTATGGTTTAACTCTGTTAGCTTAATGAACATATCAGAAATAAGTTTCACACAATGCTTCTGTGTAGTTTTTATTTGAAGATATTATTTTTCCCAATATAGGCCTCTTAGCGCTCAGAATGTCCAATTGCAGTTTCTACAGAAAGAGTGTTTCAGAAAGGCTCAATCAAAAGTCAGGTTCAACTCTGTTAGTTGAATGCACAGAACAGAAAGAAGTTTCATACAATGCTTCTGTGTAGTTTATATTTGAACATATTCTTTTTTCCACTATTACCCACTTAGCGCTACGAATGTCCAGTTGCATTTTCTACAGACAGAGTGTTTCAAAACTGCTCAATCAAAAGTATGGTTTAACTCTGTTAGCTGAATGCTCAGATCAGAAAGAAGTTTCACAGAATGCTTCTGTGTAGTTTATATTTGAATATATTCCTTTTTCCACTGCTACTCTCTTAGCGCTCCAAATGTCCAGTTGCATTTTCTGCAGAAAGAGTGTTCAGATCTGCTCAAACAAAAGTATGGTTTAACTCTGTTAGCTGAATGCACAGATCAGAAAGAAGTTTCACAGAATGATTCTGTGTAGTTTATATTTGGAGACATTCCTTTTTCCACTATTACCCTCTTAGCGCTCCGAATCTCCACTTGCATTTTCTACAGAAAGAGTGTTTCAGAACGGCTCAATCAAAACTAAGGTTCAACTCTTTTAGTTGAACAAACAGAACAGAAAGAAGTTTCACACAATTCTTCTGTGTAGTTTTTATTTGTAGACATTCTTTTTCCCAATATAGGCCTCTTAGCGCTCAGAATGTCCAATTGCAGTTTCTACAGAAAGAGTGTTTCAGAACGGCTCAATCAAAAGTAAGGTTCAACTCTGTTAGTTGAATGCACAGAACAGAAAGAAGTTTCATACAATGCTTCTGTGTAGTTTATATTTGAACATATACTATTTTCCACTATTACCCACTTAGCGCTACGAATGTCCAGTTGCATTTTCTACAGACAGAGTGTTTCAAAACTGCTCAATCAAAAGTATGGTTTAACTCTGTTAGCTGAATGCTCAGATCAGAAAGAAGTTTCACAGAATGCTTCTGTGTAGTTTATATTTGAATATATTCCTTTTTCCACTACTACGCTCTTAGCGCTCCAAATGTCCAGTTGCATTTTCTACAGAAAGAGTGTTCAGATCTGCTCAATCAAAAGTATGGTTTAAATCTGTTAGCTGAATGCACAGATCAGAAAGAAGTTTCACCGAATGATTCTGTGTAGTTTATATTTGAAGACATTCCTTTTTCCACTATTACCCTCTTAGCGCTCCGAATCTCCACTTGCATTTTCTACAAAAAGAGTGTTTCATAACTGCTCAATCAAAAATATGTTTTATCTCTGTTAACTGAATTTACAGATCAGAAATAAGTTTCACAGAATGCATCTGTGCAGTTTTATTTGAAGATATTCTTTTTCCCAATGTAGGCCTCTTAGCGCTTAGCATGTCCAATTGCAGTTTCTACAGAAAGAGTGTTTCAGAACGGCTCAATCAAAAGTAAGGTTCAACTCTGTTAGTTGAATGCACAGAACAGAAAGAATTTTCACAGAATGCTACTGTGTAGTTTATATTTGAATATATTCCTTTTTCCACTATTACCCTCTTAGCGCTCCGAATGTCCACTTGCATTTTCTACAGAAAGAGTGTTCAGAACTGCGCAATCAAAAGTATGGTTTAACTCTGTTAGCTTAATGAACATATCAGAAATAAGTTTCACACAATGCTTCTGTGTAGTTTTTATTTGAAGATATTATTTTTCCCAATATAGGCCTCTTAGCGCTCAGAATGTCCAATTGCAGTTTCTACAGAAAGAGTGTTTCAGAAAGGCTCAATCAAAAGTAAGGTTCAACTCTGTTAGTTGAATGCACAGAACAGAAAGAAGTTTCATACAATGCTTCTGTGTAGTTTATATTTGAACATATTCTTTTTTCCACTATTACCCACTTAGCGCTACGAATGTCCAGTTGCATTTTCTACAGACAGAGTGTTTCAAAACTGCTCAATCAAAAGTATGGTTTAACTCTGTTAGCTGAATTCTCAGATCAGAAAGAAGTTTCACAGAATGCTTCTGTGCAGTTTATATTTGAATATATTCCTTTTTCCACTACTACGCTCTTAGCGCTCCAAATGTCCAGTTGCATTTTCTACAGAAAGAGTGTTCAGATCTGCTCAATCAAAAGTATGGTTTAACTCTGTTAGCTGAATGCACAGATCAGAAAGAAGTTTCACCGAATGATTCTGTGTAGTTTATATTTGAAGACATTCCTTTTTCCACTATTACCCCTTTAGCGCTCCGAATCTCCACTTGCATTTTCTACAAAAAGAGTGTTTCATAACTGCTCAATCAAAAATATGTTTTATCTCTGTTAACTGAATTTACAGATCAGAAATAAGTTTCACAGAATGCATCTGTGTAGTTTTTATTTGAAGATATTCTTTTTCCCAATGTAGGCCTCTTAGCGCTTAGCATGTCCAATTGCAGTTTCTACAGAAAGAGTGTTTCAGAACGGCTCAATCAAAAGTAAGGTTCAACTCTGTTAGTTGAATGCACAGAACAGAAAGAATTTTCACAGAATGCTACTGTGTAGTTTATATTTGAATATATTCCTTTTTCCACTATTACCCTCTTAGCGCTCCGAATGTCCACTTGCATTTTCTACAGAAAGAGTGTTCAGAACTGCCCAATCAAAAGTATGGTTTAACTCTGTTAGCTTAATGAACATATCAGAAATAAGTTTCACACAATGCTTCTGTGTAGTTTTTATTTGAAGATATTATTTTTCCCAATATAGGCCTCTTAGCGCTCAGAATGTCCAATTGCAGTTTCTACAGAAAGAGTGTTTCAGAAAGGCTCAATCAAAAGTCAGGTTCAACTCTGTTAGTTGAATGCACAGAACAGAAAGAAGTTTCATACAATGCTTCTGTGTAGTTTATATTTGAACATATTCTTTTTCCACTATTACCCACGTAGCGCTACGAATGTCCAGTTGCATTTTCTACAGACAGAGTGTTTCAAAACTGCTCAATCAAAAGTATGGTTTAACTCTGTTAGCTGAATGCTCAGATCAGAAAGAAGTTTCACAGAATGCTTCTGTGTAGTTTATATTTGAATATATTCCTCTTTCCACTACTACTCTCTTAGCGCTCCAATTGTCCAGTTGCATTTTCTACAGAAAGAGTGTTCAGATCTGCTCAATCAAAAGTATGGTTTAACTCTGTTAGCTGAATGCACAGATCAGAAAGAAGTTTCACAGAATGATTCTGTGTAGTTTATATTTGGAGACATTCCTTTTTCCACTATTTCCCTCTTAGCGCTCCGAATTTCCACTTGCATTTTCTACAGAAAGAGTGTTTCAGAACGGCTCAATCAAAACTAAGGTTCAACTCTTTTAGTTGAACAAACAGAACAGAAAGAAGTTTCACACAATTCTTCTGTGTAGTTTTTATTTGTAGACATTCTTTTTCCCAATATAGGCCTCTTAGCGCTCAGAATGTCCAATTTCAGTTTCTACAGAAAGAGTGTTTCAGAACGGCTCAATCAAAAGTAAGGTTCAACTCTGTTAGTTGAATGCACAGAACAGAAAGAAGTTTCATACAATGCTTCTGTGTAGTTTATATTTGAACATATACTATTTTCCACTATTACCCACTTAGCGCTACGAATGTCCAGTTGCATTTTCTACAGACAGAGTGTTTCAAAACTGCTCAATCAAAAGTATGGTTTAACTCTGTTAGCTGAATGCTCAGATCAGAAAGAAGTTTCACAGAATGCTTCTGTGTAGTTTATATTTGAATATATTCCTTTTTCCACTACTACGCTCTTAGCGCTCCAAATGTCCAGTTGCATTTTCTACAGAAAGAGTGTTCAGATCTGCTCAATCAAAAGTATGGTTTATATCTGTTAGCTGAATGCACAGATCAGAAAGAAGTTTCACCGAATGATTCTGTGTAGTTTATATTTGAAGACATTCCTTTTTCCACTATCACCCTCTTAGCGCTCGGAATCTCCACTTGCATTTTCTACAAAAAGAGTGTTTCATAACTGCTCAATCAAAAATATGTTTTATCTCTGTTAACTGAATTTACAGATCAGAAATAAGTTTCACAGAATGCATCTGTGTAGTTTTTATTTGAAGATATTCTTTTTCCCAATGTATGCCTCTTAGCGCTTAGCATGTCCAATTGCAGTTTCTACAGAAAGAGTGTTTCAGAACGGCTCAATCAAAAGTAAGGTTCAACTCTGTTAGTTGAATGCACAGAACAGAAAGAATTTTCACAGAATGCTACTGTGTAGTTTATATTTGAATATATTCCTTTTTCCACTATTACCCTCTTAGCGCTCCGAATGTCCACTTGCATTTTCTACAGAAAGAGTGTTCAAAACTGCGCAATCAAAAGTATGGTTTAACTCTGTTAGCTTAATGAACATATCAGAAATAAGTTTCACACAATGCTTCTGTGTAGTTTTTATTTGAAGATATTATTTTTCCCAATATAGGCCTCTTAGCGCTCAGAATGTCCAATTGCAGTTTCTACAGAAAGAGTGTTTCAGAAAGGCTCAATCAAAAGTAAGGTTCAACTCTGTTAGTTGAATGCACAGAACCGAAAGAAGTTTCATACAATGCTTCTGTGTAGTTTATATTTGAACATATTCTTTTTTCCACTATTACCCACTTAGCGCTACGAATGTCCAGTTGCATTTTCTACAGACAGAGTGTTTCAAACTGCTCAATCAAAAGTATGTTTTAACTCTGTTAGCTGAATGCTCAGATCAGAAAGAAGTTTCACAGAATGCTTCTGTGTAGTTTATAATTTAATATATTCCTCTTTCCACTACTACTCTCTTAGCGCTCCAAATGTCCAGTTGCATTTTCTACAGAAAGAGTGTTCAGATCTGCTCAATCAAAAGTATGGTTTAACTCTGTTAGCTGAATGCACAGATCAGAAAGAAGTTTCACAGAATGATTCTGTGTAGTTTATATTTGGAGACATTCCTTTTTCCACTATTACCCCCTTAGCGCTCCGAATCTCCACTTGCATTTTCTACAGAAAGAGTGTTTCAGAACGGCTCAATCAAAAGTAAGGTTCAACTCTGTTAGTTGAATGCACAGAACAGAAAGAAGTTTCATACAATGCTTCTGTGTAGTTTATATTTGAACATATTCTTTTTTCCACTATTACCCACTTAGCGCTACGAATGTCCAGTTGCATTTTCTACAGACAGAGTGTTTCAAAACTGCTCAATCAAAAGTATGGTTTAACTCTGTTAGCTGAATTCTCAGATCAGAAAGAAGTTTCACAGAATGCTTCTGTGTAGTTTATATTTGAATATATTCCTTTTTCCACTACTACGCTCTTAGCGCTCCAAATGTCCAGTTGCATTTTCTACAGAAAGAGTGTTCAGATCTGCTCAATCAAAAGTATGGTTTAACTCTGTTAGCTGAATGCACAGATCAGAAAGAAGTTTCACCGAATGATTCTGTGTAGTTTATATTTGAAGACATTCCTTTTTCCACTATTACCCTCTTAGCGCTCCGAATCTCCACTTGCATTTTCTACAAAAAGAGTGTTTCATAACTGCTCAATCAAAAATATGTTTTATCTCTGTTAACTGAATTTACAGATCAGAAATAAGTTTCACAGAATGCATCTGTGTAGTTTTTATTTGAAGATATTCTTTTTCCCAATGTAGGCCTCTTAGCGCTTAGCATGTCCAATTGCAGTTTCTACAGAAAGAGTGTTTCAGAACGGCTCAATCAAAAGTAAGGTTCAACTCTGTTAGTTGAATGCACAGAACAGAAAGAATTTTCACAGAATGCTACTGTGTAGTTTATATTTGAATATATTCCTTTTTCCACTATTACCCTCTTAGCGCTCCGAATGTCCACTTGCATTTTCTACAGAAAGAGTGTTCAGAACTGCGCAATCAAAAGTATGGTTTAACTCTGTTAGCTTAATGAACATATCAGAAATAAGTTTCACACAATGCTTCTGTGTAGTTTTTATTTGAAGATATTATTTTTCCCAATATTGGCCTCTTAGCGCTCAGAATGTCCAATTGCAGTTTCTACAGAAAGAGTGTTTCAGAAAGGCTCAATCAAAAGTCAGGTTCAACTCTGTTAGTTGAATGCACAGAACAGAAAGTAGTTTCATACAATGCTTCTGTGTAATTTATATTTGAACATATTCTTTTTTCCACTATTACCCACTTAGCGCTACGAATGTCCAGTTGCATTTTCTACAGACAGAGTGTTTCAAAACTGCTCAATCAAAAGTATGGTTTAACTCTGTTAGCTGAATGCTCAGATCAGAAAGAAGTTTCACAGAATGCTTCTGTGTACTTTATATTTGAATATATTCCTTTTTCCACTACTACTCTCTTAGCGCTCCAAATGTCCAGTTGCATTTTCTACCGAAAGAGTGTTCAGATCTGCTCAATCAAAAGTATGGTTTAACCCTGTTAGCTGAATGCACAGATCAGAAAGAAGTTTCACAGAATGATTCTGTGTAGTTTATATTTGGAGACATTCCTTTTTCCACTATTACCCTCTTAGCGCTCCGAATCTCCACTTGCATTTTCTACAGAAAGAGTGTTTCAGAACGGCTCAATCAAAACTAAGGTTCAACTCTTTTAGTTGAACAAACAGAACAGAAAGAAGTTTCACACAATTCTTCTGTGTAGTTTTTATTTGTAGACATTCTTTTTCCCAATATAGGCCTCTTAGCGCTCAGAATGTCCAATTGCAGTTTCTACAGAAAGAGTGTTTCAGAACGGCTCAATCAAAAGTAAGGTTCAACTCTGTTAGTTGAATGCACAGAACAGAAAGAAGTTTCATACAATGCTTCTGTGTAGTTTATATTTGAACATATTCTTTTTTCCACTATTACCCACTTAGCGCTACGAATGTCCAGTTGCATTTTCTACAGACAGAGTGTTTCAAAACTGCTCAATCAAAAGTATGGTTTAACTCTGTTAGCTGAATGCTCAGATCAGAAAGAAGTTTCACAGAATGCTTCTGTGTAGTTTATATTTGAATATATTCCTCTTTCCACTACTACTCTCTTAGCGCTCCAAATGTCCAGTTGCATTTTCTACAGAAAGAGTGTTCAGATCTTCTCAATCAAAAGTATGGTTTAACTCTGTTAGCTGAATGCACAGATCAGAAAGAAGTTTCACAGAATGATTCTGTGTAGTTTATATTTGGAGACATTCCTTTTTCCACTATTAACCTCTTAGCGCTCCGAATCTCCACTTGCATTTTCTACAGAAAGAGTGTTTCAGAACGGCTCAATCAAAACTAAGGTTCAACCCTTTTAGTTGAACAAACAGAACAGAAAGAAGTTTCACACAATTCTTCTGTGTAGTTTTTATTTGTAGACATTCTTTTCCCAATATAGGCCTCTTAGCGCTCAGAATGTCCAATTGCAGTTTCTACAGAAAGAGTGTTTCAGAACGGCTCAATCAAAACTAAGGTTCAACTCTGTTAGTTGAATGCACAGAACAGAAAGAAGTTTCATACAATGCTTCTGTGTAGTTTATATTTGAACATATTCTTTTTTCCACTATTACCCACTTAGCGCTACGAATGTCCAGTTGCATTTTCTACAGACAGAGTGTTTCAAAACTGCTCAATCAAAAGTATGGTTTAACTCTGTTAGCTGAATGCTCAGATCAGAAAGAAGTTTCACAGAATGCTTCTGTGTAGTTTATATTTGAATATATTCCTTTTTCCACTACTACGCTCTTAGCGCTCCAAATGTCCAGTTGCATTTTCTACAGAAAGAGTGTTCAGATCTGCTCAATCAAAAGTATGATTTAACTCTGTTAGCTGAATGCACAGATCAGAAAGAAGTTTCACCGAATGATTCTGTGTAGTTTATATTTGAAGACATTCCTTTTTCCACTATTACCCTCTTAGCGCTCCGAATCTCCACTTGCATTTTCTACAAAAAGAGTGTTTCATAACTGCTCAATCAAAAATATGTTTTATCTCTGTTAACTGAATTTACAGATCAGAAATAAGTTTCACAGAATGCATCTGTGTAGTTTTTATTTGAAGATAGTCTTTTTCCCAATGCAGGACTCTTAGCGCTTCGCATGTCCAATTGCAGTTTCTACAGAAAGAGTGTTTCAGAACGGCTCAATCAAAAGTAAGGTTCAACTCTGTTAGTTGAATGCACAGAACAGAAAGAATTTTCACAGAATGCTACTGTGTAGTTTATATTTGAATATATTCCTTTTTCCACTATTACCCTCTTAGCGCTCGGAATGTCCACTTGCATTTTCTACAGAAAGAGTGTTCAGAACTGCGCAATCAAAAGTATGGTTTAACTCTGTTAGCATAATGAACATATCAGAAATAAGTTTCACACAATGCTTCTGTGTAGTTTTTATTTGAAGATATTATTTTTCCCAATAGAGGCCTCTTAGCGCTCAGAATGTCCAATTGCAGTTTCTACAGAAAGAGTGTTTCAGAAAGGCTCAATCAAAAGTCAGGTTCAACTCTGTTAGTTGAATGCACAAAACAGAAAGAAGTTTCATACAATGCTTCTGTGTAGTTTATATTTGAACATCTTCTTTTTTCCACTATTACCCACTTAGCGCTACGAATGTCCAGTTGCATTTTCTACAGACAGAGTGTTTCAAAACTGCTCAATCAAAAGTATGGTTTAACTCTGTTAGCTGAATGCTCAGGTCAGAAAGAAGTTTCACAGAATGCTTCTGTGTAGTTTATATTTGAATATACTCCTTTTTCCACTACTACTCTCTTAGCGCTCCAAATGTCCAGTTGCATTTTCTACAGAAAGAGTGTTCAGATCTGCTCAATCAAAAGTATGGTTTAACTCTGTTAGCTGAATGCACAGATCAGAAAGAAGTTTCACAGAATGATTCTGTGTAGTTTATATTTGGAGACATTCCTTTTTCCACTATTACCCTCTTAGCGCTCCGAATCTCCACTTGCATTTTCTACAGAAAGAGTGTTTCAGAACGGCTCAATCAAAACTAAGGTTCAACTCTTTTAGTTGAACAAACAGAACAGAAAGAAGTTTCACACAATTCTTCTGTGTAGTTTTTATTTGTAGACATTCTTTTTCCCAATATAGGCCTCTTAGCGCTCAGAATGTCCAATTGCAGTTTCTACAGAAAGAGTGTTTCAGAACGGCTCAATCAAAAGTAAGGTTCAACTCTGTTAGTTGAATGCACAGAACCGAAAGAAGTTTCATACAATGCTTCTGTGTAGTTTATATTTGAACATATTCTTTTTTCCACTATTACCCACTTAGCGCTATGAATGTCCAGTTGCATTTTCTACAGACAGAGTGTTTCAAAACTGCTCAATCCAAAGTATGGTTTAACTCTGTTAGCTGAATGCTCAGATCAGAAAGAAGTTTCACAGAATGCTTCTGTGTAGTTTATATTTGAATATATTCCTTTTTCCACTACTACGCTCTTAGCGCTCCAAATGTCCAGTTGCATTTTCTACAGAAAGAGTGTTCAGATCTGCTCAATCAAAAGTATGTTTTAACTCTGTTAGCTGAATGCACATATCAGAAAGAAGTTTCACCGAATGATTCTGTGTAGTTTATATTTGAAGACATTCCTTTTTCCACTATTACCCTCTTAGCGCTCCGAATCTCCACTTGCATTTTCTACAAAAAGAGTGTTTCATAACTGCTCAATCAAAAATATGTTTTATCTCTGTTAACTGAATTTACAGATCAGAAATAAGTTTCACAGAATGCATCTGTGTAGTTTTTATTTGAAGATATTATTTTTCCCAATGTATGCCTCTTAGCGCTTAGCATGTCCAATTGCAGTTTCTACAGAAAGAGTGTTTCAGAACGGCTCAATCAAAAGTAAGGTTCAACTCTGTTAGTTGAATGCACAGAACAGAAAGAAGTTTCATACAATGCTTCTGTGTAGTTTATATTTGAACATATACTATTTTCCACTATTACCCACTTAGCGCTACGAATGTCCAGTTGCATTTTCTACAGACAGAGTGTTTCAAAACTGCTCAATCAAAAGTATGGTTTAACTCTGTTAGCTGAATGCTCAGATCAGAAAGAAGTTTCACAGAATGCTTCTGTGTAGTTTATATTTGAATATATTCCTTTTTCCACTACTACGCTCTTAGCACTCCAAATGTCCAGTTGCATTTTCTACAGAAAGAGTGTTCAGATCTGCTCAATCAAAAGTATGGTTTATATCTGTTAGCTGAATGCACAGATCAGAAAGAAGTTTCACCGAATGATTCTGTGTAGTTTATATTTGAAGACATTCCTTTTTCCACTATCACCCTCTTAGCGCTCGGAATCTCCACTTGCATTTTCTACAAAAAGAGTGTTTCATAACTGCTCAATCAAAAATATGTTTTATCTCTGTTAACTGAATTTACAGATCAGAAATAAGTTTCACAGAATGCATCTGTGTAGTTTTTATTTGAAGATATTCTTTTTCCCAATGTAGGCCTCTTAGCGCTTAGCATGTCCAATTGCAGTTTCTACAGAAAGAGTGTTTCAGAACGGCTCAATCAAAAGTAAGGTTCAACTCTGTTAGTTGAATGCACAGAACAGAAAGAATTTTCACAGAATGCTACTGTGTAGTTTATATTTGAATATATTCCTTTTTCCACTATTACCCTCTTAGCGCTCCGAATGTCCACTTGCATTTTCTACAGAAAGAGTGTTCAGAACTGCGCAATCAAAAGTATGGTTTAACTCTGTTAGCTTAATGAACATATCAGAAATAAGTTTCACACAATGCTTCTGTGTAGTTTTTATTTGAAGATATTATTTTTCCCAATATAGGCCTCTTAGCGCTCAGAATGTCCAATTGCAGTTTCTACAGAAAGAGTGTTTCAGAAAGGCTCAATCAAAAGTCAGGTTCAACTCTGTTAGTTGAATGCACAGAACAGAAAGAAGTTTCATACAATGCTTCTGTGTAATTTATATTTGAACATATTCTTTTTTCCACTATTACCCACTTAGCGCTACGAATGTCCAGTTGCATTTTCTACAGACAGAGTGTTTCAAAACTGCTCAATCAAAAGTATGGTTTAACTCTGTTAGCTGAATGCTCAGATCAGAAAGAAGTTTCACAGAATGCTTCTGTGTACTTTATATTTGAATATATTCCTTTTTCCACTACTACTCTCTTAGCGCTCCAAATGTCCAGTTGCATTTTCTACCGAAAGAGTGTTCAGATCTGCTCAATCAAAAGAATGGTTTAACCCTGTTAGCTGAATGCACAGATCAGAAAGAAGTTTCACAGAATGATTCTGTGTAGTTTATATTTGGAGACATTCCTTTTTCCACTATTACCCTCTTAGCGCTCCGAATCTCCACTTGCATTTTCTACAGAAAGAGTGTTTCAGAACGGCTCAATCAAAACTAAGGTTCAACTCTTTTAGTTGAACAAACAGAACAGAAAGAAGTTTCACACAATTCTTCTGTGTAGTTTTTATTTGTAGACATTCTTTTTCCCAATATAGGCCTCTTAGCGCTCAGAATGTCCAATTGCAGTTTCTACAGAAAGAGTGTTTCAGAACGGCTCAATCAAAAGTAAGGTTCAACTCTGTTAGTTGAATGCACAGAACAGAAAGAAGTTTCATACAATGCTTCTGTGTAGTTTATATTTGAACATATTCTTTTTTCCACTATTACCCACTTAGCGCTACGAATGTCCAGTTGCATTTTCTACAGACAGAGTGTTTCAAAACTGCTCAATCAAAAGTATGGTTTAACTCTGTTAGCTGAATGCTCAGATCAGAAAGAAGTTTCACAGAATGCTTCTGTGTAGTTTATATTTGAATATATTCCTCTTTCCACTACTACTCTCTTAGCGCTCCAAATGTCCAGTTGCATTTTCTACAGAAAGAGTGTTCAGATCTTCTCAATCAAAAGTATGGTTTAACTCTGTTAGCTGAATGCACAGATCAGAAAGAAGTTTCACAGAATGATTCTGTGTAGTTTATATTTGGAGACATTCCTTTTTCCACTATTAACCTCTTAGCGCTCCGAATCTCCACTTGCATTTTCTACAGAAAGAGTGTTTCAGAACGGCTCAATCAAAACTAAGGTTCAACCCTTTTAGTTGAACAAACAGAACAGAAAGAAGTTTCACACAATTCTTCTGTGTAGTTTTTATTTGTAGACATTCTTTTCCCAATATAGGCCTCTTAGCGCTCAGAATGTCCAATTGCAGTTTCTACAGAAAGAGTGTTTCAGAACGGCTCAATCAAAAGTAAGGTTCAACTCTGTTAGTTGAATGCACAGAACAGAAAGAAGTTTCATACAATGCTTCTGTGTAGTTTATATTTGAACATATTCTTTTTTCCACTATTACCCACTTAGCGCTACGAATGTCCAGTTGCATTTTCTACAGACAGAGTGTTTCAAAACTGCTCAATCAAAAGTATGGTTTAACTCTGTTAGCTGAATGCTCAGATCAGAAAGAAGTTTCACAGAATGCTTCTGTGTAGTTTATATTTGAATATATTCCTTTTTCCACTACTACGCTCTTAGCGCTCCAAATGTCCAGTTGCATTTTCTACAGAAAGAGTGTTCAGATCTGCTCAATCAAAAGTATGATTTAACTCTGTTAGCTGAATGCACAGATCAGAAAGAAGTTTCACCGAATGATTCTGTGTAGTTTATATTTGAAGACATTCCTTTTTCCACTATTACCCTCTTAGCGCTCCGAATCTCCACTTGCATTTTCTACAAAAAGAGTGTTTCATAACTGCTCAATCAAAAATATGTTTTATCTCTGTTAACTGAATTTACAGATCAGAAATAAGTTTCACAGAATGCATCTGTGTAGTTTTTATTTGAAGATAGTCTTTTTCCCAATGCAGGACTCTTAGCGCTTCGCATGTCCAATTGCAGTTTCTACAGAAAGAGTGTTTCAGAACGGCTCAATCAAAAGTAAGGTTCAACTCTGTTAGTTGAATGCACAGAACAGAAAGAATTTTCACAGAATGCTACTGTGTAGTTTATATTTGAATATATTCCTTTTTCCACTATTACCCTCTTAGCGCTCGGAATGTCCACTTGCATTTTCTACAGAAAGAGTGTTCAGAACTGCGCAATCAAAAGTATGGTTTAACTCTGTTAGCATAATGAACATATCAGAAATAAGTTTCACACAATGCTTCTGTGTAGTTTTTATTTGAAGATATTATTTTTCCCAATAGAGGCCTCTTAGCGCTCAGAATGTCCAATTGCAGTTTCTACAGAAAGAGTGTTTCAGAAAGGCTCAATCAAAAGTCAGGTTGAACTCTGTTAGTTGAATGCACAAAACAGAAAGAAGTTTCATACAATGCTTCTGTGTAGTTTATATTTGAACATCTTCTTTTTTCCACTATTACCCACTTAGCGCTACGAATGTCCAGTTGCATTTTCTACAGACAGAGTGTTTCAAAACTGCTCAATCAAAAGTATGGTTTAACTCTGTTAGCTGAATGCTCAGGTCAGAAAGAAGTTTCACAGAATGCTTCTGTGTAGTTTATATTTGAATATATTCCTTTTTCCACTACTACTCTCTTAGCGCTCCAAATGTCCAGTTGCATTTTCTACAGAAAGAGTGTTCAGATCTGCTCAATCAAAAGTATGGTTTAACTCTGTTAGCTGAATGCACAGATCAGAAAGAAGTTTCACAGAATGATTCTGTGTAGTTTATATTTGGAGACATTCCTTTTTCCACTATTACCCTCTTAGCGCTCCGAATCTCCACTTGCATTTTCTACAGAAAGAGTGTTTCAGAACGGCTCAATCAAAACTAAGGTTCAACTCTTTTAGTTGAACAAACAGGACAGAAAGAAGTTTCACACAATTCTTCTGTGTAGTTTTTATTTGTAGACATTCTTTTTCCCAATATAGGCCTCTTAGCGCTCAGAATGTCCAATTGCAGTTTCTACAGAAAGAGTGTTTCAGAACGGCTCAATCAAAAGTAAGGTTCAACTCTGTTAGTTGAATGCACAGAACCGAAAGAAGTTTCATACAATGCTTCTGTGTAGTTTATATTTGAACATATTCTTTTTTCCACTATTACCCACTTAGCGCTACGAATGTCCAGTTGCATTTTCTACAGACAGAGTGTTTCAAAACTGCTCAATCCAAAGTATGGTTTAACTCTGTTAGCTGAATGCTCAGATCAGAAAGAAGTTTCACAGAATGCTTCTGTGTAGTTTATATTTGAATATATTCCTTTTTCCACTACTACGCTCTTAGCGCTCCAAATGTCCAGTTGCATTTTCTACATAAAGAGTGTTCAGATCTGCTCAATCAAAAGTATGGTTTAACTCTGTTAGCTGAATGCACAGATCAGAAAGAAGTTTCACCGAATGATTCTGTGTAGTTTATATTTGAAGACATTCCTTTTTCCACTATTACCCTCTTAGCGCTCCGAATCTCCACTTGCATTTTCTACAAAAAGAGTGTTTCATAACTGCTCAATCAAAAATATGTTTTATCTCTGTTAACTGAATTTACAGATCAGAAATAAGTTTCACAGAATGCATCTGTGTAGTTTTTATTTGAAGATATTCTTTTTCCCAATGTAGGCCTCTTAGCGCTTAGCATGTCCAATTGCAGTTTCTACAGAAAGAGTGTTTCAGAACGGCTCAATCAAAAGTAAGGTTCAACTCTGTTAGTTGAATGCACAGAACAGAAAGAAGTTTCATACAATGCTTCTGTGTAGTTTATATTTGAACATATACTATTTTCCACTATTACCCACTTAGCGCTACGAATGTCCAGTTGCATTTTCTACAGACAGAGTGTTTCAAAACTGCTCAATCAAAAGTATGGTTTAACTCTGTTAGCTGAATGCTCAGATCAGAAAGAAGTTTCACAGAATGCTTCTGTGTAGTTTATATTTGAATATATTCCTTTTTCCACTACTACGCTCTTAGCACTCCAAATGTCCAGTTGCATTTTCTACAGAAAGAGTGTTCAGATCTGCTCAATCAAAAGTATGGTTTATATCTGTTAGCTGAATGCACAGATCAGAAAGAAGTTTCACCGAATGATTCTGTGTAGTTTATATTTGAAGACATTCCTTTTTCCACTATCACCCTCTTAGCGCTCGGAATCTCCACTTGCATTTTCTACAAAAAGAGTGTTTCATAACTGCTCAATCAAAAATATGTTTTATCTCTGTTAACTGAATTTACAGATCAGAAATAAGTTTCACAGAATGCATCTGTGTAGTTTTTATTTGAAGATATTCTTTTTCCCAATGTATGCCTCTTAGCGCTTAGCATGTCCAATTGCAGTTTCTACAGAAAGAGTGTTTCAGAACGGCTCAATCAAAAGTAAGGTTCAACTCTGTTAGTTGAATGCACAGAACAGAAAGAATTTTCACAGAATGCTACTGTGTAGTTTATATTTGAATATATTCCTTTTTCCACTATTACCCTCTTAGCGCTCCGAATGTCCACTTGCATTTTCTACAGAAAGAGTGTTCAGAACTGCGCAATCAAAAGTATGGTTTAACTCTGTTAGCTTAATGAACATATCAGAAATAAGTTTCACACAATGCTTCTGTGTAGTTTTTATTTGAAGATATTATTTTTCTCAATATAGGCCTCTTAGAGCTCAGAATGTCCAATTGCAGTTTCTACAGAAAGAGTGTTTCAGAACGGCTCAATCAAAAGTAAGGTTCAACTCTGTTAGTTGAATGCACAGAACAGAAAGAAGTTTCATACAATGCTTCTGTGTAGTTTATATTTGAACATATTTTTTTTCCACTATTACCCACTTAGCGCTACGAATGTCCAGTTGCATTTTCTACAGACAGAGTGTTTCAAAACTGCTCAATCAAAAGTATGGTTTAACTCTGTTAGCTGAATGCTCAGATCAGAAAGAAGTTTCACAGAATGCTTCTGTGTAGTTTATATTTGAATATATTCCTTTTTCCACTACTACGCTCTTAGCGCTCCAATTGTCCAGTTGCATTTTCTACAGAAAGAGTGTTCAGATCTGCTCAATCAAAAGTATGGTTTAATTCTGTTAGCTGAATGCACAGATCAGAAAGAAGTTTCACCGAATGATTCTGTGTAGTTTATATTTGAAGACATTCCTTTTTCCACTATTACCCTCTTAGCGCTCCGAATCTCCACTTGCATTTTCTACAAAAAGAGTGTTTCATAACTGCTCAATCAAAAATATGTTTTATCTCTGTTAACTGAATTTACAGATCAGAAATAAGTTTCACAGAATGCATCTGTGTAGTTTTTATTTGAAGATATTCTTTTTCCCAATGTAGGCCTCTTAGCGCTTAGCATGTCCAATTGCAGTTTCTGCAGAAAGAGTGTTTCAGAACAGCTCAATGAAAAGTAAGGTTCAACTCTGTTAGGTGAATGCACAGAACAGAAAGAATTTTCACAGAATGCTACTGTGTAGTTTATATTTGAATATATTCCTTTTTCCACTATTACCCTCTTAGCGCTCCGAATGTCCACTTGCATTTTCTACAGAAAGAGTGTTCAGAACTGCGCAATCAAAAGTATGGTTTAACTCTGTTAGCTTAATGAACATATCAGAAATAAGTTTCACACAATGCTTCTGTGTAGTTTTTATTTGAAGATATTATTTTACCCAATATAGGCCTCTTAGCGCTCAGAATGTCCAATTGCAGTTTCTACAGAAAGAGTGTTTCAGAAAGGCTCAATCAAAAGTAAGGTTCAACTCTGTTAGTTGAATGCACAGAACAGAAAGAAGTTTCATACAATGCTTCTGTGTAGTTTATATTTGAACATATTCTTTTTTCCACTATTACCCACTTAGCGCTACGAATGTCCAGTTGCATTTTCTACAGACAGAGTGTTTCAAAACTGCTCAATCAAAAGTATGGTTTAACTCTGTTAGCTGAATGCTCAGATCAGAAAGAAGTTTCACAGAATGCTCCTGTGTAGTTTATATTTGAATATATTCCTCTTTCCACTACTACTCTCTTAGCGTTCCAAATGTCCAGTTGCATTTTCTACAGAAAGAGTGTTCAGATCTGCTCAATCAAAAGTATGGTTTAACTCTGTTAGCTGAATGCACAGATCAGAAAGAAGTTTCACAGAATGATTCTGTGTAGTTTATATTTGGAGACATTCCTTTTTCCACTGTTAACCTCTTAGCGCTCCGAATCTCCACTTGCATTTTCTACAAAAAGAGTGTTTCAGAACGGCTCAATCAAAACTAAGGTTCAACTCTTTTAGTTGAACATACAGAACAGAAAGAAGTTTCACACAATTCTTCTGTGTAGTTTTTATTTGTAGACATTCTTTTCCCAATATAGGCCTCTTAGCGCTCAGAATGTCCAATTGCAGTTTCTACAGAAAGAGTGTTTCAGAACGGCTCAATCAAAAGTAAGGTTCAACTCTGTTAGTTGAATGCACAGAACAGAAAGGAGTTTCATACAATGCTTCTGTGTAGTTTATATTTGAACATATTCTTTTTTCCACTATTACCCACTTAGCGCTACGAATGTCCAGTTGCATTTTCTACAGACAGAGTGTTTCAAAACTGCTCAATCAAAAGTATGGTTTAACTCTGTTAGCTGAATGCACAGATCAGAAAGAAGTTTCACCGAATGATTCTGTGTAGTTTATATTTGAAGACATTCCTTTTTCCACTATTACCCTCTTAGCGCTCCGAATCTCCACTTGCATTTTCTACAAAAAGCGTGTTTCATAACTGCTCAATCAAAAATATGTTTTATCTCTGTTTACTGAATTTACAGATCAGTAATAAGTTTCACAGAATGCATCTGTGTAGTTTTTATTTGAAGATATTCTTTTTCCCAATGTAGGACTCTTAGCGCTTAGCATGTCCAATTGCAGTTTCTACAGAAAGAGTGTTTCAGAACGGCTCAATCAAAAGTAAGGTTCAACTCTGTTAGTTGAATGCACAGAACAGAAAGAATTTTCACAGAATGCTACTGTGTAGTTTATATTTGAATATATTCCTTTTTCCACTATTACCCTCTTAGCGCTCCGAATGTCCACTTGCATTTTCTACAGAAAGAGTGTTCAGAACTGCGCAATCAAAAGTATGGTTTAACTCTGTTAGCTTAATGAACATATCAGAAATAAGTTTCACACGATGCTTCTGTGTAGTTTTTATTTGAAGATATTATTTTTCCCAATAGAGGCCTCTTAGCGCTCAGAATGTCCAATTGCAGTTTCTACAGAAAGAGTGTTTCAGAAAGGCTCAATCAAAAGTAAGGTTCAACTCTGTTAGTTGAATGCACAGAACAGAAAGAAGTTTCATACAATGCTTCTGTGTAGTTTATGTTTGAACATATTCTTTTTTCCACTATTACCCACTTAGCGCTACGAATGTCCAGTTGCATTTTCTACAGACAGAGTGTTTCAAAACTGCTCAATCAAAAGTATGGTTTAACTCTGTTAGCTGAATGCTCAGATCAGAAAGAAGTTTCACAGAATGCTTCTGTGTAGTTTATATTTGAATATATTCCTTTTTCCACTACTACGCTCTTAGCGCTCCAAATGTCCAGTTGCATTTTCTACAGAAAGAGTGTTCAGATCTGCTCAATCAAAAGTATGGTTTAACTCTGTTAGCTGAATGCACAGATCAGAAAGAAGTTTCACCGAATGATTCTGTGTAGTTTATATTTGAAGACATTCCTTTTTCAACTATTACCCTCTTAGCGCTCCGAATCTCCACTTGCATTTTCTACAAAAAGAGTGTTTCATAACTGCTCAATAAAAAATATGTTTTATCTCTGTTAACTGAATTTACAGATCAGAAATAAGTTTCACAGAATGCATCTGTGTAGTTTTTATTTGAAGTTATTCTTTTTCCCAATGTAGGCCTCTTAGCGCTTAGCATGTCCAATTGCAGTTTCTACAGACAGAGTGTTTCAGAACGGCTCAATCTAAAGTAAGGTTCAACTCTGTTAGTTGAATGCACAGAACAGAAAGAATTTTCACAGAATGCTACTGTGTAGTTTATATTTGAATATATTCCTTTTTCCACTATTACCCTCTTAGCGCTCCGAATGTCCACTTGCATTTTCTACAGAAAGAGTGTTCAGAACTGCGCAATCAAAAGTATGGTTTAACTCTGTTAGCTTAATGAACATATCAGAAATAAGTTTCACACAATGCTTCTGTGTAGTTTTTATTTGAAGATATTATTTTTCCCAATAGAGGCCTCTTAGCGCTCAGAATGTCCAATTGCAGTTTCTACAGAAAGAGTGTTTCAGAAAGGCTCAATCAAAAGTAAGGTTCAACTCTGTTAGTTGAATGCACAGAACAGAAAGAAGCTTCATACAATGCTTCTGTGTAGTTTATATTTGAACATATTCTTTTTTCCACTATTACCCACTTAGCGCTACGAATGTCCAGTTGCATTTTCTACAGACAGAGTGTTTCAAAACTGCTCAATCAAAAGTATGGTTTAACTCTGTTAGCTGAATGCTCAGATCAGAAAGAAGTTTCACAGAATGCTTCTGTGTAGTTTATATTTGAATATATTCCTTTTTCCACTACTACTCTCTTAGCGCTCCAAATGTCCAGTTGCATTTTCTACAGAAAGAGTGTTCAGATCTGCTCAATCAAAAGTATGGTTTAACTCTGTTAGCTGAATGCACAGATCAGAAAGAAGTTTCACAGAATGATTCTGTGTAGTTTATATTTGGAGACATTCCTTTTTCCACTATTACCCTCTTAGCGCTCCGAATCTCCACTTGCATTTTCTACAGAAAGAGTGTTTCAGAACGGCTCAATCAAAACTAAGGTTCAACTCTTTTAGTTGAACAAACAGAACAGAAAGAAGTTTCACACAATTCTTCTGTGTAGTTTTTATTTGTAGACATTCTTTTCCCAATATAGGCCTCTTAGCGCTCAGAATGTCCAATTGCAGTTTCTACAGAAAGAGTGTTTCAGAACGCCTCAATCAAAAGTAAGGTTCAACTCTGTTAGTTGAATGCACAGAACAGAAAGAAGTTTCATACAATGCTTCTGTGTAGTTTATATTTGAACATATTCTTTTTTCCACTATTACCCACTTAGCGCTACGAATGTCCAGTTGCATTTTCTACAGACAGAGTGTTTCAAAACTGCTCAATCAAAAGTATGGTTTAACTCTGTTAGCTGAATGCTCAGATCAGAAAGAAGTTTCACAGAATGCTTCTGTGTAGTTTATATTTGAATATATTCCTTTTTCCACTACTACGCTCTTAGCGCTCCAAATGTCCAGTTGCATTTTCTACAGAAAGAGTGTTCAGATCTGCTCAATCAAAAGTATGGTTTAATTCTGTTAGCTGAATGCACAGATCAGAAAGAAGTTTCACCGAATGATTCTGTGTAGTTTATATTTGAAGACATTCCTTTTTCCACTATTACCCTCTTAGCGCTCCGAATCTCCACTTGCATTTTCTACAAAAAGAGTGTTTCATAACTGCTCAATCAAAAATATGTTTTATCTCTGTTAACTGAATTTACAGATCAGAAATAAGTTTCACAGAATGCATCTGTATAGTTTTTATTTGAAGATATTCTTTTTCCCAATGTAGGCCTCTTAGCGCTTAGCATGTCCAATTGCAGTTTCTGCAGAAAGAGTGTTTCAGAACGGCTCAATGAAAAGTAAGGTTCAACTCTGTTAGGTGAATGCACAGAACAGAAAGAAATTTCACAGAATGCTACTGTGTAGTTTATATTTGAATATATTCCTTTTTCCACTATTACCCTCTTAGCGCTCCGAATGTCCACTTGCATTTTCTACAGAAAGAGTGTTCAGAACTGCGCAATCAAAAGTATGGTTTAACTCTGTTAGCTTAATGAACATATCAGAAATAAGTTTCACACAATGCTTCTGTGTAGTTTTTATTTGAAGATATTATTTTGCCCAATAGAGGCCTCTTAGCGCTCAGAATGTCCAATTGCAGTTTCTACAGAAAGAGTGTTTCAGAAAGGCTCAATCAAAAGTAAGGTTCAACTCTGTTAGTTGAATGCACAGAACAGAAAGAAGTTTCATACAATGCTTCTGTGTAGTTTATATTTGTACATATTCTTTTTCCACTATTACCCACTTAGCGCTACGAATGTCCAGTTGCATTTTCTACAGACAGAGTGTTTCAAAACTGCTCAATCAAAAGTATGGTTTAACTCTGTTAGCTGAATGCTCAGATCAGAAAGAAGTTTCACAGAATGCTTCTGTGTAGTTTATATTTGAATATATTCCTCTTTCCACTACTACTCTCTTAACGCTCCAAATGTCCAGTTGCATTTTCTACAGAAAGAGTGTTCAGATCTGCTCAATCAAAAGTATGGTTTAACTCTGTTAGCTGAATGCACAGATCAGAAAGAAGTTTCACAGAATGATTCTGTGTAGTTTATATTTGGAGACATTCCTTTTTCCACTATTAACCTCTTACCGCTCCGAATCTCCACTTGCATTTTCTACAGAAAGAGTGTTTCAGAACGGCTCAATCAAAACTAAGGTTCAACTCTTTTAGTTGAACAAACAGAACAGAAAGAAGTTTCACACAATTCTTCTGTGTAGTTTTTATTTGTAGACATTCTTTTCCCAATATAGGCCTCTTAGCGCTCAGAATGTCCAATTGCAGTTTCTACAGAAAGAGTGTTTCAGAACGGCTCAATCAAAAGTAAGGTTCAACTCTGTTAGTTGAATGCACAGAACAGAAAGTAGTTTCATACAATGCTTCTGTGTAGTTTATATTTGAACATATTCTTTTTTCCACTATTACCCACTTAGCGCTACGAATGTCCAGTTGCATTTTCTACAGACAGAGTGTTTCAAAACTGCTCAATCAAATGTATGGTTTAACTCTGTTAGCTGAATGCTCAGATCAGAAAGAAGTTTCACAGAATGCTTCTGTGTAGTTTATATTTGAATATATTCCTTTTTCCACTACTACGCTCTTAGCGCTCCAAATGTCCAGTTGCATTTTCTACAGAAAGAGTGTTCAGATCTGCTCAATCAAAAGTATGGTTTAACTCTGTTAGCTGAATGCACAGATCAGAAAGAAGTTTCACCGAATGATTCTGTGTAGTTTATATTTGAAGACATTCCTTTTTCCACTATTACCCTCTTAGCGCTCCGAATCTCCACTTGCATTTTCTACAAAAAGAGTGTTTCATAACTGCTCAATCAAAAATATGTTTTATCTCTGTTAACTGAATTTACAGAGCAGAAATAAGTTTCACAGAATGCATCTGTGTAGTTTTTATTTGAAGTTATTTTTTTCCCAATGTAGGCCTCTTAGCGCTTAGCATGTCCAATTGCAGTTTCTACAGAAAGAGTGTTTCAGAACGGCTCAATCAAAAGTAAGGTTCAACTCTGTTAGTTGAATGCACAGAACAGAAAGAATTTTCACAGAATGCTACTGTGTAGTTTATATTTGAATATATTCCTTTTTCCACTATTACCCTCTTAGCGCTCCGAATGTCCAGTTGCATTTTCTACAGAAAGAGTGTTCAGAACTGCGCAATCAAAAGTATGGTTTAACTCTGTTAGCTTAATGAACATATCAGATATAAGTTTCACACAATGCTTCTGTGTAGTTTTTATTTGAAGATATTATTTTTCCCAATAGAGGCCTCTTAGCGCTCAGAATGTCCAATTGCAGTTTCTACAGAAAGAGTGTTTCAGAACGGCTCAATCAAAAGTCAGGTTCAACTCTGTTAGTTGAATGCACAGAACAGAAAGAAGTTTCATACAATGCTTCTGTGTAGTTTATATTTGAACATATTCTTTTTTCCACTATTACCCACTTAGCGCTACGAATGTCCAGTTGCATTTTCTACAGACAGAGTGTTTCAAAACTGCTCAATCAAAAGTATGGTTTAACTCTGTTAGCTGAATGCTCAGATCAGAAAGAAGTTTCACAGAATGCTTCTGTGTAGTTTATATTTGAATATATTCCTTTATCCACTACTACTCTCTTAGCGCTCCAAATGTCCAGTTGCATTTTCTACCGAAAGAGTGTTCAGATCTGCTCAATCAAAAGTATGGTTTAACTCTGTTAGCTGAATGCACAGATCAGAAAGAAGTTTCACAGAATGATTCTGTGTAGTTTATATTTGAAGACATTCCTTTTTCCACTATTACCCTCTTAGCGCTCCGAATCTCCACTTGCATTTTCTACAAAAAGAGTGTTTCATAACTGCTCAATCAAAAATATGTTTTATCTCTGTTAACTGAATTTACAGATCAGAAATAAGTTTCACAGAATGCATCTGTGTAGTTTTTATTTGAAGATATTCTTTTTCCCAATGTAGGCCTCTTAGCGCTTAGCATGTCCAATTGCAGTTTCTACAGAAAGAGTGTTTCAGAACGGCTCAATCAAAAGTAAGGTTCAACTCTGTTAGTTGAATGCACAGAACAGAAAGAATTTTCACAGAATGCTACTGTGTAGTTTATATTTGAATATATTCCATTTTCCACTATTACCCTCTTAGCGCTCCGAATGTACAGTTGCATTTTCTACAGAAAGAGTGTTCAGAACTGCGCAATCAAAACTATGGTTTAACTCTGTTATCTTAATGAACATATCAGATATAAGTTTCACACAATGCTTCTGTGTAGTTTTTATTTGAAGATATTATTTTTCCCAATATAGGCCTCTTAGCGCTCAGAATGTCCAATTGCAGTTTCTACAGAAAGAGTGTTTCAGTAAGGCTCAATCAAAAGTCAGGTTCAACTCTGTTAGTTGAATGCACAGAACAGAAAGAAGTTTCATACAATGCTTCTGTGTAGTTTATATTTGAACATATTCTTTTTTCCACTATTACCCACTTAGCGCTACGAATGTCCAGTTGCATTTTCTACAGACAGAGTGTTTCAAAACTGCTCAATCAAAAGTATGGTTTAACTCTGTTAGCTGAATGCTCAGATCAGAAAGAAGTTTCACAGAATGCTTCTGTGTAGTTTATATTTGAATATATTCCTCTTTCCACTACTACTCTCTTAGCGCTCCAAATGTCCAGTTGCATTTTCTACAGAAAGAGTGTTCAGATCTGCTCAATAAAAAGTATGGTTTAACTCTGTTAGCTGAATGCACAGATCAGAAAGAAGTTTCACAGAATGATTCTGTGTAGTTTATATTTGGAGACATTCCTTTTTCCACTATTACCCTCTTAGCGCTCCGAATCTCCACTTGCATTTTCTACAGAGTGTTTCAGAACGGCTCAATCAAAACTAAGGTTCAACTATTTTAGTTGAACAAACAGAACAGAAAGAAGTTTCACACAATTCTTCTGTGTAGTTTTTATTTGTAGACATTCTTTTTCCCAATATAGGCCTCTTAGCGCTCAGAATGTCCAATTGCAGTTTCTACAGAAAGAGTGTTTCAGAACGGCTCAATCAAAAGTAAGGTTCAACTATGTTAGTTGAATGCACAGAACAGAAAGAAGTTTCATACAATGCTTCTGTGTAGTTTATATTTGAACATATTCTTTTTTCCACTATTACCCACTTAGGGCTACGAATGTCCAGTTGCATTTTCTACAGACAGAGTGTTTCAAAACTGCTCAATCAAAAGTATGGTTTAACTCTGTTAGCTGAATGCTCAGATCAGAAAGAAGTTTCACAGAATGCTTCTGTGTAGTTTATATTTGAATATATTCCTTTTTCCACTACTACGCTCTTAGCGCTCCAAATGTCCAGTTGCATTTTCTACAGAAAGAGTGTTCAGATCTGCTCAATCAAAAGTATGGTTTAACTCTGTTAGCTGAATGCACAGATCAGAAAGAAGTTTCACCGAATGATTCTGTGTAGTTTATATTTGAAGACATTCCTTTTTCCACTATTACCCTCTTAGCGCTCCGAATCTCCACTTGCATTTTCTACAAAAAGAGTGTTTCATAACTGCTCAATCAAAAATATGTTTTATCTCTGTTAACTGAATTTACAGATCAGAAATAAATTTCACAGAATGCATCTGTGTAGTTTTTATTTGAAGATATTCTTTTTCCCAATGTAGGACTCTTAGCGCTTAGCATGTCCAATTGCAGTTTCTACAGAAAGAGTGTTTCAGAACGGCTCAATCAAAAGTAAGGTTCAACTCTGTTAGTTGAATGCACAGAACAGAAAGAATTTTCACAGAATGCTACTGTGTAGTTTATATTTGAATATATTCCTTTTTCCACTATTACCCTCTTAGCGCTCCGAATCTCCACTTGCATTTTCTACAGAAAGAGTGTTTCAGAACGGCTCAATCGAAACTAAGGTTCAACTCTTTTAGTTGAACAAACAGAACAGAAAGAAGTTTCACACAATTCTTCTGTGTAGTTTTTATTTGTAGACATTCTTTTTCCCAATATAGGCCTCCTAGCGCTCACAATGTCCAATTGCAGTTTCTACAGAAAGAGTGTTTCAGAACGGCTCAATCAAAAGTAAGGTTCAACTCTGTTAGTTGAATGCACAGAACAGAAAGAAGTTTCATACAATGCTTCTGTGTAGTTTATATTTGAACATATTCTTTTTTCCACTATTACCCACTTAGCGCTACGAATGTCCAGTTGCATTTTCTACAGACAGAGTGTTTCAAAACTGCTCAATCAAAAGTATGGTTTAACTCTGTTAGCTGAATGCTCAGATCAGAAATAAGTTTCACAGAATGCTTCTGTGTAGTTTATATTTGAATATATTCCTTTTTCCACTACTACGCTCTTAGCGCTCCAAATGTCCAGTTGCATTTTCTACAGAAAGAGTGTTCAGATCTGCTCAATCAAAAGTATGGTTTAACTCTGTTAGCTGAATGCACAGATCAGAAAGAAGTTTCACCGAATCATTCTGTGTAGTTTATATTTGAAGACATTCCTTTTTCCACTATTACCCTCTTAGCGCTCTGAATCTCCATTTGCATTTTCTACAAAAAGAGTGTTTCATAACTGCTCAATCAAAAATATGTTTTATCTCTGTTAACTGAATTTACAGATCAGAAATAAGTTTCACAGAATGCATCTGTGTAGTTTTTATTTGAAGATATTCTTTTTCCCAATGTAGGCCTCTTAGCGCTTAGCATGTCCAATTTGAGTTTCTACAGAAAGAGTGTTTCAGAACGGCTCAATCAAAAGTAAGGTTCAACTCTGTTAGTTGAATGCACAGAACAGAAAGAATTTTCACAGAATGCTACTGTGTAGTTTATATTTGAATATATTCCTTTTTCCACTATTACCCTCTTAGCGCTCCGAATGTCCATTTGCATTTTCTACAGAAAGAGTGTTCAGAACTGCGCAATCAAAAGTATGGTTTAACTCTGTTAGCTTAATGAACATATCAGAAATAAATTTCACACAATGCTTCTGTGTAGTTTTTATTTGAAGATATTTTTTTTCCCAATAGAGGCCTCTTAGCGCTCAGAATGTCCAATTGCAGTTTCTACAGAAAGAGTGTTTCAGAAAGGCTCAATCAAAAGTCAGGTTCAACTCTGTTAGTTGAATGCACAGAACAGAAAGAAGTTTCATACAATGCTTCTGTGTAGTTTATATTTGAACATATTCTTTTTTCCACTATTACCCACTTAGCGCTACGAATGTCCAGTTGCATTTTCTACAGACAGAGTGTTTCAAAACTGCTCAATCAAAAGTGTGGTTTAACTCTGTTAGCTGAATGCTCAGATCAGAAAGAAGTTTCACAGAATGCTTCTGTGTAGTTTATATTTGAATATATTCCTTTTTCCACTACTACTCTCTTAGCGCTCCAAATGTCCAGTTGCATTTTCTACCGAAAGAGTGTTCAGATCTGCTCAATCAAAAGTATGGTTTAACTCTGTTAGGTGAATACACAGATCAGAAAGAAGTTTCACAGAATGATTCTGTGTAGTTTATATTTGGAGACATTCCTTTTTCCACTATTACCCTCTTAGCGCTCCGAATCTCCACTTGCATTTTCTACAGAAAGAGTGTTTCAGAACGGCTCAATCCAAACTAAGATTCAACTCTTTTAGTTGAACAAACAGAAAAGAAAGACGTTTCACACAATTCTTCTGTGTAGTTTTTATTTGTAGACATTCTTTTTCCCAATATTGGCCTCCTAGCGCTCAGAATGTCCAATTGCAGTTTCTACAGAAAGAGTGTTTCAGAACGGCTCAATCAAAAGTAAGGTTCAACTCTGTTAGTTGAATGCACAGAACAGAAAGTAGTTTCATACAATGCTTCTGTGTAGTTTATATTTGAACATATTCTTTTTTCCACTATTACCCTCTTAGCGCTACGAATGTCCAGTTGCATTTTCTACAGACAGAGTGTTTCAAAACTGCTCAATCAAAAGTATGGTTTAACTCTGTTAGCTGAATGCTCAGATCAGAAAGAAGTTTCACAGAATGCTTCTGTGTAGTTTATATTTGAATATATTCCTTTTTCCACTACTACGCTCTTAGCGCTCCAAATGTCCAGTTGCATTTTCTACAGAAAGAGTGTTCAGATCTGCTCAATCAAAAGTATGGTTTAACTCTGTTAGCTGAATGCACAGATCAGAAAGAAGTTTCACCGAATCATTCTGTGTAGTTTATATTTGAAGACATTCCTTTTTCCACTATTACCCTCTTAGCGCTCCGAATCTCCACTTGCATTTTCTACAAAAAGAGTGTTTCATAACTGCTCAATTAAAAATATGTTTTATCTCTGTTAACTGAATTTACAGATCAGAAATAAGCTTCACAGAATGCATCTGTGTAGTTTTTATTTGAAGATATACTTTTTCCAAATGTAGGCCTCTTAGCGCTTAGCATGTCCAATTTCAGTTTCTACAGAAAGAGTGTTTCAGAACGGCTCAATCAAAAGTAAGGTTCAACTCTGTTAGTTGAATGCACAGAACAGAAAGAATTTTCACAGAATGCTACTGTGTAGTTTATATTTGAATATATTCCTTTTTCCACTATTACCCTCTTAGCGTTCCGAATGTCCACTTGCATTTTCTACAGAAAGAGTGTTCAGAACTGCGCAATCAAAAGTATGGTTTAACTCTGTTAGCTTAATGATCATATCAGAAATAAGTTTCACACAATGCTTCTGTGTAGTTTTTATTTGAAGATATTATTTTTCCCAATATAGGCCTCTTAGCGCTCAGAATGTCCAAATGCAGTTTCTACAGAAAGAGTGTTTCAGAAAGGCTCAATCAAAAGTAAGGTTCAACTCTGTTAGTTGAATGCACAGAACAGAAAGAAGTTTCATACAATGCTTCCGTGTAGTTTATATTTGAACATATTCTTTTTTCCACTATTACCCACTTAGCGCTACGAATGTCCAGTTGCATTTTCTACAGACAGAGTGTTTCAAAACTGCTCAATCAAAAGTATGGTTTAACTCTGTTAGCTGAATGCTCAGATCAGAAAGAAGTTTCACAGAATGCTTCTGTGTAGTTTATATTTGAATATATTCCTTTTTCCACTACTACGCTCTTAGCGCTCCAAATGTCCAGTTGCATTTTCTACAGAAAGAGTGTTCACATCTGCTCAATCAAAAGTATGGTTTAACTCTGTTAGCTGAATGCACAGATCAGAAAGAAGTTTCACCGAATGATTCTGTGTAATTTATAATTGAAGACATTCCTTTTTCCACTATTACCCACTTAGCGCTCCGAATCTCCACTTGCATTTTCTACAAAAAGAGTGTTTCATAACTGCTCAATCAAAAATATGTTTTATCTCTGTTAACTGAATTTACAGATCAGAAATAAGTTTCACAGAATGCATCTGTGTAGTTTTTATTTGAAGATATTCTTTTTCCCAATGTAGGCCTCTTAGCGCTTAGCATGTCCAATTTCAGTTTCTACAGAAAGAGTGTTTCAGAACGGCTCAATCAAAAGTAAGGTTCAACTCTGTTAGTTGAATGCACAGAACAGAAAGAATTTTCACAGAATGCTACTGTGTAGTTTATATTTGAATATATTAATTTTTCCACTATTACCCTCTTAGCGTTCCGAATGTCCACTTGCATTTTCTACAGAAAGAGTGTTCAGAACTGCGCAATCAAAAGTATGGTTTAACTCTGTTAGCTTAATGATCATATCAGAAATAAGTTTCACACAATGCTTCTGTGTAGTTTTTATTTGAAGATATTATTTTTCCCAATATAGGCCTCTTAGCGCTCAGAATGTCCAATTGCAGTTTCTACAGAAAGAGTGTTTCAGAAAGGCTCAATCAAAAGTAAGGTTCAACTCTGTTAGTTGAATGCACAGAACAGAAAGAAGTTTCATACAATGCTTCCGTGTAGTTTATATTTGAACATATTCTTTTTTCCACTATTACCCACTTAGCGCTACGAATGTCCAGTTGCATTTTCTACAGACAGAGTGTTTCACAACTGCTCAATCAAATGTATGGTTTAACTCTGTTAGCTGAAAGCTCAGATCAGAAAGAAGTTTCACAGAATGCTTCTGTGTAGTTTATATTTGAATATATTCCTCTTTCCACTACTACGCTCTTAGCGCTCCAAATGTCCAGTTGCATTTTCTACAGAAAGAGTGTTCAGATCTGCTCAATCAAAAGTATGGTTTAACTCTGTTAGCTGAATGCACAGATCAGAAAGAAGTTTCACAGAATGATTCTGTGTAGTTTATATTTGGAGATATTCCTTTTTCCACTATTACCCTCTTAGCGCTCCGAATCTCCACTTGCATTTTCTACAGAAAGAGTGTTTCAGAACGGCTCAATCCAAACTAAGATTCAACTCTTTTAGTTGAACAAACAGAACAGAAAGACGTTTGACACAATTCTTCTGTGTAGTTTTTATTTGTAGACATTCTTTTTCCCAATATAGGCCTCCTAGCGCTCAGAATGTCCAATTGCAGTTTCTACAGAAAGAGTGTTTCAGAACGGCTCAATCAAAAGTAAGGTTCAACTCTGTTAGTTGAATGCACAGAACAGAAAGTAGTTTCATACAATGCTTCTGTGTAGTTTATATTTGAACATATTCTTTTTTCCACTATTACCCACTTAGCGCTACGAATGTCCAGTTGCATTTTCTACAGACAGAGTGTTTCAAAACTGCTCAATCAAAAGTATGGTTTAACTCTGTTAGCTGAATGCTCAGATCAGAAAGAAGTTTCACAGAATGCTTCTGTGTAGTTTATATTTGAATATATTCATTTTTCCACTACTACGCTCTTAGCGCTCCAAATGTCCAGTTGCATTTTCTACAGAAAGAGTGTTCAGATCTGCTCAATCAAAAGTATGGTTTAACTCTGTTAGCTGAATGCACAGATCAGAAAGAAGTTTCACCGAATGATTCTGTGTAGTTTATATTTGAAGACATTCCTTTTTCCACTATTACCCTCTTAGCGCTCCGAATCTCCACTTGCATTTTCTACAAAAAGAGTGTTTCATAACTGCTCAATCAAAAATATGTTTTATCTCTGTTAACTGAATTTACAGATCAGAAATAAATTTCACAGAATGCATCTGTGTACTTTTTATTTGAAGATATTCTTTTTCCCAATGTAGGACTCTTAGCGCTTAGCATGTCCAATTGCAGTTTCTACAGAAAGAGTGTTTCAGAACGGCTCAATCAAAAGTAAGGTTCAACTCTGTTAGTTGAATGCACAGAACAGAAAGAATTTTCACAGAATGCTACTGTGTAGTTTATATTTGAATATATTCCTTTTTCCACTATTACCCTCTTAGCGCTCCGAATCTCCACTTGCATTTTCTACAGAAAGAGTGTTTCAGAACGGCTCAATCGAAACTAAGGTTCAACTCTTTTAGTTGAACAAACAGAACAGAAAGAAGTTTCACACAATTCTTCTGTGTAGTTTTAATTTGTAGACATTCTTTTTCCCAATATAGGCCTCCTAGCGCTCACAATGTCCAATTGCAGTTTCTACAGAAAGAGTGTTTCAGAACGGCTCAATCAAAAGTAAGGTTCAACTCTGTTAGTTGAATGCACAGAACAGAAAGAAGTTTCATACAATGCTTCTGTGTAGTTTATATTTGAACATATTCTTTTTTCCACTATTACCCACTTAGCGCTACGAATGTCCAGTTGCATTTTCTACAGACAGAGTGTTTCAAAACTGCTCAATCAAAAGTATGGTTTAACTCTGTTAGCTGAATGCTCAGATCAGAAAGAAGTTTCACAGAATGCTTCTGTGTAGTTTATATTTGAATATATATCTTTTTCCACTACTACGCTCTTAGCGCTCCAAATGTCCAGTTGCATTTTCTACAGAAAGAGTGTTCACATCTGCTCAATCAAAAGTATGGTTTAACTCTGTTAGCTGAATGCACAGATCAGAAAGAAGTTTCACCGAATGATTCTGTGTAATTTATAATTGAAGACATTCCTTTTTCCACTATTACCCACTTAGCGCTCCGAATCTCCACTTGCATTTTCTACAAAAAGAGTGTTTCATAACTGCTCAATCAAAAATATGTTTTATCTCTGTTAACTGAATTTACAGATCAGAAATAAGTTTCACAGAATGCATCTGTGTAGTTTTTATTTGAAGATATTCTTTTTCCCAATGTAGGCCTCTTAGCGCTTAGCATGTCCAATTTCAGTTTCTACAGAAAGAGTGTTTCAGAACGGCTCAATCAAAAGTAAGGTTCAACTCTGTTAGTTGAATGCACAGAACAGAAAGAATTTTCACAGAATGCTACTGTGTAGTTTATATTTGAATATATTAATTTTTCCACTATTACCCTCTTAGCGTTCCGAATGTCCACTTGCATTTTCTACAGAAAGAGTGTTCAGAACTGCGCAATCAAAAGTATGGTTTAACTCTGTTAGCTTAATGATCATATCAGAAATAAGTTTCACACAATGCTTCTGTGTAGTTTTTATTTGAAGATATTATTTTTCCCAATATAGGCCTCTTAGCGCTCAGAATGTCCAATTGCAGTTTCTACAGAAAGAGTGTTTCAGAAAGGCTCAATCAAAAGTAAGGTTCAACTCTGTTAGTTGAATGCACAGAACAGAAAGAAGTTTCATACAATGCTTCCGTGTAGTTTATATTTGAACATATTCTTTTTTCCACTATTACCCACTTAGCGCTACGAATGTCCAGTTGCATTTTCTACAGACAGAGTGTTTCACAACTGCTCAATCAAATGTATGGTTTAACTCTGTTAGCTGAAAGCTCAGATCAGAAAGAAGTTTCACAGAATGCTTCTGTGTAGTTTATATTTGAATATATTCCTCTTTCCACTACTACGCTCTTAGCGCTCCAAATGTCCAGTTGCATTTTCTACAGAAAGAGTGTTCAGATCTGCTCAATCAAAAGTATGGTTTAACTCTGTTAGCTGAATGCACAGATCAGAAAGAAGTTTCACAGAATGATTCTGTGTAGTTTATATTTGGAGATATTCCTTTTTCCACTATTACCCTCTTAGCGCTCCGAATCTCCACTTGCATTTTCTACAGAAAGAGTGTTTCAGAACGGCTCAATCCAAACTAAGATTCAACTCTTTTAGTTGAACAAACAGAACAGAAAGACGTTTCACACAATTCTTCTGTGTAGTTTTTATTTGTAGACATTCTTTTTCCCAATATAGGCCTCCTAGCGCTCAGAATGTCCAATTGCAGTTTCTACAGAAAGAGTGTTTCAGAACGGCTCAATCAAAAGTAAGGTTCAACTCTGTTAGTTGAATGCACAGAACAGAAAGTAGTTTCATACAATGCTTCTGTGTAGTTTATATTTGAACATATTCTTTTTTCCACTATTACCCACTTAGCGCTACGAATGTCCAGTTGCATTTTCTACAGACAGAGTGTTTCAAAACTGCTCAATCAAAAGTATGGTTTAACTCTGTTAGCTGAATGCTCAGATCAGAAAGAAGTTTCACAGAATGCTTCTGTGTAGTTTATATTTGAATATATTCCTTTTTCCACTACTACGCTCTTAGCGCTCCAAATGTCCAGTTGCATTTTCTACAGAAAGAGTGTTCAGATCTGCTCAATCAAAAGTATGGTTTAACTCTGTTAGCTGAATGCACAGATCAGAAAGAAGTTTCACCGAATGATTCTGTGTAGTTTATATTTGAAGACATTCCTTTTTCCACTATTACCCTCTTAGCGCTCCGAATCTCCACTTGCATTTTCTACAAAAAGAGTGTTTCATAACTGCTCAATCAAAAATATGTTTTATCTCTGTTAACTGAATTTACAGATCAGAAATAAGTTTCACAGAATGCATCTGTGTAGTTTTTATTTGAAGATATTCTTTTTCCCAATGTAGGCCTCTTAGCGCTTAGCATGTCCAATTGCAGTTTCTACAGAAAGAGTGTTTCAGAACGGCTCAATCAAAAGTAAGGTTCAACTCTGTTAGTTGAATGCACAGAACAGAAAGAATTTTCACAGAATGCTACTGTGTAGTTTATATTTGAATATATTCCTTTTTCCACTATTACCCTCTTAGCGTTCCGAATGTCCACTTGCATTTTCTACAGAAAGAGTGTTCAGAACTGCGCAATCAAAAGTATGGTTTAAATCTGTTAGCTTAATGATCATATCAGAAATAAGTTTCACACAATGCTTCTGTGTAGTTTTTATTTGAAGATATTATTTTTCCCAATATAGGCCTCTTAGCGCTCAGAATGTCCAATTGCAGTTTCTACAGAAAGAGTGTTTCAGAAAGGCTCAATCAAAAGTAAGGTTCAACTCTGTTAGTTGAATGCACAGAACAGAAAGAAGTTTCATATAATGCTTCCGTGTAGTTTATATTTGAACATATTGTTTTTTCCACTATTACCCACTTAGCGCTACGAATGTCCAGTTGAATTTTCTACAGACAGAGTGTTTCAAAACTGCTCAATCAAAAGTATGGTTTAACTCTGTTAGCTGAATGCTCAGATCAGAAAGAAGTTTCACAGAATGCTTCTGTGTAGTTTATATTTGAATATATTCCTTTTTCCACTACTACTCTCTTAGCGCTCCAAATGTCCAGTTGCATTTTCTACCGAAAGAGTGTTCAGATCTGCTCAATCAAAAGTATGGTTTAACTCTGTTAGCTGAATGCACAGATCAGAAAGAAGTTTCACAGAATGATTCTGTGTAGTTTATATTTGGAGACATTCCTTTTTCCACTATTACCCTCTTAGCGCTCCGAATCTCCACTTGCATTTTCTACAGAAAGAGTGTTTCAGAACGGCACAATCGAAACTAAGGTTCAACTCTTTTAGTTGAACAAACAGAACAGAAAGTAGTTTCACACAATTCTTCTGTGTAGTTTTTATTTGTAGACATTCTTTTTCCCAATATAGGCCTCCTAGCGCTCAGAATGTCCAATTGCAGTTTCTACAGAAAGAGTGTTTCAGAACGGCTCAATCAAAAGTAAGGTTCAACTCTGTTAGTTGAATGCACAGAACAGAAAGAAGTTTCATACAATGCTTCTGTGTAGTTTATATTTGAACATATTCTTTTTTCCACTATTACCCACTTAGCGCTACGAATGTCCAGTTGCATTTTCTACAGACAGAGTGTTTCAAAACTGCTCAATCAAAAGTATGGTTTAACTCTGTTAGCTGAATGCTCAGATCAGAAAGAAGTTTCACAGAATGCTTCTGTGTAGTTTATATTTGAATATATTACTTTTTCCACTACTACGCTCTTAGCGCTCCAAATGTCCAGTTGCATTTTCTACAGAAAGAGTGTTCAGATCTGCTCAATCAAAAGTATGGTTTAAATCTGTTAGCTGAATGCACAGATCAGAAAGAAGTTTCACCGAATGATTCTGAGTAGTTTATATTTGAAGACATTCCTTTTTCCACTATTACCCTCTTAGCGCTCCGAATCTCCACTTGCATTTTCTACAAAAAGAGTGTTTCATAACTGCTCAATCAAAAATATGTTTTATCTCTGTTAACTGGATTTACAGATCAGAAATAAGTTTCACAGAATGCATCTGTGTAGTTTTTATTTGAAGATATTCTTTTTCCCAATGTAGGCCTCTTAGCGCTTAGCAAGTCCAATTGCAGTTTCTACAGAAAGAGTGTTTCAGAACGGCTCAATCAAAAGTAAGGTTCAACTCTGTTAGTTGAATGCACAGAACAGAAAGAATTTTCACAGAATGCTACTGTGTAGTTTATATTTGAATATATTCCTTTTTCCACTATTACCCTCTTAGCGCTCCGAATGTCCACTTGCATGTTCTACAGAAAGAGTGTTCAGAACTGCGCAATCAAAAGTATGGATAACTCTGTTAGCTTAATGAACATATCAGAAATAAGTTTCACACAATGCTTCTGTGTAGTTTTTATTTGAAGATATTATTTTTACCAATAGAGGCCTCTTAGCGCTCAGAATGTACAATTGCAGTTTCTACAGAAAGAGTGTTTCAGAAAGGCTCAATCAAAAGTCAGGTTCAACTCTGTTAGTTGAATGCACAGAACAGAAAGAAGTTTCATACAATGCTTCTGTGTAGTTTATATTTGAACATATTCTTTTTTCCACTATTACCCACTTAGCGCTACGAATGTCCAGTTGCATTTTCTACAGACAGTGTGTTTCAAAACTGCTCAATCAAAAGTATGGTTTAACTCTGTTAGCTGAATGCTCAGATCAGAAAGAAGTTTCACAGAATGCTTCTGTGTAGTTTATATTTGAATATATTCCTTTTTCCACTACTACTCTCTTAGCGCTCCAAATGTACAGTTGCATTTTCTACCGAAAGAGTGTTCAGATCTGCTCAATCAAAAGTATGGTTTAACTCTGTTAGCTGAATGCACAGATCAGAAAGAAGTTTCACAGAATGATTCTGTGTAGATTATATTTGGAGACATTCCTTTTTCCACTATTACCCTCTTAGCGCTCCGAATCTCCACTTGCATTTTCTACAGAAAGAGTGTTTCAGAACGGCTCAATCAAAACTAAGGTTCAACTCTTTTAGTTGAACAAACAGAACAGAAAGAAGTTTCACACAATTCTTCTGTGTAGTTTTTATTTGTAGACATTCTTTTTCCCAATATAGGCCTCTTAGCGCTCAGAATGTCCAATTGCAGTTTCTACAGAAAGAGTGTTTCAGAACGGCTCAATCAAAAGTAAGGTTCAACTCTGTTAGTTGAATGCACAGAAGAGAAAGAAGTTTCATACAATGCTTCTGTGTAGTTTATATTTGAACATATTCTTTTTTCCACTATTACCCACTTAGCGCTACGAATGTCCAGTTGCATTTTCTACAGACAGAGTTTTTCAAAACTGCTCAATCAAAAGTATGGTTTAACTCTGTTAGCTGAATGCTCAGATCAGAAAGAAGTTTCACAGAATGCTTCTGTGTAGTTTATATTTGAATATATTCCTTTTTCCACTACTACGCTCTTAGCGCTCCAAATGTCCAGTTGCATTTTCTACAGAAAGAGTGTTCAGATCTGCTCAATCAAAAGTATGGTTTAACTCTGTTAGCTGAATGCACAGATCAGAAAGAAGTTTCACCGAATGATTCTGTGTAGTTTATATTTGAAGACATTCCTTTTTCCACTATAACCCTCTTAGCGCTCCGAATCTCCACTTGCATTTTCTACAAAAAGAGTGTTTCATAACTGCTCAATCAAAAATATGTTTTATCTCTGTTAACTGAATTTACAGATCAGAAATAAGTTTCACAGAATGCATCTGTGTAGTTTTTATTTGAAGATATTCTTTTTCCCAATGTAGGCCTCTTAGCGCTTAGCATGTCCAATTTCAGTTTCTACAGAAAGAGTGTTTCAGAACGGCTCAATCAAAAGTAAGGTTCAACTCTGTTAGTTGAATGCACAGAACAGAAAGAATTTTCACAGAATGCTACTGTGTAGTTTATATTTGAATATATTCCTTTTTCCACTATTACCCTCTTAGCGTTCCGAATGTCCACTTGCATTTTCTACAGAAAGAGTGTTCAGAACTGCGCAATCAAAAGTATGGTTTAACTCTGTTAGCTTAATCATCATATCAGAAATACGTTTCACACAATGCTTCTGTGTAGTTTTTATTTGAAGATATTATTTTTCCCAATATAGGCCTCTTAGCGCTCAGAATGTCCAATTGCAGTTTCTACAGAAAGAGTGTTTCAGAAAGGCTCAATCAAAAGTAAGGTTCAACTCTGTTAGTTGAATGCACAGAACAGAAAGAAGTTTCATACAATGCTTCCGTGTAGTTTATATTTGAACATATTCTTTTTTCCACTATTACCCACTTAGCGCTACGAATGTCCAGTTGCATTTTCTACAGACAGAGTGTTTCAAAACTGCTCAATCAAAAGTATGGTTTAACTCTGTTAGCTGAATGCTCAGATCAGAAAGAAGTTTCACAGAATGCTTCTGTGTAGTTTATATTTGAATATATTCATCTTTCCACTACTACGCTCTTAGCGCTCCAAATGTCCATTTGCATTTTCTACAGAAAGAGTGTTCAGATCTGCTCAATCAAAAGTATGGTTTAACTCTGTTAGCTGAATGCACAGATCAGAAAGAAGTTTCACAGAATGATTCTGTGTAGTTTATATTTGGAGACATTCCTTTTTCCACTATTACCCTCTTAGCGCTCCGAATCTCCACTTGCATTTTCTACAGAAAGAGTGTTTCAGAACGGCTCAATCGAAACTAAGGTTCAACTCTTTTAGTTGAACAAACAGAACAGAAAGAAGTTTCACACAATTCTTCTGTGTAGTTTTTATTTGTAGACATTCTTTTTCCCAATATAGGCCTCCTAGCGCTCAGAATGTCCAATTGCAGTTTCTACAGAAAGAGTGTTTCAGAACGGCTCAATCAAAAGTAAGGTTCAACTCTGTTAGTTGAATGCACAGAACAGAAAGAAGTTTCATACAATGCTTCTGTGTAGTTTATATTTGAACATATTCTTTTTTCCACTATTACCCACTTAGCGCTACGAATGTCCAGTTGCATTTTCTACAGACAGAGTGTTTCAAAACTGCTCAATCAAAAGTATGGTTTAACTCTGTTAGCTGAATGCTCAGATCAGAAAGAAGTTTCACAGAATGCTTCTGTGTAGTTTATATTTGAATATATTCCTTTTTCCACTACTACGCTCTTAGCGCTCCAAATGTCCAGTTGCATTTTCTACAGAAAGAGTGTTCACATCTGCTCAATCAAAAGTATGGTTTAACTCTGTTAGCTGAATGCACAGATCAGAAAGATGTTTCACCGAATGATTCTGTGTAGTTTATATTTGAAGACATTCCTTTTTCCACTATTACCCTCTTAGCGCTCCGAATCTCCACTTGCATTTTCTACAAAAAGAGTGTTTCATAACTGCTCAATCAAAAATATGTTTTATCTCTGTTAACTGAATTTACAGATCAGAAATAAGTTTCACAGAATGCATCTGTGTAGTTTTTATTTGAAGATATTCTTTTTCCCAATGTAGGCCTCTTAGCGCTTAGCATGTCCAATTGCAGTTTCTACAGAAAGAGTGTTTCAGAACGGCTCAATCAAAAGTAAGGTTCAACTCTGTTAGTTGAATGCACAGAACAGAAAGAATTTTCAAAGAATGCTACTGTGTAGTTTATATTTGAATATATTCCTTTTTCCACTATTACCCTCTTAGCGTTCCGAATGTCCACTTGCATTTTCTACAGAAAGAGTGTTCAGAACTGCGCAATCAAAAGTATGGTTTAACTCTGTTAGCTTAATGATCATATCAGAAATAAGTTTCACACAATGCTTCTGTGTAGTTTTTATTTGAAGATATTATTTTTCCCAATATTGGCCTCTTAGCGCTCAGAATGTCCAATTGCAGTTTCTACAGAAAGAGTGTTTCAGAACGGCTCAATCAAAAGTAAGGTTCAACTCTGTTAGTTGAATGCACAGAACAGAAAGAAGTTTCATACAATGCTTCTGTGTAGTTTATATTTGAACATATCCTTTTTTCCACTATTACCCACTTAGCGCTACGAATGTCCAGTTGCATTTTCTACAGACAGAGTGTTTCAAAACTGCTCAATCAAAAGTATGGTTTAACTCTGTTAGCTGAATGCTCAGATCAGAAAGAAGTTTCACAGAATGCTTCTGTGTAGTTTATATTTGAATATATTCCTTTTTCCACTACTACGTTCTTAGCGCTCCAAATGTCCAGTTGCATTTTCTACAGAAAGAGTGTTCAGATCTGCTCAATCAAAAGTATGGTTTAACTCTGTTAGCTGAATGCACAGATCAGAAAGAAGTTTCACCGAATGATTCTGTGTAGTTTATATTTGAAGACATTCCTTTTTCCACTATTACCCTCTTAGCGCTCCGAATCTCCACTTGCATTTTCTACAAAAAGAGTGTTTCATAACTGCTCAATCAAAAATATGTTTTATCTCTGTTAACTGGATTTACAGATCAGAAATAAGTTTCACAGAATGCATCTGTGTAGTTTTTATTTGAAGATATTCTTTTTCCCAATGTAGGCCTCTTAGCGCTTAGCATGTCCAATTGCAGTTTCTACAGAAAGAGTGTTTCAGAACGGCTCAATCAAAAGTAAGGTTCAACTCTGTTAGTTGAATGCACAGAACAGAAAGAATTTTCACAGAATGCTACTGTGTAGTTTGTATTTGAATATATTCCTTTTTCCACTATTACCCTCTTAGCGCTCCGAATGTCCACTTGCATGTTCTACAGAAAGAGTGTTCAGAACTGCGCAATCAAAAGTATGGTTTAACTCTGTTAGCTTAATGAACATATCAGAAATAAGTTTCACACAATGCTTCTGTGTAGTTTTTATTTGAAGATATTATTTTTCCCAATAGAGGCCTCTTAGCGCTCAGAATGTCCAATTGCAGTTTCTACAGAAAGAGTGTTTCAGAAAGGCTCAATCAAAAGTCAGGTTCAACTCTGTTAGTTGAATGCACAGAACAGAAAGAAGTTTCATACAATGCTTCTGTGTAGTTTATATTTGAACATATTCTTTTTTCCACTATTACCCACTTAGCGCTACGAATGTCCAGTTGCATTTTCTACAGACAGAGTGTTTCAAAACTGCTCAATCAAAAGTATGGTTTAACTCTGTTAGCTGAATGCTCAGATCAGAAAGAAGTTTCACAGAATGCTTCTGTGTAGTTTATATTTGAATATATTCCTTTTTCCACTACTACTCTCTTAGCGCTCCAAATGTACAGTTGCATTTTCTACCGAAAGAGTGTTCAGATCTGCTCAATCAAAAGTATGGTTTAACTCTGTTAGCTGAATGCACAGATCAGAAAGAAGTTTCACAGAATGATTCTGTGTAGATTATATTTGGAGACTTTCCTTTTTCCACTATTACCCTCTTAGCGCTCCGAATGTCCACTTGCATTTTCTACAGAAAGAGTGTTTCAGAACGGCTCAATCAAAACTAAGGTTCAACTCTTTTAGTTGAACAAACAGAACAGAAAGAAGTTTCACACAATTCCTCTGTGTAGTTTTTATTTGTAGACATTCTTTTTCCCAATATAGGCCTCTTAGCGCTGAGAATGTCCAATTGCAGTTTCTACAGAAAGAGTGTTTCAGAACGGCTCAATCAAAAGTAAGGTTCAACTCTGTTAGTTGAATGCACAGAACAGAAAGAAGTTTCATACAATGCTTCTGTGTAGTTTATATTTGAACATATTCTTTTTTCCACTATTACCCACTTAGCGCTACGAAAGTCCAGTTGCATTTTCTACAGACAGAGTGTTTCAAAACTGCTCAATCAAAAGTATGGTTTAACTCTGTTAGCTGAATGCTCAGATCAGAAAGAAGTTTCACAGAATGCTTCTGTGTAGTTTATATTTGAATATATTCCTTTTTCCACTACTACGCTCTTAGCGCTCCAAATGTCCAGTTGCATTTTCTACAGAAAGAGTGTTCAGATCTGCTCAATCAAAAGTATGGTTTAACTCTGTTAGCTGAATGCACAGATCAGAAAGAAGTTTCACCGAATGATTCTGTGTAGTTTATATTTGAAGACATTCCTTTTACCACTATTACCCTCTTAGCGCTCCGAATCTCCACTTGCATTTTCTACAAAAAGAGTGTTTCATAACTCCTCAATCAAAAATATGTTTTACCTCTGTTAACTGGATTTACAGATCAGAAATAAGTTTCACAGAATGCATCTGTGTAGTTTTTATTTGAAGATATTCTTTTTCCCAATGTAGGCCTCTTAGCGCTTAGCATGTCCAATTGCAGTTTCTACAGAAAGAGTGTTTCAGAACGGCTCAATCAAAAGAAAGGTTCAACTCTGTTAGTTGAATGCACAGAACAGAAAGAATTTTCACAGAATGCTACTGTGTAGTTTATATTTGAATATATTACATTTTCCATTATTACCCTCTTAGCGCTCCGAATGTCCACTTGCATTTTCTACAGAAAGAGTGTTCAGAACTGCGCAATCAAAAGTATGGTTTAACTCTGTTAGCTTAATGAACATATCAGAAATAAGTTTCACACAATGCTTCTGTGTAGTTTTTATTTGAAGATATTATTTTTCCCAATAGAGGCCTCTTAGCGCTCAGAATGTCCAATTGCAGTTTCTACAGAAAGAGTCTTTCAGAAAGGCTCAATCAAAAGTAAGGTTCAACTCTGTTAGTTGAATGCACAGAACAGAAAGAAGTTTCCTACAATGCTTCTGTGTAGTTTATATTTGAACATATTATTTTTTCCACTATTACCCACTAAGCGCTACGAATGTCCAGTTGCATTTTCTACAGACAGAGTGTTTCAAAACTGCTCAATCAAAAGTATGGTTTAACTCTGTTAGCTGAATGCTCAGATCAGAAAGAAGTTTCACAGAATGCTTCTGTGTAGTTTATATTTGAATATATTCCTTTTTCCACTACTACTCTCTTAGCGCTCCAAATGTCCAGTTGCATTTTCTACAGAAAGAGTGTTCAGATCTGCTCAATCAAAAGTATGGTTTAACTCTGTTAGCTGAATGCACAGATCAGAAAGAAGTTTCACAGAATGATTCTGTGTAGTTTATATTTGGAGACATTCCTTTTTCCACTATTACCCTCTTAGCGCTCCGAATCTCCACTTGCATTTTCTACAGAAAGAGTATTTCAGAACGGCTCAATCAAAACTAAGGTTCAACTCTTTTAGTTGAAAAAACAGAACAGAAAGAAGTTTCACACAATTCTTCTGTGTAGTTTTTATTTGTAGACATTCTTTTTCCCAATATAGGCCTCTTAGCGCTCAGAATGTCCAATTGCAGTTTCTACAGAAAGAGTGTTTCAGAACGGCTCAATCAAAAGTAAGGTTCAACTCTGTTAGTTGAATGCACAGAACAGAAAGAAGTTTCATACAATGCTTCTGTGTAGTTTATATTTGAACATATTCTTTTTTCCACTATTACCCACTTAGCGCTACGAATGTCCAGTTGCGTTTTCTACAGACAGAGTGTTTCAAAACTGCTCAATCAAAAGTATGGTTTAACTCTCTTAGCTGAATGCTCAGATCAGAAAGAAGTTTCATAGAATGCTTCTGTGTAGTTTATATTTGAATATATTCCTTTTTCCACTACTACGCTCTTAGCGCTCCAAATGTCCAGTTGCATTTTCTACAGAAAGAGTGTTCACATCTGCTCAATCAAAAGTATGGTTTAACTCTGTTAGCTGAATGCACAGATCGGAAAGAAGTTTCACCGAATGATTCTGTGTAGTTTATATTTGAAGACATTCCTTTTTCCACTATTACCCTCTTAGCGCTCCGAATCTCCACTTGCATTTTCTACAAAAAGAGTGTTTCATAACTGCTCAATCAAAAATATGTTTTATCTCTGTTAACTGAATTTACAGATCAGAAATAAGTTTCACAGAATGCATCTGTGTAGTTTTTATTTGAAGATATTCTTTTTCCCAATATAGGACTCTTAGCGCTTACAATGTCCAATTGCAGTTTCTACAGAAAGAGTGTTTCAGAACGGCTCAATCAAAAGTAAGGTTCAACTCTGTTAGTTGAATGCACAGAACAGAAAGGATTTTCACAGAATGCTACTGTGTAGTTTATATTTGAATATATTCCTTTTTCCATTATTACCCTCTTAGCGCTCCGAATGTCCACTTGCATTTTCTACAGAAAGAGTGTTCAGAACTGCGCAATCAAAAGTATGGTTTAACTCTGTTAGCTTAATGAACATATCAGAAATAAGTTTCACACAATGCTTCTGTGTAGTTTTTATTTGAAGATATTATTTTTCCCAATAGAGGCCTCTTAGCGCTCAGAATGTCCAATTGCAGTTTCTACAGAAAGAGTGTTTCAGAAAGGCTCAACCAAATGTAAGGTTCAACTCTGTTAGTTGAATGCACAGAACAGTAAGAAGTTTCATACAATGCTTCTGTGTAGTTTATATTTGAACATATTCTTTTTTCCACTATTACCCACTTAGCGCTCCAAATGTCCAGTTGCATTTTCTACAGAAAGAGTGTTCAGATCTGCTCAATCAAAAGTATGGTTTAACTCTGTTAGCTGAATGCACAGATCAGAAAGAAGTTTCACACAATGATTCTGTGTAGTTTATATTTGGAGACATTCCTTTTTCCACTATTACCCTCTTAGCGCTCCGAATCTCCACTTGCATTTTCTACAGAAAGAGTGTTTCAGAACGGCTCAATCAAAACTAAGGTTCAACTCTTTTAGTTGAACAAACAGAACAGAAAGAAGTTTCACACAATTCTTCTGTGTAGTTTTTATTTGTAGACATTCTTTTTCCCAATATAGGCCTCTTAGCGCTCAGAATGTCCAATTGCAGTTTCTACAGAAAGAGTGTTTCAGAACGGCTCAATCAAAATTAAGGTTCAACTCTGTTAGTTGAATGCACAGAACAGAAAGTAGTTTCATACAATGCTTCTGTGTAGTTTATATTTGAACATATTCTTTTTTCCACTATTACCCACTTAGCGCTACGAATGTCCAGTTGCATTTTCTACAGACAGAGTGTTTCAAAACTGCTCAATCAAAAGTATGGTTTAACTCTGTTAGCTGAATGCTCAGATCAGAAGGAAGTTTCACAGAATGCTTCTGTGTAGTTTATATTTGAATATATTCCTTTTTCCACTAATACGCTCTTAGCGCTCCAAATGTCCAGTTGCATTTTCTACAGAAAGAGTGTTCAGATCTGCTCAATCAAAAGTATGGTTTAACTCTGTTAGCTGAATGCACAGATCAGAAAGAAGTTTCACCGAATGATTCTGTGTAGTTTATATTTGAAGACATTCCTTTTTCCACTATTACCCTCTTAGCGCTCCGAATCTCCACTTGCATTTTCTACAAAAAGAGTGTTTCATAACTGCTCAATCAAAAATATGTTTTATCTCTGTTAACTGAATTTACAGATCAGAAATAAGTTTCACAGAATGCATCTGTGTAGTTTTTATTTGAAGATATTCTTTTTCCCAATGTAGGCCTCTTAGCGCTTAGCATGTCCAATTGCAGTTTCTACAGAAAGAGTGTTTCAGAACGGCTCAATCAAATGTAAGGTTAAACTCTCTTAGTTGAATGCACAGAACAGAAAGAAGTTTCACAGAATGCTTCTGTGTAGTATTTAGTTGAAGATACTCCTTTTTGGACTATTACCCACTTAGCGCTCCGAATATCCACTGGCAGTTTCTACACAAAGAGTGTTTCAGAACTGCTCCTTCAAAAGTAAGGCTCAACTCTGTTAGTTGAATGTGGGGAACAGAAAGGGGTTTCAGAGAATGCTTCTGTGTAGTTCTTAATTGGAGATATTCCTATTTCCTCTATTACAATCTTAGCGCTCCGAATGTCCACTTGCATTTTCTACAAAAAGAGTGTTTCATAACTGCTAACTCAAAAATATGGTTTAGCTCTGTTAACTGAATTTACAGATCAGAAATAAGTTTCACAGAATGCATCTGTGTAGTTTTTATTTGAAGATATTCTTTTTCCCAATGTAGGCCTCTTAGCGCTTAGAATGTCCAATTGCAGTTTCTACAGAAAGAGTGTTTCAGAACGGCTCAATCAAAAGTAAGGTTCAACTGTGTTAGTTGAATGCACAGAACAGAAAGAAGTTTCACAGAATGCTTCTGTGTAGTATTTAGTTGAAGATACTCCTTTTTTTACTATTACCCACTTAGCGCTCCGAATATCTACTGGCAGTTCGTACACAAAGAGTGTTTCAGAACTGCTTCTTCAAAAGTAAGGCTCAACTCTGTTTGTTGAATGCGGAGAACAGAAAGGGGTTTCAGAGAATGCTTCTGTGTAGTTTTTAATTGGAGATATTCCTCTTTCCTCTATTACAATCTTAGCGCTCCGAATGTCCACTTGCATTTTCTACAAAAAGAGTGTTTCATAACTGCTCAATCAAAAATATGGTTTAGCTCTGTTAACTGAATTTACAGATCAGAAATAAGTTTCACAGAATGCATCTGTGTAGTTTTTATTTGAAGATATTCTTTTTCCCAATGTAGGCCTCTTAGCGCTTAGAATGTCCAATTGCAGTTTCTACAGAAAGAGTGTTTCAGAACGGCTCAATCAAAAGTAAGGTTCAACTCTGTTAGTTGAATGCACAGAACAGAAAAAAGTTTCACAGAATGCTACTGTGTAGTTTATATTTGAATATATTCCTTTTTCCACTATTACCCTCTTAGCACTCCGAATGTCCACTTGCATTTTCTACAGAAAGAGTGTTCGGAACTGCGCAATCAAAAGTATGGTTTAACTCTGTTAGCTGAATGCACATATCAGAATTAAATTTCACACAATGCTACTGTGTAGTTTTTATTTGAAGATATTATTTTTCCCAATTAAGGCCTCTTAGCGCTCAGAATGTCCAATTGCAGTTTCTACAGAAAGAGTGTTTCAGAACGGCTCAATCAAATGTAAGGTTCAACTCTGTTAGTTGAATGCACGGAACAGAAAGTAGTTTCATACAATGCTTCTGTGTAGTTTATATTTGAACATATTCTTTTTTCCACTATTACCCACTTAGCGCTACGAATGACCAGTTGCATTTTCTACAGACAGAGTGTTTCAAAACTGCTCAATCAAAAGTATGGTTTAACTCTGTTAGCTGAATGCTCAGATCAGAAAGAAGTTTCACAGAATGCTTCTGTGTAGTTTATATTTGAATATATTCCTTTTTCCACTACTACCCTCTTAGCGCTCCAAATGTCTAGTTGCATTTTCTACAGAAAGAGTGTTCAGATCTGCTCAATCAAAAGTATGGTTTAACTCTGTTAGCTGAATGCACAGAACAGAAAGAAGTTTCACAGAATGCTTCTGTGTAGTTTATATATGAATATATTCCTTTTTCCACTATTACCCTCTTAGCGCTCGGAATGTCCAATTGCATTTTCTACAGAAAGAGTGTTCTGAACTGCGCAATCAAAAGTATGGTTTAACTCTGTTAGCTGAATGCACATATCAGAAATAAGTTTCAAACAATGCTTCTGTGTAGTTTTTATTTGAAGATATTATATTTCCCAATATAGGCCTCTTAGCACTCAGAATGTCCAATTGCAGTTTCTACAGAAAGGGTGTTTCAGAACGGCTCAATCAAATGTAAGGTTCAACTCTCTTAGTTGAATGCACAGAGCAGACAGAAGTTTCACATAATGTTCTGTGTAGTATTTAGTTGAAGATACTCCTTTTTGGACTATTACCCACTTAGCGCTCCGAATATCCACTGGCAGTTTCTACACAAAGTGTGTTTCAGAACTGCTCCTTCAAAAGTAAGGCTCAACTCTGTTAGTTGAATGCGGAGAACAGAAAGGGGTTTCAGAGAATGCTTGTGTACTTTTAAATTGGAGATATTCCTTTTTCCTCTATTACAATCTTAGCGCTCCGAATGTCCACTTGCATTTTCTGCAAAAAGAGTGTTTCATAACTGCTCAATCAAAAATATGGTATACCTCTGTTAACTGAATTTACAGATCAGAAATAAGTTTCACAGAATGCATCTGTGTAGTTTATATTTGAAGATATTATTTTTCCCAATATAGGCCTCTTAGCGCTCAGAATGTCCAATTGCAGTTTCTACAGAAAGAGTGTTTCAGAACGGCTCAATCAAAAGTAAGGTTCAACTCTGTTAGTTGAATGCACAGAACAGAAAGAAGTTTCATACAATGCTTCTGTGTAGTTTATATTTGAAGATATTCTTTTTTCCACTATTACCCACTTAGCGCTACGAATGTCCAGTTGCATTTTCTACAGACAGAGTGTTTCAAAACTGCTCAATCAAAAGTATGGTTTAACTCTGTTAGCTGAATGCTCAGATCAGAAAGAAGTTTCACAGAATGCTTCTGTGTAGTTTATATTTGAATATATTCCTTTTTCCACTACTACTCTCTTAGCGCTCCAAATGTCCAGTTGCATTTTCTACAGAAAGAGTGTTCACATCTGCTCAATCAAAAGTATGGTTTAACTCTGTTAGCTGAATGCACAGATCAGAAAGAAGGTTCACAGAATGATTCTGTGTAGTTTACATTTGAAGACATTCCTTTTTCCACTATTACCCTCTTAGCGCTCCGAAGCCCACTTGCATTTTCTACAGAAAGAGTGTTTCAGAACGGCTCAATCAAAACTAAGGTTCAACTCTTTTAGTTGAATGAACAGAACAGAAAGAAGTTTCACAGAAAGCTTCTGTGTAATTTTTATTTGTAGATATTCTTTTTCCCAATATAGGCCTCTTAGAGCTCAGAATGTCCAATTGCAGTTTCTACAGAAAGAGTGCTTCAGAACGGCTCAATCAAAAGTAAGGTTGAACCCTGGTAGTTGAATGCACAGAACAGAAAGTAGTTTCACAGATTGCTTCTGTATAGTTTATATTTGAATACATTCCTTTTTCCACTATTACCCTCTGAGCGCTCCGAATGTCCACTTGCATTTTCTACAGAAAGAGTGTTCTGAACTGCGCAATCAAAAGTATGGTTTAACTGTTAGCTGAATGCACATATCAGAAATAAGTTTCAAACAATGCTTCTGTGTAGTTTTTATTTGAAGATATTATGTTTCCCAATATAGGCCTCTTAGCGCTCAGAATGTCCAATTGCAGTTTCTAAAGAAAGAGTGTTTCAGAACGGCTCAATCAAATGTAAGGTTCAACTCTCTTAGTTGAATGCACAGAACAGACAGAAGTTTCACAGAATGTTCTGTGTAGTATTTAGTTGAAGATACTCCTTTTTGGACTATTACCCACTTAGCGCTCCGAATATCCACTGGCAGTTTCTACACAAAGAGTGTTTCAGAACTGCTCCTTCAAAAGTAAGGCTCAACTCTGTTAGTTGAATGCTGAGAACAGAAAGGGGTTTCAGAGAATGCTTGTGTAGTTTTTAATTGGAGATATTCCTTTTTCCTCTATTACAATCTTAGCGCTCCGAATGTCCACTTGCATTTTCTGCAAAAAGAGTGTTTCATAACTGCTCAATCAAAAATATGGTATACCTCTGTTAACTGAATTTACAGATCAGAAATAAGTTTCACAGAATGCATCTGTGTAGTTTATATTTGAAGATATTATTTTTCCCAATATAGGCCTCTTAGCGCTCAGAATGTCCAATTGCAGTTTCTACAGAAAGAGTGTTTCAGAACGGCTCAATCAAAAGTAAGGTTCAACTCTGTTAGTTGAATGCACAGAACAGAAAGAAGTTTGATACAATGCTTCTGTGTAGTATATATTTGAGGATATTCTTTTTTCCACTATTACCCACTTAGCGCTACGAATGTCCAGTTGCATTTTCTACAGACAGAGTGTTTCAAAACTGCTCAATAAAAAGTATGGTTTAACTTTGTTAGCTGAATGCTCAGATCAGAAAGAAGTTTCACAGAATGCTTCTGTGTAGTTTATATTTGAATATATTCCTTTTTCCACTACTACCCTCTTAGCGCTCCAAATGTGCAGTTGCATTTTCTACAGAAAGAGTGTTCATATCTGCTCAATCAAAAGTATGGTTTAACTCTGTTAGCTAAATGCACAGATCAGAAAGAAGTTTCACAGAATGATTCTGTGTAGTTTATATTTGAAGACATTCCTTTTTCCACTATTACCCTGTTAGCGCTCCGAAGCCCACTTGCATTTTCTACAGAAAGAGTGTTTCAGAACGGCTCAATCAAAACTAAGTTTCAACTCTTTTAGTTGAATGAACAGAACAGAAAGAAGTTTCACAGAATGCTTCTGTGTGATTTTTATTTGTAGATATTCTTTTTCCCAATATAGGCCTCTTAGAGCTCAGAATGTCCAATTGCAGTTTCTACAGAAAGAGTGTTTCAGAACGGCTCAATCAAAACAAAGGTTCAACCCTGGTAGTTGAATGCACAGAACAGAAAGTAGTTTCACAGAATGCTTCTGTGTAGTTTATATTTGAATATATTCCTTTTTCCACTATTACCCTCTTAGCGCTCCGAATGTCCACTTGCATTTTCTACAGAAAGAGTGTTCTGAACTGCGCAATCAAAAGTATGGTTTAACTGTTAGCTGAATGCACATATCAGAAATAAGTTTCAAACAATGCTTCTGTGTAGTTTTTATTTGAAGATATTATTTTTCCCAATATAGGCCTCTTAGCGCTCAGAATGTCCAATTGCAGTTTCGACAGAAAGAGTGTTTCAGAACGGCTCAATCAAAAGTAAGGTTCAACTCTGTTAGTTGAATGCACAGAACAGAAAGAAGTTTCACAGAATGCTTCTGTGTAGTATTTAGTTGAAGATACTCCTTTTTTGACTATTACCCACTTAGCGCTCCGAATATCTACTGGCAGTTCGTACACAAAGAGTGTTTCAGAACTGCTTCTTCAAAAGTAAGGCTCAACACTGTTAGTTGAATGCGGAGAACAGAAAGGGGTTTCAGAGAATGCTTCTGTGTAGTTTTTAATTGGAGATATTCCTTTTTCCTCTATTACAATCTTAGCGCTCCGAATGTCCACTTGCATTCTCTACAAAAACAGTGTTTCATAACTGCTCAATCAAAAATATGGTTTAGCTCTGTTAACTGAATTTACAGACCAGAAATAAGTTTCACAGAATGCATCTGTGTAGTTTTTATTTGAAGATATTCTTTTTCCCAATGTAGGCCTCTTAGCGCTTAGAATGTCCAATTGCAGTTTCTACAGAAAGAGTGTTTCAGAACGGCTCAATCAAAAGTAAGGTTCAACTCTGTTAGTTGAATGCACAGAACAGAAAAAAGTTTCACAGAATGCTACTGTGTAGTTTATATTTGAATATATTCCTTTTTCCACTATTACCCTCTTAGCGCTCCGAATGTACACTTGCATTTTCTACAGAAAGAGTGTTCGGAACTGCGCAATCAAAAGTATGGTTTAACTCTGTTAGCTGAATGCACATATCAGAATTAAATTTCACACAATGCTTCTGTGTAGTTTTTATTTGAAGATATTTTTTTTCCCAATATAGGCCTCTTAGCGCTCAGAATGTCCAATTGCAGTTTCTACGGAAGGAGTGTTTCAGAACGGCTCAATCAAAAGTAAGGTTCAACTCTGTTAGTTGAATGCACAGAACAAAAAGAAGTTTCATACAATGCTTCTGTGTAGTTTATATTTGAACATATTCTTTTTTCCACTATTACCCACTTAGCGCTACGAATGTCCAGTTGCATTTTCTACAGACAGAGTGTTTCAAAACTGCTCAATCAAAAGTATGGTTTAACTCTGTTAGCTGAATGCTCAGATCAGAAAGAAGTTTCACAGAATGCTTCTGTGTAGTTTATATTTGAAGACATTCCTTTTTCCACTATTACCCTCTTAGCACTCCGAATCTCCGCTTGCATTTTCTACAGAAAGTGTGTTTCAGAACGGCTCGATCAAAACTAAGGTTCAACTCTTTTAGTTGAATGAACAGAACAGAAAGAAGATTCACAGAATACTTCTGTGTAGTTTTTATTTGTAGATATTCTCTTTCCCAATATAGGCCTCTTAGCGCGCAGAATGTCCAATTGCAGTTTCTACAGAAAGAGTGTTTCAAAACGGCTCAATCAAAAGTAAGGTTCAACCCTGGTAGTTGAATGCACAGAACAGAAAGAAGTTTCACAGAATGCTTCTGTGTAGTTTATATTTGAATATATTCCTTTTTCCACTATTACCCTCTTAGCGCTCCGAATGTCCACTTGCATTTTCTACAGAAAGAGTGTTCTGAATTGCGCAATCAAAAGTATGGTTTAACTCTGTTAGCTGAATGCACATATCAGAAATAAGTTTCAAACAATGCTTCTGTGTAGTTTTTATTTGAAGATATTATTTTTCACAATATAGGCCTCTTAGCACTCAGAATGTCCAATTGCAGTTTCTAAAGAAAGAGTGTTTCAGAACGGCTCAATCAAATGTAAGGTTCAACTCTCTTAGTTGAATGCACAGAACAGAAAGATGTTTCACAGAATGCTTCTGTGTAGTTTATATTTGAATATATTCCTTTTTCCACTACTAACCTCTTTGCGCTCCAAATGTCCAGTTGCATTTTATACAGAAAGAGTGTTCAGATCTGCTCAATCAAATGTAGGTTTAACTCTGTTAGCTGAATGCACAGATTAGGAAGAAGTTTCACAGAATGATTCTGTATAGTTTATATTTGAAGACATTCCTTTTTCCACTATTACCCTTTTAGCGCTCCGAATCTCCACTTGCATTTTCGACAGAATGAGTGTTTCAGAACGGCTGAATCCAAACTAAGTTTCAACTCTTTTAGTTGAATGAACAGAACAGAAACAAGTTTCACAGAATGCTTCTGTGTAGTTTTTATTTGTAGGTATTCTTTTTCCCAATATAGGCCTCTTAGCGCTCAGAATGTCCAATTGCAGTTTCTACAGAAAGAGTGTTTCAGAACGGCTCAATCAAAAGTAAGGTTCAACCCTGGTAGTTGAATGCACAGAACAGGAAGTAGTTTCACAGAATGCTTCTGTGTAGTTTATATTTGAATATATTACTTTTTCCACTATTACCCTCTTAGCGCTCCGAATGTCCACTTGCATTTTCTACAGAAAGAGTGTTCTTAACTGTGCAGTCAAAAGTATGGTTTAACTGTTAGCTGAATGCTCATATCAGAAATAAGTTTCAAACAATGCTTCTGTGTAGTTTTTATTTGAAGATATTATTTTTCCCAATATAGGCCCCTTAGCGCTCAGAATGTCCAATTGCAGTTTCTACAGAGTGTTTCAGAACGGCTCAATCAAATGTAAGGTTCAACTCTCTTAGTTGAATGCACAGAACAGACAGAAATTTCACAGAATGCTTTTGTGTAGCATTTAGTTGAAGAAACTCCTTTTTGGACTATTACCCACTTAGCGCTCCGAATATCCACTGGCAGTTTCTACACAAAGAGTGTTTCAGAACTGCTTCTTCATAAGTAAGGCTCAACTCTGTTAGTTGAATGCGGAGAACAGAAAGGGGTTTCAGAGAATGCTTCTGTGTAGTTCTTAATTGGAGATATTCCTTTTTCCTCTATTACAATCTTAGCGCTCCGAATGTCCACTTGCATTTTCTACAGAAAGAGTGTTCTGAACTGCGCAATCAAAAGTATGGTTTAACTCTGTTAGCTGAATGCACATATCAGAAATAAGTTTCAAACAATGATTCTGTGTAGTTTTTATTTGAAGATATTATTTTTCCCAATATAGGCCTCTTAGCACTCAGAATGTCCAATTGCAGTTTCTACAGAAAGGGTTTTTCAGAACGGCTCAATCAAATGTAAGGTTAAACTCTCTTAGTTGAATGCACAGAACAGAAAGTAGTTTCACAGAATGCTTCTGTGTAGTATTTAGTTGAAGATACTCCTTTTTGGAATATTACAGACTTAGCGCTCCGAATATCCACTGGCAGTTTCTACACAATGGGTGTTACAGAACTGCTCCTTCAAAAGAAAGGCTCAACTCTGTTAGTTGAATGTGGAGAACAGAAAGGGGTTTCAGAGAATGCTTCTGCGTAGTTTTTAATTGGAGATATTCCTTTTTCCTCTATTACAATCTTAGCGCTCCGAATGTCCACTTGCTTTTTCTACAAAAAGTGTGTTTCATAACTGCTCAATCAAAAATATGGTTTACCTCTGTTAACTGAATTTACAGATCAGAAATAAGTTTCACAGAATGCATCTGTGTAGTTTTTATTTGAAGATACTCTTTTTCCCAATGTAGGCCTCTTAGCGCTTAGAATGTCCAATTGCAGTTTCTACAGAAACAGTGTTTCAGAACGGCTCAATCAAAAGTAAGGTTCAACTCGGTTAGTTGAATGCACAGAACAGAAAGAAGTTTCGCAGAATGCTACTGTGTAGTTTATATTTGAATATATTCCTTTTTCCACTATTACCCTCTTAGCACTCCGAATGTCCACTTGCATTTTCTACAGAAAGAGTGTTCTGAACTGCGCAACCAAAAGTATCGTTTAACTCTGTTAGCTGAATGCACATATCAGAAATAACTTTCAAACAATGCTTCTGTGTAGTTTTTGTTTGAAGATATTATTTTTCCCAATATTGGCCTCTTAGTGCTCAGAATGTCCAATTGCAGTTTCTACAGAAGAGTGTTTCAGAACGGCTCAATCAAAAGTAAGGTTCAACTCTGTTAGTTGAATGCACAGAACAGAAAGAAGTTTCATACAATGCTTCTGTGTAGTTTATATTTGAACATATTCTTTTTTCCACTAATACCCACTTAGCGCTACGAATGTCCAGTTGCATTTTCTACAGACAGAGTGTTTCAAAACTGCTCAATCAAAATTATGGTTTAACTCTGTTAGCTGAATGCTCAGATCAGAAAGAAGTTTCACAGAATGCTTCTGTGTAGTTTATATTTGAATATATTCCTTTTTCCACTACTACCCTCTTAGCGCTCCAAATGTCCACTTGCATTTTCTACAGAAAGAGTGTTCAGATCTGCTCAATCAAAAGTATGGTTTAACTCTGTTAGCTGAATGCACAGATCAGAAATAAGTTTCACAGAATGATTCTGTGTAGTTTATATTTGAAGACATTCCTTTTTCCACTATTTCCCTCTTAGCGCTCCGAATCTCCACTTGCATTTTCGACAGAGAGAGTGTTTCAGAACGTCTCAATCAAAACTAAGGTTCAACTCCTTTAGTTGAATGAACAGAACAGAAAGAAGTTTCACACAATGCTTCTGTGTAGTTTTTATTTGTAGATATTCTTTTTCCCAATATAGGCCTCTTAGCGCTCAGAATGTCCAATTGCAGTTTCTACAGAAAGAGTGTTTCAGAACGGCTCAATCAAAAGTAAGGTTCAACCCTGGTAGTTGAATGCACAGAACAGAAAGTAGTTTCACAGAATGCTTCTGTGTAGTTTATATTTGAATATATTCCTTTTTCCACTATTACCCTCTTAGCGCTCCGAATGTCCACTTGCATTTTCTACAGAAAGAGTGTTCTGAACTGCGCAATCAAAAGTATGGTTTAACTCTGTTAGCTGAATGCACATATCAGAAATAAGTTTCAAACAATGCTTCTGTGTAGTTTTTATTTGAAGATATTATTTTTCCCAATATACGCCTCTTAGCGCTCAGAATGTCCAATTGCAGTTTCTACAGAAAGAGTGTTTCAGAACGGCTCAATCAAATGTAAGGTTCAACTCTCTTAGTTGAATGCACAGAACAGAAAGTAGTTTCACAGAATGCTTCTGTGTAGTATTTAGTTGAAGATACTCCTTTTTGGACTATTACCCACTTAGCGCTCCGAATATCCACTGGCAGTTTCTACACAAAGAGTGTTTCAGAACTGCTCCTTCAAAAGTAAGGCTCAAAACCGTTAGTTGAATGCGGAGAACAGAAAGGGGTTTCAGAGAATGCTTCTGTGTAGTTTTAAATTGGAGATATTCCTTTTTCCTCTATTACAATCTTAGCGCTCCGAATGTCCACTTGCATTTTCTACAAAAAGAGTGTTTCATAACTGCTCAATCAAAAATATGGTTTAGCTCTGTTAACTGAATTTACAGATCAGAAATAAGTTTCACAGAATGCATCTGTGTACTTTTTATTTGAAGATATTCTTTTTCCCAATGTAGGCCTCTTAGGGCTTAGAATGTCCAATTGCAGTTTCTACAGAAAGAGTGTTTCAGAACGGCTCAATCAAAAGTAAGGTTCAACTCTGTTAGTTGAATGCACAGAACACAAAGAAGTTTCACAGAATGCTACTGTGTAGTTTATATTTGAATATATTCCTTTTTCCACTATTACCCTCTTATTGCTCCGAATGTCCACTTGCATTTTCTACAGAAAGATTGTTCGGAACTCCGCAATCAAAAGTATGGTTTAACTCTGTTAGCTGAATGCACATATCAGAAATAAGTTTCACACAATGATTCTGTGTAGTTTTGATTTGAAGATATTATTTTTCGCAATATAGGCCTCATAGCGCTCAGAATGTCCAATTGCAGTATCTACAGAAAGAGTGTTTCAGAACGGCTCAATCAAAAGTAAGGTTCAACTCTGTTAGTTGAATGCACAGAACAGAAAGAAGTTTCATACAATGCTTCTGTGTAGTTTATATTTGAACATATTCTTTTTTCCACTATAACCCACTTAGTGCTAAGAATGTCCAGTTGCATTTTCTACAGACAGAGTGTTTCAAATCTGCTCAATCAAAAGTATGGTTTAATTCTGTTAGCTGAATGCTCAGATCAGAAAGAAGTTTCACAGAATGCTTCTGTGTAGTTTATATTTGAATATATTCCTTTTTCCACTACTACCCTCTTAGTGCTCCAAATGTCCAGTTGCATTTTCTACAGAAAGGGTGTTCCGATCTGCTCAATCAAAAGTATGGTTTAACTCTGTTAGCTGAATGCACAGATCAGTAAGAAGTTTCACAGAATGATTCTGTGTAGTTTTTATTTGAAAACATTCCTTTTTCCACTATTACCCTCGTAGCACTCCGAATCTCCACTTGCATTATCGACAGAAAGAGTGTTTCAGAACGGCTCAATCAAAACTAAGGTTCAACTCTTTTAGTTGAATGAACAGAACAGAAAGATGTTTCACAGAATGCTTCTGTGTAGTTTTTATTTGTAGATATTCTTTTTCCCAATAGAGGCCTCTTAGCGCTCAGAATGTCCAATTGCAGTTTCTACAGAAAGAGTGTTTCAGAACAGCTCAATCAAAAGTAAGGTTCAACACTGGTAGTTGAATGCACAGAACAGAAAGAAGTTTCACAGAATGCTTCTGTGTAGTTTATATTTGAATATATTCCTTTTTCCACTATTACCCTCTTAGCGCTCCGAATGTCCACTTGCATTTTCTACAGAAAGAGTGTTCTGAACTGCGCAATCAAAAGTATGGTTTAACTCTGTTAGCTGAATGCACATATCAGAAATAAGTTTCAAACAATGCTTCTGTGTAGTTTTTATTTGAAGATATTATTTTTCCCAGTATAGGCCTCTTAGCGCTCAGAATGTCCAATTGCAGTTTCTACAGAAAGAGTGTTTCAGAACGGCTCAATCAAATGTAAGGTTCAACTCTCTTAGTTGAATGAACAGAACAGAAAGTATTTTCACAGAATGCTTCTGTGTAGTATTTAGTTGAAGATACTCCTTTTTGGACTATTACCCACTTAGCGCTCCGAATATCCACTGGCAGTTTCTACACAAAGGGTGTTTCAGAACTGCTCCTTCAAAAGTAAGGCTCAAATCCGTTAGTTGAATGCGGAGAACAGAAAGGGGTTTCAGAGAATGCTTCTGTGTAGTTTTTAATTGGAGATATTCCTTTTTCCTCTATTACAATCTTAGCGCTCCGAATGTCCACTTGCATTTTCTACAAAAAGAGTGTTTCATAACTGCTCAATCAAAAATATGGTTTAGCTCTTTTAACTGAATTTACAGATCAGAAATAAGTTTCACAGAATGCATCTGTGTACTTTTTATTTGAAGATATTCTTTTTCCCAATGTAGGCCTCTTAGGGCTTAGAATGTCCAATTGCAGTTTCTTCAGAAAGAGTGTTTCAGAACGGCTCAATCAAAATTAAGGTTCAACCCTGTTAGTTGAATGCACAGAACAGAAAGAAGTTTCACAGAATGCTACTGTGTAGTTTATATTTGAATATATTCCTTTTTCCACTATTACCCTCTTAGAGCTCCGAATGTCCACTTGCATTTTCTACAGAAAGAGTGTTCGGAACTCCGCAATCAAAAGTACGGTTTAACTCTGTTAGCTGAATGCACATATGAGAAATAAGTTTCACACAATGCTTCTGCGTAGTTTTTATTTGAAGATATTATTTTTCGCAATATAGGCCTCTTAGCGCTCAGAATGTCCAATTGCAGTTTCTACAGAAAGAGTGTTTCAGAACGGCTCAATCAAAAGTAAGGTTCAACTCTGATTGATGAGTGCACAGAACAGAAAGAAGTTTCATACAATGCTTCTTTGTAGTTTATATTTGAACATATTTTTTTTCCACTATTACCCACTTAGTGCTACGAATTTCCAGTTGCATTTTCTACAGACAGAGTGTTTCAAATCTGCTCAATCAAAAGTATGGTTTAAATCTGTTAGCTGAATGCTCAGATCAGAAAGAAGTTTAACAGAATGCTTCTGTGTAGTTTATATTTGAATATATTCCTTTTTCCAGTACTACCCTCTTAGCGCTCCAAATGTCCAGTTGCATTTTCTACAGAAAGGGTGTTCAGATCTGCTCAATCAAAAGTATGGTTTAACTCTGTTAGCTGAATGCACAGATTAGTAAGAAGTTTCACAGAATGATTCTGTGTAGTTTATATTTGAAGACATTCCTTTTTCCACTATTACCCTCTTAGCGCTCCGAATCTCCACTTGCATTTTGTACAGAAAGAGTGTTTCAGAACGGCTCAATCAAAACTAAGGTTCAACTCTTTTCGTTGAATGAACAGAACAGAAAGATGTTTCACAGAATGCTTCTGTGTAGTTTTTATTTGTAGATATTCTTTTTCCCAATATAGGCCTCTTAGCGCTCAGAATGTCCAATTGCAGTTTCTACAGAAAGAGTGTTTCAGAATGGCTCAATCAAAAGTAAGGTTCAACCCTGGTAGTTGAATGCACAGAACAGAAAGGAGTTTCACAGAATGCTTCTGTATAGTTTATATTTGAATATATTCCTTTTTCCACTATTACCATCTTAGCGCTCCGAATGTCCACTTGCATTTTCTACAGAAAGAGTGTTCTGAACTGCGCAATCAAAAGTATGGTTTAACTCTGTTAGCTGAATGCACATATCAGAAATAAGTTTCAAACAATGCTTCTGTGTAGTTTTTATTTGAAGATACTATTTTTCCCAATATAGGCCTCTTAGCGCTCAGAATGTCCAATTGCAGTTTCTACAGAAAGAGTGTTTCAGAACGGCTCAATCAAATGTAAGGTTCAACTCTCTTAGTTGAATGCACAGAACAGAAAGAAGTTTCACAGAATGCTTCTGTGTAGTATTTAGTTGAAGATACTCCTTTTTGGACTATTACCCACTTAGCGCTCCGAATATCCACTGGCAGTTTCTACACAAAGAGTGTTTCAGAACTTCTCCTTCAAAAGTAAGGCTCAACTCTTTTAGTTGAATGCGGAGAACAGAAAGGGGTTTCAGAGAATGCTTCTGTGTAGTTTTTAATTGGAGATATTCCTTTTTCCTCTATTACAATCTTAGCGCTCCGAATGTCCACTTGCATTTTCTACAAAAAGAGTGTTTCATAACTGCTCAATCAAAAATATGGTTTAGATCAGTTAACTGAATTTACAGATCAGAAATAAGTTTCACAGAATGCATCTGTGTAGTTTATATTTGTAGATATTCTTTTTCCCAATGTAGGCCTCTTAGCGCTTAGAATGTCCAATTGCAGTTTCTACAGAAAGAGTGTTTCAGAACGGCTCAATCAAAAGTAAGGTTCAAATCTGTTAGTTGAATGCACACAACAGAAAGAAGTTTCACAGAATGCTACTGTGTAGTTTACATTTGAATACAATCCTTATTCTACTGTTACCCTCTTAGCGCTCCGAATGTCCACTTGCATTTTCTACAGAAAGTGTGTTCGGAACTCCGCAATCAAAAGAATGGTTTAACTCTGTTAGCTGAATGCACATATCAGAAATAAGTTTCAAACAATGCTTCTGTGTAGTTTTTATTTGAAGATATTATTTTTCACAATATAGGCCTCTTAGCACTCAGAATGTCCAATTGCAGTTTCTACAGAAAAAGTGTTTCAGAATGGCTCAATCAAAAGTAAGGTTCAACTCTGTTAGTTGAATGCACAGAACAGAAAGAAGTTTCATACAATGTTTCTGTGTAGTTTATATTTGAACATATTCTTTTTTCCACTATTACCCACTTAGCGCTACGAATGTCCAGTTGCATTTTCTACAGACAGAGTGTTTCAAAAGTGCTCAATCAAAAGTATGGTTTAACTCTGTTAGCTGAATGCTCAGATCAGAAAGAAGTTTCACAGAATGCTTCTGTGTAGTTTATATTTGAATATATTCCTTTTTCCACTACTACCCTCTTAGCGCTCCAAATTTCGAGTTGAATTTTCTACAGAAAGAGTGTTCAGATCTGCTCAATCAAAAGTATGGTTTAACTCTGTTAGCTGAATGCACAGATCAGAAAGAAGTTTCACAGAATGATTCTGTGTAGTTTATATTTGAAGACATTCCTTTTTCCACTATTACCCTCTAAGCACTCCAAATCTCCACTTGCATTTTCTACAGAGAGAGTGTTTCAGAACGGCTCAATCAAAACTAAGGTTCAAATCTTTTAGTTGAATGCACAGAACAGAAAGAAGTTTCACACAATGCTTCTGTGTAGTTTTTATTTGTAGATATTCTTTTTCCCAATATAGGCCTCTTAGCGCTCAGAATGTCCAATTGCAGTTTCTACAGAAAGAGTGTTTCCGAACGGCTCAATCAAAAGTAAGGTTCAACCCTGGTAGTTGAATGCACAGAACAGAAAGAAGTTTCACAGAATGCTTCTGTGTAGTTCATATTTGAATATATTCCTTTTTCCACTATTACCCTCTTAGCGCTTCGAATGTCCACTTGCATTTTCTACAGAAAGAGTGTTCTGAACTGCACAATCAAAAGTATGGTTTAACTCTGTTAGCTGAATGCACATATCAGAAATAAGTTTCAAACAATGCTTCTGTGTAGTTTTTATATGAAGATATTATTTTTCCCAATATAGGCCTCTTAGCGCTCAGAATGTCCAATTGCAATTTCTACAAAAGGAGTGTTTCAGAACGGCTCAATCAAATGTAAGGTTCAACTGTCTTAGTTGAATGCACAGAACAGAAAGCAGTTTCACAGAATGCTTCTGTGTAGTATTTAGTTGAAGATACTCCTTTTTTGACTATTACCCACTTTGCGCTCCGAATATCCACTGGCAGTTTCTACACAAAGAGAGTTTCAGAACTGCTCCTTCAAAAGTAAGGCTCAACTCTGTTAGTTGAATGCGGAGAACAGAAAGGGGTTTCAGAGAATTCTTCTGTGTAGTTTTTAATTTTAGATATTCCTTTTTCCTCTGTTACAATCTTAGTGCTCCGAATGTCCACTTGCATTTTCTACAAAAAGAGTGTTTCATAACTGCTCAATCAAAAATATGGTTTAGCTCTGCCAACTGAATTTACAGATCAGAAATAAGTTTCACAGAATGCATCTGTGTAGTTTTTATTTGAAGATATTCTTTTTCCCAATGTAGGCCTCTTAGCGCTTAGAATGTCCAATTGCAGTTTCTACAGAAAGAGTGTTTCAGAACGGCTCAATCAAAAGTAAGGTTCAACCCTGTTAGTTGAATGCACAGAACAGAAAGAAGTTTCATACAATGCTTCTGTGTAGTTTATATTTGAACATATTCTTTTTTCCACTATTACCCACTTAGCGCTACGAATGTCCAGTTGCATTTTCTACAGACAGAGTGTTTCAAAACTGCTCAATCAAAAGTATGTTTTAACTCTGTTAGCTGAATGCTCAGATCAGAAAGAAGTTTCACAGAATGCTTCTGTGTAGTTTATATTTGAATATATTCCTTTTTCCACTGCTAACATCTTAGCGCTCCAAATGTCCACTTGCATTTTCTACAGAAAGAGTGTTCAGATTTGCTCAATCAAAAGTATGGTTTAACTCTGTTAGCTGAATGCACAGATCAGAAATAAGTTTCACAGAATGATTCTGTGTAGTTTATATTTGAAGACATTCCTTTTTCCACTATTACCCTCTTAGCGCTCCGAATCTCCACTTGCATTTTCGACAGAAAGAGTGTTTCAGAACGTCTCAATCAAAACTAAGGTTCAACTCTTTTAGTTGAATGAACAGAACAGAAAGAAGTTTCACAGAATGCTTCTGTGTAGTTTTTATTTGTAGATATTCTTTTTCCCAATATAGGCCTCTTAGCGCTCAGAATGTCCAATTGCAGTTTCTACAGAAAGAGTGTTTCAGAACGGCTCAATCAAAAGTAAGGTTCAACCCTGGTAGTTGAATGCACAGAACAGAAAGGAGTTTCACAGAATGCTTCTGTGTAGTTTATATTTGAATATATTCCTTTTTCCACTATTACCATCTTAGCGCTCCGAATGTCCACTTGCATTTTCTACAGAAAGAGTGTTCTGAACTGCGCAATCAAAAGTATGCTTTAACTCTGTTAGCTGAATGCACATATCAGAAATAAGTTTCAAACAATGCTTCTGTGTAGTTTTTATTTGAAGATACTATTTTTCCCAATATAGGCCTCTTAGCGCTCAGAATGTCCAATTTCAGTTTCTACAGAAAGAGTGTTTCAGAACGGCTTAATCAAATGTAAGGTTCAACTCTCTTAGTTGAATGCACAGAACAGAAAGGAGTTTCACAGAATGCTTCTGTGTAGTATTTAGTTGAAGATACTCCTTTTTGGACTATTACCCACTTAGCGCTCCGAATATCCACTGGCAGTTTCTACACAAAGAGTGTTTCAGAACTTCTCCTTCAAAAGTAAGGCTCAACTCTTTTAGTTGAATGCGGAGAACAGAAAGGGGTTTCAGAGAATCCTTCTGTGTAGTTTTTAATTGGAGATATTCCTTTTTCCTCTATTACAATCTTAGCGCTCCGAATGTCCACTTGCATTTTCTACAAAAAGAGTGTTTCATAACTGCTCAATCAAAAATATGGTTTAGCTCTGTTAACTGAATTTACAGATCAGAAATAAGTTTCACAGAATGCATCTGTGTAGTTTTTATTTGAAGATATTCTTTTTCCCAATGTAGACCTCTTAGCGCTTAGAATGTACAATTGCAGTTTCTACAGAAAGAGTGTTTCAGAACGCCTCAATCAAAAGTAAGGTTCAACTCTGTTAGTTGAATGCACAGAACAGAAAGAAGTTTCACAGAATGCTACTGTGTAGTTTATATTTGAATATATTCCTTTTTCCACTATTACCCTCTTAGCGCTCCGAATGTCCACTTGCATTTTCTACACAAAGAGTGTTCGGAACTTCGCAATCAAAAGTATGGTTTAACACTGTTAGCTGAATGCACATATCAGAAATAAGTTTCACACAATGCTTCTGTGTAGTTTTTATTTGAAGATATTATTTTTCCCAACATAGGCCTCTTAGCGCTCAGAATGTCCAATTGCAGTTTCTACAGAAAGAGTGTTTCAGAACGGCTCAATCAAAAGTAAGTTTCAACTCTGTTAGTTGAATGCACAGAACAGAAAGAAGTTTCATACAATGCTTCTGTGTAGTTTATATTTGAACATATTCTTTTTTCCACTATTACCCACTTAGCGCTAGAAATGTCCAGTTGCATTTTCTACAGACAGAGTGTTTCAAATCTGCTCAATCAAAAGTATGGTTTAACTCTGTTAGCTGAATGCTCAGATCAGAAAGAAGTTTCACAGAATGCTTCCGTGTAGTTTATATTTGAATATATTCCTTTTTCCACTACTACCCTCTTAGCGCTCCAAATGTCCAGTTGCATTTTCTACAGAAAGAGTGTTCAGATGTGCTCAACCAAAAGTATGGTTTAACTCTGTTAGCTGAATGCACAGATCAGCAAGAAGTTTCACAGAATGATTCTGTGTAGTTTATATTTGAAGACATTCCTTTCTCCAATATTACCCTCTTAGCGCTCCGAATCTCCACTTGGATTTTCTACACAAAGAGTGTTTCAGAACCGCTCAATCAAAACTAAGGTTCAACTCTTTTAGTTGAATGAACAGAACAGAAAGATGTTTCACAGAATGCTTCTGTGTAGTTTTTATTTGTAGATATACTTTTTCCCAATATAGGCCTCTTGGCGCTCAGAATGTCCAATTGCAGTTTCTACAGAAAGAGTGTTTCAGAACGGCTCAATCTAAAGTAAGGTTCAACCCTGGTAGTTGAATGCACAGAACAGAAAGAAGTTTCACAGAATGCTTCTGTGTAGTTTATATTTGAATATATTCTTTTTTCCACTATTTCCCTCTTAGCGCTCCGAATGTCCACTTGCATTATTTACAGAAAGTGTGTTCTCTACTGCGCAATCAAAAGTATGGTTTAACTCTGTTAGCTGAATGCACATATCAGAAATAAGTTTCAAACAATGCTTCTGTGTAGTTTTTATTTGAAGATATTATTTTTCCCAATATAGGCCTCTTAGCGCTCAGAATGGCCAATTGCAGTTTCTACAGAAAGAGTGATTCAGAATGGCTCAATCAAATGTAAGGTTCAACTCTCTTAGTTGAATGCACAGAACAGAAAGAACTTTCACAGAATGCTTCTGTGTAGTATTTAGTTGAAGATAATCCTTTTTCGACTATTACCCACTTAGCGCTCCGAATATCCACTGGCAGTTTCTACACAAAGAGTGTTTCAGAACTGCACCTTCAAAAGTAAAGCTCAACTCTGTTAGTTGAATGCGGAGAACAGAAAGGGGTTTCAGAGAATGCTTCTGTGTAGTTTTTAATTGGAGATATTCCTTTTTCCTCTATTACAATCTTAGCGCTCCGAATGTCCACTTGCATTTTCTACAAAAAGAGTGTTTCATAACTGCTCAATCAAAAATATGGTTTAGCTCTGTTAACTGAATTTACAGATCAGAAATAAGTTTCACAGAATGCATCTGTGTAGTTTTTATTTGAAGATATTCTTTTTCCCAATGTAGGCCTCTTAGCGCTTAGAATGTCCAATTGCGGTTTCTACAGAAAGAGTGTTTCAGAACGGCTCAATCAAAAGTAAGGTTCAACTCTGTTAGTTGAATGCACAGAACAGAAAGAAGTTTCACAGAATGCTACTGTGTAGTTTATATTTGAATATATTCCTTTTTCCACTATTACCCACTTAGCGCTCCGAATATAAACTTGCATTTTCTACAGAAAGAGTGTTCGGAACTGCGCAATCAAAAGTATGGCTTAACTCTGTTAGCTGAATGCACATATCAGAAATAAGTTTCACACAATGCTTCTGTGTAGTTTTTATTTGAAGATATTATTTTTCCAAATATAGGCCTCTTAGCGCTTGGAATGTCCAATTGCTGTTTCTACAGAAAGAGTGTTTAAGAACGGCTCAATCAAAAGTAAGGTTCAACTCTGTTAGTTGAATGCACAGAACAGAAAGAAGTTTCACAGAATGCTACTGTGTAGTTTATATTTGAATATATTCCTTTTTCCACTATTACCCACTTAGCGCTCCGAATGTAAACTTGCATTTTCTACAGAAATTTTGTTCGGAACTGCGCAATTAAAAGTATGGTTTAACTCTGTTATCTGAATGCACATATCAGAAATAAGTTTCACACAATGCTTCTGTGTAGTTTCTATTTGAAGATATTATTTTTCCCAATGTAGGCCTCATAGCGCTCAGAATGTCCAATTGCAGTTTCTACAGAAAGAGTGTCTCAAAACGGGTCAATCAAAAGTAACGTTCAACTCTCTTAGTTGAATACACAGAACAGAAAGAAGTTTCATACAATGCTTCTGTGTAGTTTATATTTGAACATATTCTTTTTTCCACTATTACCCACTTAGCGCTACGAATGTCCAGTGGCATTTTCTACAGACAGAGTGTTTCAAAACTGCTCAATCAAAACTATGGTTTAACTCTGTTAGCTGAATGCTCAGATCAGAAAGAAGTTTCACAGAATGCTTCTGTGTAGTTTATATTTGAATATATCCCTTTTTCCACTACTACCCTCTTAGCGCTCCAAATGTCCAGTTGCATTTTCTACAGAAAGAGTGTTCAGATCTGCTCAATCAAAAGTATGGTTTAACTCTGTTAGCTGAATGCACAGATCAGAAATAAGTTTCAAACAACGCTTCTGTGTAGTTTTTATTCGAAGATATTATTTTTCCCAATATAGGCCTCTTAGCGCTCAGAATGTCCAATTGCAGTTTCTACAGAAAGAGTGTTACAGAACGGCTCAATCAAATGTAAGGTTCAACTCTCTTAGTTGAATGCACAGAACAGAAAGAAGTTTCACAGAATGCTTCTGCGTAGTATTTAGTTGAAGATAATCCTTTTTGGACTATTACCCACTTAGCGCTCCGAATATCCACTGGCAGTTTCTACACAAAGAGTGTTTCAGAACTGCTCCTTCAAAAGTAAGGCTCAACTCTGTTAGTTGAATGCGGAGAACAGATAGGGGTTTCAGAGAATGCTTCTGTGTAGTTTTTAATTGGAGATATTCCTTTTTCCTCTATTACAATCTTAGCGCTCCGAATGTCCACTTGCATTTTCTACAAAAAGAGTGTTTCATAACTGCTCAATCAAAAATATGGTTTAGCTCTGTTAACTGAATTTACAGATCAGAAATAAGTTTCACAGAATGCATCTGTGTAGTTTTTATTTGAAGATATTCTTTTTCCCAATGTAGGCCTCTTAGCGCTTAGAATGTCCAATTGCGGTTTCTACAGAGTGTTTCAGAACGGCTCAATCAAAAGTAAGGTTCAACTCTGTTAGTTGAATGCACACAACAGAAAGAAGTTTCACAGAATGCTACTGTGTAGTTTATATTTGAATATATTCCTTTTTCCACTATTACCCTCTTAGCGCACCGAATGTCCACTTGCATTTTCTACGGAAAGAGTGTTCGGAACTGCGCAATGAAAAGTATGGTTTATCTCTGTTAGCTGAATGCACATATCAGAAATAAGTTTCACACAATGCTTCTGTTTAGTTTTTATTTGAAGATATTATTTTTCCCAATATAGGCCTCTTAGCACTCAGAATGTCCAATTGCAGTTTCTACAGAAAGAGTGTTTCAGAACGGCTCAATCAAAATTAAGGTTCAACTCTGTTAGTTGAATGCACAGAAGAGAAAGGAGTTTCATACAATGCTTCTGTGTAGTTTATATTTGAACATATTATTTTTTCCACTATTACCCACTTAGCGCTACGAATGTCCAGTTGCATTTTCTACAGACAGAGTGTTTCAAAACTGCTCAATAAATATATGGTTTAACTCTGTTAGCTGAATGCTCAGATCAGAAAGTAGTTTCACAGAATTCTTCTGTGTAGTTTATATTTGAATATATTCCCTTTTCCACTACTACCCTCTTAGCGCTCCAAATGTCCTGTTGCATTTTCTACAGAAAGAGTGTTCAGATCTGCTCAATCAAAAGTATGGTTTAACTCTGTTAGCTGAATGCACAGATCAGAAAGAAGATTCACAGAATGATTCTGTGTAGCTTATATTTGAAGACATTCCTTTTTCCACTATTACCCTCTTAGCGCTCCGAATCTCCACTTGCATTTTCTACAGAAAGAGTGTTTCAGAACGGCTCAATCAAAACTAAGTTTCAACACTTTGAGTTGAATGAACAGAACAGAAAGAAGTTTCACAGAATGCTTCTGTGTAGTTTTTATTTGTAGATATTCGTTTTCACAATATAGGCCTCTTAGCGCTCAGAATGTCCAATTGCAGTTTCTACAGAAAGAGTGTTTCCGAACGGCTCAATCAAAAGTTAGGTTCAACCCTGCTAGTTGAATGCACAGAACCGAAAGAAGTTTCACAGAATGCATCTGTGTAGTTTATATTTGAATATATTCCTTTTTCCACTATTACCCTCATAGCGCTCCGAATGTCCACTTGCAATTTCTACAGAAAGAGCGTTCTGAACTGCGCAATCAAAAGAATGGTTTAACTCCGTTAGCTGAATGCACATATCAGAAATAAGTTTCAAACAATGCTTCTGTGTAGTTTTTATTCGAAGATATTATTTTTCCCAATATAGGCCTCTTAGCGCTCAGAATGTCCAATTGCAGTTTCTACAGAAAGAGTGTTACAGAACGGCTCAATCAAATGTAAGGTTCAACTCTCTTAGTTGAATGCACAGAACAGAAAGAAGTTTCACAGAATGCTTCTGTGTAGTATTTAGTTGAAGATACTACTTTTTGGACTATTACCCACTTAGCGCTCCGAATATCCACTGGCAGTTTCTACATAAAGAGTGTTTCAGAACTGCTCCTTCAACAGTAAGGCTCAACTCTTTGGTTGAATGCGGAGAACAGAAAGGGGTTTCAGAGAATGCTTCTGTGTAGTTTTTAATTGGAGATATTCCTTTTTCCTCTATTACAATCTTAGCGCTCCGAATGTCCACTTGCATTTTCTACAAAAAGTGTGTTTCATAACTGCTCAATCAAAAATATGGTTTAGCTCTGTTAACTGAATTTACAGATCAGAAATAAGTTTCACAGAATGCATCTGTGTAGTTTTTATTTGAAGATATTCTTTTTCCCAATGTAGGCCTCTTAGCGCTTAGAATGTCCAATTGCAGTTTCTACAGAAAGAGTGTTTCAGAAAGACTCAATCAAAAGTAAGGTTCAACTCTGTTAGTTGAATGCACAGGACAGAAAGAAGTTTCACAGAATGCTACTGTGTAGTTTATATTTGAATATATTCCTTTTTCCACTATTACCCTCTTAGCGCTCCGAATGTCCACTTGCATTTTCTACAGAAAGAGTGTTCGGAACTGCGCAATCAAAAGTATGGTTTAACTCTGTTAGCTGAATGCACATATCAGAAATAAGTTTCACACAATGCTTCTGTGTAGTTTTTATTTGAAGATATTATTTTTCCCAATATAGGCCTCTTAGGGCTCAGAATGTCCAATTGCAGTTTCTACGGAAAGAGTGTTTCAGAACGGCTCAATCAAAAGTAAGGTTCAACTCTGTTAGTTGAATGAACAGAACAGAAAGTTGTTTCATACAATCATTCTGTGTAGTTTATATTTGAACATATTATTTTTTCCATTAATACCCACTTAGCCCTACGAATGTCCAGTTGCATTTTCTACAGACAGAGTGTTTCAAAACTGCTCAATAAAAAGTATGGTTTAACTCTGTTAGCTGAATGCTCAGATCAGAAATAAGTTTCACGGAATGCTTCTGTGTAGTTTATATTTGAATATATTCCTTTTTCCGCTACTACCCTCTTAGCGCTCCAAATGTCCAGTTGCATTTTCTACAGAAAGAGTGTTCAGATCTGCTCAATCAAAAGTATGGTTTAACTCTGTTAGCTGAATGCACAGATTAGAAAGAAGTTTCACAGAATGATTCTGTGTAGTTTATATTTGAAGACATTCCTTTTTCCACTATTACCCTCTTAATGCTCCGAATCTCCAGTTGCATTTTCTACAGAAAGAGTGTTTCAGAACGGCTCAATCAAAACTAATGTTCAACTCTTTTAGTTGAATGAACAGAACAGAAAGAAGTTTCACAGAATGCTTCTGTGTAGTTTTAATTTGTAGATATTATTTTTCCCAATATAAGCCTCGTAGCGCTCAGAATGTTCAATTGCACTTTCTACAGAAAGAGTGTTTCAGAACGGCTCAATCAAAAGAAAGGTTTAACCCTGGTAGTTGAATGCACAGAACAGAAAGTAGTTTCACAGAATGCTTCTGTGTAGTTTATATTTGAATATATTCCATTTTCCACTATTACCCTCTTAGCGCTCCGAATGTCCACTTGCATTTTCTACAGAAAGAGTGTTCTGAACTGTGCAATCAAAAGTATGGTTTAACTCTGTTAGGTGAATTCACATATCCGAAATAAGTTTCAAACAATGCTTCTGTGTAGTTTTTATTTGAAGATATTATTTTTCCCAATGTAGGCCTCTTAGCGCTCAGAATGTCCAATTGCAGTTTCTACCGAAAGAGTGTTTCAGAACGGCTCAATCAAATGTAAGGTTCAACTCTCTTAGTTGAATGCACAGAACAGAAAGAAGTTTCACAGAATGCTTCTGTGTAGTATTTAGTTGAAGATACTCCTTTTTGGACTATTACCCACTTAGCGTTCCGAATATACACTGGCAGATTCTACACAAAGAGTTTTTCAGAACTGCTCCTTCAAAAGTAAGGCTCAAATCTGTTAGTTGAATGCGGAGAACAGAAAGGGGTTTCAGAGAATGCTTCTCTGTAGTTTTTAACTGGAGATATTCCTTTTTCCTCTATTACAATCTTAGCGCTCTGAATGTCCACTTGCATTTTCTACAAAAAGAGTGTTTCATAACTGCTCAATCAAAAATAAGGTTTAGCTCTGTTAACTGAATTTACAGATCAGAAATAAGTTTCACAGAATGCATCTGTGTAGTTTTTATTTGAAGATATTCTTTTTCCCAATGTAGGCCTCTTAGCGCTTAGAATGTCCAATTGCAGTTTCTACAGAAAGACTGTTTCAGAACGGCTCATTCAAAAGTAAGGTTCAACTCTGTTAGTTGAATTCACAGAACAGAAAGAAGTTTCATAGAATGCTACTGTGTAGTTTATATTTGAATATATTCCTTTTTCCACTATTACCCTCTTAGCGCTCCGAATGTCCACTTGCATTTTCTACAGAAAGAGTGTTCGGAACTGTGAAATCAAAAGTATGGATTAACTCTGTTAGCTTAATGAACATATCAGAAATAAGTTTCACACAATGCTTCTGTGTAGTTTTTATTTGAAGATATTATTTTTCCCAATATAGGCCTCTTAGCGCTCAGAATGTCCAATTGCAGTTTCTACGGAAAGAGTGTTTCAGAACGGCTCAATCAAAAGTAAGGTTCAACTCTGTTAATTGAATGTACAGAACAGAAAGGTGTTTCATACAATCATTCTGTGTAGTTTATATTGGAACATATTCTTTTTTCCACTAATACCCACTTAGCCCTACGAATGTCCAGTTGCATTTTCTACAGACAGAGTGTTTCAAAACTGCTCAATCAAAAGTATGGTTTAACTCTGTTAGCTGAATGCTCAGATCAGAAATAAGTTTCACAGAATGCTTCTGTGTAGTTTATATTTGAATATATTCCTTTTTCCGCTAATACCCTCTTAGCGCTCCAAATGTCCAGTTGCATTTTCTACAGAAAGAGTGTTTAGATCTGCTCAAAGTATCGTTTAACTCTGTTAGCTGAATGCACAGATCAGAAAGAAGTTTCACAGAATGATTCTGTGTAGTTTATATTTGAAGACATTCCTTTTTCCACTATTACCCTCTTAACGCTCCGAATCTCCAGTTGCATTTTCTACAGAAAGAGTGTTTCAGAACGGCTCAATCAAAACTAATGTTCAACTCTTTTAGTTGAATGAACAGAACAGAAAGAAGTTTCACAGAATGCTTCTGTGTAGTTTTAATTTGTAGATATTATTTTTCCCAATATAAGCCTCGTAGTGCTCAGAATGTTCAATTGCAGTTTCTACAGAAAGAGTGTTTCAGAACGGCTCAATCAAAAGTAAGGTTCAACCCTGGTAGTTGAATGCACAGAACAGAAAGAAGTTTCACAGAATGCTTCTGTGTAGTTTATGTTTGAATATATTCCTTTTTCCACTATTACCCTCTTAGCGCTCCGAATGTCCACTTGCATATTCTACAGAAAGAGTGTTCTGAACTGTGCAATCAAAAGTATGGTTTAACTCTGTTAGGTGAATTCACATATCAGAAATAAGTTTCAAACAATGCTTCTGTGTAGTTTTTATTTGAAGATATTATTTTTCCCAATGTAGGCCTCTTAGCGCTCAGAATGTCCAATTGCAGTTTCTACAGAAAGAGTGTTTCAGAACGGCTCAATCAAATGTAAGGTTCAACTCTCTTAGTTGAATGCACAGAACAGAAAGTAGTTTCACAGAATGCTTCTGTGTAGTATTTAGTTGAAGATACTCCTTTTTGGACTATTACCCACTTAGCGTTCCGAATATCCACTGGCAGTTTCTACACAAAGAGATTTTCAGAACTTCTCCTTCAAAAGTAAGCCTCAACTCTGTTAGTTGAATGCGGAGAACAGAAAGGGGTTTCAGAGAATGCTTCTCTGTAGTTTTTAACTGGAGATATTCCTTTTTCCTCTATTACAATCTTAGCGCTCTGAATGTCCACTTGCATTTTCTACAAAAAGAGTGTTTCATAACTGCTCAATCTAAAATAAGGTTTAGCTCTGTTAACTGAATTTACAGATCAGAAATAAGTTTCACAGAATGCATCTGTGTAGTTTTTATTTGAAGATATTCTTTTTCCCAATGTAGGCCTCTTAGCGCTTAGAATGTCCAATTGCAGTTTCTACAGAAAGAGTGTTTCAGAACGGCTCAATCAAAAGTAAGGTTCAACTCTGTTAGTTGAATGCACAGAACAGAAAGAAGTTTCACAGAATGCTACTGTGTATTTTATATTTGAATATATTCCTTTTTCCACTATTACCCACTTAGCGCTCCGAATGTAAACTTGCATTTTCTACCGAAAGAGTGTTCGGAACTGCGCAATGAAAAGTATGGTTTAACTCTGTTAGCTGAATGCACATATCAGAAATAAGTTTCACACAATGCTTCTGTGTAGTTTTTATTTGAAGATATTATTTTTCCCAATATAGGCCTCTTAGCGCTCAGAATGTCCAATTGCAGTTTCTACAGAAAGACTGTTTCAGAACGGCTCAATCAAATGTAAGATTCAACTCTCTTAGTTGAATGCACAGAACAGAAAGAAGTTTCACAGAATGCTTCTGTGTAGTATTTAGTTGAAGATACTCCTTTTTGGACTATTACCCACTTAGCGCTCCGAATATCCACTGGCAGTTTCTACACAAAGAGTGTTTCAGAACTGCTCCTTCAAAAGTAAGGCTCAACTGTGTTAGTTGAATGCGGAGAACAGAAAGGGGTTTCAGAGAATGCTTCTCTGTAGTTTTTAACTGGAGATATTCCTTTTTCCTCTATTACAATCTTAGCGCTCCGAATGTCCTCTTGCATTTTCTACAAAAAGAGTGTTTCATAACTGCTCAATCAAAAATAAGGTTTAGCTCTGTTAACTGAATTTACAGATCAGAAATAAGTTTCACAGAATGCATCTGTGTAGTTTTTATTTGAAGATATTCTTTTTCCCAATGTAGGCCTCTTAGCGCTTAGAATGTCCAATTGCAGTTTCTACAGAAAGAGTGTTTCAGAACGGCTCAATCAAAACTAAGGTTCAACTCTTTTAGTTGAATGAACAGAACAGAAGGTAGTTTCACAGAATGCTTCTGTGTAGTTTATATTTGAATATATTTCTTTTTCCACTACTACCCTCTTAGCGCTCCAAATGTCCAGTTGCGTTTTCTACAGAAAGAGGGTTCAGATCTGCTCAATCAAAAGTATGGTTTAACTCTGTTAGCTGAATGCACAGATCAGAAAGAAGTTTCACAGAATGATTCTGTGTAGTTTATATTTGAAGACATTCCTTTTTCCACTATTACCCTCTTAACGCTCCGAATCTCCAGTTGCATTTTCTACAGAAAGAGTGTTTCAGAACGGCTCAATCAAAACTAATGTTCAACTCTTTTAGCTGAATGAACAGAACAGAAAGAAGTTTCACAGAATGCTTCTGTGTAGTTTTAATTTGTAGATATTATTTTTCCCAATATAAGCCTCTTAGCGCTCTGAATGTTCAATTGCAGTTTCTACAGAAAGAGTGTTTCAGAACGGCTCAATCAAAAGTAAGGTTCAACCCTGGTAGTTGAATGAACATAACAGAAAGTAGTTTCACAGAATGCTTCTGTGTAGTTTATATTTGAATATATTCCTTTTTCCACTATTACCCACTTAGCCCTCCGAATGTAAGCTTCCATTTTCTACAGAAAGGGTGTTCGGAACTGCGTAATCAAAAGTATGGTTTAACTCTGTTAGCTGAATGCACATATCAGAAATAAGTTTCACACAATGCTTCTGTGTAGTTTTTATTTGAAGATATTCTTTTTCCCAATATAGGACTCTTAGCGCTTAGCATGTCCAATTGCAGTTTCTACAGAAAGAGTGTTTCAGAACGGCTCAATCAAAAGTAAGCTTCAACTCTGTTAGTTGAATGCACAGAACAGAAAGAAGTTTCATACAATGCTTCTGTGTAGTTTATATTTGAACATATTCTTTTTTCCACTATTACCCACTTAGCGCTACGAATGTCCAGTGGCATTTTCTACAGACAGAGTGTTTCAAAACTGCTCAATCAAAAGTATGGTTTAACTCTGTTAGCTGAATGCTCAGATCAGAAAGAACTTTCACAGAATGCTTCTGTGTAGTTTATGTTTGAATATATTCCTTTTTCCACTACTACCTTCTTAGCGCTCCAAATGTCCAGTTGCATTTTCTACAGAAAGAGTGTTCAGATCTGCTCAAACAAAAGTATGGTTTAACTCTTTTAGCTGAATGCACAGATCAGAAAGAATTTTCACAGAATGATTCTGTGTAGTTTATATTTGAAGACATTCCTTTTTCCACTATTACCCACTTAGCGCTCCGAATCTCCACTTGCATTTTCTACAGAAAGAGTGTTTCAGAATGGCTCAATCAAAACTAATGTTCAACTCTTTTAGTTGAATGAACAGAACAGAAAGAAGTTTCACAGAATGCTTCTGTGTAGTTTTTATTTGTAGATATTATTTTTCCCAATATAGGCCTCTTAGCGCTCCGAATGTCCACTTGCATTTTCTACAGAAAGAGTGTTCTGAACTGCGCAATCAAAAGTATGGTTTAACTCTGTTAGCTGAATGCACATATCAGAAATAAGTTTCAAACAATGCTTCTGTGTAGTTTTTATTTGAAGATATTATTTTTCCCAATATAGGCCTCTTAGCGCTCAGAATGGCCAATTGCACTTTCTACAGAAAGAGTCTTTCAGAACGGCTCAATCAAATGTAAGGTTCAACTCTCTTGGTTGAATGCACAGAACAGAAAGTAGTTTCACAGAATGCTTCTGTGTAGTATTTAGTTGAAGATACTCCTTTTTGGACTATTACCCACTTAGCGCTCCGAATATCCACTGGCGGTTTCTACACAAAGAGTGTTTCAGAACTGTTCCTTCAAAAGTAAGGCTCAACTCTGTTAGTTGAATGTGGAGAACAGAAAGGGGTTTCAGAGAATGCTTCTGTGTAGTTTTTAACTGGAGGTATTCCTTTTTCCTCTATTACAATCTTAGCGCTCCGAATGTCCACTTGCATTTTCTACAAAAAGAGTGTTTCATAACTGCTCAATCAAAAATATGGTTTAGCTCTGTTAACTGAATTTACAGATCAGAAATAAGTTTCACAGAATGCATCTGTGTAGTTTTTATTTGAAGATATTCTTTTTCCCAATGTAGGCCTCTTAGCGCTTAGAATGTCCAATTGCTGTTTCTACAGAAAGAGTGTTTCAGAACGGCTCAATCAAAAGTAAGGTTCAACTCTGTTAGTTGAATGCACAGAACAGAAAGAAGTTTCACAGAATGCTACTGTGTAGTTTATATTTGAATATATTCCTTTTTCCACTATTACCCACTTAGCCCTCCGAATGTAAGCTTGCATTTTCTACAGAAAGGGTGTTCGGAACTGCGTAATCAAAAGTATGGTTTAACTCTGTTAGCTGAATGCACATATCAGAAATAAGTTTCACACAATGCTTCTGTGTAGTTTTTATTTGAAGATATTCTTTTTCCCAATATAGGACTCTTAGCGCTTAGCATGTCCAATTGCAGTTTCTACAGAAAGAGTGTTTCAGAACGGCTCAATCAAAAGTAAGCTTCAACTCTGTTAGTTGAATGCACAGAACAGAAAGAAGTTTCATACAATGCTTCTGTGTAGTTTATATTTGAACATATTCTTTTTTCCACTATTACCCACTTAGCGCTACGAATGTCCAGTGGCATTTTCTACAGACAGAGTGTTTCAAAACTGCTCAATCAAAAGTATGGTTTAACTCTGTTAGCTGAATGCTCAGATCAGAAAGAACTTTCACAGAATGCTTCTGTGTAGTTTATGTTTGAATATATTCCTTTTTCCACTACTACCTTCTTAGCGCTCCAAATGTCCAGTTGCATTTTCTACAGAAAGAGTGTTCAGATCTGCTCAAACAAAAGTATGGTTTAACTCTTTTAGCTGAATGCACAGATCAGAAAGAATTTTCACAGAATGATTCTGTGTAGTTTATATTTGAAGACATTCCTTTTTCCACTATTACCCACTTAGCGCTCCGAATCTCCACTTGCATTTTCTACAGAAAGAGTGTTTCAGAATGGCTCAATCAAAACTAATGTTCAACTCTTTTAGTTGAATGAACAGAACAGAAAGAAGTTTCACAGAATGCTTCTGTGTAGTTTTTATTTGTAGATATTATTTTTCCCAATATAGGCCTCTTAGCGCTCCGAATGTCCACTTGCATTTTCTACAGAAAGAGTGTTCTGAACTGCGCAATCAAAAGTATGGTTTAACTCTGTTAGCTGAATGCACATATCAGAAATAAGTTTCAAACAATGCTTCTGTGTAGTTTTTATTTGAAGATATTATTTTTCCCAATATAGGCCTCTTAGCGCTCAGAATGGCCAATTGCACTTTCTACAGAAAGAGTGTTTCAGAACGGCTCAATCAAATGTAAGGTTCAACTCTCTTGGTTGAATGCACAGAACAGAAAGTAGTTTCACAGAATGCTTCTGTGTAGTATTTAGTTGAAGATACTCCTTTTTGGACTATTACCCACTTAGCGCTCCGAATATCCACTGGCGGTTTCTACACAAAGAGTGTTTCAGAACTGTTCCTTCAAAAGTAAGGCTCAACTCTGTTAGTTGAATGTGGAGAACAGAAAGGGGTTTCAGAGAATGCTTCTGTGTAGTTTTTAATTGGAGATATTCCTTTTTCCTCTATTACAATCTTAGCGCTCCGAATGTCCACTTGCATTTTCTACAAAAAGAGTGTTTCATAACTGCTCAATCAAAAATATGGTTTAGCTCTGTTAACTGAATTTACAGATCAGAAATAAGTTTCACAGAATGCATCTGTGTAGTTTTTATTTGAAGATATTCTTTTTCCCAATGTAGGCCTCTTAGCGCTTAGAATGTCCAATTGCAGTTTCTACAGAAAGAGTGTTTCAGAACGGCTCAATCAAAAGTAAGCTTCAACTCTGTTAGTTGAATGCACAGAACAGAAAGAAGTTTCACAGAATGCTACTGTGTAGTTTTTATTTGAATATATTCCTTTTTCCACTCTTACCCTCTTAGCGCTCCGAATGTCCACTTGCATTTTCTACAGAAAGAGTGTTCTGAACTGCGCAATCAAAAGTATGGTTTAAATCTGTTAGCTTAATGCACATATCAGAAATAAGTTTCACACAATGCTTCTGTGTAGTTTTTATTTGAAGATATTATTTTTCCCAATATAGGCCTCTTAGCGCTCAGAATGTAAAATTGCCGTTTCTACAGAAAGAGTGTTTCAGAACGGCTCAATCAAAAGTAAGGTTCAACTCTGTTAGTTGAATGGACAGAACAGAAAGAAGTTTCATACAATTCTTCTGTGTAGTTTATATTTGAACATATTCTTTTTTCCACTATTACCCACTTAGCGCTACGAATGTCCAGTTGCATTTTCTACAGACAGAGTGTTTCAAAACTGCTCAATTAAATATATGGTTTAACTCTGTTAGCTGAATGCTCAGATCAGAAAGAAGTTTCACAGAATGCTTCTGTGTAGTTTATATTTGAATATGTTCCTTTTTCCACTATTACCCTCTTAGCGCTCCGAATCTCCACTTGCATTTTCTACAGAAAGAGTGTTTCTGAACGGCTCAATCAAAACTAAGGTTCAACTCTTTTAGTTGAATGAACAGAACAGAAAGAAGTTTCACAGAATGCTTCTGTGTAGTTTTTATTTGTACATATTCTTTTTCCCAGTATAGGCCTCTTAGCACTCAGAATGTCCAATGGCAGTTTCTACAGAAAGAGTGTTTCAGAACGGCTCAATCAAAAGTAAGGTTCAACCCTGGTAGTTGAATGCACAGAACAGAAAGAAGTTTCACAGAATGCTTCTGTGTAGTTTATATTTGAATATATTCCTTTTTTCGCTATTACCCTCTTAGTGCTCCGAATGTCCACTTGCATTTTCTACAGAAAGAGTGTTCTGAACTCCGCAATCAAAAGTATGGTTTAACTCTGTTAGCTGAATGCACATATCAGAAATAAGTTTCACACAATGCTTCTGTGTAGTTTTTATTTGAAGACATTATTTTTCCCAATATAGGCCTCTTAGCGCTCAGAATGTCCAATTGCAGTTTCTACAGAAAGAGTGTTTCAGAACGGCTCAATCAAAGTAAGGTTCAACTCTGTTAGTTGAATGCACAGAACAGAAAGAAGTTTCATACAATGCTTCTGTGTAGTTTATATTTGAACATATTCTATTTTCCACTATTACCCACTTAGCGCTACGAATGTCCAGTTGCATTTTCTACAGACAGAGTGTTTCAAAACTGCTCAATCAAAAGTATGGTTTAACTCTGTTAGCTGAATGCTCAGATCAGAAAGAAGTTTCACAGAATGCTTCTGTGTAGTTTATATTTGAATATATTCCTTTTTCCACTACTACCCTCTTAGCGCTCCTAATGTCCAGTTGCACTTTCTACAGAAAGAGTGTTCAGATCTGCTCAATCAGAAGTATGATTTAACTCTGTTAGCTGAATGAACAGATCAGAAAGAAGTTTCACAGAATGATTCTGTGTAGTTTATATTTGGAGACATTCCTTTATCCACTATTACCCACTTAGCGCTCCGAATCTCCACTTGCATTTTCTACAGAAAGAGTGTTTCAGAACGGCTCAATCAAAACTAAGTTTCAACTCTTTTAGTTGAATGAACAGAACAGAAAGAAGTTTCACAGAATGCTTCTGTGTAGTTTTTATTTGTAGATATTCTTTTTCCCAATATAGGCCTCTTAGCGCTCAGAATGTAAAATTGCAGTTTCTACAGAAAGAGTGTTTCAGAACGGCTCAATCACAAGTAAGGTTCCACCCTGGTAGTTGAATGCACAGAACACAAGGAAGTTTCACAGAATGCTTCTCTGTAGTTTATATTTGAATATATTCTTTCTTCCACTATTACCCTCCTAGCGCTCCAAATGTCCACTTGCATTTTCTACAGAAAGAGTGTTCTGAAATGCGCAATCAAAAGTATGGTTTAACTCTATTAGCTGAATGCACATATCAGAAATAAGTTTCAAACAATGCTTCTGTGTAGTTTTTATTCGAAGATATTATTTTTCCCAATATAGGCCTCTTAGCGCTCAGAATGTCCAATTGCAGTTTCTACAGAAAGAGTGTTTCAGAACGGCTCAATCAAATGTAAGGTTCAACTGTCTTAGTTGAATGCACAGAACAGAAAGAAGTTTCACAGAATGCTTCTGTGTAGTATTTAGTTGAAGATACTCCTTTTTGGACTATTACCCACTTAGCGCTCCGAATATCCACTGGCAGTTTCTACACAACGAGAGTTTCAGAACTGCTCCTTCAAAAGTAAGGCTCAACTCTGCTAGTTGAATGCGGAGAACAGAAAGGGGTTTCAGAGAATGCTTCTGTGTAGTTTTTAATTGGAGATATTCCTTTTTCCTCTATTACAATCTTAGCGCTCCGAATGTCCACTTGCATTTTCTACAAAAAGAGTGTTTCATAACTGCTCAATCAAAAATATGGTTTAGCTCTGTTAACTGAATTTACGGATCAGAAATAAGTTTCACAGAATGCATCTGTGTAGTTTTTATTTGAAGATATTCTTTTTCCCAATGTAGGCCTCTTAGCGCATAGAATGTCCAATTCCAGTTTCTACAGAAAGAGTGTTTCAGAATGGCTCAATCAAAAGTAAGGTTCAAATCTGTTAGTTGAATGCACAGAACAGAAAGAAGTTTCACAGAATGCTACTGTGTAGTTTATATTTGAATATATTCCTTTTTCCACTATTACCCTCTTAGCGCTCCGAATGTCCACTTGCATTTTCTACAGAAAGAGTGTTTGGAACTGCGCAATCAAAAGTATGGTTTAACTCTGTTAGCTGAATGCACATATCAGAAATAAGTTTCACACAATGCTTCTGTGTATTTTTTTTTGAGGATATCATTTTTCCCAATATAGGCCTCTTAGCACTCAGAATGTCCAATTGCAGTTTCTACAGAAAGAGTGTTTCAGAACGGCTCAATCAAAAGTAAGGTTCAACTCTGTTAGTTGAATGCACAGAACAGAAAGGAGTTTCATACAATGCTTCTGTGTAGTTTATATTTGAACATAAACTTTTTTCCACTATTACCCACTTAGCGCTACGAATGTCCAGTTGCATTTTATACAGACAGTGTTTCAAAACTGCTCAATCAAAAGTATGGTTTAACTCTGTTAGCTGAATGCTCAGATCAGAAAGAAGTTTCACAGAATGCTTCTGTGTAGTTTATATTTGAATATGTTCCTTTTTCCACTACTACCCTCTTAGCGCTCCAAATGTCCAGTTGCATTTTCTACAGAAAGTGTGTTCAGATCTGCTCAATCAAAAGTATGTTTTAACTCTGTTAGCTGAATGCACAGATCAGAAAGAAGTTTCACAGAATGATTGTGTGTTGTTTATATTTGAAGACATTCCTTTTTCCACTATTACCCTGTTAGCGCTCCGAATCTCCACTTGCATTTCCTACAGAAAGAGTGTTTCAGAATGGCTCAATCAAAACAAAGGTTCAACTCTTTTAGTTGAATGAACAGAACAGAAAGAAGTTTCACAGAATGCTTCTGTGTAGTTTTTATTTGTAGATATTCTTTTTCCCAATATAGGCCTCTTAGCGCTCAGAATGTCCAATAGCAGTTACTACAGAAAGAGTGTTTCAGAACGGCTCAATCAAAAGTAAGGTTCAACCCTGGTAGTTGAATGCACAGAACAGAAAGAAGTTTCACAGAATGCTTCTGTGTAGTTTATATTTGAATATATTGCTTTTTCCACTATTACCCTCTTAGCGCTCCGAATGTCCACTTGCATTTTCTACAGAAAGAGTGTTCTGAACTGCGCAATCAAAAGTATGGTTTAACTCTGTTAGCTGAATGCACATATCAGAAATAAGTTTCAAACAATGCTTCTGTGTAGTTTTTATTTGAAGATATTTTTTTTCCCAATATAGGCCTCTTAGCGCTCAGAATGGCCAATTGCAGTTTCTACAGAAAGAGTGTTTCAGAACGGCTCAATCAAATGTAAGGTTCAACTCTCTTAGTTGAATGCACAGAACATAAAGAAGTTTCACAGAATGCTTCTGTGTAGTATTTAGTTGAAGATACTCCTTTTTGGACTATTACCCACTTAGCGCTCCGAATATCCACTGGCAGTTTCTACACAAAGAGTGTTTCAGAACTGCTCCTTCAAAAGTAAGGCTCAACTCTGTTAGTTGAATGCGGAGAACAGAAAGCGGTTTCAGAGAATGCTTCTGTGTAGTTTTTAACTGGAGATATTACTTTTTCCTCTATTACAATCTTAGCGCTCCGAATGTCCACTTGCATTTTCTACAAAAAGAGTGTTTCATAACTGCTCAATCAAAAATATGGTTTAGCTCTGTTAACTGAAATTACAGATCAGAAATAAGTTTCACAGAATGCAACTGTGTAGTTTTTATTTGAAGATATTCCTTTTCCCAATGTAGGCCTCTTAGCGCATAGAATGTCCAATTCCAGTTTCTACAGAAAGAGTGTTTCAGAATGGCTCAATCAAAAGTAAGGTTCAAATCTGTTAGTTGAATGCACAGAACAGAAAGAAGTTTCACAGAATGCCTCTGTGTAGTTTATATTTGAATATATTCCTTTTTCCACTATTATCCTCTTAGTGCTCCGAATGTCCACTTGCATTTTCTACAGAAAGAGTGTTTGGAACTGCGCAATCAAAAGTATGGTTTAACTCTGTTAGCTGAATGCACATATCAGAAATAAGTTTCACACAATGCTTCTGTGTATTTTTTTTTGAGGATATCATTTTTCCCAATATAGGCCTCTTAGCACTCAGAATGTCCAATTGCAGTTTCTACAGAAAGAGTGTTTCAGAACGGCTCAATCAAAAGTAAGGTTCAACTCTGTTAGTTGAATGCACAGAACAGAAAGAAGTTTCATACAATGCTTCTGTGTAGTTTATATTTGAACATAAGCTTTTTTCCACTATTACCCACTTAGCGCTACGAATGTCCAGTTGCATTTTCTACAGACAGTGTTTCAAAACTGCTCAATCAAAAGTATGGTTTAACTCTGTTAGCTGAATGCTCAGATCAGAAAGAAGTTTCACAGAATGCTTCTGTGTAGTTTATATTTGAATATGTTCCTTTTTCCACTACTACCCTCTTAGCGCTCCAAATGTCCAGTTGCATTTTCTACAGAAAGTGTGTTCAGATCTGCTCAATCAAAAGTATGTTTTAACTCTGTTAGCTGAATGCACAGATCAGAAAGAAGTTTCACAGAATGATTCTGTTTTGTTTATATTTGAAGACATTCCTTTTTCCACTATTACCCTGTTAGCGCTCCGAATCTCCACTTGCATTTCCTACAGAAAGAGTGTTTCAGAACGGCTCAATCAAAACAAAGGTTCAACTCTTTTAGTTGAATGAACAGAACAGAAAGAAGTTTCACAGAATGCTTCTGTGTAGTTTTTATTTGTAGATATTCTTTTTCCCAATATAGGCCTCTTAGCGCTCAGAATGTCCAATAGCAGTTACTACAGAAAGAGTGTTTCAGAACGGCTCAATCAAAAGTAAGGTTCAACCCTGGTAGTTGAATGCACAGAACAGAAAGAAGTTTCACAGAATGCTTCTGTGTAGTTTATATTTGAATATATTGCTTTTTCCACTATTACCCTCTTAGCGCTCCGAATGTCCACTTGCATTTTCTACAGAAAGAGTGTTCTGAACTGCGCAATCAAAAGTATGGTTTATCTCTGTTAGCTGAATGCACATATCAGAAATAAGTTTCAAACAATGCTTCTGTGTAGTTTTTATTTGAAGATATTATTTTTCCCAATAAAGGCCTCTTAGCGCTCAGAATGGCCAATTGCAGTTTCTACAGAAAGAGTGTTTCAGAACGGCTCAATCAAATGTAAGGTTCAACTCTCTTAGTTGAATGCACAGAACAGAAAGAAGTTTCACAGAATGCTTCTGTGTAGTATTTAGTTGAAGATACTCCTTTTTGGACTATTACCCACTTAGCGCTCCGAATATCCATTGGCAGTTTCTACACAAAGAGTGTTTCAGAACTGCTCCTTCAAAAGTAAGGCTCAACTCTGTTAGTTGAATGCGGAGAACAGAAGGCGGTTTCAGAGAAGGCTTCTGTGTAGTTTTTAACTGGAGATATTACTTTTTCCTCTATTACAATCTTAGCGCTCCGAATGTCCACTTGCATTTTCTACAAAAAGAGTGTTTCATAACTGCTCAATCAAAAATATGGTTTAGCTCTGTTAACTGAATTTACAGATCAGAAATAAGTTTCACAGAATGCATCTGTGTAGTTTTTATTTGAAGATATTCTTTTTCCCAATATAGGCCTCTTAGCGCTTAGAATGTCCAATTGCAGTTTCTACAGAAAGAGTGTTTCAGAACGGCTCAATCAAAAGTAAGCTTCAACTCTGTTCGTTGAATGCACAGAACAGAAAGAAGTTTCACAGAATGCTACTGTGTAGTTTATATTTGAATATATTCCATTTTCCACTGTTACACTCTTAGCGCTCCGAATGTCCACTTGCATTTTCTACAGAAAGAGTGTTCTGAACTGCGCAATCAAAAGTATGGTTTAAATCTGTTAGCTGAATGCACATATCAGAAATAAGTTTCACACAATGCTTCTGTGTAGTTTTTATTTGAAGATATTATTTTTCCCAATATAGGCCTCTTAGCGCTCAGAATGTAAAATTGCCGTTTCTACAGAAAGAGTGTTTCAGAACGGCTCAATCAAAAGTAAGGTTCAACTCTGTTAGTTGAATGGACAGAACAGAAAGAAGTTTCATACAATTCTTCTGTGTAGTTTATATTTGAACATATTCTTTTTTCCACTATTACCCACTTAGCGCTACGAATGTCCAGTTGCATTTTCTACAGACAGAGTGTTTCAAAACTGCTCAATCAAATATATGGTTTAACTCTATTAGCTGAATGCTCAGATCAGAAAGAAGTTTCACAGAATGCTTCTGTGTAGTTTATATTTGAATATGTTCCTTTTTCCACTACTACCCTCTTAGCGCTCCAAATGTCCAGTTGCATTTTCTACAGAAAGTGTGTTCAGATCTGCTCAATCAAAAGTATGGTTTAACTCTGTTAGCTGAATGCAGAGATCAGAAAGAAGTTTCACAGAATGATTCTGTGTAGTTTATATTTGAAGACATTCCTTTTTCCACTATTACCCTCTTAGCTCTCCGAATCTCCACTTGCATTTTCTACAGAAAGAGTGTTTCAGAACAGCTCAATCAAAACTAAGGTTCAACTCTTTTAGTTTAATGAGCAGAACAGAAAGAAGTTTCACAGAATGCTTCTGTGTAGTTTTTATTTGTGGATATTCTTTTTCCCAGTATAGGCCTCTTAGCGCTCAGAATGTCCAATAGCAGTTTCTACAGAAAGAGTGTTTCAGAACGGCTCAATCAAAAGTAAGGTTCAACCCTGGTAGTTGAATGCACAGAACAGAAAGAAGTTTCACAGAATGCTTCTGTGTAGTTTATATTTGAATATATTCCTTTTTCCACTATTACCCTCTTAGCGCTCCGAATGTCCACTTGCATTTTCTACAGAAAGAGTGTTCTGAACTGCGCAATCAAAAGTATGGTTTAACTCTGTTAGCTGAATGCACATATCAGAAATAAGTTTCACACAATGCTTCTGTGTAGTTTTTATTTGAACATATTATTTTTCCCAATATAGGCCTCTTAGCGCTCAGAATGTCCAATTGCAGTTTCTACAGAAAGAGTGTTTCAGAACGGCTCAATCAAAAGTAAGGTTCAACTCTGTTAGTTGAATGCACAGAACAGAAAGAAGTTTCATACAATGCTTCTGTGTAGTTTATATTTCAACATATTATTTTTTCCACTACTGCCCACTTAGCGCTACGAATGTCCAGTTGCATTTTCTACAGACAGAATGTTTCAAAACTGCTCAATCAAAAGTATGGTTTAACTCTGTTAGCTGAATGCTCAGATCAGAAAGAAGTTTCACAGAATGCTTCTGTGTAGTTTATATTTGAATATATTCCTTTTTCCACTACTACCCTCTTAGCGCTCCTAATGTCCAGTTGCACTTTCTACAGAAAGAGTGTTCAGATCTGCTCAATCAGAAGTATGATTTAACTCTGTTAGCTGAATGAACAGATCAGAAAGAAGTTTCACAGAATGATTCTGTGTAGTTTATATTTGAAGACATTCCTTTTTCCACTATTACCCTCTTAGCGCTCCGAATCTCCACTTGCATTTTCTACAGAAAGAGTGTTTCAGAACGGCTCAATCAAAACTAAGGTTCAACTCTCTTAGTTGAATGAACAGAACAGAAAGAAGTTTCACAGAATGCTTCTGTGTAGTTTTTATTTGTAGATATTCTTTTTCCCAATATAGGCCTCTTAGCGCTCAGAATGTCCAATTGCAGTTTCTACAGAAAGAATGTTTGAGAACGGCTCAATCAAAAGTAAGTTTCAACCCTGGTAGTTGAATGCACAGAACAGAAAGAAGTTTCACCGAATGCTTCTGTGTAGTTTATATTTGAACATATTCTTTTTTCCACTATTACCCACTTAGCTCTACGAATGTCCAGTTGCATTTTCTACAGACAGAGTGTTTCAAAACTGCTCAATCAAATATATGGTTTAACTCTGTTAGCTGAATGCTCAGATCAGAAAGAAGTTTCACAGAATGCTTCTGTGTAGTTTATATTTGAATATATTCCTTTTTCCACTACTACCCTCTTAGCGCTCCAAATTTCCAGTTGCATTTTCTACAGAAAGAGTGTTCAGATCTGCTCAATCAAAAGTATGGTTTAACTCTGTTAGCTGAATGCACTGATCAGAAAGAAGTTTCACAGAATGATTCTGTGTAGTTTATATTTGAAGACATTCCTTTTCCCACTATTACCCGCTTAGCGCTCCGAATCTCCACTTGCATTTTCTACAGAAAGAGTGTTTCAGAACCGCTCAATCAAAACTAAGGTTCAACTCTTTTAGTTGAATGAACAGAACAGAAAGAAGTTTCACAGAATGCTTCTGTGTAGTTTTTATTTGTAGATATTCTTTTTCCCAATATAGGCCTCTTAGTGCTCAGAATGTCCAATTGCAGTTTCTACAGAAAGAGTGTTTCAGAACGGCTCAATCACAAGTAAGGTTCCACCCCGGTAGTTGAATGCACAGAACAGAAAGAAGTTTCACAGAATGCTTCTGTGTAGTTTATATTTGAATATATTCCTTCTTCCACTATTACCCTCCTAGCGCTCCAAATGTACACTTGCATTTTCTACAGAAAGAGTGTTCAGAACTGCGCAATCAAAAGTATGGTTTAACTCTGTCAGCTGAATGCACATATCAGAAATAAGTTTCACACAATGCTTCTGTGTAGTTTTTATTTGAAGATATTATTTTTCCCAATATAGGCCTCTTAGCGCTCAGAATGGCCAATTGCAGTTTCTACAGAAAGAGTGTTTCAGAACGGCTCAATCAAATGTAAGGTTCAACTCTCTTAGATGAATGCACAGAACAGAAATAAGTTACACAGAATGCTTCTGTGTAGTATTTAGTTGAAGATACTCATTTTTGGACTATTACCCACTTAGCGCTCCGAATATCCACTGGCAGTTTCTACACAAACAGTGTTTCAGAATTGCTCCTTCAAAAGTAAGGCTCAACTCTGTTAGTTGAATGCGGAGAACAGAAAGGGGTTTCAGAGAATGCTTCTGTGTAGTTTTTAACCTGAGATATTCCTTTTTCCTCTATTACAATCTTAGCGCTCCGAATGTCCACTTGCATTTTCTACAAAAAGAGTGTTTCATAACTGCTCAATCAAAAATATGGTTTAGCTCTGTTAACTGAATTTACAGATCAGAAATAAGTTTCACAGAATGCATCTGTGTAGTTTTTATTTGAAGATATTCTTTTTCCCAATGTAGGCCTCTTAGCGCTTAGAATGTCCAATTGCAGTTTCTACCGAAAGAGTGTTTCGGAACGGCTCAATCAAAAGTAAGGTTCAACTCTGTTAGTTGAATGCACAGAACAGAAAGAAGTTTCACAGAATGCTACTGTGTATTTTATATTTGAATATATTCCTTTTTCCACTATTACCCACTTAACGCTCCGAATGTAAACTTGCATTTTCTACCGATAGATTGTTCGGAACTGCGCAATGAAAAGTATGGTTTAACTCTGTTAGCTGAATGCACATATCAGAAATAAGTTTCACACAATGCTTCTGTGTAGTTTTTATTTGAAGATATTATTTTTCCCAATATAGGCCTCTTAGCGCTCAGAATGTCCAATTGCAGTTTTTACAGAAAGACTGTTTCAGAACGGCTCAATCAAATGTAAGATTCAACTCTCTTAGTTGAATGCACAGAACAGAAAGAAGTTTCACAGAATGCTTCTGTGTAGTTTTAATTTGTAGATATTATTTTTCCCAATATAAGCCTCTTAGCGCTCTGAATGTTCAATTGCAGTTTCTACAGAAAGAGTGTTTCAGAACGGCTCAATCAAAAGTAAGGTTCAACCCTGGTAGTTGAATGCACATAACAGAAAGTAGTTTCACAGAATGCTTCTGTGTAGTTTATATTTGAATATATTCCTTTTTCCACTATTACCCTCTTAGCCCTCCGAATGTCCACTTGTATTTTCTACAGAAAGAGTGTTCTGAACTGCGCAATCAAAAGTATGGTTTAACTCTGTTAGGTGAATTCACACATCAGAAATAAGTTTCAAACAATGCTTCTGTGTAGTTTTTATTTAAGATATTATTTTTCCCAATGTAGGCCTCTTAGCGCTCAGAATGTCCAATTGCAGTTTCTACAGAAAGAGTGTTTCAGAACGGCTCAATCAAATGTAAGGTTCAACTCTCTTGGTTGAATGCACAGAACAGAAAGAAGTTTCACAGAATGCTTCTGTGTAGTATTTAGTTGAAGATACTCCTTTTTGGACTATTACCCACTTAGCGCTCCGAATATCCACTGGCAGTTTCTACACAAAGTGTGTTTCAGAACTGCTCCTTCAAAAGTAAGGCTCAACTCTGTTAGTTGAATGCGGAGAACAGAAAGGGGTTTCAGAGAATGCTTCTGTGTAGTTTTTAACTGGAGGTATTCCTTTTTCCTCTATTACAATCTTAGCGCTCCGAATGTCCACTTGCATTTTCTACAAAAAGAGTGTTTCATAACTGCTCAATCAAAAATATGGTTTAGCTCTGTTAACTGAATTTACAGATCAGAAATAAGTTTCACAGAATGCATCTGTGTAGTTTTTATTTGAAGATATTCTTTTTCCCAATGTAGGCCTCTTAGCGCTTAGAATGTCCAATTGCTGTTTCTACAGAAAGAGTGTTTCAGAACGGCTCAATCAAAAGTAAGGTTCAACTCTGTTAGTTGAATGCACAGAACAGAAAGAAGTTTCACAGAATGCTACTGTGTATTTTATATTTGAATATATTCCTTTTTCCACTATTACCCACTTAGCGCTCCGAATGTAAACTTGCATTTTCTACCGAAAGAGTGTTCGGAACTGCGCAATGAAAAGTATGGTTTAACTCTGTTACCTGAATGCACATATCAGAAATAAGTTTCACACAATGCTTCTGTGTAGTTTTTATTTGAAGATATTATTTTTCCCAATATAGGCCTCTTAGCGCTCAGAATGTCCAATTGCAGTTTCTACAGAAAGACTGTTTCAGAACGGCTCAATCAAATGTAAGATTCAACTCTCTTAGTTGAATGCACAGAGCAGAAAGAAATTTCACAGAATGCTTCTGTGTAGTATTTAGTTGTAGATACTCCTTTTTGGACTATTACCCACTTAGCGCTCCGAATATCCACTGGCAGTTTCTACACAAAGAGTGTTTCAGAACTGCTCCTTCAAAAGTAAGGCTCAACTGTGTTAGTTGAATGCGGAGAACAGAAAGGGGTTTCAGAGAATGCTTCTCTGTAGTTTTTAACTGGAGATATTCCTTTTTCCTCTATTACAATCTTAGCGCTCCGAATGTCCTCTTGCATTTTCTACAAAAAGAGTGTTTCATAACTGCTCAATCAAAAATAAGGTTTAGCTCTGTTAACTGAATTTACAGATCAGAAATAAGTTTCACAGAATGCATCTGTGTAGTTTTTATTTGAAGATATTCTTTTTCCCAATGTAGGCCTCTTAGCGCTTAGAATGTCCAATTGCAGTCTCTACAGAAAGAGGGTTTCAGAATGGCTCAATCAAAACTAAGGTTCAACTCTTTTAGTTGAATGAACAGAACAGAAGGAAGTTTCACAGAATGCTTCTGTGTAGTTTATATTTGAATATATTCCTTTTTCCACTACTACCCTCTTAGCGCTCCAAATGTCCAGTTGCGTTTTCTACAGAAAGAGGGTTCAGATCTGCTCAATCAAAAGTATGGTTTAACTCTGTTAGCTGAATGCACAGATCAGAAAGAAGTTTCACAGAATGATTCTGTGTAGTTTATATTTGAAGACATTCCTTTTTCCACTATTACCCTCTTAACGCTCCGAATCTCCAGTTGCATTTTCTACAGAAAGAGTGTTTCAGAACGGCTCAATCAAAACTAATGTTCAACTCTTTTAGCTGAATGAACAGAACAGAAAGAAGTTTCACAGAATGCTTCTGTGTAGTTTTAATTTGTAGATATTATTTTTCCCAATATAAGCCTCTTAGCGCTCTGAATGTTCAATTGCAGTTTCTACAGAAAGAGTGTTTCAGAACGGCTCAATCAAAAGTAAGGTTCAACCCTGGTAGTTGAATGCACATAACAGAACGTAGTTTCACAGAATGCTTCTGTGTAGTTTATATTTGAATATATTCCTTTTTCCACTATTACCCTCTTAGCGCTCCGAATGTCCACTTGTATTTTCTACAGAAAGAGTGTTCTGAACTGCGCAATCAAAAGTATGGTTTAACTCTGTTAGGTGAATTCACACATCAGAAATAAGTTTCAAACAATGCTTCTGTGTAGTTTTTATTTAAGATATTATTTTTCCCAATGTAGGCCTCTTAGCGCTCAGAATGTCCAATTGCAGTTTCTACAGAAAGAGTGTTTCAGAACGGCTCAATCAAATGTAAGGTTCAACTCTCTTGGTTGAATGCACAGAACAGAAAGAAGTTTCACAGAATGCTTCTGTATAGTATTTAGTTGAAGATACTCCTTTTTGGACTATTACCCACTTAGCGCTCCGAACATCCACTGGCAGTTTCTACACAAAGTGTGTTTCAGAACTGCTCCTTCAAAAGTAAGGCTCAACTCTGTTAGTTGAATGCGGAGAACAGAAAGGGGTTTCAGAGAATGCTTCTGTGTAGTTTTTAACTGGAGGTATTCCTTTTTCCTCTATTACAATCTTAGCGCTCCGAATGTCCACTTGCATTTTCTACAAAAAGAGTGTTTCATAACTGCTCAATCAAAAATATGGTTTAGCTCTGTTAACTGAATTTACAGATCAGAAATAAGTTTCACAGAATGCATCTGTGTAGTTTTTATTTGAAGATATTCTTTTTCCCAATGTAGGCCTCTTAGCGCTTAGAATGTCCAATTGCAGTTTCTACAGAAAGAGTGTTTCAGAACGGCTCAATCAAAAGTAAGGTTCAACTCTGTTAGTTGAATGCACAGAACAGAAAGAAGTTTCACAGAATGCTACTGTGTAGTTTATATTTGAATATATTCCTTTTTCCACTATTACCCACTTAGCCCTCCGAATGTAAGCTTGCATTTTCTACAGAAAGGGTGTTCGGAACTGCGTAATCAAAAGTATGGTTTAACTCTGTTAGCTGAATGCACATATCAGAAATAAGTTTCACACAATGCTTCTGTGTAGTTTTTATTTGAAGATATTCTTTTTCCCAATATAGGACTCTTAGCGCTTAGCATGTCCAATTGCAGTTTCTACAGAAAGAGTGTTTCAGAACGGCTCAATCAAAAGTAAGCTTCAACTCTGTTAGTTGAATGCACAGAACAGAAAGAAGTTTCATACAATGCTTCTGTGTAGTTTATATTTGAACATATTCTTTTTTCCACTATTACCCACTTAGCGCTACGAATGTCCAGTGGCATTTTCTACAGACAGAGTGTTTCAAAACTGCTCAATCAAAAGTATGGTTTAACTCTGTTAGCTGAATGCTCAGATCAGAAAGAACTTTCACAGAATGCTTCTGTGTAGTTTATGTTTGAATATATTCCTTTTTCCACTACTACCTTCTTAGCGCTCCAAATGTCCAGTTGCATTTTCTACAGAAAGAGTGTTCAGATCTGCTCAAACAAAAGTATGGTTTAACTCTTTTAGCTGAATGCACAGATCAGAAAGAATTTTCACAGAATGATTCTGTGTAGTTTATATTTGAAGACATTCCTTTTTCCACTATTACCCACTTAGCGCTCCGAATCTCCACTTGCATTTTCTACAGAAAGAGTGTTTCAGAATGGCTCAATCAAAACTAATGTTCAACTCTTTTAGTTGAATGAACAGAACAGAAAGAAGTTTCACAGAATGCTTCTGTGTAGTTTTTATTTGTAGATATTATTTTTCCCAATATAGGCCTCTTAGCGCTCCGAATGTCCACTTGCATTTTCTACAGAAAGAGTGTTCTGAACTGCGCAATCAAAAGTATGGTTTAACTCTGTTAGCTGAATGCACATATCAGAAATAAGTTTCAAACAATGCTTCTGTGTAGTTTTTATTTGAAGATATTATTTTTCCCAATATAGGCCTCTTAGCGCTCAGAATGGCCAATTGCACTTTCTACAGAAAGAGTGTTTCAGAACGGCTCAATCAAATGTAAGGTTCAACCCTCTTGGTTGAATGCACAGAACAGAAAGTAGTTTCACAGAATGCTTCTGTGTAGTATTTAGTTGAAGATACTCCTTTTTGGACTATTACCCACTTAGCGCTCCGAATATCCACTGGCGGTTTCTACACAAAGAGTGTTTCAGAACTGTTCCTTCAAAAGTAAGGCTCAAATCTGTTAGTTGAATGCGGAGAACAGAAAGGGGTTTCAGAGAATGCTTCTGTGTAGTTTTTAATTGGAGATATTCCTTTTTCCTCTATTACAATCTTAGCGCTCCGAATGTCCACTTGCATTTTCTACAAAAAGAGTGTTTCATAACTGCTCAATCAAAAATATGGTTTAGCTCTGTTAACTGAATTTACAGATCAGAAATAAGTTTCACAGAATGCATCTGTGTAGTTTTTATTTGAAGATATTCTTTTTCCCAATGTAGGCCTCTTAGCGCTTAGAATGTCCAATTGCAGTTTCTACAGAAAGAGTGTTTCAGAACGGCTCAATCAAAAGTAAGCTTCAACTCTGTTAGTTGAATGCACAGAACAGAAAGAAGTTTCACAGAATGCTACTGTGTAGTTTTTATTTGAATATATTCCTTTTTCCACTCTTACCCTCTTAGCGCTCCGAATGTCCACTTGCATTTTCTACAGAAAGAGTGTTCTGAACTGCGCAATCAAAAGTATGGTTTAAATCTGTTAGCTTAATGCACATATCAGAAATAAGTTTCACACAATGCTTCTGTGTAGTTTTTATTTGAAGATATTATTTTTCCCAATATAGGCCTCTTAGCGCTCAGAATGTAAAATTGCCGTTTCTACAGAAAGAGTGTTTCAGAACGGCTCAATCAAAAGTAAGGTTCAACTCTGTTAGTTGAATGGACAGAATAGAAAGAAGTTTCATACAATTCTTCTGTGTAGTTTATATTTGAACATATTCTTTTTTCCACTATTACCCACTTAGCGCTACGAATGTCCAGTTGCATTTTCTACAGACAGAGTGTTTCAAAACTGCTCAATTAAATATATGGTTTAACTCTGTTAGCTGAATGCTCAGATCAGAAAGAAGTTTCACAGAATGCTTCTGTGTAGTTTATATTTGAATATGTTCCTTTTTCCACTATTACCCTCTTAGCGCTCCGAATCTCCACTTGCATTTTCTACAGAAAGAGTGTTTCTGAACGGCTCAATCAAAACTAAGGTTCAACTCTTTTAGTTGAATGAACAGAACTGAAAGAAGTTTCACAGAATGCTTCTGTGTAGTTTTTATTTGTACATATTCTTTTTCCCAGTATAGGCCTCTTAGCGCTCAGAATGTCCAATGGCAGTTTCTACAGAAAGAGTGTTTCAGAACGGCTCAATCAAAAGTAAGGTTCAACCCTGGTAGTTGAATGCACAGAACAGAAAGAAGTTTCACAGAATGCTTCTGTGTAGTTTATATTTGAATATATTCCTTTTTTCGCTATTACCCTCTTAGCGCTCCGAATGTCCACTTGCATTTTCTACAGAAAGAGTGTTCTGAACTCCGCAATCAAAAGTATGGTTTAACTCTGTTAGCTGAATGCACATATCAGAAATAAGTTTCACACAATGCTTCTGTGTAGTTTTTATTTGAAGATATTATTTTTCCCAATATAGGCCTCTTAGCGCTCAGAATGTCCAATTGCAGTTTCTACAGAAAGAGTGTTTCAGAACGGCTCAATCAAAAGTAAGGTTCAACTCTGTTAGTTGAATGCACAGAACAGAAAGAAGTTTCATACAATGCTTCTGTGTAGTTTATATTTGAACATATTCTTTTTTCCACTATTACCCACTTAGCGCTACGAATGTCCAGTTGCATTTTCTACAGACAGAGTGTTTCAAAACTGCTCAATCAAAAGTATGGTTTAACTCTGTTAGCTGAATGCTCAGATCAGAAAGAAGTTTCACAGAATGCTTCTGTGTAGTTTATATTTGAATATATTCCTTTTTCCACTACTACCCTCTTAGCGCTCCTAATGTCCAGTTGCACTTTCTACAGAAAGAGTGTTCAGATCTGCTCAATCAGAAGTATGATTTAACTCTGTTAGCTGAATGAACAGATCAGAAAGAAGTTTCACAGAATTATTCTGTGTAGTTTATATTTGAAGACATTCCTTTTTCCACTATTACCCACTTAGCGCTCCGAATCTCCACTTGCATTTTCTACAGAAAGAGTGTTTCAGAACGGCTCAATCAAAACTAAGTTTCAACTCTTTTAGTTGAATGAACAGAACAGAAAGAAGTTTCACAGAATGCTTCTGTGTAGTTTTTATTTGTAGATATTCTTTTTCCCAATATAGGCCTCTTAGCGCTCAGAATGTAAAATTGCAGTTTCTACAGAAAGAGTGTTTCAGAACGGCTCAATCACAAGTAAGGTTCCACCCTGGTAGTTGAATGCACAGAACACAAGGAAGTTTCACAGAATGCTTCTCTGTAGTTTATATTTGAATATATTCTTTCTTCCACTATTACCCTCCTAGCGCTCCAAATGTCCACTTGCATTTTCTACAGAAAGAGTGTTCTCAACTGCGCAATCAAAAGTATGGTTTAACTCTATTAGCTGAATGCACATATCAGAAATAAGTTTCAAACAATGCTTCTGTGTAGTTTTTATTTGTAGATATTATTTTTCCCAATATAGGCCTCTTAGCGCTCAGAATGTCCAATTGCAGTTTCTACAGAAAGAGTGTTTCAGAACGGCTCAATCAAATGTAAGGTTCAACTGTCTTAGTTGAATGCACAGAACAGAAAGAAGTTTCACAGAATGCTTCTGTGTAGTATTTAGTTGAAGATACTCCTTTTTGGACTATTACCCACTTAGCGCTCCGAATATCCACTGGCAGTTTCTACACAACGAGAGTTTCAGAACTGCTCCTTCAAAAGTAAGGCTCAACTCTGCTAGTTGAATGCGGAGAACAGAAAGGGGTTTCAGAGAATGCTTCTGTGTAGTTTTTAATTGGAGATATTCCTTTTTCCTCTATTACAATCTTAGCGCTCCGAATGTCCACTTGCATTTTCTACAAAAAGAGTGTTTCATAACTGCTCAATCAAAAATATGGTTTAGCTCTGTTAACTGAATTTACGGATCAGAAATAAGTTTCACAGAATGCATCTGTGTAGTTTTTATTTGAAGATATTCTTTTTCCCAATGTAGGCCTCTTAGCGCATAGAATGTCCAATTCCAGTTTCTACAGAAAGAGTGTTTCAGAATGGCTCAATCAAAAGTAAGGTTCAAATCTGTTAGTTGAATGCACAGAACAGAAAGAAGTTTCACAGAACGCTACTGTGTAGTTTATATTTGAATATATTCCTTTTTCCACTATTACCCTCTTAGCGCTCCGAATGTCCACTTGCATTTTCTACAGAAAGAGTGTTTGGAACTGCGCAATCAAAAGTATGGTTTAACTCTGTTAGCTGAATGCACATATCAGAAATAAGTTTCACACAATGCTTCTGTGTATTTTTTTTTGAGGATATCATTTTTCCCAATATAGGCCTCTTAGCACTCAGAATGTCCAATTGCAGTTTCTACAGAAAGAGTGTTTCAGAACGGCTCAATCAAAAGTAAGGTTCAACTCTGTTAGTTGAATGCACAGAACAGAAAGGAGTTTCATACAATGCTTCTGTGTAGTTTATATTTGAACATAAGCTTTTTTCCACTATTACCCACTTAGCGCTACGAATGTCCAGTTGCATTTTATACAGACAGTGTTTCAAAACTGCTCAATCAAAAGTATGGTTTAACTCTGTTAGCTGAATGCTCAGATCAGAAAGAAGTTTCACAGAATGCTTCTGTGTAGTTTATATTTGAATATGTTCCTTTTTCCACTACTACCCTCTTAGCGCTCCAAATGTCCAGTTGCATTTTCTACAGAAAGTGTGTTCAGATCTGCTCAATCAAAAGTATGTTTTAACTCTGTTAGCTGAATGCACAGATCAGAAAGAAGTTTCACAGAATGATTGCGTGTTGTTTATATTTGAAGACATTCCTTTTTCCACTATTACCCTGTTATCGCTCCGAATCTCCACTTGCATTTCCTACAGAAAGAGTGTTTCAGAACGGCTCAATCAAAACAAAGGTTCAACTCTTTTAGTTGAATGAACAGAACAGAAAGAAGTTTCACAGAATGCTTCTGTGTAGTTTTTATTTGTAGATATTCTTTTTCCCAATATAGGCCTCTTAGCGCTCAGAATGTCCAATAGCAGTTACTACAGAAAGAGTGTTTCAGAACGGCTCAATCAAAAGTAAGGTTCAACCCTGGTAGTTGAATGCACAGAACAGAAAGAAGTTTCACAGAATGCTTCTGTGTAGTTTATATTTGAATATATTGCTTTTTCCACTATTACCCTCTTAGCGCTCCGAATGTCCACTTGCATTTTCTACAGAAAGAGTGTTCTGAACTGCGCAATCAAAAGTATGGTTTAACTCTGTTAGCTGAATGCACATATCAGAAATAAGTTTCAAACAATGCTTCTGTGTAGTTTTTATTTGAAGATATTATTTTTCCCAATATAGGCCTCTTAGCGCTCAGAATGGCCAATTGCAGTTTCTACAGAAAGAGTGTTTCAGAACGGCTCAATCAAATGTAAGGTTCAACTCTCTTAGTTGAATGCACAGAACATAAAGAAGTTTCACAGAATGCTTCTGTGTAGTATTTAGTTGAAGATACTCCTTTTTGGACTATTACCCACTTAGCGCTCCGAATATCCACTGGCAGTTTCTACACAAAGAGTATTTCAGAACTGCTCCTTCAAAAGTAAGGCTCAACTCTGTTAGTTGAATGCGGAGAACAGAAAGCGGTTTCAGAGAATGCTTCTGTGTAGTTTTTAACTGGAGATATTACTTTTTCCTCTATTACAATCTTAGCGCTCCGAATGTCCACTTGCATTTTCTACAAAAAGAGTGTTTCATAACTGCTCAATCAAAAATATGGTTTAGCTCTGTTAACTGAAATTACAGATCAGAAATAAGTTTCACAGAATGCAACTGTGTAGTTTTTATTTGAAGATATTCCTTTTCCCAATGTAGGCCTCTTAGCGCATAGAATGTCCAATTCCAGTTTCTACAGAAAGAGTGTTTCAGAATGGCTCAATCAAAAGTAAGGTTCAAATCTGTTAGTTGAATGCACAGAACAGAAAGAAGTTTCACAGAATGCCTCTGTGTAGTTTATATTTGAATATATTCCTTTTTCCACTATTATCCTCTTAGTGCTCCGAATGTCCACTTGCATTTTCTACAGAAAGAGTGTTTGGAACTGCGCAATCAAAAGTATGTTTTAACTCTGTTAGCTGAATGCACATATCAGAAATAAGTTTCACACAATGCTTCTGTGTATTTTTTTTTGAGGATATCATTTTTCCCAATATAGGCCTCTTAGCACTCAGAATGTCCAATTGCAGTTTCTACAGAAAGAGTGTTTCAGAACGGCTCAATCAAAAGTAAGGTTCAACTCTGTTAGTTGAATGCACAGAACAGAAAGAAGTTTCATACAATGCTTCTGTGTAGTTTATATTTGAACATAAGCTTTTTTCCACTATTACCCACTTAGCGCTACGAATGTCCAGTTGCATTTTCTACAGACAGTGTTTCAAAACTGCTCAATCAAAAGTATGGTTTAACTCTGTTAGCTGAATGCTCAGATCAGAAAGAAGTTTCACAGAATGCTTCTGTGTAGTTTATATTTGAATATGTTCCTTTTTCCACTACTACCCTCTTAGCGCTCCAAATGTCCAGTTGCATTTTCTACAGAAAGTGTGTTCAGATCTGCTCAATCAAAAGTATGTTTTAACTCTGTTAGCTGAATGCACAGATCAGAAAGAAGTTTCACAGAATGATTCTGTGTTGTTTATATTTGAAGACATTCCTTTTTCCACTATTACCCTGTTAGCGCTCCGAATCTCCACTTGCATTTCCTACAGAAAGAGTGTTTCAGAACGGCTCAATCAAAACAAAGGTTCAACTCTTTTAGTTGAATGAACAGAACAGAAAGAAGTTTCACAGAATGCTTCTGTGTAGTTTTTATTTGTAGATATTCTTTTTCCCAATATAGGCCTCTTAGCGCTCAGAATGTCCAATAGCAGTTACTACAGAAAGAGTGTTTCAGAACGGCTCAATCAAAAGTAAGGTTCAACCCTGGTAGTTGAATGCACAGAACAGAAAGAAGTTTCACAGAATGCTTCTGTGTAGTTTATATTTGAATATATTGCTTTTTCCACTATTACCCTCTTAGCGCTCCGAATGTCCACTTGCATTTTCTACAGAAAGAGTGTTCTGAACTGCGCAATCAAAAGTATGGTTTAACTCTGTTAGCTGAATGCACATATCAGAAATAAGTTTCAAACAATGCTTCTGTGTAGTTTTTATTTGAAGATATTATTTTTCCCAATAAAGGCCTCTTAGCGCTCAGAATGGCCAATTGCAGTTTCTACAGAAAGAGTGTTTCAGAACGGCTCAATCAAATGTAAGGTTCAACTCTCTTAGTTGAATGCACAGAACAGAAAGAAGTTTCACAGAATGCTTCTGTGTAGTATTTAGTTGAAGATACTCCTTTTTGGACTATTACCCACTTAGCGCTCCGAATATCCATTGGCAGTTTCTACACAAAGAGTGTTTCAGAACTGCTCCTTCAAAAGTAAGGCTCAACTCTGTTAGTTGAATGCGGAGAACAGAAGGCGGTTTCAGAGAATGCTTCTGTGTAGTTTTTAACTGGAGATATTACTTTTTCCTCTATTACAATCTTAGCGCTCCGAATGTCCACTTGCATTTTCTACAAAAAGAGTGTTTCATAACTGCTCAATCAAAAATATGGTTTAGCTCTGTTAACTGAATTTACAGATCAGAAATAAGTTTCACAGAATGCATCTGTGTAGTTTTTATTTGAAGATATTCTTTTTCCCAATATAGGCCTCTTAGCGCTTAGAATGTCCAATTGCAGTTTCTACAGAAAGAGTGTTTCAGAACGGCTCAATCAAAAGTAAGCTTCAACTCTGTTCGTTGAATGCACAGAACAGAAAGAAGTTTCACAGAATGCTACTGTGTAGTTTATATTTGAATATATTCCATTTTCCACTGTTACACTCTTAGCGCTCCGAATGTCCACTTGCATTTTCTACAGAAAGAGTGTTCTGAACTGCGCAATCAAAAGTATGGTTTAAATCTGTTAGCTGAATGCACATATCAGAAATAAGTTTCACACAATGCTTCTGTGTAGTTTTTATTTGAAGATATTATTTTTCCCAATATAGGCCTCTTAGCACTCAGAATGTAAAATTGCCGTTTCTACAGAAAGAGTGTTTCAGAACGGCTCAATCAAAAGTAAGGTTCAACTCTGTTAGTTGAATGGACAGAACAGAAAGAAGTTTCATACAATTCTTCTGTGTAGTTTATATTTGAACATATTCTTTTTTCCACTATTACCCACTTAGCGCTACGAATGTCCAGTTGCATTTTCTACAGACAGAGTGTTTCAAAACTGCTCAATCAAATATATGGTTTAACTCTATTAGCTGAATGCTCAGATCAGAAAGAAGTTTCACAGAATGCTTCTGTGTAGTTTATATTTGAATATGTTCCTTTTTCCACTACTACCCTCTTAGCGCTCCAAATGTCCAGTTGCATTTTCTACAGAAAGTGTGTTCAGATCTGCTCAATCAAAAGTATGGTTTAACTCTGTTAGCTGAATGCAGAGATCAGAAAGAAGTTTCACAGAATGATTCTGTGTAGTTTATATTTGAAGACATTCCTTTTTCCACTATTACCCTCTTAGCTCTCCGAATCTCCACTTGCATTTTCTACAGAAAGAGTGTTTCAGAACAGCTCAATCAAAACTAAGGTTCAACTCTTTTAGTTTAATGAGCAGAACAGAAAGAAGTTTCACAGAATGCTTCTGTGTAGTTTTTATTTGTAGATATTCTTTTTCCCAGTATAGGCCTCTTAGCGCTCAGAATGTCCAATAGCAGTTTCTACAGAAAGAGTGTTTCAGAACGGCTCAATCAAAAGTAAGGTTCAACCCTGGTAGTTGAATGCACAGAACAGAAAGAAGTTTCACAGAATGCTTCTGTGTAGTTTATATTTGAATATATTCCTTTTTCCACTATTACCCTCTTAGCGCTCCGAATGTCCACTTGCATTTTCTACAGAAAGAGTGTTCTGAACTGCGCAATCAAAAGTATGGTTTAACTCTGTTAGCTGAATGCACATATCAGAAATAAGTTTCACACAATGCTTCTGTGTAGTTTTTATTTGAACATATTATTTTTCCCAATATACGCCTCTTAGCGCTCAGAATGTCCAATTGCAGTTTCTACAGAAAGAGTGTTTCAGAACGGCTCAATCAAAAGTAAGGTTCAACTCTGTTAGTTGAATGCACAGAACAGAAAGAAGTTTCATACAATGCTTCTGTGTAGTTTATATTTCAACATATTATTTTTTCCACTACTGCCCACTTAGCGCTACGAATGTCCAGTTGCATTTTCTACAGACAGAATGTTTCAAAACTGCTCAATCAAAAGTATGGTTTAACTCTGTTAGCTGAATGCTCAGATCAGAAAGAAGTTTCACAGAATGCTTCTGTGTAGTTTATATTTGAATATATTCCTTTTTCCACTACTACCCTCTTAGCGCTCCTAATGTCCAGTTGCACTTTCTACAGAAAGAGTGTTCAGATCTGCTCAATCAGAAGTATGATTTAACTCTGTTAGCTGAATGAACAGATCAGAAAGAAGTTTCACAGAATGATTCTGTGTAGTTTATATTTGAAGACATTCCTTTTTCCACTATTACCCTCTTAGCGCTCCGAATCTCCACTTGCATTTTCTACAGAAAGAGTGTTTCAGAACGGCTCAATCAAAACTAAGGTTCAACTCTCTTAGTTGAATGAACAGAACAGAAAGAAGTTTCACAGAATGCTTCTGTGTAGTTTTTATTTGTAGATATTCTTTTTCCCAATATAGGCCTCTTAGCGCTCAGAATGTCCAATTGCAGTTTCTACAGAAAGAATGTTTGAGAACGGCTCAATCAAAAGTAAGTTTCAACCCTGGTAGTTGAATGCACAGAACAGAAAGAAGTTTCACCGAATGCTTCTGTGTAGTTTATATTTGAACATATTCTTTTTTCCACTATTACCCACTTAGCTCTACGAATGTCCAGTTGCATTTTCTACAGACAGAGTGTTTCAAAACTGCTCAATCAAATATATGGTTTAACTCTGTTAGCTGAATGCTCAGATCAGAAAGAAGTTTCACAGAATGCTTCTGTGTAGTTTATATTTGAATATATTCCTTTTTCCACTACTACCCTCTTAGCGCTCCAAATTTCCAGTTGCATTTTCTACAGAAAGAGTGTTCAGATCTGCTCAATCAAAAGTATGGTTTAACTCTGTTAGCTGAATGCACTGATCAGAAAGAAGTTTCACAGAATGATTCTGTGTAGTTTATATTTGAAGACATTCCTTTTCCCACTATTACCCGCTTAGCGCTCCGAATCTCCACTTGCATTTTCTACAGAAAGAGTGTTTCAGAACCGCTCAATCAAAACTAAGGTTCAACTCTTTTAGTTGAATGAACAGAACAGAAAGAAGTTTCACAGAATGCTTCTGTGTAGTTTTTATTTGTAGATATTCTTTTTCCCAATATAGGCCTCTTAGTGCTCAGAATGTCCAATTGCAGTTTCTACAGAAAGAGTGTTTCAGAACGGCTCAATCACAAGTAAGGTTCCACCCCGGTAGTTGAATGCACAGAACAGAAAGAAGTTTCACAGAATGCTTCTGTGTAGTTTATATTTGAATATATTCCTTCTTCCACTATTACCCTCCTAGCGCTCCAAATGTACACTTGCATTTTCTACAGAAAGAGTGTTCAGAACTGCGCAATCAAAAGTATGGTTTAACTCTGTCAGCTGAATGCACATATCAGAAATAAGTTTCACACAATGCTTCTGTGTAGTTTTTATTTGAAGATATTATTTTTCCCAATATAGGCCTCTTAGCGCTCAGAATGGCCAATTGCAGTTTCTACAGAAAGAGTGTTTCAGAACGGCTCAATCAAATGTAAGGTTCAACTCTCTTAGATGAATGCACAGAACAGAAATAAGTTACACAGAATGCTTCTGTGTAGTATTTAGTTGAAGATACTCATTTTTGGACTATTACCCACTTAGCGCTCCGAATATCCACTGGCAGTTTCTACACAAACAGTGTTTCAGAATTGCTCCTTCAAAAGTAAGGCTCAACTCTGTTAGTTGAATGCGGAGAACAGAAAGGGGTTTCAGAGAATGCTTCTGTGTAGTTTTTAACCTGAGATATTCCTTTTTCCTCTATTACAATCTTAGCGCTCCGAATGTCCACTTGCATTTTCTACAAAAAGAGTGTTTCATAACTGCTCAATCAAAAATATGGTTTAGCTCTGTTAACTGAATTTACAGATCAGAAATAAGTTTCACAGAATGCATCTGTGTAGTTTTTATTTGAAGATATTCTTTTTCCCAATGTAGGCCTCTTAGCGCTTAGAATGTCCAATTGCAGTTTCTACAGAAAGAGTGTTTCGGAACGGCTCAATCAAAAGTAAGGTTCAACTCTGTTAGTTGAATGCACAGAACAGAAAGAAGTTTCACAGAATGCTACTGTGTATTTTATATTTGAATATATTCCTTTTTCCACTATTACCCACTTAACGCTCCGAATGTAAACTTGCATTTTCTACCGATAGAGTGTTCGGAACTGCGCAATGAAAAGTATGGTTTAACTCTGTTAGCTGAATGCACATATCAGAAATAAGTTTCACACAATGCTTCTGTGTAGTTTTTATTTGAAGATATTATTTTTCCCAATATAGGCCTCTTAGCGCTCAGAATGTCCAATTGCAGTTTTTACAGAAAGACTGTTTCAGAACGGCTCAATCAAATGTAAGATTCAACTCTCTTAGTTGAATGCACAGAACAGAAAGAAGTTTCACAGAATGCTTCTGTGTAGTTTTAATTTGTAGATATTATTTTTCCCAATATAAGCCTCTTAGCGCTCTGAATGTTCAATTGCAGTTTCTACAGAAAGAGTGTTTCAGAACGGCTCAATCAAAAGTAAGGTTCAACCCTGGTAGTTGAATGCACATAACAGAAAGTAGTTTCACAGAATGCTTCTGTGTAGTTTATATTTGAATATATTCCTTTTTCCACTATTACCCTCTTAGCCCTCCGAATGTCCACTTGTATTTTCTACAGAAAGAGTGTTCTGAACTGCGCAATCAAAAGTATGGTTTAACTCTGTTAGGTGAATTCACACATCAGAAATAAGTTTCAAACAATGCTTCTGTGTAGTTTTTATTTAAGATATTATTTTTCCCAATGTAGGCCTCTTAGCGCTCAGAATGTCCAATTGCAGTTTCTACAGAAAGAGTGTTTCAGAACGGCTCAATCAAATGTAAGGTTCAACTCTCTTGGTTGAATGCACAGAACAGAAAGAAGTTTCACAGAATGCTTCTGTATAGTATTTAGTTGAAGATACTCCTTTTTGGACTATTACCCACTTAGCGCTCCGAACATCCACTGGCAGTTTCTACACAAAGTGTGTTTCAGAACTGCTCCTTCAAAAGTAAGGCTCAACTCTGTTAGTTGAATGCGGAGAACAGAAAGGGGTTTCAGAGAATGCTTCTGTGTAGTTTTTAACTGGAGGTATTCCTTTTTCCTCTATTACAATCTTAGCGCTCCGAATGTCCACTTGCATTTTCTACAAAAAGAGTGTTTCATAACTGCTCAATCAAAAATATGGTTTAGCTCTGTTAACTGAATTTACAGATCAGAAATAAGTTTCACAGAATGCATCTGTGTAGTTTTTATTTGAAGATATTCTTTTTCCCAATGTAGGCCTCTTAGCGCTTAGAATGTCCAATTGCAGTTTCTACAGAAAGAGTGTTTCAGAACGGCTCAATCAAAAGTAAGGTTCAACTCTGTTAGTTGAATGCACAGAACAGAAAGAAGTTTCACAGAATGCTACTGTGTAGTTTATATTTGAATATATTCCTTTTTCCACTATTACCCACTTAGCCCTCCGAATGTAAGCTTGCATTTTCTACAGAAAGGGTGTTCGGAACTGCGTAATCAAAAGTATGGTTTAACTCTGTTAGCTGAATGCACATATCAGAAATAAGTTTCACACAATGCTTCTGTGTAGTTTTTATTTGAAGATATTCTTTTTCCCAATATAGGACTCTTAGCGCTTAGCATGTCCAATTGCAGTTTCTACAGAAAGAGTGTTTCAGAACGGCTCAATCAAAAGTAAGCTTCAACTCTGTTAGTTGAATGCACAGAACAGAAAGAAGTTTCATACAATGCTTCTGTGTAGTTTATATTTGAACATATTCTTTTTTCCACTATTACCCACTTAGCGCTACGAATGTCCAGTGGCATTTTCTACAGACAGAGTGTTTCAAAACTGCTCAATCAAAAGTATGGTTTAACTCTGTTAGCTGAATGCTCAGATCAGAAAGAACTTTCACAGAATGCTTCTGTGTAGTTTATGTTTGAATATATTCCTTTTTCCACTACTACCTTCTTAGCGCTCCAAATGTCCAGTTGCATTTTCTACAGAAAGAGTGTTCAGATCTGCTCAAACAAAAGTATGGTTTAACTCTTTTAGCTGAATGCACAGATCAGAAAGAATTTTCACAGAATGATTCTGTGTAGTTTATATTTGAAGACATTCCTTTTTCCACTATTACCCACTTAGCGCTCCGAATCTCCACTTGCATTTTCTACAGAAAGAGTGTTTCAGAATGGCTCAATCAAAACTAATGTTCAACTCTTTTAGTTGAATGAACAGAACAGAAAGAAGTTTCACAGAATGCTTCTGTGTAGTTTTTATTTGTAGATATTATTTTTCCCAATATAGGCCTCTTAGCGCTCCGAATGTCCACTTGCATTTTCTACAGAAAGAGTGTTCTGAACTGCGCAATCAAAAGTATGGTTTAACTCTGTTAGCTGAATGCACATATCAGAAATAAGTTTCAAACAATGCTTCTGTGTAGTTTTTATTTGAAGATATTATTTTTCCCAATATAGGCCTCTTAGCGCTCAGAATGGCCAATTGCACTTTCTACAGAAAGAGTGTTTCAGAACGGCTCAATCAAATGTAAGGTTCAACCCTCTTGGTTGAATGCACAGAACAGAAAGTAGTTTAACAGAATGCTTCTGTGTAGTATTTAGTTGAAGATACTCCTTTTTGGACTATTACCCACTTAGCGCTCCGAATATCCACTGGCGGTTTCTACACAAAGAGTGTTTCAGAACTGTTCCTTCAAAAGTAAGGCTCAAATCTGTTAGTTGAATGCGGAGAACAGAAAGGGGTTTCAGAGAATGCTTCTGTGTAGTTTTTAATTGGAGATATTCCTTTTTCCTCTATTACAATCTTAGCGCTCCGAATGTCCACTTGCATTTTCTACAAAAAGAGTGTTTCATAACTGCTCAATCAAAAATATGGTTTAGCTCTGTTAACTGAATTTACAGATCAGAAATAAGTTTCACAGAATGCATCTGTGTAGTTTTTATTTGAAGATATTCTTTTTCCCAATGTAGGCCTCTTAGCGCTTAGAATGTCCAATTGCAGTTTCTACAGAAAGAGTGTTTCAGAACGGCTCAATCAAAAGTAAGCTTCAACTCTGTTAGTTGAATGCACAGAACAGAAAGAAGTTTCACAGAATGCTACTGTGTAGTTTTTATTTGAATATATTCCTTTTTCCACTCTTACCCTCTTAGCGCTCCGAATGTCCACTTGCATTTTCTACAGAAAGAGTGTTCTGAACTGCGCAATCAAAAGTATGGTTTAAATCTGTTAGCTTAATGCACATATCAGAAATAAGTTTCACACAATGCTTCTGTGTAGTTTTTATTTGAAGATATTATTTTTCCCAATATAGGCCTCTTAGCGCTCAGAATGTAAAATTGCCGTTTCTACAGAAAGAGTGTTTCAGAACGGCTCAATCAAAAGTAAGGTTCAACTCTGTTAGTTGAATGGACAGAACAGAAAGAAGTTTCATACAATTCTTCTGTGTAGTTTATATTTGAACATATTCTTTTTTCCACTATTACCCACTTAGCGCTACGAATGTCCAGTTGCATTTTCTACAGACAGAGTGTTTCAAAACTGCTCAATTAAATATATGGTTTAACTCTGTTAGCTGAATGCTCAGATCAGAAAGAAGTTTCACAGAATGCTTCTGTGTAGTTTATATTTGAATATGTTCCTTTTTCCACTATTACCCTCTTAGCGCTCCGAATCTCCACTTGCATTTTCTACAGAAAGAGTGTTTCTGAACGGCTCAATCAAAACTAAGGTTCAACTCTTTTAGTTGAATGAACAGAACTGAAAGAAGTTTCACAGAATGCTTCTGTGTAGTTTTTATTTGTACATATTCTTTTTCCCAGTATAGGCCTCTTAGCGCTCAGAATGTCCAATGGCAGTTTCTACAGAAAGAGTGTTTCAGAACGGCTCAATCAAAAGTAAGGTTCAACCCTGGTAGTTGAATGCACAGAACAGAAAGAAGTTTCACAGAATGCTTCTGTGTAGTTTATATTTGAATATATTCCTTTTTTCGCTATTACCCTGTTAGCGCTCCGAATGTCCACTTGCATTTTCTACAGAAAGAGTGTTCTGAACTCCGCAATCAAAAGTATGGTTTAACTCTGTTAGCTGAATGCACATATCAGAAATAAGTTTCACACAATGCTTCTGTGTAGTTTTTATTTGAAGATATTATTTTTCCCAATATAGGCCTCTTAGCGCTCAGAATGTCCAATTGCAGTTTCTACAGAAAGAGTGTTTCAGAACGGCTCAATCAAAAGTAAGGTTCAACTCTGTTAGTTGAATGCACAGAACAGAAAGAAGTTTCATACAATGCTTCTGTGTAGTTTATATTTGAACATATTCTTTTTTCCACTATTACCCACTTAGCGCTACGAATGTCCAGTTGCATTTTCTACAGACAGAGTGTTTCAAAACTGCTCAATCAAAAGTATGGTTTAACTCTGTTAGCTGAATGCTCAGATCAGAAAGAAGTTTCACAGAATGCTTCTGTGTAGTTTATATTTGAATATATTCCTTTTTCCACTACTACCCTCTTAGCGCTCCTAATGTCCAGTTGCACTTTCTACAGAAAGAGTGTTCAGATCTGCTCAATCAGAAGTATGATTTAACTCTGTTAGCTGAATGAACAGATCAGAAAGAAGTTTCACAGAATTATTCTGTGTAGTTTATATTTGAAGACATTCCTTTTTCCACTATTACCCACTTAGCGCTCCGAATCTCCACTTGCATTTTCTACAGAAAGAGTGTTTCAGAACGGCTCAATCAAAACTAAGTTTCAACTCTTTTAGTTGAATGAACAGAACAGAAAGAAGTTTCACAGAATGCTTCTGTGTAGTTTTTATTTGTAGATATTCTTTTTCCCAATATAGGCCTCTTAGCGCTCAGAATGTAAAATTGCAGTTTCTACAGAAAGAGTGTTTCAGAACGGCTCAATCACAAGTAAGGTTCCACCCTGGTAGTTGAATGCACAGAACACAAGGAAGTTTCACAGAATGCTTCTCTGTAGTTTATATTTGAATATATTCTTTCTTCCACTATTACCCTCCTAGCGCTCCAAATGTCCACTTGCATTTTCTACAGAAAGAGTGTTCTCAACTGCGCAATCAAAAGTATGGTTTAACTCTATTAGCTGAATGCACATATCAGAAATAAGTTTCAAACAATGCTTCTGTGTAGTTTTTATTTGTAGATATTATTTTTCCCAATATAGGCCTCTTAGCGCTCAGAATGTCCAATTGCAGTTTCTACAGAAAGAGTGTTTCAGAACGGCTCAATCAAATGTAAGGTTCAACTGTCTTAGTTGAATGCACAGAACAGAAAGAAGTTTCACAGAATGCTTCTGTGTAGTATTTAGTTGAAGATACTCCTTTTTGGACTATTACCCACTTAGCGCTCCGAATATCCACTGGCAGTTTCTACACAACGAGAGTTTCAGAACTGCTCCTTCAAAAGTAAGGCTCAACTCTGCTAGTTGAATGCGGAGAACAGAAAGGGGTTTCAGAGAATGCTTCTGTGTAGTTTTTAATTGGAGATATTCCTTTTTCCTCTATTACAATCTTAGCGCTCCGAATGTCCACTTGCATTTTCTACAAAAAGAGTGTTTCATAACTGCTCAATCAAAAATATGGTTTAGCTCTGTTAACTGAATTTACGGATCAGAAATAAGTTTCACAGAATGCATCTGTGTAGTTTTTATTTGAAGATATTCTTTTTCCCAATGTAGGCCTCTTAGCGCATAGAATGTCCAATTCCAGTTTCTACAGAAAGAGTGTTTCAGAATGGCTCAATCAAAAGTAAGGTTCAAATCTGTTAGTTGAATGCACAGAACAGAAAGAAGTTTCACAGAATGCTACTGTGTAGTTTATATTTGAATATATTCCTTTTTCCACTATTACCCTCTTAGCGCTCCGAATGTCCACTTGCATTTTCTACAGAAAGAGTGTTTGGAACTGCGCAATCAAAAGTATGGTTTAACTCTGTTAGCTGAATGCACATATCAGAAATAAGTTTCACACAATGCTTCTGTGTATTTTTTTTTGAGGATATCATTTTTCCCAATATAGGCCTCTTAGCACTCAGAATGTCCAATTGCAGTTTCTACAGAAAGAGTGTTTCAGAACGGCTCAATCAAAAGTAAGGTTCAACTCTGTTAGTTGAATGCACAGAACAGAAAGGAGTTTCATACAATGCTTCTGTGTAGTTTATATTTGAACATAAGCTTTTTTCCACTATTACCCACTTAGCGCTACGAATGTCCAGTTGCATTTTATACAGACAGTGTTTCAAAACTGCTCAATCAAAAGTATGGTTTAACTCTGTTAGCTGAATGCTCAGATCAGAAAGAAGTTTCACAGAATGCTTCTGTGTAGTTTATATTTGAATATGTTCCTTTTTCCACTACTACCCTCTTAGCGCTCCAAATGTCCAGTTGCATTTTCTACAGAAAGTGTGTTCAGATCTGCTCAATCAAAAGTATGTTTTAACTCTGTTAGCTGAATGCACAGATCAGAAAGAAGTTTCACAGAATGATTGTGTGTTGTTTATATTTGAAGACATTCCTTTTTCCACTATTACCCTGTTAGCGCTCTGAATCTCCACTTGCATTTCCTACAGAAAGAGTGTTTCAGAACGACTCAATCAAAACAAAGGTTCAACTCTTTTAGTTGAATGAACAGAACAGAAAGAAGTTTCACAGAATGCTTCTGTGTAGTTTTTATTTGTAGATATTCTTTTTCCCAATATAGGCCTCTTAGCGCTCAGAATGTCCAATAGCAGTTACTACAGAAAGAGTGTTTCAGAACGGCTCAATCAAAAGTAAGGTTCAACCCTGGTAGTTGAATGCACAGAACAGAAAGAAGTTTCACAGAATGCTTCTGTGTAGTTTATATTTGAATATATTGCTTTTTCCACTATTACCCTCTTAGCGCTCCGAATGTCCACTTGCATTTTCTACAGAAAGAGTGTTCTGAACTGCGCAATCAAAAGTATGGTTTAACTCTGTTAGCTGAATGCACATATCAGAAATAAGTTTCAAACAATGCTTCTGTGTAGTTTTTATTTGAAGATATTATTTTTCCCAATATAGGCCTCTTAGCGCTCAGAATGGCCAATTGCAGTTTCTACAGAAAGAGTGTTTCAGAACGGCTCAATCAAATGTAAGGTTCAACTCTCTTAGTTGAATGCACAGAACATAAAGAAGTTTCACAGAATGCTTCTGTGTAGTATTTAGTTGAAGATACTCCTTTTTGGACTATTACCCACTTAGCGCTCCGAATATCCACTGGCAGTTTCTACACAAAGAGTGTTTCAGAACTGCTCCTTCAAAAGTAAGGCTCAACTCTGTTAGTTGAATGCGGAGAACAGAAAGCGGTTTCAGAGAATGCTTCTGTGTAGTTTTTAACTGGAGATATTACTTTTTCCTCTATTACAATCTTAGCGCTCCGAATGTCCACTTGCATTTTCTACAAAAAGAGTGTTTCATAACTGCTCAATCAAAAATATGGTTTAGCTCTGTTAACTGAAATTACAGATCAGAAATAAGTTTCACAGAATGCAACTGTGTAGTTTTTATTTGAAGATATTCCTTTTCCCAATGTAGGCCTCTTAGCGCATAGAATGTCCAATTCCAGTTTCTACAGAAAGAGTGTTTCAGAATGGCTCAATCAAAAGTAAGGTTCAAATCTGTTAGTTGAATGCACAGAACAGAAAGAAGTTTCACAGAATGCTACTGTGTAGTTTATATTTGAATATATTCCTTTTTCCACTATTATCCTCTTAGCGCTCCGAATGTCCACTTGCATTTTCTACAGAAAGAGTGTTTGGAACTGCGCAATCAAAAGTATGTTTTAACTCTGTTAGCTGAATGCACATATCAGAAATAAGTTTCACACAATGCTTCTGTGTATTTTTTTTTGAGGATATCATTTTTCCCAATATAGGCCTCTTAGCACTCAGAATGTCCAATTGCAGTTTCTACAGAAAGAGTGTTTCAGAACGGCTCAATCAAAAGTAAGGTTCAACTCTGTTAGTTGAATGCACAGAACAGAAAGAAGTTTCATACAATGCTTCTGTGTAGTTTATATTTGAACATAAGCTTTTTTCCACTATTACCCACTTAGCGCTACGAATGTCCAGTTGCATTTTCTACAGACAGTGTTTCAAAACTGCTCAATCAAAAGTATGGTTTAACTCTGTTAGCTGAATGCTCAGATCAGAAAGAAGTTTCACAGAATGCTTCTGTGTAGTTTATATTTGAATATGTTCCTTTTTCCACTACTACCCTCTTAGCGCTCCAAATGTCCAGTTGCATTTTCTACAGAAAGTGTGTTCAGATCTGCTCAATCAAAAGTATGTTTTAACTCTGTTAGCTGAATGCACAGATCAGAAAGAAGTTTCACAGAATGATTCTGTGTTGTTTATATTTGAAGACATTCCTTTTTCCACTATTACCCTGTTAGCGCTCCGAATCTCCACTTGCATTTCCTACAGAAAGAGTGTTTCAGAACGGCTCAATCAAAACAAAGGTTCAACTCTTTTAGTTGAATGAACAGAACAGAAAGAAGTTTCACAGAATGCTTCTGTGTAGTTTTTATTTGTAGATATTCTTTTTCCCAATATAGGCCTCTTAGCGCTCAGAATGTCCAATAGCAGTTACTACAGAAAGAGTGTTTCAGAACGGCTCAATCAAAAGTAAGGTTCAACCCTGGTAGTTGAATGCACAGAACAGAAAGAAGTTTCACAGAATGCTTCTGTGTAGTTTATATTTGAATATATTCCTTTTTCCACTATTACCCTCTTAGCGCTCCGAATGTCCACTTGCATTTTCTACAGAAAGAGTGTTCTGAACTGCGCAATCAAAAGTATGGTTTAACTCTGTTAGCTGAATGCACATATCAGAAATAAGTTTCAAACAATGCTTCTGTGTAGTTTTTATTTGAAGATATTATTTTTCCCAATAAAGGCCTCTTAGCGCTCAGAATGGCCAATTGCAGTTTCTACAGAAAGAGTGTTTCAGAACGGCTCAATCAAATGTAAGGTTCAACTCTCTTAGTTGAATGCACAGAACAGAAAGAAGTTTCACAGAATGCTTCTGTGTAGTATTTAGTTGAAGATACTCCTTTTTGGACTATTACCCACTTAGCGCTCCGAATATCCATTGGCAGTTTCTACACAAAGAGTGTTTCAGAACTGCTCCTTCAAAAGTAAGGCTCAACTCTGTTAGTTGAATGCGGAGAACAGAAGGCGGTTTCAGAGAATGCTTCTGTGTAGTTTTTAACTGGAGATATTACTTTTTCCTCTATTACAATCTTAGCGCTCCGAATGTCCACTTGCATTTTCTACAAAAAGAGTGTTTCATAACTGCTCAATCAAAAATATGGTTTAGCTCTGTTAACTGAATTTACAGATCAGAAATAAGTTTCACAGAATGCATCTGTGTAGTTTTTATTTGAAGATATTCTTTTTCCCAATATAGGCCTCTTAGCGCTTAGAATGTCCAATTGCAGTTTCTACAGAAAGAGTGTTTCAGAACGGCTCAATCAAAAGTAAGCTTCAACTCTGTTCGTTGAATGCACAGAACAGAAAGAAGTTTCACAGAATGCTACTGTGTAGTTTATATTTGAATATATTCCATTTTCCACTGTTACACTCTTAGCGCTCCGAATGTCCACTTGCATTTTCTACAGAAAGAGTGTTCTGAACTGCGCAATCAAAAGTATGGTTTAAATCTGTTAGCTGAATGCACATATCAGAAATAAGTTTCACACAATGCTTCTGTGTAGTTTTTATTTGAAGATATTATTTTTCCCAATATAGGCCTCTTAGCGCTCAGAATGTAAAATTGCCGTTTCTACAGAAAGAGTGTTTCAGAACGGCTCAATCAAAAGTAAGGTTCAACTCTGTTAGTTGAATGGACAGAACAGAAAGAAGTTTCATACAATTCTTCTGTGTAGTTTATAATTGAACATATTCTTTTTTCCACTATTACCCACTTAGCGCTACGAATGTCCAGTTGCATTTTCAACAGACAGAGTGTTTCAAAACTGCTCAATCAAATATATGGTTTAACTCTATTAGCTGAATGCTCAGATCAGAAAGAAGTTTCACAGAATGCTTCTGTGTAGTTTATATTTGAATATGTTCCTTTTTCCACTACTACCCTCTTAGCGCTCCAAATGTCCAGTTGCATTTTCTACAGAAACTGTGTTCAGATCTGCTCAATCAAAAGTATGGTTTAACTCTGTTAGCTGAATGCAGAGATCAGAAAGAAGTTTCACAGAATGATTCTGTGTAGTTTATATTTGAAGACATTCCTTTTTCCACTATTACCCTCTTAGCTCTCCGAATCTCCACTTGCATTTTCTACAGAAAGAGTGTTTCAGAACAGCTCAATCAAAACTAAGGTTCAACTCTTTTAGTTTAATGAACAGAACAGAAAGAAGTTTCACAGAATGCTTCTGTGTAGTTTTTATTTGTAGATATTCTTTTTCCCAGTGTAGGCCTCTTAGCGCTCAGAATGTCCAATAGCAGTTTCTACAGAAAGAGTGTTTCAGAACGGCTCAATCAAAAGTAAGGTTCAACCCTGGTAGTTGAATGCACAGAACAGAAAGAAGTTTCACAGAATGCTTCTGTGTAGTTTATATTTGAATATATTCCTTTTTCCACTATTACCCTCTTAGCGCTCCGAATGTCCACTTGCATTTTCTACAGAAAGAGTGTTCTGAACTGCGCAATCAAAAGTATGGTTTAACTCTGTTAGCTGAATGCACATATCAGAAATAAGTTTCACACAATGCTTCTGTGTAGTTTTTATTTGAACATATTATTTTTCCCAATATAGGCCTCTTAGCGCTCAGAATGTCCAATTGCAGTTTCTACAGAAAGAGTGTTTCAGAACGGCTCAATCAAAAGTAAGGTTCAACTCTGTTAGTTGAATGCACAGAACAGAAAGAAGTTTCATACAATGCTTCTGTGTAGTTTATATTTCAACATATTATTTTTTCCACTACTGCCCACTTAGCGCTACGAATGTCCAGTTGCATTTTCTACAGACAGAGTGTTTCAAAACTGCTCAATCAAAAGTATGGTTTAACTCTGTTAGCTGAATGCTCAGATCAGAAAGAAGTTTCACAGAATGCTTCTGTGTAGTTTATATTTGAATATATTCCTTTTTCCACTACTACCCTCTTAGCGCTCCTAATGTCCAGTTGCACTTTCTACAGAAAGAGTGTTCAGATCTGCTCAATCAGAAGTATGATTTAACTCTGTTAGCTGAATGAACAGATCAGAAAGAAGTTTCACAGAATGATTCTGTGTAGTTTATATTTGAAGACATTCCTTTTTCCACTATTACCCTCTTAGCGCTCCGAATCTCCACTTGCATTTTCTACAGAAAGAGTGTTTCAGAACGGCTCAATCAAAGCTAAGGTTCAACTCTCTTAGTTGAATGAACAGAACAGAAAGAAGTTTCACAGAATGCTTCTGTGTAGTTTTTATTTGTAGATATTCTTTTTCCCAATATAGGCCTCTTAGCGCTCAGAATGTCCAATTGCAGTTTCTACAGAAAGAATGTTTGAGAACGGCTCAATCAAAAGTAAGTTTCAACCCTGGTAGTTGAATGCACAGAACAGAAAGAAGTTTCACCGAATGCTTCTGTGTAGTTTATATTTGAACATATTCTTTTTTCCACTATTACCCACTTAGCTCTACGAATGTCCAGTTGCATTTTCTACAGACAGAGTGTTTCAAAACTGCTCAATCAAATATATGGTTTAACTCTGTTAGCTGAATGCTCAGATCAGAAAGAAGTTTCACAGAATGCTTCTGTGTAGTTTATATTTGAATATATTCCTTTTTCCACTACTACCCTCTTAGCGCTCCAAATGTCCAGTTGCATTTTCTACAGAAAGAGTGTTCAGATCTGCTCAATCAAAAGTATGGTTTAACTCTGTTAGCTGAATGCACTGATCAGAAAGAAGTTTCACAGAATGATTCTGTGTAGTTTATATTTGAAGACATTCCTTTTCCCACTATTACCCGCTTAGCGCTCCGAATCTCCACTTGCATTTTCTACAGAAAGAGTGTTCAGAACTGCGCAACCAAAGTATGGTTTAACTCTGTCAGCTGAATGCACATATCAGAAATAAGTTTCACACAATGCTTCTGTGTAGTTTTTATTTGAAGATATTATTTTTCCCAATATAGGCCTCTTAGCGCTCAGAATGGCCAATTGCAGTTTCTACAGAAAGAGTGTTTCAGAACGGCTCAATCAAATGTAAGGTTCAACTCTCCTAGATGAATGCACAGAACAGAAATAAGTTACACAGAATGCTTCTGTGTAGTATTTAGTTGAAGATACTCATTTTTGGACTATTACGCACTTAGCGCTCCGAATATCCACTGGCAGTTTCTACACAAACAGTGTTTCAGAATTGCTCCTTCAAAAGTAAGGCTCAACTCTGTTAGTTGAATGCGGAGAACAGAAAGGGGTTTCAGAGAATGCTTCTGTGTAGTTTTTAACCTGAGATATTCCTTTTTCCTCTATTACAATCTTAGCGCTCCGAATGTCCACTTGCATTTTCTACAAAAAGAGTGTTTCATAACTGCTCAATCAAAAATATGGTTTAGCTCTGTTAACTGAATTTACAGATCAGAAATAAGTTTCACAGAATGCATCTGTGTAGTTTTTATTTGAAGATATTCTTTTTCCCAATGTAGGCCTCTTAGCGCTCCGAATCTCCACTTGCATTTCCTACAGAAAGAGTGTTTCAGAACGGCTCAATCAAAACAAAGGTTCAACTCTTTTAGTTGAATGAACAGAACAGAAAGAAGTTTCACAGAATGCTTCTGTGTAGTTTTTATTTGTAGATATTCTTTTTCCCAATATAGGCCTCTTAGTGCTCAGAATGTCCAATTGCAGTTTCTACAGAAAGAGTGTTTCAGAACGGCTCAATCACAAGTAAGGTTCCACCCCGGTAGTTGAATGCACAGAACAGAAAGAAGTTTCACAGAATGCTTCTGTGTAGTTTATATTTGAATATATTCCTTCTTCCACTATTACCCTCCTAGCGCTCCAAATGTCCACTTGCATTTTCTACAGAAAGAGTGTTCTGAACTGCGCAATCAAAAGTATGGTTTAACTCTGTTAGCTGAATGCACATATCAGAAATAAGTTTCAAACAATGCTTCTGTGTAGTTTTTATTTGAAGATATTATTTTTCCCAATATAGGCCTCTTAGCGCTCAGAATGTCCAATTGCAGTTTCTACAGAAAGAGTGTTTCAGAACGGCTCAATCAAATGTAAGGTTCAACTGTCTTAGTTGAATGCACAGAACAGAAAGAAGTTTCACAGAATGCTTCTGTGTAGTATTTAGTTGAAGATACTCCTTTTTGGACTATTACCCACTTAGCGCTCCGAATATCCACTGGCAGTTTCTACACAAAGAGTGTTTCAGAACTGCTCCTTCAAAAGTAAGGCTCAACTCTGCTAGTTGAATGTGGAGAACAGAAAGGGGTTTCAGAGAATGCTTCTGTGTAGTTTTTAATTGGAGATATTCCTTTTTCCTCTATTACAATCTTAGCGCTCCGAATGTCCACTTGCATTTTCTACAAAAAGAGTGTTTCATAACTGCTCAATCAAAAATATGGTTTAGCTCTGTTAACTGAATTTACAGATCCGAAATAAGTTTCACAGAATGCGTCTGTGTAGTTTTTATTTGAAGATATTCTTTTTCCCAATGTAGGCCTCTTAGCGCTTAGAATGTCCAATTGCAGTTTCTACAGAAAGAGTGTTTCAGAATGGCTCAATCAAAAGTAAGGTTCAAATCTGTTAGTTGAATGAACAGAACAGAAAGAAGTTTCACAGAATGCTACTGTGTAGTTTATATTTGAATATATTCCTTTTTCCACTATTACCCTCTTAGCGCTCCGAATGTCCACTTGCATTTTCTACAGAAAGAGTGTTTGGAACTGCGCAATCAAAAGTATGGTTTAACTCTGTTAGCTGAATGCACATATCAGAAATAAGTTTCACACAATGCTTCTGTGTATTTTTTTTTGAGGATATCATTTTTCCCAATATAGGCCTCTTAGCACTCAGAATGTCCAATTGCAGTTTCTACAGAAAGAGTGTTTCAGAACGGCTCAATCAAAAGTAAGGTTCAACTCTGTTAGTTGAATGCACAGAACAGAAAGAGTTTCATACAATGCTTCTGTGTAGTTTATATTTGAACATATGCTTTTTTCCACTATTACCCACTTAGCGCTACGAATGTCCAGTTGCATTTTCTACAGACAGTGTTTAAAAACTGCTCAATCAAAAGTATGGTTTAACTCTGTTAGCTGAATGCTCAGATCAGAAAGAAGTTTCACAGAATGCTTCTGTGTAGTTTATATTTTTATATATTCCTTTTTCCACTACTACCCTCTTAGCGCTCCAAATGTCCAGTTGCATTTTCTACAGAAAGAGTGTTTCAGAACGGCTCAATCAAAAGTAAGGTTCAAACCTGGTAGTTGAATGCACAGAACAGAAAGAAGTTTCACAGAATACTTCTGTGTAGTTTATATTTGAATATATTTCTTTTTTAAACTATTACCCTCTTAGCGCTCCGAATGTCCACTTGCATTTTCTACAGAAAGAGTGTTCTGAACTGCGCAATCAAAAGTATGGTTTAACTCTGTTAGCTGAATGCACATATCAGAAATAAGTTTCAAACAATGCTTCTGTGTAATTTTTATTTGAAGATATTATTTTTCCCAATATAGGCCTCTTAGCGCTCAGAATGTCCAATTGCAGTATCTACAGAAAGAGTGTCTCAGAACGGCTCAATCAAATGTAAGGTTCAACTCTCTTGGTTGAATGCACAGAATAGAAAGAAGTTTCACAGAATGCTTCTGTGTAGTATTTAGTTGAAGATACTCCTTTTTGGACTATTACCCACTTAGCGCTCCGAATATCCACTGGCAGTTTCTACACAAAGAGTGTTTCAGAACTGCTCCTTCAAAAGTAAGGCTCAACTCTGTTAGTTGAATGTGGAGAACAGAAAGGGGTTTCAGAGAATGCTTCTGTGTAGTTTTTAATTGGAGATATTCCTTTTTCTTCTATTACAATCTTAGCGCTCCGAACGTCCACTTGCATTTTCTACAAAAAGTGTGTTTCATAACTGCTCAATCAAAAATACGGTTTAGCTCTGTTAACTGAATTTACAGATCAGAAATAAGTTTCACAGAATGCATCTGTGTAGTTTTTATTTGAAGATATTCTTCATCCCAAAGTAGGCCTCCTAGCGCTTAGAATGTCCGATTGCAGTTTCTACAGAAACAGTGTTTCAGAACGGCTCAATCAAAGTAAGGTTCAACACTGTTAGTTGAATGCACAGAAGAGAAAGAAGTTTCACAGAATGCTACTGTGTAGTTTATATTTGAATATATTCCTATTTCCACTATTACCCTCTTAGCGCTCCGAATGTCCAGTTGCATTTTCTACAGAAAGAGTGTTCTGAACTGCGCAATCAAAAGTGTGGTTTAACTCTGTTAGCTGAATGCACATATCAGAAATAAGTTTCAAACAATGCTTCTGTGTAGTTTTTATTTGAAGATATTATTTTTCCCAATATAGGCCTCTTAGCGCTCAGAATGTGCAATTGCAGTTTCTACAGAAAGAGTGTTTCAGAACGGCTCAATCAAATGTAAGGTTCAACTCTCTTAGTTGAATGCACAGAACAGAAAGAAGTTTCACTGAATGCTTCTGTGTAGTATTTAGTTGAAGATACTCCTTTTTGGACTATTACCCACTTAGCGCTCCGAATATCCACTGGCAGATTCTACACAAAGATTGTTTCAGAACTGCTCCTTCAAAAGTAAGGCTCAACTCTTAGTTGAATGCGGAGAACAGAAAGGGGTTTCAGAGAATGCTTCTGTGTAGTTTTTAATTGGAGATATTCCTTTTTCCTCTATTACAATCTTAGCGATCCAAATGTCCACTTGCATTTTCTACAAAAAGAGTTTTTCATAACTGACCAATCAAAAATATGGTTTAGCTCTGTTAACTGAATTTACAGATCAGAAATAAGTTTCACAGAATGCATCTGTGTAGTTTTTATTTGAAGATATTCTTTTTCCCAATGTAGGCCTCTTAGCGCTTAGAATGTCCAATTGCTGTTTCTACAGAAAGAGTGTTTCAGAACGGCTCAATCAAAAGTAAGGTTCAACACTGTTAGTTGAATGCACAGAACAGAAAGGAGTTTCACAGAATGCTACTGTGTAGTTTATATTTGAATATATTCCTTTTTCCACTCTTACCCTCTTAGCGCTCCGAATGTCCACTTGCATTTTCTACAGAAAGAGTGTTCTGAACTGCGCAATCAAAAGTATGGTTTAACTCTGTTAGCTCAATGCACATATCAGAAATAAGTTTCAAACAATGCTTCTGTGTAGTTTTTATTTGAAGATATTATTTTTCCCAATATAGGCCTCTTAGCGCTCAGAATGGCCAATTGCACTTTCTACAGAAAGAGTGTTTCAGAACGGCTCAATCAAATGTAAGGTTCAACTCTCTTAGTTGAATGCACAGAACAGAAAGAAGTTTCACAGAATGCTTCTGTGTAGTATTTAGTTGAAGATACTCCTTTTTGGACTATTACCCACTTAGCGCCCCGAATATCCACTGGCAGTTTCTACACAAAGAGTGTTTCAGAACTGCTCCTTCAAAAGTAAGGCTCAACTCTGTTAGTTGAATGCGGAGAACAGAAAGGGGTTTCAGAGAATGCTTCTGTGTAGTTTTTAACTGGAGATATTCCTTTTTCCTCTATTACAATCTTAGCGCTCCAAATGTCCACTTGCATTTTCTACAAAAAGAGTGTTTCATAACTGCTCAATCAAAAATAAGGTTTAGCTCTGTTAACTGAATTTACAGACCAGAAATAAGTTTCACAGAATGCATCTGCGTAGTTTTTATTTGAAGATATTCTTTTTCCCAATGTAGGCCTCTTAGCGCTTAGAATGTCCAATTGCAGTTTCTACAGAAAGAGTGTTTCAGAACGGCTCAATCAAAAGTAAGCTGCAACTCTGTTAGTTGAATGCACAGAACAGAAAGAAGTTTCACAGAATGCTACTGTGTAGTTTATATTTGAATATATTCCCTTTTCCACTGTTACCCTCTTAGCGCTCCGAATGTCCACTTGCATTTTCTACAGAAAGAGTGTTCGGAACTGCGCAATCAAAAGTATGGTTTAACTCTGTTAGCTGAATGCACATATCAGAAATAAGTTTCACACAATGCTTCTGTGTAGTTTTTATTAGAAGATATTATTTTTCCCAATATAGGCCTCTTAGCGCTCAGAATGTAAAATTGCAGTTTCTACAGAAAGAGTGTTTCAGAACGGCTCAATCAAAAGTAAGGTTCAACTCTGTTAGTTGAATGGACAGAACAGACAGAAGTTTCATACAATCCTTCTGTGTAGTTTATATTTGAACATATTCTTTTTTCCACTATTACCCACTTAGCGCTACGAATGTCCAGTTGCATTTTCTACAGACAGAGTGTTTCAAAACTGCTCAATCAAAAGTATGGTTTAACTCTGTTAGCTGAATGCTCAGATCAGAAAGAAGTTTCACAGAATGCTTCTGTGTAGTTTATATTTGAATATATTCCTTTTTCCACTACTACCCTCTTAGCGCTCCAAATGTCCAGTTGCATTTTCTACAGAAAGGGTGTTCAGATCTGCTCAATCAAAAGTATGGTTTAACTCTGTTAACTGAATGCACAGATCAGAAAGAAGTTTCACAGAATGATTCTGTGTAGTTTATATTTGAAGACATTCCTTTTTCCACTATTACCCTCTTAGCGCTCCGAATCTCCACTTGCATTTTCTACAGAAAGAGTGTTTCAGAACGGCTCAATGAAAACTAATGTTCAACTCTTTTAGTTGAATGAACAGAACAGAAAGAAGTTTCACAGAATGCTTCTGTGCAGTTTTTATTTGTAGATATTCTTTTTCCCAATATATACCTCTTAGCGCTCAGAATGTCTAATAGCAGTTTCTACAGAAAGAGTGTTTCAGAACGGCTCAATCAAAAGTAAGGTTCAACCCTGGTAGTTGAATGCACAGAACCGAAAGAAGTTTCACAGAATGCTTCTGTGTAGTTTATATTTGAATATATTCCTTTTTCCACTATTACCCTCTTAGCGCTCCGAATGTCCACTTGCATTTTCTACAGAAAGAATGTTCTGAACTGCGCAATCAAAAGTATGGTTTAACTCTGTTAGCTGAATGCACATATCAGAAATAAGTTTCACACAATGCTTCTGTGTAGTTTTTATTTGAAGATATTATTTTTCCCAATATAGGCCTCTTAGCGCTCAGAATGGCCAATTGCAATTTCTACAGAAAGAGTGTTTCAGAACGGCTCTATCAAATGTAAGGTTCAACCCTCTTAGTTGAATGCACAGAACAGAAAGAAGTTTCACAGAATGCTTCTGTGTAGTATTTAGTTGAAGATACTCCTTTTTGGACTATTACCCACTTACCGCTCCGAATATCCACTGGCAGTTTCTACACAAAGAGTATTTCAGAACTGCTCCTTCAAAAGTAAGGCTCAACTCTGTTAGTTGAATGCGGAGAACACAAAGGGGTTTCAGAGAATGCTTCTGTGTAGTTTTTAACTGGAGATATTCCTTTTTCCTCTATTACAATCTTAGCGCTCTGAATGTCCACTTCCATTTTCTACAAAAAGAGTGTTTCATAACTGCTCAATCAAAAATATGGTTTAGCTCTGTTATCTGAATTTACAGATCAGAAATAAGTTTCACAGAATGCATCTGTGTAGTTTTTATTTGAAGATATTCTTTTTCCCAAAGTAGGCCTCTTAGCGCTTAGAATGTCCAATTGCAGTTTCTACAGAAAGAGTGTTTCAGAACGGCTCAATAAAAAGTAAGGTTCAACTCTGTTAGTTGAATGCACAGAACAGAAATTAGTTTCACCGAATGCTACTGTGTAGTTTATATTTGTATAAATTCCTTTTTCCACTATTACCCTCTTAGCGCTCCGAATGTCCACTTGCATTTTCTACAGAAAGAGTGTTCGGAACTGCGCAATCAAAAGTATGGTTAACTCTGTTAGCTGAATGCACATATCAGAAATAAGTTTCACACAATGCTTCTGTGTAGTTTTTATTTGAAGATATTATTTTTCCCAATATAGGCCTCTTAGCGCTCAGAATGTCCAATTGCACTTTCTACAGAAAGAGTGTTTCAGAACGGCTCAATCTAAAGTAAGGTTCAACTCTGTTAGTTGAATGCACAGAACAGAAATAAGTTTCATACAATGCTTCTGTGTAGTTTATATTTGAACATATTCTTTTTTCCACTATTACCCACTTAGCGCTACGAATGTCCAGTTGCATTTTCTACAGACAGAGTGTTTCAAAACTGCTCAATCAAAAGTATGGTTTAACTCTGTTAGCTGAATGCTCAGATCAGAAAGAAGTTTCACAGAATGCTTCTGTGTAGTTTATATTTGAATATATTCCTTTTTCCACTACTACCCTCTTAGCGCTCTTAATGTCCAGTTGCACTTTCTACAGAAAGAGTGTTCAGATCTGCTCAATCAAAAGTATGATTTAACTCTGTTAGCTGAATGCACAGATCAGAAAGAAATTTCACAGAATGATTCTGTTTAGTTTATATTTGAAGACATTCCTTTTTCCACTATTACCCTCTTAGCGCTACAAATCTCCACTTGCATTTTCTACAGAAAGAGTGTTTCAGAATGGCTCAATCAAAACTAAGGTTCAACTCTCTTAGTTGAATGAACAGAACAGAAAGAAGTTTCACAGAATGCTTCTGTGTAGTTTTTATTTGTAGATATTCTTTTTCCAAATATAGGCCTCTTAGCGCTCAGAATGTCCAATTGCAGTTTCTACAGAAAGAATGATTCAGAACGGCTCAATCAAAAGTAAGGTTCAACCCTGGTAGTTGAATGCACAGAACACAAAGAAGTTTCACCGAATGCTTCTGTGTAGTTTATATTTGAACATATTCTTTTTTCCACTATTACCCACTTAGCGCTACGAATGTCCAGTTGCATTTTCTACAGAGAGAGTGTTTCAAAACTGCTCAATCAAATATATGGTTTAACTCTGTTAGCTGAATGCTCAGATCAGAAAGAAGTTTCACAGAATGCTTCTGTGTAGTTTATGTTTGCATATATTCCTTTTTCCACTACTACCCTCTTAGCGCTCCAAATGTCCAGTTGCATTTTCTACAGAAAGGGTGTTCAGATCTGCTCAATCAAAAGTATGGTTTAACTCTGTTAGCTGAATGCACAGATCAGAAAGAAGTTTCACAGAATGATTCTGTGTAGTTTATATTTGAAGATATTCCTTTTCCCACTAATACCCGCTTAGCGCTCCGAATCTCCACTTGCATTTTCTACAGAAAGAGTGTTTCAGAACGGCTCAATCAAAACTAAGGTTCATCTCTTTTAGTTGAATGAACAGAACAGAAAGAAGTTTCACAGAATGCTTCTGTGTAGTTTTTATTTGTAGATATTCCTTTTCCCAATATAGGCCTCTTAGCGCTCAGAATGTCCAATTGCAGTTTCTACAGAAAGAGTGTTTCAGAACGGCTCAATCACAAGTAAGGTTCCAACCTGGTAGTTGAATGCACAGAACAGAAAGAAGTTTCAAAGAATGCTTCTGTGTAGTTTATATTTGAATATATTCCTTCTTCCACTATTACCCTCCTAGCGCTCCAAATGTCCACTTGCATTTTCTACAGAAAGAGTGTTCTGAACTGCGCAATCAAAAGTATGGTTTAACTCTGGTAGCTGAATGCACATATCAGAAATAAGTTTCAAACAATGCTTCTGTGTAGTTTTTATTTGAAGATATTTTTTTTCCCAATATAGGCCTCTTAGCGCTAAGAATGTCCAATTGCAATTCCTACAGAAAGAGTGTTTCAGAACGGCTCAATCAAATGTAAGGTTCAACTCTCTTAGTTGAATGCACAGAACAGAAAGAAGTTTCACAGAATGCTTCTGTGTAGTATTTAGTTGAAGATACTCCTTTTTGGACTATTACCCAATTAGCGCTCCAAATATCCACTGGCAGTTTCTACACAAAGAGTGTTTCAGAACTGCTCCTTCAAAAGTAAGGCTCAACTCTGCTAGTTGAATGCGGAGAACAGAAAGGGGTTTCAGAGAATGCTTCTGTGTAGTTTTTAATTGGAGATATTACTTTTTCCTCTATTACAATCTTAGCGCTCCGAATGTCCACTTGCATTTTCTACAAAAAGAGTGTTTCATAACTGCTCAATCAAAAATATGGTTTAGCTCTGTTAACTGAATTTACAGATCAGAAATAAGTTTCACAGAATGCATCTGTGTAGTTTTTATTTGAAGATATTCTTTTTCCCAATGTAGGCCTCTTAGCGGTTAGAATGTCCAATTGCAGTTTCTACAGAAAGAGTGTTTCAGAATGCCTCAATCAAAAGAAAGGTTTAAATCTGTTAGTTGAATGCACAGAACAGAAAGAAGTTTCACACAATGCTACTGTGTAGTTTATATTTGAATATATTCCTTTTTCCACTATTACCCTCTTAGCGCTCCGAATGTCCACTTGCATTTTCTACAGAAAGAGTGTTCGGAACTGCGCAATCAAAAGTATGGTTTAACTCTGTTACCTGAATGCACATATCAGAAATAAGTTTCACACAATGCTTCTGGGTAGTTTTTATTTGAGGATATCATTTTTCCAAATATAGGCCTCTTAGCACTCAGAATGTCCAATTGCAGTTTCTACAGAAAGAGTGTTTCAGAACGGCTCAATCAAAAGTAAGGTTCAACTCTGTTAGTTGAATGCACAGAACAGAAAGAAGTTTCATACAATGCTTCTGTGTAGTTTATATTTGAACATATGCTTTTTTCCACTATTACCCACTTAGCGCTACGAATGTCCCGTTGCATTTTCTACAGACAGTGTTTCAAAACTGCTCAATCAAAAGTATGGTTTAACTCTGTTAGCTGAATGCTCAGATCAGAAAGAAGTTTCACAGAATGCTTCTGTGTAGTTTATATTTGTATATATTCCTTTTTCCACTACTACCCTCTTAGCGCTCCAAATGTCCAGTTGCATTTTCTACAGAAAGAGTGTTCAGATCTGCTCAATCAAAAGTATGGTTTAACTCTGTTACCTGAATGCACAGATCAGAAAGAAGTTTCACAGAATGATTCTGTGTAGTTTATATTTGAAGACATTCCTTTTTCCACTATTACCCTCTTAGCGCTCCGAATCTCCACTTGCATTTTCTACAGAAAGAGTGTTTCAGAACGGCTCAATCAAAACTAAGGTTCAAATCTTTTAGTTGAATGAACAGAACAGAAAGAAGTTTCACAGAATGCTTCTGTGTAGTTTTTATTTGTAGATATTCTTTTTCCCAATATAGGCCTCTTAGCGCTCAGAATGTCCAATTGCATTTTCTACAGAAAGAGTGTTTCAGAACGGCTCAATCAAATTAAGATTCAACCCTGGTAGTTGAATGCACAGAACAGAAAGATGTTTCACAGAATGCTTCTGTGTAGTTTATATTTGAATATATTCGTTTTTCCATTATTACCCTCTTAGCGCTCCGAATGTCCACTTGCATTTTCTACAGAAAGAGTGTTGTGAACTGCGCAATCAAAAGTATGGTTTAACTCTGTTAGCTGAATGCACATATCAGAAATAAATTTCAAACAAGGCTTCTGTGTAGTTTTTATTTGAAGATACTCTTTTTCCCAATATAGGCCTCTTAGCACTCAGAATGTCCAATTGCAGTTTCTACAGAAAGAGTGTTTCAGAACGGCTCAATCAAAAGTAAGGTTCAACTCTGTTAGTTGAATGCACAGAACAGAAAGAAGTTTCATACAATGCTTCTGTGTAGTTTTTATTTCAACATATTCTTTTTTCCACTATTACCCACTTAGCGCTACGAATGTCCAGTTGCATTTTCTACAGACAGAGTGTTTCAAAACTGCTCAATCAAAAGTATGGTTTAACTCTGTTAGCTGAATGCTCAGATCAGAAAGAAGTTTCACAGAATGCTTCTGTGTAGTTTATATTTGAATATATTCCTTTTTCCACCACTACCCGCTTAGCGCTCCAAATGTCCACTTGCATTTTCTACAGAAAGAGTGTTCAGATCTGCTCAATCAAAAGTATGGTTTAACTCTGTTAGCTGAATGCACAGATCAGAAAGAAGTTTCACAGAATGATTCTGTGTAATTTATATTTGAAAACATTACTTTTTCCACTATTACCCTCTTAGCGCACCGAATCTCCACTTGCATTTTCTACAGAAAGAGTGTTTCAGAACAGCTCAATCAAAACTAAGGTTCAAATCTGTTAGTTGAATGCACAGAACAGAATGTAGTTTCACAGATTGCTTCTTTGTAGTTTGTATTTGAAGATATTCCTTTTTCCACTCTTACCCTCTTAGAGCTCAGAATGTCCACTTGCATTTTCTACAGAAAGTGTGTTCAGAACTGCTCTATCAAAAGTATGGTTTAACTCTGTTAGGTGAATGCACAGATCAGAAATAAGTTTCACAGAATTCTTCTATGTAGTTTATATTTGAAGATATTCCATTTTCCACTATTACCCACTTAGCACTCTGAATGTCCAGTTGCATTTTCTACAGAAAGAGTGTTTCAGAACTGCTCAATCAAAAGTATGGTTTATCTCTGTTAGCTGAATGCACAGATCAGAAAGAAGTTTCACAGAATGCTGCTCTGTAGTGTTTATATGAAGATATTCTTTTTACCAATACAGGCCTCTTAGCGCACAGAATGTCCAATTGCAGTTTCTACAGAAAGAGTGTTTCAGAAAGGCTCAATCAAAAGTAAGGTTCAACTCTGTTAGTTGAATGAACAGAACAGAAAGAAGTTTCAGAGAATGTTTCTGTGTAGTTTATATTTGAAGATATTCCTTTTCCCACTATTACCTTCTAAGCGCTTCGAATGTCCACTTGCATTTTCTACAGAAAGAGTGTTTCCGAACTGCTCAATCAAAAGTATGGTTTAACTCTGTTAGCTGAATGCACAGATCAGTACGAAGTTTCACAGAATGTTTCTGTGTAGTTTTTATTTGAAGATAGTCCTTTCTCTAATATAGGCCTCTTAGCGCTCCGAATATCCAATTGCAGTTTGTACAGAAAGAGTGTTTCAGAACGGCTCAATGAAAAGTAGGGTTCAACTCTTTTAGTTGAATTCACAGAATAGAAAGAAGTTTCACAGAATTCTTCTGTGTAGTATTTATTTGAAGGTATTCCTTTTTCCACTATTAACCTCTTAGTGCTCCAAATGTCCAGTTGCATTTTCTACAGAAGGAGTGTTCAGAACTGGTCAATCATAAGTGTGGTTTAACCCTGTTAGGTGAATGCACAGATCAGAAAGAAGTTTCACAGAATTCTTCTGTGTAGTTTATATTTGAAGATATTCCATTTTCCACTATTACCCACTTAGCGCTCTGAATCTCCAGTTGCATTTTCTACAGAAAGAGTGTTTCAGAACTGCTCAATCAAAAGAATGGTTTAACTCTCTTAGCTGAATGCACAGAACAGAAAGAAGTTTCACAGAATGCTGCGGTGTAATGTTTATATGAAGATATTCTTTTTACCAATATAGGCCTCTTAGCGCTCAGAATGTCCAATTGCAGTTTCTACAGAAAGGGTGTTTCAGAAAGGCTCAATCAAAGGTAAGGTTCAACTCTGTTATTTGAATGCACAGAACAGAAAGAAGTTTCACAGAATGCTTCTGTGTAGTTTATATTTGAATATATTACTTTTTCCACTACTACCCTCTTAGCGCTCCAAATGTCCAGTTGCATTTTCTACAGAAAGAGTGTTCAGAACTGCTCAATCAAATGTATGATTTAACTCTCTTAGCTGAATGCACAGATTAGAAAGAAGTTGCACAGAATGCTTCTGTGTAGTATTTATTTGAAGATATTCTTTTTCCCAATATAGGCCTCTTAGCGCTCAGATTGTCCAATTGCAGTTTCTACAGAAAGAGTGTTTCAGAATGGCTCTTTCAAAAGTAAGGTTCAACTCTGTTATTTGAATGCACAGAACAGAAAGTAGTTTCACAGAATGCTTCTCTGTAGTTCATATTTGACGATATTACGTTTTCCACTATTACCCTCTTAGAGCTCCGAATGTCCACTTGCATTTTCTACAGAAAGAGTGTTCAGAACTGCTCAATCAAAAGTATGGTTTAACTCTGTTAGTTGAATGCACAGATCAGAAAGAAGTTTCACAGAATTCTTCTGTGTAGTTTTTATTTGAAGATATTCCTTTTTCCAATATAGGTCTCTTAGCGCTCAGAATGTCCAATTGCAGTATCTACAGAAAGAGAGTATCAGAACTGCTCAATCAAAAGTAAGGTTCAATACTGTTAGTTGAATGCACGGAACAGAAAGAAGTTTCAGAGAATGCTTCTGTGTAGTTTATATTTGAAGATATTCCTTTTTCCACTATTACCCTCCTAGCGCTCCGAATCACCACTTGCATTTTCTACAGAAAGTGTGTTTCAGAACGGCTCAATCAAAAGTAAGGTTGAACTCTTTTAGTTGAATGCACAGAACAGAAAGAAGTTTCACAGAATGCTTCTGTGTAGTATTTAGTTATAGATATTCCTTTTTCGATTATTACCCTCTTAGCGTTCCGAATGTCCACTGGCAGTTTCTACACAAAGAGTGTTTCAGAACAGCTCCTTCAAAGTAAGGCTCAAATCTGTTAGTTGAATGCAGAGAACAGAAAGGAGTTTCAGAGAATGCTTCTGTGTAGTTTTAATTTGGGGATATTCCTTTTTCCACTAATACAATCTTAGCGCTCCGAATGTCCACTTGCATTTTCTACAGAAAGAGTGTCTCATAACTTCTCAATCAAAAGTATGGTTTAACTCTGTTAGCTGAATGCACAGATCAGAAATAAGTTTCACAGAATGCTTCTGAGTAGTTTTTATTTGGAGATATTCTTTTTCCCAATATAGGCCACTTAGCGCTCAGAATGTCCAATTGCAGTTTCTACAGAATGAGTGTTTCAGAAGGCTCAATCAAAAGTAAGGTTCAACTCTGTTAGTTGAATGCACAGAACAGAAAGAAGTTTCACAGAATGCTTCTGTGTAGTTTATATTTGAATGTATTCCTTTTTCCACTATTACCATCTTAGCGCTCCGAATGTCCACTTGCATTTTCTACAGAAAGAGGGTTTCAGAACGGCTCAATCAAAAGTAAGGTTCAACTCTGTTACTTGAATGCACAGAACAGCAAGAAGTTTCACAGAATGCTTCTGTGTAGTTTATGTTTGAATATATTCCTTTTTCCAGTATTACCCTCTTAGTGCTCCGAATGTCCACTTGCATTTTCTACAGAAAGGGTGTTCAGAACGGCTCAATCAAAAGTATGGTTTTACTCTGTTATTTGAATGCACATATCAGAAATAAGTTTCACAGAATCATTCCGTGTAGTATTTTGTTGAAGATATTCCTTTTTCAACTATTATCCTCTTAGCTCTCCGAATGTCCAATTTCAGTTTCTACACAAAGAGTGTTTCAGAACCGCTCCTTCAAAAGTAGGGCTCAACTCTGTTAGTTGAATGCAGAGAACAGAAAGGAGTTTCACAGAATGCCTCTGTGTAGTTTATATTTGAATATATTCCCTTTTTCAGTATTACCCTCTTAGCGCTCCGAATGTCCACTTGCATTTTCTACAGAAAGAGTGTTCAGAACTGCTCAATCAAAAGTATGGTTTAACTCTGTTAGCTGAATGCACAGATCAGAAAAAATTTTCACAGAATGCTTCTGTGTACTTTTTATTTGAAGATATTCCTTTCTCCAATATAGCAGTCTTAGCGCTCAGAATGTCCAATTGCAGTATCTACAGAAAGAGTGTTTCTGAACTGCTCAATCAAATGTAAGGTTCAACTCTGGTAGTTGAATGAACGGAACAGAAAGAAGTTTCATAGAATGCTTCTGTGTAGTTTATATTTGAAGATGTTCCTTTTTCCACTATTACCTTCTAAGCGCTCCGAATGTCCACTTGCATTTTCTACAGAAAGAGTGTTTCCAAACTGCTCAATCAAAAGTATGGTTTAATTCTGTTAGCTGAATGCACAGATCAGTACGAAGTTTCACGGAATGCTTCTGTGTAGTTTTTATTTGAAGATAGTCCTTTTTCCAATATAGGCCTCTTAGCGCTCCGAATATCCAATTGCAGTTTCTACAGAAAGAGTGTTTCAGAATGGCTCAATCAAAAGTAGGGTTCAACTCTTTTAGTTGAATGCACAGAACAGAAAGTAGTTTCACAGAATGCTTCTGTGTAGTTTTTATTTGTAGATATTCTTTTTCCCAATATAGGCCTCTTAGCGCTCAGAATGTCCAATTGCATTTTCTACAGAAAGAGTGTTTCAGAACGGCTCAATCAAATTAAGATTCAACCCTGGTAGTTGAATGCACAGAACAGAAAGATGTTTCACAGAATGCTTCTGTGTAGTTTATATTTGAATATATTCCTTTTTCCATTATTACCCTCTTAGCGCTCCGAATGTCCACTTGCATTTTCTACAGAAAGAGTGTTGTGAACTGCGCAATCAAAAGTATGGTTTAACTGTGTTAGCTGAATGCACATATCAGAAATAAGTTTCAAACAAGGCTTCTGTGTAGTTTTTATTTGAAGATACTATTTTTCCCAATATAGGCCTCTTAGCGCTCAGAATGTCCAATTGCAGTTTCTACAGAAAGAGTGTTTCAGAATGCCTCAATCAAAAGTAAGGTTCAACTCTGTTAGTTGAATGCACAGAACAGAAAGAAGTTTCACAGAATGCTACAGTGTAGTTTATATTTGAGTATATTCCTTTTTCCACTATTACCCTCTTAGCGCTCCGAATGTCCACTTGCATTTTCTACAGAAAGCGTGTTCGGAACTGCGCAATCAAAAGTATGGTTTAACTCTGTTAGCTGAATGCACATATCAGCAATAAGTTTCACACAATGCTTCTGTGTAGTTTTTATTTGAGGATATCATTTTTCCAATATAGGCCTCTTAGCGCTCAGAATGTCCAATTGCAGTTTCTACAGAAAGAGTGTTTCAGAACGGCTCAATCAAAAGTAAGGTTCAACTCTGTTAGTTGAATGCACAGAACAGAAAGAAGTTTCATACAATGCTTCTCTGTAGTTTTTATTTCAACATATTCTTTTTTCCACTATTACCCACGTAGCGCTACGAATGTCCAGTTGCATTTTCTACAGACAGAGTGTTTCAAAACTGCTCAATCAAAAGTATGGTTTAACTCTGTTAGCTGAATGCTCAGATCAGAAAGAAGTTTCACAGAATGCTTCTGTGTAGTTTATATTTTAATATATTCCTTTTTCCACCACTACCCTCTTAGCGCTCCAAATGTCCACTTGCATTTTCTACAGAAAGAGTGTTCAGATCTGCTCAATCAAAAGTATGATTTAACTCTGTTAGCTGAATGCACAGATCAGAAAGAAGTTTCACAGAATGATTCTGTGTAATTTATATTTGGAGACATTCCTTTTTCCACTATTACCCTCTTAGCGCACCGAATCTCCACTTGCATTTTCTACAGAAAGAGTGTTTCAGAACAGCTCAATCAAAACTAAGGTTCAAATCTGTTAGTTGAATGCACAGAACAGAATGTAGTTTCACAGATTGCTTCTGTGTAGTTTGTATTTGAAGATATTCCTTTTTCCACTGTTACCCTCTTAGAGCTCAGAATGTCCACTTGCATTTTCTACAGAAAGTGTGTTCAGAACTGCTCTATCAAAAGTATGGTTTAACTCTGTTAGGTGAATGCACAGATCAGAAATAAGTTTCACAGAATTCTTCTGTGTAGTTTATATTTGAAGATATTCCATTTTCCACTATTACCCACTTAGCGCTCTGAATGTCCAGTTGCATTTTCTACAGAAAGAGTGTTTCAGAACTGCTCAATCAAAAGTATGGTTTAACTCTGTTAGCTGAATGCACAGATCAGAAAGAAGTTTCACAGAATGCTGCTCTGTAGCGTTTATATGAAGATATTCTTTTTACCAATACAGGCCTCTTAGCGCACAGAATGTCCAATTGCAGTTTCTACAGAAAGAGTGTTTCAGAAAGGCTCAATCAAAAGTAAGGTTCAACTCTGTTAGTTGAATGAACAGAACAGAAAGAAGTTTCAGAGAATGTTTCTGTGTAGTTTATATTTGAAGATATTCCTTTTCCCACTATTACCTTCTAAGCGCTCCGAATGTCCACTTGCATTTTCTACAGAAAGAGTGTTTCCGAACTGCTCAATCAAAAGTATGGTTTAACTCTGTTAGCTGAATGCACAGATCAGTACGAAGTTTCACAGAATATTTCTGTGTAGTTTTTATTTGAAGATAGTCCTTTCTCTAATATAGGCCTCTTAGCGCTCCGAATATCCAATTGCAGTTTGTACAGAAAGAGTGTTTCAGAACGGCTCAATGAAAAGTAGGGTTCAACTCTTTTAGTTGAATTCACAGAATAGAAAGATGTTTCACAGAATTCTTCTGTGTAGTATTTATTTGAAGGTATTCCTTTTTCCACTATTAACCTCTTAGCGCTCCAAATGTCCAGTTGCATTTTCTACAGAAGGAGTGTTCAGAACTGCTCAATCATAAGTGTGGTTTAACCCTGTTAGGTGAATGCACAGATCAGAAAGAAGTTTCACAGAATTCTTCTGTGTAGTTTATATTTGAAGATATTCCATTTTCCACTATTACCCACTTAGCGCTCTGAATCTCCAGTTGCATTTTCTACAGAAAGAGTGTTTCAGAACTGCTCAATCAAAAGAATGGTTTAACTCTCTTAGCTGAATGCACAGAACAGAAAGAAGTTTCACAGAATGCTGCGGTGTAATGTTTATATGAAGATATTCTTTTTACCAATATAGGCCTCTTAGCGCTCAGAATGTCCAATTGCAGTTTCTACAGAAAGGGTGTTTCAGAAAGGCTCAATCAAAGGTAAGGTTAAACTCTGTTAGTTGAATGCACAGAACAGAAAGAAGTTTCACAGAATGCTTCTGTGTAGTTTATATTTGAATATATTACTTTTTCCACTACTACCCTCTTAGCGCTCCAAATGTCCAGTTGCATTTTCTACAGAAAGAGTGTTCAGAACTGCTCAATCAAATGTATGATTTAACTCTCTTAGCTGAATGCACAGATTAGAAAGAAGTTGCACAGAATGCTTCTGTGTAGTATTTATTTGAAGATATTCTTTTTCCCAATATAGGCCTCTTAGCGCTCAGATTGTCCAATTGCAGTTTCTACAGAAAGAGTGTTTCAGAATGGCTCTTTCAGAAGTAAGGTTCAACTCTGTTAGTTGAATGAACAGAACAGAAAGAAGTTTCAGAGAATGTTTCTGTGTAGTTTATATTTGAAGATATTCCTTTTCCCAGTATTACCTTCTAAGCGCTCCGAATGTCCACTTGCATTTTCTACAGAAAGAGTGTTTCCGAACTGCTCAATCAAAAGTATGGTTTAACTCTGTTAGCTGAATGCACAGATCAGTACGAAGTTTCACAGAATGTTTCTGTGTAGTTTTTATTTGAAGATAGTCCTTTCTCTAATATAGGCCTCTTAGCGCTCCGAATATCCAATTGCAGTTTGTACAGAAAGAGTGTTTCAGAACGGCTCAATGAAAAGTAGGGTTCAACTCTTTTAGTTGAATTCACAGAATAGAAAGAAGTTTCACAGAATTCTTCTGTGTAGTATTTATTTGAAGGTATTCCTTTTTCCACTATTAACCTCTTAGCGCTCCAAATGTCCAGTTGCATTTTCTACAGAAGGAGTGTTCAGAACTGCTCAATAATAAGTGTGGTTTAACCCTGTTAGGTGAATGCACAGATCAGAAAGAAGTTTCACAGAATTCTTCTGTGTAGTTTATATTTGAAGATATTCCATTTTCCACTATTACCCACTTAGCGCTCTGAATCTCCAGTTGCATTTTCTACAGAAAGAGTGTTTCAGAACTGCTCAATCAAAAGAATGGTTTAACTCTCTTAGCTGAATGCACAGAACAGAAAGAAGTTTCACAGAATGCTGCGGTGTAATGTTTATATGAAGATATTCTTTTTACCAATATAGGCCTCTTAGCGCTCAGAATGTCCAATTGCAGTTTCTACAGAAAGGGTGTTTCAGAAAGGCTCAATCAAAGGTAAGGTTAAACTCTGTTAGTTGAATGCACAGAACAGAAAGAAGTTTCACAGAATGCTTCTGTGTAGTTTATATTTGAATATATTACTTTTTCCACTACTACCCTCTTAGCGCTCCAAATGTCCAGTTGCATTTTCTAGAGAAAGAGTGTTCAGAACTGCTCAATCAAATGTATGATTTAACTCTCTTAGCTGAATGCACAGATTAGAAAGAAGTTGCACAGAATGCTTCTGTGTAGTATTTATTTGAAGATATTCTTTTTCCCAATATAGGCCTCTTAGCGCTCAGATTGTCCAATTGCAGTTTCTACAGAAAGAGTGTTTCAGAATGGCTCTTTCAAAAGTAAGGTTCAACTCTGTTATTTGAATGCACAGAACAGAAAGTAGTTTCACAGAATGCTTCTCTGTAGTTCATATTTGACGATATTACGTTTTCCACTATTACCCTCTTAGAGCTCCGAATGTCCACTTGCATTTTCTACAGAAAGAGTGTTCAGAACTGCTCAATCAAAAGTATGGTTTAACTCTGTTAGTTGAATGCACAGATCAGAAAGAAGTTTCACAGAATTCTTCTGTGTAGTTTTTATTTGAAGATATTCCTTTTTCCAATATAGGTCTCTTAGCGCTCAGAATGTCCAATTGCAGTATCTACAGAAAGAGAGTATCAGAACTGCTCAATCAAAAGTAAGGTTCAATACTGTTAGTTGAATGCACGGAACAGAAAGAAGTTTCAGAGAATGCTTCTGTGTAGTTTATATTTGAAGATATTCCTTTTTCCACTATTACCCTCCTAGCGCTCCGAATCACCACTTGCATTTTCTACAGAAAGTGTGTTTCAGAACGGCTCAATCAAAAGTAAGGTTGAACTCTTTTAGTTGAATGCACAGAACAGAAAGAAGTTTCACAGAATGCTTCTGTGTAGTATTTAGTTATAGATATTCCTTTTTCGATTATTACCCTCTTAGCGTTCCGAATGTCCACTGGCAGTTTCTACACAAAGAGTGTTTCAGAACAGCTCCTTCAAAGTAAGGCTCAAATCTGTTAGTTGAATGCAGAGAACAGAAAGGAGTTTCAGAGAATGCTTCTGTGTAGTTTTAATTTGGGGATATTCCTTTTTCCACTAATACAATCTTAGCGCTCCGAATGTCCACTTGCATTTTCTACAGAAAGAGTGTCTCATAACTTCTCAATCAAAAGTATGGTTTAACTCTGTTAGCTGAATGCACAGATCAGAAATAAGTTTCACAGAATGCTTCTGAGTAGTTTTTATTTGGAGATATTCTTTTTCGCAATATAGGCCACTTAGCGCTCAGAATGTCCAATTGCAGTTTCTACAGAATGAGTGTTTCAGAAGGCTCAATCAAAAGTAAGGTTCAACTCTGTTAGTTGAATGCACAGAACAGAAAGAAGTTTCACAGAATGCTTCTGTGTAGTTTATATTTGAATGTATTCCTTTTTCCACTATTACCATCTTAGCGCTCCGAATGTCCACTTGCATTTTCTACAGAAAGAGGGTTTCAGAACGGCTCAATCAAAAGTAAGGTTCAACTCTGTTACTTGAATGCACAGAACAGCAAGAAGTTTCACAGAATGCTTCTGTGTAGTTTATGTTTGAATATATTCCTTTTTCCAGTATTACCCTCTTAGTGCTCCGAATGTCCACTTGCATTTTCTACAGAAAGAGTGTTCAGAACGGCTCAATCAAAAGTATGGTTTTACTCTGTTATTTGAATGCACATATCAGAAATAAGTTTCACAGAATCCTTCCGTGTAGTATTTTGTTGAAGATATTCCTTTTTCAACTATTATCCTCTTAGCTCTCCGAATGTCCAATTTCAGTTTCTACACAAAGAGTGTTTCAGAACCGCTCCTTCAAAAGTAGGGCTCAACTCTGTTAGTTGAATGCAGAGAACAGAAAGGAGTTTCACAGAATGCCTCTGTGTAGTTTATATTTGAATATATTCCCTTTTTCAGTATTACCCTCTTAGCGCTCCGAATGTCCACTTGCATTTTCTACAGAAAGAGTGTTCAGATCTGCTCAATCAAAAGTATGGTTTAACTCTGTTAGCTGAATGCACAGATCAGAAAGAATTTTCACAGAATGCTTCTGTGTACTTTTTATTTTAAGATATTCCTTTCTCCAATATAGCAGTCTTAGCGCTCAGAATGTCCAATTGCAGTATCTACAGAAAGAGTGTTTCTGAACTGCTCAATCAAATGTAAGGTTCAACTCTGGTAGTTGAATGAACGGAACAGAAAGAAGTTTCATAGAATGCTTCTGTGTAGTTTATATTTGAAGATGTTCCTTTTTCCACTATTACCTTCTAAGCGCTCCGAATGTCCACTTGCATTTTCTACAGAAAGAGTGTTTCCAAACTGCTCAATCAAAAGTATGGTTTAATTCTGTTAGCTGAATGCACAGATCAGTACGAAGTTTCACGGAATGCTTCTGTGTAGTTTTTATTTGAAGATAGTCCTTTTTCCAATATAGGCCTCTTAGCGCTCCGAATATCCAATTGCAGTTTCTACAGAAAGAGTGTTTCAGAATGGCTCAATCAAAAGTAGGGTTCAACTCTTTTAGTTGAATGCACAGAACAGAAAGTAGTTTCACAGAATGCTTCTGTGTAGTTTTTATTTGTAGATATTCTTTTTCCCAATATAGGCCTCTTAGCACTCAGAATGTCCAATTGCATTTTCTACAGAAAGAGTGTTTCAGAACGGCTCAATCAAATTAAGATTCAACCCTGGTAGTTGAATGCACAGAACAGAAAGATGTTTCACAGAATGCTTCTGTGTAGTTTATATTTGAATATATTCCTTTTTCCATTATTACCCTCTTAGCGCTCCGAATGTCCACTTGCATTTTCTACAGAAAGAGTGTTGTGAACTGCGCAATCAAAAGTATGGTTTAATTCTGTTAGCTGAATGCACATATCAGAAATAAGTTTCAAACAAGGCTTCTGTGTAGTTTTTATTTGAAGATACTATTTTTCCCAATATAGGCCTCTTAGCGCTCAGAATATCCAATTGCAGTTTCTACAGAAACAGTGTTTCAGAATGCCTCAATCAAAAGTAAGGTTCAACTCTGTTAGTTGAATGCACAGAACAGAAAGAAGTTTCACAGAATGCTACAGTGTAGTTTATATTTGAATATATTCCTTTTTCCACTATTACCCTCTTAGCGCTCCGAATGTCCACTTGCATTTTCTACAGAAAGAGTGTTCGGAACTGCGCAATCAAAAGTATGGTTTAACTCTGTTAGCTGAATGCACATATCAGCAATAAGTTTCACACAATGCTTCTGTGTAGTTTTTATTTGAGGATATCATTTTTCCAATATAGGCCTCTTAGCGCTCAGAATGTCCAATTGCAGTTTCTACAGAAAGAGTGTTTCAGAAAGGCTCAATCAAAAGTAAGGTTCAACTCTGTTAGTTGAATGCACAGAACAGAAAGAAGTTTCATACAATGCTTCTCTGTAGTTTTTATTTCAACATATTCTTTTTTCCACTATTACCCACTTAGCGCTACGAATGTCCAGTTGCATTTTCTACAGACAGAGTGTTTCAAAACTGCTCAATCAAAAGTATGGTTTATCTCTGTTAGCTGAATGCTCAGATCAGAAAGAAGTTTCACAGAATGCTTCTGTGTAGTTTATATTTGAATATATTCCTTTTTCCACCACTACTCTCTTAGCGCTCCAAATGTCCACTTGCATTTTCTACAGAAAGAGTGTTCAGATCTGCTCAATCAAAAGTATGGTTTAACTCTGTTAGCTGAATGCACAGATCAGAAAGAAGTTTCACAGAATGATTCTGTGTAATTTATATTTGGAGACATTCCTTTTTCCACTATTACCCTCTTAGCGCACCGAATCTCCACTTGCATTTTCTACAGAAAGAGTGTTTCAGAACAGCTCAATCAAAACTAAGGTTCAAATCTGTTAGTTGAATGCACAGAACAGAATGTAGTTTCACAGATTGCTTCTGTGTAGTTTGTATTTGAAGATATTCCTTTTTCCACTGTTACCCTCTTAGAGCTCAGAATGTCCACTTGCATTTTCTACAGAAAGTGTGTTCAGAACTGCTCTATCAAAAGTATGGTTTAACTCTGTTAGGTGAATGCACAGATCAGAAATAAGTTTCACAGAATTCTTCTGTGTGGTTTATATTTGACGATATTCCATTTTCCACTATTACCCACTTAGCGCTCTGAATGTCCAGTTGCATTTTCTACAGAAAGAGTGTTTCAGAACTGCTCAATCAAAAGTATGGTTTAACTCTGTTAGCTGAATGCACAGATCAGAAAGAAGTTTCACAGAATGCTGCTCTGTAGTGTTTATATGAAGATATTCTTTTTACCAATACAGGCCTCTTAGCGCACAGATTGTCCAATTGCAGTTTCTACAGAAAGAGTGTTTCAGAAAGGCTCAATCAAAAGTAAGGTTCAACTCTGTTAGTTGAATGAACAGAACAGAAAGAAGTTTCAGAGAATGTTTCTGTGTAGTTTATATTTGAAGATATTCCTTTTCCCACTATTACCTTCTAAGCGCTCCGAATGTCCACTTGCATTTTCTACAGAAAGAGTGTTTCCGAACTGCTCAATCAAAAGTATGGTTTAACTCTGTTAGCTGAATGCACAGATCAGTACGAAGTTTCACAGAATGTTTCTGTGTAGTTTTTATTTGAAGATAGTCCTTTCTCTAATATAGGCCTCTTAGCGCTCCGAATATCCAATTGCAGTTTGTACAGAAAGAGTGTTTCAGAACGGCTCAATGAAAAGTAGGGTTCAACTCTTTTAGTTGAATTCACAGAATAGAAAGAAGTTTCACAGAATTCTTCTGTGTAGTATTTATTTGAAGGTATTCCTTTTTCCACTATTAACCTCTTAGCGCTCCAAATGTCCAGTTGCATTTTCTACAGAAGGAGTGTTCAGAACTGCTCAATCATAAGTGTGGTTTAACCCTGTTAGGTGAATGCACAGACAAGAAAGAAGTTTCACAGAATTCTTCTGTGTAGTTTATATTTGAAGATATTCCATTTTCCACTATTACCCACTTAGCGCTCTGAATCTCCAGTTGCATTTTCTACAGAAAGAGTGTTTCAGAACTGCTCAATCAAAAGAATGGTTTAACTCTCTTAGCTGAATGCACAGAACAGAAAGAAGTTTCACAGAATGCTGCGGTGTAATGTTTATATGAAGATATTCTTTTTACCAATATAGGCCTCTTAGCGCTCAGAATGTCCAATTGCAGTTTCTACAGAAAGGGTGTTTCAGAAAGGCTCAATCAAAGGTAAGGTTCAACTCTGTTAGTTGAATGCACAGAACAGAAAGAAGTTTCACAGAATGCTTCTGTGTAGTTTATATTTGAATATATTACTTTTTCCACTACTACCCTCTTAGCACTCCAAATGTCCAGTTGCATTTTCTACAGAAAGAGTGTTCAGAACTGCTCAATCAAATGTATGATTTAACTCTCTTAGCTGAATGCACAGATTAGAAAGAAGTTGCACAGAATGCTTCTGTGTAGTATTTATTTGAAGATATTCTTTTTCCCAATATAGGCCTCTTAGCGCTCAGATTGTCCAATTGCAGTTTCTACAGAAAGAGTGTTTCAGAATGTCTCCTTCAAAAGTAAGGTTCAACTCTGTTATTTGAATGCACAGAACAGAAAGTAGTTTCACAGAATGCTTCTCTGTAGTTCATATTTGACGATATTACGTTTTCCACTATTACCCTCTTAGAGCTCCGAATGTCCACTTGCATGTTCTACAGAAAGAGTGTTCAGAACTGCTCAATCAAAAGTATGGTTTAACTCTGTTAGTTGAATGCACAGATCAGAAAGAAGTTTCACAGAATTCTTCTGTGTAGTTTTTATTTGAAGATATTCCTTTTTCCAATATAGGTCTCTTAGCGCTCAGAATGTCCAATTGCAGTATCTACAGAAAGAGAGTATCAGAACTGCTCAATCAAAAGTAAGGTTCAATACTGTTAGTTGAATGCACGGAACAGAAAGAAGTTTCAGAGAATGCTTCTGTGTAGTTTATATTTGAAGATATTCCTTTTTCCACTATTACCCTCCTAGCGCTCCGAATCACCACTTGCATTTTCTACAGAAAGTGTGTTTCAGAACGGCTCAATCAAAAGTAAGGTTGAACTCTTTTAGTTGAATGCACAGAACAGAAAGAAGTTTCACAGAATGCTTCTGTGTAGTATTTAGTTATAGATATTCCTTTTTCGATTATTACCCTCTTAGCGTTCCGAATGTCCACTGGCAGTTTCTACACAAAGAGTGTTTCAGAACAGCTCCTTCAAAGTAAGGCTCAAATCTGTTAGTTGAATGCAGAGAACAGAAAGGAGTTTCAGAGAATGCTTCTGTGTAGTTTTAATTTGGGGATATTCCTTTTTCCACTAATACAATCTTAGCGCTCCGAATGTCCACTTGCATTTTCTACAGAAAGAGTGTCTCATAACTTCTCAATCAAAAGTATGGTTTAACTCTGTTAGCTGAATGCACAGATCAGAAATAACTTTCACAGAATGCTTCTGAGTAGTTTTTATTTGGAGATATTCTTTTTCCCAATATAGGCCACTTAGCGCTCAGAATGTCCAATTGCAGTTTCTACAGAATGAGTGTTTCAGAACGGCTCAATCAAAAGTAAGGTTCAACCCTGGTAGTTGAATGCACAGAACAGAAAGAAGTTTCACAGAATGCTTCTGTGTAGTATTTAGTTATAGATATTCCTTTTTCGATTATTACCCTCTTAGCGTTCCGAATGTCCACTGGCAGTTTCTACACAAAGAGTGTTTCAGAACAGCTCCTTCAAAGTAAGGCTCAAATCTGTTAGTTGAATGCAGAGAACAGAAAGGAGTTTCAGAGAATGCTTCTGTGTAGTTTTAATTTGGGGATATTCCTTTTTCCACTAATACAATCTTAGCGCTCCGAATGTCCACTTGCATTTCTACAGAAAGAGTGTCTCATAACTTCTCAATCAAAAGTATGGTTTAACTCTGTTAGCTGAATGCACAGATCAGAAATAAGTTTCACAGAATGCTTCTGAGTAGTTTTTATTTGGAGATATTCTTTTTCCCAATATAGGCCACTTAGCGCTCAGAATGTCCAATTGCAGTTTCTACAGAATGAGTGTTTCAGAAGGCTCAATCAAAAGTAAGGTTCAACTCTGTTAGTTGAATGCACAGAACAGAAAGAAGTTTCACAGAATGCTTCTGTGTAGTTTATATTTGAATGTATTCCTTTTTCCACTATTACCATCTTAGCGCTCCGAATGTCCACTTGCATTTTCTACAGAAAGAGGGTTTCAGAACGGCTCAATCAAAAGTAAGGTTCAACTCTGTTACTTGAATGCACAGAACAGCAAGAAGTTTCACAGAATGCTTCTGTGTAGTTTATGTTTGAATATATTCCTTTTTCCAGTATTACCCTCTTAGTGCTCCGAATGTCCACTTGCATTTTCTACAGAAAGAGTGTTCAGAACGGCTCAATCAAAAGTATGGTTTTACTCTGTTATTTGAATGCACATATCAGAAATAAGTTTCACAGAATCCTTCCGTGTAGTATTTTGTTGAAGATATTCCTTTTTCAACTATCATCCTCTTAGCTCTCCGAATGTCCAATTTCAGTTTCTACACAAAGAGTGTTTCAGAACCGCTCCTTCAAAAGTAGGGCTCAACTCTGTTAGTTGAATGCAGAGAACAGAAAGGAGTTTCACAGAATGCCTCTGTGTAGTTTATATTTGAATATATTCCCTTTTTCAGTATTACCCTCTTAGCGCTCCGAATGTCCACTTGCATTTTCTACAGAAAGAGTGTTCAGAACTGCTCAATCAAAAGTATGGTTTAACTCTGTTAGCTGAATGCACAGATCAGAAAGAATTTTCACAGAATGCTTCTGTGTACTTTTTATTTGAAGATATTCCTTTCTCCAATATAGCAGTCTTAGCGCTCAGAATGTCCAATTGCAGTATCTACAGAAAGAGTGTTTCTGAACTGCTCAATCAAATGTAAGGTTCAAATCTGGTAGTTGAATGAACGGAACAGAAAGAAGTTTCATAGAATGCTTCTGTGTAGTTTATATTTGAAGATGTTCCTTTTTCCACTATTACCTTCTAAGCGCTCCGAATGTCCACTTGCATTTTCTACAGAAAGAGTGTTTCCGAACTGCTCAATCAAAAGTATGGTTTAATTCAGTTAGCTGAATGCACAGATCAGTACGAAGTTTCACGGAATGCTTCTGTGTAGTTTTTATTTGAAGATAGTCCTTTTTCCAATATAGGCCTCTTAGCGCTCCGAATATCCAATTGCAGTTTCTACAGAAAGAGTGTTTCAGAATGGCTCAATCAAAAGTAGGGTTCAACTCTTTTAGTTGAATGCACAGAACAGAAAGTAGTTTCACAGAATGCTTCTGTGTAGTTTTTATTTGTAGATATTGTTTTTCCCAATATAGGCCTCTTAGCGCTCAGAATGTCCAATTGCATTTTCTACAGAAAGAGTGTTTCAGAACGGCTCAATCAAATTAAGATTCAACCCTGGTAGTTGAATGCAAAGAACAGAAAGATGTTTCACAGAATGCTTCTGTGTAGTTTATATTTGAATATATTCCTTTTTCCATTATTACCCTCTTAGCGCTCCGAATGTCCACTTGCATTTTCTACAGAAAGAGTGTTGTGAACTGCGCAATCAAAAGTATGGTTTAACTCTGTTAGCTGAATGCACATATCAGAAATAAGTTTCAAACAAGGCTTCTGTGTAGTTTTTATTTGAAGATACTATTTTTCCCAATATAGGCCTCTTAGCGCTCAGAATGTCCAATTGCAGTTTCTACAGAAAGAGTGTTTCAGAATGCCTCAATCAAAAGTAAGGTTCAACTCTGTTAGTTGAATGCACAGAACAGAAAGAAGTTTCACAGAATGCTACAGTGTAGTTTATATTTGAATATATTCCTTTTTCCACTATTACCCTCTTAGCGCTCCGAATGTCCACTTGCCAGAAAGAGTGTTCGGAACTGCGCAATCAAAAGTATGGTTTAACTCTGTTAGCTGAATGCACATATCAGCAATAAGTTTCACACAATGCTTCTGTGTAGTTTTTATTTGAGGATATCATTTTTCCAATATAGGCCTCTTAGCGCTCAGAATGTCCAATTGCAGTTTCTACAGAAAGAGTGTTTCAGAACGGCTCAATCAAAAGTAAGGTTCAACTCTGTTAGTTGAATGCACAGAACAGAAAGAAGTTTCATACAATGCTTCTGTGTAGTTTTTATTTCAACATATTCTTTTTTCCACTATTACCCACTTAGCGCTACGAATGTCCAGTTGCATTTTCTACAGACAGAGTGTTTCAAAACTGCTCAATCAAAAGTATGGTTTAACTCTGTTAGCTGAATGCTCAGATCAGAAAGAAGTTTCACAGAATGCTTCTGTGTAGTTTATATTTGAATATATTCCTTTTTCCACCACTACTCTCTTAGCGCTCCAAATGTCCAGTTGCATTTTCTACAGAAAGAGTGTTCAGATCTGCTCAATCAAAAGTATGGTTTAACTCTGTTAGCTGAATGCACAGATCAGAAAGAAGTTTCACAGAATGATTCTGTGTAATTTATATTTGGAGACATTCCTTTTTCCACTATTACCCTCTTAGCGCACCGAATCTCCACTTGCATTTTCTACAGAAAGAGTGTTTCAGAACAGCTCAATCAAAACTAAGGTTCAAATCTGTTAGTTGAATGCACAGAACAGAATGTAGTTTCACAGATTGCTTCTGTGTAGTTTGTATTTGAAGATATTCCTTTTTCCACTGTTACCCTCTTAGAGCTCAGAATGTCCACTTGCATTTTCTACAGAAATTGTGTTCAGAACTGCTCTATCAAAAGTATGGTTTAACTCTGTTAGGTGAATGCACAGATCAGAAATAAGTTTCACAGAATTCTGCTGTGTAGTTTATATTTGAAGATATTCCATTTTCCACTATTACCCACTTAGCGCTCTGAATGTCCAGTTGCATTTTCTACAGAAAGAGTGTTTCAGAACTGCTCAATCAAAAGTATGGTTTAAGTCTGTTAGCTGAATGCACAGATCAGAAAGAAGTTTCACAGAATGCTGCTCTGTAGTGTTTATATGAAGATATTCTTTTTACCAATACAGGCCTCTTAGCGCACAGAATGTCCAATTGCAGTTTCTACAGAAAGAGTGTTTCAGAAAGGCTCAATCAAAAGTAAGGTTCAACTCTGTTAGTTGAATGAACAGAACAGAAAGAAGTTTCAGAGAATGTTTCTGTGTAGTTTATATTTGAAGATATTCCTTTTCCCACTATTACCTTCTAAGCGCTCCGAATGTCCACTTGCATTTTCTACAGAAAGAGTGTTTCCGAACTGCTCAATCAAAAGTATGGTTTAACTCTGTTAGCTGAATGCACAGATCAGTACGAAGTTTCACAGAATGTTTCTGTGTAGTTTTTATTAGAAGATAGTCCTTTCTCTAATATAGGCCTCTTAGCGCTCCGAATATCCAATTGCAGTTTGTACAGAAAGAGTGTTTCAGAACGGCTCAATGAAAAGTAGGGTTCAACTCTTTTAGTTGAATTCACAGAATAGAAAGAAGTTTCACAGAATTCTTCTGTGTAGTATTTATTTGAAGGTATTCCTTTTTCCACTATTAACCTCTTAGCGCTCCAAATGTCCAGTTGCATTTTCTACAGAAGGAGTGTTCAGAACTGCTCAATCATAAGTGTGGTTTAACCCTGTTAGGTGAATGCACAGATCAGAAAGAAGTTTCACAGAATTCTTCTGTGTAGTTTATATTTGAAGATATTCCATTTTCCACTATTACCCACTTAGCGCTCTGAATCTCCAGTTGCATTTTCTACAGAAAGAGTGTTTCAGAACTGCTCAATCAAAAGAATGGTTTAACTCTCTTAGCTGAATGCACAGAACAGAAAGAAGTTTCACAGAATGCTGCGGTGTAATGTTTATATGAAGATATTCTTTTTACCAATATAGGCCTCTTAGCGCTCAGAATGTCCAATTGCAGTTTCTACAGAAAGGGTGTTTCAGAAAGGCTCAATCAAAGGTAAGGTTCAACTCTGTTAGTTGAATGCACAGAACAGAAAGAAGTTTCACAGAATGCTTCTGTGTAGTTTATATTTGAATATATTACTTTTTCCACTACTACCCTCTTAGCACTCCAAATGTCCAGTTGCATTTTCTACAGAAAGAGTGTTCAGAACTGCTCAATCAAATGTATGATTTAACTCTCTTAGCTGAATGCACAGATTAGAAAGAAGTTGCACAGAATGCTTCTGTGTAGTATTTATTTGAAGATATTCTTTTTCCCAATATAGGCCTCTTAGCGCTCAGATTGTCCAATTGCAGTTTCTACAGAAAGAGTGTTTCAGAATGGCTCTTTCAAAAGTAAGGTTCAACTCTGTTATTTGAATGCACAGAACAGAAAGTAGTTTCACAGAATGCTTCTCTGTAGTTCATATTTGACGATATTACATTTTCCACTATTACCCTCTTAGAGCTCCGAATGTCCACTTGCATGTTCTACAGAAAGAGTGTTCAGAACTGCTCAATCAAAAGTATGGTTTAACTCTGTTAGTTGAATGCACAGATCAGAAAGAAGTTTCACAGAATTCTTCTGTGTAGTTTTTATTTGAAGATATTCCTTTTTCCAATATAGGTCTCTTAGCGCTCAGAATGTCCAATTGCAGTATCTACAGAAAGAGAGTATCAGAACTGCTCAATCAAAAGTAAGGTTCAATACTGTTAGTTGAATGCACGGAACAGAAAGAAGTTTCAGAGAATGCTTCTGTGTAGTTTATATTTGAAGATATTCCTTTTTCCACTATTACCCTCCTAGCGCTCCGAATCACCACTTGCATTTTCTACAGAAAGTGTGTTTCAGAACGGCTCAATCAAAAGTAAGGTTGAACTCTTTTAGTTGAATGCACATAACAGAAAGAAGTTTCACAGAATGCTTCTGTGTAGTATTTAGTTATAGATATTCCTTTTTCGATTATTACCCTCTTAGCGTTCCGAATGTCCACTGGCAGTTTCTACACAAAGAGTGTTTCAGAACAGCTCCTTCAAAGTAAGGCTCAAATCTGTTAGTTGAATGCAGAGAACAGAAAGGAGTTTCAGAGAATGCTTCTGTGTAGTTTTAATTTGGGGATATTCCTTTTTCCACTAATACAATCTTAGCGCTCCGAATGTCCACTTGCATTTTCTACAGAAAGAGTGTCTCATAACTTCTCAATCAAAAGTATGGTTTAACTCTGTTAGCTGAATGCACAGATCAGAAATAAGTTTCACAGAATGCTTCTGAGTAGTTTTTATTTGGAGATATTCTTTTTCCCAATATAGGCCACTTAGCGCTCAGAATGTCCAATTGCAGTTTCTACAGAATGAGTGTTTCAGAAGGCTCAATCAAAAGTAAGGTTCAACTCTGTTAGTTGAATGCACAGAACAGAAAGAAGTTTCACAGAATGCTTCTGTGTAGTTTATATTTGAATGTATTCCTTTTTCCACTATTACCATCTTAGCGCTCCGAATGTCCACTTGCATTTTCTACAGAAAGAGGGTTTCAGAACGGCTCAATCAAAAGTAAGGTTCAACTCTGTTACTTGAATGCACAGAACAGCAAGAAGTTTCACAGAATGCTTCTGTGTAGTTTATGTTTGAATATATTCCTTTTTCCAGTATTACCCTCTTAGTGCTCCGAATGTCCACTTGCATTTTCTACAGAAAGAGTGTTCAGAACGGCTCAATCAAAAGTATGGTTTTACTCTGTTATTTGAATGCACATATCAGAAATAAGTTTCACAGAATCATTCCGTGTAGTATTTTGTTGAAGATATTCCTTTTTCAACTATTATCCTCTTAGCTCTCCGAATGTCCAATTTCAGTTTCTACACAAAGAGTGTTTCAGAACCGCTCCTTCAAAAGTAGGGCTCAACTCTGTTAGTTGAATGCAGAGAACAGAAAGGAGTTTCACAGAATGCCTCTGTGTAGTTTATATTTGAATATATTCCCTTTTTCAGTATTACCCTCTTAGCGCTCCGAATGTCCACATGCATTTTCTACAGAAAGAGTGTTCAGAACTGCTCAATCAAAAGTATGGTTTAACTCTGTTAGCTGAATGCACAGATCAGAAAGAATTTTCACAGAATGCTTCTGTGTACTTTTTATTTGAAGATATTCCTTTCTCCAATATAGCAGTCTTAGCGCTCAGAATGTCCAATTGCAGTATCTACAGAAAGAGTGTTTCTGAACTGCTCAATCAAATGTAAGGTTCAACTCTGGTAGTTGAATGAACGGAACAGAAAGAAGTTTCGTAGAATGCTTCTGTGTAGTTTATATTTGAAGATGTTCCTTTTTCCACTATTACCTTCTAAGCGCTCCGAATGTCCACTTGCATTTTCTACAGAAAGAGTGTTTCCGAACTGCTCAATCAAAAGTATGGTTTAATTCTGTTAGCTGAATGCACAGATCAGTACGAAGTTTCACGGAATGCTTCTGTGTAGTTTTTATTTGAAGATAGTCCTTTTTCCAATATAGGCCTCTTAGCGCTCCGAATATCCAATTGCAGTTTCTACAGAAAGAGTGTTTCAGAATGGCTCAATCAAAAGTAGGGTTCAACTCTTTTAGTTGAATGCACAGAACAGAAAGTAGTTTCACAGAATGCTTCTGTGTAGTTTTTATTTGTAGATATTCTTTTTCCCAATATAGGCCTCTTAGCGCTCAGAATGTCCAATTGCATTTTCTACAGAAAGAGTGTTTCAGAACGGCTCAATCAAATTAAGATTCAACCCTGGTAGTTGAACGCACAGAACAGAAAGATGTTTCACAGAATGCTTCTGTGTAGTTTATATTTGAATATATTCCTTTTTCAATTATTACCCTCTTAGCGCTCCGAATGTCCACTTGCATTTTCTACAGAAAGAGTGTTGTGAACTGCGCAATCAAAAGTATGGTTTAACTCTGTTAGCTGAATGCACATATCAGAAATAAGTTTCAAACAAGGCTTCTGTGTAGTTTTTATTTGAAGATACTATTTTTCCCAATATAGGCCTCTTAGCGCTCAGAATGTCCAATTGCAGTTTCTACAGAAAGAGTGTTTCAGAATGCCTCAATCAAAAGTAAGGTTCAACTCTGTTAGTTGAATGCACAGAACAGAAAGAAGTTTCACAGAATGCTACAGTGTAGTTTATATTTGAATATATTCCTTTTTCCACTATTACCCTCTTAGCGCTCCGAATGTCCACTTGCATTTTCTACAGAAAGAGTGTTCGGAACTGCGCAATCAAAAGTATGGTTTAACTCTGTTAGCTGAATGCACATATCAGCAATAAGTTTCACACAATGCTTCTGTGTAGTTTTTATTTGAGGATATCATTTTTCCAATATAGGCCTCTTAGCGCTCAGAATGTCCAATTGCAGTTTCTACAGAAAGAGTGTTTCAGAACGGCTCAATCAAAAGTAAGGTTCAACTCTGTTAGTTGAATGCACAGAACAGAAAGAAGTTTCATACAATGCTTCTGTGTAGTTTTTATTTCAACATATTCTTTTTTCCACTATTACCCACTTAGCGCTACGAATGTCCAGTTGCATTTTCTACAGACAGAGTGTTTCAAAACTGCTCAATCAAAAGTATGGTTTAACTCTGTTAGCTGAATGCTCAGATCAGAAAGAAGTTTCACAGAATGCTTCTGTGTAGTTTATATTTGAATATATTCCTTTTTCCACCACTACCCTCTTAACGCTCCAAATGTCCACTTGCATTTTCTACAGAAAGAGTGTTCAGATCTGCTCAATCAAAAGTATGGTTTAACTCTGTTAGCTGAATGCACAGATCAGAAAGAAGTTTCACAGAATGATTCTGTGTAATTTATATTTGGAGACATTCCTTTTTCCACTATTACCCTCTTAGCGCACCGAATCTCCACTTGCATTTTCTACAGAAAGAGTGTTTCAGAACAGCTCAATCAAAACTAAGGTTCAAATCTGTTAGTTGAATGCACAGAACAGAATGTAGTTTCACAGATTGCTTCTGTGTAGTTTGTATTTGAAGATATTCCTTTTTCCACTGTTACCCTCTTAGAGCTCAGAATGTCCACTTGCATTTTCTACAGAAAGTGTGTTCAGAACTGCTCTATCAAAAGTATGGTTTAACTCTGTTAGGTGAATGCACAGATCAGAAATAAGTTTCACAGAATTCTTCTGTGTAGTTTATATTTGAAGATATTCCATTTTCCACTATTACCCACTTAGCGCTCTGAATGTCCAGTTGCATTTTCTACAGAAAGAGTGTTTCAGAACTGCTCAATCAAAAGTATGGTTTAACTCTGTTAGCTGAATGCACAGATCAGAAAGAAGTTTCACAGAATGCTGCTCTGTAGTGTTTATATGAAGATATTCTTTTTACCAATACAGGCCTCTTAGCGCACAGAATGTCCAATTGCAGTTTCTACAGAAAGAGTGTTTCAGAAAGGCTCAATCAAAAGTAAGGTTCAACTCTGTTAGTTGAATGAACAGAACAGAAAGAAGTTTCAGAGAATGTTTCTGTGTAGTTTATATTTGAAGATATTCCTTTTCCCACTATTACCTTCTAAGTGCTCCGAATGTCCACTTGCATTTTCTACAGAAAGAGTGTCTCATAACTTCTCAATCAAAAGTATGGTTTAACTCTGTTAGCTGAATGCACAGATCAGAAATAAGTTTCACAGAATGCTTCTGAGTAGTTTTTATTTGGAGATATTCTTTTTCCCAATATAGGCCACTTAGCGCTCAGAATGTCCAATTGCAGTTTCTACAGAATGAGTGTTTCAGAAGGCTCAATCAAAAGTAAGGTTCAACTCTGTTAGTTGAATGCACAGAACAGAAAGAAGTTTCACAGAATGCTTCTGTGTAGTTTATATTTGAATGTATTCCTTTTTCCACTATTACCATCTTAGCGCTCCGAATGTCCACTTGCATTTTCTACAGAAAGAGGGTTTCAGAACGGCTCAATCAAAAGTAAGGTTCAACTCTGTTACTTGAATGCACAGAACAGCAAGAAGTTTCACAGAATGCTTCTGTGTAGTTTATGTTTGAATATATTCCTTTTTCCAGTATTACCCTCTTAGTGCTCCGAATGTCCACTTGCATTTTCTACAGAAAGAGTGTTCAGAACGGCTCAATCAAAAGTATGGTTTTACTCTGTTATTTGAATGCACATATCAGAAATAAGTTTCACAGAATCATTCCGTGTAGTATTTTGTTGAAGATATTCCTTTTTCAACTATTATCCTCTTAGCTCTCCGAATGTCCAATTTCAGTTTCTACACAAAGAGTGTTTCAGAACCGCTCCTTCAAAAGTAGGGCTCAACTCTGTTAGTTGAATGCAGAGAACAGAAAGGAGTTTCACAGAATGCCTCTGTGTAGTTTATATTTGAATATATTCCCTTTTTCAGTATTACCCTCTTAGCGCTCCGAATGTCCACATGCATTTTCTACAGAAAGAGTGTTCAGAACTGCTCAATCAAAAGTATGGTTTAACTCTGTTAGCTGAATGCACAGATCAGAAAGAATTTTCACAGAATGCTTCTGTGTACTTTTTATTTGAAGATATTCCTTTCTCCAATATAGCAGTCTTAGCGCTCAGAATGTCCAATTGCAGTATCTACAGAAAGAGTGTTTCTGAACTGCTCAATCAAATGTAAGGTTCAACTCTGGTAGTTGAATGAACGGAACAGAAAGAAGTTTCGTAGAATGCTTCTGTGTAGTTTATATTTGAAGATGTTCCTTTTTCCACTATTACCTTCTAAGCGCTCCGAATGTCCACTTGCATTTTCTACAGAAAGAGTGTTTCCGAACTGCTCAATCAAAAGTATGGTTTAATTCTGTTAGCTGAATGCACAGATCAGTACGAAGTTTCACGGAATGCTTCTGTGTAGTTTTTATTTGAAGATAGTCCTTTTTCCAATATAGGCCTCTTAGCGCTCCGAATATCCAATTGCAGTTTCTACAGAAAGAGTGTTTCAGAATGGCTCAATCAAAAGTAGGGTTCAACTCTTTTAGTTGAATGCACAGAACAGAAAGTAGTTTCACAGAATGCTTCTGTGTAGTTTTTATTTGTAGATATTCTTTTTCCCAATATAGGCCTCTTAGCGCTCAGAATGTCCAATTGCATTTTCTACAGAAAGAGTGTTTCAGAACGGCTCAATCAAATTAAGATTCAACCCTGGTAGTTGAACGCACAGAACAGAAAGATGTTTCACAGAATGCTTCTGTGTAGTTTATATTTGAATATATTCCTTTTTCAATTATTACCCTCTTAGCGCTCCGAATGTCCACTTGCATTTTCTACAGAAAGAGTGTTGTGAACTGCGCAATCAAAAGTATGGTTTAACTCTGTTAGCTGAATGCACATATCAGAAATAAGTTTCAAACAAGGCTTCTGTGTAGTTTTTATTTGAAGATACTATTTTTCCCAATATAGGCCTCTTAGCGCTCAGAATGTCCAATTGCAGTTTCTACAGAAAGAGTGTTTCAGAATGCCTCAATCAAAAGTAAGGTTCAACTCTGTTAGTTGAATGCACAGAACAGAAAGAAGTTTCACAGAATGCTACAGTGTAGTTTATATTTGAATATATTCCTTTTTCCACTATTACCCTCTTAGCGCTCCGAATGTCCACTTGCATTTTCTACAGAAAGAGTGTTCGGAACTGCGCAATCAAAAGTATGGTTTAACTCTGTTAGCTGAATGCACATATCAGCAATAAGTTTCACACAATGCTTCTGTGTAGTTTTTATTTGAGGATATCATTTTTCCAATATAGGCCTCTTAGCGCTCAGAATGTCCAATTGCAGTTTCTACAGAAAGAGTGTTTCAGAACGGCTCAATCAAAAGTAAGGTTCAACTCTGTTAGTTGAATGCACAGAACAGAAAGAAGTTTCATACAATGCTTCTGTGTAGTTTTTATTTCAACATATTCTTTTTTCCACTATTACCCACTTAGCGCTACGAATGTCCAGTTGCATTTTCTACAGACAGAGTGTTTCAAAACTGCTCAATCAAAAGTATGGTTTAACTCTGTTAGCTGAATGCTCAGATCAGAAAGAAGTTTCACAGAATGCTTCTGTGTAGTTTATATTTGAATATATTCCTTTTTCCACCACTACCCTCTTAACGCTCCAAATGTCCACTTGCATTTTCTACAGAAAGAGTGTTCAGATCTGCTCAATCAAAAGTATGGTTTAACTCTGTTAGCTGAATGCACAGATCAGAAAGAAGTTTCACAGAATGATTCTGTGTAATTTATATTTGGAGACATTCCTTTTTCCACTATTACCCTCTTAGCGCACCGAATCTCCACTTGCATTTTCTACAGAAAGAGTGTTTCAGAACAGCTCAATCAAAACTAAGGTTCAAATCTGTTAGTTGAATGCACAGAACAGAATGTAGTTTCACAGATTGCTTCTGTGTAGTTTGTATTTGAAGATATTCCTTTTTCCACTGTTACCCTCTTAGAGCTCAGAATGTCCACTTGCATTTTCTACAGAAAGTGTGTTCAGAACTGCTCTATCAAAAGTATGGTTTAACTCTGTTAGGTGAATGCACAGATCAGAAATAAGTTTCACAGAATTCTTCTGTGTAGTTTATATTTGAAGATATTCCATTTTCCACTATTACCCACTTAGCGCTCTGAATGTCCAGTTGCATTTTCTACAGAAAGAGTGTTTCAGAACTGCTCAATCAAAAGTATGGTTTAACTCTGTTAGCTGAATGCACAGATCAGAAAGAAGTTTCACAGAATGCTGCTCTGTAGTGTTTATATGAAGATATTCTTTTTACCAATACAGGCCTCTTAGCGCACAGAATGTCCAATTGCAGTTTCTACAGAAAGAGTGTTTCAGAAAGGCTCAATCAAAAGTAAGGTTCAACTCTGTTAGTTGAATGAACAGAACAGAAAGAAGTTTCAGAGAATGTTTCTGTGTAGTTTATATTTGAAGATATTCCTTTTCCCACTATTACCTTCTAAGTGCTCCGAATGTCCACTTGCATTTTCTACAGAAAGAGTGTTTCCGAACTGCTCAATCAAAAGTATGGTTTAACTCTGTTAGCTGAATGCACAGATCAGTACGAAGTTTCACAGAATGTTTCTGTGTAGTTTTTATTTGAAGATAGTCCTTTCTCTAATATAGGCCTCTTAGCGCTCCGAATATCCAATTGCAGTTTGTACAGAAAGAGTGTTTCAGAACGGCTCAATGAAAAGTAGGGTTCAACTCTTTTAGTTGAATTCACAGAATAGAAAGAAGTTTCACAGAATTCTTCTGTGTAGTATTTATTTGAAGGTATTCCTTTTTCCACTATTAACCTCTTAGCGCTCCAAATGTCCAGTTGCATTTTCTACAGAAGGAGTGTTCAGAACTGCTCAATCATAAGTGTGGTTTAACCCTGTTAGGTGAATGCACAGATCAGAAAGAAGTTTCACAGAATTCTTCTGTGTAGTTTATATTTGAAGATATTCCATTTTCCACTATTACCCACTTAGCGCTCTGAATCTCCAGTTGCATTTTCTACAGAAAGAGTGTTTCAGAACTGCTCAATCAAAAGAATGGTTTAACTCTCTTAGCTGAATGCACAGAACAGAAAGAAGTTTCACAGAATGCTGCGGTGTAATGTTTATATGAAGATATTCTTTTTACCAATATAGGCCTCTTAGCGCTCAGAATGTCCAATTGCAGTTTCTACAGAAAGGGTGTTTCAGAAAGGCTCAATCAAAGGTAAGGTTCAACTCTGTTAGTTGAATGCACAGAACAGAAAGAAGTTTCACAGAATGCTTCTGTGTAGTTTATATTTGAATATATTACTTTTTCCACTACTACCCTCTTAGCACTCCAAATGTCCAGTTGCATTTTCTACAGAAAGAGTGTTCAGAACTGCTCAATCAAATGTATGATTTAACTCTCTTAGCTGAATGCACAGATTAGAAAGAAGTTGCACAGAATGCTTCTGTGTAGTATTTATTTGAAGATATTCTTTTTCCCAATATAGGCCTCTTAGCGCTCAGATTGTCCAATTGCAGTTTCTACAGAAAGAGTGTTTCAGAATGGCTCTTTCAAAAGTAAGGTTCAACTCTGTTATTTGAATGCACAGAACAGAAAGTAGTTTCACAGAATGCTTCTCTTTAGTTCATATTTGACGATATTACGTTTTCCACTATTACCCTCTTAGAGCTCCGAATGTCCACTTGCATTTTCTACAGAAAGAGTGTTCAGAACTGCTCAATCAAAAGTATGGTTTAACTCTGTTAGTTGAATGCACAGATCAGAAAGAAGTTTCACAGAATTCTTCTGTGTAGTTTTTATTTGAAGATATTCCTTTTTCCAATAGAGGTCTCTTAGCGCTCAGAATGTCCAATTGCAGTATCTACAGAAAGAGAGTATCAGAACTGCTCAATCAAAAGTAAGGTTCAATACTGTTAGTTGAATGCACGGAACAGAAAGAAGTTTCAGAGAATGCTTCTGTGTAGTTTATATTTGAAGATATTCCTTTTTCCACTATTACCCTCCTAGCGCTCCGAATCACCACTTGCATTTTCTACAGAAAGTGTGTTTCAGAACGGCTCAATCAAAAGTAAGGTTGAACTCTTTTAGTTGAATGCACAGAAAAGAAAGAAGTTTCACAGAATGCTTCTGTGTAGTATTTAGTTATAGATATTCCTTTTTCGATTATTACCCTCTTAGCGTTCCGAATGTCCACTGGCAGTTTCTACACAAAGAGTGTTTCAGAACAGCTCCTTCAAAGTAAGGCTCAAATCTGTTAGTTGAATGCAGAGAACAGAAAGGAGTTTCAGAGAATGCTTCTGTGTAGTTTTAATTTGGGGATATTCCTTTTTCCACTAATACAATCTTAGCGCTCCGAATGTCCACTTGCATTTTCTACAGAAAGAGTGTCTCATAACTTCTCCATCAAAAGTATGGTTTAACTCTGTTAGCTGAATGCACAGATCAGAAATAAGTTTCACAGAATGCTTCTGAGTAGTTTTTATTTGGAGATATTCTTTTTCCCAATATAGGCCACTTAGCGCTCAGAATGTCCAATTGCAGTTTCTACAGAATGAGTGTTTCAGAAGGCTCAATCAAAAGTAAGGTTCAACTCTGTTAGTTGAATGCACAGAACAGAAAGAAGTTTCACAGAATGCTTCTGTGTAGTTTATATTTGAATGTATTCCTTTTTCCACTATTACCATCTTAGCGCTCCGAATGTCCACTTGCATTTTCTACAGAAAGAGGGTTTCAGAACAGCTCAATCAAAAGTAAGGTTCAACTCTGTTACTTGAATGCACAGAACAGCAAGAAGTTTCACAGAATGCTTCTGTGTAGTTTCTGTTTGAATATATTCCTTTTTCCAGTATTACCCTCTTAGTGCTCCGAATGTCCACTTGCATTTTCTACAGAAAGAGTGTTCAGAACGGCTCAATCAAAAGTATGGTTTTACTCTGTTATTTGAATGCACATATCAGAAATAAGTTTCACAGAATCCTTCCGTGTAGTATTTTGTTGAAGATATTCCTTTTTCAACTATTATCCTCTTAGCTCTCCGAATGTCCAATTTCAGTTTCTACACAAAGAGTGTTTCAGAACTGCTCCTTCAAAAGTAGGGCTCAACTCTGTTAGTTGAATGCAGAGAACAGAAAGGAGTTTCACAGAATGCCTCTGTGTAGTTTATATTTGAATATATTCCCTTTTTCAGTATTACCCTCTTAGCGCTCCGAATGTCCACTTGCATTTTCTACAGAAAGAGTGTTCAGAACTGCTCAATCAAAAGTATGGTTTAACTCTGTTAGCTGAATGCACAGATCAGAAAGAATTTTCACAGAATGCTTCTGTGTACTTTTTATTTGAAGATATTCCTTTCTCCAATATAGCAGTCTTAGCGCTCAGAATGTCCAATTGCAGTATCTACAGAAAGAGTGTTTCTGAACTGCTCAATCAAATGTAAGGTTCAACTCTGGTAGTTGAATGAACGGAACAGAAAGAAGTTTCATAGAATGCTTCTGTGTAGTTTATATTTGAAGATGTTCCTTTTTCCACTATTACCTTCTAAGCGCTCCGAATGTCCACTTGCATTTTCTACAGAAAGAGTGTTTCCGAACTGCTCAATCAAAAGTATGGTTTAATTCTGTTAGCTGAATGCACAGATCAGTACGAAGTTTCACGGAATGCTTCTGTGTAGTTTTTATTTGAAGATAGTCCTTTTTCCAATATAGGCCTCTTAGCGCTCCGAATATCCAATTGCAGTTTCTACAGAAAGAGTGTTTCAGAATGGCTCAATCAAAAGTAGGGTTCAACTCTTTTAGTTGAATGCACAGAACAGAAAGTAGTTTCACAGAATGCTTCTGTGTAGTTTTTATTTGTAGATATTCTTTTTCCCAATATAGGCCTCTTAGCGCTCAGAATGTCCAATTGCATTTTCTACAGAAAGAGTGTTTCAGAACGGCTCAATCAAATTAAGATTCAACCCTGGTAGTTGAATGCACAGAACAGAAAGATGTTTCACAGAATGCTTCTGTGTAGTTTATATTTGAATATATTCCTTTTTCCATTATTACCCTCTTAGCGCTCCGAATGTCCACTTGCATTTTCTACAGAAAGAGTGTTGTGTACTGCGCAATCAAAAGTATGGTTTAACTCTGTTAGCTGAATGCACATATCAGAAATAAGTTTCAAACAAGGCTTCTGTGTAGTTTTTATTTGAAGATACTATTTTTCCCAATATAGGCCTCTTAGCGCTCAGAATGTCCAATTGCAGTTTCTACAGAAAGAGTGTTTCAGAATGCCTCAATCAAAAGTAAGGTTCAACTCTGTTAGTTGAATGCACAGAACAGAAAGAAGTTTCACAGAATGCTACAGTGTAGTTTATATTTGAATATATTCCTTTTTCCACTATTACCCTCTTAGCGCTCCGAATGTCCACTTGCATTTTCTACAGAAAGAGTGTTCGGAACTGCGCAATCAAAAGTATGGTTTAACTCTGTTAGCTGAATGCACATATCAGCAATAAGTTTCACACAATGCTTCTGTGTAGTTTTTATTTGAGGATATCATTTTTCCAATATAGGCCTCTTAGCGCTCAGAATGTCCAATTGCAGTTTCTACAGAAAGAGTGTTTCAGAACGGCTCAATCAAAAGTAAGGTTCAACTCTGTTAGTTGAATGCACAGAACAGAAAGAAGTTTCATACAATGCTTCTGTGTTGTTTTTATTTCAACATATTCTTTTTTCCACTATTACCCACTTAGCGCTACGAATGTCCAGTTGCATTTTCTACAGACAGAGTGTTTCAAAACTGCTCAATCAAAAGTATGGTTTAACTCTGTTAGCTGAATGCTCAGATCAGAAAGAAGTTTCACAGAATGCTTCTGTGTAGTTTATATTTGAATATATTCCTTTTTCCACCACTACCCTCTTAGCGCTCCAAATGTCCAGTTGCATTTTCTACAGAAAGAGTGTTCAGATCTGCTCAATCAAAAGTATGGTTTAACTCTGTTAGCTGAATGCACAGATCAGAAAGAAGTTTCACAGAATGATTCTGTGTAATTTATATTTGGAGACATTCCTTTTTCCACTATTACCCTCTTAGCGCACCGAATCTCCACTTGCATTTTCTACAGAAAGAGTGTTTCAGAACAGCTCAATCAAAACTAAGGTTCAAATCTGTTAGTTGAATGCACAGAACAGAATGTAGTTTCACAGATTGCTTCTGTGTAGTTTGTATTTGAAGATATTCCTTTTTCCACTGTTACCCTCTTAGAGCTCAGAATGTCCACTTGCATTTTCTACAGAAAGTGTGTTCAGAACTGCTCTATCAAAAGTATGGTTTAACTCTGTTAGGTGAATGCACAGATCAGAAATAAGTTTCACAGAATTCTTCTGTGTAGTTTATATTTGAAGATATTCCATTTTCCACTATTACCCACTTAGCGCTCTGAATGTCCAGTTGCATTTTCTACAGAAAGAGTGTTTCAGAACTGCTCAATCAAAAGTATGGTTTAACTCTGTTAGCTGAATGCACAGATCAGAAAGAAGTTTCACAGAATGCTGCTCTGTAGTGTTTATATGAAGATATTCTTTTTACCAATACAGGCCTCTTAGCGCACAGAATGTCCAATTGCAGTTTCTACAGAAAGAGTGTTTCAGAAAGGCTCAATCAAAAGTAAGGTTCAACTCTGTTAGTTGAATGAACAGAACAGAAAGAAGTTTCAGAGAATGTTTCTGTGTAGTTTATATTTGAAGATATTCCTTTTCCCACTATTACCTTCTAAGCGCTCCGAATGTCCACTTGCATTTTCTACAGAAAGAGTGTTTCCGAACTGCTCAATCAAAAGTATGGTTTAACTCTGTTAGCTGAATGCACAGATCAGTACGAAGTTTCACAGAATGTTTCTGTGTAGTTTTTATTTGAAGATAGTCCTTTCTCTAATATAGGCCTCTTAGCGCTCCGAATATCCAATTGCAGTTTGTACAGAAAGAGTGTTTCAGAACGGCTCAATGAAAAGTAGGGTTCAACTCTTTTAGTTGAATTCACAGAATAGAAAGAAGTTTCACAGAATTCTTCTGTGTAGTATTTATTTGAAGGTATTCCTTTTTCCACTATTAACCTCTTAGCGCTCCAAATGTCCAGTTGCATTTTCTACAGAAGGAGTGTTCAGAACTGCTCAATCATTAGTGTGGTTTAACCCCGTTAGGTGAATGCACAGATCAGAAAGAAGTTTCACAGAATTCTTCTGTGTAGTTTATATTTGAAGATATTCCATTTTCCACTATTACCCACTTAGCGCTCTGAATCTCCAGTTGCATTTTCTACAGAAAGAGTGTTTCAGAACTGCTCAATCAAAAGAATGGTTTAACTCTCTTAGCTGAATGCACAGAACAGAAAGAAGTTTCACAGAATGCTGCGGTGTAATGTTTATATGAAGATATTCTTTTTACCAATATAGGCCTCTTAGCGCTCAGAATGTCCAATTGCAGTTTCTACAGAAAGGGTGTTTCAGAAAGGCTCAATCAAAGGTAAGGTTCAACTCTGTTAGTTGAATGCACAGAACAGAAAGAAGTTTCACAGAATGCTTCTGTGTAGTTTATATTTGAATATATTACTTTTTCCACTACTACCCTCTTAGCGCTCCAAATGTCCAGTTGCATTTTCTACAGAAAGAGTGTTCAGAACTGCTCAATCAAATGTATGATTTAACTCTCTTAGCTGAATGCACAGATTAGAAAGAAGTTGCACAGAATGCTTCTGTGTAGTATTTATTTGAAGATATTCTTTTTCCCAATATAGGCCTCTTAGCGCTCAGATTGTCCAATTGCAGTTTCTACAGAAAGAGTGTTTCAGAATGGCTCTTTCAAAAGTAAGGTTCAACTCTGTTATTTGAATGCACAGAACAGAAAGTAGTTTCACAGAATGCTTCTCTGTAGTTCATATTTGACGATATTACGTTTTCCACTATTACCCTCTTAGAGCTCCGAATGTCCACTTGCATGTTCTACAGAAAGAGTGTTCAGAACTGCTCAATCAAAAGTATGGTTTAACTCTGTTAGTTGAATGCACAGATCAGAAAGAAGTTTCACAGAATTCTTCTGTGTAGTTTTTATTTGAAGATATTCCTTTTTCCAATATAGGTCTCTTAGCGCTCAGAATGTCCAATTGCAGTATCTACAGAAAGAGAGTATCAGAACTGCTCAATCAAAAGTAAGGTTCAATACTGTTAGTTGAATGCACGGAACAGAAAGAAGTTTCAGAGAATGCTTCTGTGTAGTTTATATTTGAAGATATTCCTTTTTCCACTATTACCCTCCTAGCGCTCCGAATCACCACTTGCATTTTCTACAGAAAGTGTGTTTCAGAACGGCTCAATCAAAAGTAAGGTTGAACTCTTTTAGTTGAATGCACAGAACAGAAAGAAGTTTCACAGAATGCTTCTGTGTAGTATTTAGTTATAGATATTCCTTTTTCGATTATTACCCTCTTAGCGTTCCGAATGTCCACTGGCAGTTTCTACACAAAGAGTGTTTCAGAACAGCTCCTTCAAAGTAAGGCTCAAATCTGTTAGTTGAATGCAGAGAACAGAAAGGAGTTTCAGAGAATGCTTCTGTGTAGTTTTAATTTGGGGATATTCCTTTTTCCACTAATACAATCTTAGCGCTCCGAATGTCCACTTGCATTTTCTACAGAAAGAGTGTCTCATAACTTCTCCATCAAAAGTATGGTTTAACTCTGTTAGCTGAATGCACAGATCAGAAATAAGTTTCACAGAATGCTTCTGAGTAGTTTTTATTTGGAGATATTCTTTTTCCCAATATAGGCCACTTAGCGCTCAGAATGTGCAATTGCAGTTTCTACAGAATGAGTGTTTCAGAAGGCTCAATCAAAAGTAAGGTTCAACTCTGTTAGTTGAATGCACAGAACAGAAAGAAGTTTCACAGAATGCTTCTGTGTAGTTTATATTTGAATGTATTCCTTTTTCCACTATTACCATCTTAGCGCTCCGAATGTCCACTTGCATTTTCTACAGAAAGAGGGTTTCAGAACAGCTCAATCAAAAGTAAGGTTCAACTCTGTTACTTGAATGCACAGAACAGCAAGAAGTTTCACAGAATGCTTCTGTGTAGTTTCTGTTTGAATATATTCCTTTTTCCAGTATTACCCTCTTAGTGCTCCGAATGTCCACTTGCATTTTCTACAGAAAGAGTGTTCAGAACGGCTCAATCAAAAGTATGGTTTTACTCTGTTATTTGAATGCACATATCAGAAATAAGTTTCACAGAATCCTTCCGTGTAGTATTTTGTTGAAGATATTCCTTTTTCAACTATTATCCTCTTAGCTCTCCGAATGTCCAATTTCAGTTTCTACACAAAGAGTGTTTCAGAACTGCTCCTTCAAAAGTAGGGCTCAACTCTGTTAGTTGAATGCAGAGAACAGAAAGGAGTTTCACAGAATGCCTCTGTGTAGTTTATATTTGAATATATTCCCTTTTTCAGTATTACCCTCTTAGCGCTCCGAATGTCCACTTGCATTTTCTACAGAAAGAGTGTTCAGAACTGCTCAATCAAAAGTATGGTTTAACTCTGTTAGCTGAATGCACAGATCAGAAAGAATTTTCACAGAATGCTTCTGTGTACTTTTTATTTGAAGATATTCCTTTCTCCAATATAGCAGTCTTAGCGCTCAGAATGTCCAATTGCAGTATCTACAGAAAGAGTGTTTCTGAACTGCTCAATCAAATGTAAGGTTCAACTCTGGTAGTTGAATGAACGGAACAGAAAGAAGTTTCATAGAATGCTTCTGTGTAGTTTATATTTGAAGATGTTCCTTTTTCCACTATTACCTTCTAAGCGCTCCGAATGTCCACTTGCATTTTCTACAGAAAGAGTGTTTCCGAACTGCTCAATCAAAAGTATGGTTTAATTCTGTTAGCTGAATGCACAGATCAGTACGAAGTTTCACGGAATGCTTCTGTGTAGTTTTTATTTGAAGATAGTCCTTTTTCCAATATAGGCCTCTTAGCGCTCCGAATATCCAATTGCAGTTTCTACAGAAAGAGTGTTTCAGAATGGCTCAATCAAAAGTAGGGTTCAACTCTTTTAGTTGAATGCACAGAACAGAAAGTAGTTTCACAGAATGCTTCTGTGTAGTTTTTATTTGTAGATATTCTTTTTCCCAATATAGGCCTCTTAGCGCTCAGAATGTCCAATTGCATTTTCTACAGAAAGAGTGTTTCAGAACGGCTCAATCAAATTAAGATTCAACCCTGGTAGTTGAATGCACAGAACAGAAAGATGTTTCACAGAATGCTTCTGTGTAGTTTATATTTGAATATATTCCTTTTTCCATTATTACCCTCTTAGCGCTCCGAATGTCCACTTGCATTTTCTACAGAAAGAGTGTTGTGAACTGCGCAATCAAAAGTATGGTTTAACTCTGTTAGCTGAATGCACATATCAGAAATAAGTTTCAAACAAGGCTTCTGTGTAGTTTTTATTTGAAGATACTATTTTTCCCAATATAGGCCTCTTAGCGCTCAGAATGTCCAATTGCAGTTTCTACAGAAAGAGTGTTTCAGAATGCCTCAATCAAAAGTAAGGTTCAACTCTGTTAGTTGAATGCACAGAACAGAAAGAAGTTTCACAGAATGCTACAGTGTAGTTTATATTTGAATATATTCCTTTTTCCACTATTACCCTCTTAGCGCTCCGAATGTCCACTTGCATTTTCTACAGAAAGAGTGTTCGGAACTGCGCAATCAAAAGTATGGTTTAACTCTGTTAGCTGAATGCACATATCAGCAATAAGTTTCACACAATGCTTCTGTGTAGTTTTTATTTGAGGATATCATTTTTCCAATATAGGCCTCTTAGCGCTCAGAATGTCCAATTGCAGTTTCTACAGAAAGAGTGTTTCAGAACGGCTCAATCAAAAGTAAGGTTCAACTCTGTTAGTTGAATGCACAGAACAGAAAGAAGTTTCATACAATGCTTCTGTGTAGTTTTTATTTCAACATATTCTTTTTTCCACTATTACCCACTTAGCGCTACGAATGTCCAGTTGCATTTTCTACAGACAGAGTGTTTCAAAACTGCTCAATCAAAAGTATGGTTTAACTCTGTTAGCTGAATGCTCAGATCAGAAAGAAGTTTCACAGAATGCTTCTGTGTAGTTTATATTTGAATATATTCCTTTTTCCACCACTACCCTCTTAGCGCTCCAAATGTCCACTTGCATTTTCTACAGAAAGAGTGTTCAGATCTGCTCAATCAAAAGTATGGTTTAACTCTGTTAGCTGAATGCACAGATCAGAAAGAAGTTTCACAGAATGATTCTGTGTAATTTATATTTGGAGACATTCCTTTTTCCACTATTACCCTCTTAGCGCACCGAATCTCCACTTGCATTTTCAACAGAAAGAGTGTTTCAGAACAGCTCAATCAAAACTAAGGTTCAAATCTGTTAGTTGAATGCACAGAACAGAATGTAGTTTCACAGATTGCTTCTGTGTAGTTTGTATTTGAAGATATTCCTTTTTCCACTGTTACCCTCTTAGAGCTCAGAATGTCCACTTGCATTTTCTACAGAAAGTGTGTTCAGAACTGCTCTATCAAAAGTATGGTTTAACTCTGTTAGGTGAATGCACAGATCAGAAATAAGTTTCACAGAATTCTTCTGTGTAGTTTATATTTGAAGATATTCCATTTTCCACTATTACCCACTTAGCGCTCTGAATGTCCAGTTGCATTTTCTACAGAAAGAGTGTTTCAGAACTGCTCAATCAAAAGTATTGTTTAACTCTGTTAGCTGAATGCACAGATCAGAAAGAAGTTTCACAGAATGCTGCTCTGTAGTGTTTATATGAAGATATTCTTTTTACCAATACAGGCCTCTTAGCGCACAGAATGTCCAATTGCAGTTTCTACAGAAAGAGTGTTTCAGAAAGGCTCAATCAAAAGTAAGGTTCAACTCTGTTAGTTGAATGAACAGAACAGAAAGAAGTTTCAGAGAATGTTTCTGTGTAGTTTATATTTGAAGATATTCCTTTTCCCACTATTACCTTCTAAGCGCTCCGAATGTCCACTTGCATTTTCTACAGAAAGAGTGTTTCCGAACTGCTCAATCAAAAGTATGGTTTAACTCTGTTAGCTGAATGCACAGATCAGTACGAAGTTTCACAGAATGTTTCTGTGTAGTTTTTATTTGAAGATAGTCCTTTCTCTAATATAGGCCTCTTAGCGCTCCGAATATCCAATTGCAGTTTGTACAGAAAGAGTGTTTCAGAACGGCTCAATGAAAAGTAGGGTTCAACTCTTTTAGTTGAATTCACAGAATAGAAAGAAGTTTCACAGAATTCTTCTGTGTAGTATTTATTTGAAGGTATTCCTTTTTCCACTATTAACCTCTTAGCGCTCCAAATGTCCAGTTGCATTTTCTACAGAAGGAGTGTTCAGAACTGCTCAATCATAAGTGTGGTTTAACCCCGTTAGGTGAATGCACAGATCAGAAAGAAGTTTCACAGAATTCTTCTGTGTAGTTTATATTTGAAGATATTCCATTTTCCACTATTACCCACTTAGCGCTCTGAATCTCCAGTTGCATTTTCTACAGAAAGAGTGTTTCAGAACTGCTCAATCAAAAGAATGGTTTAACTCTCTTAGCTGAATGCACAGAACAGAAAGAAATTTCACAGAATGCTGCGGTGTAATGTTTATATGAAGATATTCTTTTTACCAATATAGGCCTCTTAGCGCTCAGAATGTCCAATTGCAGTTTCTACAGAAAGGGTGTTTCAGAAAGGCTCAATCAAAGGTAAGGTTCAACTCTGTTAGTTGAATGCACAGAACAGAAAGAAGTTTCACAGAATGCTTCTGTGTAGTTTATATTTGAATATATTACTTTTTCCACTACTACCCTCTTAGCGCTCCAAATGTCCAGTTGCATTTTCTACAGAAAGAGTGTTCAGAACTGCTCAATCAAATGTATGATTTAACTCTCTTAGCTGAATGCACAGATTAGAAAGAAGTTGCACAGAATGCTTCTGTGTAGTATTTATTTGAAGATATTCTTTTTCCCAATATAGGCCTCTTAGCGCTCAGATTGTCCAATTGCAGTTTCTACAGAAAGAGTGTTTCAGAATGGCTCTTTCAAAAGTAAGGTTCAACTCTGTTATTTGAATGCACAGAACAGAAAGTAGTTTCACAGAATGCTTCTCTGTAGTTCATATTTGACGATATTACGTTTTCCACTATTACCCTCTTAGAGCTCCGAATGTCCACTTGCATGTTCTACAGAAAGAGTGTTCAGAACTGCTCAATCAAAAGTATGGTTTAACTCTGTTAGTTGAATGCACAGATCAGAAAGAAGTTTCACAGAATTCTTCTGTGTAGTTTTTATTTGAAGATATTCCTTTTTCCAATATAGGTCTCTTAGCGCTCAGAATGTCCAATTGCAGTATCTACAGAAAGAGAGTATCAGAACTGCTCAATGAAAAGTAAGGTTCAATACTGTTAGTTGAATGCACGGAACAGAAAGAAGTTTCAGAGAATGCTTCTGTGTAGTTTATATTTGAAGATATTCCTTTTTCCACTATTACCCTCCTAGCGCTCCGAATCACCACTTGCATTTTCTACAGAAAGTGTGTTTCAGAACGGCTCAATCAAAAGTAAGGTTGAACTCTTTTAGTTGAATGCACAGAACAGAAAGAAGTTTCACAGAATGCTTCTGTGTAGTATTTAGTTATAGATATTCCTTTTTCGATTATTACCCTCTTAGCGTTCCGAATGTCCACTGGCAGTTTCTACACAAAGAGTGTTTCAGAACAGCTCCTTCAAAGTAAGGCTCAAATCTGTTAGTTGAATGCAGAGAACAGAAAGGAGTTTCAGAGAATGCTTCTGTGTAGTTTTAATTTGGGGATATTCCTTTTTCCACTAATACAATCTTAGCGCTCCGAATGTCCACTTGCATTTTCTACAGAAAGAGTGTCTCATAACTTCTCAATCAAAAGTATGGTTTAACTCTGTTAGCTGAATGCACAGATCAGAAATAAGTTTCACAGAATGCTTCTGAGTAGTTTTTATTTGGAGATATTCTTTTTCCCAATATAGGCCACTTAGCGCTCAGAATGTCCAATTGCAGTTTCTACAGAATGAGTGTTTCAGAAGGCTCAATCAAAAGTAAGGTTCAACTCTGTTAGTTGAATGCACAGAACAGAAAGAAGTTTCACAGAATGCTTCTGTGTAGTTTATATTTGAATGTATTCCTTTTTCCACTATTACCATCTTAGCGCTCCGAATGTCCACTTGCGTTTTCTACAGAAAGAGGGTTTCAGAACGGCTCAATCAAAAGTAAGGTTCAACTCTGTTACTTGAATGCACAGAACAGCAAGAAGTTTCACAGAATGCTTCTGTGTAGTTTATGTTTGAATATATTCGTTTTTCCAGTATTACCCTCTTAGTGCTCCGAATGTCCACTTGCATTTTCTACAGAAAGGGTGTTCAGAACGGCTCAATCAAAAGTATGGTTTTACTCTGTTATTTGAATGCACATATCAGAAATAAGTTTCACAGAATCCTTCCGTGTAGTATTTTGTTGAAGATATTCCTTTTTCAACTATTATCCTCTTAGCTCTCCGAATGTCCAATTTCAGTTTCTACACAAAGAGTGTTTCAGAACTGCTCCTTCAAAAGTAGTGCTCAACTCTGTTAGTTGAATGCAGAGAACAGAAAGGAGTTTCACAGAATGCCTCTGTGTAGTTTATATTTGAATATATTCCCTTTTTCAGTATTACCCTCTTAGCGCTCCGAATGTCCACTTGCATTTTCTACAGAAAGAGTGTTCAGAACTGCTCAATCAAAAGTATGGTTTAACTCTGTTAGCTGAATGCACAGATCAGAAAGAATTTTCACAGAATGCTTCTGTGTACTTTTTATTTGAAGATATTCCTTTCTCCAATATAGCAGTCTTAGCGCTCAGAATGTCCAATTGCAGTATCTACAGAAAGAGTGTTTCTGAACTGCTCAATCAAATGTAAGGTTCAACTCTGGTAGTTGAATGAACGGAACAGAAAGAAGTTTCATAGAATGCTTCTGTGTAGTTTATATTTGAAGATGTTCCTTTTTCCACTATTACCTTCTAAGCGCTCCGAATGTCCACTTGCATTTTCTACAGAAAGAGTGTTTCCGAACTGCTCAATCAAAAGTATGGTTTAATTCTGTTAGCTGAATGCACAGATCAGTACGAAGTTTCACGGAATGCTTCTGTGTAGTTTTTATTTGAAGATAGTCCTTTTTCCAATATAGGCCTCTTAGCGCTCCGAATATCCAATTGCAGTTTCTACAGAAAGAGTGTTTCAGAATGGCTCAATCAAAAGTAGGGTTCAACTCTTTTAGTTGAAAGCAGAGAACAGAAACAAGTTTCAGAGAATGCCTCTGTGTAGTTTTTATTTGAAGATATTCCTTTTTCCACATTTACCATCTTAGTGCACCGAATGACCACTTGCATTTTCTACAGAAAGAGTGTTTCAGAACTGCTAAATCAAAAGTATCGTTTAACTCTGTTAGCTGAATGCACAGATAAGAAAGAAGTTTCACAGAATGCATCTGTGTAGTTTTTATTTGAAGATATTCTTTATCCCAATATAGGCATCATAGCGCTCAGTATGTTAAATTGCAGTTTCTACAGAAAGAGTTTTTCAGAATGGCTCAATCAAAAGTATGGTTCAACTCTGTTAGTTGAATGCACAGAACAAAAAGAAGTTTCACAGAATGCTTCTGAGTAGTTTATATTTGAATATATTCCTTTTTCCACTATTACCCTCTTAGCGCTCCGAATGTCCACTTGTATTTTCTACATAAAGATTGTTCAGAACGGCTCAATCAAAAATATGGTTTTACTCTGTTAGTTAAATGCACATATCAGAAATAAGTTTCAGAGAAGGCTTCTGTGTAGTATTTAGTTGAAGATATTCCTTTTTCGAATATTACCCTCTTAGCGCTCCGAATGTCCACTGGCAGTTTCTACACAAAGTGTTTTTCAGAACTGCTCCTTCAAAAGTAATGCTCAACACTCTAAGTTGAATGCAGAGAACAGAAAGAAGTTTCACAGAATGCTTCTGTGTAGTTTATATTTGAATATATTCCTTTTTTCAGTATTACCCTCTTAGCGCTCCGAATGTCCACCTGCATTTTCTACAAAAAGAGTGTTCAGAACTGCTCAATCAAAAGTATGGTTTATCTCTGTTAGCTGAATGCACATATCAGTACGAAGTTTCACAGAATGCTTCTGTGTAGTTTTTATTTGAAGATAGTCCTTTTTCAAATATAGGCCTCTTAGCGCTCCGAATATCCAATTGCAGTTTCTACAGAAAGAGTGTTTCAGAACGGCAAAATGAAAAGTAGGGTTCAACACTTTTAGTTGAATTCACAGAACAGAAAGTAGTTTCACAGATTGCTTCTGTGTAGTATTTATTTGAAGGTATTCCTTTTTCCACTATTACCCTAGTAGCGCTAGGAATGTCCACTTGCAGTTTCTACAGAAAGTGTGTTTCAGGGCTGCTCCTTCAAAAATAAGGCTCAACTCTGTTAGTTGAATGCAGAGAACAGAAAGAAGTTTCAGAGAATGCCTCTGTGTAGTTTTTATTTGAAGATATTGCTTTTTCCACAATTACCAACTTAGCGCACCGAATGTCCACTTGCATTTTCTACAGAAAGAGTGTTTCAGAACTGCTAAATCAAATGTATCGTTTAATTCTGTTAGCTGAATGCACAGATCAGAAAGAAGTTTCAGAGAATGCATCTCTGTAGTTTTTATTTGAAGATATTATTTTTCTCAATATAGGCCTCTTAGCGTTCAGAAATCCAATTACAGTTTCTACAGAAAGAGTGTTTCAGAACTGCTCAATCAAAATTAAGGTTCAACTCTGTTAGTTGAATGCACAGAACAGAATGTAGTTTCACAGATTGCTTCTGTGTAGTTTATATTTGAAGATATTCCTTTTTCCACTGTTACCCTCTTAGATCTCCGAATGTCCACTTGCATTTTCTACAGAAAGTGTGTTCAGAACTGCTCTATCAAAAGTATGGTTTAACTCTGTTAGGTGAATGCACAGATCAGAAATAAGTTTCACAGAATTCTTCTGTGTAGTTTATATTTGAAGATATTCCATTTTCCACTATTACCCACTTAGCGCTTTGAATGTCCAGTTGCATTTTCTACAGAAAGAGTGTTTCAGAACTGCTCAATCAAAAGTATGGTTTAACTCTGTTAGCTAAATGCACAGATCAGAAAGAAGTTTCACAGAATGCTGCTGTGTAGTGTTTATATGAAGATATTCTTTTTACCAATATAGGCCTCTTAGCGCTCAGAATGTCCAATTGCAGTTTCTACAGAAAGAGTGTTTCAGAAAGGCTCAATCAAAAGTAAGGTTCAACTATGTTAGTTGAATGCAGAGAACAGAAAGAAGTTTCACAGAATGCTTCTGTGTAGTTTATATTTGAATATATTCCTTTTTGCACTACTACCCGCTTAGCGCTCCAAATGTCCAGTTGCATTTTCTACAGAAAGAGTGTTCAGAACTGATCAATCAAATGTATGATTTAACTCTGTTAGCTAAATGCACAGATCAGAAAAATTTCACAGAATGCTTCTGTGTAGTTTTTATTTGAAGATATTCTTTTTCCCAATATAGGCCTCTTATCGCTCAGATTGTCCAATTGAATTTTCTACAGAAAGAGTGTTTCAGAATGGCTCTATCAAAAGTAAGGTTCAACTCTGTTATTTGAATGCACAGAACAGAAAGTAGTTTCACAGAATGCTTGTCTGTAGTTCTTATTTGACGATATTACTTTTTCCACTGTTACCCTCTTAGAGCTCCGAATGTCCACTTGCATTTTCTACAGAAAGAGTGTTCAGAACTGCTCAATCAAAAGTATGGTTTAACTCTGTTAGTTGAATGCACAGATCAGAAAGAAGTTTCACAGAATTCTTCTGTGTAGTTTTTATTTGAAGATATTCCTTTTTCCAATATAGGACTCTTAGCGCTCAGAATTTCCAATTGCAGTATCTACAGAAAGAGAGTTTCAGAACTGGTCAATCAAAAGTAAGGTTCAATATTGTTAGTTGAATGCAAGGAACAGGAAGAAGTTTTACAGAATGCTTCTGTGTAGTTTATATTTGAAGATATTCCTTTTTCCACTATTACCCTCTTAGCGCTCCGAATCACCACTTGCATTTTCTACAGAAATAGTGTTTCAGAACGGCTCAATCAAAAGTAAGGTTCAACTCTTTTAGTTGAATGCACAGAACAGAAAGAAGTTTCACAGAATGCTTCTGTTTAGTATTTAGTTGAAGATATTCCTTTTTCGACTATTACCCTCTTAGCGTTCCGAATGTCCACTGGCAGTTTCTACACAAAGAGTGTTTCAGAACAGCTCCTTCAAAAGTAAGGCTCAACTCTGTTAGTTGAATGCAGAGAACAGAAAGGAGTTTCAGAGAATGCTTCTGTGTAGTTTTTATTTGGGGATATTCCTTTTTCCACTAATACAATCTTAGCGCTCCTAATGTCCACTTGCATTTCCTACAGAAACAGTGTTTAATAACTGCTCAATCAAAAGTATGGTTTAACTCTGTTAGCTGAATGCACAGATCAGAAATAAGTTTCACAGAATTCTTCTGAGTAGTTTTTATTTGGAGATATTCTTTTTCCCAATATAGGCCACTTAGCGCTCAGAATGTCCAATTGCAGTTTCTACAGAATGAGTGTTTCAGGACGGCTCAATCAAAAGTAAGGTTCAACTCTGTTAGTTGAATGCACAGAACAGAAAGAAGTTTCACAGAATTCTTCTGTGTAGTTTATATTTGAATATATTCCTTTTTCCAGTATTACCTTCTTAGTGCTCCGAATGTCCACTTGCATTTTCTTCAGAAAGAGTGTTCATAACGGCTCAATCAAAAGTATGGTTTTACTCTCTTAGTTGAATGTACATATCAGAAATAAGTTCCACAGAATGCTTCTGTGTAGTATTTAGCTGAAGATATTCCTTTTTCGACTATTATCCTCTTAGCTCTCCGAATGTCCAATTTCAGTTTCTACACAAAGAGTGTTTCAGAACTGCTCCTTCAAAAGTAAGGCTCAACTCTGTTAATTGAATGCAGAGAACAGAAAGAAGTTGCAGAGAACAGAAAGAAATTTCACAGAATGCTTCTGTGTACTTTATATTTGAATATATTCCTTTTTCCACTACTACCCTCTTAGCGCTCCAAATGTCCAGTTGCATTTTCTACAGAAAGAGTGTTCAGAACTGCTCAATCAATAGTACGGTTTAACTCTGTTAGCTGAATGCACAGATCAGAAAGAAGTTTCACAGAATGATTCTGTGTAGTTTATATTTGAAGATATTCCTTTCTGTTCTCTGCATTAAAGTCAATCAAAAAATTATATTGAAATTGAAATACTGAATTTTATACTAAAGACAAGGCATCCAACTGAAAATGAAATTTTCCAGGTGAAAATTTCCAAATCATAAATATGTAGGGACAAAAAACTTTATTTATAAAGAAAAAGATAATTCTAATTAATTGATGATTCAAAGGTTTACAACTTTAAAAGTAAATATTATCTTTGAAGTAAAGTCCATTTAAATTATTTATGCCGCCAAAATTTTAGTAATTGTATATGTATATCATGTAAACTTTTTCGAGAAAAATGGAATTGGAAATGTTAGAGTATTATGCGGAAAAAATCACCTAAAGGAAAAAATTATCTCCTCATGAAGGATTACTTTAGCCACTTTGACAGGTGTAGGTAAAAGAACACTAAATGCACATCAATATGATATAGGAGATGCGCGCTTAGAAATACGTTATCATTGAAAAGAGAATTGTATTATCAGGTTTGCAGGGGCCCTTCTTATCCTTCATATTTATGTAACTTTGTCATCTATGGAAAGATTATAGGAATTTTAAAAATAGCTGATAGTTAAGAAACATCACCATAACACTGTGCTGAATGCATAATAAAACATTTCCCTTCTCTCTAAAAGCCTTTTAAAATTATGTACCATAATCAGTATGGCCAGCAGAGGGTCATTTCCATGTTCAAGTTCCTCTGTTTCTCGAGGGTGAGAATCCTTCTATAGTCTTCTGAGGGTGACACTGTAGTGTTTTCTTAGCCTGATTATTTTTATCTATTTTTTCCGATGCTTTCCTTTGTATATTTACATTTTACATATTGAAAGTTATTTTTTCAAATATTTTATATGCAAGTTTACAAAGTACAACGACTGTACATTAAAATAACTTATTTATGCCATATGGAAGATTAAATATAATTTTACAATATCTAATATTGATTGTTTAGTTTCTAATCATTGATACTTGACATGATTTTTCCCAGCATACCTCAAAATATTCTTCAAAATCCTGCGAATTAATTCCTGTAACACTTCTGAGGTGTATTAATAAGCTAGAGATGTAAAGAAGATTTGCAGAGAAAATTAGGTTCCCAAATTAGAAATTTTGTCCCACTATCGACTAGAAACCTCTTGAAATGATCAAAAACAATAATAATGCATGTCATAGAGGAAAACCAATAAGGCTGCTGCAGCATGACTACCTCTGTGACCTCAGACAAGTTACGTGTGGGTCCCTACTTCTGTGACCTCAGACTAGTTACGTGTGGGTCCGCACTTATTTTCTTCATCTCTAATAAATATTTGACAAATCTCATTTTCAAAAGTCTTTTAAGGCCTATCCACCTTTATTTTTCAGATGGAGTTTTGCTCTCATTGCCCAGGCTGCAGTGCAATGTCATGGTCTCGGCTCACACAACCTCCGACTCCCGGGTTCATGTGATTCTCCTGCCTCCACCTCCTGAGTAGCTGGGATTACAGGTGCGCAACACAACGCCCAGCTAATTTTTTGTATTTTTAGTAGAGATGGGGTTTCACCATGTTGGTCAAGCTGGTCTTGAACTCCCGACCTCAGGTGATCTGCACGCCTCGGCCTCTCAAAGTGCTGGGATTACACGCATGAGCAACCGCGGCCTGTGAGGGCTTTCTACTTTTAAGATGTCAGGACGTATAGCCTGGGAGGTAAATGGTAGTATATATATACATATATATATATATATATGTATATATATATACACACACACACACTGTATATATATACATATATACGGTATATTATACTATATATACATATATACTGAATATTATACTCTATATATACATATCTACTGTATATTATATGTATATATATATATACACATACACACATACACACATACACACATGAGACAGAGAGAAGAGATAGACAATTTCATGTGAAAATATAAACTGTTAACATAATATTTTGCTTCTCTGAGGAATATTTAGCATTGTTCTCAATCTTCTCTGCAGAATTTAAGCATTTTTCTCAGAACTCACCAGATAGAATGAGGGAGGGGCCATATGTTAGGAGCCAGAGATGAAGGGAGAACAATAGAGAGGGTGCTTTGGGAAAAATAGTACAGTAAGGCTAGGGAATACTTCTCTCCAACAAAAAGACCAAGGTCACAGCTGTATCTCTTCAGAAGCCAAACTTTCTTTTAAAATGTCAATTTCCATCTATTTCTTGCTTCACAGACATTCCATTCATTGCTGGATTTCAAATAAAGCCTTTCCATGTGCAACCTTTCTATAGAAAAAGAGAAATATGGGGGACAGTACAGTCTAAGAAGTGATTAAGAATATCTAGTGGACTTTCCCAGACTGTAAATCTTTACATATATCTGAGCCTAATGAGGTGATTTATTGTGCTATAATGCACAGTGAACTATACAGATGCTTCTTTTTGATCATGCTGCAGAATGGAACTAAATACTAAATACCAAATAGCACTCCCATGATTCTTATACATGTCATTCATATGGCATATTTATGCTTTTTTATATAGCAATTCTTATTCTTAGCTCTTAGGCAATTACGGAATCTTTTTGTCATTTTAATAATCTTGCTCCATTTGGTTATGCAAGGTAGAAATTCTAAGTAGAAAATCTTGTTTTTATTGAAAGTTTTTAGTAAACATTTTGGAAAAAGTCTGTTTTTTGATGCTACTTCTGCACGCTTTCTCAACATGATATTACTTGGTATTGTCCTTATTAACCATAGTACACCATATTCTGCAAATGTTAGAGAGGGTTAAAAATCAGTCATGTATAAGTAAAGCTAATGAAATAGAAAGGAAACCATATTTAGGAAATGGAAGGCAGAAGCAAATGTATTAACCGTGAGTTAGAAACGGTTTAGTCTTTGGAATGAAGCAGCAAGAGTTTAAAAATCTGGTTTGTGATTCACTAGCTTTGTGACCTTGGAGAATTACTTCAGATTTCTGAGTATCAGTTTAGTAGGTGATATCAATTGCAACTTCGCAGAAATATCACAAGTATTAAATAAAGGACTTAGTATCTGGGAGAGCATAGAAAATTACTAATAGTTACATTTTTGTTAATATTACCGTTATTATTATCATACGTATAGTATTTTCTTTCACTGACAATGCATTTAGGAAATAAGGAGAACTATAGAACAGTGCTTCTCCAACTTAAATGCAGAGCATGAATCACCTGGAGTTTTGTCAAAATGCGAATTCTGACTCAGTAACCCTGCAAACTAAGGAAATCTTGGTAATGCTGGTGCTGCTACTTCACCAACAGACCACACGTTTTGCAACAGCTATATAGAATGTCCTGTTTCTTTTTTTAATCACAAAACATGGCAAGCTCTAAAATAAAGCAGAATAACAGATTTAAATGTTAATACTCATGTCCTCAATTTATAATTTCTCCCTCCCTAACAATGGTATAATTCTGATTAAAAATTAGCAAAGAAAAAAATGGAAATTAATCTTCCTATGTTTATTCTTTTAACAAATTCTGTGTGATTACTACTGGGTTACTTGCTGTAGGAAATAGAAAAATTGCTTTGACATAGATCCTCAAGAATCTGTCCCACTACAAGCTTATTTTTGTAGGAAGCTAAAAGATTTATATAAATAACCGTAATTAAAGAGACAAATGAAGAAGTGCAATGAAAGACGTAGGGAAAGTGCTAGAGGAGTTCGGGGTGGAGGAAAATTATCCTAAAATAATATCTGTGCGTAACATTATGCTATCTTCCCTAACCAGCGCTTGACCAGATTGTCACAGTGAACTTTGGTCCTTTCTTATATCTTAGTTTTGGTTCCCACATCCTTCTGTTTGGGGAAGTTCTTGTTTTCCTCATGTAATGACAACAACACTTAAACAATGTATACTAGATAAAAGGAACTATATTGCTTGCTTTATTTACATAGTTAATTTAATTTGTACAATGAACTATGAAGTAATCAGCATTATTTCCTTCATTTTACATATGAGAAAATGGAGAATCAGCGACATTGAATCATCTCAAGTTTCTAAAATATCCACTCTCACCAGGCTGTTTACCCTGTTTTTGTCTGTATGCTGCTATAACAAAATGCCACAGATTGAGTAATTCATAAAAAACAGAAATGTATTTCTCACAGTTCTGGGGCTGAGAAGTCCGAAATCAAGGCAGTGGAGATTTGGCAGTTGGTCCCGAGGTGGCACCTTCTTGCTTCGTCTTCACGTGACAAAAGTGGGCAAAAACGGACAATGTAACGACATGGCAGAAGAGACTGCGGAGCCCGGCATTCCTCTAAAGCATCTTTTACGAGGACGTTTATCTCATTCATGAGGGTGGATCCTTCTTCACTTAATCACTTAACCAAAAGCCCCATCTCTTGATGTCATTGTCCTGGGATTTTAGTTTCAACATACAAACTTTGGATGGGCACATAGGTTCAAATCATAGCACCCTCCAAATTATAATGCCTCTCTCATGCCTGTTCTCCTTGAAGTACCCTCTGGTTTTGCTCTCTTCATTCTTGCCATCACAGTTAACCCTTCAGTTCCATTTCTTTAAGTAATCTCTAAATTTGTAAGATGGTTCCATCTTTTTTTTTTGTATATGGCAGTCTCTCAAACATATTTGTCATATGAACTAAGCAGGTAAATATGTAAATGCAAGCTAAATTTTAGTGAATGATATAATGGCCTAAAGTTGTATCTACCCTTCAGCCAAATATATTTACTTTTAGTAGCAATCTCCTGTCATATACAAAGTCACGACTCTAGGGGTAAACATTTTAGCCTGTGGGTAAGATGTAAAGCAGTGGTATGTTATAGCGACAACTCACTGTCATAGCACTGGGACATGCTCCTCTATCTGCTACAAATTGAATCAACAAAATATATATGATTTTGTCAGATTTAAATGTATGCTCCTGTTAGTAAAATCAAAGTATGGGAAAACTTTACGGAGTAGATTTAATAGAAATGTTTTCCTGAGTTATCTGCCTTCTTTATTTTTATGTTATGCTTTAAGTCTATGGTCAATGTATAGAGCTATGATTGATGTGCTTTTCCAATTCTGTTCAGATCAGACAGGTTAATTTTCTTCTTTTAAATCTTCTTGAATTTTGTCTAACACTTTTTGTTCCAATTTCTTACTAGATTATACTCCCTTCCCTAACTGCTTCATGATTACTTATACACAAACAATATTATGATATTGACACATTGAATTCATTTTAGGTGATGATTTTGGTCATAAACATGAGCAGGTTGTGAAGTGTTTCAGCCATCCCAGGGCATGGCTGTGAGTCCCTTGTCTAATGTTTCAAAAAAATCTTGAATTTGTGATGATGCTGTGATGGTCCCTCAGATATTCTTACACACATCTTTGCCCCTTGTTCCCTCTAACTTTCCTCTTCTGATAAAAAAGCAAACACTGCCAAGCTCAAATGGAATTACATTTGGATGCAAGTGTCACTATGCAATGGTTGCCAATAAAAGTACACAAGGAATTTTATTATGGTGAATTAAAGGCAAACAGACTTCAGAGAAATGAGCACGAACATGAAAATGGCGCATGGTACGCGGATCTCACTGGAAAGTCATTCGGTACACAATGTTTTCACTAGAAAAATCCATTAGCTTTAGCTAGAAATTGAAATTACTTTGTAGGAAATCAGAATAAAATATGTGAAAACATTATATTCTGTGCAAGATTAATACCACGCCTGGTGTTGAAAGGTTTGTGGTCTTGCTTCAACGATGCTAAAAGGTCAGAAACCACAAAGATGCATATGTGTTGTCGTTTGCACAGTTACTAGTTTTTCTCATTATTTCCATAATGCGATGTGCTGTTTCAACAGAGAAACCCTCTGGAGAGTGGCTTGCACTGTTTTCAGGCAGCTCTTTTGCTTTCATGTTTTGGCCTTGGCCAGGGAATTCAGACAGACTTTTCAGTTATTTTCGACAAGAATGTATTCATTTATTGTTTTAAATAATAATAAATAGATTTTAAAATTACTGTACATTACTGCACTTTAAACGCCATGAGGTCAAGGACTCTAAAGTCTGGACATCATTGTATACCCTACATCTTGCACAAGGTTTAGAAAAAATGGCATGGACACCTATTTTTTGAATCAATAAATGAATACATAAAAGAATTCCAAACTCTAGTCCAAGGTTTTAGATTAATAATGTATTAAAATGCGTAAAATTTATAGACAAAACTCTTCTTATTTAGAAGTTTATTCTTTAGTTGGAGAGATAAAATATATGCACATAAAAGCTTAAGGAAAAATAATAAGGGTTTTGAAGTACTTACTATGTGAAAAATTTAGCATAAATCTTACATCCATTTATTTAACACATTTTATACGTTGCATTATTTATATATAGTGCTGATTGGTAGAATTCATATGTGAACGGAACTATAAAAATTTTGAGGATAAGCACTAGAAACACAGAATAAATAGAGTGTTAACATGCAAAACACAGAAATACTTAAATTGACTAGGTGAAAGAAAAGATTTCTGGTTCCATGTACACTGATTATTGAGGGATGAGTATGACATTATTATGCCAGAATCAATAAATATTTTAAATAGGGAGAAAACTATAATTATATATCTTTGTGTTCAACAGGAGTAGCAGTACTGATAAAGTAGAAGTTTGTTATACCTTTTTTATAGTCTTTTAAAGTTGTTTATAAATAAAATCTACTCTTAGTTAATTAATGGTTGATGTTCATTGAAGTGTTTTCAAATTTTTGACCTCTGAATTGCCTTGTACATATGGAGAAATAAAGCTTGCCTAGCATAATTTCTTGAGTGGAGAATGAATGATCTGGATAGATTTGTTGACAATATGTCTGTACTTATTTTATTAATTCTTTAATCTTCATGAAGAAAAATATAAGAGTCATATTCTAGTATTTTATACCATGGAAAAAATGTCTTATCCTTTTCCTAAGGAAAAATACATCATGACACAAAAGTAAAGTTAATTAAATTACTTACTTTATTAATTAACTGTCTATTATTTCTATGGGTTGAAGTAAATTTGATACTCAATGCTATTTAATCTAATTCTAAAAGCTTGAATGAGGAATGATTTTTTCATGTAAGGTTAGTTGAAATAAATTATCACTGATTTTCAGATTTAATATTAATTAGCTATTGCATATTCTTAATGGGAAATAAGTGTTTAAAAAGCCCTTTTTGGTTGCGAAAAGACCACGCCCATTGTAGACTTCTTAGAATACATCACATCTGGCCTCCTTTTTAGAGTGGGGAATTCAACTCATAAGTGGCTGGACATTGATTCTGAACATTTTGAACATTATTTGCCTGTCTTCACTCATACTGGTTGCTGTTCTTTGATAAGTAATCACCATGTTTAGCATGCACTTGAACTATTGTTACTTAGGGTGCTTGACTATTTACAAGTCTCACTAGGATTCTAGGTATTCATTAGTCTCGTGGTGTGTATTTGTTGATGGTCCTATTATCTTTGTTGGTTCAGTTACACAGTACCATCCAAGATGCTGCAACACATTATACACAGGCTATGGGTTGTGGGAGCTACAGATTTCAGTTATTATTTAGGCTCAGAAACTTAGAATCTCTGCAAGGTTGGACATGATCCTTAGTCTTGTTTTAAGACCGTCTTGTTTTAAAAGTTAAACCCAAATTCTTAAAATATAGAATAGGGGTGCTAGTAGTGCTCACAGAATTGTAGTAAAGATCAGCTGGGAAAGAAGAGCCTATTAAACAGAGCCTGGTATTTAATAAGTATCAGCTGCCTTCAATTAGGAATCTGTGTTGTCATGATTAGAAGATTGCTGGTTTATTTTACAGATCTGTAAGTATAGCCAAAATATGTCAAAATAACCACCAGAAAGAATCATATACCGTCCCTTGAACATTTCATCCCTAGAATCTAGCCAGATTAGCATCTCTATACTGGCAATACTGTTAACACAGATTGTGCTCAAACCCCTCATTGACTTTTCAGCACCTGTAAATTACTGGAGATTTAGGAAGAAGTCTGGGGTTATGGCTTAGTTAAGCTGAGTGGCCAGAAAGTGTGAGATGCTGGATGCCTCCTCCAGTTCATTTCTCCAGCGGCCGCACCAGGCGTATCCATAGCTCCGCTCCCGGGAGCTCGTCTCCGGCGTGGGGCGTGTGCGCACCCCTGGCCGGGCGGAGCCTGGAGCCTGCTCATTAGCAGCGCGGGCAGCTCGTGCGCCCGCAGGAGGGAGGCGGAAGCACAGCCCTGAGCCGCCAGCAGGAGGAGGGAGCGCGGCGGCTGCAGGCAGGGGAGGGAGAGGAAAGAACGGAGGGACGGTTCCCGGACAGAGCGGGAGGAATCGGGGAGCGGCCAGTCCAGGGGGAGCTGCTCCGCTGCGCTGCGCTCGTTATTCACAGGATGCGGCGGCGCTTCCCGGGGCCGCTTCCCGGTCCCCTGGGTGGAGGCTGCCATCTAAACCTGACTCCAGGTGAGTTCCCCAAAGAGGCGAAGCGAGGGGTCTCGAACCAGAGACTTGGAACTGGCGAGGCTGCTCGGCTCCCCAAGCGCTGCTGCCTTGACATTTCCCGATTCACGGGAGGTTTTGGGGGCGGCTGCACAGGCTGGAGGGGCGGATGGGCGGTTGCGATCCTCAGCCGGCGTGGGGGCGTTCGGGAGGAATTAGCTTCAGTGAACGGGGTTTTAGGAGATGTCCGCAAGGCACGCGCTATGTACGCGTTTCTAGACGAGCTTTTGAGACAGAAATTTGGCTTCCCGGATGCCCGTTTTGGCCTTCTGTCCTTCCTTTTGCTTGCCTCATGCGCAATTTTCCAAGCCGAGGAAAGGACTGGAAGGGCGTGGAAGTAGGAGGTCTGGGCACAGCATTCGGCAGGGCAGCCCTGGTCTCCAAGTTTGGGGGTGGGGGGTGGGACTCTTTTCCTTTCAGCCTAATTTACCAGGGGAAAACCCGCAGAGCACCTTGAGGTGCCTTTGCTCCGCACCCTCCATAAGCTTATTAGAGGGAACTTGAGGCTCGCTAGACAACCTGTGACAGGTGACGGCAATTTAGCTTAAAAGCCATGTTGGTTCACTTCGTCTCCTCTTTATCCTTTGTTGCAAAATTGATACCTTTTTGGATTTCTTTAACAGCACAAAGTTTAAGTGGCCGGCTGACAGGAAATATTTCTTTTGAAAATGCTATGAGAAAAGTGATGAGTTAACGTTGAGAGAAAGGCAACTTTATTTTCTCGGAAGAACTTTGGGGAAAGAGATTGATAGGGAAATTCTGGGCATGAAATTATGGACATTTCCCACAGAACTTCCTTCATTTATTTATTTTTTTACATTTCCTTCATTTTTTTTTTTAATCGTGTGTGTGTGTATCAGAGAGACAAAATTCGTTGGAGGTATTAGGACTTTATTTGGTTTAGAAGTTTCTTTCTTACTAATAGCACTAATTTGTGATCTTCATGATTATAAGAATTTACTAAGTGTTTTGCTTTTAGGTGTTTTGGGTCTGTTTTTTAAAAAAATTCAATACTTACTTTGTGGGCCTTGCTGAATACCTCTCAATAAAATCGGTGGGCATACAGTTAGTGACATGACCCCTGTGGATTTAATAGCAGGTAAGTATACAAATGATAAGTTTAGGAAATAAATGTCAGAATCAACATTTAGGTGTGAAATTGAAATATCTTTCAAATATTTACCAAACTCTCTTATAGGATCCAATGTCATTTTATGGTCAAGAGAGCTTAAAGGTTTCTCAGATTGAGATATATGTATCTACTTTGTTAATCCAAATGTAATGTTTTATTTTGTTCTTTAATGACTGTTTGAATTCAACAAATAAAACTTGCATATTTAATGTAAGGTTCTTTCACATATATTACTTCTCCAATTTTTAATATAAATTTAAGGAGAAAAGCAATATTCCATTTTGTAGATGAAGAGACTGTGTCACAGAAGTATTACTTTACCTAGATTTCTGTAATTATTATGTTATAAACTTAGAAATTACATATTATTCTGGAACATATAAAATATATGAATGTTATAAACCATAAGAATTCAGACCTATGCTATTTAACTTCAAGTTTAGTTCTTTACCCAAACAATTGCATGACTACATTGAGACTACTGAAGTAATTATATATGAACACGCTATATGAAAAAATACTTAAAACATTTCTTATTTTTGTCGTTTCTCTTTGATATAAAATATACTATAATTTAATGGAGTTATATTCCATATTTAGATGCTCCTAACTTCCAAATAACACCTAAACTCCTAAAAACTGACCTGTGTCCTTCTTAATAGAAGTGGCTTGACCGGGAGACCCAATTTTTACTAAGAATATTCTTGGGATAATTTATGTCTTATAATCAAGATAAAGACAGGCCACATTTAGTTGTATTTTTAAACCACTTAGTGTGAAGTTGCAACGCAGACATAACTTGCTTTCAGGCTACACTGCCAGCTTTGCAGTGAATAGTCTTTAAGATTCCGTGGAAACATTGGCAGATATAGCTAATGTCTATCTGATGTAGGATTTATGAGAAAAGGAGAGGTAGAAACTGAATGCTCTTATATTTCATATGTGACCACATTCATAAAACTTTATTGATAAGTACTTTGTTGTCTGACACGGGCTGATACAAATAGGCTTCTTCAAGAGTTGAGGAAGAAAACTAAATCCCTATAATACAGCCTTTTTCCTCCTTTTCTTTCTTAAGCGGTAATAGTTGATCCTAGCTTTTGTGTGTCTATGCATGCTCAATACAGTTCAGGGTATAAGGAGAAGTTAAGCAAGAATATTGAATGCTAGCTAGGAAAGTTTTTGGAGTCTCAAATACTTTGGAACGATTTTTCACATTATATACATAAAATTCCTAGTTACATTTGGGAACTAAGTATATTATACACAACTTTGCATCTGATTACAGGATTCCCTGTACATTTATAGCTCAGGTATTCTGGAAAGAGTCAAGATAATTAGTTTTATGGCTCTTGCCCGTGTGACCTGTTTCTTTCTGGTCCTGATATTAAAAGGATGACTTAAATTTTCTGGAATGTCAAAATTTTCTCTTCCCTTGGATCCTACAAAATACTTCAAGCAGTGTATGTGTGATACTCGCTGTCATTCCAACATTTCCAATCCTCCTGAGAATGCTAAACAATGCCCTAGATTTCTTCCTTTGTAATTCTTTCAGATAGAGGGTTAGCTGAGTTAGGAAGAAAGGAGAGAGGGAGAGAAGAAGAGAGATGACATTTTATCCCTCAGGAAAGAACAAGACCAATTGTATTCCTAATGTAGAAATATTATTCTACAAACATTCCTGAACAAGAGGGCTTTGCATATACATTAAAGCAGAATACCTAGTCAACTTCTAGTTGTGCCATGTAGTGAAATGGAAGTAAGATGAGCAGGCCGAGATCATTTTTGTTGGAGAACTGAGACCACATGAAATAGGTAACAGAGTTACCCCAACTGGGGGGCAAGAGGACTTGAAAGTTTCCTCCATAAATTTGCAGTTAGTACAGGGCTGCTCCAGTGATCAGAGTCATGAATGCCCTAGAGTGTCTGTATAACCCTGTACACAGGCTGAGACAGCTCTAACGGCCCAGAAAAGCCTCTGGACAGAATCACTGCACCCTTGGACATTGTCCGACCGCATGTATGAGAATAGTGAGTGCTGAGGAGTTGTGGGTAGCTCGGTACAACTCTTGCTAAAGGAGTGTCATCAACATTCATTGCTGAAAGTGAATTTTTTCATTCACATATGTGATGCCTATTAGGTCGTGATTTCTTGGATACAAATTTGTACAAGATATGAATTAATTTTTGAACATCCTTTCTTAAAAGTACCATGTTCATATAGTTGCTCATTTTAATATGAGTAGTTCAGATGGGACATAATAGAGTAAGGAAATGATTGAACATCCTAAGATCTAGTGTATATACCTTTGTTCATGATGAGATTCATCCCCTGTCCCCCTTTGTAGTGACACTGATGGCATAAGGAGTATTAGATGAAATTTAATGCAGAAAACAATGGGATATATGAATGGTAGATATGGTTGACAACCACCATTTTCACTGAAGTTGTTTCAAAGCAAAGAAATTTGGGATAAATTCATTTTATTTGCTCCTGAAGGGTAATTAGGAATAAGTAGGAATTGTGAAGAGGCTGTAGTGTTGACATTAAGAGAAGTTTTTGATTCTTAAAATAGGATATATTACACAAGAGTGAACAAACAGAAGATACTGAACAAATATTCTGTCATAAGTAAGTGATGGATTATTCGGACTTGTTGAACTATGTTTTTAAATGTATTATTTAAATATTTAAATATTATTAAAACCTTAAATAATATTTAAATATTATAAAAGTTGTAGAAAATTATGTTTTCAATACAAATATACACTTATAAGCTATATTGTAGATATGGGAGTAAACAATGCAATTTTTTTTAACTGAGTGAAAAATTTAGTTTTTTAAAATTCCAAATGGAGCTAACAGCTTAGTGTGATACATATTTTGAATTTCAAAATTTGTAACCAAATAGGACAAATGTGTTGAACTGTACTTTTCTTGAAGAACCGTGATAAGAATGAGCGGTGAAAAAATTACAGCATACTTACCAGGGATCAAATACTTGCTTAGGGTTAATAAGAAAAATCTCAGCAAACGCTAGAAATGAGGTACACGATCTATCAGAGACCCATGATTAAAGTGGTATCTTGTTAGGTATATGAGCTTGAAAAGAAACGGCATAGCTTCACTTTACCCCAGTTGCTTCTTTTGTAAAACGGGGAGACTAAGAATGTGTTAACTCAAAATCCTTCGTTAATGATTTTCTTCTTAGAACAGTGCCAGGTCCAATTAGGATTAGATTGCTATTTTTATTATTGATATTTGCCCTAGTTCTGCCTTTTATTGACTGTGTGAAATTGGTGAAGATCCCTTTCTGAAGCTTTGTTTCTTACCTACAAGCTGGGAATAGAATACCTGCTATGAAGAGTGGTTGTTAGTACATTAGAAAGGCTGGATATTTGTTGATATAAGGGGCTCAGCGCATGGTAGAAATTTGATAGCATTTTTTTCTTGCCCTCCCATGTATTACTGTGGAGACATCCCACATATTATGTCCAAGTTTTTATTTTCCCCTCAAATGCAATGTCAAGCACAAAACATTCCCATCTCCCAATTCTCTTCTGATGTTCTACAACCATTAAAGTATAGAAAACTAGAATGAGTGTTTTTATAACTTTTGCTGTACTTAAGCATGTGGAGAGAAGAGCGCTAGATCACAGGACACACTTTGATAGGAAAAGGGAAATATTTACACTGCAAACAACTTTCTCCTCATGCTTAACAGTTTTATGCTGTCATTCTGTCAGCACCAAGTGAGATTTTTCTATTTAAATAGTTTTCTATTTGTGGTATGATAATTCATGTATGGACTTCATGTAATTAACATAAATATAATGGATGATTGAGAAGTGGTTTATTTTTACCAAGAGGAAAAAATGTGTACACGATTTTTAAAAATATTGCTTTGAAAATATTTAAAATTAATTTTGATTCAGTTGGTGGAAGATAGCGTCACAAACTCACTGCTAGTGGTATTCTTGAGAAGTAATGTTTGAATTTTCTAGGTATTGTCCCCAGACTGGCTTAAAAGAATTTAATTTTAGATGTAAATTTTCTGCTTAACATGGAAGATTTTCCCTGAAAATATTAGCTTCATCAGATACATAGTTGCTTAGGGGTAGCTGCATGGAATTATGGGAAGAGTGAAATAGAAAAAAATTTTCATGTCTAAGTTATACATACTGGTGTAATCATATGGATTGGATGATAATGATAATTACAGCAATAATGTGATTGAAAGGGTAAGCAAGTAACATATACTACAGTTACTAATATAATCCTGTGATTGAGTTTACCACTTCGTTTCTCTTTCCTGGAAACCCTTAAGTTTGTCACTATTGCACTTTATTTCCTTTGCTTATTGTAGTGGTGTATTAGTTGTATTACTGCTGCTATAACAAATTACGACACATTTACATAACTTAACACATATTTATTGTCTTGCAGTTTCAAAGGTCAGAAGTCCAAAATCACTTTAATTAGGCTAAGTCAATGTGTCTGCAGTGTGGGTTCCTTCTCGAGGTGCTGAGGGGAGAATCCATTCTCTTGCATTTTCTGCTTCTGGTGGCACCTGTCTTCATTGTCTTTTCCCCATTCCTCCATTTTCAAGGTGCGTTGCTTTTATTTCTGTTTCTGTCTCCGCACTGTCTCCTCCTTTAACTTTGAGTCCTTCTCTCCACTTCAACTAAGGACTCCTGTGATTACTTTGGACTCACGTGGATGATCTGGGATAATCACCTTGTCTCCAGATCCTTAAATGAATCGTATCTACAAGTCCTTTGGCTGTGTAAGGCAGCACATTCCCAGGGCCGGGAGATTAGGTGAAGAACATCTTTTGGGACTATTATGCAGCCTATCACAAGTGGTAATATCACTTTTATGCCTTGAGACCCTGAAATTAATGTACTTGCTTACGCATGGAAAAACAATGTATCTGTGGGGGTAACAGTTTATTTTTGAACCATTAGAAGGTATTGATGGGGAAGTTTTCATCTGACAACAGATACTGATAAATTAAATACCCTTAGATTTGTCAAAACTAGCTTTAGTAAAATATAAGTAAAAGTATTTGCACTGCTAGGGTCAAAAATATTAATTAAACCCATTATTTATCAAGGCCAAGTCCTGGATTAGTTAGGTTTAAATTAACCTAGAACATTATCTTCCATAGTACTTAATTGTGAAGCTTAGTTCTTGTTGACAAAAGCTCATCCATATAAGAAAGCATCGAAAGGTTGGTGTTTTTTTAACCTTTGCAGAATATAACTTTTCAAAGGGATGTTAGACAGTAGTTCCATCACAATTGATGCAGTTCACAGACATTCTTTGTGAATATTTTATCTCATGAGTTATATCTATGACACTAATCATAGACTTCTAGAAGAAATTTAGCAATGGTCATGTCAGCCTTTCAAATCTTTCTGTAACCTAGAAGAGGATCATTGCATAAGATAGATTCATTTTCCCCTTTATTCCATTGTTGCCAGAGAGAACTTGAAATGCCCTGTTCAAATTAATTTAATGCAAATGAATTCTTGCTGCCTCACAAGTAGTTTGTCCTTCATTTTTCTTAAAATTAGATTGAAAATGGATGTGACCTGCTTTACTGGTTGTTGTGCAGGAAGCGTTGTCCTTCCTGAAAGCTCCCTCAGTTGTCAAAATGAAGCCATTAAGAGTAAAGTAAATTATATTATCTGATCATAGTATCACAATTGACCTTAAAACAATAAATTTTATAATCAGTGCAAATTGCTGAATAGTGTTTGCAGTTGTAGAAATTTCAAAGGAAACCCTGGTTGAGATACAGAGCTGCTATAATCATTTTTAAAATCTTTGTTTTTCTTTTACTTTGGAACAGTAGTGCAGTAAGTACTTTTGCCTTATTGTTCTCTCTGCCTTCCAGAAACCCTCATTCAAATATTCTAAGTTTTTAAGTCTTTTTCATTTCTTTTAATATTGTAACATTTAACAATGTCAAAGAAAGTATAATTTTTCTGGAAATCAAGCTAAAAATAAAGAGAAGCCGATGTAAATGAACATCAAATTAACAAGATTGATTAGGAAAAGTAATTTTTGAAAAGGGCCCAAAATCCCTTTGCACATAAATGCAAAAGAATTTAGTGAAAGAAGGTGAAACTGGAGTAAAGAACTCTACGGATGCGTAAGTAACTCTTAATAAGAATGAGTAACGTACATGCATATCTTTAGCTCCCAGTTTCAGAGATACAGTAGTTGTACAACAAATGGTCCTTTCCTGCTCTTAAGGAAGCCTCTCCTCCTCCAGCCATGCCACTCCTCAGAGCAAGCTCTTCCACTGAGTTTTCAGCAACCATAAGTAAGAAGGATGGTACGATAGGCTGCGTGTACATATGGCCCTCATTAGCAGGCCAACTGTTCCTTTTGCCCACCCACATCACTGGGGACATATGGCGTTACTTTGACTGTTGAAACAAGTGTGTGTGGACATATCTTGGTATGAGTAAAAGACTGTTGATTGTCTTTCTCTTGTCGCTCGTGCAACCGTCTCCTTGTGGAGATCGTATTATCCATAACACTAGATTTGAGGATGATAAATGACGTTGTTATTATTAACTGAATTTGCCTCTCTAGTTTGATCACAAAACCAGCGAATGTTTGCTTATGGAACATGTAAAGCTTATAGAAGACGGAAAGCTTACAGAAAGAAATGATGGCTTTTCTAAGCATAAGAGTCAGGTCTTTTTCAATCAAAAACTAACTCATTCAAAAATTCAAGAGTTATGTAAAACCAGAACAGCAGAGTTTTCAGAAATGCTATTGAGATCATTTATTATAAAATAGCCATTAATGAAATGTAATAGTGAGTCTGTTGTTGTGACTATGTGGAGAAATGAATGAGAAAATATAAGATAGGCTGGAATGAAGAGAGTCATCGGATCCCAACATAATTCATTTTGTATAGTTCACAGTATTGTAACTTTAAAAAAATTATGAATTTTTTCAATACTGTGAATTCTGAATTTGCAATATGAGGCTTTTCAATCCTTGCAACAAGTGTGTATTTTTCAGTGGTTCTAGAATTATCGGGGCTTTCGAGCTGCTTCTGATAAGAAGGCAAGGCTAGAGGACTCGTGTTGAGGTGGCATTTGCACAGGACTTTAGATAACATACATCGATGATGTAGAGAGAAGAGCGGGTGATGTTGCTGTGGATTATAGTGGAAAGGCACCTTTTGCTCCCTCTGCTGACCTATTTGTGTATTCAGCTGTGTAGCATATTTCTTGTATAATTACATAGTAATTTCACACACTACATTAAGAAAATCTGAACAATTTTTACTAAACTCATGTTTTCTAAATATTAAGTAAATAAAACCAATATTTGGCTAGGTAACATTTATAAAAACAGGATTTCTAGATAGATGATGATAAATTTTCATCTATATCTATAGAGCTGATAAATTTTCAAAACCCTTTGAATATCACTTGTACTACAAAGTCTCGTTTCAGTTTCAGTGCCATGGCACATTGATTAATCACCACTAAAGCGGTACATGAAATATTTGGCAATATAGGTATTTGGTAATGGTGATTGATGCACAGAATACGGCACCATTATTATGCACTGGCCTTGAGAACTTTAGTTTTCATCTTCGATCACCTGATAGAGAACAAACTAACAGCTTTTTTCTTTCACCTTGCTGGAGAATAAACTAACAACTTCAAATTATCTGATCCATCCAAAAACTTATTTCCGTGAAACTCACTGATTTATTTATTATTTCGTGGGGATCACTATTATTTGCTGTAGTAAAATATCAAATGATCGATGTTTTATACCAACATGGCAGCTCACATGGTAGGCAACAGAATGAAAACAAACAGGTTTACTACCAAGAATTATACTAGATTGCTTTTATTGACAGAAAAAGCATACAGATAATTTTATTCAGAGATTTTATGTGAATTATTTTGATAAGTGTACACATACATTTATAACTGACCTTTCTTTGTCAAGTGTGTGCCCACACACGTATTCATACTAAATCAATCTTAGAGATCTTATCCAAAGATTGAATTTCTTAAAGTGACTGTTCCAAATATGTATAATTTATGGCAAAAAAGTCACAAAATGGCAATACAAGGAGGCATAAAAGTGAAGATAAAGGGGGAGATGATGGTTAAAAACACCTGTAAATGAATAATTGATTTTGATTTAAATTCTTTTTAGTTCTTAGCTGATGAAATGAATATAAATGAAATTATTATGCAAAACACCTCTATTTGTTGTATATGCATGTACATGTATGTGTTACAAATACAAAACTGATAGGATATTATTTAACATATATTCACACTCATAATGTGCATATATGTACATAATGAAAATGAGTGCTTGTTTTATATGTATGTATACACACACATACACATATTGCATACTTTCATTTTTTAAAATTTTACTTTAAGTTCTGGGATACATGTGCTGAACATGCAGGTTTGTTACATAGGTATACTTGTGCCATGGTAATTTGCTGCACCCATCAACCCGTCATCTAGGTTTTAAGCTCCACATGCATTAGCTATTTGTCCTAATGCTCTCCCTCCCCTTTCCCCCCACCCACCTACAGACCCCAGTGTGTGATGTTCCTCTCCCTGTGTCAACATGTTCTCATTGTTCAGCACCCACTTATGAGTGAGAACATGCAGTGTTTGGTTTTCTGTTCCTGTGTTAGTTTGCTGAGGATGATGGTTTCCAGCTTCATCCATATCCCCACAAAGGACGTGAACTCATCCTTTTTTATGGCTGTGTAGTATTCCATGGTGAATATGTGCCACATTTTCTTCATCCAGTCTATCATTGATGGGCGTTATGTTGGTTCCAAGTCTTTGCTATTGTAAATAGTCCCATGATAAACATATATGTACATGTGTCTTTAGAGTAGAATGATGTATAATCCTTTGGTATATACCCAGTAATGGGATTGCTGGGTCAAATGGTATTTCTGGTTTTATATCCTTGAGGAATCACCACATTGTATTCCACAATGGTTGAACTATTTTACAAGCCCACCAACAGTGTAAAAGTGTTCCTATTTCTCTGCATCTTCTCCAGCATCTGCTGTTTCCAGAATTTTTAATGATCACCATTCTAACTGGTGTGAGATGGTATGTCATTGTGGTTTTGATTTGCATTTCTCTAATGAACAGTGATAATGAGCTTTTTTCATATGTTTATTGGCCATATACATATCTTCTTTTGAGGAGTGTCTGTTCATATCCTTTGCCCACTTTTTGATGGGGTTGTTTGTTTTTATTTTCTTGTAAATTTGTTTAAGTTCCTTCTAGATTCTGGATATTAGACCTTTGTCAGATGGATAGATTGCAAAAATTTTCTCATATTTTGTAGGTTGCCTGTTCACTCTTGTGATAGTTTATTTTACTGAGCAGAAGCTCTTTAGTTTGATTAGATTCCATCTGTCAATTTTGGCTGTTGTTTCAAGTGCTGTTGGTGATTTAGTCATGAAGTCTTTGCCCACACCTATGTCCTGAATCATATTGCCTAGGTTTTCTTCTAGGGTTTTTATAGTTTTAGGTTTTACATTTATGTTTTTAATCCACCTTGAGTTAATTCTTTTATAAGGTATAATGAAGGGGTCTAGTTTCTCTTTTCTGCATATGGCTACCCAGTTTTCCCAGCGCCATTTATTACATAGGGAATCCTTTCCCCATTGCTTGCTTTTGTCAGGTTTGTTGAAGATCAGATTGTTGTAGATGTGTGGTGTTATTTCTGAGGCCTCTATTCTGTTTCATTGGTCTATATATCTGTTTTGGTATTAGCACCATGCTGTTTTGGTTACTTTAGCTTTGTAATATAGTTTGAAGTCAGGCAGCGTCATGCCTCCAGCTTTGTTCTTTTTGCTTAGGTTAGCCTTGGCTCCACAGGCTCTTTTTTGCTTCCATATGAAATTTAACATAGTTTTTTTCTAGTTCTGTGAAGAAAGTCAATGGTAGCTTGATGGGAATAGCATTGAATCTATAAATTACTTTGGGCAATATGGCCATTTTCATGATATTGAGTCTTCCTATCCATGAGGATGGAGTGTTTCTCTATATGTTTGTGTCCTGTCATTTCCTTGAGCTCTGGTTTGTAGTTTTCCTTGAAGAGGTCCTTCACATCCCTTGTAGGTTGTATTCCTAGGTATTTTGTTTTCTTTATAGCAATTGTGAATGGGAGTTTACTAATGATTTGGCTCTCTGCTTGTCTGTTATTGGTATATAAGAATGATTGTGATTTTTGCACATTAATTTTATATCCTGAGACTTTGCCAAAGTTGCTTATCAGGTTAAGGAATTTTTGGGCTGAGGTGGTGGCGTTTTGTAAATATACAATCATGTCATCTGCAGACAGAGACAATTTGATTTCCTCTCTTCCTATTTGCATGCTTTTATTTCTTTCTCTTACTCGATTGCCCTGGCCAGAACTTCCAATACTATGTTGATAAGAGTGGGGAGAGAGGGCATCCTACTCTTGGGCCAGTTTTCAAAGGTAATGCTTCCAGCTTTTGGCCATTTAGCATGATATTAGCTATGCATTTGTCATAAATAGCTCTTATTTTTGTGAGATATGTTCCATCAATACCTAGTTTATTGAGAGTTTTTAGTATGAGGGGTGTTGAATTTTATTGAAGGCCTTTTCTGCATCTATTGAGATAATCATGTGGTTTTTGTCATTGGTTCTGTTTATGTGATGGATTATGTTTATTGATTTGCATATGTTGAACCAGCCTTGCATGCCAGGCATGAAGCCAACTTGATCGTGGTGGATAAGTTTTTGATGTGCTGCTGGATTCTCTTGCCAGTATTTTATTCAGGATTTTTGCATCGATGTTCATCAGTGATATTGGCCTGAAATTTTCTTTTTCTATTGGGTCTCTGCCAGGTTTTGGAATCAGAGTGATGCTGGCCTCATAAAATGATTTAGGGAGGAGTCTTTCTTTTTCTATTGTTCAGAATAGTTTCAGAAGGAATGGTACCAGCTCCTCTTTGTACCTCTGGTAGAACTCGGCTGTGAAGACATCTGGTCCTGGGCTTTTTTTGGTTGGTAGGCTAGTAATTACTGAGTCAATTTCAGAACTTGTTGTTGGTCTATTCAGGGATTTGACTTCTTCCTGCTTTAGTCTTGGGAGGGTGTATGTGTCCAGGACTTTATCCATTTCTTCTAGATTTTCTAGTTTATTTGTGTAGAGGTGTTTACAGTATTCTCTAATAATAGTTTGTATTTCTGTGGGATCAGTGGTGATATCCCCTTTATCGTTTTTTAATGTGTCTATTTGATCTTTCTCTCTTTTCTCCCTTGTTAGTCTGGCTACCGGTCTATCTATTTTGTTAATCTTTTCAAAAAACCCACTCCTAGATTCATTGATTTTTTTTTGAAGGTTTTTTTGTGTTTCTCTCCCATTCGGTTCTGCTGTGATCTTAGTTATTTCTTGTTTTATACTAGGTTTTTAATGTGTTTTCCATTGCTTCTTTTGATTGTGATGTTAGGGTGTCTATTTTAGATCTTTCCCACTTTCTCATGTGGACATTTAATGCTGTAAATTTCCCTCTAAACACTGTTTTAACTGTATCCCAGAAATTCTGATATGTTGTGTCTTTGTTCTCATTGGTTTCAAAGAACTTATTTATTTCTGCCTTAATTTTGCTATTTACCCAGTAGTCATTCATAAGCAGGTTGTTCAGTTTCCATGTAGTTGTGCAGTTTTGAGTGAGCTTCTTAATTCTGAGTTCTAATTTGATTACACTGTGGTGTGAGAGATTGTTTGTTATGATTTTCATTCTTTTGCATTTGCTGATGGGTGTTTTACTTCCAATTATGTGGTTGATTTTAGAATAAGTGCTATGTGGTGCTGAGAAGAATGTATATTCTGTTGATTTGGGGTGGAGAGTTCTGTAGGTATCTATTAGGTCCACTTGGACCAGAGCTGAGTTCAAGTCTGAATATCCTTGTTAATTTCCTTTCTTGTTGATCTGTCTAATATTGATAGTGGGTTGTGAAAGTTTCCCACTATTATTGTGTGGGAGTCTAAGTCTCCTTGTAGGTCTCTAGGAACTCGTTTTATGAATCCTGGTGCTCCTGTATTTGGCATATATATATATTTAGGATACTTAGCTCTTCTTGTTGCATTGATCCCTTTACTACTATGTAATGCCCTTCTTTGTCCTTTTTTATCCTTGTTGGTTTAAAGTCTGTTTTATTAGAGACTAGGATTGCAACTCCTGCTTTTTTTTTCTTTCTTTCCATTTGCTTGGTAAATATTCCTCCATCCCTTTATTTTGAGCCTATGTGTGTCCTTGCAAGTGAGATGTGTCTCCTGAATACAGCACACCTGTGGGTATTGACTCTTTATCCAATTTGCCAGTGTATGTCTTTTAATTGGGGCATTTAGCTCATTTATATTTACCGTTAATATTGTTATGTGTGAATTTGGTCCTGTCATCATGATGTTAGCTGGTTATTCTGCACATTAGTTGAAGCAGTTTCTTCCTAGTTTCATTGGTTTATATATTTTGGTGTGTTTTTGCAGTGGCTGGTACTGGTTTTTCCTTTCCATGTTTAGTGCTTCCTTTAGGAGCTCTTGGAAGGCAGGTCTGATGGTGACTAAATCTGTCAGCATCTGCTTGTCTGTAAAGGATTTTATTTCTCATTCACTTATGAAGCTTAGTTTGGCTGGTTATGAAATTCCATATGTACATCATGGAAACGAGTGCATGTGATACACACACACACACACGCACACACATTGCATACTTTCATTTTTGTGTCCATTTCTTTTCTGATTTTATCAGCAGCCAGCTAAAGAAAATAGAAAAAAAAATTGGTAATTCGATCTTTCATGTTCTGCATCTTCCAGCTTCACAACTTATAGTTTTCTATTTTTATTGTTATTGTGATCAGAATGAAAATGTATACAATAGAATCAGAATCAGGTCAGAATCAACAAAAATACTATAATGTTTGTACATGCTTTCGATGCAGTTTGTCTCTGCAAAGGGTGTGTGTGTTTCTATGCACATGTGCATGTACACAAGTGTGTAAATAAGTGTTTTATTCATGATGGAGAAAGGCTGGTCAAAATGATTCTGAATGAGATAGCACCACTACAGCAGATAATTAGGTCTCTAGCAATAAAACAAGTCATTAAACATGTTTCTAAGCATCTACTCAGTATCTGGCACAATGTTAAGTAGTGTAAATATAATCATTAGCAAAATTCAGCTTCTACCCTCAATGGTATATGTGTAGAACAAATTGGTAAAGCTGGAGTACATTTCAGGACCAAAAACAGTTTCTGTGTAGTTCCCACTTCATCAAGACCATGTTGTATACCTCTCATACACTTAAGCCATAGGGAAGCAATTATTCCATCCATCCTTTTACAGGGTAGTGGTGGGGAAGAAGAGCTGACTGTCATGCTTGAATTCACATAATTTCATAATTAAATAATTTCATGTTACATAATCTCGATAAACCTAAAATCCAATATATGATAAAGATAGTGTTTCAAATCAGTGGATAAGTGATAAACAGTTCATAAAATGGTGTTCAGATAATTGGCTATATGTATTTTATAGTTGCACAAAGGTATAATATGTCATTAATAAATATTAATTCCATAGTGGATGTCAAATACACTTTTCCAAAATATAAAGAAAAAATACCATAGACAAATATCACTTGCAACATTACGGTTAAAATTAAATATCCAAACATAGCCCTAACCAATAACAGAAAATTTAAAAAAAAATTTATGGATTGGAATTTTTTAAAATATAAAACTTTTCTTTTTCAGAGGATACAATGAATATGTGTAAAAAGCAAATATCAAATCAGCAACAAGTGCTTGCAGTTCACTTGACATATTTAAAATATGAGTAGTTCCAACAAATCATAAATAAATGATTAGTAGTCCAATAAAAAAAAGACAAAGTACATTGACAGGAAACTGTATGAAACTCATGAACACTAAATGTCTTAGATTCTCTATTGTTAAACAAAATGCAAAAACAATAGAGAACATTATGAATATGGAGTTAATATTTAACAAAATTATTTTATCCATGTTATAAGTAAATATTTACATCCAAAAACCCTTGTTTTCTCTGAAAGTTGTCACTTATGAGTCTATTTTGAAAATGTTTAAAGAATAGTAATTAATTAACTTTAATAAATAGGTACTCCTATTGAGGGAAAACAGACATTTCCATAATTTTTCTTCTGTTTCTAATCTAGTAGATGGTAGGAAAATAATGACAATTGCATGTTCATACCTGGAGAATATGCATTCCATTTCTTTTAAACTTTTGCATTCTCAAAACTATATTGATACCTCAAAGCATACCCTTTGCTGTTGAAAACAGCCTTTCAAGTATAAAGACACACACATCACTTTCCTTAAATCTTATATAAGGCAAGGGCCTAGATTCCTATCAGAAAATGTATTTCAAGAATGCTTTTTTAGTAGTTCCTGTGGCCTTATCTTATAGAGGAAGGTTTTTTTTTTAAACGTAGACACAGTATTTGATGCACATTTTTATTGGAAAGAGCTTTTATTTCCTTAAATGTTTTGTTGTCTAAGTGTGAAAAGTATCCTGCAGTGGAATTTAGTGGCACAGATGCTTATTGTGATAGATGAGATGAACTTGCTTCCCTAAGCATGCATGGGCATGAAATGCATCTGGCTTCTGTACGTAAAAGTCAGTTATGTTCCCAAATGTGTCTCTGCATTTACACAGACGTTTAGGGGCAGACACCCTACTGTTCCCTCAAAAGGCGGCTCTGCTTAATTATGAAGTTCAAGTTAGACCAGAAGTTGGAAAATACTAAATTCCACATTGCAGGCAGAGCCTGAGCAGGTGATGTCACCACTGCATTCTAAGGTGGCAAGTCCTCAGAGAAGTCACTTATCACCTTACCATGGAGAAAAATAACCGTGTCCAGAACACAAGAGGATGCTTTAAGGTAGCGTACAATCAAGTGTGCAAACCTGTGCAATACATACCAGATGAAATCCAGTTCAGAGGCTCAGGAAAACAAACAAATGAGGATATGCTTTAAAAAATAGGACTTAATATAAACAGTCGTGAGAGTAAACCTATTGCTAAGCACATAGGAAACATAAACCAGGCTTTCAGGAAGGAGTTTGGCACATGTGTGCACTGGTAGGAGGTGTAATGTGCAGAAATCCGGCCTTTTGTGGCATAGCAACTAAAGTTCCTTTTCTATTGTCCAGACAACCTTAAATATTCCTTTATGCAGTACTATTTTAAAAAGGCCATCTACTGTGCACAATGTGTGAGCATCAAGGACATGAAATTTATCTGGAATATACCAAAACTTTAATCAATAGACTAGGACCAAAGCTTTTAAAAACAGGTTTTTTTTAGATAAATCATTATAAGTTATTATTTCCTCGCCATAGGTAAGGCATGATAGATAACTTTACTTTTTCTCAGTCACTTAGTGTGTAGGTAGCACCTAGTGCTAGGTCACCCTTAGCAGGATGACCTTTTGAATGTGTTGTTAGGCAGCATGGGAGCATTATGGTTAGAGGTGGAATTAAGATTGCTAATCACCTCACCTTAAACTGGAGCGATTATCCTGAATTATCTAGGTGGGCCCACTGTAGTCACAAAGAACCTTCAGACAGGAAGGCGGAGAGACCAGAGTGAGCAGAAGAGCTTGGGGAAACTGGAGCCGAGGCTGAAGTGATGTGCTGTGTCCAAGATGTGCAGAGGCCAAGAGCTCAGGGATACATGTGACCCCTCAAACCTGGTGAATTCTCTCCTGGAATCTCTAGACAAAATATACACTTGATGATACCTTGATTTTAGCATACTAAGACCCATTTTGGACTTCTGACCCCCAGAAGTATAAAGAAAAAAAATGTGTTGTTTTAAGCCTCTGAGTTTATGTTAATTTACTGTAACAGCAGTAAGAAACTAACACAGTAAGACGGCTTTTATTTTTATGTGATGTATAGAATTAAATTGGATATGCTAGGAAATATTGGAAATTTATTGATTTATTTTTTTGTCTGACCTGGAGTCTGGCTCTGTCGCCCAGGCTGGAGTGCAGTGGCGCGATCTCGGCTCACTGCATGCTCTGCCTCCTGGGTTCCCGCCATTCTCCTGCCTCAGCCTCCCGAGTAGCTGGGACTACAGGCGCCGCCACCACGCCGGCTAATTTTCTGTATTTTTAGTAGAGACGGGGTTTCAACCGTGGTCTCGATCTCCTGACCTCGTGATCCGCCCGCCTCGGCCTCCCAAAGTGCTGGGATTACAAGTGTGAGCCACCGCGCCCAGCCAGGAATTTATTTTCTTAATATAGTTCTTCATATTAGAATAATGAGAACCATCGAGTAATGAAGTGTTCTATTTTGTGAAGGATGATTATATAAACAGTACGAAGGTTAAAAACCGGGCGGGACCGGCTGGGCACAATGGCTCGTTCATGTAATCCCAGCACTTTGGGAGGCCGGGGCAGGTGGATCTCTTGAGCCCAGGAGTCTCAGATCAGCCTGGGCAACATGTGAAACCCCATCTCCACAAAAATACAAAAACCAGGCAGACGTGGTGGCGGCGCCTGTGGTCCCAGCCACTCAGGAGGCTGCGGTGGAAGGATCGGAGCCCGGCAGGTGCAGGCTGCGGTGGACCATGATTATGCCACTGCGCTCCAGTCTGGGTGACAGAGTAAGACCCTGTCTCCATTAAATAAATAGATAAATAAATATATATATAAGTAAAAGAGGAGGGTGTCTTTTGAAGGCTATTAAAGTCGTCTAAGTGTCCTCTGATTATATGAGGCTGGAATGGTGCATGGAATGTTGTGTTGAATAACCTGATACAGTCTCTGAAACTATAGAAGCATTAGTAATTTTAGCCTGAGAGTGCTATAATCTGGGATAATTTGGTCCAATACTTCCAGAGAGGGTTGAAGTTTTGAGATAGCTGGAGTTATTTCAGTTGAAGACCTGAATATGAGGCAACTGGATACTCAATTACAATTCAATTTCTACTCTTTATATAAGGTAGAAATGGGTAACATGTGGGACACTGTGTTAAAAGTAATGCAGCCATAGTGTAGTGGTAGAAGCAGATGAAAAGTACTATAATAGTCGTATAGATGAGGTACTGGAAAGAAGCAGAGTTGAAAAATTGGAGATAAATGTCAGTTTTCCAGAGCCATGGGATGAAAACCAAACCGGATTACAACAGATTCAATTCACTCAAGATGTCTAACTTGGTAATAGGTCAGAAAACTCAATTTGTCGTATTTTCTTAAAAGTACACAAAAATGTTCCTTTTGATAAAACACGTGTAGTGCACCTTCGGATTTGATTTTTCTTTATGTTCTGTAAACTGCTCACAGTAAAACAGAAAAGAAGTCTGACAAACATGATGGTCCTTAAATCTTGTAGGAGTATGATGCTTCTCCAAAGAATAGAGGTTTTCCTAGGAAGGCCCTAAGCAAGGAATCAAGTTTCCTTTTGCAAGAAATAAAATTCTCAAAAGTTCCCTGCACCTTGGAAAGGCTCTGGTTGAAATTAATAGCACAACGTTATTTATTTAAATTTTAACTTTTAAGTTCAGGGGTACAAGTGTAGGTTTGTTACAGAGGTAAGCTTATGCCATGGGATTGGTTGTACAGTTTATTTCATCACCCAGATATTAAGCCTAATATCCATTAGTTGTTTTTCCTGATCCTCATAGCAAATATTACCCCCATAAAGTTTTATGGTTACTTTTTTCTTATCTTCTGATTAATGCCATTAGATTCACCAATTGAAATTATTTTTCAGTAGTTTAATTCCCTCTAGAAGGTTTAAAAAATGTTTCCGAATTTCCTAAGTCTTCTTTCTTTGTTAGTCTTCTAAAAAGCTATATTCAATAGAATACATGTGCTTAGGTACAGTTTCACTAAAAGCGTATCTTCAACATTTGATCTGTTTAAAAGTTCTTAAGGTGTTAAGGAACATTAGGTATCAGAGTTTATGGCATTTGATTAATCTGAATAAATCTTGGCATCAAATTGAATTCAGCAAAAGTAACAGTGATAAATCAGAGAGCAATATTTGAAATGTCTCCAGGAAACATTTTAAAACAATTTTTAAGTTCACTAATTTGAGTCATTACACTTGGCCCTAATATGGTAGATTTTAAGTGAAGCTCAGTCGAACCTGGCAGATATCATATACAAACTTTTAATAGTCCTAACAATTCCTGTACCTCATTTGGATAAAGATTATTTCCAGAGCATCAGTGCTTTGACCAGAAAGGCATTTATTATTCTGTAACACTTTTCTTGAGAAATTAGCATGATTCATCATTTGAGTACGCTCTCTCAGATAAGATTCTAATATTTGGGTGTGAATAAAACTTCAGGGCATTGAAAACAGCTGGAAGATAGACAATAGGGTGATCATCCTCTCTTGTCATTCTCTATCAAGGTCCTCTATAATTATTGACCTAAACAGCTATAACTTTATGGTGAAAACAAACCGCTCGGATATAGCGTTAAAGGTTGAAATAATGAAGTATACATAAATCGATTTAGTTCAGTTATATTCTGTTGAATTGGGAGAACATCGAATTTTTAAATTTCTCTGCATTTCTTGAAGTTAGGAATAAAAGCTGGGGTGGGGTCTCCTGAAATAATGAGGTCTAGAATAATTTCTGTTAAATTTACTTTTTAGTAGGATAAGTCTACTAAAATCAATATGAATGGAACCTTCAATGTACCACTGAAGATAATTAATCTTTGAGAGGTTAAGTAACCATTACAAGGTAATTTACCTAATTAGCAACTAAACCAACCAAATTTTAGATTTCTTAACTTTAAGACTATTGCTCACATAGTCACGTAAAGTATATCTTCCACATAGTCACAGGCAATCACAAGCTAACACGAGCAGTTAGCACAAAATAGATGTTCCACATAGAATGCAGAACAAAAAAAGACACTTTAAAAATCCTTTTCCCTTTTCCAAATTCATATTTAAAAAGTTTCTTGTGGAATTTCCCAAATGCCAGCATGGCCACATATAATACAGATTGATACTCAGACCTCTAATGAGAAACAGTTAGAATTATGCTAAACAAGGAACATTCTATATTGATTTCACAAATTCTCCTCTTTCCACTTATAGTTTCTCATAAAATGTAACATGTTTGTCTCGTGTGGAGTCTGTATAGAAAAAGTGTGATAACTGAAGATATAGACACACAGGTGTATGTATGTCTGTGTGTTCCTGTGTATTATAGCCTTTCTTTAATGGTTTTCTCTTTATATATATATATATACATATATATATATATATATATATATATGTATATATATATATATACTTTAAGTTCTAGGACACATGTGCACAACGTGCAGGTTTGTTACATATGTATACATGTGCCATGTTGGTGTGCTGCACCCAGTAACTCATCATTTACATTAGGTATATCTCCAAATGCTGTCCCTCCCCCTCACCCCACCCCATGACAGGCCCCGGAGTGTGATGTTCCCCTTCCTGGGTCCATGTGTTCTCATTGTTCAATTCACACCTATGAGTGAGAACATGCAGCGTTTGGTTTTTTTTGTCCTTGTGATAGTTTGCTGAGAATTATGGTTTCCAGCTTCATCCATGTGTCTACAAAGGACATGAACTCATCCTTTTTTATGGCTGCATAGTATTCCATGGTGTATATGTGCCACATTTTCTTTTTTTTTTCTTTTTTTTTATTATACTTTAGGTTTTAGGGTACATATGCACAATGTGCAGGTTTGTTACATATGTATCCAGCCACATTTTCTTAATCCAGTCTATCATCGTTGGACGTTTGGGTTGGTTCCAAGTCTTTGCTATTGTGAATAGTGCCACAATAAACATACGTGTGCATGTGTCTTTATAGCAGCATGACTTATAATCCTTTGGGTATATATACATATATATATAAAAAAACTATATATATATATTTTTGGGACGGAGTTTCGCTCTGTCACCCAGCTGGAGTGCAGTGGCGCGATCTCGGCTCACTGCAAGCTCCGCCTCCCGGGTTCACACCATTCTCCTGCCTCAGCCTCCAGAGTAGCTGGGACTACAGGTGCCCGCCACCATGCCCGGCTAATTTTTTGCATTTTTAGTACAGACGGGGTTTCACCGTGTTAGCCAGGATGGTCTCGATCTCCTGACCTCATGATCCACCCTCCTCGGCCTCCCAAAGTGCTGGGATTACAGGCATGAACCACCGCGCCTGGTCTCTATTTAAGTTAGCTCTGTCCAGGGCAAACCAGCATTTCAAAGATACAAACTGTTTTTGCAAAAAACAGGTATACACCTATCCATAGTGCAGACATTATGTCTACTTATTTCTCTCTAAATAGATCTTTCATTTTAACAAGTACTTCACCTTCACAAAATTTAGTTGAGTCAGTGAACTCTTATCCAGATGCTATATCTTGGCCAGATTATCAAGAATTAAGCCTCACAGATAGGCTGTTTCCATTTCCTTTAACAAAGTTTATCAGTCCTGAGTTACTTCTTGATTTCTTGCCAGTGGCATATAATGATGACTCAGCCAAGTCAGTTCCCAGAGTTGGACTCTTTTTTTTTCTTATACACAGGAAACTTCTTTTCCAAGAATACTTGTTCCAGTTGCTCACAATCTTCATAGTTGATGATTATAGAATGATCTATGTACTTTCAATGTACCTTCAAAAATGAGATCTGCAGCTGGATAAGACGTGTGTGTGTGTGTGTCTTAGTAGACTTAAACCGTTCATTGAATAAGAAGCCTAGTTGATAGTGTAAGGTGAGAGTTAGAAGAACAGGGAATTATTTGGTTTAAGGAATTGTGAAGAAATGTGCTATGCCATTAAAATTTTTCTCTACTTTTGTGTTAAATCTTAATTTTGTGCAGAATTTACTAAGCTGCAGGAAACTGTCAAAATTGACTCTTGCTAAGTTCCATATTGGTTTGTAATTATCTTAAAACAAAAGTTGGTTGATACTAAAGTGCAGTTTTTCCTCTAGCTTTCATAAATTGAGACAGGTCTTTTTCTCACCCTCCACATACCTATGGCTGGAAGCCGAGGTGGTTGTTCTTGGTTCCCGTTACAACTTCTAGACTGTTAATTTCTCCGCTCCTTGCAAATTAGACTGTTCCTTTGAAACTCAAACCCCTTGGAAATATCAGCCATGCCCCTTTGGTATTACCATCATCAACAGACCTCCCTCCTGGGCACTCTGGTCTTATTTTTTTTTTTTTTTTGAGATGGAGTCTTGCTCTGTCACCCATGCTGGAGTGTAATGGTGTGATCTCGGCTCACTGCAACCTCCTCCTCCCGGTTTCAAGTGATTCTCCTGCCTCAGGTTCCTGAGTAACTGGGATTACAGGTGCATACCACCACACCCAGCTAATTTTTGTATTTTTGGTAGAGACGGGGTTTCGCCATGTTGGCCAGGCTGGTCTCGAACTCCTGACCTCAGGTGATATGCCTGCCTCAGCCCCCCAAAGTGCTGGGATTACAGGCATGATCCACTGCACCTGGCCTCTTGCCATTTATTTAAGGCTTTAGATCTTTTGCTCAATATCATCTTCAGGCAAGTTCAGCCATCATTTTAGTGGCTCAGCTTTCACGTGAAAGGACCAGTACAAACCTCGGTTCCCCGTTTTTTGACATCTTTATTTCCATTACTTTTTTTCTTTCCTCCACTTTATTGTCATCAAATCTGAAACATTTTCTATAAGGGTATGTACCACCAGGATCTAGATGCAAATATTCTGCCTCCTGGACATCACTCCTTGCCAGCTCGTTGGCCCAGATGTCCTCATTCCTACAACCCTTCATTTTCACTGAGACTCTCCTTAGTACACAGATGCTGCTGCTCCCTCATGATCCATCCGTACTCTCTTGCTTTCAGTTTCCACGTTTTCCTCCTCAAATGCCATAGTTCATTTTTAGCATTCCCTTGCAACTACCCTGAGCTTCATTTTCCCACAATTTATTTGTTTCTCTTTCTCTTCCCAAATTTTAAATGTTGATGTTTCTAAGGGTTCTGTCCTAATTGCTCTTCTTTTCTCTCCACACACATACTCTCTCTAAGCTCTAAACACTACTAAACAGCTAATAATTTCCAGTCTTAGAGTTTGGTCCAGACCTTTATTCTGGGAGTTGATGATTTACGTGACAATAGCACTCGAATAATTCAGAGGTAACATGTCCTGGTTTCCCACATGATAGTAAGTGGCACTGCCAGCCATGCTAGATGCTTATAAGTCATTTTTGGCCCTTCCTCAATATTCTGACAATATCCAATTCAACATTCATTTAAAAAATATTTTGGTTCCAAATACATCTGTAATTTCCTCCACCTATTTTGATTTCCAATGTCCCCAGCCTAGCCAGAGCCACATATTTTCTTACCTACGCTTATTTTCTTAGGTCATCCTTAGTCAACTTACTTTAATTCTTATCTCCGACACCCTGTTAGCTACAGAGAAACCAAAGTGATCTCTTAACATGTCTTTCAGTTTCCAACTCTCCCACTTTTCTGGTGTACTTGGACTAAGATTTATGTTCCTCATCATTACTAATGAAGACCTGTACTGTTTCACATATCCTTCTCTTTCAGCCACGTCTCACATTACTCTTTCTCCCTTCTGTACTTCATCCAGATTCCTACTTTTCAGTTTTTCATTTCATCCAATTCACAGGTTTCTTCTACATGCCAAGATCTTGCTCATATATTAGGGTCCTTGAACACTGGGGGTTTTTCCTATAAGACGAATCTTTCTGTATTGTATGAAAAGCTAACTCTTTTTATTCTCAGGTCTTAGCTTAAATATTCTCACTTGAAAGAAGTGGTTAGAGTCTGTATAATCCAAATTAATATTTCTTTTTTTCTTTTTCTTTTGAGACAGGGTCTTGCTGTGTCACCCAGGCTGGAGTGCAGTGCCACAATCTTGGCTCACGGAAACCTCTGCCTCCTGGGTTCAAGCAGTTTTCCTTTCTCAGCCTCCTGAGTAGCTGGGACTACAAGCGCACACCACTACACCCAGCTAACTTTTTTATTTTTAGTAGAGATGGGGTTTTGCCATGTTGATCACACTGGTCTCAAACTCCTGGACTCAAGTGATCCATCCGCCTTGGCCTCCCAAAATGCTGGCATTACAGGCATAAGCCACCACGCCCGGCCCAAATTAATATAACTATATATAAAAATTATATGTATGAATCTTATATAATGTGAATTAAGATTATATCTAATGTTCGCCCCAACACCCTTGTTGGATATTCAGTCCCTTGCTTCACTTTGCATGTGAACACATTTTGTAATAATCTCTTCACTTTGCACAGTTGGATTTCTGTGCCTGTCTTCGTCTTCAGAATTGAAACCCTAGGAGTACAGGACTGTGGCTTTCTTATTCACCACTGCAGCTCCGTAACTAAGAGAGCATCTGATACATATGTGTGAAGGGAATTGGTTAAATATAGACCACTAGGTCCAGTGGAGTCCACAGCCTATTCACTTCATGTAGTTTCCAAGAAACAAATGCTTCTCAACATATATTAATGAATGAGATATGGGCCAGGGTATCTGGTCTGGCTGGAGATGGCTTAACTTTGAGTTCACTTGAGAGGGTATCAGTGTGAGCAGGAATGCTTTCACTCACTTCAAGAATTGCATGGTGTTGGCCGGGCGCGGTGGCTCTCGCTTGTAATCCCAGCAGTTTGGGAGGCCGAGGCGGGCGGATCACGAGGGCAGAAGATCGAGACCACGGTGAAACCCCGTCTCCACTAAAAATACAAAAAAAATTAGCCAGTCGTGGTGTCGGGCGCCTGTAGTCCCAGCTACTTCGAGAGGCTGAGGCAGGAGAACGGCGTGAACACAGGAGGCGGAGCTTGCAGTGAGCCGAGATTGCACCACTGCACTCCAGCCTGGGTGACAGAGCGAGACTCCGTCTCAAAAAAAAAAAAAAGAAGAAGAATTGCATGGTGTTTAGGGGGAAGAATCACCCCGCTTCTCTGGGGAGACATGAGGGCTCTGTGGCTCCTGTGGGCTCTCAAACTGTTGGAAGATGATTGCTAAACCTGAGTTTTCAGGTCTCCTAGTTATATTCATTTAAACTTATACATGATTTGTCACTATTTTAAGTTGTTTTTCACTGAAAAGTCAGTCTGAATATAGAGCCTTATTTCATTCAGATCAGAAAAACTGGGTTTTGGTAAAATCAGTTTATCTATAATTTTTAAGTAAGTACAATTTTATAAACCAGTTATTCCTAACTTGAGAGGCCTGGAGGATTTATTACAATGTGTATTTCAGGGCCACATCTGCAGAAGTTTTGATACAACATTTCCTTACTAATACCCCTGACAGCACATTTTAGCAGGCATCCTGTGTTATTCAGAAGCAGAGCATTTATGCACTACACTTTGGGAGAGAGAAGTGCATGTTATGTTACCATTTAAAGATGCCTGGTTCTTGTGGGGCAAATTGGCAAATGATTTATCTGAACTAATGGCAGAGTGGAATTTTAATACTTTAGGGTTTTCAGGAATCTTAGAGCTGTTTTCATTTGTCTCACACATACAGCCTGAACCTTGAAGACATTAATGAATTTGTCACAGAAATTAAATTGGGCCAAAATTTACATTTGCAACCCATGTCTGTGCTCTTCATTCTAAAGCACAATGGCCTAGAGTCATATTTTAACCTCTAAGTTTCATCTTATTAAAAAATAAAATAAAATAAATAATTGTAAATACATGCATGTATTATACCTATATATACAATTTATATACATTACAATATTAATTTGAATTACACATGACATCACTAGTAAAGGCCAGTTACAGTTTAGACTGAGATAAGCCCTGTGAGAATTTACTAAGGTCAAAAAGACTCCTTTTAATAGTGACTCAGTGGCACCTACTCTAAGGACAAAGGCTCCAGTATGTATCCTAATCTAAGTTATTACTGAATGTGAGTCCTGTGATAGCTTCTAATGAAAATTTTCCATTGAAAAAAATCAATGTTAATAACTGGAACTCGAGAGCTGTAATGGGTTCTGCTGTGTTTTTCGGGCTTAGACTGTGTGCTATAATATGCTAAGAAGAGGAGTTGATGACCTGTGAGCTCTGGTCACTTCCTGATCTCATTTGACTCTTTGGTCTTTAGTTTTAAAAGGGTGATCAGAGAGGTTGCTTTATAATGGAGAAGTTGAACAAAAGGACCATCAACCTGCAGGCTCACTGGCACAGCGCAAGTTTCACCGGATAAGCATTTTAGTAAACAGGACTATTGCCAACAGCAATACTTGCAAGGAAGCTTTGTTACAGAGAGGATTTTTTTTTTTTAAAGAAGCTGCTAGGAAAACTGACACTAGAAGCTAACTAGAGTCACTCTTTCTAGATATCAATGAAATTGTAAGTCTGAAGACATTACTTACCTAGATACAGAAATGGACTTTATTTAAGAACCAACTTTATACATACCTAATATACCTAGGCTTGTTGATCAAGTTGGCTGGCTGGGGAAGAATAAAACCATCTAGAAGATCCACATGATGAGAGAAAGCATTCGGGGAGGGCAGACAGAGACATGATGCTGGACACAGATAGAACCCAGAGACGCTCTGTGATTGAAGTAGTTCTAATACCTGGAAGCTTCGATTTGCTCTTATAACGTGTCTAAAGCCATTTAATTCAAGACTACCCTTCCTAGTTGGTACCTGTAGATGTAATGCATCTCCTAAGGTATTAGTCTAGGCTCCACCGGACAGAACAACTACCTGGAGGTAGGTGGTGGAGCCTCCGGACTCCGCGACACATTTCACAATGCTGTTTACTCCAAAACACTGGCCTTATTGAACTAATCTAGCTATTGGGTAAGACGAGAAGTAATACACGAACATTCTTAAAGTCTGTTCTCTTTTGCCTTGTGACCTTAAACATTTCAAAGACCAACATGAACACTATTGAATAGAATTGTGTTTCCATCGTCATAACTAATCTGAAAGCCTAAGTTATACCTCTTTCACTGCACATCCAATCTATTTTATGGGCAGAAGAGCACAATGGGCTCAGCTATGCAGGCTTTAGGAGTTATTTTAACCTTTAAAGAACAATAGACACAAGTAAAAGTACATACATAAAGTAGGCATTTTATATTTAATTTTTATTTTCATATGCATGAAAAGTGTGTTCCAAAAAAAGATTAGAGAAATCCATGGCATGTCTTTCTGGTTAATGTTACTTTATTTTTTGGTTCATCTACGCTACTACTTACAAGTTACTTGTTTTTTTTTTCATGGAAAATTTTTTTTAAATGAATTGATTTTACTTTTCATCAGCACAGTTGTTGACTAATACCAAAGTTAGTTAGAAGGTTATGATTTTTACATTTATAGAATGTCAGGGGCAGCATTTAGACAATACATCATAGTAACTTGGCATTTATGAAATATTAGTTTTCCATAAACATGAACTCAGAGAGGAAGGTTACATTTTTTTAAATTATAATAACATTTTGAAAACCATCTGTCCTTCAAAATGTTACTAAAATATATATTGGAACTGGTGTTTTAGATGCCAGTCCTTCCTGAAGAGTGTTTTGAGATTTTTTTCAAATACTGCCTCAGTTCTATATAAAATAGAAAATATTCTGCCTTGTAAAATGACTACTGGATGTAGGTAAGAAGAAGTTAAGGAAATATTACATAAAAGTAGATTTGCAAAGGTAATTTGCTGAAGGATTATTTACTCTTTGATGAGTGGATCTGGATATTTTGATACTAAGTGAAAGTGGTTCCACTGGAATTAGAAGGGAATAGAGATCTGAAAGCAGGAGTGAAAAGAATGTGTGTAAGCCGGGCACGGTGGCTCATGCCTGACCTCAGGTGAGCCGCCCACCTCAGCCTCCCAAAGTGCTGGGATGACACGCTTGTTAAGTGGTACTCTAATTAATCAGTAACTTAAACCTCAAAAGAGATTCATTATGTACACAAAATTAATCTTGTGTAATCAAGTGTATAAGTAAAATTAATTGAAGAAATCAAAAAACGCAAGGTGGCTGACACCTGTAATCTCAGTGCTTTCGGAAGTCTAGGTGGGAGGATCCCTTGACTTAAGGAGGCTGAGACCAGTCAAGCAACACGGTGGGACCCCATCTCTGTAAAACAATTAGCCGGGGATGGTGGTGCGTGCCTGTAGTCCGAGCTACTTGAGAGGCTGAGGCAAAAGTATCGCTTGAGCCTAGGACTTGGAGTCTGCAGTGAGCTATGATCACACCACTGACTCCAGCCAGAGCAACAGAGGGAGACAATGAGAACACGTGGACACAGGAAGGGGAACATCACACTCTGGGGACTGTGGTGGGGTGGGGGAAGGGGGCAGGGACAGCATTAGGAGATACACCTAATGCTAAATGACGAGTTAATGGGTGCAGCACACCAACATGGCACATGGATACATATGTAAGAAACCTGCACGTTGTGCACATGTACCCCAAAACTCAAAGTATAATAATAAATAAATAATAAACCACAAAACACTTGTAATTCCAAATCCAGATATATAAACCACAGGAATACTTAGATAAACACACGTTATACACACATATAGTATATGTATGATAAAATACACTTGTATGTTCAACTTGGGAAAGGTTGATGATTTTAGAAACAAACTAATAATTCTATTGCCTTGTGCTCTAATGATTTTCAGTTTGAAGATTTATTTGGGATCAAATATATGAGGCTCCATATACAAGACATCTTTCTTTCCCCTCTTCTCAGCACCATTTTTTGGCTGATTATTGGACTACAACTGGGAGATCTAGAACTAAATTCCTGCTTAGTGTTTACTTGTTCAGAGCATAGGCTTTGAAATCGTCCTGTTTTGCCTCAGTCTCCACAGTGGTACCTACTAACCTCATGACTAGGGGATCGTGTAGCATTTCTCTAAGCCTTGTTTTCTTAGCTGTGAAGTGGTAAATTTTGGAAGTGCTTTGTTCATAGGATTTCTGTGGAAACTGAATTGGGTAAAGAATGTAAGGCATTTAGCACAGTAAAATAACCTGGATTACAGTAACTTTTCAAGGAGTGTTTATTAGTACTTAAACTGTCATTGTCATCAAAATTCTGTTTTTACATATGAACTTAGAAATGCCATTGTAACCTTCTCAACTCATTTGGTCATTTAAAATAGAGAGGTTGAGTTAGGTGTTTCTTAAATTTCTCTTTAGCTCTGATACTATGTGTCTGACGTTAAGTAATGCAAAGTTGGTAATTAAATCTTCCCCTTTCGTGATGTAGGAGAAAGGCATAAAAAATTTCTGGGTGACTGGATTCCCTTGCAAATTTATTAGAATTGTAATTACGTAGCATTTTGAATAAAGCGTTCATTCTGGAAATCATTAAGTTTATTTTTCTTAACTCCGTATTTTGTCAACTGTGGAAAAATTGGGATTTAGGAGTAACCTCTGATTTAAAATTCCACCTAGTAACCATCTAAATTGTAGTCTTGTAATTTCCTAACTTTGGTCTTGAAGGTGTTTATCATTCTTATGCGTTATTATACTGTATTATATATTTATGCAACATAAAATTTATAGTTTTAACTATTGCACATGTTTACATATGAAAGGTGTAGTTTTGAACTTATCATTATTAAATTTGCTAATTTTGCTTCACTATTCATTTTGGACACTTATCCATATTAGTACATGCAACTCAAGTTTATTCTTTTGAGCTACTGTATATCATTCAAATGTATGAATAAATAACCTTGCTTTGGTGGACATTTTTTTCATGTATCAGTATGAAAAACAGTTTCAAAATGAAAATTCAAATATACATTGCATATATGTGTATAATATTTGTATATTTGAAGGTTCCTGTGGGTCATATATCTGAAATCAAAATTACAAGTGTTTTGTACCTTCTATAATTAATTTTACTCTCAATTTTAAGTAAACAAGATTAGTTTTTGCACATGATGCATCTCTTTATTCAGTTAAAATTACTGACATAATTAGAATACCACTTAAAACTTGAGAATATTTTCAAGGGTATTTATGCAAAACTTACATAAATGTGTTGAAAAGTCCTTTTGTATATATGTAGAGATTACATGGTATGTTAAATTCATCAATTTGCCTAAATATCAAGTTATACTTAAGTAGTGTCCATACACCATGCTTTTGCTTGACTGAACTCCAATATGTATATCCGGAGTACTTTTTAACATTCATAGGTTAAGTGGCCTGTTTTGGAAAATGATATTAAAAATGGAATTCAGATGAATGCTTAAAGTTTAAAAATGAATGAGCTTTCGTATTAATCATCAATATGACAACCCTAAAGGGAAGCATGATTTTCAAATATACCTCCTTGTAGGCAGGATAATTCAGAAATGCACAGTGCATATTAGATATGGGATTTGAGTCATAGTGTATTTCTCTAAGAATGTAATTTATTGTACTTTCACATCCACCCCACTGAATATGCAGAGTTTAAGATGCAATGGCCAGAAGACATGAGCGTGTCACTAGAAGGATGTGGACGTGGGCTCCGGGGCTGTTGATGATGACGGTGGTCTTTTGGGGTCATCAGGGGAATGGACAAGGCCAAGGTAAGTGCAAGGATTTTCCAATTCTTTGCGAGTTGGATGCGAATTTCACTTTGTGATGAAATTATGTTGAGTCTTTGGTTTGATGTTTAAGCAATTTGTTACAATCTTCCGTCAGGTTTTTGTTACAGGGTATTGTAATATCTCTGCACCAGTTAAATTGAAATAGAATTAGGTGTGAGTAAATGCATCAAAATTGAAGCCATCTTTCTGAAATTGGCTTTTCTCTGTTGTAATTGATGATATGTATATATATGTGAGGTTTTATGAAGCCATATATATGCGTGTGTCTCTGTTGTAGTTGGTGATATGTATATATATGTGAGGTGTTACGAGGCCATAAATATGCGTGTGTGTGGGTTTTGGGTGGGTGGGTGTGCCTGTGAGTTTGTGTGTGTGGTATTTTACAAGAACACGTAGCATATAAAGTTGTCGTGATTTTGAAGAAAAGTTTTTGGACGTTTGTCTGTTTAGGGTTTTTATGTTTTTGGATGTTTGTCTCTTTAGGGTTTTTATGTTTTACATTTTAAAATTTCAAGAACCTATTCTTAAAGGATGCGATGTTCTTTAGAAATTAAATGAAAAATGTGACGTTTCTCATTCTTCTGCCAAGTGTATTTAGGGGAAATTAATGAGAGAGTGGAGCTGCAAGGTTGTGGCATCCTGAAGTGTCTGTTGGAGCGTAGAAAAAGGCCATAGATTTTGTAATAAGGCTTTCAATACTGATTTCATCAATAGCTGTATGGAGTGGTTTGTGCCAAATCTAGTATCTGTGAATGTATTTTGTGATAAGTATTGTATTATTTTTGGAGGTGTGTTGCCTGCTCAGATACAAATTGCAATTCTGTATTTTATGTGATAAAACATCCTGACATCGCTGAAATTTTCTTTTCCTTTCGGGGCAAGTATATTCGGCATTGATTTCCTGCATTTTCAAGGCTTGAAATGAAATCTGTGAGCAGGAAGTTTACAGAGTTATTTCAAGGGATAGGTATATTTCTCCAGATAAAATTGAAAGTGTGCAGTGTTATTATATAATTGTGATGAAGTTGAGGTTTGCTAGTTTGAAGTATCTAATAAAGTTTAACATTTTTTAAAAGATCCTTCAAAAAAAGCAGTTTTCTTGCCATATGTAATATTGTTCAATGAAGTTTTGAAATGAAATAGATATTTTTCAAAACCACAAATGCATCTGTGCCTTTATATGAACAGTTGTATATACATGTAAGCAGATAATACATTTTGTTAATTAAGATCAGCTTTGATTTTAATTTTTCTTTCCTGTCATTCAGAATTTGTATTCGCATCTAATAGAATTCTCATTTTTCTTTTTTGTGATAAAACTAATGTAAAATATATTCAATACACATAGTAGTTTTTTTCACCAAAGGTCTGAAACAAGAATATGTAGACAGTAGCTACGTTGGATTTCTGTGGCTATAAGAGTTGTCTATTTCTCTGGTAATGTGTAGAATTACTAAAATGCAGCATGACAACTGTTTCTCTGTAATAGCGATCCAACATGACATGTAGTATTACACAGGGTTGCTAAAACCTTCCTCTGACCATCATTTCCAGTAATTGTGGCTTGTTTTAGATGAGGAATAGGTTATTAGATATTTAAAATATTTGAGAAAAATAGGTATCTTCTCTCTTATTTACCCAAACCCTTTTATTTACTCAATATTGATGGCTCAAGTATTCTATCTTTCACTAGGGACAATCATTTATTAAAAAATGGCCTGAAATCAATTCCAAGTCTAGGTGTAGTGAAGCTTCCAGTGGGAAATGCAAATTAAGTAATTTGTTTTCTTTCTAAAAGGATAAATGAAAATAGACAATGATTCAAAGAACAAAACAACTTAATAGAAAACATAATGGAATGCTTTGATATTATGATTCAGGGAATTTTGCTTCCTTTGTGGTAGCTAGATTGAGTGAAGGAGATTGCTTAGGTATAATGAGCAAATCTTATAATTGCAAGTATAACCCAAGCTGCATATCATCATTTAGCTCAATAAGCCTCATTAAATATTAAATATTACCTTTTAACTTTTATGCAATTAAGCAGAATTTAAAATTAAAAGTTTTAAAAATTAAAGTTTTTATTACTAAGTATCTTTTAAAATACAAATCTCACAGCTCCTTATTGTCAAGAAAAGAACACATGAAAATTTATAAATAAGGTTTTCTCTCTATTAAGTTTACAGTCTTGCATGAAATACTGGTTATTGGGACCCACCATATCCAAGATTATGATTAAGTATCAATGAATTATGACTCTTGCAGCAAATATGCATGCAAATGTTATAAGATTATTTTCACATTATTTCACATAATTTCTTAAGCATAATAGGATAAGTAAATTATAGTTTCTACACAAGCTCTTCATATTTATGAATAGACCATGTTCTAAATGTTTCAGTCATTGGGGAATCCCAATGTCATATTTATGAATGGGCCATGTTCTAAATGTTTCAGTCATTGAGGAATCCCAATGTCATATTTATGAATGGACCATGTTCTAAAAGTTTCTGTCATTGGGGAATCCCAATGTCATATTTATGAATGGACCATGTTCTAAATGTTTCAGTCGTTGGGGAATCCCAATGTCTTATTTATGAATGGACCATGTTCTAAATGTTTCAGTCTTTGGGGAATCCCAATGTCATATTTATGAATGGACCATGTTCTAAATGTTTCAGTCGTTGGGGAATCCCAATGTCATATTTATGAATGGACCATGTTCTAAATGTTTCAGTCGTTGGGGAATCCCAATGTCATATTTATGAATGGACCATGTTCTAAATGTTTCAGTCGTTGGGGAATCCCAATGTCATATTTATGAATGGACCATGTTCTAAATGTTTCAGTCATTGGGGAATCTTCCTAGAGAAACCATGTGAGAAATTGTAGCTAAGCTCAAAAAATGGAAGGCAAAAATCGATTTAACGAGGAATGTAGATTAATGTCATAGTATTATCGCAACTGTGTGCAACCACTACTTATAAACAATGATAGAAGAAATGAAGTCTGAAATCTGAATTCCAAATAAGAATGTAGGGCCATTATCCGTCTTGGACCCTTAGGGTCAAAATAAGAGAAAAGGGATGAATGGTGAGTTGGAAGTAAGTCAATGATCCTTGTCAATTTTTTGTATCTGTCAAGAAAAGCATCTGCTTGAGGACATCCATTTTCCTACTTCTGAATTACAGAATAATAGGTGCTTATCCTGAATGTGACATTCCCTGACGTGGACTCTGTGTCTTTGCTGCTTAGGTGGTGTGTGCATGAGAAAGTGCTTAACATCTGGAAACGGAGACAATCCTTAGAGAAAGATATTCATGAATTTTAAAAGGAAATATACCTACGATGGAAATAAAACAAATAGCATAAATATCTAGCTGTATTTTGTCTTTTTGGTAACTATTACAATATATACATTTTCAAACAACTAAGTTCAGCACTGACTTTGGGAGAATCTAGATAAAACTGAACTGACATATAATAAGCATTGGTGTAATTAATAGCACAGCAGGCAGAACCATGGGGGTATTTCCTGAGGAAGAGGGACTATAGAGAGGCAAAAGAAAACCCAGCTCATTCTGGGGAGTGCCAGGAGCAGTTATTATATTCAGAACTGAGAACTTATTTCTGACTCACCAACCCATAGTTCTGGCTGAAGTGCAGTGGTGCAGTCATAGCTCATTCACAGCCCCAAACTCCTGGGTTCATATAGTCCTCTCATCTCAGCCTTCTGGTAGCTGTGACCACAGGTGTGCACTACTATGCCCAGCCAGTTTATTTTATATTTTATTTTCATTTCATTTGTAAAGACTGGGTCTTGCTATGTTGCCCAGGCAGGTCACAAACTCCTATCCTCAAGCAGTCCTCTAACCTAGGCCTCCCAAAGTACTGAGATTACAGGCATGAGCCATTGCACCTGGCTCAAAAATATTTCTGTCTTAATGGCTTTAACAAAGAAGTGCTATTTTGGGGATATATACAATGGTGTGCTGTTTGGGAGTGACAAAAAAATAATTATAAGAAGAATGGAACGAATATGTCAGTATGTTTTCAAAAGCAAGTTAGCCCAAGTTTTTAAACAAGCATAATTTTAGAGTTTTTGTAACTAACTTAGGGTTTAAATGTAGCAAAAATTTTAAACATTATCATGAATACACAGAAAATTTTAATCAATTTGGTTTCCACGATGAATTTACATGCTTAAATTCCTCATTTCAATTTGCTGCTCGATATGAGAAAGTTTGAGATTTTGAAGAAGCAAGTGGTTCTTACAAATGTAGCAAACTTAAATTTTGAGGACAATTTAATTTAACTTCCATTTTTATGACCAGATTTTGAGTCAGCTGTTAAGCATTCAAAAAATAAAATCTGATAATATCTGGCAATTCCAATTTTCAGTTTTATTGATCTTCACCAAGAAATAATATAGAAGGTAAGGGGCAAAATTTTGGAAAAGCAGATCACTTTGTTGTCCTATTTAGCAGGTTCCCAAATTATGCCATCTTGGAATCATTACAAGTAATTATACGAAGACAATATCTTGTGTTTTGTATTTCATTGTTACACATCCAATTGTTCTCTAGAGATATCAGAGAAAACCCACTCAAGAAGGGAAGGTTAGATAAACAGCCCTCTCTCTCTCTCTCTGTCTTTGCCTCCATTTGGTTCCTTATATTCATTTCCCAGTGCATTTCAAAGTTACTTTTATTGTTCCCTTCATTTTCTCTTTCATTCCAGAAGTTTAAGTGATTGCATAATTCTTTTGACAGCTGAAGGTAGTATCCGACTTTGAATGAAAGGTTTACAGCTACGGCTTTTCAATTAGAAAATCTCAGATAATGTGATCTATGAGTTTTAATATCTTAGGATCGTGACCAGTAAGGAATAATCACTTTGAAAAACCTTGATGCTACCTAGAGTTTGTGTTTTGTGAGGTTGCTTGGTAAATTATTTTCATTTGATAATTGAATATTGCTTCAAGAGAGGTGAGCTCAGACATTTGGCAATGAATATTGAATGTGACATTTGGCAATGAATATTGAATGTGTATTCCAAGAGACATGACCTTAAAATATCATCAAGCTAAGTAGTAGTGAAATTGAACTCTGCTGTATAATGGAAGTCAGTGTTTATTACGTCTTTGTGATATATAAATATTTTTATATTGTGGTAGATAATAATTTGTATGGGGACATTAAATTGAATTTAATTTATCCTATGGCAGAATTATGTTACATAGGTCATTTTAGTTTTTGATTTAAGCATCTTAAAATTATAAATGCAAATATTCAACACATAAAACCCACATGAATACACACTCCCAAACATTTGAAATCCTAACAGTCATTTCCAACACCTATTTCCTACAAAAGAAGTCAGCTATTCTTAGAGAAGACATGCATTCCCATAGCTTGAGAGGTGCACACTATAAGGTAAACAGAGAAAGGATTACAGCAGTTTAAGAATACCAGCGGATTTACTTTAAAGACAATAGACTTTTGAATTACTTGTCTTCAAAATTTGGTTTCTTGAGAAAATTATCTGTGTAGATTAATCATGCATTTCAGATACTTTCCAGACATCTGAATGTTGTTTTCTTAAAAGTAGCCAGCAAGCCTTTTTATGCAGTCTGCATGGGAGATAGTAAGAGATGTGTATGCTGTATATCTACTAGTAGAGATTTGTTTTTGAGTGCTTCCTTAAAAAATTATTTTTTCTGAAGAAAGGGATTTCTTTTTTATAATTTAGATTAGATGATTTTAAATGTTTTTAGGTTTTAACCTCTCTGATCATCAGGGTCATTGCCGTGGAAAAAATGCAAGTTATAGCATATTACATTTTTATAAGGAAGGAAGTTGATAATTTAGACCTTTTTCTTTTACTAAATTGAATTACATCACTCAATATTTGGATGGCATTAATTCACAATAGTAATAAATAAATCTTACTATTCAACCTAATAAAGTATGATTTCCTTCACATTTAACTTAATTTGTTCTTTAAAACATCTCCTAATGAAGGTTTTCTCATCTTCTGAAGCTGAATTTATTTAGGAAAAAATATTTTAAACACCATCCCAAGTGATATAACTATTTTTATTGAGCTTTGATGTTCTATTTGAACATATTTGAAGACTGTACAAGCACTCAATTTAGAATTAAGATTTTATTTGGAGATTTTGGTTGTATTTGAAATCTGTTGTGGAATTAAACATGAAGAATACGTCAATTTACTAGATGTCATTGTCTATGACACATTTTAGTCTTATCTTTCTGTCTGTATGTAAAGAGGAATAGAAATAATTGGTATAAACAGGAAAAAAGAAGTAAAGTGGTAGGATCAGATGTGAGAAATATATAAGCTAAGATACACTTTGTTTGTTCGTTTTTTGTTTTTCTGAGACAGAGTCTTGCTCTGTTTCCCAGGTGGAGTGCAGTGACACAACCTTGGCTCACTGTGGCCCCCACCTCCCGGGCTCAATGGTTCTCCTGCCTCAGCCTCCCGTGTAGCTGGGATTACAGGTATGCATCACCACACCCGGCTAATTTTTCGATTTTTAGTAGAGACTAGGTTTGACCATGTTGGCTAGGCTAGTCTCAAACTCCTGACTTCAAGTGATCCACCCACTTCAGCCTCCCAAAGTGCTGGGATTTCAAGTGTGAGCCACCAGGGCCAGCCTAAGTTAAGATATTCTAGAAGCTAATAATAGTAAAATATAATGTAAATTGTTTAAAGTTAATCTATATATGAATTTTTTTCTAGGACTTTCCTGCCAGAAAAGTAGGAATAGAATGGCAGAAGGAACGAGGTTCATTCACAAGGAGGCACACATTCTATTTCACTTTATCCTGTGATCAGTCTCATAACCATCTCCTGGTGTGAAGTGCTAAAACTGTGCTTTAAGAATAACTTAAGTCCTTTATGTACAAACTAAAGTATGAGAGCCTGAACCTTGGAAACCAAGAGATTCCAAAAAGCCTTATGTGTGAGACTGGGTGTCACAGATCTTGGCAGAAATTACTGCTTATTCTTAATTCTTATTGTTCCTTTCTAACACTTCAACTTATAATGCCAATATCTACCCCAGCCTAAAGACAAGCTCTAGAATCACTTGTGTTACTTATTACATTTCTTTTAAAAAAACTCATGAATTACACATGAATTTCAAAGTTGCCAACTGAGATTCCAAGTACTTGAAAAAAAAACCTGGCACCTTTCCATTATAAAGGCTGTACGCAGTCTTCATAGTGTTTGTCTTTAAGGGACGTGCCTCATCCATCAGCAACTTTTCTTCCTTAAATCATCATATCTTGCCTAAAAATGTTTTCTCAAAAGTTAGGAAGCACTAAGATTTGCAGATTGTTATATCACATCTTAATCTACGTATCAACTTTCGCATTATCAAAGCATGAACTGTTCTGGGTTTTCATAGTTAATTATGTTTGTGATAATAACTGGGATGCAATTGTTTTTCTTATGATGATTTTGTACTTGCTTTCCTTATGGTAACTTCTGATGCTTGTTTGTAAGATCTTCCTCTCTTCTCTCCATCTGGTTATCTTCTTACCTTCTGTCCTTTAACTCAGATGTCACCCACACTGTGTGTCTTTCTGGATTGCTTCTTAGTTAACTGTTGCTTCTCATAGTTTACATACCTCCTCCTATACCACACTATCGATATTTCTCAAACTGCACTATATGCTGGGATGTGTCTTTATTTATTTATAAGCTCCTTGATAATTCGGACTATATATTTGTATATTCAAAAAATACATATGAAGTGTTTACTTTGGTTCAGGAATTATTGAGTGAAGGAAATTGACCAAAACTCTGCCATCGTGAAGCTCGCATTCTAACTTAGGGAGACAGATAACAGACAATGAGCCACATAAATATGCAAAGTATCGTAAGTTAGATGGTGAAAAGTAATCCTGGATGCGGATCAGATAATTTTCAAAGGGTAATTTTTAACTGGGTAGTCAAGAAAGGCCGCACAGAGAAGATGGTAATTGGAAGAACAAGGTGGTGAGAACTGCTGAGTCTGGAGCAAACACACAATTTGGAGTAGTAGAAGATTCCAGAAGTAACACAATAGAGGTGAAGAAGTGGGAATTGTGTGGAGTCTTACTTCCTGTTGTAATGACCTTGGCTGTGCTTTGAAGTGAGGTGGAAAGTTGCTAGGGACCTTAGTTTTCTTTTCAATAATTCATTATGAATTTTGAACGGTCACTATCAAAGACTCAATAATTTTGCTTTATTACTCTTGCAATTGACTACAACATAGTGTATTGAAGAAATGTTAAATTCTAATTTAAACTGATTGAAATAGGTTTTTATCTTTTTATATTTCTCATCACTGAATATCTCATTTTTAATTAATTTGAAAGCATTCTAGGATAGTCAGCCAATGCAATTTAGCATAATGCATAACTTATTATTCATCAGATTTAGGTATTTAACTGAAGATGCTAATTAGGAAAGTAACTTGTTCTGTTGGGTGATTTTGATAAAGCTACTTTCAAATTATTATCACATCTATTGATGTCATATTAAGTTGTGTTTCTGGAAGCCAAATTTAGGCAGTGGTAATGAGTTAATATCTCTAAGTGGATACCTTTTATCTGTACAGTCAAGGATACTTGAAAGTGGAAAAACATACTGGCTTCAAGTCTTGGGAACTAGGACTTACCGGAAATGCGTTTGTTTGTTTTGTTTCCTGGTGGAATTGTCTTCTCGGAAAGATGGTGTTTCCTTTTCAATCGGAAAAAATTGATCCTATGCTGCTTTACTTTAATGCTTTGCTTTTGTCAAAATAGTGTTTTCTTAGGAAAATTAACCTATCATAATATAATGGAAAGAGAAATGCTGAAGACACAAAATGATGTCCATGTTAATATTGAGTAGGAAGCATCAAGGGGCATGAGAAGAGGGAAGCAAAGAGAGGGAGAAGAGAAATATATAGTGTAACAAAAATTAGTAAGAAGGATTAGCATATACATGTAGTCAATAAGTCAATAAATGGCTGTTTATAGAAAGCCTACCAGGCACTAGGGGATATAGCAGTGAAGAAGACGAAGACACAATTGGCTATACTGTAGTGAGGAGGGAAAGAGGACGAAGACATACAAATACCTAAACAAAGCAATGGTGTGAAGGGCTATAAGGTCCACTACTACGAAGATTACATGTGATAACATGGCTGAGTAAAACTGGCAAGGAGGAAGGCACTGATCTGGCTGTAGGTATTTCAGAGCATTTTTCTCTCTGAGGAGGTAATATTTCATTTGAGAGTTGAGTGAAGACAAATAGGAAGGTACTTTGAAGATCTGGGGTGCTCTGAGCAGAAAGAAGGGCAGATATAAAGATTCTGTAATTTAAAAAGAGAGCTTGATAGTTTCTTACAAAGAAAAGAAGGCCGGTTTGGCTGGAATGTCCATGAAGGAAGAGCATGGAGAGAGATTACATGAGTGTTCTCAGGGACCAAATCTAGATCTTATATCAAAGTGTGAATATAAATTAACTACATTGAAAAGTGTATGATGGATGTGTGATACGATGAGGTTAGCTCTTAGGAGGGTGTACTATTGTGGAAGGGTACAATAGTGAAGGAAGGGGGTTCATTTAGCTGACTATTGCACCTGTCCAGTTGAAGGATGATGGTAGTTGGGATTATGAGTGTAGCAATAAAGTTGGAGAAAATCAGCTGCGATTGGAAGTTGATTTGAAGATGATTGAATTTACTGAGCAAGAATTATATCAAGCTATTTGGATTTAGGGACATGGGGGATTATGTTCACTTTTAGTGATATGGCAAAGTCTTGATGACATGAGGCAGTTTGCAAGTGACAGAGGTGTGGGTAGGTGCGTATGTGTGATTGATTTTACATTTTTTAATCTTAAATTAAGACGCTAGTTAGAATCCAAGTGGAGACATCAAGTAGGCACTGACAAGTTGACTTGGCTAGAGATGTGAGTTAGATCATCGTAGCCTATAGATCATGCCTAAAGTCATGAATCTAGGTGAGGGGTGGGAAAACTATTATAGCCCATGAGCCAGATCTGGTCTGCCGCCTGTTTTTGTATGGCTCATGAGTTATAAGTACGTGTGGCATTTATAAATCTAAAATGTAAAATACAGGGAAATTTTTCAGCAGGGAAAGTTCCATAAATTTGCCTCTTGGCAACACAAAGCCTGCAATATTTACTATCTGGCTCTTTGTCAAAAATGTTGCTGACTCCTGATCTGGATGAAACCCTGTGAGGAGAGAGTGTTGATAGAAGAGAGAGAAGCATCATAGTGGAAATTAAAATTATGTCAACTGAAGTGTGTAGGGTAGAGAATTTAAGCCTGAGTATAACAGTAAGAGATTAAAATAACAGTAAATTCATTATCAGCGTGATCAATGAAACCTTTGGCGGCAAAGAGGAACTATCTTCATCAGACCTTTCACTCACTCATAGAAAGATCTTAGGCAGGAAATATAACTTGTTTGAAGATCTGAGATAAGGCTAATGTAGTTTGGACAAAGAAAGCCAATGGGAGGATGACATTACGTCTGGCCAAGGATTTAGGGAAGAGCCAAATACTTCAGGCTTTTTAAAGTGATCTTTAGATAAAGAGGAGGTCATCAAGGCATTCCGAAGTTGGAAGATCAAATCACATCTGATGGGAAAAAATCTGGCTGTATGTGCATCTAGGATGTAAGGAAGCCAACATGGATGTGAAGTTAAAATTGTCCATTGCAAATAATAAAATGAAGGCCCCAGGTAGCCTTGGCAAGGGCAGATTTGGTACAAAATCCTTATTGGAATGGGCTTAAGCAGTAACGGGAATACGGATCTAGCTGTTGTGTTTAGTGGAATTTTATCAGTCTTTTTGTTGTGTATGATATATAGATGGTCAAAATAAGGAACTTCCACATTTTCGGTTTTTGTTTTATTTTAATTGAGATTTGAATTAAAAATAAGAAACTTTTATTTTCAAAATTGGAGACTGTGTTTAAAAAGTATAGAGTAGGGCTAGAAAAAAAACATAAAACTCTCCTGATGCGGAGAGGGCTAATCATGACTCTAATAATAATAAAACACTTTTCTGATAATTTTTTGTGTGTTTCATTATTTATATATGTATGGGAAGTTGTACCCTAGCCACATGCCAATTCACCTGGTGAACTTGCTCTTCAACGTGGCACAAATATTTCCTTCTATCTTTAGCCTACCGGGGTTTCTCACATGGACTATTGGCTCTTCCTACTTGAACCTGCTGGTAGTACCCTGTAGGACACATGCTACTTCATGACAACAGGCACCACGCTGTAGGGGAATTACCACACCTGTCAATCACTATCTCTAGAATGTGGCCTTTCATGATCCCTGAGATTTCATACTGTTTCTCTGAGCTGTAACAATATTTATATTGAAAAAATAAACATGTTCTTCTATCTTTAATATTTTATATCTTATAATTTGAATATCCCATTTTTATTATACTACTTAGCTGCTAAGTTATGTTATAAAAACAAGTTTTAATTATCTGCAAACACCTTCAAATCTAATCCTTACCGGTGAAGACTGATGTCTGGTTAACATCTGCTAGGACATTTATTTCCATAAAGTATTTATAGCGCCTTTTTGTTATTGATTGGTATGATAAATGTGTAACTCTTACACAAAGATAAAATTTTTAGATTTTCGTATTTAAAATACTGGTTATCAAAAGAAAAACCCAGATGTTATTTGTTTATGTTTCTGCTTGAGGTACTGAATCTATTTCAAGTCATATTTCTCAGTATTGATATACTTCATTTTGCTGAAATAATAACACACTATCTTTAGCTACTTTTTTTCTCAGTATGTCTCCTTGTCACTCACCATTTTCGCCTCATCTCACTTCTCATCTTTATTTCTTTTTCTTTGGTCTTCTTTTACTTTAGGGATTCTTTCAATTTAGAAGTGTTCTTGTTTTCTGATAATTACTATTCTTCTTGGATGTACACAGATATCCTTTTCCGTTTCATTTGTGAATTTATCTCAGAGGCATTTTGTGTGTGCCTTTTACTCATAGCTTCTCAGAAGTCCCTTTCGAGGTTACCGATTTAACATTTCATGTACTATAAGGTTTGCATGGCATGGTGGCAGCTGACTTTTGCCTTTACATGGATTGAAATGTTCACTCAACATGGATTGGTAGAATTTTTTTTTTCCTTAAACATTACATTGCCTTGTAAACAAACAAAAGCCAACCCAAGACTCAAAACAGACATTAGTATTGGTGCCCCTGGAAATAGCTGCCTTCTCACTAAAGTAGATTTTGTCATCCAACTTTATGTGTTGTTGAACACACATGCTGCTGTATGAGCAGTCACTCACTAGTCTAGAAAATATTGCTGTGACCAGTTACCAGAAAAATCAATTCAGATTGCTCTTCACATGCCACAGATGACCCTTCTGAAAGCCATTTGAATTCATTATAAATTATAGTTATATTAGTATGACTTTAATTCATTTGTAATCTGAACTTTATGTGCAATGCATTTTTTCTCATGTTTAATCATTTTTGAATGCTAAATCATTTGCAAACAAATGGCTTGTCCTTGAGAAAGAATTTAAGGCTGAAAGTACATTAAGTGCCATCTGGGTATCTGTGTCAATGGTTTTGTCACTACGTGTGTGTGTGTGTGTGTGTGTGCGCATATCCCCTACTTTATCACATTTATTTGATAAAATTGATATGCAATCTCTAAATCATTGTGTCTCCAACTTTTGTTATCCCACAAATACAAATTTTTGTCCTAAAATTGGTGGTACCCTTTGTAAAACTGGAAGCTCCCATTTGTGCAAAGGAAGGAAAAATAAAACAAACAAATTCAATAAAAAAGTTAAAGGTCAGATTCCTTTTATAGCTGCTGAGTTCCTTTCTTTCCTTTCCATCATCCTCACATTCCCAAATCTCAACAAAGTTAAGAAGTTAAAACACACATCATGAGATGTTATGTTCACCTTGTTCAGGAACTGAAGGATTACATAGACAAGACTATACCTTAATAAGTAGAGGGAGAAATATGAAGATATAAATAGAATATGAAAATTTATTATAATGCAGTTCTATTCTAAAGTGTTTCCTAGGCAGGCTAAGAGTATGTTGCCAGGAAATGTTAAGAGACCCACTCCATTATATAGAAGAGGATGTGTGTAGATCTCTTAATTCTGAAATGTTTAGAACTGAGTACAACAGGTCTTCTAATAACGACGTTTCATTCAATGTCATTTCATTATAATGTTGATGAGAAAAAACAAATTGATTCCAATTGGGGTTCACTGTCTGTGTAGAGCTTATGTATTCTCCCCATGTCTGCATGGATATTCTCTGGATGCTCCAGTTTCCTCTCACTTCCCAAGGCTGTGCATGTGAGGTTGATTGACGTGTCTATGTGGTCCCAGTCTGAGTAACTGTGGGTATGTGTGAATGCACCTGCAATGCGACGGCGTCCTGTCCAGGGCTGGTTCCCACATTGCGTCCTGAGCTGACGGGATAGGCTGCGGTCAACTGCAAACCTAAACTGAAATAAGTAGGTAAATAATGATTTTACTAGCTTTTATTAATCTGAAATGTATGAATAGCTGAAATTTATTTCAGCATTTAATATTAGAAGTGTTTTGATCTTTATTTACAAGTTTGTTGACGTTTTAGTTACCAAAAGCCATAGAAGCTGAACTCTTTTGATGTCAACCTATGGTAGAATCGGTTTCGCTTACTGTATTTTTGTACCAATTAACCATCCCCAATTTATCCCCCTGTATGCGTGTATCAAAACATCACTTGACCATAAATCTATACACCTATGACCAGTTTTCAAGCACCTGTCGATGACGTTAAATGAAGACTTATTGTAGTCCTTTTGGCATAACAAAGATGTGTGTGTTTTGTTCAAGATTGGAAAAGTTCTTTCTGTAAAGAACTAGACAGTAAATATTATAGGCTTGGCTGGCCATATGTAGTCTCTGTCTCTCCTTCATCTACTCATTCTTCTTCTCCCCTTCCTTCTCCTTCTTTAAACACTTCCAAAATGCCAAAACAATTTTTAGCTCTCAGCCATATGAAGCAAGCCATTGATTAAATTTGGCTTGTAGGCCCATAATGTGTGAATTCCTTTACATCATCAGAATGCCACATATATATGAAATTTGACCTATGAGAAATTAATGGTGCTCCCAGCAGAGAGAAATTAGCCTAAGTTAAGTTTGGGCTTTGGAATTCAGGGGAATGCCATGCACAAAAATGCTCTGCTTTTAAAACTAGTTACTAACAGTCCATTTCTGATATCAGAAATACATGAAAACTACCAATTGAATGGACATTATTCACTACTTTAGTGCTGCTACTCATGTGTGGTGGAAAAAGAATCCAGAAAGTTTTCCTTTCCGTTTGAACATTCATGCAATAAAAATTTCCAAATCTTTTTTTGAACCAATTTTTATCTGATAGCTCTCTTGTGTACTTTATAAGTACCTTTTGCTGCTTATTCTCAGTAACTGTATTGAAACAATCTGTTTTCCTTTATCAATCAAAATAAAATAAGAAATTTAGCTTAATACTAATATTAAGCTGAAGTGCAAGATATATGAAAATAGAGAAAAGAAGCAGGATAAACTGACCTTTTGATAACTGCAGAGGACAGCAGATCAAAGACTGGACTTTAACGTCTTACATTTTCAGAATCTATCACAGTAAGTCCACTGGGTCCAGAAATAGGTTTTAATCCTAGATTGAAATGACTCACAATGCTGTCATGACATTGAGTTTGATGGAAAAAGTGAATTTAATGTTTTTCTCAATATTTTTTTAAAATCGATGATTGATTTAACTATAAAATGGACTGATTCTGAAGAACTCATTCTGACACTGGAGGTGAAAATGCTTTTACTCTAATCATTAAAATCAATTTCTCTAGATATCTGACTTTATTCTGCTTTATAACGTAAAGAATGAAACTATATTCATTAATGAAGTGTAATCTAGCAAAGTGGCATAAGCATAATTATCAGTCACTTACTAAAATTGTGTGTTTTTTTCCATTGCATGAAAACTCTGCCTTGTTTTAATTTGTATCGACTTTTTAAAAGCAATTTTAGGTTTGTAGAAAGAAGTGAATAAGCATTCACACGTCATCCTCAGCCTCTATCCCAGTTTCCCCGATTTTTAACATCTTGCAATAGTGTGGTACATTTGTTATAGTTGATGAGTCAATATTGGTACATTATTATTGACTAAAGTATGTAGTTTATATTAGAGTTTACTCCTTGTCTTATGAATTCTATAGGTTTTGTCAAATGTGTAATGACAAATAATCCTCACTACAGTGTCACACAGAATAATGGATTCACTCTCCTAAAATTCTTCCTTGCTCCATCCGTTCATCGCTTCCTCTACTAATTTATGTAGAAGATAAATTAGTAGATTGAGATGATGGTTATAGGAGTTTAAAGCACAGATAGAAAACTAGATTGTCCTACCTACCCAGACTGTGCTTCTCACTCTCACTGTGCCCTTTCTTAACCTTTGGAAATGCTTTTATTCATATATAAAATAGGCTATAACTTCATATAGTTGTATTACAAAAAGTTAATGCACAGAAAAAGACTTGTGCTAGGTATATGGTTTCTTCTCAGTTAAATGGAAGCCATTGCATGTGTTTGTCAATAGAATTCGTCATACTTTATCTCACATATCTTTACGTCATTGTTGGCACATGACATGTTTAGACTGCACAAATCTCCTCCAAATCCCTAATAGCCACTGATCTCTTTACTGTCTCCATAGTTTCGCTTTCTCCAGAAGGTCATGTATTTGAATCATACAGTATGTAGACTTTTCAGACTGGCTTCTTTCACTTGGCAATATGCATTTAAAGGTTCCTGTGTGTCTTCTGTAGCTTGACAGAATAATATTCCATTGCCTGGATATACCACAGTTTATTTTTCCATTCACTTCCTGAAGGACATTTCGATTTTAGTGATCATGAATAAGGCTCCTGTAACATTCATGGGAAGAAGGTTTTTGTGTGCATATAAGTTTTCAAATCCTTTAAGTAAATACCAGGGAATGTAATTGCTGGGTTGTGCGGTAGGAGTGTGTTTAGTTTTATAAGAAACTGCCAAACTGACTCCCAAAGTAGCTGTAGTATTCTGCATTCTCACTAGCAATGAATAAAAGTTCCTGTTTCTCCTCACATTTGCCAGCTTTTGGTATTATAAGACTTTTGGATATTGGTCATTTTAATAGTCATGTAATAATATCTCACGGTTGCTGTGACTTGCAGTTCCCTAATGATACATGACTAGTAACTTCAATATTCCTATTTGACAGCTGTATTTAGACCTTTGGCCTATTTTTTAAATGAGTTGTTTTCTTTCTTATTTTCGAGTTCTTTGTATACTTTAAATACCACTAATTTATCTGTTATGTTTTGAAAATGTTTTGAATAGGTTTTGAAAAGATTTTCTCCCAACCTGTGGCTTTTCTTTTCATTCTAAGCACAGTTTGAATAAGAAAGGTCTTTAATTTTAATGATGCCCAATTTCTCAATTTTTTCTTTTTCTTACCCAATAAATCAGAAAGCTTTTTATCATTTCACATGACTTAATATTCAGGCAAGGTCTATATAGGCCCCTTTCAAACAGTCATAAAGTTTAGAAGCTCTCACCTCACAAACAATAACAACAACAACATAGAAACAAAAATGACAGCTTTTGATGTTGTCTCAGTAATTTCTCAATTCAAGAACAGATTACTGAGCTTTATAAGCAATACGTATAGATATCAATTTCACAATAAAATACCTTATGATATTTATCAAATCACCTTAGTTTTGGTCACTTATTACTATTAGACTAAAATATAATTTGTCAGACATGAGAAATCTTTTTTAGTATTTTTTAGAGAACCAAGTATTTATTTTAGCCTTTTCAGTTCTTCCCTTGCTGTTTCTCCAGTATAGTCATTCCAATTGTCTCTATAGATGTATTAATACCAGGTACATAGTAAACACAATTATCTCCCACGTGTACCCCAACCCCCTTCCCTGTTCATGCAGTGAACATAAAGGAAGCAGGTCAAAAGGAAGCAGGTCATGTACCCTGTGATGTGCTGGGCTGTAAGGAAAGGTACACAATTAATTTACCATGTCTGAGTTTTCTTCTTCTCTGTATTTGTTCCATTTAATGCATGTATGTTTTTTATTCCTCAGGCCACTCCAGTCCTAACACACTCAGGGATACTTGATACAGCTATAAGGCTGTGTCTTTATCAGGTACCTTTGGGTTACCTCCGGCCAGGGGTGGGAAATAGAGGAAGTGAATGTCTGTATCCTCATTATGTATCACACAGAGCAGAAACATAAAGAAGCCTGTGCCATGAATGGGTCTCTTCTTTCTCCAAAAACCACCTGCCCCTTCAACTCTCACTGCTTAAAGGAAAATCTTGTATTAGTCTCCCCATTTTCTCCTCAAACTTGCTTTAGCAAAGCAGTTCCTAAACCTCTGTTAATGTATGTCCCCACCCCTAACTCAACACACAGTCTTATGTCACATCACAGAAAAGAAGTTCAAAACAAAACAAAACAAAGCCACAGTCTTATAAGAAAAATAGGTAAGTTTTACAAAAGTTGTGTACTGTATCTCTGCTTTGAATTTTGTCATTGGCCAAGGATGGTAAAACTCCTGGAAAACTATAAAACAGGAACTTACTTAATATGTTTTACTCAAGATTTTTTAAATATTTTTGGAAGGATACTTATTAACATCTTGCAGAGGTAATGTTACATGCAAAACTTAGCATAAGACCAATCAGGTATTCTATGCAATAATGCAGATATATGAAAAAATAATATAATGAAATAAATGACTTTTCAAAAGGCATTGATCCTAGATCCACATTCTTTTTTTGGTTCAGGTGAGGCAATTAGAATGTGAAAAAAAGAAGCAGAGAACAACTGTCTTATGAGAGGGACGAATGCTCCTGGGTGGAAAGTTATTAGAAGATAAATTAGTAGATTGACCTTTTTGCCATCTATGTAGGTTTTTTTTTGTGTGTGTGCTAGTACCAATAGAAACAAATTCATTTTATTGTTTGTGTCACTGGAAATATATAACTTAGTGGTAGCTATATAGCAAACTTTCAATATGTAATAATAAGAGATTAGATGTAGATTTAATATCATTATTTAATTTATTTGCTTGAATACCAGTGAGGAATTTCCACTTAAGCTCTCGTTTTCAAGATGAGTGTTTAATTGAATTCCAGAATTCATTTTGAAATAGAACTTTGTGTAGAATATGAATTTCTTTGCAAGAAAAATTATTTGTACACTTGGGTTTGAGAACAGTTTAATGTCAATATAACTTCTTTCCAGGCTTTCATTTCCTACTTTTTGATATGGGAATAATCTCATGGCGTGATTGTGAAAGTCTTAAAAGATAATGTTTGGGGGGAGGGGAAGGGATAGCATTAGGAGATATACCTAATGTTAAATGATTAGTTAATGGGTGCAGCACACCAACATGGTACATGTATACATATGTAACAAACCTCCACGTTGTGCACATGTACCCTAAATCTTAAAGTATAATAAAAAAAAAGATAATGTTTGCAAAGATACTCTGTGCACTCAAAGCGTGCTCTATGAACTTCATTGCTGTTCACATTTTGGGTTTATGAGGCTTCCATTTGCTGGCAATTCAAATGTGACTCTGAGTTACATGCCGTGGTGTGGGAGATGATGTTTATTGGAGTTTAAAGCACAGATAGACAACTAGATTGTCCTGCCCACCCAGACTGTGCTTCTCACTCTCACCGTGCCCTTTCTTAACCTTTGGAAACACTTTTATTTACATATAAAATAGGCTATGACTTCATATAGTTGCATTGTGAAAAGTTAATGCACAGAAAAAGACTTGTGCTAGGTATACGGTTTCTTCTCAATTAAATGGAAGCTATTGCCTGTATTTGTCAATAGAATTCATCATACTTTATCTCACATATTCAGTGCTTTACATGATTTTTGGCACATGGTATGTTTAGACTGCAGAAGGGTTAATTACGCCAAATTTATCTATCTACAGTAAATATAGCCCAAGGTACCTTGTTTAGCTGAGCCAAAGTTTGCATTTATTAAAAATGTAAATTTTATCTTGAAATGATGCCTGATCTCACAGAACTATGGGTTCCAATCTCTAAATCACCGTGATCAGTAGTAAAACTATGTACTCTGTGTCTATCCTACTAGCTATATTGCCGGGATCTGGAGCATGACTTTTGGGTCTTTCTGTAATGCCTTACCTCTCATCAAAATTCACAAAATTCACAAGATCTGCTCTCTGGATTGTGAGACTTTTGCATTACAAAGAAAAAGGTGCTGTCCTAATGGCATTCCAAAGCCATTTGAAATGAGTTGCTTTCGTTTCCAGGGAGTCATTTTTATGTTGGTTATCATTACTTTACCTTTACCTTTTAATTTGGAAATGTTAAAATCCATTGCCATGCTCCTTGGAATATAAAGATCATATAGGGTCATTGAGATGAGTCTGAAAGTATCAGTCACTGGAGACCTTCTAGTGGGATAATGTTGTTAATATTGCTGATATTCTATTCTTCACATTTCCTCCAGTAAAATGTAAAGTGACCAAAATATAAGCGTCACGCAGGCAAAGATCCTTTTATTTGTTCAACGAACACTGCCTTCACATAGTAGTCAGTTAATATTCACTACTAGAATGCATGTTGAATGGCAGCTCTTTTATTTGCCATTAGCGTTGGCCTACTTTATAGCAGTTGGACAAAAAAATTGGACAAAGTGTATTGATCTTTTATGAAAAAATAGATATCTTTCTTTCTTTCATTGTTGCGTTTTCTGTGGGCAAGTTGATAGACACTGTAGTCCTGAGGGCATTTTAGGGCATACAGTTGAAATTACTAGATCCTTTAGAGTTTATTTAATTATAATATGAAGCTTTGAGTTTCTGTTTCATTATTAAATAATTTAATTTATGATATTGTTACTTAACTAAGTGTGCAAGGCCTACAAATAAACCTAATAAATATCTTACAAACTACCTTAAAATAAATCTAACATTTTTTACTGAAATATTTTTAAACATGTTGAAGTTGGAATGCCAGGTAATTGTATACACACACACAGACACATAAACACACACTAGGTTTTCATTTGGTTTCTTTGTTCCTATTATTGAAATTCCTATGCTAATAACCATATCAATTTATGAAACACATTTTGAGAAAAAAGGCCTAAAATATAACTCATTTTTAAAATGATTTTCTCTTAATTTATAATGTAATACTTTAATAAAATATGGTAGGGCAATTTTGTATAAATATTTATGCTAAATTTTCTACATAAGTTACTGCATATAGTCTAATTTTTAATAGAAGGGTTTTTTTTTGCTTCAGTATCCACTTTAAAGTCAATGACATTTAGTGTTTTTTACTTTACAGTTCTAAGTTACTTACGCTTGGTATTGCCTAGGTTTTCTTGTAGGATTTTAATGGTTTTAGGTCTAACATATAAGTCTTTAATCCATCTTGAATTAATTTTTGAATAAGGTGTAAGGAAGGGATCCAGTTGCAGCTTTCTACATATGGCTAGCCAGTTTTCCCAGCACCATTTATTAAATAGGGAATCCTTTCCCCATTTCTTGTTTTTGTCAAGTTTGTCAAATATCAGATAGTTGTAGCTGTGCGGCATCATTTCTGAGGGCTCTGTTCTGTTCCATTGATCTATGTCTCTGTTGTGGTACCAGTACCATGCTGTTTTGGTTACTGTAGCCTTGTAGTATAGTTTAAAGTCAGGTAGTGTGATGCCTCCAGCTTTGTTCTTTTGGCTTAGGATTGACTTGGCGATGCGGGCTCTTTTTTGGTTCCATATGAACGTTAAAGTAGTTTTTTCCAATTCTGTGAAGAAAGTCATTGGTAGCTTGATGGGGATGGCATAGGCGTGGGCAAGGACTTCATGTCTAAAACACCAAAAGCAATGGCAACAAAAGCCAAAATCGACAAATGGGATCTCATTAAACTAAAGAGCTTCTGCACAGCAAAAGAAACTATCATCAGAGTGAACAGGCAACCTACACAATGGGAGAAAATTTTTGCAACCTACTCATCTGACAAAGGGCTAATATCCAGAATCTACAATGAACTCAAACAAATTTACAAGAAAAAAACAAACAACCCCATCAAAAAGTGGGCAGAGGACATGAACAGACACTTCTCAAAAGAAGACATTTATGCAGCCAAAAAACACATGAAGAAATGCTCCTCATCACTGGCCATCAGAGAAATGCAAATCAAAACCACAGTGAGATACCATCTCACACCAGTTAGAATGGCCATCATTAAAAAATCAGGAAAAACAGGTGCTGGAGAGGATGTGGAGAAATAGGAACACTTTTACACTGTTGGTGGGACTGTAAACTAGTTCAACCATTGTGGAAGTCAGTGTGGCGATTCCTCAGGGATCTAGAACTAGAAATACCATTTGACCCAGCCATCCCATTACTGGGTATATACCCAAAGGACTATAAATCATGCTGCTATAAAGACACATGCACACGTATGTTTATTGCGGCACTATTCACAATAGCAAAGAGTTGGAACCAACCCAAATGTCCAACAACGATAGACTGGATTAAGAAAATGTGGCACATATACACCATGGAATACTATGCAGCCATAAAAAATGATGAGTTCGTGTCCTTTGTAGGGACATGGATGAAACTGGAAAACATCATTCTCAGTAAACTATCGCAAGGACAAAAAACCAAACACCGCATGTTCTCACTCATAGGTGGTAATTGAACAATGAGAACTCATGGACACAGGAAGGGGAACATCACGCTCCTGGGACTGTTGTGGGGTGGGGGGAGGGGGGAGGGACAGCATTAGGAGATACACCTAATGCTAAATGATGAGTTAATGGGTGCAGGAAATCAACATGGCACATGGATACATATGTAACAAACCTGCACATTGTGCACATGTACCCTAAAACCCTAAAGTATAATAAAAAAAAAAAAGTTACTTACGCTTAAAAAGTCATCTGACTTTTAAGTTAATGTCCAACTTGAGTGCTATCTCTCTGTATCTCATTGATGTGTTCTTGAAAGTAGTTAGATTTTGAAAGACATTACTAAGAGGGCTTTCTTCATCTTTGGAGCGTAACTTGGGGTAAATGGTTGTCTTTCGTCTTTGTCCTCCCCTCTACCCACAACTCCCCATCCCAGATCATTAGCTGAACTTGTGTGCTCAGGTTAATGTTCTGTTTCACCTTTCTTGTCAAATTGCTAGATACAACTCTCTTCAGTTATATACTGTACAAACAGAATCTCATCTTTTTAATCTCTCTCTTTTAAACAAATGTGTTCACCCTCAGATTTGTTGTTATTTAGAACAGGACTTCCTATTAGGAATATAATAATTTTCTTTCGTGTGGAATCTTCAATACAAAAAAAACAGAAAAACACGTATCAATGGTTTGCATGTGTCATGCTGATGGTTGGGGGGCAGCTGATATTAGAAAAAGTGACACTGTATTTCTCAACACAAACCTTGTTTCATCTTAGAATTTGGTGTTGAACCAATTTTGTACCTCATTGCTATAAACATTAATGAGTTGTTAATATGTGATTAACTGCCTTGGCCAAACGCAAAACCTTATTCACACATAAAATACACACAGAGAACTTATTTTTATTTGTTCAGTCACTCCTTTAGTCCTTCATTTATTTCACAAACATTCATTGACACTTACGTGGCAGCACTCTTATAAGAATAGAATATAGCCTGTTAAATCAGACATGATACTTGCTTTTGTGGAGCTTATGCTTTAATGGAGAAACAGAAAGTCAAGCAAAAACTCAAACTATATAACTTTAAATTGGATATGTGCTAATGAAGGAAAATGTGGCAGTGTAAGAAAAAATAATAGGGAGTTAAAGGATAAATAGGAGTTTGGTGGATGAAATTTATGAAGGGCTGAAGATTTCAAACAAAAGAAACTGATGCAGGAGGGTGCAGCTTTGGAGTCAAGAATGAAGTTCTAGGAGATAGCAAGGAAATGGTGGGAGAGGAGTTCAAAGTAGGTAGGATTTTATATATTATCAATGGGAAAATATTGAACAACCCTAAGCAGAAACGCAATGATATATGTTCATCTTCATTACAAATTCTTCTATCTTTAGTAGACCTGTTTTCAGGCAAAACATCATGAGAGAATAGTAACAAAGAGAAAAAAAGTGGTGTTCTCAGATTATCTCTAACTCACCTGATGACTTGAAGTTAAATGACCTCAACATTTTGTGAGGCTTTTCCTTCTTATAAAGTGAGGAGTTTAGATGAGGTGAGGTGTCCAATTTCATTTAGCTTCAATTTCCTGTAATTTGACAGCTGTCAAGTCATGCTTTGATTTGTTCTGTTTGTGAGCCAGGGTAACTTTAAGGCAGTATATTAACTAGGAGAACTATTTCTTTACTTTTAAACTTCAAAATTATGATGACGTAAGTATTTTAAAGAGCATTTAGAAAGTAGACAAATGAAAAATTTTTAACATTTTGGAATGCTTCTTTTATTTCTTTTTGAAACCTAGGTTTTTGGTGGTAGTGGTGATATTTATTTTTGCCAAACTAACTATTCCATGTAATTTTGTAGCATTTTGGGTTGATGACCACCGTAAGTCTAGTATTCCCATATGTGTTAAAATTTATCTTTACAATTAATATATTTTCACTGAATAATTTAATTAAAAATTAAACTACGATTTCTAATACATGTTCAGTGAGATATTATTAGGCATTACCTGAAAGGGATTTCTGGAGAAAGAAAGAATTTCTGGTTAAAAGCAGTTGAGCAGGTTTTCCTAGAGCGATTCTCTCTGTCTCTAGGATGGAGCTACAGCATAAAATATCCTCCTAATTTACTTCACAAATTAGCCCTTAGATTTCATGAATTACTTATAATTTTTTTTGTAGACCACAGTTTCTTTGCTCTTCAGTATTACACTTGCTTATGTGAGTTTCTAAAACTAAGTTTAATTTTGGAAATTCTTAATTTTATGTTTATATTTTGAATTTTGTTTAAAATTAAGTTTAGTAAAAAGCTAGGTTTTTCTTTCTACCTACAAATTCAGTGTCCCGTCAATAGAAAAAAAAATTCTCAATAATATTTTGAAGTTACTTTAGTCTTTGTCATTAAAGAATAAAAATTTACCAGGCAGAAATGCCCCAGAAGCTACCTATGGAGGAAATATAAATATTATTATTACCTACTAATATGAATATACAAAATAGTCAATTATGTGTATAGAAGTTAAATGTATATAAAAGTTAAATATTTATAAATGATACAGGACTCACGTATTTGTATGCTCTGACTGCTGTGCAATCACAGTCTGATAAATTGATAAACAGAGTTTGCAGTAAAGAAGGAGTTTAATGATTGCAGGACAGCTGAGTGAGGAGATGAGAGCACCCTCAAATCTGTCTTTCCAGAGAGTAGTTGGTTGGGGTGAAGGGATTGTAGAGGACCACGGGCTACTGACTGGTTTGGGCTAGGGGGATTAAATCACCAGGATGTGGAAACTTCGCCCTTTAGTGAGTCAGCTTCTCCTGGATCCCTTCGGAGGAGCTGATGTCAGTAGTTTCACTGGTATGTAGGATCTGAAGGAATACCTCAGAGAGAAAACTTAACATTTCACAATGCTCAAGTTGTTATCTATGAGTAGTGAAGTTTAACTGTAATCTTGTGACAGGATATAAATGATTGTGGGACTGTACCTAATAAACAATTATGAGGAAGCAGGACAGATAGCAAGTTAACTTAATGTTTAAGGCTGGATGTGTTGGAAGCTTATTTTTATTTCATCCCCTCCCTCCTTTCCCAAATAATTTTATAAAGTTTATAGGGGTGGTTTATATATATATGTATAAATAACTTCTAATATTTTATCAGTTAATAAAAGCTCACATTTTCTAGACATTTTTGTTGATTAAGCTAATAAGATGGCTTTTACCAATGGATCTTGAAATGTGGTATGCTAAATGAATTTCTGTTTTCAAAAAGAATTGTGCATGATCAATAATTCACTAAAACAGTAGGCAAGTAAACTATATCACTAAGACAGTAGGAAAGTAAACTATATTTTTAAATTTACTAGTGGTGCAATCTTGTGCAAGTCACCTGACACTTTATGCCTTAATTTCTAAAAGAAAAAAGAGAACTTCCTAAATTACAGAGTTGGGTTCAAATATGAATGAGAAATATAAATATGAAGGTATTGGAAATATTAGAAATAGGAATATGAAGGTATCTGCTATAGTGTTAGTGACTGACATGTACTTAACTATCATTGACAAAATTATTATTCTTTTCTTTTTTGAAATAATGGAGACATAGTAGAGAAGATTTTGTTAATTTCAGGTGTTTTAACTCTTTATTCAGTAAGTTCTCTGTAAAAATTTATAGGAAGAACTGAAGGGATATAAAGGGTTCATAATAAACACAGCAGATGATTTCTGATCCTTAAATCCAGAAACTGGGCCCTAGTCTATTTTACTTTCTTATTTCTAGCAAACTACCTAGAAAAAGTTGGAGAACGGCACTATTTTGCTTATTGATCTCAGCTTCAAAAATTTCAAAATGTAGTTTTTCATTAGTAGTAGTAATTCAAGCTAGAACATATAATATATTCAACATTACACTAAGTGATTTACTTTTATATAAGTTATTTCATTTAACCTTAAGAATACTTTGTGGATATATTTATATTTATTTTTACAGATTAATAGATTGTTATTAGCAGAGGTTGGGTAACTTGCCGAACTCTGATACATTGCTAAGGAGTGATTGACCTGTAATTGAGCCAGGTTTCTTCTAAATACTATGCTCCACTGTAAATACATGAGATTACAGGTTAAAGTTTGAGAATTACTTCTAAGTAAGAAATAGCTCACTCAATTTTAATATCGATTCTGGTAAAATTCTTTATAAAGGGTTTAGCATTCTTTATAATGTTTGGGGTTGGGTCAGGGAGAAGATAATGAAAAGAGAACAGAGCAGATAAGAAACATTTTGCACATCTGACTTCCAAACTGATCCTCTAAATAGATTTTTTTATGCTATCTCATCAAATTGAAACTTATTGATGGATATAGAAACAGAAAGTATTGTATTAAAAATATTGAGATAGATTGAGGAGAAAGAAGATTTTTTTCAATAGAGTCAAACTATATTATTTAAGGTATATTTCTCTGTGAATCTTGAAAGTAGGGAAAGAAATATGTCAGCAAAAATACTAGAAGTAATTTATTATTTGATTGTCACAAAAACATTGATTGATTAATATGTAGCAATCACTAATCTAGGATGCTCTTGCTCTGACTTATATTCCTTTCCCAAATATTCCAAACCATGACCTTGTATTAATAAAAGAAGACATTAAAGTAGTATATTGATAGTTTACAAGCACTTAGAATTTATATTTTGAAATTTTGTGGTGATCTGACGAGTGACGTTGAGTCTCAAAATTAGAGAAGTTTCTAATAATTCTGGATTAAATAAAATGTGAAGGGAGTTAATCTTGAAACAAAAGGAAAAGAACTCATCCATACAAGGAAACGACTTTGTGATTAACACCTGACTTTTCATCAGAAACAATGATAGTCAGAACACAATGGGATAGCACATCCAAAGTGCTGAAAGAAAGAATAAGTGTCTTGTTCTGTTTATGTTACCAAAGTTGTAATGTGCGTAGGATTTATATTTAAAGGGGAAAAACTTTAAGAGGAATTAGACATAGTCAATGGAAAGTATATGACCAATAATATGCTCTAGATCTGGCTTTGTTAGATATAATGCGTTTAACTTTGGATAATTCAGGAATCCTTTGCAAATCTTTGTTTCTTTGCCTCCAATATAACTGGGCTGGAGTCAACACTAAAAACCTTGAACTCTCAATATTGTGTATATCTGTTATTTCAAGTTATCTTTGCCTCTGATATAACTGGGCTGGAGTCAACACTAAAAGCTTGGACTCCAAATATAGTGTATATCTGTTATTTCAAGTTAGTATATTTTATGTTTCCTTCTTGATGGAAGCTTGTCTTATTTTGTTCTCTACAGTCTGTATTTTTTTCTTTTCATAGTTCTGCAGCATTTGTTTTCCAAATATAAAAATAATTCTTTTGTGCTGTGTGAAAATATGCATCCTTTTATTTCAGCTGCCAGACAGATGTTTTATTTCAAGTGGGAGACTATGATTTTTCTCTATAGATGATGGGTGGGGTTTTGTTGTTGTTGTTGCCATTTGTTTGTTTGTCTAACTTTACTAGTAGGTAGATTATTTGAATGACTGATCTGATTAACCATCATTCCTTCTAAATCTGTCTCCTTTCCTTCAGGTCTCTCATCTGAACACATTAGAAATTCTCAATACAGTTGGTATTGTGCCCAGCTAAATCCATCTGATTTTTGTTTTTAAAAATGGCAAGTTGATGTAACATTTCATCATACTATATAAAAGAGAAAAATCAGAACAAAATGTAATTGACAGTTTTCTGAGTTTCTTTTAGTCTTAAGTTTTGAAATTGTTTTTGTCTATTTTTATTTAGGGTCTCACTCTGTCACCCAGGGTGGAGTGCAGTGGTGCAATTATGGTTCACTGTACTCTTGATCTCCTGGGCTCAAGCAGTCCTCCCAACTCAGCCCCCAAGTAGCTAGAACTACAGGTGTGTGCCACCACACCCAGCTTTATTTTTTATTAAAGAAAAACAATTGTAGACCTTAGCTTTCATTATGTTGCTCTGGCTGGTCTTGAACTTCCAACCTCAAGTGATCCTCCCACCTTTGCCTCCCAAAGTGCTGGGATTAAAAGTGTGAACCACCTCACAAAACTGTTTTTTTAAATTATCATTAGAATACTTGATAAAATAAAATAAAATAAACATCTGAAAATGATGCTGACATAGTTGGGTGCTGGCTTTAAAAAGTCCATTATGTCCGTTTTCTAAGGTGGCACTTAAACACATGCACACACGTACGGACTGGGTGGCTTAAACAACAGATATGTATTTTCTCACAGTTCTAGAGGCTGTAAATCCAAGGTCAAAGTGCTCCTCTGAGGACCATGATGGAAGGATCTGTTTTAGGCCTCTCTTCTTGGCTTGTAGGTGTCTGGCTTCATGGAGTTGTACTTCTGTGCATGCATGTAGCTGATTTTTACCCCTTTCCAAATTTTATTTTATATGGACTTCATTTTTGTTGGATTGGAACCCACCCTGAGGGCCTCATTTTAACTGAATTCTTATTTAAAACATCCAAATATGGTTACTTTCAGAAATACTAGGCTTTAGAATTTCACCATATGAATTTGGAGAGAGGGGAGCACAGTTCAGCCCATAACTAACACACGGTAAGTAACTATTGACCAAGTTACTCATGTTACTCAAGAGAGATAATTCACTTTTTTAACACAAAGCAATTTTTTTCCTCAGTAGGTGTAAGAGTGTGTCAAACAGAAGTAGCATTTTAACATATAAGATACATAGCTGAGCTCTAAATATAGGAGACAGTATGATAATTTTTACATTTCAAATTCTCTGCCTGCATTAGAATATTTTTGCAGAATGTGTAAAACAATCTAATGAATTGATTGGAATGTGTGGGAACAAGAAATATGGTTGTGGTTTTTACATAAAGCTTTTATATAGTTCCCTTAAAAATATAATTCTCATTTACCGATTTCCCTAAGGCAATGGGTATATTTTGTTTAATTATTTTTGATCCCTTGATTTTTCTGACTATGGTTCACAAAAAAACCATAAGATAAAGTACCATCCTGTACCTTATTTTCATGCGACAGTTTTTTTCTGCTAAATTAATAGTTTGTATATTATTTTGTATATATTTGGTATAATTCTGTTAATATTTTATATATTTTGCATATTTGTATAAGAGATGCAGATGCCTTAGACAACATGAAAATATCTTTGAACATCCCTATTTTACCAAGGAAGAAAGATAAGCAAAGCACATGATTTAATAGATTTTAGAATTAACTGGTAAGTTACAAGAGTTTCAATTTCCCAGAACTCTAATATATATCCCTGCATTCTTACCATGAAATATACAGAAAACACCATTTTGTTGCATATTGTTACATTTATTTATATTGTACACATAATCTCAAAGTTTATATTTTGCCACCATTTATGCATGAACTTTTCATGACAAATATTCCTAAGTATTCCTATTATAGGTATATGTTTCCCAGAATAGTGGTTTCAGGAAGTCGTACTATTATCCAACTGTCAATTTACTTATTTATTTATTTTATTTATTTTTTCTGTTTATTTTTAAGGCTAAGTGCGAGTGGAAAAGAAAACAAGAAATCTGTAACTGGTTGTGATTAATTAGTTTTGAACACCACTACATTTGGACCAGCCTGCTAATTTATTTTTCATCTATACTTACCTCATCAGCACTCCCTAATTCTTGCTTATCTTAAGCAATTGAAATTTTCACTCAAGCTTTAACCTAGTTAGAAATATATTTTTCTAAATTTCAAACTCCATACTGTTAAGGTCATACCTTTCTGAAATGTAGTAATATTTTCACTACTGTTTAAATCCAAACATTTCTAACTCTGTGTTGCAGATATGGATATGAAGAGGCCTACTGCTACAAGTTTATATAGGCTGGCTATTTTGCACTTTAGTGACTGATTACTGTTTCTTTAGGATTGGACATATTTGTCTTTTTCTATAGTTACCATTCATTGAATTGTTAAATGTGCGGTCAATATTGTATATGACCTATTCAGATATGTGTGATGTGCACGTGCACAGGGATCTTTGTCCTTTGTGATTAGTATAACTGTGCATACTCATCTTTTTGTGAGTCTCTTGGTCATTCAAACTCAGCTACTCATTCTGTACTTTATCTTCATGCAACAGTTTTTTTTCTGCTAAATTAATATTTTGTATATTTTTATTTTGTATATATTTGGCATACTTCTCTTAATATTTTATATATTTTGTATATTTTCATATGAGATACAGATGCTTTAGACAACATGAAAATATCTTTGAACATCCCTATTTTACCAAGGAAGAAAGATAAGCAAAGCACATGATTAATAGATTTTAGAATTAACTGGTAAGTTACACAAGTTTCAGTTTCCCAGAACTCTAATATATATCCCTGCATTCTTATCGTGAAATATACAGTAACAAGGAATGAAATTAATGTATTAAAGTATCTTAATCTATCCAATTAAATGGCATTTTGAAAAGGACTTTAATGCTCTTTTGACATTGAAATAAAGTGAGTTTATCTTGAGATTCCATAAGATAATGAAGAGCTGGTAATTACATCTTTACATTTTATTGCTCTTTAAATGGCAGAATCTTCATTATTTCTGCAAGAGGTCACAAGCATGTTCATCTTAACTTGACTATTATACCAATAAGGCTTTATTAATACATCTGTAGGAGTAGCCAAATCATTCATTCCATGACTAGGCAATTAAGTAATCCTGTTAAGCTAAGGAAGTAATGACTCAAATGTGTTGGGTAAAACTGTAAGACACAATGTCAGCAAGGTGAAGTAACTTCTCTTTAGCACTTTGCCTAAATAGCGATTTTTTTTAAAGAGACATATGCAAAAAAACATGAATGTATCATGAATTAATTTGTGCATGGTTTCCCTATAAAATAGTCACAGTAGCAACCACAATTATGGTAAATTAAAAGTTGTAAAACTAAATGTTTTTAGATCAGTAGTTTTCTCTTTAATGCTGTTTTCAATTTAATGCTGGCCTATTTTTCTGGGCTTCCATACAGACTTTATAATTAGTTGGATACAGTGGTTGTATGATTAATAAAATATAGACTGTGGTGCTGCCACGTTTGCATTTGAATCCTGCCTCAGCCACCCAATATGGCATGAGTGATGTCAAGTCAGAACCTGGGTTTTCTCATACAGAAAAATAGTCATAGAAACATCAATCTCATAATGTTTTGTGTTGGTTAAATAAGAAAGTTATGTAAAACTGTCAAAGCACAATAGCTACACATAACAGGCATTCAAGTATTAGTGCCTATATTCTGATCTCTGTTGCCCTCACTTTTCTATTCCCCCAAATGATAACAGAAGCTACATTTAAAATCACTATTCCACTCTATAATTTCTGTTGTGGAAAAATAGAGAAATCTGTATTTTCTTATGTAGTAACTTTTATCTGCATATCTTCTTGAGTCTCTAGAGTTATATAATTTTCATATATACAATTAATTTGACCTCCGGTCTCTACAGATAGTTTATCAACACACTGCTACACATAGACCCAGGTCTTTGATTTCCACAATGTGTGTGTCTGCATGTGTATTTATTAATATGCTTTATTTTCTGGCTGTTGAGTTGATGGGAGAAAAGTGAAGAAATCATAAGTAAAATTTTTACTCCACGCTAAGGTGCTGATTTTTCTTTTAAGGAGTATACCAATATAACTATTTAAACTTGGAACTATTAAGCTATCTTTTTTCTCTTTTTTGTAAGTATCTCAAGCTGAAATGACGGTCAGCAGGATGAGGCACATGCCAGTATATGCTGCCAATTTGAGATAGTTCATATCCCAGGACTTTTTTAGAATTGTCTATATGCCAGTCCTGAGAAAATTTCAGTTACTTGCAGAGTTTTCCTTTGTGCAGAAGTGAACTCAGTTCAGATATTTTGACTTCACTACTAAAAGTGTGTAAGTCAATTTTCTATAACTGGAGACAACTGACTCAACTTTTAAAATAATTCTAGGTGTCTCTAGGATTACTGTATATTAACGCAAAAAGGGTTATAACCACATACTACAATAACTACAATAATTAAAATAACATAAAATTACAAACAAATTCATGGCACTCAGATTTAGTAGGTATGTATGGCCCTTACACATTTATTTATCCTAATAATTTGTTCTGATGGCAAAAACGTACCCAAGTAGGAAGAATAATGTTAGAAGGCATGGAGTAACCTTGCATTTTTCATTATAATTTCATATATAATTTCATTTCTCATATATAATTTTGTTTTTAATGCATAGTTACCATGCATTAAAAACCAACCTTCTTTTTAGCCTCTTTAAATAAACACAGTTAACCCAATCAAGATGGCAGAGATTTTCAGGGATCACCTTATCAAGTTGCCCATTTCTAAGAGTATTTGGAAGCAGATATTACTAAAAACAGTAGTTAGGGTGCCATAATTGCCTTGAGGTAATATTGACTATAAGTATCTTCAGTGTCCAGAAGTTTTCCTGAAAAATAACTTCAAATATAAACTTCACGTGATAATTTATTTTTTAAAATTACAATAGTTTATTTTTGTTTCATTGTTTTCGAAAATGGTTGCGATCAAGGTGACACATGCATACATGATCAGAGAGGCAGTTAATTAGGACGATAGATGCCTGAATCAAGATTTGCTGTTCTGTTTGTGTTTCATATGTTGCAAAAATAATATATTCACAGCAAAGTTACTGATGGTTTGGCTGTCAACGCTATGGATGTTATTACTGTCCCTCAGGCTTTGCTGATGAGTCTACATGTATCAGGTTGTCTCCTTCCTCTACTTATCTTCCGTCTTTGCCGCTCTAATAGGATCGAAGTAATTGTAAATCTCTCCCATTGAGTTATTTTTTCAAGTTTTGAAATTTTTAGTGTATAAATTGTTAAGTTTTGATAACCTACATTTTAGTTTATTTACTTATTTTCATGGTACATATTTAAGGCATACATATATGCCATGAAATTATTACTAAAATCAAGCCAGTTAACATATCCATCACCTTTGATAGTTTTATTTTTATGTGATTGGCAAGAGCACCTAAAAAATATACTTTTAGAAAATTTTCAGTATAGAATACAATATTATTAACTATTGGTATCATACTATACGTTAGATACAACTTACTCATCCTACATGACTGCCAGTTTGTACCCTTTGATCTGCTTTTTTTCGTTTCCTCTTAATCCTTATCCCTGATGACCACCATTCTACTGTTTCTGTATACTTGGCTTGTTTTTAGATAGCACATAGAAGTGAGATCATGAAGCATTTTTCTTTCCATGTCTGGTTTTATTTTACTTAGCATAATGCCATCCAGGTTCATCCATATCATCAAAAATGGCAATTTTAATCTTTTTTTAAGATTGAATACTATATACATAATATTTTTATTATTATTACAGTTTATAAGATTATAATATGATATATAACTATATATCATAATTTGTTTATCCAATTGTATTCATAGCCTGACTATTGTGAAATATACTGCAATAAACATGAGAATACAGATATATCTTTCATACACTGATTTCAGTTCCTTTGGGTGTATACCCAGCAGGGGGATTGTGGAGTCATACAGTAACTCTAGTTTAAATTTTTGAGGAACCCTCATACCGTTTCCCAAAATGGATGTATCAGTTTACATTCCCACCAGCAGTGAACATGGGTTTCCTTTTTCCACACGCTCATCACACTTCTCTCTTTTTTATATAATAACCATCCTAACAGTTGTGAAATGATATATTTGTTTTGATTAACATTTTTCTGATTAATGATGTTGAGCACCTTTTCATACACTTGTTGCCCTTCGTATGCCTTTTAAATAACGTCTATTCAGATACTTTGGGTATTTATCAGTCGGATTGTTTTTTGACATTGAGTTGTGTGAGATTTTTATTTCACATGTCAACCCCTATCTGACATATGGTTTGTAAATATTCTCTCCCATTCTGCAGGCTGTCTTTTCATTTTGTTGAGTGTTTGCTGTGCAGAAGCTTTTTATGCACTGCATTTTGATGCAGTCTCACTTCTTTATTTTTGCTTTTGTTGCCTGAGCTTTTGGTGTGATAGCCAAAAAAAAATTGTCAAGGCCCATATCAAGGAGTTGTTTTCTCTGTGTTTTCTTCTGGGAATTTTATACTTGCAGGTCTTACAGGTAGGCCTTTAATCTACCTTGAGTTGGTTTTGTGTACAGTCTAAGATAAGGGTCCAGTTTTATTCTTTTATATGTAGATAACCAGACTCTCACTGTTGCTTCTTCACAGGAACCATTCTTTGCCCCAATTTTGGCCAAGTACCTTCTACACCACCTTCAAGTCTAAGTGCAACAGAAAATGCATCTTTCTCAGAAAAAACATTTATTGTTCACTCATAATTCGGTCTTTAATAGACATATCCAATAGAATATACAGTTTGCAAGATTAAAAACAAGGTTTATATTGCTTCATAAGGAGCAAGCACATTTTTGAAGCGCAGGGTAATTCTTGACAATGAAACCTGCAACTCATTATGATTTTTAAGTTGTGTGACGTGGATACCCAGCATTTTCATGATGAGGCTGTGCTTTCTTACATTTTCAGTGATGAAGAAGACATGCCAACAGAGGGTTAGTTCCAGATAAAAAGAAATGTTCCAAACAGTATATATTGTTTATTTGAATCATCTGTGGGGGAAGGAAAGATAATTTTCCAAAGGACATTCCTCCTAAATTCTGTCTTAAAGTTGTTTGTAAGTAGAAGATTGAGTTTATATTACATTACAAGACCATAATGTCTTTATTAAATTCACTGTGCAATCTTTAATCAAATAAGTAAATGCATTATTTATTTCCAAGTTTGAAGCACACATTCTCTTCAGCTGAAATGCCAATTCTGGAGGAAAACATATCCAATTATATATGAAACTGAAGGCCATTTTTACTTTTTATTATTCTTGTAGCATTTAAAGACCAAAAGCCTGTCTTATATCTAGTTGCATGTTTTCAGGAAATATGCTTTTGGAAACTATTCTCATGAATATGAAATTAACCTCAATAAATAATTTATTTTTGAATTCTTATTTCTTGCTAATTAAATATCTTTGGCCAAAACATTTTTAATCCTCCTATTTGTTCTTTGAGAAATTTTGACAATAAATTCAAAACTTTTAATGGAGAATATTTAAAAGGTCTTCTTAGAATAAAAAAAATTTTACTCTTATTCTTCATCAAAGTTGTGTATCCCTATATTTCTAATGTTTAGGACATAAACAATTAGGTGTGATTATGACCACTAAATAACTAAGAACAATATACATTTTTAGATTTCAGGCTTTAAAAGTAAAACACTTGTTAGAATTTTATGGTTAAATCATGTTCTTTGTACCATGAAAGAAAAGAAAATCATCGTGTTATATATCAAAATAAAATAATGAGGTATCATCTCTCTCAGAGATCTCTGAACAACATCATAAAACCTGAACATGTTTCTTTTCAGTAATATTTGAGTGATGAATGCATCAAAAACTTGGAACAAAATAAGATTAAAGCAGAATAATAGCTTAAAAATTAGGTCTAAATTCTAGTTCTCTTCCTTGTGGCAAAACTTTGGTCAAGTAAGTAACCTCTGATTTCTCATTTTCTTCATCTATAAAGACAGAAAAATTCAATTTATCCTACTTTGCCAAACTCTGTGAGAAAGCTGCATAACCTTGAAATTTTGTGGTAGCATAGAATTTTTTAAGCATCTAGATTATTAAAAATTCATTTAAAAATTAGCTGTTTTTTGAAGTACAAATTCTAATAAATTCTATAACTTTGAAAAAATAATTTTTCAAGTTTGGAAAACTTCAGGCTATGTGGCTAAATCAGAGGGCAATACAGCATGTATACACCAATATATATCAAATTTTTCTTGTAACATTTTAGAGATTCTTAAGTTTTACAGAAGCTTATTCACAAAAAGGGTTGCTACAAATTCAGAAATATATCTTTCAGCCTCTTCCATTAATTGGAAAACATTATATAATCAGAGTCCCACCTGTCCAAAGTACATAATAAAATATAGCATCCTGAAATATTTGTTATTTTTATTGCTTATGTTGTGAAATCGAAGCTTATTGCTAAGTAAATCAAATAAATTATTCTGTTCTGTGTTTATAAAAGTGAGATTTCAGACCCAATTTTAGATAATTTGCCATCATCATGGAAATGGAAAACGTTGCTAAGTCAGTTATTTGTTCTTTCTTTCCCTTCTCCTGGGGGTCCAGTAAATGATTATTGAAAAAGTGCTTATCAAAAAACTATTTTGAGCAACATAATTTAGAAGCAATATTATTAAGACACAAGCATTTTTAAGAGAGTTAAGAAATATGCATAGAAATGATCAATAAAATCAAAATGTGTGAAATAGCACACAATAGTATACTTGATTGTTATGGGGGTGCAAAGTTAAAGTATTCTAAGGTGAGTGTGAAGTTCTGGAAAGTACTTTTTGGCCATTGACGAGGACTTTGTTTCAATGAAGGAAGCAAGGAGGGAGTGTTGAGGCAGGGACACTGGGCATCATGTTGAACAAGTAGTAAAGACCAAAGACAGATTCTGGAAAATGGATGGCCTCTTGAGAGAAAAATTATGTTTGTGCTACCAGCTTGACTTATTACTCTTATATAAGCAACTTCTAAATAAATGAAGCCGAATTTGATTATGTTAGGGATTGCCTGGACAGAGACTTGGGTTTTGGAGAAATTCAGGGCATAATTTTCTTGAATTCAAATCATGTAGATCATTGATTCTCAAAGAGTGATCTTTGATCCAACAACATCGGTGTTACATTGAGACGTCAATTCTTGGACCCCCAGATCTGTTGAATCAGAAACTCAGGAAATCTCAGCAGTCTCTTTTGCAGCACGTCCCCTGGGTGACTCCATTGCACAGTGGAGTTTGAAAACCACTGCTGTGGACAAACAACCGAAGTCCCTCTAAGGCCGTCTGACACTAGCTGTTGCAGCCCGTTAAGTGTGGCTCCTGCAGGACCATCCCTTGTTCACTCTGTCTATTAAAGTTTAGTGGCAGATGGAAAGATAACGAATGATAGGGTACAATTTTGTATCTAAGCCATAATCTGCGAAATAATCTATTTTCAATCTTCTAACTAGAAGGTACTTCACTCGAATTTAAGCTATTCTAAATAACAACATTTTTCTGAATTAAGAAGACATAGAGTCAAAGGACGAGGCAATCAATTACTGATTAGTGGTTAGTTAACAAGAAATAAATAAAACTATTATCAGAATGTCATTTACATAAGCAAAGCATAGCCAGGTAGGTAGATCGTATTAGAAGGATTATAAGATGAATAACTACACATCTATTCTGTAACACTAGAAATTATAAAAATGACAAAAATTTAATTATCAAATGAACAAATATTGTAAGATTCCTGCACAGTGGTTTATCTTCATTATTGGAAGAGTGCTTTAGTACAAACTTTCAGGGCTCAGTTTGGCAGAATTTATCAAGAATTTAAAAAATATGGCCACTGACACAATAATACGGTTAAACAATCATCTTGAGGGAATAGAAATCTAAGCCAAGAACTAAAGAACCAGGAACTGAAAAGGCAAAAGGGACTAAGTGATGGAAAGAGCAAGAGGGAGTGATGTGAGACCTTGCACCAAAGATAAAACTTAAAACTACAACAACGAAAAGTATAGCTAGACTCTGTTACCTGAATATGAACATAAAGGAAAAGTAACAGTCAAAATTTTGTCTGGAATAATAGAAATGTTGTAAAAACAGGAGAGTAAGAAAAGGAAACTGATTGTATAGAATGTGAAGTGTGATTGTGGATTCCTCTCTGATACAGAGAGTTCATCAAGCACTGACAAATAATTGTGTGTGTGTGGATAGACTTAAATTCCCACAAATCAGCACCATTTATTTTATGGCCACATGATGCCATAATATATAGACATAAAACCATGAAATCATAAAGCAAGAAATGAAATTATACATGGAATTGTCAACTTTGTCAAAATAAAAACATGCCTAGAAAAAATGAAAAGTTAATTCAGCAAAACAATGCATAAGGTTGATTATCTCACACTGGCAGATTCATTGGTAATTACATAATAATAAATATTATTAGTATCATTATTGATTTGCAGCATAGTGTTGAACAGAGCACTCCCTAGAGCCTGACCAACTCACATGAACCTTCATCCTGTCACTTTGTGGTGAACTCAAGTAATTTAGCCTCTCACAACCTCAGTTTTTCGATCTCTAAAATAGTGATAAGGTAATGCCTATCTTTAATCAGGGCTAAATGGATAAATTATTTATAGGGGTTGGGAAGGTGCTTGGTGTTGTAATTACTCAATAAATAAAATATCCAATAAATTTTTTAAAATAAAAGTATAAAAATTATGTAAGGTTTATAATCATAAAAATACTCGAATCCAAAGATATTTACAACACAATGATGTATTCTTTTTAAAAAATAGTAACATGTAGGTTAGCTAATATTTGGTGTCCTATATATGAACAACAACAACATAAGGCTACATGTGAAAGAACCAAGTGGATGTCCACTTCAATAAGAGTGAGGGGTCAGAGGAAGGTAAGTTTGTGCTTCGTGATAAATAGTGTTGCACGGAGGCAAGTTCAGGGACGTTTCTTAGAGGAAGTAATTTGGGCTTTATGGAAGACTAATTGTAAAGTAAGGTTGAGAGCAAGGGTATTCAAATGCTGAAATATGATCCATGCAAAGTATGAAAATGTAAAGGGTTGTCCAGGTGGCAATGTGCAGAGTTGTGGCCATTCGTGATGGCAGATATGGTTTTGTTTGCCATCTCTAGTTGAGTCTAGTACAGCTGATTTTGGCCAGACTATCCAGGAATTTGATGATCCAATTAATGAATCTGGTGTCGGAGTATAAAGATAGAATTAGGCTTTTAGGAAGACTAACGTGGCAATAGTGTGTGTTATGAGCGACAGGAAAGAGGAATTGCCCTACAGAAGGCCTAAAAGCCCAGAAACTAAAAAGGCAAGGAATAGTGATGGAAGGAGCAAGAGGGAGAGATGTGAGACCTCGCACCAAAAATAAAAATTAAAACAACAAAAAAAGTATAGATAGACTCTGTTACCTGAAAGCAACAGTGAAAATTTTGTCTGGAATAATAGAAATTTTGAAAAAACAGGAGAGTAAGAAAAGGAAACTAATTTTATAGAAAGAATGTTAATTTGATTTTGGATTACTGAAATGACAGCAGGCCATGGAAATGAAAGGAGCTAAGTAGCAGAGGGAATTGGTGATAGGAAGTTTTAGATGGAGTGGCTTCCGATTCATCAAATAAAAATAATAGTTGAGATTTCAGAGGTAGAAGAAAAGAGAAAATTTGAAGGCAGAAGATTAAAATTAATTACCCAGGGTTAGAAAAAATTCGTAAAAAAGAAGCAAGTAAAGATGGTGGGAAAGGGCTCATGAGTAGTTAAGGTAGGGATGAGGGAGGAGAAAAACCATGGTAATGTGGTTATATAACATGAGAATAATATGGAAGGAAGGGGTAATTATTTTAAAGAAGAAAGTGAAGGAAAACAGCAATAGGTAATGGTGAGGACCAAATACTGCGAACAGCTTACAGTTTGCTGAAACTGAAGGGACATTGGGATTGACCATTGTGAGGTGATTATGATTGCTAAATATAGTGCATTTGGTGAATACAAAATGTGGAGGCTGAAAGAAGCAATGTATGAAAATATTTCAACGCAAGAAAGAATAGATTCAGGCATTTGGTAAATGTAAAACATAGTAGGCACAAAATGCATAGCAGTGCATAGAAACAGATAAGTATTAATTTTTTGTTCAGAGGCACTCAGTTACAAAAGAAATTATGTTCGCTGTTGCAATTATTATCAGCATAATAGGAGGAAATATTATGCACCCTGTATTTTGAAAGATAGGTGCATTTGAACAGTTGAGAGTAGCTATACTTCAAAGTAGCTATCATGGGAATGTTTCGGGGGTTAAAATCATTAAGTAAAATTTATCGAAAATTTGTCAAAGTATTGTTGGCATTAACAGACAATTTAATTTTATGAATTATGGCTTGTCTTGTAATTCTATGTACTGCGTCAAATGTAAATTTGGCTAAACAATGTTTCGGATTTTACTGTTAGCAGTTATTCTCTAATGTTAGGTAAACATTTATAATGTTTTCAATTATTTGAGTTTAATTTTGCAAGAGATTTATTGAAAAGTTTAGTGAGTTGTAAATTTCCATATTGCACAATAAGAGGCAGTTTTGAGAGGCTAAAATATGTAGATACATTTACTTTCACAACTTTTTAGACTTAAGTCACATTATATTTATTCGATGGCAGCAGGAAAATAGTTGTTGATGCCATGTAAAACATAGAGAGATGTGTGTTTATACAGATAGTGTTTTTGATAAATTGATGAGCTTTATTTTATTTTTGTCGGGCTATAACATATTTTTAACCTGTCCTCAAAATATAAATAATAACAAGTAAAATGAACTTGTTAACAAGTATAATAATCTTTTTCACAATGGCTGAAAAAGATTGAATTATTTTTGAGGTTCATAATGTATGCTTAAAATTTGGAAGAAGATACATACTTTGGGATTAGAATTGGCTAGATATAAAATAGTTGGCAGATATCTAGACAATTATCACTGTCATATATTGGTTTATTTTGTAATTGGGTACAATACATGAATATTGGCAAATTGGGTAAATAAGGTCTTCCACAGATACAAATTTAAACATATTTGTACAAATTTAATAGTTTCTTGGCCTCTTTATACGTACTTTTGCAAGGCCAAATTCTTTATCAAATTATTTATATTAAAATGAATAATTTTTATAAATGACTAAGATATTCGAATATTTGAAGAGCAATTTCGTCTACCCTTTATTTATATGTACTAATATATTTTGGTAGCCTCTCTTTAGATCAATTTCATCTACTCTTTATTTATATATACTCTTTATTTATATATATATACTTTATATATACTCTATTTATATATACTTTATATATATATATTAAATATACTTTATTTGTATATATATAAACTCTTTTTTTCCCATTATTTGGCTATCACTAGTAACCAATGTTTATTTTTTGAAGTAATATGATCCTTGATATCAACAATTATGACATTCAATCAACAATGTGGTTGATAGAAGCCTTAAGAAAATTACCTGCTCTGATCACTTCTCAGTGAACAGGAGATGCTAACATGACCATATAGAAATAGTGTGTGAGAATTACATCAAAGATTATGTGTGAATCTGTGATCTATAATTTATTAGCATAAAATCACTAAACAGCAAAATCCCATCTGGCTATAATTGGGAGAGATACTCACTAATGGAAGACAGGAAGTAGTATTAATCTGATTTCTACAGGACCAGGGGGCTTTTTATTGGTTGAGCCTAAGTTGGGCCATAGAACTCCAGTCACTGCCATGAAATTCTGAAAATCATTGAATAGCAACTCTCAGTGTACATGAAGCAGAAGTCCCATTGTCAGGTAATAGAGGTCTTTGGCTTGTGCCTATGAGCTTTCATTGGAGAGGAGAGAATAGTGTCAATATCCATGCAAATGGGAACAGCAGAAGCACAAGTTATAAAACTTAATTAAAAAGAAACTCTGCCAAAAATTTACATGTGACTATGCATATACCATGACCCAGAAACTCAATAAAAATGTGTACATGTGTTTAAAAAACCGTACTGAAATGTTTGTGTTAGCAGTATTCAAAATAGCCACACACTGGAGATCACTCAAATGCCCAGAAAATGTAGAAGAGATAAATTAATTATTACACATTCATGCAGTGTAATACTATTAAGCAATAAGATTGAACTACAACGGTGGGCTGTAGTTAAATGACTCTCCAAAATACAGTGTTGAGTGAAGAAATCTAGACACAGAAGATACATACTGTTTAATTCCACTTATACAAAGTAGAAAGGAAGGAAATTTTTTGTGACTCTTGGAGTGGAAGAGACGAATTTCAAAGTCATTAGCAATATTTCTTATCTGATTTGACTATTGGCTACATGGGTATTGACGTATGATACATTCTCCAAATGTATTACATGTTAATAAAAGTTTAAAAATCAATTTTTCATTGTCACAAAGAAAGAATGGTTATTTTCAATAATTCATATTAAAAACAAAATCTAAGGAAGTTCCATTGTGACACAGAGCATTGTAAGACAAGGAGTATGTAATATACGGAAGAGGAATTAGAAACAAAAAGAAGACTCGGAGGAAATAAAAGGGAGGGAAATCCACTTATGAATGGCAGAAACCATGTTTCTTTGCCACACGTCTGTGGAAAGGGTTACTCCATACCATAGTATGGAATAATTAAAGACTCATTATCTATATGGTGTGTTTTATTTTTAGCTGGTTGCCTCTAAAGTTACGTTACCTATCAAGGAAATGGCTTAGTGTTTGCTTCCCATTATGTAGCTTAGGTATTCTCAATTATCCCTCTGTTCTTTATAATGTGTTGTGTGGATCACTCTTTCATATAGTATCAAAGAATTGCAAAATAATACTTTTGTGCATAGAGTTCTACAATATGATTAAAAGCAACCATTTCAGGAAAACATGCTAATTAATAGATCAAACACTTAACGAAAGGAATTCTCGCCTGGCCTTACTCTGTCTCACAAATGTGCCTGGCAACGTAATAGACACTTGATAGGTTCTGATACGACTAGAGCACAGATCACAAGAAAGGTCCAAACATACACCAAACACATAGCTGAAAAGTAAAGTTGAAAAAAAATTCATGGTCTGTGCTTGGTACAATGGATTATCTCAACCTACTACTACTTGTCGGAAATATCTAACTTAAAGTCAAATAGCTAATTGTAGACATAAAAAAGTTGCGTCTCCATATTTGGTTTTCAGTTGATTCAATGGAGAACAATTTTAGTTTTGAATCCATAAAGTTGAAAACTCTTCCTTTTTGAAAATACTTAAAAAGGCTTTTCTGCCACAAGCAACTCTTTCTACATGCCATATTTTATACTAGTTAGAGCCATTATTTGAGTTTACTTAAAATATAAGGATATGAATTTAGCTAAATAAATGAGTAGGGGTATGCTAGTTGCAAGTTAACTAGGATGGATCAATGTTCATGATAAGGAAATTTGAAAAGTGTGAACTGCCATATTGATACGTACACATCAGCATATACTTTGTACTCAAAGATCCAGAAAAGGTAGAGTGACAAAGATAAATTGCACTATACATTACTTTCTGCTATTGATTATTTTCACTATTTACAACTTGTGGTATTTTGGGTAACAATGAGACATTCTTGTATACCACATGAACAATTTTGAAAACAATGAGTAAATTATTATAGCTTTAACATTTTCTCATTGAACTTGTCAATTTAGAGACACTATCCTGAAACCAGCTCTATGGAAAGATGTTATAATGTAAAGGAAGTTAAATGAGCAAGAAGTAATACAACGTTAGTTCAAATATGCCCCAATTTTTCAAAATAGTGATATATTACACATCAAAACAGTTTGTAAAGCTATATCTGAAAAAATCAGCAATAGTAGTTTTCTGTAGATATTAAATTTTACCATCGTAAATATGGTGTCGAGAATTATAGTTCAGAGTAACTTGAATTGGAATCATGGTGCTTCCACTTAAAAACTGGTTGGCTTTTGTTAAACATTTCACTTCTTTGTTTTTCTGTTTTTTCATAAGTCTAGTGGATATAATAATGGGCTCTCTTTTTGCAGGGTTTTGTAGAGTAGTCAATAATTTTAAAAAAGTACTTACAATGCCAAAATTATTCATAAGGTTTAGTTATTATTTTACTAATATTTTATGTTAGCTAGTATTTCAAACTTCGAGATCTTTCATTTTTAATTTAATATGCAATTGATGGTGTTCAACAAAATTTTACCTATGTTTTACAAAAACAAAATATTTTTTTTTTATTATACTTTAGGTTTTAGGGTACATGTGCACAATGTGCAGGTTTGTTACATATGTATCCATGTGCCATGTTGATTTCCTCCACCCATTAACTCGTCATTTAGCATTAGGTATATCTCTTAATGCTGTCCCTCCCCCCACCCCACAACAGTCCCCGGAGTGTGATGTTCCCCTTCCTGTGTCCATGAGTTCTCATTGTTCAATTCCCACCTATGAGTGAGAACATGCGGTGTTTGGTTTTTTGTCCTTGTGATAGTTTACTGAGAATGATGTTTTCCAATTTCATCCATGTCCCTACAAAGGACACAAACTCATCCTTTTTTATGGCTGCATAGTATTCCACGGTGTATATGTGCCACATTTTCTTAATCCAGTCTATTGTTGTTGGACATTTGGGTTGGTTCCAAGTCTTTGCTATTGTGAATTCTGCCGCAATAAACATACGTGTGCATGTGTCTTTATAGCAGCATGATTTATAGTCCTTTGGGTATATACCCAGTAATGGGATGGCTGGGTCAAATGGTATTTCTAGTTCTAGATCCCTGAGGAATCGCCACACTGACTTCCACAATGGTTGAACTAGTTTACAGTCCCACCAACAGTGTAAAAGTGTTCCTATTTCTCCACATCCTCTCCAGCACATGTTGTTTCCTGATTTTTTAATGATGGCCATTCTAACTGGTGTGAGATGGTATCTCACTGTGGTTTTGATTTGCATTTCTCTGATGGCGAGTGATGATGAACATTTCTTCATGTGTTTTTTGGCAGCATGAATGTCTTCTTTTGAGAAGTGTCTGTTCATGTCCTTCGCCCACTTTTTGATGGGGTTGTTTGTTTTTTTCTTGTAAATTTGTTTGAGTTCATTGTAGATTCTGGATATTAGCCCTTTGTCAGACGAGTAGGTTGCAAAAATTTTCTCCCATTCTGTAGGTTGCCTGTTCACACTGATGGTAGTTTCTTTTGCTGTGCAGAAGCTCTTTAATTGGATCCCATTTGTCAATTTTGGCTTTTGTTGCCATTGCTTTTGGAGTTTTAGACATGAAGTCTCTGCTCACGCCTATGCCCTGAATGGTATTGCCTAGGTTTTCTTGTAGGATTTTAATGGTTTTAGGTCTAACATTTAAGTCTTTAATCCATCTTGAATTAATTTTTGTATAAGGTGTAAGGAAGGGATCCAGGTTCAGCTTTCTACATATGGCTAGCCAGTTTTCCCAGCACCATTTATTAAATAGGGATTCCTTTCCCCATTTCTTGTTTTTGTCAGTTTTGTCAAAGATCAGATAGTTGTAGATATGCGGCATCATTTCTGAGGGCTCTGTTCTGTTCCATTGATCTATGTCTCTGTTGTGGTACCAGTACCATGCTGTTTTGGTTACTGTAGCCTTGTAGTATAGTTTGAAGTCAGGTAGCGTGATGCCTCCAGCTTTGTTCTTTTGGCTTAGGATTGACTTGGCGATGCGGGCTCTTTTTTGGTTCCATATGAACTTTGAAGTAGTTTTTTCCAATTCTGTGAAGAAAGTCATTGGTAGCTTGCTGGTGATGGCATTGAATCTATAAATTACCTTGGGCAGTATGGCCATTTTCACGATATTGATTCTTCCAATCCATGAGCATGGAATGTTCTTCCATTTGTTTTTATCCTCTTTTATTTCATTGAGCAGTGGTTTGTGGTTCTTGAAGAGGTCCTTCACGTCCCTTGTAAGTTGGATTCCTAGGTATTTTATTCTCTTTGAAGCAATTGTGAATGGGAGTTCACTCATGATTTGGCTCTCTGTCTGTGATTGGTGTACAAGAATGCTTGTGATTTTTGTACATTGATTTTGTATCCTGAGACTTTGCTGAAGTTGCTAATCAGCTTAAGGAGATTTTGGGCTGAGACAATGGGGTTTTCTAGATATACAATCATGTCATCTGCAAACAGGGACAATTTGACTTCCTCTTTTCCTAACTGAATACCCTTTATTTCCTTCTCCTGCCTGATTGCCCTGGCCAGAACTTCCAACACTATGTTGAATAGGAGCGGTGAGAGAGGGCATCCCTGTCTTGTGCCAGTTTTCAGAGGGAATGCTTCCAGTTTTTTCCCATTCAGTATGATATTGGCTGTGGGTTTGTCGTAGATAGCTCTTATTATTTTGAGATACGTCCCATCAATACCTAATTTATTGAGAGTTTTTAGCATGAAGGGTTGTTGAATTTTGTCAAATGCCTTTTCTGCATCTATTGAGATAAACATGTGCTTTTTGTCTTTGGTTCTGTTTATATGCTGGATTACATTTATTGATTTGTGTATGTTGAACCAGCCTTGCATCCCAGGGATGAAGCCCACTTGATTATGGTGGATAAGCTTTTTGATGTGCTGCTGGATTCGGTTTGCCAGTATTTTATTGAGGATTTTTGCATCAATGTTCATCAAGGATATTGGTCTGAAATTCTCTTTTTTGGTTATGTCTCTGCCAGGCTTTGGTATCAGGACGATGCTCGCTTCATAAAATGTGTTAGGGAGGATTCCCTCTTTTTCTATCGATTGGAATAGTTTCAGAAGGAATGGTACCAGTTCCTCCTTGTACCTCTGGTAGAATTCAGCTGTGAATCCATCAGGACCTGGACTCTTTTTGGTTGGTAAGCTATTGATTATTGCCACAATTTCAGAACCTGTTATTGGTCTATTCAGAGATTCAACTTCTTCCTGATTTAGTCTTGGGAGGGTGTATTTGTCGAGGAATTTATCCATTTCTTCTAGATTTTCTAGTTTATTTGCATAGAGGTGTTTGTAGTATTCTCTGATGGTAGATTGTATTTCTGTGGGATCGGTGGTGATATCCCCTTTTTCATTTTTTATTGCATCTATTTGATTCTTCTCTCTTTTCTTCTTTATTAGTCTTGCTAGCGGTCTATCAATTTTGTTGATCTTTTCAAATAACCAGCTCCTGGATTCATTAATTTTTTGAAGGGTTTTTTGTGTCTCTATTTCCTTCAGTTCTGCTCTGATTTTAGTTATTTCTAGCCTTCTGCTAGCTTTTGAATGTGTTTGCTCTTGCTTTTCTAGTTCTTTTAATTGTGATGTTAGGGTGTCAGTTTTGGATCTTTCCTGCTTTCTCTTGAGGGCATTTAGTGCTATAAATTTCCCTCTACACACTGCTTTGAACGTGTCCCAGAGACTCTGGTATGTTGTGTCTTTGTTCTCGTTGGTTTCAAAGAACATCTTTATTTCTGCCTTCATTTCATTATGTACCCAGTAGTCATTCAGGAGCAGGTTGTTCAGTTTCCATGTACTTGAGTGGTCTTGAGTGAGTTTCTTAATTCTGAGTTCTAGTTTGATTGCACTGTGGTCTGCGAGAGAGTTTGTTATAATTACTGTTCTTTTACATTTGCCGAGGAGAGCTTTACTTCCAACGATGTGGTCAATTTTGGAATAGGTGTGGTGTGTTGCTGAAAAAAATGTATATTCTGTTGATTTGGGGTGGAGAATTCTGTAGATGTCTATTAGGTCCCCTTTATGTAGAGCTGAGTTCAATTCCTGGATATCCTTGTTAACTTTCTGTCTCATTGATCTGTCTAATGTTGACAGTGGGGTGTTAAAATCTCCCATTATTATTGTGTGGGAGTTTAAGTCCCTTTATAGGTCACTCAGGACTTGCTTTATGAATCTGGGTGCTCCTGTGTTGGCTGCATATATATTTAGGATAGTTAGCTCTTCTTTTTGAATTGATCCCTTTACCATTATGTAATTGCCTTCTTTGTCTCTTTTGATCTTTGTTGGTTTAAAGTCTATTTTATCAGAGACTAGGATTGCAACCCCTGCCTTTTTTTGTTTTCCATTTACTTGATAGATCTTCCTCCATCCCTTTATTTTGAGTCTATTTGTGTCTCTGCACGTGAGATGGGTTTCCTGAATACAGCACACTGATGGGTCCTGACTCCTTATCCAGTTTGCTGGTCTATGTCTTTTAACTGGAGCATTTTGCCCATTTACATTTAACGTTAATATTGTTATGTGTGAATCTGATCCTGTCATTATGATGTTAGTTGGTTACTTTGCTCGTTAGTTGCTGCAGTTTCTTCCTAGCCTGGATGGTCTTTACAATTTGGCGTGTTTTTGCAGGGGCTGATACCGGTTGTTCCTTTCCATATTTAGTACTTCCTTCAGTAGCTCTTTTAGGGCAGGCCTGGTGGTGACAAAATCACTCAGCGTTTGCTTCTCTGTAAAGTATTTTATTTCTCCTTCACTTATGAAGCTTAGTTTGGCTGGATAGGAAATTCTGGGCTGAAAATTCTTTTCTTTAAGAATGTTGAATATTGGCCCCCAGTATGTTCTGGCTTGTAGAGTTTCTGCTGAGAGATCAGCTCTTAGTCTGATGGGCTTCCCTTTGTGGGTAACCCGACCTTTCTCACTGGCTGCCCTTAACATTTTTTCCTTCATTTCAACTTTGGTGAATCTGACAATTATGTGTCTTGGAGTTGCTCTTCTCAAGGAGTATCTTTGTGGCGTTCTCTGTATTTCCTGAATCTGAATGTTGGCCTGCCTTGCTAGATTGGGGAAGTTCTCCTGGATAATATCTTGCAGAGTGTTTTCCAACTTGGTTCCATTCTCCCCATCATTTTCAGGTACAGCAATCAGACGTAGGTTTGGTCTTTTCACATAGTCCCAAATTTCTTGGAGGCTTTGTTCATTTCTTTTTATTCTTTTTTCCTAAACTTCCCTTCTCTCTTCATTTCATTCATTTCATCTTCCATCAGTGATACCCTTTCTTCCAGTTGATTGCATCTGCTACTGAGACTTCTGCAATCTTCGCGTAGTTCCCGATACTTGGCTTTCAGCTCCATTAGCTCCTTTAAGCCCTTCTCTCCATTGGTTATTCTAGTTATCCAGTCTTCTAATTTTTTTTTCAAAGTTTTTAACTTCTTTGCTATTGTTTTGAATTTCCTCTCGTAGCTCAGAGTAGTTTGATCGTATGAAGCCTTCTTCTCTCAACTCGTCAAAGTCATCCTCCATCCAGCTTTGTTCTGTTGCTGGTGAGGAACTGTGTTCCTTTGGAGGAGGAGAGGTGCTCTGTTTTTTAGAGTTTCCAGTTTTTCTGCTCTGTTTTTTCCCCATCTTTGTGGTTTTATCTACTTTTTGTCTTTGATGATGGTGATGTACAGATGCGTTTTTGGTGTGGATGTCCTTCTGTTTGTTAGTTTTCCTTCTACCAGACGGGACCCTCAGCTGCAGGTCTGTTGGAGTTTGCTAGAGGTCCACTCCAGACCCTGTTTGGCTGGGTGTCAGCAGTGGTGGCTGCAGAACAGCGGATTTTCATGAGACCACAAATTCAGCTGTCTGATAGTTCCTCTGGAAGTTTTGTCTCAGAGGAGTACCTGGCCGAGTGAGGTGTCATTCTGTCCCTACTGGGGGGGTGCCTCCCAGTTAGGCTGCTCAGGGGTGAGGGACCTACTTTAGAAGGCAGTCCGTCCGTTCTCAGATCTCCAGCTGTGTGCTGGGAGAACCACTACTCACTTCAAAGCTGTCAGTCAGACAGGGACATTTAAGTGTGAGGAGGTTCCTGCTGACTTTTTGTTTGTCTGTGCCCTGCCCCCAGAGGTGGAGCCTACAGAGGCAGGCCGGCCTCCTTGAGCTGTGATGGGCTCCACCCAGTTCGAGCTTCCTGGCTGCTTTGTTTACCTAAGCAAGCCTGGGCAATGGCGGGCGGCCCTCCCCCAGCGTCGCTGCCGCCTTGCAGCTTGATCTCAGATTGCTGTGCTAGCAATCAGCGAGACTCCGTGGGCATAGGACCCTCCGAGCCAGGTGCGGGACACAATCTCCTAGTGTGCCATTTTCCAGGCCCGTTGGAAATGTGCAGTATTAGGATGGGACTGACCCGATATTCCAGGTGCCATCTGTTACCCCTTTTTTGACTAGGAAAGGGAACTCCTTGACCCCTTGCACTTCCCCAGTGAGGCAATGCCTCGCCCTGCTTCGGCTCGCGCACAGTGCGCTTCACCGACTATCCTGCACCCACTGTTTGGCACTCCCTAGTGAGATGAAACCGGTACCTCAAGCAGAAATGCAGAAATCACCCGTCTTCTGTGTCGCTGGGGCTGGGAGCTGGAGACCAGAGCTGTTCTTATTCGGCCATCTTGGCTCCACCCCCCAAAAACAAAATATTTTCTAAATGCTTCACAATTTTAAAATAAAGCAAAATATTTAAAAAATTGATTAAAGGAAGTGAGACAAAAAAGTAAAAAGCTGTCTGAAAATTTTAAAATTACTGTAGTTATATATATTTAATATGAAGTATTTGGTATTCAGCTTATTAACTGATATCCGTCCTTAAGAGTTAATAATTGATCTGAACTCTCAACAGTAGTAAAACTGCACTGTTGTGGTAAAGACACATGCAAGTTCCATGAAAATTTTACCAACCAAGTGAATAACTTTACAGAATACATAGACACAGTGATTTATACCAGTAATCTCTTTAAAGTGAGGTTTTTCTAGGAAACTATGCCATTTTCTTGGCAAGCTCACATCTTGTTATTGAGTATCACTGGAATGGGGCAGAGCACATGTGGGATGGAGCGGGAGTAAGTGCTTGTGCATTTTTGCTTCCTCACTGGCTCCTCTCCCTCCACCGTGAGATCATACCTGGGTTAGTGTGCTAAAGAATGAGAGATTAGAACACAGGTGAATACTTTCAGCTGAGGGCAAACTATGTCAACCAATGTCTGCCTGACCCACCAGCTGAAAACCGATGCATGTGTAAGATCCACTGCTCCCAGCTCAGATAGGCAGAACCAGTTAACTAATCTATAGACATTTGAAAAATAAGTGATTGTTTTAAGCTATTAAATTTGGAGGTGGTATGTTATAAAAAGTTATGGCGGTGATAACTAACAGATGCTCTATCATACTAGGATGGCATGATAAAGATATGTGGGACAGTAACTGGCGAGGGATAAAGGGATGAGTGAACCTTACATTTTTAAAGGAAGGGAATATACACACATATACAGAGAGAGATAATAATAGACTTGCTTATTTAATTGTATACTAATTATCTTATCCAAGACAGGCAGGGGAAGTGCTGTACAATGTCTTGAATAGGAAGCAGAGAATAGGATCAGCCCAAGTGGATAGTGTTGAAACCCACAAGAATGGATATAAGTTTATCTAGTAAGTGATTACATTGGAAAAATGGTTCCGAGGACAGGTTTTTTTCACACTCTAACCTATCGGGAGCACATGGAAATTCTCTTCTGGCACATAATTTTTAGAGTTGTTAATGGAGATTTAGGACATAACATGCATTAAAATGCCTTGTCTACTAGTGTCCAAAATAAGTTGGGTGCTTTGTGTGTTTCTTGTGTCCCTTCAATGTCTATATAAACTTCTTAAGAGCCTCAGCATTCTGAAATTCAGATAATGACCAGTAAAACACAACCTTTATTTCTTCTAAGCTGAAAGCTACACATTGTTTTAGTTAATTCTTAATTTCTTCCAAAGTATAAATTTTGTAGAGATGTTGATATCATTTAATCCAGTATTTAGGAAGTATGCCATTTAATTTTATGTAAGTTGCTTAGTTTATTTTTTCAGACTGTTTTTTCAAGAAATTCCATTTCCTAAAAAATACCCATGGGAGCCTTGGATAAGGATGAAAATGCTAAATTATATGCATAAAATACAAAATTAAAAATCAGTGACGTTTTTCAAGTTACATAAACTTGTCTTCCATTTGTAGTAGGTGTTTCGTGTTACTATTAGCTGGATGAGTAGTAATACCAGTTAAAGTCCTCACGTTCCACATTTCCAAGTGATACAGGGCAAAGTATTTTGCCATCATGGACTTCAGATTTCATAAAGAAAGTGCTTCCATTTCTCTTATTAAATGAATTCTCTGAACTCCTAAAATGTATAAACTTTATGAGTATGTGGAACATGAGCCTCCCTCTCTGCCTTCTGCTTTCAGAATGATGTCAGTGCTTGAAAACGGAAAACAGTTCAGTGTCTTTAGGGGTTCCTGATCCAACAATTACTTATTCCATTCATCTTCTATAGAAGCATTTCTGATGATGTTTGAATTTGACTTTCAGTCTGAGCCAAATGTATATGGCTTTTTTTTCTGCTTAGTATTCATTGTCACACTTACTCTTGAAATTATAAAAAACTGTTGTGAAGCAAACAGAAGTGAGTAAGTTACCTCAAATCTTTTCATGCATCAGCATCCATGACTGTGGAAGAGGCAGCAGTTTATTTTCGCATGAAATATGTCAAGTTTCTGTAGTCAAACTATACAAAGCTGGGCTGCTCCTAATTATTGGTATAAATTACATAAGGCATCTAAACAGTGATAATTTAGAAGACTCAAAGCATTGCTATTCACTTAAATCCGAAGAGGATCTGACTGGACACATGTATCTCTGACAAAAAGTCCGAGTGCCATGTAGATGTTTATGTTGGCGTTCCTTGATTCTCGGCCAGTAACTTCTCCCCACCACTTCTCTCACTATTTTCTGAAGAATACACTAAGTGCAGGAACAAACATTATTAATAAGATAGGGAATAATAAACATGTATTATAAGATACACATTGATGTTAAAATAAATTAATATTTACACTTCTATGTAGAAAATATTTTTGCAACTATTTTTACCATGTGAAGTATTCAAATAAAGTATTATTTTGTGCAACAGAAACAAGATGGTTAATACTTTTTATATGATAACATTACAACTAGCTCAAATGTTAGCCAAGCATTTCTATTTTAATATCAGAAATGAATAAACAGATTATATTTGCCATAATGTAACATCATTTTCTGTATTATGCAAGATCAAATGAAGACAAGGGCCTGTGTGTATTTTCCGCAATATTTTAGAGCTTTAGCATTCACAGTGGTGAAGAAATTGGGCAAAATCATTACACAACCTTATATTTTATTCCTTGTTCTGCCATTTAATTGCTGGAACTAATTATTTAACTATTCAGTTTCCCAAGTTTTCCATTGGTACAAAGGAATTATCTATGTCCTATATTCTATATCTACATCATAGGCTTGTTGTGAGGAATAAAGTAGGATGTTCGTATATCTTGAAAGACAGTGTTAATTATATAGTATGTATTAAATGTTAGGTTTTGATTATTATTATTCACAAAAATTAACTGATGTGACTCTGTTGAATGCCTACTATGTGTGAGAGATGTGGGTTGCACTTTATATAAATATTTTAATTAATTATTAAATATTAATATTTGTATTGATATTACACAAGTACTGTAAACTGTAATATATATTTAAATTGTTTTTTAATTATTTTTAAATTTTTTGTGGGTCCATAGTAGGTGTGTATATTTATGGGGTACATGAGATATTTTGATACAAGCATGCAACGTGAAAGAAGTACATCATGGTGAATGGGTTATCCATTCCCTAAGCATTTATCCTTTGAGTTACAAACAATCCAGTTCCACTCTTTAGGTGAATTTGAAATATACAATTAAGTTATTATTGACTATAGTCACCCTATTGTGCTATCAAGTAGTAGGTCTCATTCATTCTATTTTTTGTACCTATTAACAATCTCCACCCTCCGCCCCCTCCCAAAAACCCACTACCCTTCCCAGCCTCTGGTAACCACCCTTCTACTTTCTATGTCCATGAATTCAACTGTTTTGATTTTTAGATCCCACAAATAATTGAGAACATGCGATGTTTGTCCTTCTGTGCCTGGCTTGTTTCCAGTAACCTAATGATCTCCATTTCCATCCATATTGTTGCAAATAACTGACTCTCATTCTTTTTTATGGCTGCATAGTACTCCATTGTGTATATGAACCACATTTTCTTCATCCATTCTTCTGTTGATGGACACTTAGCTTTCTTCCAAATCTTAGCTGTTGTAAACAGTGCTGTAATAAACAAAGGAGTGCAGATATCTCTTTGATTTACTCATTTTTTTTCTCTTTGGTATATACTCACCAGTGGGATTGCTGGATCATGTGGTAGCTCAATTTTTAGTTTTTTGAGGAACTGCCAAACTGTTCTCCGTCGTGGGCGGTTGTACAAATTTACATTCCCGCCAACAGTGTACAAATGTTTCCTTTTTTCCACACCCTTCTCAGCATTTGTTACTGCCTGTCTTTTGGATAAAAGCCATTTTAACTGGGGTAAGATAATATCTATTGTAGCTTTGGTTTGCATTTCTCTGGTGATCAGTGATGTTGAACATCTTTTCATAGGCTTGTTTGCTAGTCTTAATGTGTTCTTTTAATAATATATTTAAATTTTTAAAGCCCCGATTTTTCAGTAGAAGAAAATAAGTCCCAGGATTCTGTCTTCCATTTGTGATTTCAATCACATCTTTGTTTTACCTAATAAATCACTGCTGTTGTCTTCTTCCCAGGATGAATGCAAAAGTTTGTTAACACTTTTGACCCTTGAGTGTGGCAGTTGTCTGCTAGTCACCCTTCAACCTTGCCAGCAAATCCAATCAGCTTAAGAGCGTTTTAATGTACCTATGCAAGTCCTCAGCATTTCAGATTAGGAAAGAAAGCAGGTCTTGTGACCTTCATAAGTGGTATTGAATGGTTCCTCTGGAAATGATAAAATTAGCTGAATTTCAGCTGCAATTTGAGGGAAATGTTTCCCAATTTTAAATTGGACACTCTACCAGCACCCACGATGGGAGGAAGGTTCTATGCTGTGCGTTTCTAATGCAGTAGAAGTGCAGTTGAGTCCACCAAAATCATTTGTCATCAGTAATCAGGACAAGGTTGCCCTAGACATTTCACATCCCAATTGTAATTTAACAAGAAAGCTTCAGTGTACAGTAGGATAGAGTGTATTTGACTCAGCTCTTTTTCCTTAGAAAAAAAGTGCAATATTTTACTTCATTCTGACCTTGAGTCAAAAGCTTTAGAAGTATGTGAAGAATCTGATTCTGAGTGGATTGAGGGTAAGCTGAAATGAAAAAGAAGGAAGAACTGCTTTTAACATAACCAGATGGTAATTTTTACTAGTTGGCAGTGTACTGAAAGCACATTTTCTGAAAGGGAAGTATACATTATAGACTGGCACAATGAAATGTGTAAAACCGTTCCCAAAATAGATTAAAAATATTCTTTAGTTTTAAAGTGAAATTATGATAAACTGGTGTGGTGTATGTTTCTCTTTAAGGTAAAGATAGTAGCAGACTAACTGTACAGTCAGAAGTCCTGTTGAAATTAGAATTGATTTGATGGTATTTAACATTTGACATTATGTTCTAAAAAGCTGAATTGTGCCCCTTACATTGCCAGCTTCAGGATAAATAATAAACTGTGTATAATAATTGAATATTGACTGTTTCCTTGTTCCACTGAGATCCTGGCCAGTCTCACTAACCCACATCCTGGTTTTCCTAACTAAGTTTCTGATGTCAACTGCAGTCATCACAGGGTAGACATTTTGAAGTCTGCATTTAAACAGCTTATTTCATTCCTTTATGCACATTCATAGAGTTGGCATGAAGTTATCTGAAAACTATTAAAACTCACTTGTCAAAAGTCTGGAAAACACAGACATTTAATTACTTATTCATAATTAGTTTCGTTTGTCTTATTTTTGGCATGGACAACCTGGTTAGACACAATCACTCTGCCTGATCCTTTGCTCACTAATTCGGTTTATCTACGTGCTCCTTGAGAAATAGTAGCAGTCTTCAAACCTTTCCAGTAGGGGGATACCTAAATATTCCCATCTGGAAGTGACTGAAACATCGTTACAACACACCACTGCAAGTGGAAGCTGGAACACGCCCACGTTTCCATAAAGGCCACTGTCAAACCTTAATATCACTGAACAGGTCAATGTGTTATTCAGAGATGTACAGTTAGAAGAATAATAGAGTACATTGTTGAGCAGCCACATTTGTATTAATTAAAAACTCACTCTTTTAAAGGAGTTATTAAACTAATCACTAAGTTGATTTGCCTTTTACTTTAGTTTTTGAAATAACCAGTATGGTTAGAGTAAAATGCCCGTGATGGTCGTTTATTTCCCTTGTTTTTTAACTGTAAAAAACACAGAGTGATATTTATTCTTTGTTTGAGTTTTCAGAGGCAAGCTTGGAAAATGACTGTAACACAGATTCGGATCTCTGGATAAACCAGTAATTAGCATCTGATAAAAAGAACTGAGAGCATTTGAATACTCAGTACTATGAGATAAGCGTAAATATTTAAAATAAATTTGTAGCATAAATTTAAATTTTTATACTATAGTCATTAACTGGAATGAACACAAATAGCCGAATAGGATAATAACAATACAAAAACCAGTATTTTTCTGCATGCTGTGTACATGCATACATCTATAAGTACAGCATACTGAATTCTTGACAGAAATTTATGAGGAATGGAGAAGTTAACGCTAATGGTTAATCACACAACTGGTGAGTGATAGAAAACCTGAAAATCCAACCCAGAAAACCTGGCTTAGGGGTCTATTTCTGATCATTACATAATTCTGCCTTTCTTAGATAATTAGAAGAATTTGTTTTCAATTTAATAGTAGCATATTTTGTATAATGTATTGGTTTATTTTACAAGCATGATATACACTTGGAATATAAGGGTAATACTCTTTTATTTAAACGGACATCAATTCTACCAAAGCTTTCTAATCCCTATTAGTATCTGCATGTTTCCTTGGAGATCTTTATTCTAATCATATAAAATATACACACATATGTCATTTTTATTTAGATTTATCTAAATAGAATAATGTTGCATATACTCTTCTAAAAATTGTTATTCTTCATGTAATAATGAATGCCCGTTCTTATGCATCGGATCTTGACAGTAAATTCTGTCAAACTCTCACTGCCCCACCTAACAAACTTTCCTACTCATTTTATTATCACGGCTCTCACCTGCTTCAGACTTTGCCCAATATCCGTAAGTGAAGACAGAGATGGTAACTTTGCAAAATAAAATACACTTAATGTGAAATTTATTATCTTAATTATTTTAAAGTAGACCATGCATCACTTAAAAGACAGTGATACATTCTGTCCATAGGTTACAAACCTGTAAAGCATGTTACTGTACTGAATATTACAGATAATTATAAGACAATCTTAAGTATTTGTGTATCTAAACATAGAAAAGGCAATGCATTGATGCATTGTACTATGACATGATAGCTTCAGTTTCACTAGGCAATAGGAATTTTTCAGCTGCATAACAAACTTATGGCAATAATGACCTGTAAGTGGTCTGTTGTTGACAGAAACATCATTCTGTGGTGTATGGCTATATATAGGTCAGTGATACTACGTACATTTATATTGTGCAATAATCATAACCGTCCATCTCCAGAGCTCTTTAGTCTTGTGAAACCGAAGCTTTCGACCCATTAATCAATATATATCTCTGGAAACTACCATTGGTTTTGTCTGTGATTTTCACTATTCTAAGAACCTCATACAAATGAAATCATACAGCATTTGTCTTTTGTTATTGGCTTATTTAATTTAGCGTAATGACCTCCATTTCATCCTATTGTAGAATATGTCAGAATTGTATTCATTTTTAAGGCTGAATAATATTCTTTTGTTTGTGTACACTACATTTTGCTTATCCATTAATCCACTGACAAACACTTGGATTGCTTCCATTTTAGCTATTTTGAATAATATTGCTGTGAACATGTGTGTACAAATATCTCTTCAAGACCTTGCTTTAAAATCTCTTGGGTATATACCAGGATTGGGGTTGCTGGATTATATGTACTTATATTTTTAATCTTTAAAAGAACTGACATACTGCTTTCTACAGTGGCTGTATCATTTTACATCCTCACCAACAGTGCACAAGTGTTACAGTTTCCCACATTCTTGCCAACAGTTTTTATTTTCTGTTTTTTAAATAGTAACTGTCATAATGGGTATGAGGTGTTATGTTATTCTAGCTTTGATTTGCTAATTAATTATGTTGATTAATGATTAATTATGTTGAGGCTCCTTTTATGTACTTATTGAACATTTCTATTCTTTGGAGAAAAGTTCTTTGCCCATTTTTGAATCAGGCTATTTGTTTTATTTTGTTGGTGAGATTTTAAAATTCCCCATCTATTCTGGATCTCAGTCCCTTGTCAAATATCATTTGCAAATTTATTTTTCATTCTCTGGGTTGCCGTTTTATTCTGATGATAGTATTTTTTGAATACAGTTTTTTAAAAAGTTTATCAACTACAATTTTTAAATTTTTTTCTTTTGTTGCCTGTGCCTTTGATGTCACATCTCAGAAATTATTGCCAACTCCGATGTTGTGAAGCTTTTGTTCTATTATTTCTTCTCAGAGTTTTATAGTATTTTTTGTATTACATTTAGGTCTTTGATTAATTTTGAGTCAATTTTTCCACATACTGTTATACAAGGGTCCAACTTCATTATTTTATATGTGATTTTTCAGTTGTTCCGCCACCATCCCACCATTTTTTTTTTTTTTTTTAAGATTGTTTTTTCTCTCATTGAATGATCTTGGACCCATGGTCAAAAATCATTTCACCATATATGTGAAGATTTATTTCTGGGATCTCGATTTTACTTCATTGGCCTGTAAGTCTATCTTTATGCCTGTGGCACCCTGTTTTGATTACTGAAGCTTTGTAATAAATTTTGAAACCAGGAAGTGTGAGTTCTCCAGCTTTGTTCTTTTTTAAGATTGTTTTGGCTATTTGGTGTCCCTTGGTTTTTCCATATACATTTTAGAATAGATTATTTCTTTCTATAAAAATTGCTGAAGTTTTGAAGGGCATAGTATTTAATGTTAAGATTGCTTTTGGTAGTGTTAACATCTTAAAAATATTAAGTCTTCCAACACATGGACATGGAATATCTTTCTGTTTATTTAAGTCTTCCATAGTTTTCGTTTTAAAAGTCTTTCATATCCCTGGCTAAGTTAATAAGTATTTAATTCTTTTTGATGCTATAATCAATGGAATTATTTTGTTAACTTTCTTTTCTGATTGTTCATTGTTAGTAAGTAAAAATGAAACTAATGTTTATGTGTTGCTTTTGTATCCTACTGCTTTCCTAAATTTGTTTCTTAGTTTTAACTATGTGTGTGTGCATGTGAGTGTGTGTGTGATCTTTAGAGTTTTATACCTAAAGTATTATGCTGTGTACAAACACAGATAATTGTACTTCTTCCTTTCCAACTTGGGTGCCTTTTATGTATTTTCCTTGCCCGATTTCACTGGTTAGGACTTTCAGTATTTTGTTGAATACAAGTGGCAATGTATGCGTCATTATCTTGTTCCTGATCTTAGAGGTAAAACTTTCAGTCTTTTAACAGTGAGTGTGATGTTGGCTATTGAATATTTATGTATGGATTTTATTATGTTAAGGTAGTTTTCTTCAGTTCCTAGTTTGTTGAGTGTTTTTGATATGAAAGATGTTGAATTTTACCAAATGCATAATTGAGACAATTATGCTTATTTTTTCCCTTCTGTTAATATGGGGTATTACACTGATCAATTTTCGTGTGTTGAACCATGCTTAGATTCCAGGAATAAATCCCACTTGGTCATTCTAATATGCTGCTGAATTTGGTTTGCTAGTATTTTGTGGAGGATTTTTGCGTTGATGTTCATAATAGATATTAGTCTGTTGTGTTTTCTTGTTTTTTGTTTTTTGCAACATCTTTGTCTGGTTTTGGTAGTATGGTGATGCTGGCCTCACATGAAGTATTCCTCCTCTTTAAGTTTTTGGAAATGTTTATGAAGGACTGGCATTATTATAGTTCTTCTTTAAATGTTTAGTATAATTCAGCAGTGAAGCTGTCAGGTCCAGGAATTTTCTTTGTTGCTAGATTTTTTATTAGAGATCCATAATCCTAACTAAGTATAGATCTATTCAGATTTTCTATTTTTCATGATTTAGTCTTGGTATGTTGCATATTTCTAGGAATTTGTCGATTTCATCTGGTACATGCAATTTTTGACATATAATTTTTCATAGTACTCTTATAATACTTTTTATTTATGCAGAGTAAGTAATAATGTTCTCATTTTCATTTGTGATTTTGGTGATTTGAGCCTTCTTTATTTTAAGTCAATCTAGCTAAAGGTTTTCACATTGATTTTTTTTGAAGAATCAACTTTTGATTTCATTGATTTTTCTCTACATTTTAAATTCTCTACATCTGCTGCCTTTGGGTTTTCTTTGTTCTTCTTTTTCTAGTTGTACAAATGGGTTCTTGATTTAAGATCTGCATTCTGTTTAAATGGAAGCTTTTTAACTACAACTTTTCTCCTTAGCACTTATTTTACTATGTCCCATAATTTTTGTTTTGTTTTTGTTTTTATTCTGTTTAAATGGAAGCTTTTATAACTATAAGTTTTCTCCTTAGCACTTATTTTACTATGTCCCATAATGTTTGTTTTGTTTTTGTTTTTATTCATCTGTATTTTTAAATTTCTTTTTATGATTTCTGTAATGATCCATTAGTTGTTTAGAGAGTGTTTTTAATTCTCAGAAATTGAAGTTTTCTAGTTCTCCGTTACTGATTTCTAACTTCATCCTCTGCTGGTTGGAGAATATATTTTCTATGATGTTTATATATTAAAATCTGATGATATATAATTATGTCAGTTCTATTTTAACTGAAATATTATAAAACATTACTATTAATATAAATTTAAAATCTTATATTGGATTTTTTATAAATCAAATGTGTAAGACTGATTTTTCTTGGATTTGTTTTATAAAGATACTTCACGTTAATATATATGTTAATTTTAAAAATGGGTTTTGGCTACTCTATTTTTCCATGAAGTATTGCATTATTAAATATTCGTTTTGTTGTTGTTGTTGTTGTTTTGTTTGTTTGTTTGTTTTTGAGATGGAGTCTTGCTCTGTTGACCAGGCTGGAGTGCAATGGTGCGATCTGGCTCACTGCAACCTTCACCCGTCAGGTTCAAGCAATTCTCCTGCCTCAGCCTCCCGAGTAGCTGGGACTACAGGAGCACGCCACCATGCCTGGCTAATTTTTGTACATTTACTAGAGATGAGGTTTCACCACGTTGGCCAGGCTGGTCTCGAACTCTTGACCTCATGATCCACCTGCTTCAGCCTCCCAAAGTGCTGGGATTACAGGCAAAAGCCACTGCACGTGGCCAAATATTCTTAAAGGGGCTCTATGTTTTAGGAGCATTTAAAATTGGTTAACGCAACAAAGTGTTCTTGCTTCTCAAACACAGCTCAAAAATGACTGTTTTCCAATAATACCTGGTGGATATTAAGCTACTTTATAATTTACAACAAGAAAAAATAGAAGTTAATAACTTCTTAGGAGTTGCAGGTTTTAAAAGAACACATTGAAGAAGTATGGAGATTACCAAAAAAAGATTTGTCTCTCAGGTTTGTCTGTTCTCACTTCAGCTTTGCTAGAACCGTGTTAATATAAGAATGATCTCAATACAAAATAAAATTTGAAGCTGGCCTACAAAATTCACAGAGATATCAGAGGGGCTGTGGACAGAGAAACAGACAAACTGATGAGAAATTGTAGAAGTATGTGCTATGGATGCGTAACACACATTCTGTGATTGGTGGCGGGTTTGCATGTCAGCAATTGCAGGCCTATTTTTGGCGATGTTTCTGCCACACTGTTACTGATCACAGCTAGGAATTTCCTTTTAATTGGCATGTGTGTTTTTTTCCTTCAAATTAATAATTGATTTCTCAAGGTATAAAAAATCCCTCAATTGTATTCATTACAGAATTTCTAAACTGTAACTTTTCTTAAAAACATTGTTAAAATCCTTTTAAAAATTAAATAAGCTCATCAATTATGTTTCTAGAAACACACTTAACATTCTCAAGGCATAAAGTATATCTCAACTGTATTTATTACAGAATTACTAAACTTTAACTTTTCTAGAAACTATAATTAAAATCCTTTTAAAAAACAAGCTTATAAGGTATGTTTTTAATACTTTGGTTTATCTCTCGATCACATGACTTCCTGAAAACTCCGCTTAAGGGCTAACAGAATTACAGAGATTAGACTTCATAGGGGATATAATTTGTTTTGGGTCACTTGTCTTTGGGTTTTGTCCACACATTTGTTGGGGACTGGCTCTGGAACAATAAAGGGGAAACTTAGGGATGACTAGGCTTTCGTGAAACGCATTTATAGAGTTGGCCTCTAAAAGTGGCTTATTTTTTGCTCCAGCATAGATTGAGGTGGAGTGCATTAATGCTCAATTTAATTTTGCCAAGGGTTCAATAACAAAATGGTGTTTTTTTTTCTAATAAATTACTGAAAGATAGACTAACCTTTTGTAATCCATTGCTAAAATGGAAATAAGTAATTTAATTGTGAGCTTAAAAAATAACACTCAGCTAGAATTACCACCATTGGAAGGTAAGGTAAGAGTTGTATTTATGCTTTAAACTAAAAATAGCCAGGTGCGGTGGCTCACGCTTGTAATCCCAGCACTTTGGGAGGCCAAGGCAGGTGGATCACCTGAGGTTGGGAGTTCGAGATCACCCTGACCAACGTGGAGAAACCCCGTCTCTACTAAAAATACAAAATTAGCTGGGTGTGGTGGCCTGTAATCTCAGTTGCTCGGGAGGCTGTGGCAGGAGAATCACTTGAACCCAGTAGTCGGAGGTTGTGGTGAGCCGGAGATCATGCCATTGCGCTCTAGCCTGGGCAACAAGAGCAAAATTCCATCTCAAAACAAACAAAAAAAAACTAAAAATAAAATATGCATTAATCTTTTTGTTCTTTATCTAGTCCTTATCTTTTTCATGAAATATTTAATTTTTTTGTGTTAACTTTATTCACCTAAGGAATACCCAGGGAGCTGGTAAGACATTATTTATGAGTGTGTCTGTGAGGATCTTTCCATAAGAGATTAGTACTTGAATCAGTAAACTGAGTGAAGAAGATCTGCCCTAATAAATGTGAACAGGCATCTTCTAATCCACTGAGGTTCTAAATAGAACAAAAAGGTAGACTACGTGTGAATTTGCTCTAACTGGGACATTCATCCATGATGACTTTAAACATTGGCACTCCTGGTTCTTTGACCTTTAAACTGAGCGTGAGTTATATATAGTACCTGCTTTCCTGTTTCCTACCTTTCAGACATCACATGGTGGGACTGGTGGGTCTCCCTAGCCTTGTGAGCCAAGTCCCATAATAAATCTCTTCATCTGTGTGTGTATGTATGTATGTATGTATGTATGTATGTATCTATTTATTATTGGTCAATTTCTCTAAAGAACCCTGACTAGTACAATAATTATAATAAGGAAAAGATACAAGATGACAGTTGATATGGTTTGGCTGTGTCCCCACCCAAATCTCATTTTGAATTGTAACTCCTACCATTCACATGTGTCATGGGAGGAATCCAGTGAGAGGTAATTGAATTATGGGGTCAGGTCTTTCCCACACTGTTCTTGTGATTGTAAATAAGTCTCACAAGATCTGATGGTTATAAAACACAAGTTCCCTGCAGAAGCTCTCTCTTTGCCTGTTGCCATCCATGTAAGAAGTGATCTTCTCCTCCTTACCTTCCACCATGATTGTGAGGCCTCCCCAGGCATGTGGAACAGTAAATCTATTAAAATATTTTTCTTCCCAGTCTCAAGTATGTCTTCATGCACAGCATGAAAGCAAACTAATATAGTAAGTTGGTACCAGTAGAGTGGAGTGTTGCTGAAAAGATACCCCAAAATGTGGAATCAACTTTGGAATTGGGTAACAAGCAGAGGTTGGAAAGGCTCAAAATCAGGACAATGTGGGAAAGTTTGGAACTCCCTAGAGACTTGTTGAATGGCTTTGACTAAAATGCTGATAATGATACAGACAATAATATCCAGGTGGGGGAGGTCTGAGATGGAGATGAGGAACTAGACTCGTTTGGAAAAAGGTTACTCTTGTTATGCTTTAGCAAAGAGACTGGTGACATTTTGCCCCATCCTAGAGATTTGTGGAACTTTGAACTTCAGAGAAATGATTTGGAGTATCTAGTGGAAGAAATTTCTAAGCAGCAAAGCATTCAAGAAGTGACAGGTGCTGTTAAAGGAAGTCAGTTTTAAAAGAGACACAGAACATAAAAGTTTGGAAAATTTGCAGCCTGTCAATGAGATAGAAAAGAAAATCCCATTTTCTGAGGAGAAATTCCAGCCAGCTGCAAAATTTGCATAAGAAACCGGGAGCTGAATGTTAATCACCAAGACAATGGGGAAAATGTCTCTCGGGCATATGAAAGGTCTTTGTGGTAGCCCTTCCCATCACAGGCCCAGAGGTTTAGGAGAAATAAATGGTTTCATGGGTGGAGATCAGGGTCCCCCTCTTGTGTGCAGTCTAGGGACTTGGTGCCCCATATCTCAGTCACACCAGCCATGACTAACAGAGGCCAAGCTCAGCCCATTGCTTCTGAGGGCGGAGCCCCCAAGCCTTGGCATCTCCCACATGGTGTTGAGCCTGTAGGTGCACAAAAGTCAAGAGTTGAGGTGGGGGAACCTCCATCTAGATTTCAGAGGACGTATGGAAACATCTGTATGCCCAGGCAGAAGTTTGCTGCATGGGTGGTGCCCTCAGGGAGAACCTCTGCTAGGAAAGTGCAGAAGGGAAATGTGGAGTTGGAGCCCCTGCAGAGAGTCCTGGGACACCACCTAGTGGAGCTGTGAGAAGAGGGCCACCGTCCTCCAGAACTCAGAATCATAGATCCACTGAAAGCTTGCACCATGCACCTGGAAAAGCCACAGGCACTCAATGGCAGCCTGTGAATGCAGCCAGGTGATGGGCTAAACCCTGAAAAGCCACAGGGGCAGAGCTGCCCAAGACCATGCTAATCCACCTCTTCCATCAGCATGACATGGATGTGAGACATGAAGTCAAAGGAGATATTTTTGGCACTTTAAGTTTTAACTGCCCTGCTGGATTTTGGACCTGCATGGGGCCTTTAGCCCCTTTGTTATGGCCAATGTTGTATTTACACAATACCTGTACCCCATTGTATCTAGGAAGTAACTAGCTTGATTTTGATTTTACAACCTCATGGGCAAAAGTGACCTGCCTTGTCTCACAGGAAACTTTGGACTGTGGACTTTTGGGTTAATGCTGAAATGACTTAAGACTTTGGGGGGTTTGGGAAGGCATGATGGGTTTTGAAATGTGAGGACATGAGATTTGGGAGGGTCCAGGGGTGGAATGGTATGGTTTGGCTCTGTCCCCACCCAAATCTCATCTGAAGTTGGAACTTTCATAATTCCTGTGTGTCGTGGGAGGGACCCAGTGGGAAGTAATTGAATCATGGGGGTGGATCTTTCTTGTGCTGTTCTCATAATAGTGAATAAGTCTTATGAGATCTGATGGTTTTAAAAAGAAGTGTTCCCCTGCACAAGCCCTGTCTCTCTTTTTGCCTGCTGCCATGCATGTAAGATATGACTTACTCCTGCTTTCCTTCTGCCATGAATGTGAGGCCTCCCCAGCCATGTGGACTTGTAAGTCCATTAAACCTCTTTTTCTTCCCAGTCTCAGGTATGTCTTTATTAGAAGCAGGAAAATGGACTAATAAAGCAGTAAATTAATTTCTAGGACTAGTCCCTTAACTATCTAAGCCACTTTCAGTTTTTTTAATTCTGCAATTTTAGGTGGAAACTGTACAGATATCTACTGGCATGAAGAGGAAGACTGTTTACTGAATATAATTGAATGGATTTTTTTATGAGTATTGGTATTATTTCAGTTTTCAATTAAAAAAATAAACTGTTACATGCAAAATCTTCATGCTGTGGGCCATATTGAAAGATAGTAAATAATTGAAATAAAATGCCGAGATATTGGTGGGGACCCGTCTGCAGCCACTAGGGTCTTGATGTTACCTGAGCCCCCTTAGATATTTTAAATATGTGCCAGAAGACATGCTTCTCAGGACATGATTTTTCTATTCCTAAAAATAAGTTACAGGAAAAATAGACAAATGAAGACTAAATGTTTCAAGAGGGAACCCATATAATGGGTTAAATGAGGCATAGGATAGCAGTGTGTGAGGCATTTTGTATTAGAGCTCATTTAAAATACCATCGGTTACATGAGGTTTCAGAAAAAAAGAAAACAGCCTGTGTTCTACATAAACAACTGTATGCAATGTATTGTAAAATGGGTATGAGGAATTAAGGAAAGAATGCCTTTTCTTCTGGTGTTCATCTTCCTCCTGGTTCCTAGCCAACTACAACAATTTGTTTTATAATCTTGCTTATGGCACCTTCCATGGCAACAGGTGCTTACTCATTTTGACAAATGTCACTTTATTAACAATCGTGATGTAATCAAAGAGGACTAACAATCCCTCTAGTTATGCAAAGGACAGGCACAGCACACGCTGGGGATCATAGCCTACCAACTTTGTGACAGCTCACAGTATATTTTCACTATTGAAGCCAATGGAGTATATATTGAATATACACGTTGTTCAAGGATTGGTCCTGCTTTATGCTTGAGGCTTATTTTATTTTCAATGTGTCCTGATTTATTAAACTAGTTTTATGATGGGCACACCTAAAGAGCATCTGTCTCCTATACAAGAAATGGCCATGTTATAGTGACAAACTTGGCAATGTAGAAATAAACTTAGAAATGTAGGCAAATATGAGATGATACCTGAATATCATCTCAGCCACACCACAGTTATTGAGATATTGTTTTCTAAGGCTAAGGTCCAAACACTTTATCATATTTTTATATCTTGCTTGTAGTACATAATTTATATACATACCAATCACACACACACAAACACACACACACACACTCAATGTCATAGCAATCTAATTAGAAATAAAAGTTTCTAAATTTCAAATAATGTGGAGCAAAACTATAAAATATTGTCTTAACTTTTACAAATTTTTTAAAAAGATGATTCACAGAATTATGGAGGATATTGATCGAATTGAATAAAACATAAAGCCCTGGATGCTTCTCCACTCTTCCATTTTTATAGAAACTAAGAAGCAATTTAAGGATTTCTTTTTTAATGTGAAGAAAAATGTTTTGTTAGATTTTCTGCTAAATGCCATTTAAATAATCAATTTGCCAACATTTAGGGAAATTGAGTATGCCACTTCTCTAAAAAGCTTGTCATTTCTCTTTAGGGTAACGTGTAACAGAGATGCATAGGAAAATTCAGGGATGTGCTTTGAAATACTATTAGTAGATAGCAAATGGGGGATAGATGGATAAAAATTTAATCTATATATTACTGGGCAATAGTTAAAAGTAATAAAGTATCTCTCTATATACATGGGTCTCAAAATTGGCCTCAAAAATGATACTGAGTTAAAAAACACTAAGTGAAACATGGTGAATATCACATTTCCCTGTGTAAATATAAAAATAGAAAAAATATAACAATCATTGTTGATATATATTTAGGAAAGAAAGGATTAATAGTTTAATATTGAGAGTAGATTAGACACACACATGTATTAAGTATATAAGAATTAGCCTTTGGATTTGTTAATCTTTTTGTTTTAATCTGCTCTATCTCTATTTAGTATTTCATTCATTATTGTTGTTGATTTTTATAATTGCATTTCTTCTGCTTGGGTTTCTTATGTTTTCCCTAATATCTTAAGTTAACTGTTGAATTTATCTGTTTTCAGACTTTATTGCTTTCTTGTATGTTTTAAATATGCTTTCCTGTTTCCAAATCTACAAATTTTTCAAAAAAAATTGTTTTTTTCTGACTTTGAACTTTGTTGTGCTTAGAGAAGTGTATCTGTCTGATAATTCCTTGGAATTGGCTGATATGTGCATTATGTCTTCCCCACGTGGTTCGGCTTTCTCTGAAGCTCCGTGCGTACCTGAGAACACTGTGTATTCCTTGGTATGATGGGTTTGTTGACTTCTTTATATGTTTTGAGGCAAGTTATTAGAGGCATCAAAGTTGAAATGAGTGTATAATTATCATTGTTTTATGATGTTTTCCATTCTATGTGATGCTTTGTGCCTTCAAGACTTCACTCTATAATATTAATATAGATACACCAGCTTTCCTCTGACTAATATTTAAGCTGCCTAATTCCTTATCCTTTGTGTGTCAGTTTTCCCATGTTTTTATTTTCATGTGTGATTCTTCGATAGTATAATCCTGGATCTTATCTTTTATTGAATTTAACCTTTAACTAGAAAGTTAATTTATTTACATTTATTAGGATTGCTGTTATATTTGGATTCATTACCATCCTATTTCTTGTTTTGTATGTTCCTCTTTTGCTTCATCGCTTTTACTTTTTATCACTTTTTCTGCATCCTTTACATGAAGTTTTTATTTAAATTCTATTTCCCTCTTTATTCTTTTAATAGTTACCATGAAATTTTAACAGATTTTTTTACTTAAGGTCTACATTAATCATTTTCTCTATTCCTTCTTTATATAACATAGGGACCTTCGAATTATAGAAATCAAATCATCTGCTATTTAGTCTTACTTATTGTCCCATATTTTAATTATATCCTTTCTTTATTCCCAAATTTAATATTTTTGTTATTTCACACAGACTCTGGTTTATCTACATGCTTTCCACGTTTTTCACTCAACGTTTCTTCTTGTATCTCCAGCTTTCCTTTTGTGGTTATTTTCCATCTTGCTGACATCGTCAAAAGTTTGTTGAAGTGTGAATCTATTCACTTTTAGGTTTCCTAAAGGGAGTTTTAGTTTTTCTTTTAGGTTTACTTACATCTTACTTTTGAATTATTTCAAACATGACAAAATATGTGAGAGGAGTACAAATATTAATAATTCCTATATACCTTGCGCCCACATCCTTTACTTGTTTATGTTTTACTGAATGCACTTTATCATTCTCTCTCTTTCTTCATCCTCAGTGTTCATTTTATTACCATGTTGACAGGAAGAGTTGTTCTTGATATTAAGTAAGGATTTTAAATCAGCTTATTATCACTGCAAATTTCCAAAAGACAGAAAGAAGGGTAACCGTGTGAATCTCTCTATGGCTTCTAGTAGAAATGGAAATATTGCTTAGATTGGAGGAAGGTCATAGAGCACTCAGAAGAAATATAATCGTATTGCCATCATAGAAGCAATACATTTGTCTTTTGTCTCCTTATTTGTTTATATTTTTTCAACTATTTAAATCAAACAATTTGAGGTGAAAGTTCACCACCACTCTCACCTACCAATAACAAGATAGAACAATGGAAATATTATTTCCCAAACGTGTTTTCATTTTGATGATAGTCAGCTACTAATCTAGATGCTTGATATAAGAGACATTATCTAAGCTCTACCATACCTGTATCAGTAGAATTACTTCCCTATTATACGTGAAGATATACAGGCATACCTTGGAGATATTGCAGATTCAGTTCCAGACCACTGCAGTAAAGCAAACATTGCAATAAAGTGAGTCATACAAATTTGTTGGTTTTCCAATGCATAAAAAAGTCATGTTTACTTACAATATAAGCAGCTGAGTGTGCAATAGAAGTATGTCTAAAAAACAATGCACATACTTTAATTTTAAAATAGTTTATTGCTAAAATGCTAATGATTATCTGTTCTTTCATCAAGTTGTGATTTTTCACAGGTAAAGGGTTTGGTCCCAGTGTTGGTGGCAGCTGACCAATCAGGGTGGTGGTTTCCTAAGGTTAGTGTGGCTGTGGCAATTTCTTCTAACAAGGCAGCAATGAAGTTTGCCACATTGGTTGACTTTTCCTTTCGTGAAAGATTTTTTTTTTTGTAGCATGTGATGCTGTTTGATAGCTTTTTCCCCACAGTAGGACTTCTTTCAAACACAAATTCTACCACTGCTTTATCAACTAAGTTTCTGTAATATTCTAAATTCTTTGTTGTTATTTCAAGAATGTTCACAGCATCATTACCAGGAGTAGATTCTATCTCAAGGAACGTCTTTCTTTGCTCATCTGTAAGAAACAAATCCTAATGCATTAAAATTCTATCTTGAAACTGCAGCAACTCAGTCACATCTTCAGGCTCCACTTCTAATTCTAGTTGTCTTGCTGTTTCCACCACATCCGCATTTACTTCCACTGAAGAGCTAAACCCCTCAAAGTCATCTGTGAGCATTGGACTCAACTTATTCTAAACTCCTGTTATTGTTGATATTTTGGACTCCTCCCAGTAATCACAAATGTCCTTAGTGTTATCTAGAGTGGTGAATCCTTTCCAGAAGATTTTCAATTTATTTTACCCAGATTCATCAGAGGAGTCATTATGGCAGCAATAACCTTACCATGTTTAGTTCTTATGTAATAAAACTTGAAAGTTGAAATTACTCCTTGATTCAGAGGCTACAGAATGGATGTTGTGCTAACCAGCTTAAAAACACGAATATCCTTGTTCATCTCCATCAGAACTCTTGGGTGTTCAGGTACATTGTCAATGAACAGCAATATTTTGAAAGGACTCTTTTTTTTCTGAGCAGTAGGTCTCAAGAGCAGGATAAAAATATCCAGTAGACCATAGTGTTAAAAGATATGCTGTCATTCAGACTTTGCTCCATTTATAGAGTACAGGCACAGTAGATTTAGCATAATTTTTACTATTTTCAGAATCGTAAATCAGTATTGGCCTCAACTTCAATTTACCAGCTGCAATAGCCCCTACCAAGAGTGTCACCCTGTGCATTGAAGCTTTAAAGCCAGGCATTGACTTATTTTCTAGCCATGAACGTCCTAGACCCCATCTTCTTTCAATATAAGTCTGTTTCATCTACACTGAAAATCTCTTGTTTAGTGTAACAACCTTCATCTATTATCTTAGCTACATTTTCCAGGTTATATGCTAAAGCTTCTACATCAGCACATGCTAGTACTTCACCTTGCACTTTTTCTTTTATTTTGGGATGGCTTCTTTCCTTAAAAATTATCAGCCAACTTCTTCTAGCTTCTCACTTTTCTTCTTCATTTCTCTCAGCCTGCAGAGAATTGAAGATAATTTGGGCCTTGTTGTAGTTGGTTTGCTTTTCTATCCAGACTAATAAAACGTTCTTCATATCATCAACAAGTCTGTTTTACATTCTTTATCGTTCATTTGTTCACTGTAGTAGCACTTTCAATTACCTTCCAGAACTTTCCCTTTGTGTTCCTAAGTTGGCTGTTTGTTATAAGAGACCTAGCTTTTAGCCTCTCTCAGCTTTCAACATGCTTTCTTCATTAAGTTTAATCATTTCCAGCTTTTGACTTAAAGTGAGAGATGTATGATGCTTTTCTTCTCACTTGAACACTTACAGGCCATTGTAGAGTTATTACTTGGTCTAATTTTAATATTGTTGTGTCTCAGGGAATAGTGAGGCTTGAGGAGAAGAAGAGAGATGGAAGAACAGCTAGTTGCTGAAGAAGTGAGAACACACATATTAATTAAGTTCACTATCTTATATGTGCAGAGTGTATGGTGTCCCACAATTACAATAGTGACATAAAAGATCATTGATCACAGATAACCATAAGTAATATAATGACAATGAAAAAATCTGAAATATTGTGAGAATTACTGGAATATGACACAGAAACTAAAAGTGAGCAAATGCTGTTGGAAAAAATGGTGTGGATAGAATTGCTCAAGGCAGGCTGGCCACTAACCTTCAATTTGTAAAAAACACAACATCTACAAGAAAAGTGCAACAAAACAAAGTACGCTTGCCATTGCTCCAGGTTATAGAGAAAAAAAGTGGAAGAGATTAGATTCAAATCAAATCTCTCTGATGCCAAAATCCATGATCTTAATCATTAAATACATTGCTTCCAATTTTATGTCTAGATAATATATATTTCATAGGTTTTATATAAAAATCTATTGTTTAACATCATCTCATTACTAATATATATATTATGTTCAGAAAGTTTAATTAAACAATGGTTGCTTAAATGAACTACTGCTTTGTTAAGCAAGAAACAAATCTGTATCTGTAATATATCTTTAGAAGTAGCATTTATAACATTAAAATAATCCATGACGATTTTTCCAAAATAATGAGAAAATGACCCCTTAAATCAATTATACTTTAAAAAGAAAGATGCCTGTTTTGTCTACCTTCATGAAGGAGGTGAAATTTGGCAAGGCAAAAACTTGAGGTTGTTAAAAGAAGCAAGTTAACTCATGTTTATGTTTTATAACTTATTTTTTAAGACAACCTTGAGTTGAGTTTTCTTTGTATTTATTTTGTACTATTTTAAGATGTATAGGTCATTTGCAAGTAGTTCGTTTCTGAATTTTCGGTGCAATCCAAATACTTAGTTTAGTATTACCTGTGGTTTACCTGCTAATTTAAAAAGGTGACTATAACATGCAAATTAAGTTTATAACCACGCATTTTCAACTGCAAACTATATGGAAAGAGTATTCAATATGAAAAAGACAAAAAATGAAAATTATATTGTTTCTATTTTCTTTGCAGTTTAAAAATGATTTGGAAAATGAATTAGTAATAATGTTTAAAATGCATTTAATTGTGTTTTTTAAAGTTGCATGGCATAAAATTTTGATAACTCGGTTTGAAATGTATGTCTGAACTAGATTTCAGAGAAATTGTTTTCCTCTTTGTATTGGTGAAATACTAACTGCTATGTCTTGATATGACCACTTGATGGAACTCTTTCATTTTGCTTTCAGCAATCTCTAAGCAGTGACAAACTTACCTTTGTGGGCAGGTATAAAAGTATATATATGTATGTGTGTGTGTATATATATGTATATATATGTGTGTGTGTATATATATGTATATATGTGTGTATATATGTGTATATATATATATATATATGTATGCTTAAAGGAATTCGTTATTTGGCGTATTTAGTATTCTCTACCGTTTTTTATGTATGTCAATTTTATTTATTTCTATGGAGAACCATAGTGTTAGTAAGTCGATCTCTAGAAAAAAAAATAAAATACTACTTCTTAAATAAACTCTTGTTCTCATTTCCCTCCAAGACTTTTTGGCAGAAAATTAATTTTAAATAATTCTAAATATTTAAATACAATAATATCCGAGATATTATTTTCTTTATAATCAAACTGAAACTCTATTTCTGGGATGCCTTCAAAATTAATAGTCAGAAGCATTCACAAGGTCTTGGGAATTAGAGGGTGTTATGTAGCTGTGGGAACTTCCTAACAATTATCCTTATTAAGAAAGATAGCTTGAGAAGGGGAGAGATTGATTTTGAAGTAAAGCTTTCAATAAAGTCATGTAGAACAATTAGGAAAAATTAGAAGTGAAGGACGGGGTGAAAATCACCTTCTCTTCATTGAAAACATTGACGCTATGGATCATCCAAGAGCTGTGGATTAGGTATCAATCATCTATTTATGACCTTTAATTTAAACTTTCTGAAGTTTTGCATAAAATAGGAATAATCGTAAATCACTCATGAGGCTCAGATACAATAAAACTCACTATAGTAATACATTTGTAAACTCTAAAAACATCGTGGAACTAGTAGTTGTTGGAATGATCACATTGTTGTAAAGAAAGCCCACATTAAGCATGTCAGCATATCTCGGAGAAAAAGGCCGTCTTCGGTAACTCTACCTTACAAAATATTTTCCATGCTCTGTAGTGTCTGGCTCCTAGTCACAAGAATCTCAAGGAAGTAAGGCCTCTTTTTTGTTTGCCATTTATTCTAAGTGATCTCTGCCACTTCAGTGGCATCTAGTCCTATGCTAATGGTGGCCAAATCATTTTTCCAGTCCAGAATCTCTACATGAACTCCACCATCCTATTAGACACTTTCTCCCCAATATTCTGGAAACTTAAATTTCTCTTTGTCTTAAACCAAACTCACTGTGTTTATTCTGCAAAACTGTTGCATACACTTGGCTGACAGAGTTTCTGGTTTTTTAATTGATGACCGTGATTAATTTCTCGTTTGGCTCCCCAGTACCCAGCCTACAGTAGTCAGTGACAGATTAATCATTAAATGAATGAAGTATTTTGAAGCTCAAGACATAGATTTGACCTAATGGTGATAATTTCAAACATTAATTTGTTTTATTGTGACTCTGTTAGAGATTGGCTTATACAATATTACTTTCCTACTGATTCTTGTTTTTATCTATTTTTGGTCTACACAAGGCATTGAAAATATAAGGCACTGAATGTGCCCTCATTTTCAGAGTTTAAAAGAAATTTCATTGCTGCACTAATGATAAAAATTTAATCAACTCTTTTTTAGGAATAAGTTATAAAATACTATTAATGCTTTTTCTCTATATACACTTTTCCTTCTTGAATTACTGGAGTGAGGAAACTCACTTAAGAGGAATGTCTTTCAATAAGAGCAGCTGTAAGGAAAAAGCATATTTTCACTGCCAAGAAAAACTATCAGATAAAATACATTCACTGTACAAAAAAATTATGAACGATATCTGTAAACATGCAATATGGTATGTACTATTGAATGTGTTGGGGATAAAGTAATAAACAAAAGTACATGTTCTTACATTCTTTGAGCTTGTGTGGGAAACCCAATATAAACAAATGTGCTATTTATATTTTGGTTTAACTTATTTTATTTCAGGTTGCAACGGAACTATACAAAATGTGAAGTGGGGAAGGTGATGAAGTAACAGAGGCTGCTATTTTCTAATGGGTTGTCAGAGAAGATCTGTCTAAGGGGGGACTTTATATAGATATCTGAGTGAAATGATGGGCCAAGTCATTTGGGGAAGACATTTTGGATTGCCTCGAGAGGTCTCAAGAACCTTCCAGGGCTCTCCAGAACCCCTCTTCAGGGATCTCTGACAAGATACTGATTACAGAGATGTCTGAGGACTGAGCTGGGACAATCCAACATTTGTAGTACTGATGCAAAGAAAGCCCACCAAAAGAGATTTAGATCATTTCTACAGTCCTATAAAAATATTTTTATGACTCCCAATTTTCATTTAGTTAGCGTATTTTTTCTTCTTCATGTCACCTTTACCCTTTTGTTGACTGTAAAGAAATCCATACACTTACGCAATGTATTCTGTAACAGCATAAGCTGTTTTCAATGATGGGAGCATCAATTTATAGGTAAGTATAACTCAATTAAAGCACATAAGTTCAGGTACTAAAATCAATACAAAGAGCATATTCTGCTACCTCCCAGTCGCCCGCCCCCGGTTTACATATGCTTAACATTTCTGGTGGACAGAATCTTGCTGCTTGTTTGGGATTCTTGACATCACAATATTCATCGTAGAGTAGGCATGCAATGCTTTTAATTTAAATCAATAAGTTAATTTCAAGGGGCAGTGAAGTGAGCAAAAGGGGGCTTATGACCCTTTTTCCTAAAGAGCAACCAATGGTCAGCCACCATTGATTGCTGCGCAAGGCCACTCCTGAGATCCCAGTTCTAATATCATAAATAATCAAGTACATGAAAATAATAGAAAATGAAACCCATCCTTTTCTGACAACAGTGTCTTGCTTCTGGAGATAAAACTAATGATTTTCCCAGAAAATTTTTAAGCAACATTTGGAGGAAAAGCTAAAGAGAGATTTGAATATTATTCCTTTAGGACAGGATTGCCTGGTAACTTACAGGGCACCTATTTAAATGTGAACTTCAGATAAGCCTCTAAGTATTTAAGATGTTCTTATACTAAAAAGTTATTTGTTTTTTACATGAAATTGAAATATAACTAGAAATCCTCTATTTTTATTTGCTAAATCTGACAATCCTATGTTAGGAATGCTTTAGACAGATGAGGGTAAGATACTTTTTCTGGAAACATCAAGCAACCTATTTTTGTTAGTCCATCAATCAAAGCCAAGGAGCCAATAGGATAGATTAGTATGGCTAAATGTCTTAGGCTATTGGCAAAAAAGTGTGGGTGTAGTATTTTTCAAGACAAAATAAAAGAAAGGAAGTTAGCTTTTAGATGTATGAAATGTTCTTTCTTAGTTATGATTTTATTAAGAATATACTGAGATGAGAAAATCAATCCTTTCTCAGATGAGAAGAAATCCAAACATAAGCACAATAAAGCGTGTGAAAGCAATAAAATACATGCTATAGAATTCAACCATATTCAAATATATACTGATAGAGCAAATATGAGAGAGGATAATAATACATGAAGCTAAACTAGGCCCTCTTCCATGAAAAATCATAGGCTCAAAGTGTCTATGGAGGGGCTAGGCCACTCAGAATGACAAAAGATGAAGACACTAATAAAAGTTATATAACATTTTTAGTAGTTATATTAAGCTTCTTAGTGAGGGTAAAAAGTAACAGAAATATTCCCAACCGTGTGATAAAAACATTAAAAAAATACTATAATTGACAGAACTCCAGGATCATAAGAGACTTGTTAGATTCTAAAGGAAGTTGCTAATGAATAAGGAAAGCTGTTAAACAGGCATTGAAAATCTCCAAAGAACTAGGGCATGCATTAAAGAAATCTTCAGGAAAATGCAATATAGTAAAATTCAGAAAAAAATGTTTAACAGTGGTGTGGTATAAAATTCCAGTGGTGTGAATTTCAGAATCAAGAATAGACCTGAGAAGGAAGAGGAGGAGGAGGAGGAGGACCTTTCTACCAAAGATCATTCCCTGTCAAAACCATGAAGTCTCTTAATAAAATAAGCTACTGACTAGATTTTAAATTTGCATTGGAAATGCCATGATTATTAAAAATTTTTACATAAAAAAAGGCCTGGGTTATTTGAATGTGTTCTCTAACTCTGGTTGTGTGCTTGGAATTAAAGCCCTATCACTGGCGTTCCAAATCTGCTGCGATCCTATTTTGGGGGCCAGTTCCTGGCAATGATGCTATGAGCATATTTGCCAAATTGCCTAAAGACCACTTTTCTTGTTATGCAAATATCAGTTTAGTCATCCAACTTGTGTTTACAGTTCTGGAACAAGAAGCACCTGGAAAAAAAAGAACATATTATGACAGTTAGCTAAAAGTGGGGGATGGGGATATTCTTTGGAGGAAAAGAATTCTATCAAGGACCTAATATATTTAATTCTGTTCGTTAAAAACAAATTTCTACTCATCTGACAAAGGGCTAATATCCAGAATCTACAATGAACTCAAACAAATTTACAAGAAAAAAACAAACAACCCCATCAAAAAGTGGGCAGAGGACATGAACAGACACTTCTCAAAAGAAGACATTTATGCAGCCAAAAAACACATGAAGAAATGCTCCTCATCACTGGCCATCAGAGAAATGCAAATCAAAACCACAGTGAGATACCATCTCACACCAGTTAGAATGGCCATCATTAAAAAATCAGGAAACAACAGGTGCTGGAGAGGATGTGGAGAAATAGGAACACTTTTACACTGTTGGTGGGACTGTAAACTAGTTCAACCATTGTGGAAGTCAGTGTGGCGATTCCTCAGGGATCTAGAACTAGAAATACCATTTGACCCAGCCATCCCATTACTGGGTATATACCCAAAGGACTATAAATCATGCTGCTATAAAGACACATGCACACGTATGTTTATTGCGGCACTATTCACAATAGCAAAGACTTGGAACCAACCCAAATGTCCAACAACAATAGACTGGATTAAGAAAATGTGGCACATATACACCATGGAATACTATGCAGCCATAAAAAATGATGAGTTCGTGTCCTTTGTAGGGACATGGATGAAACTGGAAAACATCATTCTCAGTAAACTATCGCAAGGACAAAAAAACCAAACACCGCATGTTCTCACTCATAGGTGGGAATTGAACAATGAGAACTCATGGACACAGGAAGGGGAACATCACGCTCCGAGGACTGTTGTGGGGTGGGGGGAGGGGGGAGGGACAGCATTAGGAGATACACCTAATGCTAAATGACAAATTAATGGGTGCAGGAAATCAACATGGCACATGGATACATATGTAACAAACCTGCACATTGTGCACATGTACCCTAAAACCCTAAAGTATAATAAAAAAAAAAAATTGTTTAAATAAAAATAAATAAAATTTTAATGAGGGTAAAAAAAAAAAAAAAAAAAAAAAAAAAACAAATTTCCAATGGTTTCAAGCCAGAAATTAATTAAAATGAAAATGGGAGTTAACATGAAATATTAACAAAACTTTATCATTTCTATTTGTTTTTGTTAACTGTGCTTAATAAGTGTTCAGAAAAAACATGGCATTATATTCATGTCTCCTAAATATTTGAAAATCTGTAATTTAGCACTTCTTACATTTCTTTATTATTATTATTATACTTTAAGTTCTAGGGTACATGTGCACAATGTGCAGGTTTGTATACATGTGCCATGTTGGTGTGCTGCACCCATTAACTCCTCATTTACGTTAGGTATTTCTCCTAATGCTATCCCTCCCCCAACCCCCCACCCCATGACAGGCTCTGGTGTGTGATATTCCCAACCCAGTGTTCACATGCTTTCATTGTTCAATTCCCACCTGTGAGTGAGAACATGCAGTGTTTGGTTTTCTGTCCTTGCGATAGTTTGCTCAGAATGATGGTTTCCAGCTTCATCCATGTCCCTACAAAGGACATGAGCTCATCCTTTTTTACAGTTGCATAGTATTCCATGGTGTATATATGCCACATTTTCTTAATCTAATCTATCATTGATGGACACTTGGGTTGGTTGCAAGTCTTTGCTATTGTGAATAGTGCCACAATAACATATGTGTGCATGTCTTTATAGTAGCATGATTTATAATCCTTTGGGTATATACCCAGCAATGGAATTGCTGGGTCAAATGGTATTTCTAGTTTGAGATCCTTGAGGAATCACCACACTGTCTTCCACAATGGTTGAACTACTTTACAGTCCCACCAACAGTGTAAAAGCCTTCCTATTTCTCCACATCCTCTCCAGCACCTGTTGTTTCCTGACTTTTTAATGATGGCCATTCTAACTGGTGTGAGATGGTATCTCATTGTGGTTTTGATTTGCATTTCTCTGATGACCAGTGATGATGAGCCTTTTTTCATGTGTGTGTTGGCTGAATAAAGGTCTTCTTTTGAAAAGTGTCTGTTCATATCCTTTGCCCACGTTTTGATGGGGCTGTTCGATTTTTTCTTGTAAATTTGTTAAAGTCTTCATTGATTCTGGATATTAGCCCTTTGTCAGATGGGTAGATTGCAAAAATTTCCTCCCATTCTGTAGGTTGCCTGTTCACTCTGATGGTAGTTTCTTTTGCTGTGCAGAAGCTCTTTAGTTTAATTAGATCCCATTTGTCTATCTTGGCTTTTGTTGCCACTGCTTTTGGTGTTTTAGTCATGAAGTCCTTGCCCATGCCTATGTCCTGAGTGGTATTGCCTAGGTTTTCTTCTGGGTTTTTATGGTTTTACATATAACATTTAAGTCTTTAATCCATCTTGAATTAATTTTTGTATAAGGTGTAAGGAAGGGATCCAGTTTCAGCTTTCTATATATGGCTAGCCAGTTTTCCCAGCACCATTTATTAAATAGGAAATCATTTCCCCATTTCTTGTTTTAGTCAGGTTTGTCAAAGATCAGATGGTTTTAGATGTGTGGTGGTATTTCTGAGGCCTCTGTTCTGTTACATTCATCTATGTATCTGTTATGGTACCAGTACCATGCTATTTTGGTTACTGTAGCCTTGTAGTATAGTTGGAAGCCGGATAGCATGATTCCTCCAGCTTTGTTGTTTTTGCTTAGGATTGGCTTGGCAATACAGGCTCTTTTTTGGTTCCATATGAACTTTAAAGTAGTTTGTTTCCAATTCTGTGGAGAAAGTCATTGGTAGCTTGATGGGGATGGCATTGAATCTATAAATTACCTTGGGGAGTATGGCCATTTTCACAATAGTGATTCTTCCTATCCATGAGCATGGAATGTTCTTCCATTTGTTTGTATCCTCTTTTATTTCATTGAGCAGTGGTTTGTAGTTCTCCTTGAAGAGGTCCTTCACATCCCTTGTGAATTGGATTCTTAGGTATTTTATTCTCTTTGTAGCAATTGTGAATGGGAGTTCACTCATGATTTAGCTCTCTGTCTGTTACTGGTGTATAGGAATGCTTGTGATTTTTGCACATTGATTTTGTATCCTGAGACTTTGCTGAATTTATCAGCTTAAGGAGATTTTGGGCTGAGTGATGGGGTTTTCTAAATATAAATCATGTCATCTGCAAACAGGGACAATTTGACTTTCTCTTTTCCTAATTGAATATTTATTTCTCTTTATTTCTTTATTTCTTTCTCTTGCCTGATTGCCCTGGCCAGAACTTCCAGCACTATGTTGAATAGGAGTGGTGAGAGAGGGCATCCCCGTCTTGTGCCAGTTTTCAAAGGGAATGCTTCCAGTTTTTGCACATTCAGTAAGATATTGGCTGTGCGTTTTTCATAAATAGCTCTTACTATTTTGAAATACGTCCCATCAATACCAAATTTATTGAGAGTTTTTAGCACGAAGCGCTGTTGAATTTTGTCAATGGCCTTTTCTAAATCTATTGAGATAATCATGTGGTTTTTGTCTTTGGTTCTGTTTATGTGATGGACTATATTTATTGATTTGCGTATGTTAAACCAGCATTGCATCCCAGGGATGAAGCCAACTTGATCTTGGTGGATAAGCTTTTTGATGTGCTGCTGGATTCGGTTTGCCAGTATTTTATTGAGGATTTTCGCATCGATGTTCATCAGGGATATTGGTCTAAAATTCTCTTTTTTTGTTGTGTCTCTGACAGGCTTTGGTATCAGGATGAAGCTGGCCTCATAAAATGAGTTAGGGAGGATTCCCTCTTTTCCTATTGTTTGGAATAGTTTCAGAAGGAATGGTACCACTTCCTCTTTGTACCTCTAGTAGAATTCAGCTGTGAATCCTGGCCTTTTTTTGGTTGGTAGGCTATTAATTATTGCCTCAATTTCAGAGTCTGTTGTTGGTCTATTCAGGGATTCAGCATCTTTCTGGTTTAGTCTTGGGAGGGTGTATGTGTCCAGGAATTTATCCATTTCTTCTAGATTTTCTAATTTATTTGCATAGAGACACTTATAGTATTCTCTGATGGTAGTTTGTATTTCTGTGGGATCAGTGGTGATATCCCCTTTATCACTTTTTATTGCGTCTATTTGATTCTTCTCTCTTTTCTTCTTTATTTGTCTTGCTAGCGGTCTATCAATTTTGTTGATCTTTTAAAAGAAACCAGCTCCTGGATTCATTGGTTTTTTTGAATGGTGTTTTGTGTCTCTATTTCCTTCAGTTCTACTCTGACCTTAGTTATTTCCTGACTTCTGCTAGCTTTGGGATGTGTTTGCTCTTGCTTCTCTTGTTCTTTTAATTTTGATGTTAGGGTGTCAATTTTGGATCTTTCCTGCTTTCTCTTGTGGGCATTTAGTGCTATAAATTTCCCTCTACACACTGCTTTGAATGTGTCCCAGAGATTCTGGTATGTTGTGTCTTTGTTCTCATTGGTTTCAAAGAACATCTTTATTTCTGCCTTCATTTTGTTATTTTTCCAGTATTCATTCAGGAGCAGGTTGTTCAGTTTCCATGTAGTTGTGCAGTTTTGAGTGAGTTTCTTAATCCTGAGTTCTAATTTGATTGCACTGTGGTCTGAGAGATAGTTTGTTGTGATTTGTGTTCTTTTACATTTGCTGAGGAGAAGCATTTCTTACATTTCCGATGTGAAAACTGTTTAAACACTATGGCATCCTAGTTTAAAAATTACATATTGAGTGGTCCAAACAGACCGTAAAGTTTTCAGAAAGCAATATTCATATCACACACATTGAAGTTAGTTTCGACTGGCTATTATAGGATACTGCTTATTTAGGCAAGATAGTGTTTTCTTTTAATATTGCAATGTGTGATGTACTAAAGAACTTTTATGTTGAAGCTTTAAAAAGACAGAAATAAGAGACACCCACACACATTCTGACTGGCTTTAAAAGTAAGAATAAGTAGTACTTCCAAAGCATCATAAAATGGATATAACAGCAAAAAAAAAAAAAAAAAAAAAAAAAAATGCGTAGAAATGTTATCGTTTTTTCTTTGTTTCCTCAAGGGGGAAAAATAGCACTTTTATCATGGTTGGGACATAACTTCTAAAGAAAAACAAGTTTAGAGCTTTCTATGTATTTTCTATTTCTTTCTTTAGACAATATTACCACGTGGTCTGGTCTAATGCAGCTGTGACACATACACACACACACATCACCGACCAGGATATGCTGTGCTATTGCTTTTGCTTCTTAGTGTGAATATTGAAAGGCCACAGGGTCACCTTCAGCTCTTTGGACACTGGCTTCCTGTGTGTCCCGCTGTGCATATAGGGCCTGCTACTGTGGTGTCTCCTCTGAGTCCCACACGCTGTGCCATTTTTGTACGAATTGAGCCAGATATTTTCTACATGGCATCATGGTCTGCCACTGGAATTTTACACTGAAAAGTTAGCAATAAGCATTTTGCTACTCATTATTATTTATATGTTGCTATGTAATAAAGCACCCCAAAGCTTAATGACTTCAAATCACAGCCATTTTATTGGGTATGATGCCATGAGACAGTAGTATGGGCAGGATGAAGAAGAGAGAACTCGTCCATGATTGACATGGTTTTGGCTGGGACAGCTCAGCTGGAGCTAGTGGAACCCATTGACCTCATTCGCACGTGGGGGCTGGTACTTGCTGTTGGCTGGAATGCCATGGGTCTCTTCCATGTAGATTGTGTTTCTGCCTGTGGCCTGTCACCCTCCCGTCTCTCTGTGTGGTTACCCTCCTTAACAGGAGATTCTGGAATTCTTTATGCGGAGCTGAGTTCCGAAAGGGAAAGTAGAAACTGAAGACCTGAGCTCAAAAGTCCTAGAACATAATTTCTGTGACATTTCATTGATCAAAGCAAGTCACGTGGGCAACCCAGATTGAGGAGTTAAAGAAACAGACTTCACCTCTTGACAGGAGTGTGGCAAACACCTTAGAAAACGGGCATAGGCATGACCATTGGTGGGCAGTTTTTATCACTCTAGCACACTGCTTTTATGGGAGATGTGCAGTGGCCTTTGAAATGAACAGCTGTACCCAATATCATTTTGCTTTGAATAAGGCAGGAGCATGGATTTTAATTTTTCTCTACAGTAGTTCCTGAATGAAAAAATATATATATATCTGTTCGTTTGTGGTTATAATGTTAAATTAGTTTTAAAAGTTTAAAATTTTGATATAATCTCCTCCTCCTCAAGTAGCTTAGCTGGTTAATTCAGAAGGACTAAATGCATCTATTTCTATTATATTTTTCTCCCCGTTTGAAAATAGACAAGTCACCTGTACTAATTTTCTATGATAAGACGTGGAGACTAGGTTATGTATCTTTGCAGATAAGCACGCTCAGAACTGAAAGAACAAAGTTGAAAGTATGTTGTTTCAGTAGGGAACAATGTGAAATAATTAATAACCCACATTAGTTCTGTATGTTGGAATGTTTTTGTGGGGTAGGAAAAGTACTTATTTTGCGGTTAAATTATACAAGTCTACTTCCTAATGCTTCTGCTACAGTAACTTCTTTTTGTCTTACCACCTCGAATCCATGTGTTTTGTGATGTGCCATTATCTTGCTTTAAGCTCTTCAGTTTCTTCCAGTGGCTGGTAGAAAACAGTGAGAATTCCTTAGTGTGACATTTATGAGCCTTGCCTGGTTCCAGCTATCACTCATCATGCCCCACCTCACGGCCTGTGCCCCAACCAATCAAACTGCCTTTAATTTTCTCAGATGACAGTCTGGGTCAGACCTGCAAGGCTGCTCGTTCAGTGCTCTCTGTTGTAGCTTCCTTTGGTCCCGGACTTCTTTTACTCTCCTACCTCCCAGAAAACTTGGTCCAAGAACACTGCTTCTCTCTTTAACCTTAGGTCAATACTGAATCTTATGTGAATCTTCTTGATAATCGCCTCCTCTTATGTAGAAGTGACCTTTTTATCCTATGTGTGCTAATTTCCGCACCTTCATAAGTTTTATTTTTGAAGCTATAGTATACTCCTGCATTTAATTACTTACTTATCTTTTTCTATGGCTGGACTACATGTAAATATATCTTTTTTTTTTTTTCTAAATCCTCTCTTCCTAGGACAATGTCTGGCACATGTTTGGTATTTAAGAAATGAGGCTTGCTGAATTAATGCACATATGCCAAAATCCCTTTTGATAGTGAGTCTTCCTAGTAAGTATTCTAGACATGTTCTAAGACAGATGCATAAGTATTATCTCAGCATGGATTTTCCCTGTATGATTCAGGACAGATTACTCATATATGATTCTCTGTTTTTTGTTTTGTTTTTAATTGAGACTGGAAGCATGATGAGAAGGTGAATGTGATCAGTCTGAGGATGTGCTCGGCTAGATTTCTCCAGGGTAAATTTTCTCCTCTATGCCATAAAATAACCAGCAGACTGTTTAAGAGCCTCCAGGAACTCCAGTTTTTCTTTCAGAAATCTGTTAAGACATAATGTTTGATGTGCTTGCTTTCAAAGGCATACATTAGTTGAGTGCAATTATATAAAGGAATGTTGAATCCACAAGCCATATTGCACCCAGTATGCTTTGCAGAAATGTACCTTGATGTGCCACATAATTCCCATACACATTTGCAGGCCTGCACTCATTATCGATTGAAAACAATCTGATCAAAAATTGACAGTCTCGATTGCGATTTTCATTTGATCTTACAAGTTATTTCCAAGGGCCACGGTGTTGGCACATTTTTAACTCCTGTGTCTCCTTCACCCTCTACAACAGACTTAGCCCCACCTTTTCATGGAAAAGCACAAGACACTCAAATCATTGTGTTGTCCTAACGGCTTTCAAAGAATTACTTCCTTCGAAGTTATTTTCCTCTTTTTTTAACTTACGTTTCTAAAGCTAGAGTCAGGATAGTTGATTCTGGTGCTGAAAAAAATCAGTTAATAACCATTTTTATAAACTTCTACACATTTCTTTGGTGTAGGGTTGGTGTCGTGGAATATTGTGCATTTGGAGGTTAGAAAGAAACTGGTTTACTTTTATTTATTTATTTATTTTTGAGGCAGGATTTCACTCTGTCGCCCAGGCTGGAGTGCAGTGGTGCGATCCCGGCTCACTGCAACCACCGCCTCCCGGGTTCAAGTGATTCTCCTGCCTCAGCCTCCCAAGTAGCTGGGATTACAGGCACGTGCCACCACGCCCAGTTAATTTTTGTATTTTTAGTAGAGACAGGGTTTCACCATGTTTGCCAGGCTGGTCTCAAACTCCTGACCTCAGGTGATCTGCCTGCCTCGGCCTCCCAAAGGGCTGGTATTACAGGTATGAGCCAACATGCCCAGCTGGTTCACATTTTAAATATGCAACTTTTTAACCAAATGATTTGGGGCAAGTTTCTCCCGTTTTTCTTTTTTTTTGAAATGGAGTTTCACTCTTGTTGCCCAGGCTGGAGTTCAGTGACGCGATCACGGCTCACCACAACCTCTGCCTCCCAGGTTCAAGCGATTCCCCTGCCTCAGCTTCCCTAGTAGCTGGGATTACAGGCATGCACCACCATGCCCAGCTAATTTTGTGTTTTTTGTAGAGACGGGGTTTCTCCATGTTGGTCAGGCTGGTCTCACACTCCCGACGTCAGGTCATCCACCCGCCTCGGCCTCCCAAAGTGCTGGGATTACAGGCGTGAGCCACTGCGCCCGGCCATTTCTCCCCTTTTTCACATGTGTTTTCTCAGCTATAAAATATTATTTATCCCTGTAGATCTCTATTCACCTCGAAAGTCAAGATAAAACTTTCCATTTGCTTGCCAGTATATATTTGGACATTTTGCCATAGTGAACTTACCCATGCCTGTTTTTCAGTGTGTTCATTTGCATTACTTTGGAAAAGCAATTATCTTGCCATCCTCTTTGTTGCCTTCTGATTTCTACTCCATATTTTTCATTGAGATTTTCTTCTGCCCTCAGGTAGTACATGCTCATCCATCTCCATTTTATATTAATAGGCCTTTGAAAATAATCCTAGCTATAAATCCTGACTATTAAATAATTCAGAATTATTTACTCATCTGCATCATCCTGATATATATTCCTATGTTGCCCACACTGTGTTCAGTGGTAGAAACACATGCTAAATTATGCATGTACATTTCCTTTTTACTTTTTTTTTTTAGACAGAGTATCACTCTGTTGCCCAGGCTGGAGTGCACTGGCACGATCTTGGCTCACTGCAACCTCTGCCTCCTGGCTTCAAGTGATTCTGCTGCCTCAGCCTCCCAAGTAGCTGGGATTACAGGTGTCCACCACCATGCCTGGCCAATTTTTGTATTTTTACTAGAGACGGGGTTTCACTTGTGGGCTGGGCTGGTCTCAAATTCTTGACCTCATGATCTGCCCTCCTCGGACTCCCAAAGTGCTGGGATTCGCATGTTCATTTTCCAGTCACTATTTATGCATTCTTCAATCATACTGCTTTTCTCAGCATATACATACATAAAATGTTTTCTGTGCATGAAGCCTTATTCTAGGCACTGGGTATAGAATAAAAACAAAAAAAAATAGGATAATCTGTTCCCCTGCCCCCTTGAAACTCACGGGCAAACAGAAGAAAAATATATGAAACAAAAGAATAAAGTACATAATTTTGTCATTTGAATAAACACAAAGATAGAGTGATATTATAGAACAAAATCCTTAAGTACTTTTAGACAATGAATAAGAGTTTTTAAAGAAATGCCATTTAAACAGATACTTTAAAAATAAAGAAAGATTCACCAAATGACAGGGATCAAGGAGGAAGTATGAATAAGTAAAATTAACCTAGAGAGGAACTTAAGGAAGAAACGTAGATCAGAATGTGAAGAGCTTTGAAACAGTCATTTTAAGAATGTTCTTACCTTATCTGAAGGTTACTGGGAAGATACCGAAAAGTTTCAGCAGAAGGGTAACTTGACCTCATTTGTATTTTTAAAGAAATCATTCTAGTTTCTGTTTGTGGAGCAAGAAAAAAGAAAGATTGTTTGGGAAAGAACAGGAAGTGGGGGAAGATCATGAGTAGAATTCTACAAGTAGGTTTTGCAAATATATGTCTAGAGCTAGAGGAAATATCTGGTACAGATATAAATTTGGGTCCCTTCAGTCTATCATTATTAAAGGAAAGAATGGGAGTAGGTGAGATTGCACTGAGTGTATATTGCATGAAGAGTGGGGAAAAGAAATTATGAGGAACTTCAACACTTTAAAATTAAGTAGAAAAGTAGGACCTGGTAATGAACAATCAAGATGCAAGAATGATAGAGGTGTGAGGAACATCCTCAGAATGAGGTTACATTGTATGATGGGTGCTGTGATCACAGCCCTCTTTAAGGGTGGCCTCAACTGCCTGCAACCAATGACTGATCAATAGACGGATATGAAGGCACAGTCTACCCGTTCCAACTAGAACTTGGCCTTTATACAACTCTGAAGTGTTATTTTACCAGTGTCCCCATAGGCTGAAGCTGCATCCAGCCCACTTTCTCTCCTTGTCCTACCATGCTTCTCTCTACTTTCCTAGGTATTGATCCCAAGAGAATTCCATAAAAGACATCCTTCTTTTTAGTATCCATCAGACATTCTCCTTCCCTGGGAACACAACTGTTAGCACATGGAAAACTGCACCATTTTCTGAGAAGACTGTATTTGTTCCACTGTATTACCTTCACTCATTCGTCAAGATCAGTTAACTCCATTTATGTGGGTCTATTTCTGGGCTCTCTATTCTGTTCTATTTATCTATTTGTCTATTCTTTCACCAACACCACACTAATTTGATTACAATAACTTTATAGTAAGTCAAAGTTTGATAGCATCACTCCTCCAATTTTATTCTTCTTCAATATTAAATTGGCAATTCTGATTCTTTTGCTTCTCTGTATAAACGTTAGAATCACTTTGTTGATATCTATAGAATAACTTGCTAAGATTATTTCGGATTGTGTTGAAACTATAGATCAAGTTTGGGAGAACTGATATCTTGACTACCTTGAGGTTTTTATACAAAAGCATGAAATATATCCTTTATTTATTTATTTATTTATTTATTTTTTGACAGGATCTCACTCTGTTACCCAGGCTGGAGTGCAGTGGCATGATCTCTCAGATTCAAGCTATTTTCCTGCCTTAGCCTGCAGAGCAGCTGGGATTATAGGCGCCTGCCACTATTCTTAGTAGAGATGGAGTTTCACCATGTCAGCCAGGCTGGTCTCGAACTCCTGACCTCAGGTGGTCTGCCTGCCTCACTCTCCCAAAGTGTTGGGATTACAAGCATGAGCCACCGCACCCAGCCTAGTTCTTTGAAATCTTTCATGAGAGTTTTGCTGTGTTCCTTACATAGATTTTGTACATATTTTGTTAGATTTATACCTAAGTATATCATTTTGAGGGATAATAATGTAAATATTAGTGTGTTTGTAATTTCAAATTGTGTTTGTTCATTGCTAATATGTAGAAAAGCAACTGAGTTTTGTATATTAACCTTATATTCTGATACCTTTCTATAATCACTAATATTCCAGGAATTTTTCTGAGAATTCTTTTGGATTTTTTATGTCAACAATCATGTCATCTGCAAACAAGGAAAGTTCTTCTTATTCCTTTCCACTCTATATTTTAAAATTTTGTTTTCTTATTTGATTAGCTCGAACTTCGAGTACAATCCTGAGAAGAGTGGTGAATTGAATCTCCTTGCATTTTTCCTGATCTTAACGTGGAAGCTTTGAGTTTCTCACTGTTATGTATGATATTAGCTGTAGATTTAGAGCTTTTTCCAGATATGCTTTATCAACTTGAAGAAGTTCTCTGTTCCTAGTTTACTGAGAATTTATCGTGAATGGGTGTTTGATTTTTTCAAATGTTTTTTCTTCATATATTAGTATTATCATGTAATTTTTCTTCTTCAGTCTGTTGATGTGATGGGTTACATTAATTCATTTTTAAATATTTAACCAGACTTGCATGCCTAGATAAATCTAATTTGGTTGTGGTGTATAATTCTTTTTATACATGCTCAATTTAATTTGCTAATATTTTCTTGAGTATTACTGCAGCTATTTTCCTGACATTGTTTTGTAGTTTGCTTTTCTTATAATATCTTTGGTTTTTCTATTAGGGTAAAGCTGGCCTCAAATAATGAGTTTGAAAGTATCTCCTTTGTTTTTGCCTTCCAAAAGAGACTGTGGAGAATTGGCATAATTTATTTTATGTTTCTATTCTGGTAACTGATTAAGTCAATTTCCTTAATGGATATAAGCCTATTATAACTCTGTTTCTTTCAGTGGAAGATTTGACAGATGGTGTCTTTTAAGGAATTGGTCAATTTTATTTGGATTACCCAATTTGGAAGCACAGATTTGTTCGTAATATTCTTTTACTACCCTTTTAATGCCCATAAATCTATAGTGATGTCCTCTTTTTCATTTCCGATATTGGTAATTCGCGTGGTCTCTCTCATTCTCTCTCTCTTCCACTCCGATCTTTTCAAATAACCAGTTTTTTGTTTCACTGATTATTTGAATCCGTCTTTAGTTTCATTGATTCCTCCACTAATTTTTATTATTTCTTTTCTCTGCCTACTTTGGATTTAATTTGTTCTGTTTTTCTAGTTTCTTAATGTGGAAGGTTATATTGTTGCTTGTTCTTTCATCTTTCCTAACATGTGCATTCGATGCTATAAATTTCCCTCATGCATTGCTTTTGTTGCCTCCCACAAATTTTGATAAACTGTATTTTCTTTTAAATTCAGTTCAAAATATATTTTTACTTTCTCTTGAGATATTTTATTTGACCCATGGGTTATTTAGAAATGTGTTATTTAACCTCCAAGATTTTGAGATTTTTCCAGCTGTCTTTCTGTGATCGACCTAGTGTAATTCCAGTGTAGTCTGATAGCAGACAATGCATGGTTTCTATCTTTTTTAATTTGTTAAGGTGTGATTTTATTGTTCAGATGTAATCTATCTTGGTGAATGTTCTATGTGAGCTTGAAAGACTGTGTAATACGCTATTGTCAGATAAAGTAGTCTATATGTCAGTTACATCCAAATGATTTGGTAATGCTGTACATCCATGTCCTTACCAATTTTCTGCCTGTTGGATTTGTCCACTTATGGTGGCAGGGTATTAAGGTCTCTAATTATGAGTGGATTTATGCATTTTTCCTTGCAGTCCTATCAGTTTTTGCCTCACATGTTATAACACTCTGATGTTAGGTGCATACACATTAAGGATTTTTATGTGCTCTTGGAGTATTGACCCTTTATCATTATGTAATATTTTTCTTTATCCCTGATAACTTCCTTTGCTCTGAAGTCTGTTCTGTCTGAAATTGATATAGCTACTCCTGCTTTCTTTTGATTTGTGTTAGCATAGTGTATCTCTCACCATCCTATTTTTTACTTTTCATCTATGAGTCTTTAGATATAAGACTTTTTATAAATAACATATAATTGCTTATAGTTTCTTGATCCATTCTTACAGTCTTTGTCTATAGTGTGTTAATATCATCCATATTACTTACAATTAAAATTACTTGCCCTACAGGTTGCAATATACCTTTACATCTAATCCAAATGCACTTTGAAACAATGCTTTACTGCCTCATGGGTAGTGTGTGAACTTTATAACACAATAATCCTAATTACTCACTCCTGTCTCTTGTATCATTAGTGTCACTCATTTTATTTACACATAGCCATATATATGAACAGGAGTGTAAACAATCTAATTCATTATTGCTATTATTATTTTGAAGCAACTATTAGATAAAGTAACAAAAATAAAAGGTTTATCTTCACTTATTCCTTTTCTGATTCTATTCACTTCTTTATGTAGATATGACTTTGTAACCTGTATACTTTTCCTTCTTTCTACATAACTTTTTTTTTTTTAACATTTCTTGCAAGGCAGGTCTACTGACCAAACATTCTCTCAATTTATGTTTGAGGGTGTCTTTCTTTCTCTTCCACTTTTGGAGGATAATTTTGCAGGGTACAGAATTCTAGCTTGCAGAGTGTTTTATTTCTACCAAGACATTAAATATTTAAACCCATTCTGTTCTTGCTTACACTGCTTCTGAAAAGAAGTCAGATATAATATTTTTCTTTGATCTTTTATAAATAGGTATTTTAAAAATCTGGCATCTTTTTAGGCTTTTTCTTTGCCTTTCCTTTTCTGAAGTTTGAGTATAATATGCCTACGTGCAGGTTTTCTGACATTTATCCTCTTTGGTGTTCTCTGAGATTTCTGGATCTGTGGTTTGGTGTCTGTCATTAATTTGGGAGAAACTCTGTTATTATTGCTTCAAATCCTGCTTCTTTCTTTCTTCTTCTTGTATTCCCTTTATGCATAGTTTTTAGTTGTTTCCCATTTCTTGGATATTATATTCTGATTTATTTCATCATTTGTCTCTTCTCTTTTCTATTGTGGATGTTTCTGTAGTCATATTCTCCAGCTCAGAGAGGCTTTTCTCATACACGTCTAGTCTGTTAATGACGCATCAAAGGCACTCGCCATTGCTGTTAGTGTTTTTAAACTCTAACACTTCTTTTTGACTCTTTTTTATAATTTTCGTCTGTTCACATTGTCTATGTGTTCTTCCAAGTTATTTACTTTTTCTATTAAATCTCATAGCATATTGATCATAGTTACTAAATAAAAAATTTCTTGTCTAATACTTCCAACTTTCTTGCCTTATCTGACTCTGATTTTGATGATTGTTCTTTGTTTTCAAATTGTGCTTATTACATTTTAGTATGCCTCGTAATATTGTGTTGAAAGGAAGACATGATGTACTGGGTAAATAGGACTGCAGCAAACAGGCCTTTAGTAGATTGCTAAGGTGTTGCAGTAGAGGAAGTTATTAGTATTTTGTTGAGCCTGTGATTTCGGACTATGAATTTCACCTGCTTCTCAGCCCCATCCACAACCTCTGCCCATTGGGTGACATAGGATGACAAGCAGTGGCTGAAGTTGGGTGATATGGTTTGGCTGTGTCCCCACCCAAATCTCATACTGAACTGTAGTTCCCATAGTCCCCACGGGTCATAGGAGGGACTTAGCGGGAGGTGATGGAATCCAGGGGACCGTTACCTCCGTGCTGTTCTCATGGTGGTGGGTGAATTCTCCTGACATCTGGTGGTTTTATAAGCGGCTTTTCCTCCCCTTCGCTCTCACTTCTTGCTGCCACCACGTGAAGAAGGATGTGTTTGCTCCGATTCCACCATGATTGTAAGTTTCCTGAGGCTTCTGAAGCCAGGCCGTACTGTGAGTCAATTAAACACCTTTCCTTCAGAAATTACTCAGTCTCAAGTATATCCTTTTGCTGCGTGAGGACAGACTAATACACAGGATATTTTCCTTCCTTCACGTCAGTTAGGCTTTGACAATACCCCAGACGGTCAGTCCCTGATAAAATAGTTTCTCTGGAAGACAAGTCTTTAAGAACGGTTGCCCTTTTGTATTTCAAATCGGTTCATTTCTCCCTCTCCCTTGCAGAAGCTTGAGAGACTTTTATCCAATATTCACTGTGAGGACCCGGTAGAGTTCTTAGAGCTCAAATTCACAAAAGTGTGGGGGCCCTTTGTGACGTGCTCCCTTGGAGCTTTTAATTCTCAGAGTTGTCCACAGTGGGCCTCCAGCAATTCCTCAATGATGGTTCAGGTTTCCCTACTCTGGCACTGGTTCCCACAGGTGTTACTGCTGACGGGTTTCTGTGCAAGTAGGTTTTGAATCTCTGTATCTGCCTGTGTGTCTCTCCGATTTCAGGGGCAACAGTTTGCTCTGTGATCTGACGTCTAGATGGATCTGAAAAGAACTGTTAGTTTTTCATTTGATAAGCTTTTAACTTGTTGTTAGAATGAAGTGGTGACTGCTAAGCTCTTTACATGCTGTAATGAAAACTGCAAGTCTCATGTATATTTTTTATTTTAAAAAATACCTGCTAGATTTACTTCCATTTAAAAGATAAAGATATGCAGTGCTTGTGATTTTTTGTTTACCTTTTTAAAAGTAGAAACAAAATCTGGGATTCCTTGATATCTGATAAATTAGCTTTTGTAAATCAGGTCAAACTTCCATAGCATTCCTATAATACTTAACTAAGGTAAGATAAGAATCAAACATTTGTTAAAGGTGTCTTTGAGAATGAATTGGTTTGTCAATGATTCTTAAGAACTTTAGAAATCCACTTAATGATATGTTTCTATATGCATATACTCAATTTTCCATGCATACATATCATATAGGTATATGTGTGTGTGTGTGTGTGTGTGTATGTAAACTGGGGGTTTGTGTTACACAAACTCTGAAGCAGATCATGGATAAGCTTTAAGCACAAGAATAGTCAGCATTTCCAAGCACACAGGTGTTACATGAGTTTTCATAAATTTTTTTTTAAAAGCCTAAATATTACCTAAGTAATGTAGTTGGGTACTAATTCAGACACATTCTGAACATTTATGTATTTCATTTTATTTTATTAATTTAATTAAGCTCGGTTTCTATATGTTTCACAAAATAAGATGTGGTCCAAGGATTGGATGAGTCCACAGAGAATACCCTAATTGCCTCTTGAGCAGCAAGGACATATTAATGTGATTTCATTCTGTAAGGTGGTAATTCTTCTGTCAGTGTACGTAGATAGAAAAGAAATGTAAACCCCATAATTTAAAAATCCATTTACAGACATGAGAAGATGGAGACAGGGCACTAGTATGGACAGACTTTAGAGGAAACCGCACGCCAGATATTATAATGGAAACCCTAATATGTAGCCAAATTCGGGTCAGGACAGGTGGAATAATATTGAGGGATTTAGAATAGGTTAGGGTTTAATTCCTGCATCTGTGCCTCAATTAACTGTGTAATTTTGAGTAAATTCCTCATCCTTTCTGTTCCTCAGCTTTCTTATCTGTAAAACAGTAGTAATAACTGCCTCATAGAATTGTGCTGAAAATTAAATGATATAATATAATGACATCATGTTCATAAAATATGTAGCACAATTAATGGCACATGATAAATGACTAATTAGGACTCTGGTGGCTGTGGAGAAGACTAAGCAACTCCACCTTAAGGAACAGCCACTTCTTACTTCATATGACTAAAAAGTCTACATGAGTCATATGAAGAGCTTACATAACTATTTTCTTTTTGTTTCTTTGTTTCTCAGATCTGCATTCTTCTACATATTTGGCTTCATACTTAAGGTTTGCTTTTATGATTACAACATGGCAGCAGCTGTTTCTCATATTCCCTCACGAAAGAGCACAAAAGTGTCTGCTTTTCTCTAGGAATTCCATTAATTCTTACATATCATTGGTTCTGCATGGATTTTTTTCCCCAACACAATATCCAGCAGTCCCAGTTCCATTAAAAACAATAGACTGAGAGCGGGTAAGTGGCCGTTTCCCATGTGTCAGTTGGAAGAAGCTCACCAATGGATGGGTGAGGCTTTCCAATGCCTCCCTGATGAGCATGCAGTTGTGGTAACCGTCATGTTGCCATCATTGTTGACATTGCCATGATGGAATTTTGGTGACCAATTTAGAGGAGAGAGAAAAGGGTGTGCACCTGAGAAAGTCTACAAGCTATTCAATTATTCCTGCTTTGTAACATATAGAATAAAAGGAAAGACATTCAAACGGGAAATAAGTACATAGAAGAAGCCATAGGAAGTGTAGACTTTTGGGACAGGAGGGAACATTTCAGATGCTGGTTCTATCAGGAAACTGGTGAAAGACAAAAAGTGCTCTATGAATCTAAACTCAGATGTTGACCTACATATTTCTGAAATCTAAAAGCTTAGTAAGTTTCTACACTTTAAAGTGCAAAAATCACAAACTAGTCTAGCAAAAAGTGTATTTTTTTCCTTCCCATGCTGTTGCTAAAAAACAAAACAAAAACAAAAACTTATCTAGTTCTCCTGATGAACAGTGGCCAATCTCAAAGACTCCCAGTGCAACTTCAGAATCATAGAATTTTTGTCATCCTTAACTCTCATTTTAAAAATATTATCGTTTTATTTCCTGACCTTAATATTTTTCCAAATGCTCTAAACTTTGCAGTATTTATATTCTTATGCTCACTATTCATATGACTTTTATACTTGTGTCTTCTACTGCTATCAATTTTTAATGATTTATACATCCCTACCTTAATCTCAGAGCTTTCTCCTGGGCCCCAGGCCTGCAATTCCATTCCCTTTTGACTGACAGAGAACTGATGTTTAACACCCCTGATACTGAATTTATGATCTCCTTCCCAAAGGTGTTCATATTACATTTCATTTCGGTGAATGTCATCATAATTCATCCAATCTCCCACACTGTGAAGGAAGCACCTCCTTTTTTGATCTTTCCTCCCTCATTACATATATTCCATCACCAAATACGTTTGGTTGATTTAATTTGGAAAAGCTTCTTACGTCTGTACTCTCTACTCTATGCCCGTGGTGATCGCCTTGGGCCGGGTCTTCATGAGCTCACATTTTGAAAAAAATCATTGATTTATTCACAAAATATTTACTGAGTAGCTACTACGTCCCAGGCAACATTCTGGTCACTGAGGCTATGGCAATTATCTCAAAAGATATAAAAAATGACATACTAATGGGAAAATCATAACTAATCCTGTAATGATTTTTTCAAAGAAAAATAAAATAGGAAATAAGGAAAGAGAGTAGCAGCGACTGTTATTTAAAGGTCATTCAAATCAATCTCTGTAAAGTGGCAATATTTGAGCAGAGACTTGAAGGAGGTAAAGACAAAAGGCTTGTCACTCCCTCCACTCTTACTGGCCTCTGCTAACTTGTCACTCTCTCCTAAACAATCTTTTCCAGGGAACACAGGAGTTATTTTGTATACAGATAAGAGTCAATTATGTAGCTCTTCTATTTAAGAAACTGCCAGTTGTTTACCCTCTTAACTTTTTATGCCTTTACACACTTAGTTGTAAAAAAATCGAAAAGGAACTTTCCTCTTCTCAATCCATTAAATTTCTGCTAAACCCTTAAGGACTCATCTTAAATGTGACTTTCTCTGGTGAGTCTTCCCTAATTTCTGGTAGTAAGAGTAGTCACATCATCTCTTATACCTACTTTGTCATGGTATGCAACACAGTGGATTGAAATTTCTTACCTTTTACATCAGTCTATCTTTAGGGCGTTGATTGACATTTATTTGGGCATATGGCTCAGTGACTGAAGCTTGTAGATAGTAAATATGTTTGTTGAATGAATCAAGTAGCTTGGAGTGAAGAAAGGAGATTAACGGTTGGGGGCTCAATTACCTTTGCCAGTCACAAAAATCTGTGGCTTGATTCTATTTTCATTAGCAAAATAAAGTTAGATTTTAAATGCATGTCTACACTTCTGCATCTGAGTATTTTGCTCTTGAGGCTTTCCTTTATCTTTTCTTTCAGTTTTTCTGGTGTGTATGTGTGTATGTGTGTGTGTATTTTCATGTGCCATTTTGTATTCTATATACAGGACAAAGGGAAATTGTACAGACTTAAAACCATGATAGTTTAGCTACTTACAGGCCTTTAAAGGACAGGTGTGGTATCCAGCTCGAGAGAAATGAGAACATCTATGAAAAGGGGACCTTAAGCTCTTATCCAGCAGCCTCAGACATGGGTTGTTTTCTGATGGCAAATTTCTCTGCAGGAGCTGAGTGAAGTGAAACATATCTAAGTGTTCAATTCACGTCTGCTTTGGTGACATAGGTGAATTTTTCATTCTCATCCAATTCTATGCCAGGTATTGAAAGATAGGGAAGTATTAAAACAAGTTATTTATTATTTTTATTATTGTTTATTGATTGCTTAACTATGTGAGGCTGAGCTAAATTCATATTATCAAATATTACCCATTTCACTATCCCTTTGTTGAGGCATAATTTTCACCATTTACAGAGAAAATCGGTTCAGATAGGTTCAGTTATATGACTATTCATACATCTATTAGGAAGTAGAGCTGGGGCAAAATTCAAGTATCTACATCAGTCTACATAAATCTACGTTTTAGAACCATAGATTGTTAATTTCCATCTAGTAAGCATCTAAGTAATGCCTGCTTAAAAATGTAGTTTGTACATGGAATAGAATATATATATACACATATATGTATGTGTATATATATGTGTATCTATATAAAATTTTGTAAAAAAATTATAAAACTAATTTTCAATGATTCTCATGAATTTTCCCTTAAAGTAACTTGAAAGTGGTTGCTAATGCCCCTGATTTCTTGCCACAAAGCCCTTAAAGAGCTGTGTTTTTAAAAGAGGAGCTATAAATTTCACTTGGTTGAATTTTTTTCCATTAACAAGCCAGTCTCTTTAGCATGAGAGAATATTTTTATAAAGGAATACTAATAGGACAAACAATTGTAAGATTGCATGTCATACTGGCAAAATCAAGGATTAAAAATAGTTTGAAGAATGCTTTAAATATGGTAATTCCAGTGCCGCAAAGAAAAAGATGATCTATTTTCTCTTCTTTGTTTGCATAAAGAGTCATATATCTTACTACATATCCTTGGCCTATTTAGATCTGTTGTAGATGGTTCAAAAAGAAATTTTAACAGATAATTTGCTCCTGAAATAAGTGAAAATGATGAAAATAAAGACTGATATCTAATTTTAAAATGCTTTCATTTATAAATGTGACAACTGAGTAGACAGTGAGCAGACATACATGATCAAAAAATTCTTTGTAAGCAACTCCTCAGATCCATTTAGGGGTTCTTTGATTAAACAGAGTGAATCTGAAACTTAACAATGGCAGAAATTAGCATCTTTTGCAGAAACGAAAAAGAATGTGTTATCCTCCTACCATCAGGCTAAAATACTGTTTTTTACAACATAATCCAGGCATCAGTTCTTCCACCTGAAGTCCTGCACAAGTTGGTCTTTGGGAACAGTAGAAAAAAACATGGTTGAATTTTACTTTAGGACTGAATTATAAATGTCTTCATGGTCTCACTATGTTAGGATATTTGAAAGCAACAAGGAATAATAAGCGCTGAAGCCACAAATAGAGCCGATTTTTCTGGTGGTCAGTATGCACTGAGCCTGGGTCAGAGAGTTAGGCAGCGGTGCTTTCGTCAGCATCCTCTCCGAGGCTTCTAAGCTCGGACTAGAATTTCTGGTCTTCACTAAACCACGGCAGGCGGAGAGCCGGGTCACTACTTGGCTAGATTTAATTTCGCCTTCAACATGAGAAATCAGTGTGTCATGTTTCTACACAAAAGGGAAAAGCATTTAAATATTGTATCTATGTGAAGGCCAATTATGTTATCTCATTCTTATGCATTCCTGCTATAAAATATTTGAGGGCAACAATCAGGCATATCATTGGTTCTATTTTTCTTCTCTCACTTTCCAAATTACAAGATTTTTAGTAAAGCCAATCTTTCAGGATTTTGTAGAAATTTCTTTCTTTCTTTCTTTTCTTTCTTTCATTTTTGTTGTTGTTCATCCCTTGTTTGTAATTTCTGCCTACTTAGTCACACTTTACTTCATTTAAAATCCTAAATTTTACCTGGCACTCTGGGAGGCCAAGGCGGGCGGATTGCCTGAGCTCAGGACTTCGAGACCAGCCTGGGCAACACGGTGAAGTCCCGTCTTCACTAAAATACAAAAGAAATTAGCCGGGCGTGGAGGCATGCACCTGTAATCCCAGCTACTTGGGAGGCTGAGATGGAAGAACTGCTTGAACCTGGGAGGCGGAGGTTGCAGTGAGCCCAGATTGTGCCACTGCACTCCAGCTTGGGTGACAGAGCAAGACTCTGTCTCTACAAAAAAAAAACAAAAAAACAAACAAAAAAAACTAATAATACTAAATAAATTTTCAATGTTTAATGATACATCATAATTGCACATATTTATGGGAGTACATGTGATATTTTGATACACACATACAATGTTTAATGATCACAAGAGGGTTATTGGGATATTCATCACCTCAAGCATTTATTGTTTCATTGTGTTAGGAACACTCCAACTTCACTCTTCTAGTTACTTTGAAATACGCAATAAATTATTGTTACCTGTGGTTACCTTATTGTGATAATGAACACTAGATTTTATTACTTTCATCTAATCGTATTTGTACTCATTAACCAACCCCTCTTAATACTTGTTTCTTCACTACCCTTCCCAGTTTATTATAATCATTGTTCTCCTATCTCTGTAAGATCAGTTTTTTTAGCTCCCACATATGAGTGAAAACAGGAGATACTGGTCTTTCTGTGCGTAGCTCATTTCACTTAACGTGGCGTCTTCCAGTTCCGTCCATGTGCTCAGCAGCACTAGTCATCAGAGAAATACAAATCAAAACTACGATGAGCTGTTATCTTGTTATCTCACCCCAATTAAAATGGTTTTATCAAAAATAAAACACAGGCAACAATGAATTTTGATGAGAATGAGGAGAAAGGGGCACTTGCACACTGTTTGTTAGTAGAGATGTAAACCAGTAAAACCATGGAGGTCCCTCAAAAAACTCAACATTGAAGTTATTTTATTATGTATCATCTACTCCAATTACATATAGCAAGCTTTTTGTTTTTCTAATTTTTAAAGTATTATGTTACATTAGTTAAGATATTGAACAATTTGATTTTGTTCTTTAAAAGCTTATTACTGAGGCCAGGCATGGTGGCTCACACCTATAATCCCAGCACTTTAGGAGGCCAAGGAAGGAGGATCTCTTGCGTTCAGGAGTTTGAGACCAGCCTGGGCAACATAGGGAGACTCTGTCTCTACAAAAGAATGAGAATTAGCTGGGCAAGGTGGTGTGCGTCTGTAGTCCTAGCTACTTGGGAAGCTGAGCAGGAGGATTGCTTGAGCCTAGGAGGTCAAGGCTGCAGTGAACTATGATCATGCTATTGCACTCCAGCCTGGGGATGACAGGACAAGACCCTGTCATTAAAAATAAATAAGTAAATAAATACACAAATAAATACATCGCTTACTGCTAAATCCAACACTAGGACTGAGTTGTGCAAAAGTTGACTCAGATTCAGATTCTCCAAATACATCCAAATCTGTCTCTATGAAACAATGTTATAGGTTAAGTAATGGAACAACTTAAGAATTTCAACTCAGAAACATTAACAAAAAATCTGGCCTACCTCACAACCAATAACGAAAACACAGGTTGTTACGATCCTCTCGCTACCAAACTCTGTCATACGAATGTTGCATTGATTTTCCACTCTTCTAATTGCCACTAAAGGAAGATTATATTCCAGTATTGTGAAATTTTGAAAAATTAAGCAGTTCTCTGGGAAGAAGAGAGGGGGTGGAAAGCAGGTTGTTAGCAGTAAATTTATATTGCAGGTTCATTCTAAGAAATGAGGCAATTACGCTCTTCTGTTTGATTTTGGTGGCAAAGGGGGAATGGTTATCAATGGAAGTTGGCAACTAGTGTTTGTCTTAGAATTGGAATAGACTCCTTTAATCAGTTCTTTGATCTTCCAACTCACTTTGCTGATTATCTCCACTTTGTTCCTACTTTTCCACTGCAACTCAGAATCTAAGGTATTTTAATGTTTAATTATCCATTTTTGTCTTTACATCTAACGTTTCTTAAAATTTTAATTTGTCATACCCACATGTGTTTCCTCCTTACCCATTTGTATATTACTTCTTTTTTTAAATAATAATAGGAAAAATATTGTTCAAGAAGAATCGTTATAATGAAAATTCATTACGATTTTATTTATTATTGTTGTTATTATTATTATTTTGAGACGGAGTCTCACTTTGTCACCCAGGCTGGAGTGCAGTGGCACGATCTCACTTCACTGCAACCTCCATCTCTGGAGTTCAAGCAATTCTCCTGCCTCAGCCTCCCGGGTACCTGGGACTACAGGTGCCCACCACCACTTATGGCTAATTTTTGTATCTTTGGTAGAGACAGGGTTTCGCCATGTTGGCCAGGCTGGTCTCGAACTCCTGACCTCAAATGATCCTCCCACTCGGCCTCCCAAAGTGCTGAGATTACAGGCATAAGCCACCTCACCCGGCCTCATTAAGATTTTAAAACATTATCAAATTTATATAAGATTTCCAAATTCCCCAATCCCTAGTTTCATGTTGTTTTGCTTTTCTACACATTATGGGAAACGTTTAAAATATAATCACTCCATTCATGGACTCAATTAATTACCGAAGTTGCCATCCACACTGCATTTATTGTGTACTACTGAAAATTATGTTTTAGGGGATAATCGACAACAACTAAAATAAAAACAAACAAAATTCACTTTGCACTACCAGGGAGTAAAATATTACAGTAGGGAAGTAGAGCCCGAATTAAACAGGAAAATACTAGGCAATACTCCAACTTCACGATAAATCCAACCTAGACGTCTGAGCTTACATAAAAGACCAAAACAACAGTTATAATTTACCAGGGATATTTCGACAGGACAACAGTTAACGTCACCGAAGTTGTAAAAAGACAATGTATGGCATCTCTTTAATTAGAGTTTAAATCTGCTCATCTTGATGCAGTAATAAACTGAGAAATGCCAGGTTATATGCTCTTTTGGAAGACAGCAATTCTATATAACACATGTGGCCGTTTCCAGTTCAACCCCTGATTCCTGGCTCCTGTTTCTGAAACACAATGTTTCATTTTAATGAAAAATACATTACTGTGGTAAGATAGGTCATCAGCTGTTAAGTGTAATGCAATTTCTGTAACAAAATTAATTTTACAGCTTGCATAAAAGACTTTACACAGGTTAAATACTGTTAATTACTAGCTAAATTTTGTTCCTTAGAATGCATAAATGAAGCACCTCCACCCTCTATAAAAATAATATCTATAGTACAAAATGTCCATAGGATTCTTTATGATTTCCATTTTTTATATCATGCTAAAATGCCAGCCATAGCCAACTGTGAGTTAATATGGCCTTTCATTGGTCACTGAAACAGAGGATATATTTGCTGGTGTCTTAAGACTAAAACAGTTGTGCTGGTGAAAGGCCAGTGCAATTTTCTTCTGGGTTACTTATTTAGAGATAGCAATTCAGACCAAAAAAACTCTGATACATAGTTATAGATTTACGTAACCTAAGTTAACCATCCAGCAAATGGATGCAGTTGATCTCAAAGGGAGGCGCAGCAGAGTAAAGGACATTCAAACCCCATCTATAACCAACATTGGAAAAACATTTCAATGTGGGTAAAATTACAGTCACATAAAAGGACAACAGATTATCGGTCAAATGTACATGCGAGCATTAATGCAATAACCTTTTTGCTCTGTGAAAAGTTTTCGTTGAGCTATTTGCTAAAATAATATTTTAAGTAATAAAGAATTTGGAATTAGTACAGAATATGGAATTGGACAGCTCTGAATTTGAACCCAAACTTTTTCATCAATTAGTTACTTAGAGCCAGGAAAAGTTACTGTATCTTCCTGATCCTGTTTTATTATCTGCTCTGTAAGTAAGTACAAGACAATTGCCTCACAGTGTTATTGCCATGCTTGAATATAATGATGGATAAAAATTTCTTGGCACTAAGGCGGCCTTTATAGATGTTCCTTTTCCTTCTGTTTTGCTGTTTCTATTGACTCATGGGAGCCGTTAAGGAAGAGATGTGATCAGATTTTAGATGCTCGTTTGTTTGTCTACGTTACTGGGATACTGTAGCGAATCGCTGATTTGAATGCAATACCTGGTTTAAAAAGGCACTACACGGTGTAAAATGTTACATTTAATTCAATCTAAGAAATTTTCAGTTAGTTTTGCAAATAGCACATCTATGCTTTTTGATACTTGTTATATGGAAAACAGGAACGCTAGCAAAAAAAAAAAAAAATAGGAAAAGTCTTCAGGGGAACATTTTTTAAAATATCCCTCATTTAACTCCAGACGGGAGGCAAAGACAGAGGAACAGCGTATAGGAACTCCTAGATGTGGAATGATGTCAGAGATTCTCCACTCTGCATTTGGTCACATTCAGGCTGTAGATATCACCAGTGTACCTTGCTTTCCTGGTAATAAGGACATAATCTTTCTTCCTCCCCTGGCCACTCTCAGCCTTGGAAGTTACTGGCTAGTGGATAGTAGATACTGGATGAGCCATCACAAGGTGGCCCTGGCACAGAAAGCCTGGGTGACACGGCTCCACACAGCACAATTCAGACGGGCTGTGGGAAAGATCATGTGGGGAAGCAATGTCGTTTCAACAAAGAACTCAGCAGGATAAATACGACCAATCTCATGTCTCACAAATGATCACTTGTGTCTGAATGTCTTCCATTTCTGTTCGTATTCATGCCTAATGGGTTAAGTCTCATCCCCACGTATGTTTCTAGTGAATATGAAAGACCCTATTGTCACATATTTCTTTCTTTATATGCAACTACCATCATTTCATTAACTTTTGCTTAAAGGAACATCTTTCAAAAATAATCTGACACGTTACTTTACCATTTTTTGATCAATTTATTTTGTGTCTTCTTTACATATATTGTGAAGGGCCATATCTGAAAGAACTTTTTCATTAAAAAACTAGCATATGTGGGCTATCTGCGTTTATATTCATTTTATTGACTATTTTACTATGAACAGTCTTATATTTTACTTTATACTAATTCCTCCAGATTAATGACAAGTATTTAACCTAACACATTGATACATCTCACTTAATATTAGTTTAACTTCATTTAATTCCTTCCTTTTTACTCATCATCTTTTTCCTCATGAGAAATTAAGGAAGAAGATATGTTTGGCACCTCTGTCCATCTCTTTGCCCATTTCATACTCCTCTAAGAAGGCAAGAAATGCTAATCTGATTACACATTACCAATTAATTGGGCCACATTTACTTGTGGGCCATCTGGCTGAATATTTTTAAATCATGAACAAACCATGGTGCTCTACTTCTCTCTTGCCCCTGCCTTAACGAAGTGAGGCATTTTCCTTGACTTATTTCCTTCTCATTGCAGCAGAGTTGAAATGTGAGATGGGGTGTAGCTTCTCCTAACCCCTGGCGTATCATCTGATGGAACTGAAGAGTGAGAAATGACCTCCACGGACCTGGAGCCTCAGCTTCATGTCTCCACCGAGATGCCGCATTGGAGGCAAGCTCAACGCAATGCCTTTATTAGAAACGTTTTTAAAAGGGAACCCGTATTCACGTTTGTCAGGACACTGCTTATCTCTCTAGTTGAACCCGTATAACTTACTTTATAAGATGGTAAGATGCAAAGACTCTTAATCTTCTATCTACCAGGACTCTTGACATAAATTGAAAGCTCACTTATAACAGCTCTAGCATCCCAAGTGCCTTGGACTACACTCCAATTTAACTTATTGTTCAGTTTTTATATAACTGTCTTCCTTATATTGTGCTTAATTTTCTTATTAATTTAATATTTTAAGAAGAATACTCATTCTGAGAAGTTCACAAATCAGTTAGGCTTAAGTTTTTAAATAAATGTTTTAAAAATATTAAAAGCACACGTATGAAACAATGATACTAGACTTAATTATGGAGAGCAGCCTCCCCTACAAATTTCAGCCACAACACAAGAGCAGTCAAGAGCAGTAAGCAGATCAGTCCCCTCACCTTCCTTCCAACATTTCAAGTGACTGGGGAAAGAATAGGGACAAAATAAGATAAAACAAAATAAAGGTTTCTTGTGGAACACTGAAAAATTATTATGTGCCAAAGTGTGAGAATGCTTTATATCCATCCCATCGTTTGTCCTGGGAGGTACTTTCTATTATTGATTTCATTTGACAAATGAGGAAACAGAGGTCTGAATAGGTAGAGAAACAATTGTCAACTTTCTACTTCTTAGTATAACTTTACTGCCTCTGAGGCCTGCCTGCATTCCTGCACTGGGGTTTCATGGACATTACTCGAGACCACTGGCCCTATGTCTGTCATCTTTTATGTTTCATTTATAAACACCCTCAGCTCTTGATCTGTGAGGGTCTTAACAAATATAGTTGTATTAAATTGTTGCGCTTTAAAGAATAATATATGATATTAAGAAATAGTATTTCTGATAACAGCTTAAGCCATAATATGAAGTGTGCTGATACAAGAGGAGTTTGTAGGTCTTAAAAAAACAAAACAAAAAAACTAAGCTCTAATTTAGTACAAGTTTCTGACCTTCCTGCTAAAATTTATCTAGGAGTATATATAAAGAAAAGGCCTTATTGAATAAACTGGTAAATGCATCTCTCAAGTTTTATTTTATATTCAACATAATATGAAGTAAAAATAAAAATAAAATACAACTAAGAAATATAGCATTGGCTACTTTTTGAAACATTTCTCCACAAAATAGGGGGTAAAATATGAAAAAGTTTCAACACAATGTTTTGAATCTCTATTTCTTTATAACCTAAAGGAAATAAGAATTTGATATGCCTCAAGGAAAAAAAATCCAACGAAATTTTTTTTGCGGGGGAAAGAAAGTCTACTCTCCAGCCTCAGAGATTAGATTTAAAAGCCAAAGAAAACTTTGTTAGATTATAGTGTGACAGAGCAAACCAATCTTTAAATCTACCAAGACACTTCTAGAATGCTAGAACACAGTATGTGTGAGTAAATAACAAGTGTTTTGAGAAACATCATTTTTTTATGTCCTAAACCACTGACTTACAACGTATGAAAAGATGTGGCATGACATGGATTTGAGAATATATACTGTAGAACAGCTATTAACAAGCTTTTCTTGGTACTGAAGTGTGTTCCACAAAACACTTTTTACTCTTACATAAAGAAGAGAGTGGACCAAAGTAAATTAAACTACCAGAAACAGGTGTTAGCTTGACATTAAGAACCCACAAATCAACATTTGTTTCCATTCCTGAAAATCAGCTTTCAATTAATAATAATATTATAATCATTAAAAAATATATATTTTAAAAGCATCTGTTTACTTTCCTTAACTTGTAAATCACTGCTGGTGTTTTCCAACTCTCTTAGTGAATTTACATGACAATATCATTCCTTAATTTTTCTATGACCTGAAAAAGTCCGATTAGAAAATGAGCAAATTCTCACAATGCTGATAGAAATCAAAGTAAAAGCTTGTATTTAAGAACGTCAGTCTCTACTAAAACGAGAAATACCTAAAAATACGAATATATCCAAAATGTCGCAAAGCACATAAACCAGGTTGAAATAAAAATTTGAACGGGCAATTATGTAACATAAAGCCAGATAACCCAACCAGTTCATACATTTTATACTCAGTATAGGATATTAGAAATTAGATAGTTACTGATGAAATAATAGCTTTTATAGTTAACTCTGTAGTAATTAAGCAGGATGGCAAGGCAGCAAAGAGGTCAAATTAATTTCTGAGTTCTTCCATTTATCTTTAGAAATGATGGGGAAAATTCTAACTCCAGAAGTGTTTTATGGGAATCTAAAGAACAGTTTTGACAAAGAGGAGGTCTTAAGAAAGCATTTATGATTAAGCAACCTGACATAAAGAGTAACTGCAAATTATTAGAACCAGTTGATATTTATCTAAATGGATAAATCATTCATCTGAATAATTATCAACCCAGACAAACTATAGGCCTTGAAATTGCAATTATGAAAGAGAACCAATCAAATGTTAAGACCAAATTTAAAATTTTAGCAATGGTAGAAATTATGAATCATAAAATGCTACCTTTGACTCAAGAAATGCAACCCTTGGTTAGACAGCATATTAAAAACTAGATGGCTAATGAGGTATTTCTATGGTTTCTTTTTATACTTGTTTTTGTGACATTAAGACTCTCAAAGAATCACAAATTCTAATAAAGCAATAGGCCTCTTCTCTCTGAGTTTATCTTAGACCTTCCCTTACCTAACACGTCCGAACGTGTTCTTTGTTCTTGAACAAGATTTCACCATTAAAACTCACACAGAAAGAACTTGTCAAGACTTTACTAAATAAAGTTTAGGATGTTTCTAATTTTCATTAAAAAATAGTGTATGTATTTTTAATGAGATTACATAATTTCTAAGTCAGTTATTTAAGACCCACCAAATTACAATAATTTATTTCTTTCAGGAAAAAAAAAAAAAAAAACTAGCCATCAGCCTGCTGTCCGGCTTCATCAGCTCTAGACGCAAACAGGAAACTAAGGCAATATTCCATTGAGAGCTGATGGTGGTTTATACCAAGTAGTGTCTCTGCAAATTACCTCAACAGGCATTCAGTTTAAAAGTAGACTTGCAGGATTTCCTGATGGATTGAATCTGGGAAAACTAGAAATAGCAGGTAAGGATAACTTCATAGAGTTTGGTTTAAATTATCGAAGAATAAAACTGTCATTTATTGAGCTGGCCAAGTTGCGGCAGAACCAGGTTTAGGGAGAAAATCAGAGGGTCAATTTTGCAAATAATAACCTTGAGTTACTTATTAGATTTCAAGAAGTGATATCAACTAGGTGGCTCAATGTACAATTCCACAGTTCTACAGCACAATGAAGGCTGGGGATTATAAACTTGAAAATCGGCAGTATATGCATAGGAGTTAAAGCATGACACCATCTGAGGTAAAAAAGAAAATGCATTTAAATAAAGTAAATAAATGCCAGAATCATCCCTTCTGTGCTGTAACTGAGAAATCAGGAAGATGGTGGTGAACGAAGGAACGCAGGAAGCAGCAGCTATAACATGGTGAATAGAACTGACAATACTGTGACCTGGAACCCAGGTGACAAACATGTTTCAAGGAGAAGTCGAAGATTACCTGTGTCAAATTTTGTGAAAAGGACTAAAAGTTGAAGAATATGGAGATCAATGTTATCCTTGGCAACAACAAATTTTGGACAGTAGAAAAGGAGAAGGCAGATTGGGGTGGAAGCTTTAAAAACCAAGATGAAAGGATTTGGGTATAATGGGTGCATGGAGTTTTGCTCTGAGGGTCAGAGAAAGGAGGCAGTATCTTGAGAGATTTGTAGAATATGGAAAGGTATTTTAAAATAAGAATAATTGTAGCATGTTTGCATGTGAAGAATATTATTAATTAGCAGGAGGAGAATTGATGATGCAGAAGAAAGGGAAAAGTTGGGGGAATGATGTTCCTGCATTAGGTGAGAGGTGACAGTGTCTGGCACACAGGTAGAAGGCTTAGCATTTCCAATGAACACACTGTGAACCCTTAGGGCACCTTCTCCATGGCACCCACAGTGACAGTTTCTCGTATTAAACCAGACCATAAGGTATGGCTGGTTACAAACTCCTCAGTGGCTTTCCATCTCATTCAAAGTAAAAGCCTGAGGTGTTACGGAGGCCTACAAGGAACTATGTAATTTGGCTCCATTACCCCGCTGTCTCCTTCTGCTCTCACTGTCCTTTAGCTGACTACAGCCCAGTCAGACAGAACTCCTTACCCTCCCTCAAACACACCAGACACCTGTACGCCTCTCTACCTGCAAAGTCTGTGCTCTTAACAACTAGGCCATTCTGCATGGCTTGCCTTCTCTTTTCATTTGTGTCTTTGCTCACATTTCACCTGCTTAATGAAGTCTTTCCTGACCTTGTAACCCTCCACCCTCCATGTGTACTTCTTCTCCTTAGCACTCACCAATACACGACATATTAAGAGTTTTAAATATTTTCTTTGATAATTGTCTTACCCCTTTAGATTTTAAGAGAACACAAATTTTTACCCGTCGTTCACTGCTATATATCCAGCAGCTAAATTACTATCTATCACATATTACATGTTCAGTAAGTTTGCCAGATAAATGAATAAAATGATATTTTAGGGCTTAACCTCAAACTTTTACTGCTTTGCATAAAAATCCTAAAACAACATTAATGTTTAAACTATATGCAATCTTGTACACTAGAGGGTATTGTAGTTTTCAGTGAGATTTCTCATATGACAAGACTAGAAGGCAAAAATAAACATTGGTAACTAGAGCATTGGTGAAAGTTTACAAAATAAATACAGTTCCTACTTCGTAATTGGCAGAAACCAGGCCCTCTCGGAAACGTTTTTGATATGACACCAAGTACAGATAAATGCTACAGGATAATAATAATATAAAAAAGATTCTTTTTCTACTTAATTGTGCGGAGCCTGATATATTTATTGATCTTCAGGTAAACAATAGTTTTTTTTTTTTAAACATTTCCAAGGCTCTGGTATCTATTGTAAAGAAAAGCAGTGAATCGCAGGAATTCTGTAAACTATTTGACTAAATTTGGCTGCCAATCTCTACCATGTTTTCCAAACATTTGTTCAGAGAGATTCCTCTTAGTCCCTGTTACTAGTATACACAATAGCTGTTATTTGCTGATTATTATGCAGATATTGTCCTCCTTTGATCTTGATATACAATAATTAATCATACAACAGATGTGAGCTGTGTTGTATTCTTTATTATCCCCATTTTTAACTGAAGGGAACTGGGGCTTAGAAAAATCAGATAACTGGCCTGTGATCACATTTCTGATTTGTGTCAAATCTGGGATTCAAACCAAAAAAGCCGACTCCAGAATTCACAACCTGAACCACTTTGCTCAGCTATTGCCTCGGGCTTCCTGTGTCAGCCACACAACCTCAGGAACCCTACAGTCATCGAGCTGGAGACTCGTATTTGTCCATGGAAAGTGTCTTTGTTTCGAAAGAGCTAATAAAGAATTCACATTAAGGCAAAAAGACAATTGAAAAGAAATTGCTGGCTTCAAACACGCAGCCAAGAAGATAACACCCGGATTCCAAAAGTTTCTGATGCATTCTAAGCTAACTTGATTGATTATATCTATCAGCTTAATTATCTTTTAATATTTATATATTATTTCTGAAATTCTTAAAACAATAAACATGAAATTTTAAAGAGAACAGAAAAGAACTTATTATAAAGTACCACTAAGATAAATGTCTGAAAACCTAATTTCTAATTTCATTTCTTTGTCAGTCTAACTGACTGCATTCCTTAACATAGGTGAGCCTGTTTTTTCACATATAAAATTGGCAGACTAAATCATATTTCTCTATTCCTTTCTTCTCTGTGGATTCTAATATCCTTAAAATAAAGTTTTCTCTTAAATTTATTCTTGCTAATTTGAAAAATGTTCAATAAACATCTCAATTTTTGCAAAGTCTTATTAGTCTTATGTCTATTGTATTATTCTTAAGAAAATGGTTCATTATAAAAAATATTTGGTTTCGTAATTTAATATTTTGTACAACTAAAGAAGTTAACTTATATAAAATATTATCAAATAATTAAATAAGTTTGAGTATTCATTTGCATTATCCATTCTAAGTTATAAATTGGTGTAAGACTACAGATTTGGCTGGGCGCGGTGGCTCACGCTTGTAATCCCAGCACTTTGGGAGGCCGAGGCGGGCGGATCACGAGGTGACGAGATCGAGACCACGGTGAAACCCCATCTCTACTAAAAATACAAAAAAATTAGTCGGGCGTGGTGGTGGCGCCTGTAGTCCCAGCTACTCAGAGGCTGAGGCAGGAGAATGGCGGGAACCCGGGAGGTGGAGTTTGCAGTGAGCCAAGATTGTGCCACTGCACTCCAGCCTGGGCTACAGAGCGAGACTCAGTCTCAAAAAAAAAAAAAAAAGGGAGGAGGGCAGCATAAAAAAATTCTCAGAGCAACGTCTATGGTCTGGACTCAGTGAACGGCAGCTATTTTTAGACTTCGCCCAGTAACTCAAAAGGCCCCATGCCCTCTGCCACATTACATTACGCTCATGATTAACAATGCAAAACTTTTGCATAGCTGCCAAGTATGGTGACTCATTCCCTCTTTAAAGGCTATAGTTAGTGTTACCTTGCATAAACATAGGTTAAGTATTTGAGTGCCAGTTGTTTAAATGAGCTGATATGTGACAAAATGTAACCAGGCTTTTAGAATGAATGCATCTAATAAGCTTAATCAAGAACTTACAGTAATAGATTTCTAACTTATGAATAGAAAATCACTTAAATGAACTCTGATTGTTAAAAATGACATAGACAAATATTAGTATCAGTAGGCGTTATTTTCTCCTATATTAACTCCAACATATATGATTTTAACAATTTTGAAATCTCCCCCAATGTTTTCTGTGATTTCTCACCATTATCTGGGGGAAAACAGAACAAAGCTATGATTTGCTAGGGTCAAGCAACGATTCCGTTCTGACAGCCCTATAGCTAACACTGTTCATGCTTTTTGATCTGCACTTCTTTGAATACTATGCCTGTGTCTGGGAAAATTTCACCTTATAAATTCGTCTCTAAGATGAAAGCACAAACCCAATTTCCTTTGCATCTAGAACACAGGCCTATAACCCTCATATAAGTATATGTTGCTAATCCCAAGTAAGAAGAATGCCAGGTAAGATTGAGTGTTGACTTCACTTCATATCAATGAAGGAGGGAGAAACTTGGATTTGAAATTTCGCGTTTTGTGACTGACAAAACCTGGCACAATGTTTTGCTAATGTTGTAAAACTACAGTGACTCGTACACCTGTAATTGTTTGGGGATCACATTAGTGAAGTAGTCGGACAGCATATAACTCTGCTAGGATTTCTGATAAAAAATTATGTTTCAATTGAAATTTGTAAGTTAACTTTTAAAACAAATTATTTTAGACGTGCTGTTTTGATTATCTTATTAATATTTAAATTTTACTGTTGCACCCAAAAGTCAGTTATGCCTTTCAAAGATTGTTTTAAAAGTTGGCTCCATCTTTGTGGTGGGCAGAACTAGGCCATATCCCCCAAGAACGTCCGCATTCTAATCTCTGTACACCTGTGAATATGTTAGGTTACATGCCACAGGGAAAGTTAAGGTTGCTAGCCAGTTGGCCTCAAAATAGGTAGATTATTTAGAGTCATCCCAGGAAGCCCAGTGACATCAGAATGGTCTCTAAAATGGGAAAGAGAAGCTGAAGAGCGAGAGTCAGAGGGAGATGTGACTATGGAAGGAAGAAAGAGAGAGAGCAGCGTTGATGGCTTTGAGGATGCTGTGGGACCACAGGAATGCGGGTGGCCCCTGCCGGATAGAAAAAGAAAGGAAATGGACCCTGTAGAACCTCCAGAAAGGAACTCAGTCCTGCTGATACCTCGATTTCAGCCCACTGAGACCCTTGTTGAATTTCTAAGCTACATAATTATAAGACAATGGATTTCTGGGGTTTTAGCCACCAAGCCATTAGAGGTAATTTGTTACAGCAGCTGCACAGAACTAATACAATTAAAAAGTGTGACTTTACTTTCTCCAGGAGGGAAATTTCTGGTGCTTCCAGCTGTATATCAAAAAAGTATTTGGAAAACAGGTTCATCTAGATAAAATATGTTTTTTTTCACAAATTTCAACAGAACACGTCTCTGCTATCAAACAACTCTGTTAATAACTCCTGGTCAAATACAGAAAATACAGGCAAGCAATATTTTATATCTGTATCCACGTTTAGTTACAGAGTAAACAATGACTAAAGGTTCCTTTAAAAGTAAAAAATACATCTTACCAAAAAAAAGAAAAACCCAATCTGAATAATGACACTATACTTAAACATAGAGAGTTCAAACAACTCAGCAGAAATGCGATGCGTTTCCTAATTATTAACTTGGTTGCTGACCATGAGATGCAGGATGCAGGTGTTCAAAGGAAGCATGCACTTTACCTGAATTTACTCAGTAAAACAATTCCAGCTTCTAAAATTGGTTTTAGGAATGATAACTTTTTTTTAAACTTTGACATGAAATTAACTTGTTGCTGAGAATTTGCACATGTGAATTCACCTTGACATTGATTTTTCGCAATCTTTATAAAGAAGAATAACATAAATAAACATGGCATTTTCCAGGTGGCTGCAAATCATACCAGGGAAAATAAAATCCTCAAATCGAGTGGAGTTTTGCAATAATCTTGTCCTTGGGGTGAAACTGTAGCAAGAACATGCTTCTAGAATTTCTAATGTTGAAACACTGACCGCTGTCCAAGGTGGAAGAACATTAAATCAAATTCCACGGTGGGAACAGGGATGATCATGAGATGGCGAAGTTTGAGATTTCTTATTCTCTGTTATTTCTCTGCCCATAACAAATCATTTTTCCAAGTTAAGAGTCACAGACAAGATCTATTAATTATCTTTCATACAGCAGTAAGAAGGAGATGTCTATTCCTGACTTGAAAAAATTCAAAAGAGTTGTAACATTGGTGTGACACCTTAAGCAAAAACCTTGGACTAGTTATTTACAGTTGTAAAGGGACCCAAATTAGCCACAGCAATCAGATTATATTTACACTTCCCATTGTTAGGGATGAAAATCCTCGGTGACAGTCACCAGTAGAAATCTCTGCCAGCCTTCAAAACGACCACCTTCTGTGGAAGCCAATGTTTTCCCGGAAGACAACAGATCTGGGGCGAAAATGTCCTGTGCTGATTAAAACAACTAACCCTAGCATAATTTTATAAACCTCAGAGAGCTGCAACAGCAGTTGGGTTTTATTATTTACTAAAAGGTAAAATATTTCTCAAGATTATGGTTACAGATATACTTAATCGTTCCTTCACCACATGGGATTATTAATACAATACCCATATTAGATTTTATTCTGTATCTGATGTACACAAAAATCAGGTCTCTGTGTGAAAATGCTTTTTAATTTACATAAGAATGAACATTCAGCATAGATGTGATTGCTAATAATTTTCCCACAGGTAGTTTTTCGTTTATAAGAGAATGGAAATGATTTATAGTTATGGTCAGTGATGATAACCAAATACTCAAATCACATTGTCTTTTTTAAAAAAAATCATTTTCTAGCCGATTCTGTTGGAAATCACACCAAAATACCTTGATGTGATAATGTCTTAAAAATATATAAAAGAATTTCTCTGGTACCAAAACAGAGATATAGACCAATGGAACAGAACAGAGCCCTCAGAAATAACACCACACATCTACAACCATCTGATCTTTGACAAACCTGACAAAAACAAGAAATGGGGAAAGGATTCCCTATTTAATAAATGGTGCTGGGAAAACTGGCTAGCCATATGTAGAAAGCTGAAACTGGATCCCTTCCTTACACCTTATACAAAAACTAATTCAAGATGTATTAAAGACTTACATGTTAGACCTAAAACCATAAAAACCCTAGAAGAAAACCTAGGCAATACCATTCAGCACATAGGCATGGGCAAGGACTTCATGTCTAAAACACCAAAAGCAATGGCAACAAAAGCCAAAATTGACAAATGGGATCTAATTAAACTCAAGAGCTTCTGCACAGCAAAAGAAACCACCATCAGAGTGAACAGGCAACCTACAGAATGGGAGAAAATATTCACAACCTATTCATCTGACAAAGGGCTAATATCCAGAATCTACAATGAACTCAAACAAATTTACAAGAAAAAAACAACCCCATCAAAAAGTGGGTGAAGGACATGAACAGACACTTCTCAAAAGAAGACATATATGCAGCCAAAAAACACATGAAAAAATGCTCATCATCACTGGCCATCAGAGAAATGCAAATCAAAACCACAGTGAGATACCATCTCACACCAGTTAGAATGGCCATCATTAAAAAGTCAGGAAACAACAGGTGCTGGAGAGGATGTGGAGAAATAGGAAGACTTTTACACTGTTGGTGGGACTGTAAACTAGTTCAACCATTGTGGAAGTCAGTGTGGCCATTTCTCAGGGATCTAGAACTAGAAATACCATTTGACCCAGCCATCCCATTACTGGGCATATACCCAAAGGATTATAAATCATGCTGCTAGAAAGACATATGCACACGTATGTTTACTGAGGCACTATTCACAATAGCAAAGACTTCGAACCAACCCAAACGTCCAACAATGATAGACTGGATTAAGAAAATGTGGCACATATACACCATGGAATACTATGCAGCCATAAAAAAGGATGAGTTCATGTCCTTTGTAGGGACATGGATGAAGCTGGAAACCATCATTCTCAGTAAACTATCACAAGGACAAAAAACCAAACACCACATGTTCTCACTCATAGGTGGGAATTGAACAATGAGAACACATGGACACAGGAAGGGGAACATCACACTCCGGGGACTGTTGTGGGGTGGGAGGAGGGACAGCATTAGGAGATATACCTAATGTTAAATGACCAGTTAATGGGTGCAGCAAAACAACACGGCACATGGATACATATGTAACAAACCTGCACGTTGTGCACATGGACCCTAAAACCTAAAGTATAATAATAATTAAAAGAAAAAGGCAAAGAAACCATCTTGCAACCAAATAACAAAAAAAAGAAAAAAAAAAGAGTTTCTGCTGTTTCGACATGTGATAGTTCATGTGTAACGTTCATCAACAAGTGGAAATTGTCACTCTACCTATTTCATCAATTAGGTCGCAATGAGTTTTATAATTACCCACTAGGTGCTTCATGCAAAAGGCAGTATTACATTCATAATATGAACTTATTAGAACTTCTAAATACATTCAGTAGTAATAACTATAGTATCCGTTTTCCTTTTAAAAATGTTCTTTACAGAAAACCAAACACCGCGTGTTCTCACTCCTAAGTGGGAGTTGAACAATTAGAACACGTGGACACAGGGAGGGGACATCACACACTGGGGCCTGTCAGGGGTGGGGGTTATGGGAGGGAGAGCATTAGGAGAAATACCTAATGGAGGTGACGGGTTGATGGGTGCAGCTATCCACCATGGCACGTCTATACCTACGTAACAAACGTGCACATTCCGCACATGTGTCCCAGAAGTGATAGTTTAAAAAAAGAGAAAAAAAAAGCTCTTTATAATGATTACAATTCTGAACGTTACAACACTATCCTCCTAAAATAACATTATTGGATTTCTTTTATCTTCCTCACTCAGGTTCCATTTTTAATCATAACCCTTCACAAACACATGGTAAAAGCAGTGATTTACTGTACTGGATTTTTAACTACCTATCTACATTTATGCTTTGCTGTTAAATCTGTCATTCCTGACAAACACAGACAAACAAAAACATTTGTTTATGGTATGAGATTAGGAACAAAAATCAAGAAAAATGATGTAGAACAGGGAATGATCTGATTTTTCAGACCAAAAAAACTAATTGAATTGTTACTTCAAAAAGGAAAGACAAGACAAAGGACATTTGGTGAATATTTGCAAAAAGGGAAAAAAAAAGCTGGTCGCATTGGTCAGCAGCAGTGATCTACAGCTCCGTATAATACGGTTCCAGCTCTATAAATCTTTTCTACTCCACAATACTTTCCCGAGAAAGTGATGTATCTCTAAAAAAGTTCCATCTACGTGTCACCCTGAAAGCTTACTATGTTGAGGATAATTCCAAATGCAGAAGTGTGCAGCACAACCCCTTTTTGTGACCCAAAACTGACTTATCTATCAACCATGAACATGTTTATAAAGTAAATATGGAAATATTCTAGCTTTTTAAGGAGAATGCTTGTCTCCTTTAAAGTATTTCTAACCTTCCAAAGCTTCTAAATATTAACATCTCTAAGCATAAGAAACTTTGCTCCTCCTGAGGTACTGAGGACTATTCTTACTGAATTACTGAAGTAAAAAATGTGTCGTATAAACCCAAGGATGGAGAGTCTAAATGACTTTAAGAAACTCCTGCAATGTCGTAGGCACTGCAGGCTGTGAGTGGCACACATTTGAATAAGCCTGCATACGCCTAGTATCAGATTGAAGCACGTATAAATAAAAGGCCCTAGACGGTGAGAGATGATGGTAACTTAAAATATTACACACAAAGGAACGGAATCCAGATGCTCATGATAAAATATTTTAAGATCTCATTTTGTTTCTAACTGGTCTTTAGAAAATTTGGGGAACTCCAAAGTTAAGTAGACAGAATATTCAGGTAAATAACATAGTTTAAATACATACACATGCATACACAACATAATTATTTTTTTTAAAAAGACCATAATTTTAGCTGTTTTGTTTTGTTTTAATGAGGGATTGAAACTGCATACTATTAACATATGCCCCCAAATTGCAATTTGCTACATCTGACATTACACTTTCCTCTATTATAGGGTAGACTTTAGCAAATCAATTTGCAGATTATAAAGTGCTACCAATCACCACTGCTGAATTCATAATCTACTGATGTATGTTTAAGATTTGTACCTCCTTAAATTGCCATAAACATCTGCAACCCTCCCATCATAAATGTTCCTCAGAATGTTACAAGACTCAAATTTAAGTCTATGCTAAGTATTCTGAAGGCAATTGCTTCAGTGTAGTGATACATGTAAGATCCTTTTTCTTTTTTTTTGTAACCTCCTCTATAAACAGGCAACAAAACCTCAGTATTTTAAAAGTGAATGGGTTTTTTTTTTTCAATTTTATTTTAGAGACCCTTTTAGAACACGTAGTTAAAATTAAATACAACCAACATGATCATGCCTTTTAAAAAGTCACCATTTTATAAAGAAAATATCATGTAATTTAAAGTTTTTAAAAGCAGGGTTAGTATTAGAACTTTATTATATGGGCCCATGATTTCTGTTTAAGAATATTTTGTTTCAGTCTGAATACAGTCATCCCTTGGTACCTGTGGGGCACTGCTTCCAGAACGGACCCTCCTCAGAATCTGCAGATACTCAAGTCCTTTACATAAAATGGTGTAATATGTATATATAATCTATGCCCATCCTCCCGTATACTTTAAATTATCTACAGAGTTGTTATAATACTTAATACAATGTGAATGCTATGTAGTTGTTATACTGTATTATCATTTGTGTTATTTGTATCATTTTTTTGTTTTTCATTTTTTCAAATATTTTCAATTAGCACTTGGTTGAATCCATGGATGCAAAACCAGAGGATGTATTTTTAATCCCCAAAGTGTTGAATGAGTCGTGAGTCACAAAAACTAGTAAAATTAGTCAATCAAGTTTGTTTTTAAAAGCTGGTGGTCCAGCCGGGTGTGGTGGCGGTGCCTGTAGTCCCAGCTACTTGGGAGGCTGAAGCAGGAGAATGGCTTGAACCCAGGAGGCGGAGGTTGCAGCTAGCCGAGATGGCACCACTGCACTCCAGCCTGGCAACAGAGCGAGACTCCGTCTCAAAGAATAAAATTTAAAAAATAAAATAAAATAAAAGCTGGTGGTCAACAGTTGATTAGATTTTAAAAATGTATATATACACCATGGAATACCACACAGTCATAAAAATAATAAAATCATGCCCTTTGCAGCAATGTGGATGGAGCTGGAGGCTATTATTCTAAGTGAACAAACCCAGAAGCAGGAACTCAAATCATTTCACATTCTCACAAGTAGGAGCTAAATAATGGGGACACATGGACATAAAGATGGAGATAACAGACACTGAAAACTCCAAAAGCAGGGAGGGCGACTGGGGAGTGAGGGTTCATAAACTGCCTATTGAGTGTAATGTTCACCATTTGGGTGACAGGTGTACTAGAAGCACATACCCTACCATCACGCATGGAATAGCCATGTAACAAATAATCTCTGCGTCTAAAATTAGAACATAAGATAAATACAATAAAAAGATGGTGGTGACAATTAGTAAGGTCTGCCTGATATGGTTTGGCTTTGTGTCCCCACCCAAATCTCATCTTGAATTGTAGCTCCCAGAATCCCCACAGGTTGTGGGAGGGACCCCGTGCAAGATACTGAATCATGGAGGTGGTTATTTTCCATGCTGTTCTCGTGATGTTGAATAAGTCTCATGAGAGCTGATGGTTTTATAAAGCACATGCCCTCTTCCCTGCTGCCATGTAAGATGTGACTTTGCTCCTCATTCGCCTTCAGCCATGATTGTGAAGCCTCTCCAGCAATGTAGAACTGTGAGTCCATTAAACCTCTTTCCTTCATAAATGACCCAGTCTCGGGTGTGTCTTTATTAGCAGCATGAGAACAGACTAGTACACTGCCCTTTCAAACTGATAATCAATCAACTCAAGGATATGTCCAGAGATTCCTCACCTCCCCAAACTTCAGCTTAAGGGTTTCAGGGCTGACACGGGATGTGTCAGTTTATTCAAGCTAATGCATAAGCAAGCATACCAAGAGGACAGCTAGAAAATCTCTGCTCTTCTCTCCAACTTTCCATGATAAACAATGCCAAAAATGCGTTTCAAACTTCCATGTTTAAAATTATTTTTGAAATAATTATTATGCACCTCCACTGATAGGCTCATAGGACTTAATGTGAATAATATAATACATAATCCAAATCCTGTTGGAATTCTCAGTGTCTGTTATCTCTGTTTATGTCCATGTGTCCTTACTCTTCAGCTCCTACTTATAAGTGACAACATGCAATAGGCATGTAAACAAGAAGGCATTAAACTTGGAGGGAATAAAACTAGAAGTATTTTTGGCCGGATAGAAAAATGAAAGTCATGATAACAGTGAACAACAGGGGTATAGTTAACTTTAGTTGACGTTTCTGAATTTCCGTCTAAACTCACTCTATGACTACTACTTTTAGAAGTTGATTCCTCAAGAGAAGTGACTTGACATGTCAGTAAGTAGATTTTCCAATTATTGGAGGTAGGGCTAGGCAGGAGAGGTTTTTCCATCTGACCTAAAGAACTAAATTCAGATAAAATATTTTATACAAATTACACAATATTGTATACAATTTATACAAACATAAACTAAGACATTTCACCTCACCAAATCAGGATTCATTCATGATAGGTGTTGCCTTATGATTGTAATTACATATAACATTTAAATATTCGAGTAAAAATATAACTCTCAATTACAAAAAGGCAGGACTTAAAACATATTTCCATAAAGACATAAAACTTAAATTTCCCTATATGTTTGTTAATGTCTTTGGTCAATTTAGTTTCAAATAGATAAATTACATTGTTATACAATGGTAATAGATATATAAAGTACAGATTGTTGACTTTATATTTAGTATGTTTGCACGATATTTTTGGGAAATAGGCAAATGTTTATTAAACTATATAAAGCTCTGAAAAGCTATTTTATGAGTACTACTGTATCTGCTAGCCCACTTAATCTACATCAACAAGAGTTCATACAAGAAGATATATCATCAGGAAGCCAGGATTTCAATCTGCCTCTTATCACAGTAATATGAAGTCAATCTACAAAATATAAAAGATGGGTGGAAGAAGTTAATGAACCCATTTATCTTCATGTATGGAAAATCTAATGCCAAAACAGCACATGATATTTTATTCACTATTTTCCCAGTGCATCCTACATTATGGAAGAGTTATTTTATAGCATCTGATAACATTTCTTTTGACTTCTATTTGTATGAAATAATAGTTTAAATATAAAGAAATATTTTCATGTAGAATGTATTCAAATGCTAAAATATACATACATGTTATTGTCATCACGGTTGTAACAAATCTTTGCTTATTAATGAACTACCTTTAAATAATAGAACATTGTTTAGGTTTTGAAATGAAAGGAAAGGAACAGCTACAATGCAGTTTTAACCTTTTTACAACTAGAAAATAGTCTCAGAGTTTAAGTGTTTTATTTAAATTTAACTCTGGAAATAACAGTGCACTTCTCAAAGCTCTGTAAGTCTCAGTAACTTTGCATTAGTTGTAAAATTTAAAGAACTAAGTCAGCAGACTTGTCCCTCAGATATTTTATTTTAAAAACAAAAACTAAATGAATCATGTACTTTAACGTAAAAAGTAAAACTGACCCTGAATAAGTTCAGTGGATTATATCGATGTCAGCATCTTTGTTACGATACTGTCCTATAGTTTGGCCTACATTACCACTGGGGGAAGCTAGGCAAGTGGCAATAAAATATCTCTGCATTATTTCTTATAACTGCCTATGACCATGTAATTATCTCAGAATTAAAGCTTAATTCATAAAACTAGCTTCTTTCAAATATAAATAACCAAAGGTTATATTTCTTGAGGAAAAATCCAGATTTGAACACTTTCAATGTTTAGAATTTCCCCAGTCAATTTAACATGTGATATGACCACTTAGCTATTTTGAAGGTGACAACTTTGTGTTCCCTTGTCCGAAACACAGAATGAGTTTTACAAAATATCACTTACACAGAGTTTGGTCAGATTTGAAGATATGAATGTTAGATTATGAAGGGAAAATTTCAGTTTGGAACGACAAACAATACTTCCTGAGAAATCTGCTGTAAAAGACATCAACATAGTGAAGGATTACAAAGATTTCTGGTTCTTATATTTTGTTTTAGAAAGCAGAAAGAGTATTTGCCAAAGTCCTTACAGAAACACTGAGAAATTTTACTTTAATCAGAAAATAAGGAGATACCCTAAGTTTTAAAAATACTTCACCCAAAATGTGTATCATGCAGTTTAACAAAAAAAATCTCAGGGACAGCATCTGAAATAATTGGGGTAGGAAATTCCATAAGCAAATATTACTAATTTAGATTAACCAAGCATTTCTTTGCTAGAAATTAAACCCATTATTTTATTTCACCAATTAACTTTATTATGGAACACAAACCATCTGTGCGTGCATGCGTCAGTCCCAGCATACACATTTGATGCTAGATGATAAATGTTGCAATTTGCAGGGTAAAGTTAGTATTTGCATTACTCCGTTGTCTCTTAATTTTAAACAGAATTGGCACCTCTTCCTGGAAGACATCCTGTCCTTTCCTGTGCCATTTCAAGGGTTGTTAACTTTTTCTGACTGCTGTAGTTCTTAACATATCTTATGACACTGTTGTTTACATATGGGTTTTTAAAATAGATTGAGAACTTTTAAATTTATGAAGTGTGTGGAAAAGAATGTATGATCATTCATATTCCCATTTCATGAAAAATTAAATCATATTTTGGACGTAAAAATTGTTAAAGGAAAGCTTTTCTATAAATATTTTCTTTTACTAGTACTTTTAATTATTGAAATTTAGATCATTCAATTATGGAGATTTCTTCATTGAAGAGAAAATATCTCTTCAAAACTCTAAATAAGCTGAGCTTTATCAACTAAATTTATAGGAATACAGGCTTCAGAGGTATTAATTTATCTTCCAATATTTTCCCTTCTAAAATTTCTCATGTTTTGTTACAGGTTTAAAGTGCAAGGCAACTATTGATATGGAAGATAATGTGGTATATGTAGTATAAGTGAACCTGATCTTTTCTCAAATATTTATTATTTTTATTTTCTTCGCTATCAAGAAGAGTGGTAACAAATATGTATTATTTGTAAAGACCCACAAAATTTGCATGAAAATAATTGTTGCATGAACTAGACATGCTTTCTGTGATATTAATCTGCAATATTCTGCAAGCCCCAAAAAAATATTCACACTCATTACAAGAAGCTTATTTCAGCATTTTACCTGTCAGAAACAGTGATTAATGTACTTAAAAGTAATTTTTGCAAACACTGTTATAATATAGTCCATGTGTAATATACATGTGAAAGCAAAGTCTGCAAAAAGTAGGATGTTATCCCTTCCTTGATTAGTTCAAATTATTTCATCAGCTAAATTCCTTTGAGATGTGTAAGATAAGGTGGTTCTTCAGTGGAACTTTGGACGGGAACTTATGACTGTAGTGACATGAATACATATGAAAGTACTTCATTTTTAAAATATAGAAAACGGACATGAAGAAAATGTACTTTAGAGTTTCAAATAATTGAAACCATCATTTTTTTCAAATGAGGCACTAAATAAGTGCGTAAGTCAATTTTTTTTCCAGCCTAGGCAATATGGCAATATATATAAGAACAAGTAAATATAACAAACAGTACAAGATTCATCTGGAGAAAAATAATTATACACGTGATAAAATACGAAAGAACAGAAGAAAACTCAATTGTTGATGTGGGATGAACTCATCACAGGATATCAATATATCACCAAGGTTTGCACATTTAAAACATGGGCAGGCCACAAGGAGGAGCTCTTGTGCAGGGATAGTGGCCTTTAATCTTCTATCTTCACTGTTTAATGAAAGCGATAGGAATGTTAGTAATTTCAAAAAGCATCACAGCAGTATTCATTAGAGAAGAATTGTGTGAACTGCCTTTCACCTGCTGAGCCCTGTTGGAAGGAATCAGCTGTAGGAGGGAAGAAGGCATTTATAAAGGCAAAGATCTGGAAACAGCTCTGGCCATCAGGTACTGAGAGAGAAGAGGGAGAGCACAGCAAGCCACAGCCGTTGCGAACTCGATGGAGAAATAAACACTGTAAGAGGCAGTGGCCACAAGAACCAGCCTGTGGGTGGTATTGACAACTTAACTGTACCTCCTAGCTGGGTGTATTAGTCAGGGTTCTCTAGGGCGACTGGACTAATAGGATAGATGTATGCATGAAAGGGAGTTTATTAGGAGAATTGACTCACATGATCTTAAGGTGAAGCCCCCAATACGCCATCTGCAAGCTGAGGACCCAGGAAGCCAGTCTGAGTCCCAAACTGCAAAAGCAGGGAAGCCAGCAGTGTCCCCTTCAGTGTGTGGCCGAAGACGCGAGAGCCCCTGGCAAATCACTGGTGTAATCCAAGAGTCTGAAAGCTGAAGAACTCAGAGTCCGATGTTCGAGGGCAGAAAGCACCCAGCACGGGAGAAAGATGGAGACCAGAAGACTTAGCCAGTCTGGTCCTTCTGCGTTCTCCTGCCTGCTTTTATCTTAGCCACAATGGCAGCTGCTTAGACAGCGCCCACCCAGATTGAGGGTGGGTCTGTGTCTCTCAGTCCACTGACTCAAATGCTAATGTCCTTTGGCAATACCCTCAAAGACACACCCAGGAACAGTTATTTGCATCTTTCAACCCAATCAAGTTGACACTCGTTATTAACCATCACACTGGGGAATAGCAAGCATCAGCTACCAACTATTCTCTACTCATTTAATCAAAGCTTTGCTATGCTTGGGTTGTATTACAGCACGAAGAAGAAGAGGCCTATCTTTTTATCATTTTTAAAACACTGGGGCAGGAGGCAGAAATACAGAGGACTCTACCAATTGACCTGATTTCCAGAGAGGGACTATGCACTACCAGGAGTGAAAAATTTGCAACATGCCACCCAGGGTACGAGGACACACACATATCTTCCTCATTTGATGAAAAAGTGGCACAAATTAGAGGACAGTGGACAATAACTTTTATGAATTAAATTCAGAGAAGAATATGTGTAAATAATAAAGTAAGAGGAGGTGCTTCTCTAAAGAGTGCGATATAAATAAGTTTACTTAGAAAATATTTAAGGTCTAAATATTTTCTCATTGTTTGTCCTTGTTGGAATATTGAATACATATACACTAAAGGAACGCTTGTGTCCAGGCTCTGTGGCTCTCGCCTGTAATCCCAGCACTTTGGGAGACTGAGGGAGATGGATCACTTGAGTCCAGGAGTTTGAGATCAGCCTGGGCAATATGGCAAACTCTGTCTCTACACACACACACACACACACACACACTCTATATATATATATATATATATATATATATATATATATACACACTTAAATTAGCCAGAGGTGGTGGCATGCCCCTGTGGTCTCAGCTACTCCAGAGGCTGAGGTGACAGGATTGCTTGAGCCCAAGAGGTCGTGGCTGTAGCAGTGAGCTGTGGTCACATCATTGCCCTCCAACCTGGGCAGCACAGCAATACCCTGTCTCAAAAAAACAAAAGCAAAAACAAAAAATGCTTGTGATAAATGTGAGACACTGAGATTAAATGGAAAAGGGGGTTCCTTACACCCACCGCCTAGCTACCCAGCTCAAAATAAGAAGTTGCTGAGGCTGGGCACGGTGGCTCACGCTTGTAATCCCAGCACTTTGGGAGGCCGAGGCGGGCGGATCACGGGGTCAGGAGATCGAGACCATCCTGGCTAACACAGTGAAACCCCGTCTCTACTAAAAATACAAAAAATTAGCCGGGCGTGGTGGCGGCACCTGTAGTCCCAGCTACTCGGAGAGGCTGAGGCAGGAGAATGGCGGGAACCCGGGAGGCAGAGCTTGCAGTGAGCCGAGATCGCGCCACTGCACTCCAGCCTGGGTGACAGAGAGACTCCGTCTCGAAAAAAATAAAAAAAAGACGTTGCCGAAACCCTTAGGGTCCCTGAGGGTCCCTCATCCTGACAACTCTCTCCCCTAGAGAGATTACCATTATCCTGTATCTTGTGTGGTTTTTAATTCCTCTTTATCTTTATTAATAGTTGTACCTTCATATGTGCCTCTAATATGTTGTTTAGTGTTGCGTGCTTTGAACTTTATTCAAGTATACTCAAGAAATATGTATCTTTCTGTGGTGTGCTATTTTCATTCAACATTGTGTTCCTGAGATTAATCTTGTTAACATTTACAGTTCCGGTCCCTCATTCACACTGCTGTGTAGTATTCCATTTGTAAACATGCTATGATTTGTTAACTTGCTCTCCTGCTAATCTTCAGTGCCCCGTTACCGTAGACAGAGCTGCCATGGATGCTCTTGTGTGTCCTTATGCACATGTGTCTGAGATTCCTTGCTAGCTTTTTAGGGGTTGTGAGCATCTTAAAACATATTGTATAATTTCATATTGTCTTTTCAACCAGTGTGACAATCCATAATCTCATCTGCAGTGCATAAGGGCTGCAATATTCCCACGTTCAAATTGTCATTCATATGATCAAAAACATTGACTAATTATTTACTGCTTACTATATTAAGTAAAAATATTTGCAGTTTATGTACAAACTCATTTTTCTGGCTTATCACTCTCTGTTTGCTACTCTAAAACATAAACCTGAGTGCCAATCATGAAGTGTGCCTCCCTGTCAGTGCAGGAAAAATTCACAATTTTCAAGTTATACAAATACAAGTTTAATTTTAATTTTATCTAAAATGGTATGATTTCAATCAGAATTGCCCTAACACTAGCAGAAGATAGAGCTTTGCCAAACCCCACTGTGCAAAGGAAGTGTGCATATAGGTTAAGAGATGTGAATGCAACCATTCTCTTTTTTTTTTAGCATAAAAAACCTGCCCACCTATGGGAATGCAAACAATTTACTCCACTTTTCATTCACAAAATGTTGACAATGCATTCCATAAAATGTTTTATGATGACTAAATGAGATAATATATGAAAAGCCTCTTATACAACGCTCAGTATGAAGCAGACATTCAATAAAGCTATTGTTATTCAGCAGCAACGCATTGATAAATCACCAACTTTGAGGGCTACTCTAATAACGAACAGGTATAATATAACCATATTCATTAAAAATATAATTTCTCCAAAGTTGTAACTTCAATAATATTTAATATTCCAGGTAAGATAACCTTACTATATTTTAAAAGCCCAGGTGTTCTTTATCGTAATAAAAATGTAGTAATCTGCAGATGAGATTATTAGATCAGAGACTAACACACTTCTTCGTAGAAATTAACTGGGGTCAAAGAATGTACATGCTTTCCAGACATACACCATGCACACAGGCATATTGTCTCTGGTCTCAAGACTGAATTCAAGGCTAGCCTTTTGAACATCTACATCTTATTAAATTATGTTTACACTAAGTTAAAAGCATTTTAATATAATTATCGCTGAGGCTTGTCGTCACTTACAAATCCCAGAAGGATTGTGTTGCATGACAAAGCAGACCAGAGATCCAGATCCTAAGTGGTAAACAAGACTCCTTCTCACCTCCACATGGTGCTGTCAATCTGCACGGACGGCAATCTCTGTATCACTAACATCTATTAATGTCACACACATGTTGAGAGCAGGCTAGGTCTTTTCATAGAACCAGATGGACAGAGAGAAATGGAGAATGAATATTAGCTTTAATGAATGGATGCAGAGGATCAAATATTATCCTTAAAAGAATATTTTTGGTTCTTTTCATCTCCTTTCTCCCTATTTAGCTATATTTTTCATGAGGAATATTAATGCACTATTAGTCCACAAGTTCAACCTCTGTGCACTGAGAAATAGGATTAGCATGGCTTATAAAATTAATCTGGGGGGAGGTTTCAGCTATCGAGGAATTATAGGGTGTATTAATTCTTACTTATTTAGGTTACAGACGGTTAAGCCAGGAATTATGTACTTATAATTAGGTACAGAATCGATAGCGATCACATGGTTGTTACTTATCTATCACTTCTGTTCCAAATGCATTTAAGTTTCTTGCAAATGCATACAATATAGCAATATAAAATACTTAAACTCTTTAGAAAGAACCTTTAGAAAATACAAAAAATAGGGAAGCAAGATGGTGTCAGAAATGTGGTCAGTGAACAAATGGACACTGGCGAATCATGCACTGAGTCAGGGCAGAGCACAAATTTGACTTTGAGTTTTCTAATTAACATGCAGAAAGGAGAAAATATAACCAGTAACAAGACCGTGCATGATATATTCTAGTTATTTGGGAGAACACCAATATGAAATAAGAGAAAATATTTCCTACGGCCCCTCATGAAGAGAAGGTTTTATGATGGCTAAAGCAGTTCAGTAAGAAGCGACTGTGTTGGGCCCAGTACGATGTGGTCCAGTTAGGCTTTTTTTTCTTTTTTTTTTTTTTTCTTTTTTTGAGACAGAGTCTCACTCTGTCGCCCAGGCTGGAGTGCAGTGGTGCAATCTCGGCTCACTGCAAGCTCCGCCTCCCGGGTTCACACCATTCTCCCGCCTCAGCCTCCCAAGTAGCTGGGACTACAGGCGCCGCCACCACGCCTGGCTAACTTTTTGTGTTTTTAGTAGAGACGGGGTTTCACCGTGTTAGCCAGGATGGTCTCGATCTCCTCACCTCATGATTCGCCCGCCTCAGCCTCCCAAAGTGCTGGGATTACAGGCGTGAGCCACCGCGCCCAGCCAGTTAGGCATTTTTGGTGGTCTCACTTCATCTTGAAACAGATTTTAGATAACATGGCAGAATGGATGGCTTCGTTTCCTCCAGGCCATCTTTCATAAATATTATTTATCTTATCCACGTGTCTGAAAAGTATCCAGCTGCAGTGAATTCGTGATTATAGTCCCAGACAAGTAGCGGGAAAGCTGTAATTCTATGTTTTCATTTACAAACAAAGCTTTACACTCCAAAAGTCAACAAAATTGCATGTAGTACAAACATCCTCATGTGAAAAGCAGGAGCTGGATAAAGATGGGCCTGAACAGACCGCTCAATTTCTGACTTGAAAGGTACACAAGCAGCGCTGGCAGTCAAAGTGAAGAGTTCCTCAGAAAACAATTTTGGGACTACTTTAATGCAAAGAAAAGCAGGAAATAAAGTTCAACAGCTGCATTCCATAAAGCATACTGGCAGTCATTTGTCAAAAAAATAAATAAAAATAAAATTAAAAATAAAACTCTTCTAGTGAAAAATGGCTCAAGCCTTAGGAAGGAAGAAGGAAGAGAGAGGAAGGGAGAGGAGGAAAGAAACCAGCTCCAGCTACAGTGCTTGGTTTTGAGCAACAAAGATTCCTGAAATACTTTCCAAAATAAACGTGTGGCAAAATGCTGAACTTGGAAACAGAAATAGACAACTTGATGCACAAAATAATCAGTTCTAAAATAGTCAAAATGCACAAAAGGATACAAAGCATTTGTGGTGTTGACTGAGAAATTAACCATGTACATTTGCTACAAGTAAAAACCTGGGGACAGAGACTGAAAAATACAATGGTCCCCAAGGCTATTTATTTTGGCATTACTTATTTATAAAGTAAATACATAAAATTGAAAGTCTTTCCTATAACCTGCGTCTCCAAATCTCTCAGAGTCTTTGTTTCAGGTCTGGTCTGGCCTCCCTCATTTTTGTTCTCAGTCTGCCTGGATCCTGAGGTCACTGGAGTCTGTGCTCCCAGCGCGTGTCCATTCCACAGTGGAATGTGAGAACGTAGTAAAACACAACAATACAAATAAATAAGATTCTATGTTTGAGTCTGAGTGAGAGCAGCTAGAGGTGACTTAGATTAACTGAAAAAGGTGTAAAAGAATTTTGCTAAAATCATGCCTCAAAGAGTCTACAGTATTAATCGTGTAATACAGCACTACGCCACACGAGGGCACTATATGGTCAGCTTACTCAGATGAAAGCAAAATGTAAAAGGAGTTTATAAGAACAAGATTTGATGAAAATAAAATTACATTCTCTCCCAGGTAATAAAAAAAATCAAAATTCTGGAACATTTAAAGACCCTATGTGTGGTTTGTAATAAAATGGTAATAGCTTGACTTGCTGTCATCCATTTCACCTGCAACTTGGCCCCTATCAGTTTTTCAAACAGCTTAGGAATTTTTCAACGTAAAGTCCTTTACGCATTCTATTTATCTCTGCCTAGGACACTCTCTGACCTCACTGTAATCTTTTAAGGTCCCAGCTGAAATGCAATTTCCTCAGAGACAGCTAACCTAGACACCTTACCTAACGCAAGTCTCTCTTACGCAACATGCAACTATATGTCAGCCCTCGGTGTATTTTAGTCATGGCACTTACCGAAAGTATTTTATTTATGCACATCGCACATTCCTATGTGAGTTTTGTCTGTTCCCTTCAATATGCTTTAAGCTCCATGAGGCTAAATACCTGTCAGTTTTGGTCACTGTCTAATCCCCAGAGCCTAGGACAGTGGGGCATAATAGAAACAAAGCTACGTGTTGAATGAATGAATGAATGAATGAATGAATGAATGAATCTCTGTGACTGTGGCTTATTTCTCCCTACAAAGTTTGACTGAGCCCCACACTCTCACAGAAATCTTTACAATAATAACAAAAAAGTAGTGAATGTCACCATGTGTTTTCTGACCAATAAACTTGAGAACTTGTCTGGAGGTTATATGAATTATGGAGCGTTCTGATATACTCTTTATTCAACATTGCTTCTCTTCTATTTAAAAACCTGCCCTTCTTTGGAAAGGGTGAAGTGGGTCAGGCTGAAGAACACAGATGTTTGAGGGAAGAATGCTTACATTCACCCACTTTGTGATAACTCTACCCTTGTTAAAAGGGAAATACAGAAATGAGGTTACAGAGGAGTTTAATGCTGCCCTTTCTTAGCACAAGAACAACACAATTCTCTTTTCTTTGTCTCCAACTTTACAGGTACTTACTGTGGCGTATAAAATGGTCACTTACAAATTAGACCAACAAAAGGGTATTAAAAGTATTTGTTTATGGGACATTGGGGTGTAAAACACACCACTCAACATCGTGATGTAACTTTACACAACAATAGGGAAGGAGATAGAAAAGTCAAAATGCACGGGGTGAGGTGAACCACAGCAGGGCAAAGTGATCCGAAGACAATCTTCACAGAGTTCCAAGATCATGTGGATTCCAAAAGGCCAGAGGCCATTTGATCCTTGATAATAACTCCATGCTTAGCGTGATACTACAATGTAATTGTGGATTAAGTAGATAAGTGCGTCTTGAAGGCTTAAACCAAAACTATGGTTGGTCATAAAGAGGTGGCCGTGTTTTTTTGTTTGGTTTGGTTTGGTTTTGGGTTTTTTTTTTTTTTTTGGCCGAGGAAGAATTGGTTAGGGTATAATGACTGCATTTCAGGCTTCCATCATCAAAGACTGACAAATCCAAGCGAGGTGGAGTGAAGGTTAGGTCTTCCCCAGCCATGGTCTTCACAGAGTAGAGGATCAGACCCCAGCAGGACTAAGGGGAATTCGGTGACCTTGTTACTCATAGGTCAGTAGCTTGGGGTTGCGCTTTCTCCTTTTTTCAACCCGTAGTCGACGCAGCAAAAAGGCCCAGAACTGGCGAAGGAACAAAGCAGCAAAAAGTGAGGCCCAATAAAAGCTTCAGGCTCAAGAAGACCCCTGAGAAACGAAAGGGAGAGACTATTCCAGGGGACAGTAGGTGAAAAGGAGATAACTAAAAGCACAGTGGCAAAATGTTCTTACACGTAAGGGATGTTCGTTAATGGACAAATATTCATGGCACTATGATCTGTTAGAACAAATGTAGAATCATCTGTATGCTTTAAATACCTTGTGTGTAAGATTTTAACTGTTTATTAGAAGTCCGAGAACCCCGTTTAAGATATTTGGATATTCCCTCCCCTTCCTTTCCAAGATTCAGATACTACTAAGGATGTAGCAGGATGAGCCGCAGACAAAACCCCTCAGACGCCGAGTTGTAGAAGGAAGGGCTTTATTCAGCGGGGAGCATCAGCAAGCTACTGCCTCAAAACCCGAGCTCCCCAAGTGCACAATTTCTGTCCCTTTTAAGGGCTCACAACACTAAGCATTTCACAAGAAAGGGTCGTGATTGATTTGAGCAAGCAAGGGGTACGTGGCAGGGGCTGCATGTACCGGTGGTCAGAGTGAAATGGAACAGGGCAGAGAGTTTCATAATGTTCTTCCATACAATGCCTGAAATCTATGGGTAACATCGGGTTCTAAGTCATGAGTTGATTTTTAGCTACTAGGTTTAGGCCAGGCAGGCCCAGGCCTGGTTTTGGGTCTGGCGCTGAGCTGCCTGTCTTTGATTTCACTTCCTAGTTTTTTTCTTAAAACAAGTACTGAGTATAAAACAATATAAAACAATATGAGAGGGTCTCTCTCTTCCCTCAAGGGTAAAAGTAAGATTGCAACAAATCTAAACTTTATGGAAGTCAAATAAAAAACACTTAAACATATGTAAATAATTGCATACATAAAATACTGCATTAAAATGCCTCCTAAGTGTCACGTAGTCTTTAAACAAATATATTTTCAATGATGGCACAGCTTTTTGGTTCCGTTTCTATTTTAATCTCTGATATTCGCACATACCTGTGCACACCTGGAAACACCTATTACTGTTTCAAAAAGACAACTATTAACAAAGTTCTTACATACACCTGCATATCATGCATTAGAAACAAGTACTTTATTCATTTCATGTCTTCAAAATTATGTTAATATACTAATCAGGTATTCCATCCTTTCTCCAATATGATCGTCCTAGAATAAGCTACCCAACTTTCTCAAAGATGCAAAATGACCATATTTAAAGTTTGGATGAAATTTAATTCATCTTTAATTTGTTTCTGTCACTTTACTATGTTCTGGGGTGTTTTTTTAATCTCTCTCTCTCTCTCTCCTTCTCTCACTCTCTGTCACACACACACAAACACACATGCCTGGTGCTGTCAGCTCTGAGATTTCTGATGATCAAGAGAAACAGGACATCTTTTAAACTTGAAGTACATTCGTATGTCAATGAATGACAACGTGTTTGCACCATTACAGACAAAATCACAGCAGTCTTTATTTCCAAAAGCCAAAAAAGTAGGGCTCAATCAACATAAAATGTCATAAGCAATAATTAAATAAATGCCAATAGAATGACCTTATAATTTTCAAACCCATGTCAGATAAAGCTATAAGAGATATGCAAATGCCATATAACGTATGATATTAATACCTGTGTTTTGTGGTATTAAGAACATGAAAAAATAGAAAATTCTATGAAGTTCAAAGTTCTTTAAAGTTAGATGGAAAAGGCATTCATTGGTATTCCCACGAAGTTTTACGGTTTAGTTGGAAAATACACATATGTTTCTTAAGAGCTAAAATAATGCATTCGACATACAGACAAAGGACCAATGTAGGTGGGAGGGCAGAGTTCTGTGATTAGACAGGAGAATTAGAAAATCTGTTCCAAGGAACTCCAGGGAATGGGTGGTATAACTTCCTCCTTGATGTCCGAGGGTCACCAACATAAAAGCTCTACATAAGTTTTTATTAGTAGCTCAGAAAAAAAAATAGAATCTAAAAAGATCAAAATCCTGGCAAAGATTTCCGGTCATAATAAATCATAGTCGCGCAGGATGACATGATCTCCCACAGCATAAGATTTAGAATTAAGCGTTTGGTATTGTGAGTATCTTCAGTTACCAGATAGTCGTTGCTTTCATGATGTGTACACGTCTCCTTAGCCTCGGCAGGTTTCCAATTAAGCATAGAAATACTTTAAAAATCTGAAATCCTAGTAAAGATAGTTTGGCATTGGAAAGGATCCAATCTGTGTTGGAAATCTACATACGTGTAATGTTTAAGAGAACTTCGCTTATGAGAGAAAGCTTCGTTTTGTTTTTTGAGAGAGAGTCTCACTCTGTCGCCTAGGCTGGAGGGCAGTGGTGGGATCTCAGCTCACTGCAACCTCCCCCTCCCAGTTCAAGCAATTCTCCTGCCTCAGCCTCCTGAGTAACTGGCACTACAGATGCACCCCACCACGCCGGGCTAATTTTTGTATTGTTAGTAGAGACAAGGTTTCTCCATGTTGGCCAGGCTGGGCTTGAACTCCTGACCTCAGGTGATCTGCCCTCCTTGGCCTCCCAAAGTGCTGGGATTACAGGCATGAGCCCCCATGCCCAGCAGAGAGTGAGTTTTAAAGGTACAATATCTAATGTGCAGTTGAGTACTTGAAACAGATATTTGATTTTAAATTTCTTACTAATATAAACAATATTGGAACATTTGGCAAAGCGTTTGGATTCACCATATTGATTGTTCTTACAAAAATAAAATTATCGGGGAAATTTTGTTTGTAGATGCAGACACTAAAGAACTTAAGTGAAATAAAATATATTACATTTGGAATTCTTAGTGAATTGGAATGATGGTTTCATAATTTCAAACTTAAAATATGTAATTATTCGCTTGATTTTGACATGGTATTTTAAATTGATATTTTAGTATTTATATATTATTTTGGAACAACTAGATGCATTTTAGGGTCACTATTTTTATTAATTAGATTTATAAAAGTTATTTAGATATGCAGAAAAAATTTACTGTCCTAAATTTGAAGCACTCAAAAAATAAGTTATAAAGGTTTATAAATAAATTTAAAAATATTTTAAAATGTTTTACATTTGTAACCAAGATTAAAAAAATTCATAAGCCCTTAAAATAATTGCTGCAATTTCCCATTTTAAAAATAAAATAATCTCAGTAATGAAAGAGACCTAGAGAAGAACTAGGCTTATAAATCTATAAATTGAATAGCAAATGTTAAAAATGAGCTTTAGAAGTTTTCTCTGCACAAAAAAGAAGACAAAAGAAGTCATTAAACCCTACATTCATTTTTAATTACAAGTCGGATATTATTTAAGAGAACAATAATATGTCCCCTTTCATGTAATGTCCAGAATTCAAAGGAACCACAGGATGTCCTGTCGTTTATTCTCCGAAGTGGAATGCAATCAGTTCTGCAGATAATACTGATTAATTTGAGCCAGGCTTCCACCTACATCTCCTATGCAAATAAACTTTACAAGGCCTTTCATTACATTATATACAAATATTTATTCTCTTCATCAGTCATATTCTAATTATAGAGGCTCAACAAGGTAAGTTTAGACTGACAAATATCTATGCTTATTGTTATAGATTCACAAAGAGCTCCTTCTTCCTTATTAGTCAGATAATGTTCTTTCCTTTTACCCTATAGACAAAGGATGTGATTCATTAGGAAGTATTCCCCAACAGAGAAAATGTTTATGTAAGCTTATTCATGTGTTCTTTTCAAATGCAAGATAATTTAAATATTCTTTAAATGTTTTTCTTTTCTTGAGAGTAAAAAAAAGGGAAACAGATGTTTTCATCACAAACACCATTTACCAACCAACCCAAAATGCATGGCCATTTATATTAAACAAGAAAACAAGTAGAATATGTGATTGCCTACATTTGTGCCATATAAATTCATTGTCGTTACTCTCAACTGAACTCCTGATGCTGCCTAAAAAAAAGAGACCACGTTTATTTTCTCAATTCAACCCATCACCCTTCAGAATGACTATTTTAATCTTTTACCACAAACACAACTCTGTATTTCCCTCTGCTGTCCTTAATCTTTGTCTCTTTCTTCCCTGAAACAAACAAAAGCCAAGACAGGAAACTGTGCTGCATCCTCCTCTAGTCAACCTAACGCCAGTCTTTCCTATGGCCCCTCCGCCACCTGTGGAGGAACATTCCAAAGTCAATGTCATTTCTTCCACCTGAAACAAATTTTACATGTGCTACCACTGTCCTGATTTTGTGTTTCCTCCTAAGCTCTTCAGTAAGATTGTCAACATTACCCATCCTCAGTCTCCCTCTCTTATTCCTCTACACGGTCCAATTCCATTGCTGCTGGCATGACTTGACCAATTTAGCTGCATTCACTACTGAAACAAAAGGGCTAATCACTACTTTGTTCCTATTGCAGACATTATTTATTGACTGTGCAGGATTACTAGACACAATCTAGCACACTCTTTAAACACACACATACACACACACACATACACACACATACACACATACATACACACACATACACACACACACACACGCAGTTTTCCATGTGCTACCAGTTGTGTTCCCAGGGAAGGAGAATGTCAGATTGATACTAACAAGAAGGATGTCTTTTATGGAATTCTCTTGGGAGCAATATCTAGGAAAGTAGAGAGAAGCATGGTAGGACAAGGAGAGAAAGTGGGCTGGATGCAGCTTCAGCCTATGGGGACACTGGTGTTAAAATAACACTTCAGAGTTGCATAAAGGCCAAGTTCTAGTTGGAACGGGTAGACTGTGCCTTCATATCCGTCTGTTGATCAGTCATTGGTTGCAGGCAGTTGAGGCCACCCTTAAAGAGGGCTGTGATCACAGCACCCATCATACAATGTAACCTCATTCTGAGGATGTTCCTCACACCTCTATAATTCTTGCTTCTAGATTGTTCGTTACCAGGTCTTACTTTTCTACTTATTTTTAAAGTGTTTTCCCCACACTTTTCCCCACTCTTCTTGCAATATACACTCAATGGAATCTCACCTACTCCCATTCTTTCCTTTAATAATGATAGACTGAAGGGACCCAAATTTATATCTGTACCAGATATTTCTTCTAGCTCTAGACATATATTTGCAAAACCTGCTTGTAGAATTCTACTCATGATTTTCCCCCACTTCCTGTTCTTTCCCAAACAATCTTTCTTTTTTCTTGCTCCACAAACAGAAACTAGAATGATTTCTTTAAAAATACAATTGAGGTCAAGTTACCCTTCTGCTGAAACTTTTCGGTATCTTCCCAGTACCCTTCAGATAAGGTAAGAACATTCTTAAAATGACTCTTTCAAAGCTCTGCACATTCTGATCTACGTTTCTTCCTTAAGTTCCTCTCTAGGTTAATTTTACTTATTCATAGTTCCTCCTTGATCCCTGTCATTCGGTGAATCTTTCTTTATTTTTAAAGTATCTGTTTAAATGGCATTTCTTTAAAACCTCTTACTCATTGTCCAAAAGTACTTAAGGATTTTGTTCTATAATATCACTCTATCTTTGTGTTTATTCAAATGACAAAATTATGTACTTTATTCTTTTGTTTCATATATTTTTCTCCTGTTTGACTGTGAGTTTCAAGGGGGCAGGGGAATAGATTATCCTATTTTTTTTGTTTTTAGTCTATACCCAGTGCCTAGAATAAGGCTTCATGCACAGAAAACATTTTATGTATGTATATGCTGAGAAAAGCAGTATGATTGAAGAATGCATAAATAGTGACTGGAAAATGAACATGCGAATCCCAGCACTTTGGGAGTCCGAGGAGGGCAGATAACGAGGTCAAGAATTTGAGATCAGCCCAGCCCACAAATGAAACCCCGTCTCTAGTAAAAATACAAAAATTGGCCAGGCATGGTGGTGGACACCTGTAATCCCAGCTACTTGGGAGGCTGACGCAGCAGAATCGCTTGAAGCCAGGAGGCAGAGGTTGCAGTGAGCCAAGATCGTGCCAGTGCACTCCAGCCTGGGCAACAGAGTGATACTCTGTCTAAAAAAAAAAAAGAAAAAAGAAAATGTACATGCATAATTTAGCATGTGTTTCTACCACTGAACACAGTGTGGGCAACATAGGAATATATATCAGGATGATGCAGATGAGGAAATAATTCTGAATTATTTAATCGTCAGGATTTACAGCTAGGATTATTTTCAAAGGCCTATTGATATACAATGGAGATGGATGAGCATGTACTACCTGAGGGCAGAAGAAAATCTCAATGAAAAATAGGGAGTAGAAATCAGAAGACAACAAAGAGGATGGCAAGATAATAGCTTTTCCAAAGTAATACAAATGAACACACTGAAAAACAGGCATGGGTAAGTTCAGTATGGCAAAATGTCCAAATATATACTGGCAAGCAAATGGAAAGTTTTATCTTGACTTTCGAGGTGAATAGAGATCTACAGGGATAAATAATATTTTATAGCTGAGAAAACACATGTGAAAACGGGGAGAAATGGCCGGGCGCAGTGGCTCATGCCTGTAATCCCAGCACTTTGGGAGGCCAAGGCGGGCGGATCACCTGACGTCGGGAGTTTGAGACCAGCCTTACCAACATGGAGAAACCCCGTCTCTACTAAAAACATGAAATTAGCTGGGCATGGTGGCGCATGCCTGTAATCCCAGCTACTAGGGAAGCTGAGGCAGGAGAATCGCTTGAACCTGGGAGGCGGAGGTTGTGGAGAGCTGAGATCGCGCCATTGAACTCCACCCTGGGCAACAAGAATGAAACTCTATTTCAAAAAAAAAAGAAAAACAGGAGAAACTTGCCCCAAATCATTTGGTTAAAAAGTAACATATTTAAAATGTGAACCAGCCAGGCGTGTTGGCTCTCACCTGTAATACCAGCACTTTGGGAGGCCGAGGCAGGCAGATCACCTGAGGTCAGGAGTTGGAGACCAGCCTGGCCAACATGGTGAAACCCCATTTCTACCAAAAATACAAAAATTAACTGGGCGTGGTGGCGGGTGCCTGTAATCCCAGCTACTTGGGAGGCTGAGGCAGGAGAATCACTTGAACCCGGGAGGCGGTGGTTGCAGTGAGCCGAGATCGCACCACTGCACTCCAGCCTGGGCAACAGAGTGAAATCCTGCCTCAAAAAAAAAAAGTGAACCAGTTTCTTTCTAACCTCCAAATGCACAATATTCCACGACACCAACCCTACACAAAAGAAATGTGTAGAAGTTTATAAAAATCGTTATTAACTGATTTTTTTTCAGCACCAGAATCAACTATCCTGACTCTAGCTTTAGAAATGTAAGTTAAAAAAAGAGGAAAATAACTTCGAAGGAAGTAATTCTTTGAAAGCTGTTAGGACAACACAATGATTTAAGGGTCTTGTGCTTTTCCATGAAAAGGTGGGGCTAAGTCTGTTGTAGAGGGTGAAGGAGACACAGGAGTTACAAATGTGCCAACACCGTGGCCCTTGGAAATAACTTGTAAGATCAAATGAAAATCGCAATCGAGACTGTCACTTTTCGGTCAGATTGTTTTCAATAGATAATGAGTGCAGGCCCGCAAATGTGTATGGGAATTATGTGGCATATCAAGGTACATTTCTGCAAAACATACTCGGTGCAATAAGGCTTGTGCATTCAAGCAGGAAACACAGCAGGACGTACAGGAAGCCAGTGTCCAAAGAGCTGAAGGTGACCCTGTGGCCTTTCAATATTCACACTAAGAAGCAAAAGCAATAGCACAGCCTATCCTGGTCGGTGATGTGTGTGTGTGTGTGTGTGTATGTGTCACAGCTGCATTAGACCAGACCACGTGGTAATATTGTCTAAAGAAAGAAATAGAAAATACATAGAAAGCTCTAAACTTGTTTTTCTTTAGAAGTTATGTCCCAACCATGATAAAAGTGCTATTTTTTCCCCTTGAGGAAACAAAGAATAAACAACGATAACATTTCTACCCATTTTTTTTTTTTTTTGCTGTTATATCCATTTTATGATGCTTTGGAAGGACTATTTATTCTTACTTTTAAAGCCAGTCAGAATGTGTTTGGGTTTCTCTTATTTCTGTCTTTTTAAAGCTTCAACATAAACGTTGTTTAGTACATCACACATTGCAATATTAAAAGAAAACCCTATCTTGCCTAAATAAGCAGCATCGTATAATATCCAGTCGAAAATAACTTCAATGTGTGTGATATGAATATTGCTTTCGGAAAAATTTATGGTCTGTTTGGACCACTCAATATGTAATTATTAAACTAGGATGCCATAGTGTTTAAACAGTTTTCACATCAGAAATGTAAGAAGTGCTTCTCCTCAGCAAATGTAAAAGAACACAAATCACAACAAACTATCTCTCAGACCACAGTGCAATCAAATTAGAACTCAGGATTAAGAAACTCACTCAAAACTGCACAACTACATAGAAACTGAACAACCTGCTCCTGAATGACTACTGGGTACATAACGAAATGAAGGTAGAAATAAAGATGTTCTTTGAAACCAATGAGAACAAAGACACAACATACCAGAATCTCTGGGACACATACAAAGCAGTGTGTAGAGGGAAATTTATAGCACTAAATGCCCACAAGAGAAAGCAGCAAAGATCCAAAATCGACACCCTAATATCACTATTAAAAGAACTAGAGAAGCAAGAGCAAACACATCCCAAAGCTAGCAGAAGTCAGGAAATAACTAAGATCAGAGCAGAACTGAAGGAAATAGAGACACAAAACACCTTTCAAAAAATCAATGAATCCAGGAGCTGGTTTTCTGAAAAGATCAACAAAACTGATAGACCACTAGCAAGACTAATAAAGAAGAAAAGAGAGAAGAATCAAACAGACTCAATAAAAAATGATAAAGGGGATATCACCACCGATCCCACAGAAATACAAACTACCCTCAGAGAATAATATAAATGCCTCTATGCAAATAAATTAGAAAATCTAGAAGAAATGGATAAATTCCTGGACACATACACCCTCCCAAGACTAAACCAGAAAGATGCTGAATCCCTGAATAGACCAACAACAGACTCTGAAATTGAGGCAATAATTAATAGCTACCAACCAAAAAAAGTCCAGGATTCACAGCTGAATTCTACTAGAGGTACAAAGAGGAAGTGGTACCATTCCTTCTGAAACTATTCCAAACAATAGGAAAAGAGGGAATCCTCCCTAACTCATTTAATGAGGCCAGCTTCATCCTGATACCAAAGCCTGTCAGAGACACAACAAAAAAAGAGAATTTTAGACCAATATCCCTGATGAACATCGATGCGAAAATCCTCAATAAAATACTGGCAAACCGAATCCAGCAGCACATCAAAATGCTTATCCACCAAGATCAAGTTGGCTTCATCCCTGGGATGCAATGCTGGTTTAACATACGCAAATCAATAGATATAATCCATCAGATAAACAGAACCAAAGACAAAAACCACATGATTATCTCAATAGATTTAGAAAAGGCCCTTGACAAAATTCAACAGCGCTTCGTGCTAAAAACTCTCAATAAATTTGGTATTGATGGGATGTATCTCAAAATAATAAGAGCTATTTATGACAGACGCACAGCCAATATCTTACTGAATGTGCAAAAACTGGAAGCATTCCCTTTGAAAACTGGCACAAGACGGGGATGCCCTCTCTCACCACTCCTATTCAACATAGTGCTGGAAGTTCTGGCCAGGGCAATCAGGCAAGAGAAAGAAATAAAGAAATAAAGAGAAATAAATATTCAATTAGGAAAAGAGAAAGTCAAATTGTCCCTGTTTGCAGACGACATGATTTATATTTAGAAAACCCCATCATCTCAGCCCAAAATCTCCTTAATCTGATAAGTAACTTCAGCAAAGTCTCAGGATACAAAATCAATGTGCAAAAATCACAAGCATTCCTATACACCAGTAAGAGACAGAGAGCTAAATCATGAGTGAACTCCCATTCACAATTGCTACAAAGAGAATAAAATACCTAAGAATCCAATTCACAAGGGATGTGAAGGACCTCTTCAAGGAGAACTACAAACCACTGCTCAATGAAATAAAAGAGGATACAAACAAATGGAAGAACATTCCATGCTCATGGATAGGAAGAATCACTATTGTGAAAATGGCCATACTCCCCAAGGTAATTTATAGATTCAATGCCATCCCCATCAAGCTACCAATGACTTTCTTCACAGAATTGGAAACAAACTACTTTAAAGTTCATATGGAACCAAAAAAGAGCCTGTATTGCCAAGCCAATCCTAAGCAAAAACAACAAAGCTGGAGGAATCATGCTACCCGACTTCCAACTATACTACAAGGCTACAGTAACCAAAACAGCATGGTACTGGTACCAAAACAGAAACATAGACGAATGGAATAGAACAGAGGCCTCAGAAATACCACCACACATCTAAAACCGTCTGATCTTTGACAAACCTGACTAAAACAAGAAATGGGGAAATGATTTCCTATTTAATAAATGGTGCTGGGAAAACTGGCTAGCCATATGTAGAAAGCTGAAACTGGATCCCTTCCTTACATCTTATACAAAAATTAATTCAAGATGGATTAAAGACTTAAATGTGATATGTAAAACCATGAAAACCCAGAAGAAAACCTAGGCAATACCATTCAGGACATAGGCATGGGCAAGGACTTCATGACTAAAACACCAAAAGCAGTGGCAACAAAAGCCAAGATAGACAAATGGGATCTAATTAAACTAAAGAGCTTCTGCACAGCAAAAGAAACTACCATCAGAGTGAACAGGCAACCTACAGAATGGGAGGAAATTTTTGCAATCTACTCATCTGACAAAGGGCTAATATCCAGAATCAACGAAGACTTTAACAAATTTACAAGAAAAAATCGAACAGCCCCATCAAAACATGGGCAAAGGATATGAACAGACACTTTTCAAAAGAAGACCTTTATTCAGCCAACACACACATGAAAAAAGGCTCATCATCACTGGTCATCAGAGAAATGCAAATCAAAACCACAATGAGATGCCATCTCACACCAGTTAGAATGGCGATCATTAAAAAGTCAGGAAACAATAGGTGCTGGAGAGGATGTGGAGAAATAGGAAGGCTTTTACACTGTTGGTGGGACTGTAAAGTAGTTCAACCATTGTGGAAGACAGTGTGGTGATTCCTCAAGGATCTCAAACTAGAAATACCATTTGACCCAGCAATTCCATTACTGGGTATATACACAAAGGATTATAAATCATGCTGCTATAAAGACATGCACACATATGTTTATTGTGGCACTATTCACAATAGCAAAGACTTGCAATCAACCCAAGTGTCCATCAATGATAGATTAGATTAAGAAAATGTGGCACATATACACCATGGAATACTATGCAGCTGTAAAAAGGATGAGTTCATGTCCTTTGTAGGGACATGGATGAAGCTGGAAACCATCATTCTGAGCAAACTATCGCAAGGACAGAAAACCAAACACTGCATGTTCTCACTCACAGGTGGGAATTGAACAATGAGAACATTTGAACACTGGGTTGGGAATATCACACACCACAGCCTGTCATGGGGTGGGGGGTTGGCGGAGAGATAGCATTAGGAGAAATACCTAATGTAAATGAGGAGTTAACGGGTGCAGCACACCAACATGGCACATGTATACAAACCTGCACATTGTGCACATGTACCCTAGAACTTAAAGTATAATAATAATAATAAAGAAATGTAAGAAGTGCTAAATTATAGATTTTCAAATATTTAGGAGACATTAATATAATGCCATGTTTTTTCTGAACACTTATTAATCACAGTTAACAAAAACAAATAGGAATGATAAAGTTTTGTTAATATTTCATGTTAACTCCCATTTTTATTTTAATTAATTTCTGGTTTGAAACCTTTGGAAATTTGTTTTTAACGAACAGAATTAAATATATTAGGTCCTTGATAGAATTCTTTTCCTCCAAAGAATATCCCCATCCCCCACTTTTAGCTAAGTGTCATAATATGTTCTTTTTTTTCCAGATGCTTCTTGTTCCAGAACTGTATACACAAGTTGGATGACTAAACTGATATTTGCATAACAAGAAAAGTGGTCTTTAGACAATTTGGCAAATATGCTCATAGCATCATTGCCAGGAACTAGCCCCAAAATAGGATCACAGCAGAGTTGGAACGCCAGTGATAGGGCTTTAATTCCAAGCACACAACCAGAGTTAGAGAACACATTCAAATAACCAAGGCCTTTTTTTATGTAAAAATTTTTAATCGTCATGGCATTTCCAATGCAAATTTAAAATCTAGTCAGTAGCTTATTTTATTAAGAGACTTCATGGTTTTGACAGGTAATGATCTTTGGTAGAAAGGTCCCCCTCCTACTCCTCTTCCTCTTCCTTCTCAGGTCTATTCTTGATTCTGAAATTCACACCACTGGAGTTTTATACCACACCACAGTTAAACATTTTTTTCGGAATTTTACTATATTGCATTTTCCTGAAGATTTCTTTAATGCATGCCCTAGTTCTTTGGAGATTTTCAATGCCTGTTAACAGCTTTCCTTATTCATTAGCAACTTCCTTTGGAATCTAACAAGTCTCTTATGATCCTGGAGTTCTGTCAATTGTAGTAATTTTTTAATGTTTTTATCACACGGTTGGGAATATTTCTGTTACTTTTTAACCTCACTTAGAAGCTTAATATAACTACTAAAAATGTTATATAACTCTTATTATTGTCTTCATCTTTTGTCATTATGAATGGCCTAGCCCCTCCACAGACAATTTGAGCCTATGATTTTTCATGGAAGAGGGCCTAGTTTAGCTTCATGTACTATTATCCTCTCTCATATTTGCTCTATCAGTATATATTTGAATATGGTTGAATTCTATAGCATGTATTTTATTGCTTTCACACGTTTTATTGTGCTTATCTTTGGATTTCTTCTCATCTGAGAAAGGACTGATTTTCTCATCTCAGTATATTTTTAATAAAATCATAGCTAAGAAAGAACATTTCATACATCTAAAAGCTAACTTCCTTTCTTTTATTTTGTCTTGAAAAATACTACACCCACACTTTTTGCCAATAGCCTAAGACATTTAGCCATACTAATCTATCCTATTGGCTCCTTGGCTTTGATTGATGGACGAACAAAAATAGGTTGCTTGATGTTTCCAGAAAATGTATCTTACCCTAATCTGTCTAAAGTATTCCTAACATAGGATTGTCAGATTTAGCAAATATAAATAGAGGATTTCTACTTATATTTCAATTTCATGTAAAAAACAAATAACTTTTTAGTATAAGAACATCTTAAATACTTAGAGGCTTATCTGAAGTTCACATTTAAATAGGTGCCCTGTAAGTTACCAGGCAATCCTGTCCTAAAGGAATAATATTCAAATCTCTCTGTAGCTTTTCCTCCAAATGTTGCTTAAAAATTTTCTGGGAAAATCATTAGTTTTATCTCCAGAAGCAAGACACTGTTGTCAGGAAAGCATGGGTTTCACTTTCTATTATTTTCATGTACTTGATTATTTATGATATTAGAACTGGGATCTCAGGAGTGGCCTTGTGTAGCAATCAATGATGGCTGACCATTGGTTGCTCTTTAGGAAAAAGGGTCATAAGCCCCCTTTTGCTCATTTCACTGCCCCTTGAGATTAACTTATTGATTTAAATTAAAAGCATTGCATGCCTACTCTACGATGAATATTGTGATGTCAAGAATCCCAAACAAGCAGCAAGATTCTGTCCACCAGAAATGTTAAGCATATGTAAACCGGGGGCGGGCGACTGGGAGGTAGCAGAATATGCTCTTTGTATTGATTTTAGTACCTGAACTTATGTGCTTTAATTGAGTTATACTTACCTATAAATTGATGCTCCCATCATTGAAAACAGCTTATGCTGTCACAGAATACATTGCGTAAGTGTATGGATTTCTTTACAGTCAACAAAAGGGTAAAGGTGACATGAAGAAGAAAAAATACGCTAACTAAATGAAAATTAGGAGTCATAAAAATATTTTTATAGAACTGTAGAAATGATCTAAATCTCTTTTGGTGGGCTTTCTTTGCATCAGTACTACAAATGTTGGATTGTCCCAGCTCAGTCCTCAGACATCTCTGTAATCAGTATCTTTTCAGAGATCCCTGAAGAGGGGTTCTGGAGAGCCCTGTAAGGTTCTTGAGACCTCTCGAGGCAATCCAAAATGTCTTCCCCAAATGACTTGGCCCATCATTTCACTCAGATATCTATATAAAGTCTCCCATTAGACAGATCTTCTCTGACAACCCATTAGAAAATAGCAGCCTGTGTTACTTCATCACCTTCCCTACTTCACATTTTGTATAGTTCTGTTGCAACCTGAAATAAAGTAAGTTAAACCAAAATATAAATAGCACATTTGTTTATATTGGGTTTCCCACACAAGCTCAAAGAATGTAAGAACATGTACTTTTGTTTATTACTTTATCCTCAACACATTCAATAGTTCATACCATATTGCATGTCTACAGAAATCGTTCATAATTCTTTTGTACAATGAATGTATTTTATCTGATAGTTTTTCTTGGCAGTGAAAATATGCTTTTTCCTTACAGCTGCTCTTATTGAAAGACATTCCTCTTAAGTGAGTTTCCTCACTCCAGTAATTGAAGAAGAAAAAGTGTATATTGAGAAAAAGCATGAATAGTATTTTATAACTTATTCCTAAAAAAGAGATGATTAAATTTTTATCATTAGTGCAGCAATGAAATTTCTTTTAAACTCTGAAAATGAGGGCACATTCAGTGCCTTATATTTTCAATGCCTTGTGTAGACCAAAAATAGATAAAAACAAGAATCAGTAGGAAAGTAATATTGTATAAGCCAATCTCTAACAGAGTCACAATAAAACAAATTAATGTTTGAAATTATCACCATTAGGTCAAATCTATGTCTTGAGCTTCAAAATACTTCATTCATTCAATGGTTAATCAGTGACTGACTACTGTAGGCTGGGTACTGGGGAGCCAAAGGGAAATTAATCACAGTCATCAATTTAAAAACCAAAAACTCTGTCAGCCAAGTGTATGCAACAGTTTTGCAGAATAAACACAGTGAGTTTGGTTTAAGCAAAGAGAAATTTAAGTTTCCAGAATATTGGGGAGAAAGTGTCTAATAGGATGGTGGAGTTCATGTAGAGATTCTGGACTGGAAAAATGATTTGGCCACCATTAGCATAGGACTAGATGCCACTGAAGTGGCAGAGATCACTTAGAATAAATGGCAAACACAAAAGAGGCCTTACTTCCTTGAGATTCTTGTGACTAGGAGCCAGACACTACAGAGCATGGAAAATATTTTGTAAGGTAGAGTTACCGAAGACGGCCTTTTTCTCCGAGATATGCTGACATGCTTAATGTGGGCTTTCTTTACAACAATGTGATCATTCCAACAACTACTAGTTCCACGATGTTTTTAGAGTTTACAAATGTGTTACTATAGTGAGTTTTATTGTATCTGAGCCTCGTGAGAGATTTACGATTATCCCTATTTTATGCAAAACTTCAGAAAGTTTAAATGAAAGGTCACAAATAGATGATTGATACCTAATCCACAGCTCTTGGATGACCTATAGCGTCAATGTTTTCAATGAAGAGAAGGTGATTTTCACCCCGTCCTTCACTTCTAGTTTTTCCTAATTGTTCTATATGACTTTATTGAAAGCTTCACTTCAAAATCAATCTCTCCCCTTCTCAAGCTATCTTTCTTAATAAGGATAATTGTTAGGAAGTTCCCACAACTACCTAACACCCTCTAATTCCCAAGACCTTGTGAATGCTTCTGACTATTAATTTTGAAGACATCCCAGAAATAGAGTTTCAGTTTGATTATAAAGAAAATAACATTTTGGATATTATTATATTTAAATATTAAGAATTATTTAAAATTAATTTTCTGCCAAAAATTCTTGGAGGGAAATGAGAACAAGAGTTTATTTAAGAAGTAGTATTTTTTTTTCTACAAATCGACTTACTAACACTGTGGTTCTCCATAGAAATAAATAAAATTGACATACATAAAAAAGGTAGAGAATACTAAATATGCCAAATAACGAATTCCTTTAAGCATACATATATATACACATATATACACACATATATATACATATATATAGGCACACACATATATATACATATATATACACACACACATACATACACATGTATATATACACACACACATACATATATATACTTTTATACCTGCCCAGAAAGGTAAGTTTGTCACTGCTTAGAGAATGCTGAAAGCAAAATGAAAGAGTTCCATCAAGTGGTCATATCAAGACACAGCAGTTAGTATTTCACCAATACAAAGAGGAAAACAGTTTCTGTGAAATCTAGTTCAGACATACATTTCTAACCGAGCTATCAAAATTTTATGCCATGCAACATTAAAAAACACAATTAAATGCATTTTAAACATTATTACTAATTCATTTTCCAATTCATTTTTAAACTGCAAAGAAAATAGAAACTATGTAATTTTTATTTTGTCTTTTTCATATCGAATACTCTTTCCATATAGTTTGCAGTTGAAAATGCGTGGTTATAATCTTAATTTGCATGTTATAGTCATCTGTTTAAATTAGCAGGTAAACCACAGGTAATACTAAACTAAGTATTTGGATTGCACCGAAAATTCAGCAACTAACTACTTGCAAATGACCTATACATCTTAAAATAGTACAAAATAAATACAAAGAAAACTCAACTCAAGGTTGTTTTAAAAAATAAAATAAGTTATAAAACATAAACATGAGTTAACTTGCTTCTTTTAACAACCTAAAGTTTTTGCCTTGCCAAATTTCATCTCCTTCATAAAGACAGACAAAACAGGCATCTTTCTTTTTAAAGTATAATTGATTTAAGGGGTCATTTTCTCATTATTTTGGAAAAACCATCATGGCTTATTTTAATGTTATAAATCCTACTTCTAAATATATATTACAGATTAAGATTTGTATCTTGCTTAATAAAGCAGTAGTTCATTTAAGTAACCATTGTTTAAACTTTCTGAATATTATATATATATTACTAATGAGATGATGTTAAACAATAGATTTTTATATAAAACCTATGAAATATATATTATCTAGATATAAAATTGGAAGCAATGTATTTAATGATTAAGATCATGGATTTTGGCATCACAGAGATTTGATTTGAATCTAATCTCTTCCACTTTTTCTCTCTGTAACCTGGAGCAATGGCAAGCGTACTTTGTTTCATTGCACTTTTCTTGTAGATGTTGTGATTTTACAAATTGAAGGTTTTGACCAGCCTGCCTTGAGCAATTCTATCCACACCATTTTTTCCAACAATATGTGCTCACTTTTGGTTTCTGGGTCACAGTTCAGTACCTCTCACAATATTTCAGATTTTTTCATTGTCATTATATTAGTTATGGTTATCTGTGATCAATGATCTTTTATGTCACTATTGTAATTGTTTGTGGGACACCATACACTCTGCACATATAAGATAGTGAACTTAATTAATATCATGTGTGTTCCCACTTCTTCAGCAACTAGCTGTTCTTCCATTTCTCTTCTCCTCCTCAAGCCTCACTATTCCCTGAGACACAACAATATTAAAATTAGGCCAAGTAATAACCCTACAATGGCCTGTAAGTGTTCAAGTGAGAAGAAAAGCATCATACATCTCTCACTTTAAGTCAAAAGCTGGAAATGATTAAACTTAATGAAGAAAGCATGTTGAAAGCTGAGAGAGGCTAAAAGCTAGGTCTCTTATAACAAACAGCCAACTTAGGAACACAAAGGAAAAGTTCTTGAAGGTAATTGAAAGTGCTACTACAGTGAACAAATGAACGATAAAGAATGTAAAACAGACTTGTTGCTGATATGAAGAACGTTTTATTAGTCTGGATAGAAAACCAAACCAACTACAACAAGGCCCAAATTATTTTCAATTATCTTCAGGCTGAGAGAAATGAAGTAGAAAAGTTGGAAGCTAGAAGAAGTTGGTTGATAATTTTTAAGTAAAGAAGCCAACCCAAAATAAAAGAAAAAGTGCAAGGTGAAGTAGTAGCATGTGCTGATGTAGAAGCTTTAGCACATAATCTGGAAAATCTAGCTAAGATAATAGATGAAGGTTGTTACACTAAACAAGAGATTTTCAGTGTAGATGAAACAGACTTATATTGAAAGGAGATGCTGTCTAGGACGTTCATGGCTAGAAAATAAGTCAATGCCTGGCTTTAAAGCTTCAGTGCACAGGGTGACACTCTTGGTAGGGGCTAATGCAGCTGGTAAATTGAAGTTGAAGCCAATACTGATTAACGATTCTGAAAATAGTAAAAATTGTGCTAAATCTACTGTCCCTGTACTCTATAAATGGAGCAAAGTCTGAATGACAGCATATCTGTTAACAGTATGGTCTACTGGATATTTTTATCCTGCTCTTGAGACCTACTGCTCAGAAATAAAAGAGTCCTTTCAAAATATTGCTGTTCATTGACAATGTACCTGAACACCCAAGAGTTCTGATGGAGATGAACAAGGATATTCGTGTTTTTAAGCTCGTTAACACAACATCCATTCTGTAGCCTCTGAATCAAGGAGTAATTTCAACTTTCAAGTTTTATTACATAAGAACTAAACATAGTAAGATTATTGCTGCCATAATGACTCCCTTGATGAATCTGGGTAAAATAAATTGAAAATCTTCTGGAAAGGATTCACCACTCTAGATGACACTAAGGACATTTGTGATTTCTGGGAGGAGTCCAAAATATCAACAATAACAGGAGTTTAGAAGAAGTTGAGTCCAACTCTCACAGATGACTTTGAGGGGTTTAACTCTTCAGTGGAAGTAAATGCGGATGTGGTGGAAACAGCAAGACAACTAGAATTAGAAGTGGAGCCTGAAGATGTGACTGAGTTGCTGCAGTTTCAAGATACAATTTTAATGCATTAGGAGTTGTTTCTTACAGATGAGCAAAGAAAGTTGTTCCATGAGATAGAATCTACTCCTGGTAATGATGCTGTGAACATTCCTGAAATAACAACAAAGAATTTAGAATATTACAGAAACTGAATTGATAAAGCAGTGGCAGAATTTGGGTTTGAAAGAAGTTCTACTGTGGGGAAAAAGTTATCAAACAGCATCACATGCTACAAAAAAAAAAAAAAAATCTTTCACGAAAGGAAAAATCAACCAATGTGGCAAACTTCATTGCTGCCTTTTTAGAAGAAATTGCCACAGCCACATTAACCTTAAGAAACCACCACCCTGATTGGTCAGCTGCCACCAACACTGGGACCAAACCCTTTACCTGTGAAAAATCACAACTTGATCAAGGAACAGATAATCCTTAGCATTTTAGCAATAAAGTATTTTAAAATTAAAGTATGTGCATTGTTTTTTAGACATACTTCTATTGCACACTCAGCTGCTTATATTGTAATGTAAACATGACTTTTTTATGCATTGGAAAAGCAACAAATTTATATGACTCATTTTATTGCAATGTTTGCTTTACTGCAGTGGTCTGGAACTGAATCTGCAATATCTCCAAGGTATGCCTGTATATCTTCATGTATAATAGGGAAGTAATTCTACTGATACAGGTATGGTAGAGCTTAGATAATATCTCTTATATCAAGCATCTAGATTAGTAGCTGACTATCATCAAAATGAAAACTCATGTTTGGGAAATAATATTTCCAGTGTTCTATCTTGTTATTGGTAGGTGAGAGTGGTGGTGCACTTTCACCTCAAATTGTTTGATTTAAATAGTTGAAAAAATATAAACAAGTAAGGAGACAAAAGACAAATGTATTGCTTCTATGATGGCAATACGATCATATTTCTTCTGAAAGTGCTCTATGACCTTCCTCCAATCTAAGCAATATTTCCATTTTTACTAGAAGCCATAGAGAGATTCACACTGTTACCCTTCTTTCTGTCTTTTGGAAATTTGCAGTGATAATAAGCTGATTTAAAATCCTTACTTAATATCAAGAACAACTCTTCCTGTCAACATGGTAATAAAATGAACACTGAGGATGAAGAAAGAGAGAGAGAGAGAGAATGATAAAGTGCATTCAGTAAAACATAAACAAGTAAAGGATGTGGGCGCAAGGTATATAGGAAGTATTAATATTTGTACTCCTCTCACATATTTTGTCATGTTTGAAATAATTCAAAAGTAAGATGTAAGTAAACCTAAAAGAAAAACTAAAACTCCCTTTAGGAAACCTAAAAGTGAATAGATTCACACTTCAACAAACTTTTGAAGATATGTCAGCAAGATGGAAAATAACCACAAAAGGAAAGCTGGAGATACAAGAAGAAATGTTGAGTGAAGAACGTGGAAAGCATGTAGATAAACCACAGAGTGTATGTGAAATAACAAAAATATGAAATTTGGGAATAAAGAAAGGATATAATTAAAATATGGGACAATAAGTAAGACTAAATAGCAGGTGATTTGATTTTTATAATTCGAAGCTCCCTATGTTATATAAAGAAGGAATAGAGAAAATGATTAATGTAGACTTTAAATAAATCTGTTAAAATTTCATGGTAGCTATTAAAAGAATAAAGAGGGAAATAGAATTTAAATAAAAACTTCATGTAAAGGATGCAGAAAAAGTGATAAAAAGTAAAAGCGATGAAGCAAAATAGGAATATACATAAAAAGAAATAGGATGGTAATGAATCCAAATATAACAGCAATCCTAATAAATGTAAATAAATTAACTTTCTAGTTAAAGGTTAAATTCAATAAAAGATAAGATCCAGGATTATACTATCGAAGAATCACACATGAAAATAAAAACATGGGAAAACTTATACACAATGGATAAGAAATTAGGCAGCTTAAATATTAGTCAAAGGAAAGCTGGTGTATCTATATTAATATTATAGAGTGAAGTCTTGAAGGCACAAAGCATCACATAGAATGGAAAACATCATAAAGCAATGATAATTATACACTCATTTCAACTTCGATGCCTCTAATAACTTTCCTCAAAACATATGAAGAAGTCAGCAAACCCATCATACCAAGGAATACACAGTGTTCTCAGGTACGCACGGAGCTTCAGAGAAAACCGAACCACGTGGGGAAGACATAATGCACATATCAGCCAATTCCAAGGAATTATCAGACAGATATACTTCTCTAAGCACAACGAAGTTCAAAGTCAGAAAAAAACAATTTTTTTTGAAAAATTTGTAGATTTGGAAATAGGAAAGCATATTTAAAACATACAAGAAAGCAATAAAGTCTGAAAACAGATAAATTCAACAGTTAACTTAAGATATTAGGGAAAACATAAGAAACCCAAGCAGAAGAAATGCAATTATAAAAACCAAAAATAATAATGAATGAAATAGTAAATAGAGATACAGCAGATTAAAACAAAAAATTAACAAATCCAAAGGCTAATTCTTATATACTTAATATATGTGTGTGTCTAATCTACTCTCAATATTAAACAATTAATCCTTTCTTTCCTAAATATATATCAACAATGATTGTTATATTTTTTCTATTTTTATATTTACACAGGGAAATGTGATATTCACCATGTTTCACTTAGTGTTTTTTAACTCAGTATCATTTTTGAGGCCAATTTTGAGACCCATGTATATAGAGAGATACATTATTCCCTTTAACTATTGCCCAGTAATATATAGATTAAATTTTTATCCATCTATCCCCCATTTGCTATCTACTAATAGTATTTCAAAGCACATCCCTGAATTTTCCTATGCATCTCTGTTACACGTTACCCTAAAGAGAAATGACAAGCTTTTTAGGGAAGTGGCATACTCAATTTCCCTAAATGTTGGCAAATTGATTATTTAAATGGCATTTAGCAGAAAATCTAACAAAACATTTTTCTTCACATTAAAAAAGAAATCTTTAAATTGCTTCTTAGTTTCTATAAAAATGGAAGAGTGGAGAAGTATTCAGGGCTTTATGTTTTATTCAATTGGATCAATATCCTCCATAATTCTGTGAATCATCTTTTTAAAAAATTTGTAAAACTTAAGACAATATTTTATAGTTTTGCTCCACATTATTTGAAATTTAGAAGCTTTTATTTCTAATTAGATTGCTATGACATTGAGTGTCTGTGTGTGTGTGTGTGTGTGTGTGTGTGATTGGTATGTATATAAATTATCTACTACATGCAAGATATAAAAATATGATAAAGTGTTTGGACCTTACCCTTAGAAAACAATATCTCAATAACTGTGGTGTGGCTGAGATGATGTTCAGGTATCATCTCATATTTGCCTACATTTCTAAGTTTATTTCTACATTGCCAAGTTTGTCACTATAACATGGCCATTTCTTCTATAGGAGACAGATGCTCTTTAGGTGTGCCCATCATAAAACTAGTTTAATAAATCAGGACACATTGAAAATAAAATAAGCCTCAAGCATAAAGCAGGACCAATCCTTGAACAACGTGTATATTCAATATATACTCCATTGGCTTCAATAGTGAAAATATACTGTGAGCTGTCACAAAGTTGGTAGGCTCTGATCCCCAGCGGGTACTGTGCCTGTCCTTTGCATAACTAGAGGGATTGTTAGTCCTCTTTGCATACATCACGATTGTTAATAAAGTGGCATTTGTCAAAATGAGTAAACACCTGTTGCCATGGAAGGTGCCATAAGCACGATTATAAAACAAATTGTTGTAGTTGGCTAGGAACCAGGAGGAAGATGAACACCAGAAGAAAAGGCATTCTTTCCTTAATTCCTCATACCCGTTTTACAATACATTGCATACAGTTGTTTATGCAGAACACAGGCTGTTTTCTTTTTTTCTGAAACCTCATGTAACCGATGGTATTTTAAATGAGCTCTAATACAAAATGCCTCACACACTGCTATCCTATGCCTCATTTAACCCATTATATGGGTTCCCTCTTGAAACATTTAGTCTTCATTTGTCTATTTTTCCTGTAACTTATTTTTAGGAATAGAAAAATCATGTCCTGAGAAGCACTGTCTTCTGGCACATATTTAAAATACCTAAGGGGGCTCAGGTAACATCAAGACCCTAGTAGGTGCAAACGGGTCCCCACCAATATCTCGGCATTTTATTTCAATTATTTACTATCTTTCAATATGGCCCAGAGCATGAAGATTTTGCATAAACCAGTTTATTTTTTTAATTGAAAATTGAAATAATACCAATACTCATAAAAATATCCATTCAATTATATTCAGTAAACGGTCTTCCTCTTCATGCCAGTAGATATCTGTAACTCTTTCCCCAGGTTCCTTATTTAAAGTATCTCTACCAAAAAAAGCAGACAGGCTTCAAATAACTGTCCGACATTGGAGAATGACAATATTTTTTCTTGTGAATTAGCATCCTAGCTAGGCACTGACATGAGATATACTGACATAGCTTTCCTGCCAAATCTCATTCTTGTATTGTTCATGAATAGATTCATTATTTTGGTATAAAGACTTTAAATATCAAGTTTAATTGAGCTTTGATATCACACTTCTTCAGAATTTTTTACTGAAGGATAAAGTTGTTCCTCTAAAAAGTACAGCCTGTCCTGAGCAGATGCATGCCATTAAAAAAAAATCACATAAATGTCTTCTTTTGGTTCTATCACAGCCTAACTTATGAATCCATGTTTATTGTGGTAATGATTCAAACTAGTAAAATGGGGTATAATTTTTGTTTGTATTATAATTGCAATGCTCCTCATTTCTAGGTACCCCATACTGGCTATTCTCATATTTTATGTGAATCACATGGTGTATTGACTAGCTCTGTGATCTTGGAAAAAATCACTAACTGCAAAAAGTTCTCTCATTTTTTCTGCCAATCCCATTCTGTGAAGAGGAAAATGTAAGACTATGTGTGCAAAAATTCTAAGACACTGTGAGTCCAAAGAAAATAGAGAATAGATTTTTAAGCTTGAGAACAGAAAGCATTTGTGATTATTAAGACTGAATTCTTGTGACTTTGAGTCAGAATGGCTTGTTTTAGTTGGAAGTTACCTTCTAGATCCTTATTCTCTGATTATATGCAATTTGGAAATGTCCTACATAAAAACTGCTGCCTAACTTGTCACCTGGTTTTCTTCCAATGCATGGAAAGAACTAGAAGCCCTGCAACAAATGGATTGTGTGCACCATCTGGCCATTTTGTGTCACATACTAAATTTTAAACTAAAAATGCCTTTCTTCTTCCAATACTAGAACATAAGAAATTTGCGATCTTTTCTGGCTTGATGTATAACTTAATTTAGTTGTTAATATAAGTTGTTGATGGCTAAAATGGTGTAAAATGCAGTTATGCATAATTTTTAGCTTCAAAGTCACAAATTCTGTCACTTTGTTATGGAGGAATTGCAAATATCTCTAGGGTATAAACTCAGCCTGATTTCTGGATATCTGTTTTTTTCTATTTGCAACTTCAAATATGTGTGTAACACCATTGCGAACTCTCAATTTTGTTAGGTATCTTTTAAGTATATATGAGAAGTTAACATATGCATATTTTATATAATTTTTACATGTAAGTGCATATGAGTTGCTCTGAACTTTGAGAAACTAAACTGTCCAGAAAGGTATGTTTTTACATGTAGCCATTTGTAATTTGGTAACCACAGGAAATGTAAATCTGAAAATAACTATAAAACAGTTAAGGGTAAGTATATAGTGTGATTCTTTTCCTTATCTAATATAAATTTTTAAAGCCACAGGAAAAGGAGCCAAAGACTGGACTATAACAGGTTTGGAGGCTATGGATACATAGAATGATACCAATTTATGGAAATACAGATTGATATTAGCTCATGTTATTGAGGGCCTACTCTTTGCCTTATTTTTTATGTATGTATGTATGTATGGCTTTATTTCTGTATTTATTTTTAGAGACAGGGTCTCACTCTGTGGTTCAGATTGGAGTGCAGTAGCGCGATCACAGCTCACTGCAACCTTAACCTCCCAGGCCTAAGCAATCCTTCTGCCACAGCCTCCCAAGTAGCTGGGACTACAGGCACGTGCCACTGCACCCAGCTAACTTTAAAAATATTTTGTAGAAACTGGGTCTTTCCCTGTTGCCCAGGCTGATCTTGAACTCCCGGGCTAAAGCGATCGTCCCACCTGGGCCTCCCAAATTGCGGGGATTACACGCACAAGCCACCGTGCCCAGCCGCCATTGCCTTTATACATATTACCTCATTTAAATACTCATTTTTCCAATGGAAGGAACTGGAGCTTAGATAAATTCTATACCTCTCAAAATAACACCACGTGGATTTTTAAAAAAATCTTTAAGCATTTACCTACTTATTTATTTGGCTAATGGGAAAAAAAAGCTTCCAGTCGCAAACATCCCCCGTCACAAACATCACGATCCATGATGATAGAGCAAAATCAGATATGCTAAATATAGCCAAATGTATTGCATACAGTAGGTCATCAATACATGCTTATTGAATTAATTAAAATCCAACTTGAAAAGGAAATTGACCCTGTCAAATATTTGTATATTTTATCTCATCAAATTTAGTTGTGTGTGAGCCAAAGAAAACATATAAAAAGTGTTTTATTTTGCAGGGACAGATGTACAAAATATTATCTAATTTTAATATACTAAAGGCATAGTTATAGTTTTCCTTTAAACATCATTTTGACCTTAATGATGTGACTTACTATTTTACCCTCCAAAAACAGTACACTTTATAATTATAATTGCTGGAACATGCCACTTTCTAGAATTATGAAAAATAATTCGCTACACATAAAGGCTTTATTTTGGAATGAATAAATGAATTTTGGCTGTCATCCTAATTTGTGCCTCCCAAAAGATTGGTTTCCTACCTCTAGATAGAGAGAAAATAAAATTTAATCTTTAAGAATTCACATTTCTTGTTTGGCAAGAGTTTGTATTGCTACTAATTAGCTGAAATAGAAATTAAAGAATCTCGGCTACATTGAACAACTGGGCTTTGAATGTCTAAAACTGTTTCCTCAGAAGAGAACGGGTGATGTCATTGCATCAAGTCACTGGGCTGAATTGCTGAAAGGGAGATGCATGGAAGCAATATTGTATCCTCAACATTTCCATTGAGGAGCACAATGTCTCCATATACACTATTACCAGTTTCCCTTCAGAATTTTCTCTATGTCTGCTTTTAATTATCCCAAATTCATTTATCCCCAATATTTAAGTTCCCGCTCCCTCTTCCCCTATATTTCCCCTTGAACCTATCTTTTCTGTATCCATTGCAGAGAGATCACTTCGTTGTAACTGAATACAGATCTGAATGCTTACCACTTGCAGAGTCCAATTCACAAGAGTGAGGTCTGCTAGAAAGAAAGGGATTTTACTAAACAAAACTAGTAAAGGGGATGTGGCCGGATTCCCATTCAAACCAACCACTTCAATTTTGGGGGTGAGGGTAGGGGTTTAAGTGTGGAAAAATTGATAAGGAAGGCGCGCAAGAATTGTGCTGAGTACAGTGTCTGTGTGTTTTGCTCTGGTGGCTATTTTGTGTCTCAGTCCTCCTGAATCACGAGCTGGCAGCATCTCAACAATGGCGGGGTTGTTGACCAGCCAGCCACCTTGCAGTAATCTTGGGAATTTTGCAGCTGAGTCTCCAAGCTTCCTTTGTCAGACTCAAGATTAGCCCCTGCAACTTCTAAGAAGGCATATAGACGACAGCATACAATTAGATAAATGTGAAGGGAGTATACATGGTAGGAAAGGGGGGGAAATGGAGTCTATTTTATGGCTAAGAGTAAAGGCTTCTACAGTTTTCTTCAAGGTTTTATCTTGAAACCCAAGATTAAGAAAAATAAAATGCATTTTGAAGTTAAGCTATCTGGTTTTTTAATGATTTATAGCTCTGGGGGTCTTCTCTTTTCTAAATATCCCCAAGCCCTAGGATGGATTTTGGGCAATATTTTGTACTAAATATGTGAGTTCAAAATGAGATATTTATTTACCTTGTACTTTATGTTGCAAATTTCCTAAAACTGTAATTTTAACAATCTACACGTTTATATTTATATGATGGTTTTGTTAATTTCATTTCAACACTTTTCTCCAACAAGTGGATTTATACAAAACTGACAATGTGAATCTTCTTCAGCATCCCCCTTCAACATCTTAATAGGATAAAATGAATCATAATTTTAAACTACATTTCTTAATTTAAAGAAAAAAATTATGTGGATATATTCACATTCAAGGTGAGCATCCAGCAAACAGTAAATCAGGCAGGTGGTTATGTTGGGAAATGGTAGCAAAACATTTACAATTGATGCCATATGGCTTTCAGCCTAGTAGGGCCAACTAGCTGTGTTCAATGACTCTGGGGAAATTAAGCTGTTTGAAGGTCATTAATGCTAATTCTAAACCTCTGGTGCAGTGACAGGAAGTTTGCAGCAATATGCAGGGAAACCATCCCTCCAACTGAGTGGATAAGACTCCCTCATAAGTGGACCGAGGATTGTTCTTGTTGGGCCTGTGCTCTCATTTGGAGACAAAGAACCAGGTATAACCGCTATTGCTGCATATACACAGCAGGCAGTAACGTATATTCTGATCCTGTCATTGTCTTTCTTAAACTGACCAGGAGTCCTTATCATAAAGTTCAAATCCCCTTCCATTATCTTCCTGTTTCAGCTGATACCACTGTCCTCTGGACTAAGACCCAGGCACATTAAGTTTCTAAGTTGACATTTTTAATTAAGTTTTAAAGACATATTTGGAGAATTTTTTAATGCACAAGTATATGTCCAGCTCAAATAATTCCACTTTCAATGTGCTTTCCAGGGTTTTTTGAATGCCATTGAGAAATTACAGTACATATAAAGAAAATAGAAAAGAAATAGTAATCACTGAATCACTGATTAGCGAAAAAAAAAACAGCAAAAGCTGAAGCTTTTCAGCAATTAAGTTCACGAATTTTCAGTAAATAACTCAAGTGAAAAAAATTAATTTATCTACTTGAAAATGGCTAATGCAGAGTCAAAGATTAAAATGTTGGAAATAAATTTTCTTCTTACAAGCCAACCTTTAAGGAAAATATTATTGAACTCTTCTGGAACACAAAATCTTTGCAACCAGCATTATTATGTATCTTATCCACTTACATTAAACTAAAACTATATATGCATGAGGGAATGTTTCTTCAAATATTAACCATAAATAGAAATTAGAAAAATGTATAAAATTAGGTTGTATATTTCATTCCTAAGATTTGCTAGACTGGGTTTTCTGAAAGATGCAACACCATTCTCTTGATATTCTATAAATAAAAACACGCTACCCCAGAGCATTGGGTTCAGAACGTGCTACCCCAGAAGATGGCACCTTCACATTTGAGAAAATCACAAAGGACAAAGGTCTCTGACCTTCTCCAATCCTTCTTCTCTGAAGCAAGCTGTAAAAGAATCTGATCTTCACCTGGGTGCGGTGGCTCACGCCTGTAATCCCAGCACTTTGGGAGGCCGAGGTGGGTGGATCACGAGGTCAGGAGATCGAGACCATCCTGGCTAACACGGTGAAACCTCGTCTCTACTAAAAATACAAAAAATTATCCGGGTGTGGTGGCAGTGCTTGTAGTCCCAGCTACTCGGGAGGCTGAGGCAGGAAAACGGTGTGAACCCGGGAGGTGCAGCTTGCAGTGAGCGGAGATCACGCCACTGCCCTCCAGCCTGGGCGACAGAGGAGACACTGTCTCAAAAAAAAAAAAAAAAATCTGATCTTCCTCTGAAGTATGTGATAAGAGCCTCATGTGCCTCATATCTGGAGACAAGGAATGTCACACTGGGACACAGAAAGTAATATGAACAAACAGGCCTTGCTAAGTTCCCCCAGCTTATTATCATTAGATCATACTCCCTCTGTTCAATCATGCTTCCTCATGACTGTCTACTCCCCATCCAACCTAAGCATAAATATACATAGATTTCGCCATTTCTTTGGGTCTTCATTTCTGAAGGTCCACATGTCACATAAAATTTACATTAAATAAATATGTACGCTTTTCTGTTGTTAAACTGTCTTTTGTTATAGGTGCTTCAGCCATGAACCTAGTGATGGATGAGAAAAAAAAATCCCTTCTACCCTACACTAACAAGGAAGGACGAGAGAGAGAATTCTAATTTCTTACCATAGGTATTCAATGTGATGAGAGGGTGGTCATTTGATGTATAAAATTAGGAATTCATTCTAAAACATGTTTGAAACTTTTGTGTTTAGTTTATTGCAGAGGAAGGAGCAAGTTTGGTGCTCCAAATTCCTGTTTTATTTGCCATCATAGAAAGGATTTGAATTTGCAAGACACTTCACAAAAGTCTGATTTTTTTTTTCACTTTAAATGTGGTATTGTGGTTACTGTAATGAGGTGGCATCGACACTGCTAATACTTACCCTTTGGAGTTTACCCCAAGGCTTTACCATAAGACATCATCCAGATCACTGTGCTTTCTTTTAAAAAACAAGTCTTTATTAAAAAAGAAAAGCACAAACTAGACCATCACAAATAGAAATTAGTAATAGCCAGAAACGTATTTAGCAGCGATATTTTTTTCTTTTTTTTTTTTTTAACAGTCTTGCTCTGTCTCTCAGGCTGGAGTGCAGTGGCGTGATCTCGGCTCACTGTAACCTCCACCTCCCAGGTTCAAGCAATTCTCCTGCCTCAGCCTCCCAGAGTAGATGTAACTAGAGGTATCCACCACCACACACAGGTAATTTGCATATTTTTAGTGGAGTTGGGGTATCACCATGTTGGCCAAGCTGGTCTTGAACTCCTGACCTCAGGTGACCCGCCTACAAAAGTGCTGGGATTACAGGAGTGAGGCACTGCGCCCAGACTTACTTAACATCAGTTTTAAACATTGTTGACATATTGCAGTATCTTTCTAATTTTCTCTAAAATCCTTAATTAATTATATAATGTGATTTTTGAAGAATTCTTATACACATTAAGATAAAGTTCAAGAAGGCCATTAGCAAAGGATTTTAAAAAGAGTAGTTTTTTTACAAAGATTTTCCATTTTAAACAGATTTTTCTTATGAAATAAATTTCTCCATGTCTTTTAAAAATACGAAACTTGGCTCCCATTAAATATGCTCATTTTTAGTTACCCATGGGATACCCTTACTTATCTATGATAACAGACACTTGTCATAATTTCCTGTATACTCCTAATGTCAGAGGTACGTTTACAAGTGGTATCATTTACTTCTGGATTTCATTTCCAGCTATTTAACTTCCAGATTCATGAAAAAGCATTTTTAAGATTATCTCTGAAAAAAATACCTGCTTTTTATTTACTCAAAATATATCTACACTTAACATAAGTACACTTTGGATAAGCAGTTATTTTTAGTCAAACCTTTTACTAAGATAAGTATATGACAACATAAATAATGGAGGATATCCATGTGTAGCTAAAAGTGAAAATATTTACTTTACCTGGAAGCTGTTTTTTTTAAAAAAAAAAACCTGAAATAATTGATTTCATGCAAAAAAAAGTGCTAAAAGAAAAATGCGTAATCTCTGTATGATAAAAACATTTTCTCGAGCTGTGCAAATGACCTTGTTGATTTTTATTTTATCTAAGAATGATTTTAATATGCAATAATACAACTTACAGCAACATATAACAATGCATTTAATAGTAATGCACAAAAGTAACAAAGCAATGCAGATAAAAATGTTATACTGAACTCATCATTTGACATACTTCATGTATTAGAAAAATTTGCTGAATAATGTCAATTATCAAAACATGTAGCTGCTATGTAGTCCCTTAAAAACTGATATTTCCAGCATGTATATAATACACATATAAGTATATTCGTGTTGAACATAGTTTTAATACTTTTTATATTTTTTTAAAAAGAAATTGTATGCCTTTTGTTCAAAACCACTATAACTTACTTGACCTGTGTGTGATTTTTATTTTCCATTAAAATATTTAATTTCCAATATAGTTTGGATGCAGGACAGTCTGCATTTTAGGAAGCAAAAAAATAGATTTTAGAAAGGTAAAATATCAAAGCCAGTTTTGTAGTAATAGTGATGTCTAAAAGTTAAAATAGCAGTAGCTGTCATTAAATGAGCACCTACTATATTTCAGGCACTAAACTAGATTCTTATAGACTCTTTAATGTTAATATCATACTTTATAAGTGTGAAATTTTAGACTGCAAAGTACATAACTTGCTAAAAGTCACAGATGTAATAAACCATCAATCCAGAATTTGAACTTAAATCTTTTGGCTGCAGAGAGGAAAACAAAAGAAGGGTAGGTAAATAGCTAGATGAATCCATTGACTGACAGTCGTATCAGCTTCCCTTTACTGAATGCTGATCTCATCACACCAGCATAACTTTGTAAAATGTGTTTATTATTTCTATGTCCAAATTGAGTGATTTAAAGCTAAAAATGATAAGAAATTGTGTCCTTGATGGCAGCTATCACTGGAAGATCCAGAATTTAAACCAATATTTCACTATCCAGTATTCCTCATTTCAAAGCACTCAGGCTTTCTGCTATCACTTACAATTTCCACTTCAAGTAACAAATTCAAATATAATCAGTACAAAGTTTATTCTACCCTGAAAATGAAATGTATAATATTCAAGAACAACTTGATGATTCAGATCTGAGAAAACATAGTACTCTCAAAGTGACAAATACTGAATAAATAAATATTACCTCTGTATTGGATGTCTAAAAATGCGTAAGGACAAGATACTTCAAGCTGGAAAAATTAGAGTGCAACCAAAAGACAGTGGAGAAACCAAACATAGCTGGTCACATATGTATTTTTGTAACGATGTTTAAGTCTGGGAGTCTTGTTTCCTAAGCGAACATTTATTTTGTTGTTAGCCAGAAGTTTATATCTCCCTAGATTATGTAAAATACTGAATAAAGAAATATGAAAACTTTATTTTTGGTTGTGTCATCAAACAATGCCTTACATATTTGAATGACTACATTTTCAAAAGCTGCCAAACTTTAATTTCTTCAGTTAGTATCTCTATATCTACACATATTCAACATTCAAAGTAAGGAATCTTGTAGTGTGTGTTATATTGTTCAAGTATTGATCATTTTGTTGCAACTCTGGAAACACTTTTTAGCCCCTGAAGCCTGAATTAGGGGTATCTATATAGAGAGGAAATTATTGGCTTATCAAAAGTGTGCCTAGATTCTGTAGGTCAAGTCTATCCATCACAGACTTCCTAAAAGGTGGATTAGATTTGAAGCTCTCCCAATTTATTTTGTTATGGTTTATTGGCACATTCATTTTGCACAACTGTTTATACAAAATAAATGGCTGCTCATATCTTAAGCCCCTCCATTAGTGGAGTCCAATTCACCATGTAAGATAACAAAAACATAGGAATCTTCAGTTCCTACTGCTACCATTACAGAAGGCTCAAGCTGTAGAATATTTGATGCTTTCTGCTCTCAAAGTTCTGATCCAGTCCTTTCTCTTACATAACATCTGTCCATGGCCTTGCTCAGAGGGACCCAGTGCTCATTCAAAGATTCCTTTATTGTGGTGAAAGTTTAATTTCTTACTAATATTCATTCAAATGCAATGCATGTATAGTTCCATTCAGTCTGTGCTGCTATAATGGAATATAAGAGACTGGGCAATTTGTAGAGATTCTTCATGGTTCTGGAAACTGGAAAATCCAAGATGCAAAGGCAAGTGTCTGGTGAGGACCTTCTTTCTGTGTCATCTCATGGTGGAAGGTGAGACAGCAAGAGATTGAACTCCCAGCCTTAAGTTATTTTAAATCAGCATGAATCTGTTCACAAGGCTTCTGCCTTCATGACCTAAACACCTCCCATTGGGCCCCACCTCCCAACAGTGGTTCATTGGATTATGTTCCAACACATGCCTTTTGGAGGGACACAACCAAACGATAATTATATATAACAGCATTTTCTAAGTGTTCATTTTGATGAATTTTGACAAATGTTTACAGTAGTGTAACAACCACTTCAATGGAGACATTTCATCCTAAAAATTCCCTTCTTCTATAGATTCAATTTTTATATTCTTCTGAAATTTTATGCTGAAATCTAATACCCAATATAACGGTATTGGGAGTTGGAGGCTATGGAGGGTGATTAGGTCATAAGAACAGAGACTTAATCAAAGGAGATAGTGCTTTTTATAAGAGACCCTGGAGATATCCCGTCCTTCTACAATGTGAGGAGACCAAAGAATGACAGCCACCTCTGAATCAGGAAGTGAGTCATTACCAGGCACTGAATCTGTCAGTAACTTGAATTTGAACTTCTAGTCTCCAAAACTGTGAAAAATAAATTTTGGTTGTTTATAAACTACCCAGTCTATGATATTCTGTTACAGCAACCTAAAGTACTATGTTACCTAGTGCCCCTTAGTAATCAGTCCTCACCCCCAACCTGACACCTAGCCCCTGTCTACCCCACTCAGATTTGGGTGGCTACAGTTTTGGCTATTAAATAATGTCACAAAAATTGAATCATATAATATGTAGCCTTGATTGTTTTTTATTGAGTTTACTTAATGCGTTGGAGATTTATTCATGCTGTTACATATGTCTATATTGTATTTTTTTTATCGCAAACTAGTGTTCCATTTGATTATACCTTTACTAATACATGGGCCTCTGGATTATTTCTAGTTTAAGGCCATGCAAATAAAGTTGCTATAAACATTAGCAAATGGGTCTCTGTATGAATATGCTTTTATTTCTCTTGGGTAAACATCCAGGAATTGATAGTTGAGTCATGTGATAAATGTATATTTAAATTTAAAAGAAACAGGCCGGGCGCGGTGGCTCACGCTTGTAATCCCAGCACTTTGGGAGGCCGAGGAGGGCGGATCACGAGGTCAGGAGATCGAGACCACAGTGAAACCCCGTCTCTACTAAAAATACAAAAAAAATTAGCCGGGCGTGGTGGCGGGCGCCTGTAGTCCCAGCTACTCGGAGAGGCTGAGGCAGGAGAATGGTGTGAACCCGGGAGGCGGAGATTGCAGTGAGCCGAGATTGCGCCATCGCACTCCAGCCTGGGTGACAGAGCGAGACTCCGTCTCAAAAAAAAAAAATAAAATAAAATAAAAAATAAATTTAAAAGAAACTTCCCTATTGTTTTCCAAAGCAACTATACCACTGATGTTTCTACATATCCTCATCAGTACTCCGTCTTCTGTGATTTTATTATAGCCATCCTAGTAGCTGTATAGGGCATCTCATTGCAGTTTTAATTGCGTTTTCCTAATGACTAGTGGCGTAAAGCAAATTTTCACTGCTTATTTGCCATTGGTATATACAGTGCTTCCACGTTCTCCATGAGGGAATAGTTCTAGAACCCTGATGGATGCCAAAATCCAGAAATGCTAAAATTCCAACTTTGGTCCTGTATAACCTGGGAAAATTAAAACTGAGCCCTCTGCATCCTTGGGCTGCCCAATCTGGGAATACTGTATTTTCTATCCATAGTTGGTTGAACCTATGAATGTGGAGCTCGTACACATGAAAGGCCAACTGTATTTTTTGAAAGTCCAGTTTTTAGTCTGTTTCTACCAGTTATAAAAATTTCCAGTTCGCATATATGGAAACTGTTTTTATGTGGATGGCTGAGGATTCTTTTGGAAAAACATACTGTCAAGAAAAGAACATAGGGATTATAAGCATGACTTTATAGCAAAATCTGATTTTTTAAAAAGGAATTTTTATTAAAATGTCTAAAAACACTGGGGCCCTGTTGACATCACTTGGATACCCGGCTGGTATAATCTATGACAGTATAAAGAGCCTCTCTACGTATTCTTGCATGGAATATGAGATGTTGAGGACTTTGGCATGTTGGTAGTTATGTCCACTGGTATTTATTTAGGCAGAGTATGGGGGGCTGCCAGGATTAAGAGAGGGCATAGGGTCAAGTGTGCATCCTGAGAAGCCATAAACAGAAAAGAAAGTGTAACCTAGTAAACCGTGCAGTTCCTGCAGGAATCTGGCAGGAATGGGACACAGTGGGCCCAGCATGGTCTACCAACCCCCTGCTGAATCCTTGAAATGCCTTCTGAAAACCTCCAGAAAGAAAGGATAGAGTACTACATGGAGGGTTGAAGGTTCTGGTTTCTCCAGGCTCTTGTTTCTGTTTACGATTTGTAGCTGTAGTACTTTCCTGGGACTGCCCTAACAAAACAGCGCACAGTGGGTGGCTTAATCAGAAGTGTACTGTCTCAGAGTTCTGGAGGGTAGAAGTCTAAAATCATGGTGTTGAAAAGGTGGCTCTTTCTGAGAGCCAAAAGGAAAAAGCTTTCCAGAGAAGTCTCTCTCCTAATGTCTTGCAGCTTTGGGTGTTTCTTGGTGTTTTAGTCTGTTCTCCTGCTGCTCATGAAGACATACCAGAGACTGGGTAATTTATACAGAAAAAGAGGTTTACTGAACTCACAGTTCCATGTGCTGGGAAGGCCTCATAGTCATGGCAGAAGACGAAAGGCTCATTTCACATGGCGGCAGGCAAGAGAGAATGAGAACCAAGCAAAGAGGAGACCCCTTATCAAACCAACAGATCTTGTGAGACTCATTCACCACCACAAGAACAGCATGGGGAAAAAAACACCGTGATTCAATGATCTCTCACCAGGTCCCTCCCACAACACATGGGAGTTATGGAAGCTACAACCATGATTCAATTACCTCCCCCATATCCCTCCCACAACACATGGGAGTTACGGGAGCTAAGCCAGACCATATCGCTTGGCTTATCAATGGCATTCTTCCTGTGTCTTCACATCGCCTTCTCTGTATGCCTATCTTTCCCTGTGTCCACATTTCTCCTTTTTGAAAGGACAGAGTCATATTGGATTGGACCCATCCTAATGACCTCATCCTGACTTGGTCATCTGCAAAGGCTGTATTGCCATACAAGGTCACATTCACAGCTACTGGAATTACCGCCTCATTATTTGCTGAAGGTACACAATTCAACCCATAATACTGTCAGTCTAGTAATTGTGCCCTTTTAGGTAATTTCTGTTTTCCACTCATAATTTAAAATGAAAGTATCTTGAAATTATAAAAGACAATAGTGCTAAGAGAAAATTTCCATCAACCTATGATTTTAAACTCTTCAAAGTGCTAAGAGAAAATATCCATCAATCTATTATTTTAAACCTTTCTAAATTATTAAGAGTAAGATATATAAAATAAGATAATTTTCAGGACAGCCATGGTTGTTCATGCCTGTAATCTCAGCACTTTGGGAGGCTGGGGAGAGCAGACTGCTTGAGCTCAAGAGTTCAAGACCAGCCTGGACAAGATGGCGAAACTTCATTTCTACTAAAAATACAAACAATTATCCTGGGGTGGGCGTGGTGGCAAATGCCTGTAGTCCCAGTTACCCAGGAGGCTGAGGTGGGAGACCTGCTTGAGCCCAGAAAGTCAAGGCTGCAGTGAACCATGATTGCACCACAGCACTGCAGCCTGGGTGAAAGCCTGAGACCCTGCCACAGACACACACACACACACATTCAAATAAATGATTGAGTTTACATACCAAAGAGCACCAAAACATAAGCTTCAATGAGAAGAAAAGAGTGAGATCTAAGTGGCACTGAGTTATACAGAAACTTGAAAACACGTTGGTGTATCTAAATAATCAATAACCAAAGTAACAGCAATAATAACATTAAGGATAATGACTATTTAGCTTGGAACTTAAAAAACAAAACATAATTATATTTACAAGTTGCAATAACATAAAAACTGGAAGAGATGATCATATCTAAAATTTTCTATAGCCCTTAAATTGTTCAGGTAGAAGGAGATGATTGATTCAAGTTGTACTTTGTTAATGCAACCTTGTGCTTCATTAGTGCTAATGCACTTTATTCAACATTTAATAACTAAAGAGCAATGAAAAGCGACACAGATTAAATAGAAAAGGAAATATACAAACAACACACCCCCGAAAAATATGCAATCAAGTCAATGAAAAGCAGAAAACAAACGAAAAAAGTAAAGAAGTAAAAATACAGTGAAATTTTATTAAAGATGCAGAAATATATCCATATATGTCAAAATCATATTTAGTATGAATAGATTAAGTTCACTATTAAAAGACAGAATACAAGCTATAATGACAAAGGATTTTTAAACGCTGAGGGATATAAAATGATATGCCAAAATTTAGATTGTATAGTAACATTAATATCTCATTAAATATGCTAGAGCAAAATCTGAAATATATTCAAAAATTAACTTTGGGAGCCCGAGGTGGGTGGATCACGAGGTCAGGAGATCGAGACCATCCTGGCTAACATGGTGAAATACCGTCTCTACTAAAAATACAAAAAATTAGCCAGGCATGGTGGCAGGCGCCTGTAGTCCCAGCTACTAGGGAGGCTGAGGCAGGAGAACAGGGTGAACCTGGGAGGCGGAGCTTGCAGTGAGCCGAAATCGTGCCCCTGCACTCCAGCCTGGGCGACAGAGCCAGACTCCGTCTCAAAAAAAAAAAAAAAAAAACGCTTTCCAGTTGAAATATCTTTATAACGTAATATTGAATTCCCATGGCTAAGGAAAAATAATTTTATAATTAATCAGGTCTAAATAAAATAAATTAAATACTGAAAGGGCAAAAAATTATCTTAAAGCTTTTACACTTCAATGCTCAGTTTTGCTGTGAACCTAAAACTGTTTTAAAATTAAAGTATGTTAAATAGAAATAATTATTTGGGGGACATTTAATGTTTCTTGATTAACCCTTGGACTTTTAGAGATTTTAGCTTAGAACAGGCATAAAAATTTTAACAATTGTTATTGTGAATAGAATAGAATATTGTTCTGAGAACAGTAAATATTTCTTGAGAATTTCGATGTGTCAGAGGCTGGAATATTTTCACATATTGTTTAACTCTTTTGTCTTATATACTATTTTGTCTTTAAAACAATCAGATGAGGAAAATGAGGCTCAGATAGCAACTAGCCTGACCCAAATCACACAGCTAGGAAGCAGAAGATGCAGGATTTAAACCCAGAACCTGTTTGACTATTCACTACACTCTACCACCTCCAAGGAACGTGGTGCGTATATGATACTTGAGGACATATCAACAATCACGACTAAGGTTTAGTAAAACGGTGGAGAAATGAAGACAATGTTGAAAGAGAAAGAGTTCTAAGCCAACCACAATTAAAGTCTGAGTATGAAGAAGTCCTGCAAAATATTTAACAATTTTACAAATGAAGAAGATGAGGCTAAGAGAGAATTCATTGCTTGCCTTATCGGACCTCACAGAAGTTACTGGCCGAGAATCAAGGAAAGCCAACATAAACATCTACATGGCACTCGGACTTTTTGTCAGAGATACATGTGTCCAGTCAGATCCTCTTCGGATTTAAGTGAATAGCAATGCTTTGAGTCTTCTAAATTATCACTGTTTAGATGCCTTATGTAATTTATACCAATAATTAGGTGCAGCCCAGCTTTGTATAGTTTGACTACAGAAACTTGACATATTTCATGCGAAAATAAACTGCTGCCTCTTCCACAGTCATGGATGCTGACTCATGAAAAGATTTGAGGTAACTTACTCACATCTGTTTGCTTCACAACAGTTTTTTATAATTTCAAGAGTAAGTGTGATAATGAATACTAAGCAGAAAAAAAGCCATATACATTTGGCTCAGACTGAAAGTCAAATTCAAACATCATCAGAAATGCTTCTATAGAAGATGAATGGAATAAGTAATTGTTGGATCAGGAACCCCTAAAGACACTGAACTGTTTTCCGTTTTCAAGCACTGACATCATTCTGAAAGCAGAAGGCAGAGAGGGAGGCTCATGTTCCACATACTCATAAAGTTTATACATTTTAGGAGTTCAGAGAATTCATTTAATAAGAGAAATGGAAGCACTTTCTTTATGAAATCTGAAGTCCATGATGGCAAAATACTTTGCCCTGTATCACTTGGAAATGTGGAACGTGAGGACTTTAACTGGTATTACTACTCATCCAGCTAATAGTAACACGAAACACCTACTACAAATGGAAGACAAGTTTATGTAACTTGAAAAACGTCACTGATTTTTAATTTTGTATTTTATGCATATAATTTAGCATTTTCATCCTTATCCAAGGCTCCCATGGGTATTTTTTAGGAAATGGAATTTCTTGAAAAAACAGTCTGAAAAAATAAACTAAGCAACTTACATAAAATTAAATGGCATACTTCCTAAATACTGGATTAAAGGATATCAACATCTCTACAAAATTTATACTTTGGAAGAAATTAAGAATTAACTAAAACAATGTGTAGCTTTCAGGCTTAGAAGAAATAAAGGTTGTGTTTTACTGGTCATTATCTGAATTTCAGAATGCTGAGGCTCTTAAGAAGTTTATACAGACATTGAAGGGACACAAGAAACACACAAAGCACCCAACTTATTTTGGACACTAGTAGACAAGGCATTTTAACGCATGTTATGTCCTAAATCTCCATTAACAACTCTAAAAATTATGTGCCAGAAGAGAATTTCCATGTGCTCCCGATAGGTTAGAGTGTGAAAAAAAACCTGTCCTCGGAACCATTTTTCCAATGTAATCACTTACTAGATAAACTTATATCCATTCTTGTGGGGTTCAACACTATCCACTTGGGCTGATCCTATTCTCTGCTTTCTATTCAAGACATTGTACAGCACTTCCCCTGCCTGTCTTGGATAAGATAATTAGAATACAATTAAATAAGCAAGTCTATTATTATCTCTCTCTGTATATGTGTGTATATTCCCTTCCTTTAAAAATATAAGGTTCACTCATCCCTTTATCCCTAGCCAGTTACTGTCCCACATATCTTTATCATGCCATCCTAGTATGATAGAGCATCTGTTAGTTATCACTGCCATAACTTTTTATAACATACCACCTCCAAATTTAATAGCTTAAAACAATCACTTATTATTTTTCAAATGTCTATAGATTAGTTAACTGGTTCTGCCTATCTGAGCTGGGAGCAGTGGATCTTACACATGCATCGGTTTTCAGCTGGTGGGTCAAGTAGACATTGGTTGACATAGTTTGCCCTCAGCTGAAAGTATTCACCTGTGTTCTAATCTCTCATTCTTTAGCACACTAACCCAGGTATGATCTCACGGTGGAGGGAGAGGAGCCAGTGAGGAAGCAAAAATGCACAAGCACTTACTCCCGCTCCATCCCACATGTGCTCTGCCCCATTCCAGTGATACTCAATAACAAGATGTGAGCTTGTCAAGAAAATGGCATAGTTTCCTAGCAAAACCTCACTTTAAAGACATTACTGGTATAAATCACTGTGTCTATGTATTCTGTAAAGTTATTCACTTGGTTGGTAAAATTTTCATGGAACTTGCATGTGGCTTTACCACACAGTGCAGTTTTACTACTGTTGAGAGTTCAGATCAATTATTAACTCTTAAGGACGGATATCAGTTAATAAGCTGAATACCAAATACTGCATATTAAATATATATAACTACAGTAATTTTAAAATTTTCAGACAGCTTTTTACTTTTTTGTCTCACTTCCTTTAATCAATTTTTTAAATATTTTGCTTTATTTTAAAATTGTGAAGCATTTAGAAAATATTTTGTTTTTGGGGGGTGGAGCCAAGATGGCCGAATAAGAACAGCTCCGGTCTCCAGCTCCCAGCCCCAGCGACACAGAAGACGGGTGATTTCTGCATTTCTGCTTGAGGTACCGGTTTCATCTCACTACGGAGTGCCAAACAGTGGGTGCAGGACAGTCAGTGAAGCGCACTGTGCTCGAGCCGAAGCAGGGCGAGGCATTGCCTCACTCGGGAAGCGCAAGGGGTCAAGGAGTTCCCTTTCCTAGTCAAAGAAAGGGGTAACAGACGGCACCTGGAATATCGGGTCAGTCCCATCCTAATACTGCGCTTTTCCAACGGGCCTGGAAAATGGCACACTAGGAGATTGTGTCCCGCACCTGGCTCGGAGGGTCCTATGCCCACGGAGTCTCACTGATTGCTAGCATAGCAGTCTGAGATCAAGCTGCAAGGCGGCAGCGACGCTGGGGGAGGGCCGCCGCCATTGCCCAGGCTTGCTTAGGTAAACAAAGCAGCCAGGAAGCTCGAACTGGGTGGAGCCCACCACAGCTCAAGGAGGCCAGCCTGCCTCTGTAGGCTCCACCTCTGGGGGCAGGACACAGACAAACAAAAAGTCAGCAGGAACCTCCTCACACTTAAATGTCCCTGTCTGACTGACAGCTTTGAAGTGAGTAGTGGTTCTCCCAGCACACAGCTGGAGATCTGAGAACGGACAGACTGCCTTCTAAAGTGGGTCCCTCACCCCTGAGCAGCCTAACTGGGAGGCACCCCCCCAGTAGGGACAGAATGACACCTCACTCGGCCAGGTACTCCTCTGAGACAAAACTTCCAGAGGAACTATCAGACAGCTGAATTTGTGGTCTCACGAAAATCCGCTGTTCTGCAGCCACCACTGCTGACACCCAGCCAAACAGGGTCTGGAGTGGACCTCTAGCAAACTCCAACAGACCTGCAGCTGAGGGTCCCGTCTGGTAGAAGGAAAACTAACAAACAGAAAGGACATCCACACCAAAAACGCATCTGTACATCACCATCATCAAAGACAAAAAGTAGATAAAACCACAAAGATGGGGAAAAAACAGAGCAGAAAAACTGGAAACTCTAAAAAACAGAGCACCTCTCCTCCTCCAAAGGAACACAGTTCCTCACCAGCAACAGAACAAAGCTGGATGGAGGATGACTTTGACGAGTTGAGAGAAGAAGGCTTCAGACGATCAAACTACTCTGAGCTACGAGAGGAAATTCAAAACAATAGCAAAGAAGTTAAAAACTTTGAAAAAAAATTAGAAGACTGGATAACTAGAATAACCAATGGAGAGAAGGGCTTAAAGGAGCTAATGGAGCTGAAAGCCAAGTATCGGGAACTACGCGAAGATTGCAGAAGTCTCAGTAGCAGATGCGATCAACTGGAAGAAAGGGTATCGCTGATGGAAGATGAAATGAATGAAATGAAGAGAGAAGGGAAGTTTAGAGAAAAAAGAATAAAAAGAAATGAACAAAACCTCCAAGAAATTTGGGACTATGTGAAAAGACCAAACCTACGTCTGATTGGTGTACCTGAAAATGATGGGGAGAATGGAACCAAGTTGGAAAACACTCTGCAAGATATTATCCAGGAGAACTTCCCCAATCTAGCAAGGCAGGCCAACATTCAGATTCAGGAAATACAGAGAATGCCACAAAGATACTCCTTGAGAAGAGCAACTCCAAGACACATAATTGTCAGATTCACCAAAGTTGAAATGAAGGAAAAAATGTTAAGGGCAGCCAGTGAGAAAGGTCGGGTTACCCACAAAGGGAAGCCCATCAGACTAACAGCTGATCTCTCGGCAGAAACTCTACAAGCCAGAACAGAGGGGGGCCAATATTCAACATTCTTAAAGAAAAGAATTTTCAGCCCAGAATTTCCTATCCAGCCAAACTAAGCTTCATAAGTGAAGGAGAAATAAAATACTTTACAGACAAGCAAACGCTGAGTGATTTTGTCACCACCAGGCCTGCCCTAAAAGAGCTCCTGAAGGAAGTACTAAATATGGAAAGGAACAACTGGTACCAGCCCCTGCAAAAACACGCCAAATTGTAAAGACCATCCAGGCTAGGAAGAAACTGCAGCAACTAACGAGCAAAGTAACCAACTAACATCATAATGACAGGATCAGATTCACACATAACAATATTCACGTTAAATGTAAATGGGCTAAATGCTCCAGTTAAAAGACATAGACCAGCAAACTGGATAAGGAGTCAGGACCCATCAGTGTGCTGTATTCAGGAAACCCATCTCACGTGCAGAGACACAAATAGACTCAAAATAAAGGGATGGAGGAAGATCTATCAAGTAAATGGAAAACAAAAAAAGGCAGGGGTTGCAATCCTAGTCTCTGATAAAATAGACTTTAAACCAACAAAGATCAAAAGAGACAAAGAAGGCCATTACATAATGGTAAAGGGATCAATTCAAAAAGAAGAGCTAACTATCCTAAATATATATGCAGCCAACACAGGAGCACCCAGATTCATAAAGCAAGTCCTGAGTGACCTACAAAGGGACTTAAACTCCCACACAATAATAATGGGAGATTTTAACACCCCACTGTCAACATTAGACAGATCAATGAGACAGAAAGTTAACAAGGATATCCAGGAATTGAACTCAGCTCTACATAAAGTGGACCTAATAGACATCTACAGAATTCTCCACCCCAAATCAACAGAATATACATTTTTTTCAGCACCACACCACACCTATTCCAAAATTGACCACATCGTTGGAAGTAAAGCTCTCCTCAGCAAATGTAAAAGAACAGTAATTATAACAAACTCTCTCTCAGACCACAGTGCAATCAAACTAGAACTCAGGATTAAGAAATTCACTCAAGACCGCTCAAGTACATGGAAACTGAACAACCTGCTCCTGAATGTCTACTGGGTACATAATGAAATGAAGGCAGAAATAAAGATGTTCTTTGAAACCAACGAGAACAAAGACATAACATACCAGAATCTCTGGGACACGTTCAAAGCAGTGTGTAGAGGGAAATTTATAGCACTAAATGCCCACAAGAGAAAGCAGGAAAGCTCCAAAACTGACACCCTAACATCACAATTAAAAGAACTAGAAAAGCAAGAGCAAACACATTCAAAAGCTAGCAGAAGGCTAGAAATAACTAAAATCAGAGCAGAACTGAAGGAAATAGAGACACAAAAAACCCTTCAAAAAATTAATGAATCCAGGAGCTGGTTATTTGAAAAGATCAACAAAATTGATAGACCGCTAGCAAGACGAATAAAGAAGAAAAGAGAGAAGAATCAAATAGATGCAATAAAAAATGAAAAAGGGGATATCACCACCGATCCCACAGAAATACAATCTACCATCAGAGAATACTACAAACAACTCTATGCAAATAAACTAGAAAATCTAGAAGAAATGGATAAATTCCTCGACAAATACACCCTCCCAAGACTAAATCAGGAAGAAGTTGTATCTCTGAATAGACCAATAACAGGTTCTGAAATTGTGGCAATAATCAATAGCTTACCAACCAAAAAGAGTCCAGGTCCTGATGGATTCACAGCCGAATTCTACCAGAGGTACAAGGAGGAACTGGTACCATTCCTTCTGAAACTATTCCAATCGATAGAAAAAGAGGGAATCCTCCCTAACACATTTTATGAAGCGAGCATCGTCCTGATACCAAAGCCTGGCAGAGACATAACCACAAAAGAGAATTTCAGACCAATATCCTTGATGAACATTGCTGCAAAAATCCTCAATAAAATACTGGCAAACCGAATCCAGCAGCACATCAAAAAGCTTATCCACCATAATCAAGTGGGCTTCATCCCTGGGATGCAAGGCTGGTTCAATATACACAAATCAATAAATGTAATCCAGCATATAAACAGAACCAAAGACAAAAACCACATGTTTATCTCAATAGATGCAGAAAAGGCCTTTGACAAAATTCAACAACCCTTCATGCTAAAAACTCTCAATAAATTAGGTATTGATGGGACGTATCTCAAAATAATAAGAGCTATCTATGACAAACCCACAGCCAATATCATACTGAATGGTCAAAAACTGGAAGCATTCCCTCTGAAAACTGGCACAAGACAGGGATGCCCTCTCTCACCGCTCCTATTCAACATAGTGTTGGAAGTTCTGGCGAGAGCAATCAGGCAGGAGAAGGAAATAAAGGGTATTCAGTTAGGAAAAGAGGAAGTCAAATTGTCCCTGTTTGCAGATGACATGATTGTAGATCTAGAAAACCCCATTGTCTCAGCCCAAAATCTCCTTAAGCTGATTAGCAACTTCAGCAAAGTCTCAGGATACAAAATCAATGTACAAAAATCACAAGCATTCTTGTACACCAATCACAGACAGACAGAGAGCCAAATCATGAGTGAACTCCCATTCACAATTGCTTCAAAGAGAATAAAATACCTAGGAATCCAACTTACAAGGGACATGAAGGACCTCTTCAAGAACTACAAACCACTGCTCAATGAAATAAAAGAGGATACAAACAAATGGAAGAACATTCCATGCTCATGGATTGGAAGAATCAATATCGTGAAAATGGCCATACTGCCCAAGGTAATTTATAGATTCAATGGCATCCCCATCAAGCTACCAATGACTTTCTTCACAGAATTGGAAAAAACTACTTTAAAGTTCATATGGAACCAAAAAAGAGCCCGCATCGCCAAGTCAATCCTAAGCCAAAAGAACAAAGCTGGAGGCATCACGCTACCTGACTTCAAACTATACTACAAGGCTACAGTAACCAAAACAGCATGGTACTGGTACCACAACAGAGACATAGATCAATGGAACAGAACAGAGCCCTCAGAAATGATGCCGCATAGCTACAACTATCTGATCTTTGACAAACCTGACAAAAACAAGAAATGGGGAAAGGATTCCCTATTTAATAAATGGTGCTGGGAAAACTGGCTAGCCAGATATAGAAAGCTGAAACTGGATCCCTTCCTTATCCCTTATACAAAAATTAATTCAAGATGGATTAAAGACTTAAATGTTAGACCTAAAACCATTAAAATCCTACAAGAAAACCTAGGCAATACCATTCAGGACATAGGCGTGGGCAAGGACTTCATGTCTAAAACTCCAAAAGCAATGGCAACAAAAGCCAAAATCGACAAATGGGATCTCATTAAACTAAAGAGCTTCTGCACAGCAAAAGAAACTATCATCAGAGTGAACAGGCAACCTACACAATGGGAGAAAATTTTTGCAACCTACTCATCTGACAAAGGGCTAATATCCAGAATCTACAATGAACTCAAATAAATTTACAAGAAAAAAACAAACAACCCCATCAAAAAGTGGGCAGAGGACATGAACAGACACTTCTCAAAAGAAGACATTTATGCAGCCAAAAAACACATGAAGAAATGTTCCTCATCACTGGCCATCAGAGAAATGCAAATCAAAACCACAGTGAGATACCATCTCACACCAGTTAGAATGGCCATCATTAAAAAATCAGGAAACAACAGGTGCTGGAGAGGATGTGGAGAAATAGGAACACTTTTACACTGTTGGTGGGACTGTAAACTAGTTCAACCATTGTGGAAGTCAGTGTGGCGATTCCTCAGGGATCTACAACTAGAAATACCATTTGACCCAGCCATCCCATTACTGGGTATATACCCAAAGGACTATAAATCATGCTGCTATAAAGACACATGCACACGTATGTTTATTGCGGCACTATTCACAATAGCAAAGACTTGGAACCAACCCAAATGTCCAACAACAATAGACTGGATTAAGAAAATGTGGCACATATACACCGTGGAATACTATGCAGCCATAAAAAAGGATGAGTTCATGTCCTTTGTAGGGACATGGATGAAATTGGAAAACATCATTCTCAGTAAACTATCACAAGGACAAAAAACCAAACACCGCATGTTCTCACTCATAGGTGGGAATTGAACAATGAGAACTCATGGACACAGGAAGGGGAACATCACACTCCGGGGACTGTTGTGGGGTGGGGGAAGGGGGGAGGGACAGCATTAGGAGATATACCTAATGCTAAATGACAAGTTAATGGGTTCAGGAAATCAACATGGCACATGGATACATATGTAACAAACCTGCACATTGTGCACATGTACCCTAAAACCTAAAGTATAATTAAAAAAAAAGAAAATATATTATTTTTGTAAAACATAGGTAAAATTTTGTTGAACACCATCAATTGCATATTAAATTAAAAATGAAAGATCTTGAAGTTTGAAATACTAGCTAAGATAAAATATTAGTAAAATAATAACTAAACCTTATTGAATAATTTTGGCATTCTAAGTACTTTTTTAAAATTATTGACTACTCTACAAAACCCTGCAAAAAGAGAGCCCATTATTATATTCACTAGACTTATGAAAAAACAGAAAAACAAAGAAGTGAAATGTTTAACAAAAGCCAACCAGTTTTTAAGTGGAAGCACCATGATTCCAATTCAAGTTACTCTGAACTATAATTCTCTACACCATATTTACGATGGTAAAATTTAATATCTACAGAAAACTACTATTGCTGATTTTTTCAGATATAGCTTTACAAACTGTTTTGATGTGTAATATATCACTATTTTGAAAAATTGGGACATATTTGAACTAACGTTGTATTACTTCTTGCTCATTTAACTTCCTTTACATTATAACATCTTTCCATAGAGCTGGTTTCAGGATAGTGTCTCTAAATTGACAAGTTCAATGAGAAAATGTTAAAGCTATAATAATTTACTCATTGTTTTCAAAATTGTTCATGTGGTATACAAGAATGTCTCATTGTTACCCAAAATACCACAAGTTGTAAATAGTGAAAATAATCAATAGCAGAAAGTAATGTATAGTGCAATTTATCTTTGTCACTCTACCTTTTCTGGATCTTTGAGTACAAAGTATATGCTGATGTGTATGTATCCATATGGCAGTTGACGCTTTTCAAATTTCCTTATCATGAACATTGATCCATCCTAGTTAACTTGCAACTAGCATACCCCTACTCATTTATTTAGCTAAATTCATATCCTTATATTTTAAGTAAACTCAAATAATGGCTCTAACTAGTATAAAATATGGCATGTAGAAAGAGTTGCTTGTGGCAGAAAAGCCTTTTTAAGCATTTTCAAAAAGGAAGAGTTTTCAACTTTATGGATTCAAAACTAAAATTGTTCTCCATTGAATCAACTGAAAACCAAATATGGAGACGCAACTATTTTATGTCTACAATTAGCTATTTGACTTTAAGTTAGATATTTCCGACAAGTAGTAGTAGGTTGAGATAATCCATTGTACCAAGCACAGACCATGAATTTTTTTTCAACTTTACTTTTCAGCTATGTGTTTGGTGTATGTTTGGACCTTTCTTGTGATCTGTGCTCTAGTCGTATCAGAACCTATCAAGTGTCTATTACGTTGCCAGGCACATTTGTGAGACAGAGTAAGGCCAGGCGAGAATTCCTTTCGTTAAGTGTTTGATCTGTTAATTAGCATGTTTTCCTGAATTGGTTGCTTTTAATCATATTGTAGAACTCTATGCACAAAAGTATTATTTTGCAATTCTTTGATACTATATGAAAGAGTGATCCACACAACACATTATAAAGAACAGAGGGATAATTGAGAATACCTAAGCTACATAATGGGAAGCAAACACTAAGCCATTTCCTTGATAGGTAACGTAACTTTTGAGGCAACCAGCTAAAAATAAAACACACCATATATATAATGAGTCTTTAATTATTCCATTCTATGGTATGGAGTAACCCTTTCCACAGACGTGTGGCAAAGAAACATGGTTTGTGCCATTCATAAGTGGATTTCCCTCCCTTTTATTTCCTCCGAGTCTTCTTTTTGTTTCTAATTCCTCTTCCGTATATTACATAGTCCTTGTCTTACAATGCTCTGTGTCACAATGGAACTTCCTTAGATTTTGTTTTTAATATGAATTATTGAAAATAACCATTCTTTCTTTGTGACAATGAAAAATTGATTTTTAAACTTTTATTAACATGTAATACATTTGGAGAATGTATTATACGTCAATACCCATGTAGCCAATAGTCAAATCAGATAAGAAATATTGCTAATGTCTTTGAAATTCGTCTCTTCCACTCCAAGAGTCACAAAAAATTTCCTTCCTTTCTACTTTGTATAAGTGGAATTAAACAGTATGTATCTTCTGTGTCTAGATTTCTTCACTCAACACTGTATTTTGGAGAGTCATTTAACTACAGCCCACGGTTGTAGTTCAATCTTATTGCTTAATAGTATTACACTGCATGAATGTGCAATAATTAATTTATCTCTTCTACATTTTCTGGGCATTTGTGTGATCTCCAGTGTGTGGCTATTTTGAATACTGCTAACACAAACATTTCAGTACGGTTTTTTAAACACATGTACACATTTTTATTGAGTTTCTGGGTCATGGTATATGCATAGTCACATGTAAATTTTTGGCAGAGTTTCTTTTTAATTAAGTTTTATAACTTGTGCTTCTGCTGTTCCCATTTGCATGGATATTGACACTATTCTCTCCTCTCCAATGAAAGCTCATAGGCACAAGCCAAAGACCTCTATTACCTGGCAATGGGACTTCTGCTTCATGTACACTGAGAGTTGCTATTCAATGATTTTCAGAATTTCATGGCAGTGACTGGAGTTCTATGGCCCAACTTAGGCTCAACCAATAAAAAGCCCCCTGGTCCTGTAGAAATCAGATTAATACTACTTCCTGTCTTCCATTAGTGAGTATCTCTCCCAATTATAGCCAGATGGGATTTTGCTGTTTAGTGATTTTATGCTAATAAATTATAGATCACAGATTCACACATAATCTTTGATTTAATTCTCACACACTATTTCTATATGGTCATGTTAGCATCTCCTGTTCACTGAGAAGTAATCAGAGCAGGTAATTTTCTTAAGGCTTCTATCAACCACATTGTTGATTGAATGTCATAATTATTGATATCAAGGATCATATTACTTCAAAAAATAAACATTGGTAAATAGTGATAGCCAAATAATGGGAAAAAAAGAGTTTATATATATACAAATAAAGTATATTTAATATATATATATAAATAAAGTATATATAGAGTATATATAAAGTATATATATATAAATAAAGAGTATATATAAATAAAGAGTAGATGAAATTGATCTAAACAGAGTCTACCAAAATATATTAGTACATATAAATAAAGTGTAGATGAAATTGATCTAAACAGAGGCTACCAAAATATATTAGTACATATAAATAAAGGGTAGACGAAATTGCTCTTCAAATATTCAAATATCTTAGTCATTTATAAAAATTATTCATTTTTATATAAATAATTTGATAAAGAATTTGGCCTTGCAAAAGTACCTATAAAGAGGCCAACAAACTATTAAATTTGTACAAATATGTTTAAATTTGTATCTGTGGAAGACCTTATTTACCCAATTTGCCAATATTCATGTATTGTACCCAATTACAAAATAAACCAATATATGACAGTGATAATTGTCTAGATATCTGCCAACTATTTTATATCTAGCCAATTCTAATCCCAAAGTATGTATCTTCTTCCAAATTTTAAGCATACATTATGAATCTCAAAAATAATTCAATCTTTTTCAGCCATTGTGAAAAAGATTATTATACTTGTTAACAAGTTCATTTTACTTGTTATTATTTATATTTTGAGGACAGGTTAAAAATATGTTATAGCCCGACAAAAATAAAATAAAGCTCATCAATTTATCAAAAACACTATCTGTATAAACACACATCTCTCTATGTTTTACATGGCATCAACAACTATTTTCCTGCTGCCATCGAATAAATATAATGTGACTTAAGTCTAAAAAGTTGTGAAAGTAAATGTATCTACATATTTTAGCCTCTCAAAACTGCCTCTTATTGTGCAATATGGAAATTTACAACTCACTAAACTTTTCAATAAATCTCTTGCAAAATTAAACTCAAATAATTGAAAACATTATAAATGTTTACCTAACATTAGAGAATAACTGCTAACAGTAAAATCCGAAACATTGTTTAGCCAAATTTACATTTGACGCAGTACATAGAATTACAAGACAAGCCATAATTCATAAAATTAAATTGTCTGTTAATGCCAACAATACTTTGACAAATTTTCGATAAATTTTACTTAATTAGTGATTTTAACCCCCGAAACATTCCCATGATAGCTACTTTGAAGTATAGCTACTCTCAACTGTTCAAATGCACCTATCTTTCAAAATACAGGGTGCATAATATTTCCTCCTATTATGCTGATAATAATTGCAACAGCGAACATAATTTCTTTTGTAACTGAGTGCCTCTGAACAAAAAATTAATACTTATCTGTTTCTATGCACTGCTATGCATTTTGTGCCTACTATATTTTACATCTACCAAATACCTGAATCTATTCTTTCTTGCGTTGAAATATTTTCATACATTGCTTCTTTCACCCTCTCCATTTTGTATTCACCAAATGCACTATATTTAGCAATCATAATCACTTCGCAATGGTCAATCCCAATGTCCCTTCAGTTTCAGCAAACTGTAAGCTGTTCGCAGTATTTGGTCCTCACCATTACCTATTGCTGTTTTCCTTCACTTTCTTCTTTAAAATAATTACCCCTTCCTTCCATATTATTCTCATGTTATATAACCACATTACCATGGTTTTTCTCCTCCCTCATCCCTACCTTAACTACTCATGAGCCCTTTCCCGCCATCTTTACTGGCTTCTTTTTTACGATTTTTTTCTAACCCTGGGTAATTAATTTTAATCTTCTGCCTTCAAATTTTCTCTTTTCTTCTACCTCTGAAATCTCAACTATTATTTTTATTTGATGAATCGGAAGCCACTCCATCTAAAACTTCCTATCACCAATTCCCTCTGCTACTTAGCTCCTTTCATTTCCATGGCCTGCTGTCATTTCAGTAATCCAAAATCAAATTAACATTCTTTCTATAAAATTAGTTTCCTTTTCTTACTCTCCTGTTTTTTCAAAATTTCTATTATTCCAGACAAAATTTTCACTGTTGCTTTCAGGTAACAGAGTCTATCTATACTTTTTTTGTTGTTTTAATTTTTATTTTTGGTGCGAGGTCTCACATCTCTCCCTCTTGCTCCTTCCATCACTATTCCTTGCCTTTTTAGTTTCTGGGCTTTTAGGCCTTCTGTAGGGCAATTCCTCTTTCCTGTCGCTCATAACACACACTATTGCCACGTTAGTCTTCCTAAAAGCCTAATTCTATCTTTATACTCCGACACCAGATTCATTAATTGGATCATCAAATTCCTGGATAGTCTGGCCAAAATCAGCAGTACTAGACTCAACTAGAGATGGCAAACAAAACCATATCTGCCATCACGAATGGCCACAAATCTGCACATTGCCACCTGGACAACCCTTTACATTTTCATACTTTGCATGGATCATATTTCAGCATTTGAATACCCTTGCTCTCAACCTTACTTTACAATTAGTCTTCCATAAAGCCCAAATTACTTCCTCTAAGAAACGTCCCTGAACTTGCCTCCGTGCAACACTATTTATCACGAAGCACAAACTTACCTTCCTCTGACCCCTCACTCTTATTGAAGTGGACATCCACTTGGTTCTTTCACATGTAGCCTTATGTTGTTGTTGTTCATATATAGGACACCAAATATTAGCTAACCTAAATGTTAGTATTTTTTAAAAAGAATATATCGTTGTGTTGTAAATATCTTTGGATTCGAGTATTTTTATGATTATAAACCTTACATAATTTTTATACTTTTATTTTAAAAAAATTATTGGATAGTTTATTTATTGAGTAATTACAACACCAAGCACCTTCCCAACCCCTATAAATAATTTATCCATTTAGCCCTGATTAAAGATAGGCATTACCTTATCACTATTTTAGAGATCGAAAAACTGAGGTTCTGAGAGGCTAAATTACTTGAGTTCACCACAAAGTGACGGGATCAAGGTTCATGTGAGTTAGTCAGGCTCTAGAGAGTGCTCTGTTCAACACTATGCTGCAAATCAATAATGATACTAATAATATTTATTATTATGTAATTACCAATGAATCTGCCAGTGTGAGATAATCAGCCTTATGCATTGTTTTGCTGAATTAACTTTTCATTTTTTCTAGGCATGTTTTTATTTTGACAAAGTTGACAATTCCATGTAGAATTTCATTTCTTGCTTTGTGATTTCATGGTTTTATGTCTATATATTATGGCATCATGTAGCCATAAAATAAATGGTGCTGATTTGTGGGAATTTAAGTCTATCCACACACACACAATTATTTGTCACTGCTTGATGAACCCTCTGTATCAGAGAGGAATCCACAATCACACTTCACATTCTATACAATCAGTTTCCTTTTCTTACTCTCCTGTTTTTACAACATTTCTATTATTCCAGACAAAATTTTGACTGTTACTTTTCCTTAATGTTCATATACAGGTAACAGTGTCTATCCATAATTTTCGTTGTTGTAGTTTTAAGTTTTATCTTTGGTGCAAGGTCTCACATCTCTCCCTCTTGCTCTTTCCATCACTTAGTCCCTTTTGCCTTATCAGTTCCTGGTTCTTTAGTTCTTGGATTAGATTTCTATTCCCTTAAGGTGATTGTTTAACCGTATTATTGTGTCAATGGCCATATTTTTTAAATTCTTGATAAATTCTGCCAAACTGAGCCTAGAAAGTTTGTACTAAAGATAAACCACTGTGAAGGAATCTTACAATATTTGTTCATTTGATAATTAAATTTTTTTCATTTTTATAATTTCTAGTGTTACAGAATAGATGTGTAGTTATTCATCTTATAATCCTTCTAATAGGATCTACCTACCTGGCTATGCTTTGCCTATGTAAATGACATTCTGATAATAGTTTTATTTATTTCTTGTTAACTAACCACTAATCAGTAATTGATTGCCTGGTCCTTTGACTCTATGTCTTCTTAATTCAGAAAAATGTTGTTATTTAGAATAGCTTAAATTCGAGTGAAGTACCTTCTAGTTAGAAGATTGAAAATAGATTATTTCGCGGATTATGGTTTACATACAAAATTGTACCCTATCATTTGTTATCTTTCCATCTGCCACTAAACTTTAATAGATAGAGTGAACAAGGGATGGTCCTGCAGGAGCCACACTTAACAGGCTGCCACAGCTACTGCCAGACTGCCTTCGAGGGACTTCGGTTATTTGTCCACAGCAGTGGTTTTCAAACTCCACTGTGCAATGGAGTCACCCAGGGGACGTGCTGCAAAAGAGACTGCTGAGATTTCCTGAGTTTCTGATTCAACAGATCTGGGGGTCCAAGAATTGACGTCTCAATGTAACACCGATGTTGTTGGATCAAAGACCACTCTTTGAGAATCAATGATCTACATGATTTGAATTCAAGAAAATTATGCCCTGAATTTCTCCAAAATCCAAGTCTCTGTCCAGGCAATCCCTAACATAATCAAATTTGGTTTCATTTATTTAGAAGTTGCTTATATAAGAGTAATAATTCAAGCTGGTATCACAAACATAATTTTTCTCTCAAGAGGCCATACATTTTCCAGAATCTGTCTTTGGTCTTTACTATTTGTTCAACATGATGCCCAGTGTCCCTGCCTCAACACTCCCTTCTTGCTTCCTTCATTGAAACAAAGTCCTCGTCAATGGCCAAAAAGTACTTTCCAGAACTTCACGCTCACCTTAGAATACTTTAACTTTGCACCCCCATAACAATCAAGTATACTATTGTGTGGTATTTCACACATTTTGATTTTATTGATCATTTCTATGAATATTTCACAACTCTCTTAAAAATGCTTGTGTCTTAATAATATTTCTTCTAAATTATGTTGCTCAAAATAGTTTTTTGATAAGCACTTTTTCAATAATCATTTACTGGACCCCCAGGAGACGGGAAAGAAAGAACAAATAACTGACTTAGCAACCTTTTCCGTTTCCATGATGATGGCAAATTATCTAAAATTGGGTCTGAAATCTCACTTTTATAAGCACAGAACAGAATAATTTATTTGATTTACTTTGCAATAAGCTTCGATTTCACAACATAAGCAATAAAAGTAACAAATACTTATTTAGGATGCCATATTTTATTATGTACTTTGGACAGGTGTGACTGATTATATAATGTTTTCTAATTAATGGAAGAGGCTGAAGGATATATTTCTGAATTTGTAGCAACCCTTTTTGTGAATAAGCTTCTGTAAAACTTAAGAATCTCTAAAATGTTACAAGAAAAATTTGATATATATTGGTGTATACATGCTCTATTGCCCTCTGATTTAGCCACATAGCCTGAAGTTTTCCAAACTTGAAAAATTATTTTTTCAAAGTTATAGAATTTATTAGAATTTGTACTTCAAAAAATAGCTAATTTTTAAATGAATTTTTAATAATCTAGATGGTTAAGAAATTCTATGCTACCACAAAATTTCAAAGTTATGCAGCTTTCTCACAGAGTTTGGCAAAGTAGGATGAATTGAATTTTTCTGTCTTTATCGATGAAGAAAATGAGAAATCAGAGGTTACTTACTTGACCAAAGTTTTGCCACAAGCAAGAGAACTAGAATTTAGACCTAATTTTTAAGCTATTATTCTGCTTTAATCTTATTTTGTTCCAAGTTTTTGATGCCTTCATCACTCAAATATTACTGAAAAGAAACATGTTCAGGTTTTATGATGTTGTTCAGAGATCTCTGAGAGAGATGATACCTCATTATTATATTTTGATATACAACACGATGATTTTCTTTTCTTTCATGGTACAAAGAACATGATTTAACCATAAAATTCTAACTAGTGTTTTACTTTTAAAGCCTGAAATCTAAAAATGTATATTGTTCTTAGTTATTTAGTGGTCATAATCACACCTAATTGTTTATGTCCTAAACATTAGAAATATAGGGATACACAACTTTGATGAAGAAAAAAAGTAAAATTTCTTTTTATTCTAAGAAGACCTTTTAAATATTCTCCATTAAAAGTTTTGAATTTATCGTCAAAATTTCTCAAAGAACAAATAGGAGGATTAAAAATGTTTTGGCCAAAGATATTTAATTAGCAAGAAATAAGAGTTCAAAAATAAATTATTTATTGAGGTTAATTTCATATTCATGAGAATAGTTTCCAAAAGCATATTTCCTGAAAACATGCAACTAGATATAAGACAGGCTTTTGGTCTTTAAATGCTACAAGAATAATAAAAAGTAAAAATGGCCTTCAGTTTCATATATAATTGGATATGTTTTCCTCCAGAATTGGCATTTCAGCTGAAGAGAATGTGTGCTTCAAACTTGGAAATAAATAATGCATTTACTTATTTGATTAAAGATTGCACAGTGAATTTAATAAAGACATTATGGTCTTGTAATGTAATATAAACTCAATCTTCTACTTACAAACAACTTTAAGACAGAATTTAGGAGGAATGTCCTTTGGAAAATTATCTTTCCTTTCCCCACAGATGATTCAAATAAACAATACATACTGTTTGGAACATTTCATTTTATCTGGAACTAACCCTCTGTTGGCATGTCTTCTTCATCACTGAAAATGTAAGAAAGCACAGCCTCATCATGAATATGCTGGGTATCCACATCTCACACAACTTAAAAATCATAATGAGTTGCAGGTTTCATTGTCAAGAATTACCGTGTGCTTCAAAAATGTGCTTGCTTCTTATGAAGCAATATAAACCTTGTTTTTAATCTTGCGAACTGTATATTCTATTGGATATGTCTATTAAAGACCGAATTATGAGTGAACAATAAATGTCTTTCCTGAGAAGGTGCATTTTCTGTTGCTCTTAGACTTGAAGGTGGTGTAGAAGGCACTTGGCCAAAATTGGGGCAAAGAATGGTTCCTGTGAAGAAGCAACAGTGAGAGTCTGGTTATCTACATATAAAAGAATAAAACTGGACCCTTATCTTAGACTGTACACAAAACCAACTCAAGGTGGATTAAAGGCCCACGTGTAAGACCTGAAAGTATAAAATTCCCAGAAGAAAACACAGAGAAAACAACTCCTTGATATGGGCCTTGACAATGGTTTTTTAGCTATCACACCAAAAGCTCAGGCAACAAAAGCAAAAATAAACAAGTGGGACTGCATCAAAATGCAGTGCATAAAAAGCTTCTGCACAGCAAACACTCAACAAAATGAAAAGACAGCCTGCAGAATGGGAGAGAATATTTACAAACCATATGTCAGATAGGGGTTGACATGTGAAATAAAAATCTCACACAACTCAATGTCAAAAAACAATCCGACTGATAAATAGCCAAAGTATCTGAATAGACGTTATTTAAAAAACACATACGAAGGGCAACAAGTGTATGAAAAGGTGCTCAACATCATTAATCAGAAAAATGTTAATCAAAACACATATATCATTTCACAACTGTTAGGATGGTTGTTATATAAAAAAGAGATAAGTGTGATGAGGGTGTGGAAAAGGAAACCCATGTTCACTGCTGGTGGGAATGTAAACTGATACATCCATTTTGGGAAACGGTATGAGGGTTCCTCAAAAATTTAAACTAGACTTACTGTATGACTCCACAATCCCCCTGCTGGGTATACACCCAAAGGAACTGAAATCAGTCTATGAAAGATACATCTGTGTTCCCATGTTTATTGCAGTATAGTTCACAATAGCCAAGCTATGAAAACAATTGGATAAACAAATTATGATATCTAGTTATAATATATATTATAATCTTATAAACTCTGTAATAATAGTATAAATATTATGTATATAGTATTCAATCTTAAAAAAAGATTAAAATTGCCATTTTTGATGATATGGATGAACCTGGATGGCATTATGCTAAGTAAAATAAAACCAGACATGGAAAGAAAAATGCTTCATGATCTCACTTCTATGTGCTATCTAAAAACAAGCCAAGTATACAGAAACAGTAGAATGGTGGTCATCAGGGATAAGGATTAAGAGGAAATGAAAAAAAGCAGATCAAAGGGTACAAACTGGCAGTCATGTAGGATGAGTAAGTTGTATCTAACGTATAGTATGATACCAATAGTTAATAATATTGTATTCTATACTGAAAATTTTCTAAAAGTATATTTTTTAGGTGCTCTTGCCAATCACATAAAAATAAAACTATCAAAGGTGATGGATATGTTAACTGGCTTGATTTTAGTAATAATTTCATGGCATAAATGTATGCCTTAAATATGTACCATGAAAATAAGTAAATAAACTAAAATGTAGGTTATCAAAACAACAATTTATACACTAAAAATTTCAAAACTTGAAAAAATAACTCAATGGGAGAGATTTACAATTACTTCGATCCTATTAGAGCGGCAAAGACGGAAGATAAGTAGAGGAAGGAGACAACCTGATACATGTAGACTCATCAGCAAAGCCTGAGGGACAGTAATAACATCCATAGCGTTGACAGCCAAACCATCAGTAACTTTGCTGTGAATATATTATTTTTGCAACATATGAAACACAAACAGAACAGCAAATCTTGATTCAGGCATCTATCGTCCTAATTAACTGCCTCTCTGATCATGTATGCATGTGTCACCTTGATCGCAACCATTTTCGAAAACAACGAAACAAAAATAAACTATTGTAATTTAAAAAAGTAAATTATCACGTGAAGTTTATATTTGAAGTTATTTTTCAGGAAAACTTCTGGACACTGAAGATACTTACAGTCAATATTACCTCAAGGCAATCATGGAACCCTAACTACTGTTTTTAGTAATATCTGCTTCCAAATACTCTTAGAAATGGGCAACTTGATAAGGTGATCCCTGAAAATCTCTGCCATCTTGATTGGGTTAACTGTGTTTATTTAAAGAGGCTAAAAAGAAAGTTGGTTTTTAATGCATGGTAACTATGCATTAAAAACAAAATTATATATGAAAAATGAAATTATATATGAAATTATAATGAAAAATGCAAGATTACTCCATGCCTTCTAACATTATTCTTCCTACTTGGGTACGTTTTTGCCATCAGAACAAATTGTTAGGATAAACAAATGTGTAAGGGCCATACATACCTATTAAGTCTGAATGCCATGAATTTGTTTGTAATTTTATGTTATTTTAATTATTGTAGTATGTGGTTATAACCCTTTTTGTGTTAATATATAGTAATCCTAGAGACACCTAGGATTATTTTAAAAGTTGAGTCAGTTGTCTCCAGTTATAGAAAATTGACTTACACACTTTTAGTAGTGAAGTCAAAATATCTGAACTGAGTTCACTTCTGCACAAAGGAAAACTCTGCAAGTAACTGAAATTTTGTCAAGACTGGCATATAGACAATTCTAAAAAAGTCCTGGGATATGAACTATCTCAAATTGGCAGCATATACTGGCATGTGCCTCATCCTGCTGACAGTCATTTCAGCTTGAGATACTTACAAAAAAGAGAAAAAAGATACCTTAATAGTTCCAAGTTTAAATAGTTATATTGGTATACTCCTTAAAAGAAAAATCAGCACCTTATCGTGGAGTAAAAATTTTACTTATGATTTCTTCACTTTTCTCCCATCAACTCAACAGCCAGAAAATAAAGCATATTAATAAATACACATGCAGACACACACATTGTGGAAATCAAAGACCTGGGTCTATGTGTAGCAGTGTGTTGATAAACTATCTGTAGAGACCGGAGGTCAAATTAATTATATATATGAAAATTATACAACTCCAGAGACTCAAGAAGATATACAGATAAAAGTTACTACATAAGAAAACACAGATTTCTCTATTTTTCTACAACAGAAATCGTAGAGTGGAATAGTGATTTTAAATGTAGCTTCTGTTATCACTTGGGGGAATAGAAAAGTGAGGGAAACAGAGATCAGAATATAGGCACTAATACTTGAATGCCTGTTATGTGTAGCTATTGTGCTTTGACAGTTTTACATAACTTTCTTATTTAACCAACACACAACATTATGAGATTGCTGTTTCTATGACTATTTTTCTGTATGAGAAAACGCAGGTTCTGACTTGACGTCATTCATACCATATTGGGTGGCTGAGGCAGGATTCAAATGCAAACATGGCAGCACCAGTCTATATTTTATTAATCATACAACCACTGTATCCAACTAATTATAAAGTCTGTATGGAAGCCCAGAAAAATAGGCCACCATTAAACTGAAAACAGCATTAAAGAGAAAACTGTTGATGTAAAAACATTTAGTTTTACAACTTTTAATTTACCATAATTGTGGTTGCTACTGTGACTATTTTATAGGGAAACCATGCACAAATTAATTCATGATACATTCATGTTTTTTTGCATATGTCTCTTTAAAAAAAAAGTTATTTAGGCAAAGTGATTTGGCTACTTCTATAGATGTATTAATAAAGCCTTATTTGTATAATAGTCAAGTTAAGATGAACATGTTTGTGACCTCTTGCAGAAATAATGAAGATTCTGCCATTTAAAGAGCAATAAAATGTAAAGATGTAATTACCAGCTCTTCATTATCTTATGGAATCTCAAGATAAACTCACTTTATTTCAATGTCAAAAGAGCATTAAAGTCCTTTTCAAAATACCATTTAATTAGATAGATTAAGATACTTTAATACATTAATTTCATTCCTTGTTACTGTATATTTCACGATAAGAATGCAGGGATATATATTGGAGTTCTGTGAAATTGAAATTTGTGTAACTTACCAGTTAATTCTAAAATCTATTAATCATGTGCTTTGGTTATCTTTCTTCCTTGGTAAAATAGGGATGTTCAAAGATATTTTCTTGTTGTCTAAAGCATCTGCATCTCATATGCAAGTATACAAAATATATAAAATATTAACAGAATTATGCCAAATATATACAAAATAAAAATATACAAAATATTAATTTAGCAGAAAAAAAACTGTTGCATGAAGATAAAGTACAGGATGAGTAGCTGAATTTGAATGACCAAGAGACTCACAAAAAGATGGGTATGCACAGTTATACTAATCACAAAGGACAAAGATCCCTGTGCACGTGCACGTCACACATATCTGAATAGCTCATATACAATATTGACCGCACATTTAACAATTCAATGAATGGCAACTATAGAACAAGACAAATATGTCCATTCCTAAAGAAACAGTAATCAATCACTAAAGTGCAAAATACCCAGCCTGTATAAACTTGTAGCAGTAGCCTCTTCATATCCATATCTGCAACACAGAGTTAGAAATGTTTGGATTTAAACAGTAGTGAAAATATTACTGCATTTCAGAAAGGTATGGCCTCAACAGTATGGAGTTTGAATTTTAGAAAAATATATTTCTAACTAGGTTAAAGCTTGGGTGAAAATTTCAATTGCTTAAGATAAGCAAGAATTAGGGAGTGCTGATGAGGTAAGTATAGATGAAAAATAAATTAGCAGGCTAGTCCAAATGTAGTGGTGTTCAAAACTAATTGATCACAACCAGTTACAGATTTCTTGTTTTCTTTTCCACTCGCACTTAGCCTTAAAAATAAACAGAAAAAATAAATAAAATAAATAAGTAAATTGACAGTTGGATAATAGTACGACATCCTGAAACCACTATTCTGGGAAACATATACCTATAATGGGAATACTTAGGAATATTTGTCATGAAAAATTCATGCATAAATGGTGGCAAAATATAAACTTTGAGATTATGTGTACAATATAAATAAATGTAACAATAGGCAACAAAATGGTGTTTTCTGTATATTTCATAATAAGAATGCAGGGATATATATTAGAGTTCTGGGAAATTGAAACTCGTGTAACTTACCAGTTAATCCTAAAATCTATTAAATCATGTTCTTTGCTTATCTTTCTTCCTTGGTAAAATAGGGATGTTCAAAGATATTTTCATGTTGTCTAAGGCATCTGCATCTCATATACAAATATGCAAAATATATAAAATATTAACAGAATTATACCAAATATATACAAAATAAAAATATACAAAATATTAATTTAGCAGAAAAAAACTGTCGAATGAAAATAAGGTACAGGATGGTACTTTATCTTATGGTTTTTTTGTGAACCATAGTCAGAAAAATCAAGGGATCAAAAATAATTAAACAAAATATACCCATTACCTTAGGGAAATCGGTAAATGAGAATTATATTTTTAAAGGAACTATATAAAAGCTTTATGTAAAAACCACAACCATATTTCTTGTTCCCACACATTCCAATCAATTCATTAGATTGTTTTACACATTCTGCAAAAATATTCTAATGCAGGCAGAGAATTTGAAATGTAAAAATTATCATACTGTCTCCTATATTTACAGCTCAGCTACGTATCTTATATGTTAAAATGCTACTTCTGTGTGACACACTCTTACACCTACTGAGGAAAAAAATTGCTTTGTATTAAAAAAGTGAATTATCTCTCTTGAGTAACATGAGTAACTTGGTCAATAGTTACTTACCGTGTGTTAGTTATGGGCTGAACTGTGCTCCCCTCTCTCCAAATTCATATGGTGAAATTCTAAAGCCTAGTATTTCTGAAAGTAACCATATTTGGATGTTTTAAATAAGAATTCAGTTAAAATGAGGCCCTCAGGGTGGGTTCCAATCCAACAAAAATGAAGTCCATATAAAATAAAATTTGGAAAGGGGTAAAAAATCAGCTACATGCATGCACAGAAGTACAACTGCATGAAGGCAGACACCTACAAGCCAAGAAGAGAGGCCTAAAACAGATCCTTCCATCATGGTCCTCAGAGGAGCACTTTGACCTTGGATTTACAGCCCCTAGAACTGTGAGAAAATAAATATCTGTTGTTTAAGCCACCCAGTCTGTGCGTGTGTGCATGTGTTTAAGTGCCACCTTAGAAAACGGACATAATGGACTTTTTAAAGCCAGCACCCAACTATGTCAGAATCATTTTCAGATGTTTATTTTATTTTATTTTATCAAGTATTCTAATGATAATTTAAAAAAACAGTTTCGTGAGTTGGTTCACACTTTTAATCCCAGCACTTTGGGAGGCAAAGGTGGGAGGATCACTTGAGGTTGGAAGTTCAAGACCAGCCAGAGCAACATAATGAAAGCTAAGGTCTACAATTGTTTTTCTTTAATAAAAAATAAAGCTGGGTGTGGTGGCACACACCTGTAGTTCTAGCTACTTGGGGGCTGAGTTGAGAGGACTGCTTGAGCCCAGGAGATCAAGAGTACAGTGAGCCATAATTGCACCACTGCACTCCACCCTGGGTGACAGAGTGAGACCCTAAATAAAAATAGACAAAAACAATTTCAAAACTTAAGACTAAAAGACACTCAGAAAACTGTCAATTACATTTTGTTCTGATTTTTCTATTTTATATAGTATGATGAAATGTTATATCAACTTGCCATTTTTAAAAACAAAAATCAGATGGATTTAGCTGGGCACAATACCAACTGTACTGAGAATTTCTAATGTGTTCGGATGAGAGACCTGAAGGAAAGGAGACAGATTTAGAAGGAATGATGGTTAATCAGATCAGTCATTCAAATAATCTACCTACTAGTAAAGTTAGACAAACAAACAAATGGCAACAACAACAACAAAACCCCACCCATCATCTATAGAGAAAAATCATAGTCTCCCACTTGAAATAACACATCTGTCTGGCAGCTTCAATAAAAGGATGCATATTTTCACACAGCACAAAAGAATTATTTTTATATTTCAAAAACAATTGCTGCAGAACTATGAAAAGAAAAAAATACAGACTGTAGAGAACAAAATAAGACAAGCTTCCATCAAGAAGGAAACATAAAATATACTAACTTGAAATAACAGATATACACTATATTTGGAGTCCAAGCTTTTAGTGTTGACTCCAGCCCAGTTATATCGGAGGCAAAGATAACTTGAAATAACAGATATACACAATATTGAGAGTTCAAGCTTTTTAGTGTTGACTCCAGCCCAGTTATATTGGAGGCAAAGAAACAAAGATTTGCAAAGGATTCCTGAATTATCCAAAGTTAAACGCGTTATATCTAACCAAGCCAGATCTAGAACACATTATTGGTCATATTCTTTCCATTGACTATGTCTAATTCCCCTTAAAGTTTTTCCCCTTTAAATATAAATCCTACGCACATTACAACTTTGGTACCATAAACAGAACAAGACACTTATTCTTTCTTTCAGCACTTTGGATGTGCTATCCCATTGTGTTCTGACTATCATTGTTTCTGATGAAAAGTCAGGTGTTAATCACAAAGTCCTTTCCTTGTATGGATGAGTTCTTTTCCTTTTGTTTCAAGATTAACTCCCTCACATTTTATTTAATCCAGAATTATTAGAAACTTCTCTAATTTTGAGACTCAAAGTCACTCGTCAGATCACCAGAAAATTTCAAAATATACATTCTAAGTGCTTGTAAACTATCAATATACTACTTGAATGTCTTCTTTTATTAATACAAGGTCATGGTTTGGAATATTTGGGAAAGGAATATAAGTCAGAGCAAGAGCATCCTAGATTAGTGATTGCAAGTTCAATCAATGTTTTTGTGACAATCAAATAATAAATTACTTCTAGTATTTTTGCTGACATATTTCTTTCCCTACTTTCAAGATTCACACAGAAATATACCTAAAATAATATAGTTTGATTCTCTTGAAAAAAATTTTCTTTCTCCTCAATCTTTCTCAATATTTTTAATACAATATTTTTTGTTTCTATATCCATCAAAAAGTTTCAATTTGATGAGATAGCATAAAAAAATCTATTTACAGGATCAGTTTGGAAGTCAGATGTGCAAAATGTTTCTTATCTGCTCTGTTCTCTTTTCATTATCTTCTCCCTGACCCAACCCCAAACATTATAAAGAATGCTAAACCCTTTATAAAGAATTTTACCAGAATCGATATTAAAATTGAGTGAGCTATTTATTACTTAGAAGTAATTCTCAAACTTTAACCTGTAATCTCATATATTTACAGTGGAGCATAGTATTTAGAAGAAACCTGGCTCAATTATAGGTCAATCACTCCTTAGCAATGTATCAGAGTTCGGCAAGTTACCCAACCTCTGCTAATAACAATCTATTAATCTGTAAAAGTAAATATAAATATATCCACGAAGTATTCTTAAGGTTAAATGAAATAACTTATATAGAAGTAAATCACTTAGTGTAATGTTGAATATATTATATGTTCTAGCTTGAATTACTACTAATGAAAAACTACATTTTGAAATTTTTGAAGCTGAGATCAATAAAAAAAATAGTGCCGTTCTCCAACTTTTTCTAGGTAGTTTGCTAGAAATAAGAAAGTAAAATAGACTAGGGCCGAGTTTCTGGATTTAAGGATCAGAAATCATCTGCTGTGTTTATTATGAACCCTTTATATCCCTTCAGTTCTTCCTATAAATTTTTACAAAGAACTTACTGAATAAAGAGTTAAAACACCTCAAATTAACAAAATCTTCTCTACTATGTCTCCATTATTTCAAAAAAGAAAAGAATAATAATTTTGTCAATGATAGTTAAGTACATGTCAGTCACTAACACTATAGCAGATACCTTCATATTCCTATTTCTAATATTTCCAATACCTTCATATTTATATTTCTCATTCATATTTGAACCCAACTCTGTAATTTAGGAAGTTCTCTTTTTTCTTTTATAAATTAAGGCATGAAGTGTCAGGTGACTTGCTCAAGATTACACCACTAGTAAATTTAAAAATATAGTTTACTTGCCTACTGTCTTAGTGATATAGTTTACTTGCCTACTGTTTTAGTGAATTATTGATCATGCACAATTCTTTTTGAAAACAGAAATTCATTTAGCATACCACATTTCAAGATCCATTGGTAAAAGCCATCTTATTAGCTTAATCAACAAAAATGTCTAGAAAATGTGAGCTTTTATTAACTGATAAAATATTAGAAGTTATTTATACATATATATATAAACCACCCCTATAATCTTTATAAAATTATTTGGGAAAGGAGGGAGGGGATGAAATAAAAATAAGCTTCCAACACATCCAGTCTTAAACATTAAGTTAACTTGCTATCTGTCCTGCTTCCTCATAATTGTTTATTAGGTACAGCCCCACAATCATTTATATCCTGTCACAAGATTATAGTTAAACTTAACTACTCATAGATAACAACTTGAGCATTGTGAAGTGTTAAGTTTTCTCTCTGAGGTATTCTTTCAGATCCTACATACCAGTGAAACTACTGACATCAGCTCCTCCGAAGGGCTCCAGGAGAAGCTGACTCACTAAAGGGCGAAGTTTCCACATCCTGGTGATTTAAACCCCCTAACCCAAACCAGTCAGTGACCCCATTTATCCAGCCCGTGGCCCTCTACAATCCCTTCACCCCAACCAAGTACTCTCTGGAAAGACAGATTTGAGGGTGCTCGCATCTCCTCACTCAGCTGTCCTGCAATCATTAAACTCCTTCTTTACTGCAAACTCTGTTTATCAATTTATAAGACTGTGACTGCACAGCAGTCAGAGCATACAAACACGTGAGTCCTGTATCATTTATAAATATTTAACTTTTATATACATTTAACTTCTATACACATAATTGACTATTTTGTATATTAATATTAGTAGGTAATAATAATGTTTATATTTCCTCCATAGGTAGCTTCTGGGGCATTTCTGCCTGGTAAATTTTTATTCTTTAATGACAAAGACTAAAGTAACTTCAAAATATTATTGAGAATTTTTTTTCTATTGACGGGACACTGAATTTGTAGGTAGAAATAAAAACCTAGCTTTTTACTAAACTTAATTTTAAACAAAATTCAAAATATAAACATAAAATTAAGAATTTCCAAAATTAAACTTAGTTTTAGAAACTCACATAAGCAAGTGTAATACTGAAGAGCAAAGAAACTGTGGTCTACAAAAAGAATTATAAGTAATTCATGAAATCTAAGGGCTAATTTGTGATGTAAATTAGGAGGATATTTTATGCTGTAGCTCCATCCTAGAGACCGAGAGAATCGCTCTAGGAAAACCTGCTCAACTCCTTTTAACCAGAAATTCTTTCTTTCTCCAGAAATCCCTTTCAGGTAATGCCTAATAATATCTCACTGAACATGTATTAGAAATCGTAGTTTAATTTTTAATTAAATAATTCAGTGAAAATACATTAATTGTAAAGATAAGTTTTAACACATATAGGAATACTAGACTTACGGTGGTCATCAACCCAAAATGCTACAAAATTACATGGAATGGTTAGTTTGGCAAAAATAAATGTCACCACTACCACCAAAAACCTAGGTTTCAAAAAGAAATAAAAGAAGCATTCCAAAATGTTAAAAATTTTTCATTTGTCTACTTTCTAAATGCTCTTTAAAATACTTACGTCATCATAATTTTGAAGTTTAAAAGTAAAGAAATAGTTCTCCTAGTTAATATACTGCCTTAAAGTTACTCTGGCTCACAAACAGAACAAATCAAAGCATGACTTGACAGCTGTCAAATTACAGGAAATTGAAGCTAAATGAAATTGGACACCTCACCTCATCTAAACTCCTCACTTTATAAGAAGGAAAAGCCTCACAAAATGTTGAGGTCATTTAACTTCAAGTCATCAGGTGAGTTAGAGATAATCTGAGAACACCACTTTTTTTCTCTTTGTTACTATTCTCTCATGAAATTTTGCCTGAAAACAGGTCTACTAAAGAGAGAAGAATTTGTAATGAAGATGAACATATATCATTGCGTTTCTGCTTAGGGTTGTTCAATATTTTCCCATTGATAATATATAAAATCCTACCTACTTTGACCTCCTCTCCTACCATTTCCTTGCTATTTCCTAGAACTTCATTCTTGACTCCAAAGCTGCACCCTCCTGCATCAGTTTCTTTTGTTTGAAATCTTCAGCCCTTCATAAATTTCATCCACCAAACTCCTATTTATCCTTTAACTCCCTATTATTTTTTCTTACAGTGCCACATTTTCCTTCATTAGCACATATCCAATTTAAAGTTATATAGTTTGAGTTTTTGCTTGACTTTCTGTTTCTCCATTAAAGCATAAGCTCCACAAAAGCAAGTATCATGTCTGATTTAACAGGGTATATTCTATTCTTATAAGAGTGCTGCCACGTAAGTGTCAATGAATGTTTGTGAAATAAATGAAGGACTAAAGGAGTGACTGAACAAATAAAAATAAGTTCTCTGTGTGTATTGTATGTGTGAATAAGATTTTGAGTTTGGCCAAGGCAGTTAATCACACATTAACAACTCATTAAGGTTTATAGCACTGAGGTACAAAATTGGTTCAACACCACATTCTAAGATGAAACAAGGTTTGTGTTCAGAAATATAGTGTCACTTTTTCTAATATCAGCTGTCCCCCAACTATCAGCATGATACAAGCAAACCATTGATATGTGTTTTTCTGGTTTTTTTTGTATTGAAGATTCCACATGAATGAAAATTATTATATTTCTAATAGGAAGTCCTGTTCTAAATGACAGCAAATCTGAGGGTGAACACATTTGTTTAAAAGAGAGAGATTAAAAAGATGAGATTCTGTGTGTACATTATATAACTGAAGAGAGTTGTCTCTAGCAATTTGACAAGAAAGGTGAAACAGAACATTAATCTGAGCACACAAGTTCAGCTAATGATCTGGGATAGGGAGTTGCGGGTAGAGGGGAGGACAAAGACGAAAGACAACCATTTACCCCAAGTTACTCTCCAAAGATGAGAAAAAGCCCTCTTAGTAATGTCTTTCAAAATCTAACTACTTTCAAGAACACATCGATGAGATACAGAGAGATAGTAATCAAGTTGGACATTAACTTAAAAGTCAGATGACTTTTTAAGCAAAAGTAACTTAGAACTGTAAAGTAGAAAACACTAAATGTCATTGACTTTAAAGTGGATACTGAAGCAAAAAAAAAACCCTTCTATTAAAAACTAGACTATATGCAGTAACTTATGTAGAAAACTTAGCATAAATATTTATACAAAATTGCCCTACCATATTTTATTAAAGTATTACATTATAAATTAAGAGAAAATCATTTTAAAAATGAGTTATATTTTAGGCCTTTTTTCTCAAAATGAGTTTCATAAATTGATACGGTTATTAGCATAGGAATTTCAATAATAGGAACAAAGAAACCAAATGAAAACCTAATGTGTGTGTGTGTGTGTGTGTGTTTTGTGTGTGTGTGTATACAATTACGTGGCATTCCAACTTCAACATGTTTAAAAATATTTCAGTAAAAAATGTTAGATTTATTTTAAGGTAGTTTGTAAGATATTTATTAGGTTTATTTGTAGGCCTTGCACACTAAGTCAAGCAACACTATCATAAAATAAATTATTTAATAACGAAACAGAAACTCAAAGCTTCATATTATAATTAAATAAACTCTAAAGTATCTAGTAACTTCAACTGTATGCCCTAAAATAACATCAGGACTACAGTGTCTATCAACTTGCCCACAGAAAACGCAACAATGAAAGAAAGAAAGAGATATCTATTTTTTCATAAAAGATCAACACACTTTGTCCAATTTTTTTGTCCAACTGCTATAAAGTGGACCAACGCTAATGGCAAATAAAAGAGATGCCATTCAACATGCATTCTAGTAGTGAATATTAACTACTATGTGAAGGCAGTGTTCGTTGAACAAATAAAAGAATCTTTGCCTGCGTGACGCTTATATTTTGGTCACTTTACATTTTACTGGAGGAAAGGTGAAGAATAGAATACCAGCAATATTAACAACATTATCCCACTAGAAGGTCTCCAGTGACTCATACTTTCAGACTCATCTCAATGACCCTATATGATCTTTATATTCCAAGGAGCATGGCAATGGATTTTAACATTTCCAAATTAAAAGGTAATGGTAAAGTAATGATAACCAACATAAAAATGACTCCCTGGAAACGAAAGCAACTCATTTCAAATGGCTTTGGAATGCCATTAGGACAGCACCTTTTTCTTTGTAATGCAAAAGTCTCAAAATCCAGAGAGCAGGTCTTGTGAATTTTGTGAATTTTGATGAGAGGTAAGGCATTACAGAAAGACCCAAAAGTCATGCTCCAGATTCCGGCAATATAGCTAGTAGGACAGACACAGAGTACATAGTTTTACTACTGATCACAGTGATTTAGAGATTGGAACCCATAGTTCTGTGAGATCAGGCATCACTTCAGGATAAATTTACATTTTTAATAAATACAAACTTTGGCTCAGCTAAACAAGGTACCTTGGGCTATATTAACTGTAGATAGATAAATTTGGCGTAATTAACCCTTGCACAGTCTAAACATACCATGTGCCAAAAATGATGTAAAGCACTGAATATGTGAGATAAAGTATGATGAATTCTATTGACAAATACAGGCAATAGCTTCCATTTAATTGAGAAGAAACCGTATACCTAGCACAAGTCTTTTTCTGTGCATTAACTTTTCATAATACAACTATATGAAGTATATAGTATAAAATAGTATATGAAACTATTTTATATATAAATACAGGTGTTTCCAAAGGTTAAGAAAGGGCACGGTGAGAGTGAGAAGCACAGTCTGGGTGGGCAGGACAATCTAGTTGTCTATCTGTGCTTTAAACTCCAATAAACATCATCTCCCACACCACGGCATCTAACTCAGAGTCACATTTCAATTGCCAGCAAATGGAAGCCTCATAAACCCAAAGTGTGAACGGTAATGAAGTTCATAGAGCACGCTTTGAGTGCACAGAGTATCTTTGCAAACATTATCTTTTTTTATTATACTTTAAGATTTAGGGTACATGTGCACAACGTGGAGGTTTGTTACATATGTATACATGTGCCATGTAGGTGTGCTGCACCCATTAACTCATCATTTAACATTAGGTATATCTCCTATTGCTATCCCTTCCCCTCCCCCCAAACATTATCTTTTAAGACTTTCACAATCACGCCATGAGATTATTCCCATATCAAAAAGTAGGAAATGAAAGCCTGGAAAGAAGTTATATTGACATTAAACTGCTCTCAAACCCAAGTGTACAAATGATTCTTCTTGCAAAGAAATTCATATTCTACACAAAGTTCTATTTCAAAATGAATTCTGGAATTCAATTAAACACTCATCTGGAAAACGAGAGCTTAAGTGGAAATTCCTCACTGGTATTCAAGCAAATAAATTAAATAATGATATTAAATCTACATCTAATCTCTTATTATTACATATTGAAAGTTTGCTATATAGCTACCACTAAGTTATACATTTCCAGTGACACAAACCATAAAATGAATTTGTTTCTATTGGTACTAGCAAAAAAAAAAAAAACCTGCGTAGACAGCAAAAGGGTCAATCTACTAATTTATCTTCTAATAACTTTCCACCCAGGAACATTCATCCCTCTCATTAGACAGTTGTTCTATGCTTCTTTTTTTCACATTCTAATTGCCTCACCTGAACCAAAAAAAGAATGTGGATCTAGGATCAATACCTTTTGAAAAGTCATTTATTTCATTATATTATTTTTTCATATATCTGCATTATTGCATAGAATACCTGATTGGTCTTATGCTAAGTTTTTCATGTAACATTACCTCTGCAAGATGTTAATAAGTATCCTTCCAAAAATGTTTGAAAAATCTTGGGTAAAATATATTAAGTAAGTTCCTGTTTTATAGTTTCCAAGAGTTTTACTATCCTTGGCCAATGACAAAATTCAAAGCAGAGATACAGTACACAACTTTTGTAAAACTTACCTATTTTTCTTATAAGACTGTGGCTTTGTTTTGTTTTGTTTTGAACTTCTTTTCTGTGATGTGACATGAGACTGTGTGTTGAGTTAGGGGTGGGGACATACATTAACAGAGGTTTAAGAACTGCTTTGCTAAAGCAAGTTTGAGGAGAAAATGGGGAGACTAATACAAGATTTTCCTTTAAGCAGTGGGAGTTGAAGGGGTAGGTGGTTTTTGGAGAAAGAAGAGACCCATTCATGGCACAGGCTTCTTTATGTTTCTGCTCTGTGTGATACTTAATGAGGATACAGACATTCACTTCCTCTATTTCCCACCCCTGGCCGGGGGTAACCCAAAGGTACCTGATAAAGACACAGCCTTATAGCTGTATCAAGTATCCCTGAGTGTGTTAGGACTGGAGAGGCCTGAGGAATAAAAAACATACATGCATTAAATGGAACAAATACAGAGAAGAAGAAAACTCAGACATGGTACATTAATTGTGTACCTTTCCTTACAACCCAGCACATCACAGGGTACATGACCTGCTTCCTTTTGACCTGCTTCCTTTATGTTGACTGCATGAACAGGGAAGGGGGTTGGGGTACACGTGGGAGATAATTGTGTTTACTATGTACCTGGTATTAATACATCTATAGAGACAATTGGAATGACTATACTGGAGAAACAGCAAGAGAAGAACTGAAAAGGCTAAAACAAATACTTGGTTCTCTAAAAAATACTACAAAAAGATTTCTCATGTCTGACAAATTACATTTTAGTCTAATAGTAATAAGTGACCAAAACTAAGGTGATTTGATAAATATCATAAGGTATTTTATTGTGAAATTGATATCTATACGTATTGCTTATAAAGCTCAGTAATCTGTTCTTGAATTGAGAAATTACTGAGACAACATCGAAAGCTGTCATTTTTGTTTCTATGTTGTCGTTGTTATTGTTTGTGAGGTCAGAGCTTCTAAACTTTATGACTGTTTGAAAGGGGCCTATATAGACCTTGCCTGAATATTAAGTCATGTGAAATGATAAAAAGCTTTCTGATTTATTGGGTTAGACAAAGAAAAAATTGAGAAATTGAGCATCATTAAAATTAAAGACTTTTGTTATTCAAACTGTGCTTAGAATGAAAACAAAAGCCACAGGTTGGGAGAAAATCTTTTCAAAACATATTCAAAACATTTTCAAAACATATCAGATAAATTACTGGTATTTAAAGTATACAGAGAACTCGAAAATAAGAAAGAAAACAACTCATTTAAAAAATAGTCCAAAGGTCTAAATACAGCTGTCAAATGGGGATTTTGAAGTTACTAGTCATGTATCATTAGGGAACTGCAAGTCACAGCAACCGTGAGATATTATTACATGACTATTAAAATGACCAATATCCAAAAGTCTGATGATACCAAAAGCTGGCAAATGTGAGGAGAAACAGGAACTTTTATTCATTGCTGGTGAGAATGCAGAATAGTACAGCTACTTTGGCAGTCAGTTTGGCAGTTTCTTATAAAACTAAACATACCCTACCAAACAACCCAGCAATTACATTCTCGGTATTTACTTAAAGGATTTGAAAACTTACATGCACACAAAAGCCTTCTTCCCATGAATGTTACAGGAGCCTTATTCATGATCACTAAAATCGAAATGTCTTTCAGGAAGTGAATGGAAAAATAAACTGTGGTATATCCAGGCAATGGAATAGTATTCTGTCAAGCTACAGAAGACACACAGGAACCTTTAAATGCATATTGCCAAGTGAAAGAAGCCAGTCTGAAAAGTCTACATACCGTATGATTCAACTGCATGACCTTCTGGAGAAAGCAAAACTATGGAGACAGTAAAGAGATCAGTGGCTATTAGGGATTTGGAGGAGATTTGTGCAGTCTAAACATGTCATGTGCCAACAACGACGTAAAGATATGTGAGATAAAGTATGACGAATTCTATTGACAAACACACGCAATGGCTTCCATTTAACTGAGAAGAAACCATATACCTAGCACAAGTCTTTTTCTGTGCATTAACTTTTTGTAATACAACTATATGAAGTTATAGCCTATTTTATATATGAATAAAAGCATTTCCAAAGGTTAAGAAAGGGCACAGTGAGAGTGAGAAGCACAGTCTGGGTAGGTAGGTCAATCTAGTTTTCTATCTGTGCTTTAAACTGCTATAACCATCAACTCAATCTACTAATTTATCTTCTACATAAATTAGTAGAGGAAACGATGAACGGATGGAGCAAGGAAGAATTTTAGGAGAGTGAATCCATTATTCTGTATGACACTGTAATGAGGATTATTTGTCATTACACATTTGACAAAACCTATAGAATTCATAAGACAAGGAGTAAACTCTAATACAAACTACATACTTTAGTCAATAATAATGTACCAATATTGACTCATCAACTATAACAAATGTACCACACTATTGCAAGATGTTAAAAATCGGGGAAATTGGGGTAGAGGCTGAGGATGACGTGTGAATGCTTATTCACTTCTTTCTACAAACTTAAAATTGCTTTTAAAGAGTCAATAAAAATTAAAACAAGGCAGGGTTTTCATGCAATGGAAAAAAACACACAACTTTAGTAAGTGACTGATAATTATGCTTATGCCACTTTGCTAGATTACACTTCATTAATAAATATAGTTTCATTCTCTATGTTATAAAGCAGAATAAAGTCAGATATCTAGAGAAATTGATTTTAATGATTAGAGTAAAAGCATTTTTACCTCCAACGTCAGAATGAGTTCTTCAGAATCAGTCCATTTTATAGTTAAATCAATCATTGATTTTAAAAAAATATTGAGAAAAACTTTAACTTCACTTTTTCCATCAAACTCAATGTCATGACAGCATTGTGAGTCATTTCAATCTAGGATTAAAACCTATTTCTGGACCCAGTGGACTTACTGTGATAGATTCTGAAAATGTAAGACGTTAAAGTCCAGTCTTTGATCTGCTGTCCTCTGCAGTTATCAAAAGGTCAGTTTATCCTGCTTCTTTTCTCTCTTTTTCATATATCTTGCACTTCAGCTTAATATTAGTATTAAGCTAAATTTCTTATTTTATTTTGATTGATAAAGGAAAACAGATTGTTTCGATACAGTTACTGAGAATAAGCAGCAAAAGGTACTTATAAAGTACACAAGAGAGCTATCAGATAAAAATGTGTTCAAAAAAAGATTTGGAAATTTTTATTGCATGAATGTTCAAATGGACAGGAAAACTTTCTGGATTCTTTTTCCACCACACATGAGTAGCAGCACTAAAGTAGTGAATAATGTCCATTCAATTGGTAGTTTTCATGTATTTCTGATATCAGAAATGGACTGTTAGTAACTAGTTTTAAAAGCAGAGCATTTTTGTGCATGGCATTCCCCTGAATTCCAAAGCCCAAACTTAACTTAGGCTAATTTCTCTCTGCTGGGAGCACCATTAATTTCTCATAGATAACATTTCATATATATGCGGCATTCTGATGATGTAAAGGAATTCACACTTTATGGGCCTACAAGCCAAATTTAATCAATGGCTTGCTTCATATGGCTGAGAGCTAAAAATTGTTTTGGCATTTTTGAAGTGTTTAAAGAAGGAGAAGGAAGGGGAGAAGAATGAGTAGATGAAGGAGAGACAGAGACTACATATGGCCAGCAAAGCCGATAATATTTACTGTCTAGTTCTTTACACAAAGAACTTTTCCAATCTTGAACAAAACACACACATTTTCGTTATGCCAAAAAAGGACTACAATAAGTCTTCACTTAACATCATTGACAGGTGCTTGAAAACTGGTCATAGGTATATATATTTATGGTCACGTGATGTTTTGATACACGCATACGGAGGGATAAATTGGGGATGGTTAATTGGTACAAAAATACAGTAAGCGAAACCCATTTTACCATAGGTTGACATCAAAAGAGTTCAGCTTCTATGGCTTTTGGTAACTAAAACGTCAACAAACTTGTAAATAAAGATCAAAACACTTCTAATATTAAATGCTGAAATAAATTTCAGCTATTCATACGTTTAAGATTAATAAAAGCTAGTAAAATCATTATTTACCTACTTATTTCAGTTTGGGGTTGCAGTTGACCGCAGCCTATCCTGTCAGCTCAGGACGCAATGTGGGAACCAGCCCTGGACAGGGCGCCGTCGCATTGCAGGTGCACTCACACATACCCACAGTTACTCAGACTGGGACCACATAGACACGTCAATCAACCTCACATGCACAGCCTTGGGAAGTGAGAGGAAACTGGAGCATCCAGAGAATATCAATGCAGACATGGGGAGAATATATAAGCTCTACACAGACAGTGAACCCCAATTGGAATCAATTTGTTTTTTCTCATCAACATTATAATGAAATGACATTGAATGAAACGTCGTTATTCAAAGACCTGTTGTACTCAGTTCTAAACATTTCAGAATTAAGGGATTTACACACATCCTCTTCTATATAATGGAGTGGGTCTCTTAAAATTTCCTGGCAACATACTCTTAGCCTGCCTAGGAAACACTTTAGAATAGAACTGCATTATAATAAATTTTCATATTCTATTTATATCTTCCTATTTCTCCCTCTACTTATTAAGGTATAGTCTTGTATATGTAATCCTTCAGTTCCTGAACAAGGTGAACATATGATCTCATGATGTGTGTTTTAATTTCTTAACTTTGTTGAGATTTGGGAATGTGAGGATGATGGAAAGGAAATAAAGGAACTCAGCAGCTATAAAAGAAATCTGACCTTTAATTTTTTTATTGAATTTGTTTCTTGTTTTATTTTTCCTTCCTTTGCACAAATGAGAACTTCTAGTTTTACAAAGGGTACCACCAATTTTAGGACAAAAATTTGTATTTGTGGTATAACACAAGTTGGAGACACAATGATTTAGAGATTGCATATCAATTTTATCAAATAAATGTGATAAAGTAGGTGATATGCACACACACACACATATGTAGTGACAAAACCATTGACACAGATACCCAGATGGCACTTAATGTACTTTCAGCCTTAAATTCTTTCTCAAGGACAAGCCATTTTTTTGCAAATGATTTAGCATTTGGCTGGGCGTGGTGGCTCACGCTTGTAATCCCAGCACTTTGGGGGGCCGAGGTGGGTGGATCACGAGGTCAGGAGATCGAGACCATGGTGAAACCCCGTCTCTACTAAAAATACAAAAAATTAGCCGGGCGTGGTGGCGGGCGCCTGTAGTCCCAGCTACTTGGAGAGGCTGAGGCAGGAGAATGGCGTGAACCCGGGAGGCGGAGCTTGCAGTGAGCCGAGATTGCGCCACTGCACTCCAGCCTGGGTGACAGAGCAAGACTCCGTCTCAAGAAAAAAAAAAAAAAAAAAAAAAATGATTTAGCATTCAAAAATGATTAAACACGGGAAAAAATGCATTGCACATAAAGTTCAGATTACAAGTGAATTAAAGTCACACTAATATAACTATAATTTATAATGAATTCAAATGGCTTTCAGAAGGGTCATCTGTGGAAGGTGAAGAGCAATCTGAATTTATTTTTCTGGTAACTGGTCATAGCAATGTTTTCTAGACTAGTGAGTGAGTGCTCATACAGCACCATGTGTGTTCAACAACACATAAAGTTGGATGACAAAATCTACTTTAGTGAGAAGGTAGCTATTTCCAGGGGCACCAATAGTAATGTCAGTTTTGAGTCTTGGGTTTGCTTTTGTTTGTTTACAAGGCGATGAAATGTTTAAGGAAAAAAAAAATTCTACCAATCCATGTTGAGTGAACATTTCAATCCTTGTAAAGACCAAAGTCAGCTGCCACCATGCCATGCAAACCTTATAGTACATGACATGTTAAATCGGTAACCTCGAAAGGGACTTCTGAGAAGCTATGAGTAAAAGGCACACACAAAATGCCTCTGAGATGAATTCACAAATGAAATGGAAAAGGATATCTGTGTACATCCAAGAAGAATAGTAATTAACAGAAAACAAGAACACTTCTAAATTGAAAGAATCCCTAAAGTAAAAGAAGACCAAAGAAAAAGAAATAAAGATGAGAAGTGAAATGAGGTGGAAATGGTGAGTGACAAGGAGACACACTGAGAAAAAAAGTAGCTAAAGTTAGTGTGTTATTATTTCAGCAAAATTAAGTATATCAATACTGAGAAATATGACTTGAAATAGATTCAGTACCTCAAGCAGAAACATAAACAAATAACATCTGGATTTTTCTTTTGATAACCAGTATTTTAAATACAAAAATCTAAAAATTTTATCTTTGTGTAAGAGTTACACATTTATCATACCAATCAATAACAAAAACGCGCTATAAATACTTTATGGAAATAAATGTCCTAACAGATGTTAACCAGACATCAGTCTTCACCGGTAAGGATTAGATTTGAAGGTGTTTGCAGATAATTAAAACTTGTTTTTATAACATAACTTAGCAGCTAAGTAGTATAATGAAAATGGGATATTCAAATTATAAGATATAAAATATTAAAGATAGAAGAACATGTTTATTTTTTCAATATAAATATTGTTACAGCTCAGAGAAACAGTATGAAATCTCAGGGCTCATGAAAGGCCACATTCTAGAGATAGTGATTGACAGGTATGGTAATTCCCCTACAGCGTGGTGCCTGTTGTCATGGAGTAGCATGTCTCCTACAGGGTACTACCAGCAGGTTCAAGTAGGAAGAGCCGATAGTCCATGTGAGAAACCCCGGAAGGCTAAAGATAGAAGGAAATATTTGTGCCACGTTGAAGAGCAAGTTCACCAGGTGAATTGGCATGTGGCTAGGGTACAACTTCCCATACATATATAAATAATGAAACACACAAAAAATTATCAGAAAAGTATTTTATTATTATTAGAGTCACGATTAGCACTCTCCTCATCAGGAGAGTTTTAGGTTTTTTTCTAGCCCTACTCTATACTTTTTAAACACAGTCTCCAAGTTTCAAAATAAAAGTTTCTTATTTTTAATTCAAATCTCAATTAAAATAAAACAAAAACCGAAAATGTAGAAGTTCCTTATTTTGACCATCTATATATCATACACAACAAAAAGACTGATAAAATTCCACTAAACACAACAGCTAGATCCGTATTCCCGTTACTGCTTAAGCCCATTCCAATAAGGATTTTATACCAAATCTGCCCTTGCCAAGGCTACCTGGGGCCTTCATTTTATTATTTGCAATGGACAATTTTAACTTCACATCCATGTTGGCTTCCTTACATCCTAGATGCACATACAGCCAGATTTTTTCCCATCAGATGTGATTTGATCCTCCAACTTCGGAATGGCTTGATGACCTCCTCTTTATCTAAAGATCACTTTAAAAAGCCTGAAGTATTTGGCTCTTCCCTAAATCTTTGGCCAGACGTAATGTCATCCTCCCATTGGCTTTCTTTGTCCAAACTACATTAGCCTTATCTCAGATCTTCAAACAAGTTATATTTCCTGCCTAAGATCTTTCTATGAGTGAGTGAAAGGTGTGACGAAGATAGTTCCTCTTTGCCCCCAAAGGTTTCATTGATCACGCTGATAATGAATTTACTGTTAATCTCTTACTGTTATACTCAGGCTTAAATTCTCTACCCTACACACTTCAGTTGACATAATTTTAATTTCCACTGTGATGCTTCTCTCTCTTCTATCAACACTCTCTCCTCACAGGGTTTCATCCAGATCAGGAGTCAGTAACATTTTTGACAAAGAGCCAGATAGTAAATATTGCAGGCTTTGTGTTGCCAAGAGGCAAATTTATGGAACTTTCCCTGCTGAAAAATTTCCCTGTATTTTACATTTTAGACTTATAAATGCCACACGTACTTATAACTCATGAGCCATACAAAAATAGGTGGCAGACCAGATCTGGCTCATGGGCTATAATAGTTTTCCAAGCCCTCACCTAGATTCATGACTTTAGGCATGCTCTATAGGCTACGATGATCTAACTCACATCTCTAGCCAAGTCAACTTGTCAGTGCCTACTTGATGTCTCCACTTGGATTCTAACTAGCGTCTTAATTTAAGATTAAAAAATGTAAAATCAATCACACATACGCACCTACCCACACCTCTGTCACTTGCAAACTGCCTCATGTCATCAAGACTTTGCCATATCACTAAAAGTGACCATAATCCCCCATGTCCCTAAATCCAAATACCTTGATATAATTCTTGCTCAGTAAATTCAATCATCTTCAAATCAACTTCCAATCTCAACTGATTTTCTCCAACTTTATTGCTACACTCATAATCCCAACTACCATCATCCTTCAACTGGACAGGTGCAATAGTCAGCTAAATGAACCCCCTTCCTTCACTACTGTACCCTTCCACAATAGTACACCCTCCTAAGGGCTAACCTCATCGTATCACACATCCATCATACAATTCTCAATGTAGTTAATTTATATTCACACTTTGATATAAGATCTAGATTTGGTCCCTGAGAACACTCATGTAATCTCTCTCCATGCTCTTCCTTCATGGACATTCCAGCCAAACCGGCCTTCTTTTCTTTGTAAGAAACTATCAAGCTCTCTTTTTAAATTACAGAATCTTTATATCTGCCCTTCTTTCTGCTCAGAGCACCCCAGATCTTCAAAGTACCTTCCTCTTTGTCTTCACTCAACTCTCAAATGAAATATTACCTCCTCAGAGAGAAAAATGCTCTGAAATACCTACAGCCAGATCAGTGCCTTCCTCCTTGACAGTTTTACTCAGCCATGTTATCACATGTAATCTTCTTCGTAGTAGTGTACTTTATAGCCCTTCACACCATTGCTTTGTTTAGGTATTTGTATGTCTTCCTCCTCTTTCCCTCCTCACTACAGTATAGCCAATTGTGTCTTTGCCTTCTTCACTGCTATATCCCCTAGTGCCTGGTAGGCTTTCTATAAACAGCCATTTATTGACTTATTGACTACATGTATATGCTAATCCTTTTTACTAATTGTTGTTACACTATAAATTTCTCTTCTCTCTCTCTTCGCTTCCCTCTTCTCATGTCCCTTGATGCTTCCTACTCAATATTAACATGGACATCATTTTGTGTCTTCAGCATTTCTCTTTTCATTATATTATGATAGGTTAATTTTCCTAAGAAAACACTATTTTGACAAAAGCAAAGCATTAAAGTAAAGCAGCATAGGATCAATTTTTTCCTATTGAAAAGGAAACACCATCTTTCCGAGAAGACAATTCCACCAGGAAACAAAACAAACACACACATTTCCGGTAAGTCCTAGTTCCCAAGACTTGAAGCCAGTATGTTTTTCCACTTTCAAGTATCCTTGACTGTAGAGATAGAAGGTATCCACTTAGAGATATTAACTCATTACCACTGCCTAAATTTGGTTTCCAGAAACACAACTTAATATGACATCAATGGATGTGATAATCATTTGAAAGTAGCTTTATCAAAATCATCCAACAGAACAAGTTACTTTCCTAATTAGCATCCTCGGTTAAATACCTAAATCTGATGAATAATAAGTTATGCATTATGCTAAATTGCATTGGCTCACTATCTTAGAATGCTTTCAAACTAATTAAAAATGAGATATTCAGTGATGAGAAATATAAAAAGATAAAAACCTATTTCAATCAGTTTAAATTAGAATTTAACATTTCTTCAATACGCTCTTTTGTAGTCAATTGCAAGAGTAATAAAGCAAAATTATTGAGTCTATAATAGTGACCGTTCAAAATTCATAGTGAATTATTAAAAAGAAAACTAAGGTCCCTGCCAACTTTCCACCTCACTTCAAAGCATAGCCAAGGTCATTACAACAGCAAGTAAAAGACTCCACACAATTCCCACTTCTTCGCCTCTATTCTGTTACTTCTGGAATCTTCTACTACTCCAAATTGTGTGTTTGCTCCAGACTCAGCAGTTCTCACCACCTTGTTCTTCCAATTGCCATCTTCTCTGTGCGGCCTTTCTTGACTACCCAGTTAAAAATTATCCTATCAAAATTATCTGATCCCCATCCAGGATTACTTTTCACCATCTAACTTACGATACTTTGCATATTTATGTGGCTCATTGTCTGTTATCTGTCTCCCTAAGTTAGAATGCGAGCTTCATGATGGCAGAGTTTTGGTCAATTTCCTTCACTCAATAATTCCTGACCCAAAGTAAACACTTCATAAGTATTTTTTGAATATACTAATATATAGTCCGAATTATCAAGGAACTTATAAATAAATAAAGACACAACCCAGCATATAGTGCAGCTTGAGAAATGTTGATAGTGTGGTACAGGAGGAGGTATGTAAACTATGAGAAGCAACAGTTAAATAAGAAGCAATCCAGAAAGACACACAGGGTGGGTGACATCTGAGTTAAAGGACAGAAGGTAAGAAGATAACCAGATGGAGAAAAGAGAGGAAGATCTTACAAACAAGCATCAGAAGTTACCATAAGAAAAGCAAGTACAAAATCATCAGAAGAAAAACAATTGCATCCCAGTTATTACCACAAACATAATTATGAAAACCCAGAACAGTTCATGCTTTGATAATGCTAAAGTTGATACGTAGATTAAGATGTGATATAACAATCTGCAAATCTTAGTTTTCAGAAAACCTTTTTAGGCAAGATATGATGATTTAAGGAAGAAAAGTTGCTGATGGATGAGGCATGTTGTCCCTTAAAGACAAACACTATGAAGACTGCGTACAGCCTTTATAATGGAAAGGTGCCACGTTTTTTCTTTTTTAAGTCCTTGGAATCTCAGTTGGCAACTTTGAAATTCATGTGTAATTCATGAGTTTTTTAAAAGAAATGTAATAAGTAACACAAGTGATTCTAGAGCTTGTCTTTAGGCTGAGGTAGATATTGGCATTATAAATTGAAGTGCTAGAAAGGAACAATAAGAATTAAGAATAAGCAGTAATTTCTGCCAAGATCTGTGGCACCCAGTCTCACACATAAGGCTTTTTGGAATCTCTTGGTTTCCAAGGTTCAGGCTCTCATACTTTAGTTTGTACATAAAGGACTTAAGTTATTCTTAAAGCACAGTTTTAGCACTTCACACCAGGAGATGGTTATGAGACTGATCACAGGATAAAGTGAAATAGGATGTGTGCCTACTTGTAGAAGGAACCTCGTTCCTTTTGCCATTCTATTCCTACTTTTCTGGCAGGAAAGTCCTAGAAAAAATTTCATATACAGATTAATTTTAAACAATTTACATTATATTTTACTATTAATAGCTTCTAGAATATCTTAGCTTAGGCTGGCCCTGGTGGCTCACACTTGAAATCCCAGAATTTTGGGAGGCTGAAGTGGGCGGATCAACTGAAGTCAGGAGTTTGAGACTAGCCTAGCCAACATGGTCAAACCTAGTCTCTACTAAAAATCCAAAAATTAGCCGGGTGTGGTGATGCGTACCTGTAATCCCAGCTACGCAGGAGGCTGAGGCAGGAGAACCATTGAGCCTGGGAGGTGGAGGCCGCAGTGAGCCAAGATTGTGTCACTGCACTCCAGCCTGGGCAACAGAGCAAGACTCTGTCTCACAAAAACAAAAAACAAACAAACAAAAAAAGAGTATCTTAGCTTATATATTTCTCACATCTGATCCTACCACTTTACTTCTTTTTTCCTGTTTATACCAATTATTTCTATTCCTCTTTACATATAGGCAGAAAGATAAGACTAAAATGTGTCACAGACAATGACATCTAGTAAATTGACGTATTCTTCATGTTTAATTCCACAACAGATTTCAAATACAACCAAAATCTCCAAATAAAATCTTAATTCTAAATTGAGTGCTTGTACAGTCTTCAAATATGTTCAAATAGAACATCAAAGCTCAATAAAAATAGTTATATCACTTGGGATGGTGTTTAAAATATTTTTTCCTAAATAAATTCAGCTTCAGAGGATGAGAAAACCTTCGTTAGGAGATGTTTTAAAGAACAAATTAAGTTAAATGTGAAGGAAATCATACTTTATTTTGTTGAATAGTAAGATTTTTTTGTTGCTATTGTGAATTAATGCCATCCAAATATTGAGTGATGTAATTCAATTTAGTAAAAGAAAAAAGTCTAAATTATCAACTTCTTTCCTTATAAAAATGAAATATGCTATAACTTGCATTTTTTCCATGGCAATGACCCTGATGATCAGAGAGGTTAAAACCTAAAAACATTTAAAATCATCTAATCTAAATTATAAAAAAGAAATCCCTTTCTTCAGAAAAAATAATTTTTTAAGGAAGCACTCATAAACAAATCTCTACTAGTAGATATACAGCATACACATCTCTTACTATCTCCCATGCAGACTGCATAAAAAGGCGTGCTGGCTACTTTTAAGAAAACAACATTCAGATGTCTGGAAAGTATCTGAAATGCATGATTAATCTACACAGATAATTTTCTCAAGAAACCAAATTTTGAAGACAAGTAATTCAAAAGTCTATTGTCTATAAAGTAAATCCGCTGGTATACTTAAACTGCTGTAATCCTTTCTCTGTTTACCTTATAGTGTGCACCTCTCAAGCTATGGGAATGCATGTCTTCTCTAAGAAGAGCTGACTTCTTTTGTAGGAAAAAGCTGTTGGAAATGACTGTTAGGATTTCAAATGTTTGGGAGTGTGTATTCATGTGGGTTTTACGTGTTGAATATTTGCATTTGTAATTTTAAGATGCTTAAATCAAAAACTAAAATGACCTATGCAACATAATTCTGCCATAGGATAAATTAAATTCAATTAAATGTTCCCATACAAATTATTATCTACCACAATGTAAAAATATTTATATATCACAAAGATGTAAGAAACACTGACTTCTATTATACAGCAGAGTTCAATTTCACTACTACTTAGCTTGATGATATTTTAAGGTCATGTCTCTTGGAATACACATTCAATATTCATTGCCAAACGTCTGAGCTCACCTCTCTTGAAGCAATATTCAATTATCAAAGGAAAATAATTTACCAAGCAACCTCACAAAACACAAACTCTAGGTAGCATCAAGGTTTTTCAAAGTGATTATTCCTTACTGGTCGAGATCCTAAGATATTAAAACTCATAGATCACATGATCTGAGATTTTCTAATTGAAAAGCTGTAGCTGTAAACCTTTCATTCAAAGTCGGATACTACTTTCAGCTGTCAAAAGAATTATGCAATCACTTAAACTTCTGGAATGAAAGAGAAAATGAAGGGAACAATAAAAGTAACTGAAATGCACTGAGAAATGAACATAAGGAACCAAATGGAGGCAAAGACAGAGAGAGAGAGAGAGAGGGCTGTTTATCTAACCTTCCCTTCTTGAGTGGGTTTTCTCTGATATCTCTAGAGAACAATTGGATGTGTAACAATGAAATACAAAACACAAGATACTGTCTTCGTATAATTACTTGTAATGATTCCAAGATGGCATAATTTGAGAACTTGCTAAATAGGACAACAAAGTGATCTGCTTTTCCAAAATTTTGCCCCTTACCTTATATATTATTTCATGGTGAAGATCAATAAAACTGAAAATTGGAATTGCCAGATATTATCAGATTTTATTTTTTGAATGCTTAACAGCTGACCCAAAATCTGGTCATAAAAATGGAAGTTAAATTAAATTGTCCTCAAAATTTAAGTTTGCTACATTTGTAAGAACCACTTGCTTCTTCAAAATCTCAAACTTTCTCATATCTAGCAGCAAATTGAAATTAGGAATTTAAGCATGTAAATTCATCATGGAAACCAAATTGATTAAAATTTTCTGTGTATTCATGATAATGTTTAAAATTTTTGCTACATTTAAACCCTAAGTTAGTTACAAAAACCCTAAAATTATGCTTGTTTAAAAAGTTGGGCTAACTTGCTTTTCAAAACATACTGACATATTCGTTCCATTCTTCTTATAATTATTTTTTTGTCACTCCCAAGCAGCACACCATTGTATATATCCCCAAAACGGCACTTCTTTGTTAAAGCCATTAGGACAGAAATATTTTTGAGCCAGATGCAATGGCTCATGCCTGTAATGTCAGTACTTTGGGAGGCCTAGGTTAGAGGACTGCTTGAGGATAGGAGTTTGTGACCTGCCTGGGCAACATAGCAAGACCCAGTCTTTACAAATGAAATGAAAATAAAATATAAAATAAACTGGCTGGACAAAGTAGTGCACACCTGTGGTCATAGCTACCAGGAGGCTGAGATGAGAGGACCATATGAACCCAGGAGTTTGGGGCTGAGAATGAGCTATGACTGCACCACTGCACTTCAGCCAGAACTATGGGTTGGTGAGTTAGAAATAAGTTCTCAGTTCTGAATATAATAACTGCTCCTGGCACTCCCCAGAATGAGCTGGGTTTTCTTTTGCCTCTCTATAGTCCCTCTTCCTCAGGAAATACCCCCATGGTTCTGCCCGCTGTGCTATTAATTACACCAATGCTTATTATATGTCAGTTCAGTTTTATCTAGATTCTCCCAAAGTCAGTGCTGAACTTAGTTGTTTGAAAATGTATATATTGTAATAGTTACCAAAAAGACCAAATACAGCTAGATATTTATGCTATTTGTTTTATTTCCATCGTAGGTATATTTCCTTTTAAAATTCATATATATCTTTCTCTAAGGATTGTCTCCGTTTTCAGATGTTAAGCACTTTCTCATGCACACACCACCTAAGCAGCAAAGACAGAGTCCACGTCAGGGAATGTCACATTCAGGATAAGTACCTATTATTCTGTAACTCAGAAGTAGGAAAATGGATGTCCTCAAGCAGATGCTTTTCTTGACAGATACAAAAATTTGACAAGGATCACTGACTGACTTCCAACCCACCATTCATCCCTTTTATCTTATTTTGACCCTAAGGGTCCCAGAGGGATAATGGCACTACATTCCTATTTAGAATTCAGATTTCAGATTGCATTTCTTATATCATTGTTTATAAGTAGTGGTTGCACACAGTCGCGATAATACTATGACATTAATCTACATTCCTCGTTAAATCGATTTTTGTCTTCCGTTTTTGAGCTTAGCTACAATTTCTCACACGGTTTCTCTAGGAAGATTCCTCAATGACTGAAACATTTAGAACATGGTCGATTCATAAATACGACACTGGGATTCCCCAATGACTGAAACATTTTGAACATGGTCCATTCATAAATACGACACTGGGATTCCCCAATGACTGAAACATTTAGAACATGGTCCACTCATAAATACGACACTGGGATTCCCCAATGACTGAAACATTTAGAACATGGTCCATTCATAAATACGACACTGGGATTCCCCAATGACTGAAACTTTTAGAACATGGTCCATTCATAAATACGACATTGGGATTCCCCAATGACTGAAACATTTAGAACATGGTCCATTCATAAATATGACATTGGGATTCCCCAATGATTGAAAAATTTAGAACATGGTCTATTCATAAATATGAAGAGCTTGTGTAGAAAGTATAATTTACTTATCCTATTATGCTTAAGAAATTATGTGAAATAATGTGAAAATAATCTTAAAACATTTGCATGCATATTTGCTGCAAGAGTCATCTTTCATTGATACTTAATCATAATCATGGACATGGTGGGTCCCAATAACCAATATTTAATGCAAGACTGTAAATTTAATAGAGAGAAAACCTTATTTATAAATTTTCATGTGTTCTTTTCTTGACAATAAGGAGCTGTGAGATTTGTATTTTAAAAGATACTTAGTAATAAAAACTTTAATTTTTAAAACTTTTATTTTTAAATTCTGCTTAATTGCATAAAAGTTAAAAGGTAATATTTAATATTTAATGAGGCTTATTGAGCTAAATGATGATATGCAGCTTGGGTTATACTTGCAATTATAAGATTTGCTCATTATACCTAAGCAATCTCCTTCACTCAATCTAGCTACCACTAAGGAAGCAAAATTCCCTGAATCATAGTATCAAAGCATTCCATTATGTTTTCTATTAAGTTGTTTTGTTCTTTGAATCATTGTCTATTTTAATTTATCCTTTTAGAAAGAAAACAAATTACTTAACTTGCATTTCCCACTAGAAGCTTCACTACAGCTAGACTTGGAATTGATTTCAGGCCATTTTTTAATAAATGATGGTCCCTAGTGAAAGATAGAATACTTGAGCCATCAATATTGAGTAAATAAAAGGGTTTGGGTAAATAAGAGAGAAGATACCTATTTTTCTCAAATATTTTAAATATCTAATAACCTATTCCTCATCTAAAACAAGCCACAATTACTGGAAATGATGGTCAGAGGAAGGTATTAGCAACCCTGTGTAATACTACATGTCATGTTGGATCACTATTACAGAGAAACAGTTGTCATGCTGCATTTTAGTAATTCTACACATCACCAGAGAAATAGACAACTCTTATAGCCAAAGAAATCCAACGTAGCTACTGTCTACATATTCTTGTTTTAGACCTTTGGTGAAAAAAACTACTATGTGTATTGAATATATTTTACATTAGTTTTATCACAAAAGAAAAATGAGAATTCTATTAGATGCAAATACAAATTCTGAATGACAGGAAAGAAAAATTAAAATCAAAGCTGATCTTAATTAACAAAATGTATTATCTGCTTACATGTATATACAACTGTTCATATACAAAGGCACAGATGCATTTGTGGTTTTGAAAAAATATCTATTTCATTTCAAATTTTCATTGAACAATATTACATATGGCAAGAAAACTGATCTTTTTGAAGGATCTTTTAAAAAGTGTTAAACTTTATTAGATACTCCAAACTAGCAAAGCTCAACTTCATCACAATTATATAATAACACTGCACACTTTCAATTTTATCTGGAGAAATATACCTATCCCTTGAAATAACTCTGTAAACTTCCTGCTCACAGATTTCATTTCAAGCCTTGAAAATGCAGAAAATCAATGCTGAATATACTTGCCCCGAAAGGAAAAGAAAATTTCAGGGGTGTCAGGATGTTTTATCACATAAAGTACAGAATTGCAATTTGTATATGAGCAGGCAACACACCTCCAAAAATAATACAATACTTATCACAAAATACATTCACAGATACTAGATTTGGCACAAACCACTCCATACAGCTATTGATGAAATCAGTATTGAAAGCCTTATTCCAAAATCTATGGCCCTTTTCTACTCTCCAACTGACATTTCAGGATGCCACAACCTTGCAGCTCCACTCTCTCATTAATTTCCCCTAAATACCCTTGGCAGAAGAACGAGAAACGTCACATTTTTCATTTAATTTCTAAAGAACATCACATCCTTTAAGAATAGGTTCTTGAAATTTTTAAATGTAAAACATAAAAACCCTAAAGAGACAAACATCCAAAAGCATAAAAACCCTAAACAGACAAACGTCCAAAAACTTTTCTTCAAAATCACAACAACTTTATATGCTACGTGTTCCTGTAAAATACCACATACACAAACTCACAGGCACACCCACCCACCCAAAACCCACACACTCGAATATATATGGCCTCGTAATACCTCACATATATATACATGTCACCAAATGCAACAGAGACACACGCATATATATGGCCTCATAATACCTCACATATATATACATATCATCAATTACAACAGAGAAAAGCCAATTTCAGAAACATGGCTTCAATTTTGATGCATTTACTCACACTTAATTCTATTTCAATTTAACTGCAGAGATATTACAATACCCTGTAACAAAAACCTGACGGAAGATTGTAACAAATTGCTTAAACATCAAACCAAACACTAAACATAATTTCATCACAAAGTGAAATTCGCATCCAACTCGCAAAGAATTAGAAAATCCTTGCACTTACCTTGGCCTTGTCCATTCCCCAGATGACCCCAAAACACCACCGTCATCATCAACAGCCCCGGAGCCCACGTCCACATCCTTCTAGTGACACGCTCGTGTCTTCTGGCCATTGCATCTTAAACTCTGCATATTCAGTGGGGTGGATGTGAAAGTACAATAAATTACATTCTTAGAGAAATACACTACGACTCAAATCCCATATCTAATATGCACTGTGCATTTCTGAATTATCCTGCCTACAAGGAGGTACATTTGAAAATCATGCTTCCCTTTAGGGTTGTCATATTGATGATTAATACGAAAGCTCATTCATTTTTAATCTTTAAGCATTCATCTGAATTCCATTTTTAATATCATTTTCCAAAACAGGCCACTTAACCTATGAATGTCAAAAAGTACTCCCGATATACATATTGGAGTTCAGTCAAGCAAAAGCATGGTGTATGGACACTACTTAAGTATAACTTGATATTTAGGCAAATTGATGAATTTAACATACCATGTAATCTCTACATATATACAAAAGGACTTTTCAACACATTTATGTAAGTTTTGCATAAATACCCTTGAAAATATTCTCAAGTTTTAAGTGGTATTCTAATTATGTCAGTAATTTTAACTGAATAAAGAGATGCATCATGTGCAAAAACTAATCTTGTTTACTTAAAATTGAGAGTAAAATTAATTATAGAAGGTACAAAACACTTGTAATTTTGATTTCAGATATATGACCCACAGGAACCTTCATATATACAAATATTATACACATATATGACAATGTATATTTGAATGTTCATTTTGAAACTGCTTTTCATACTGATACATGAAAATACTTAAATGTCCACCAAAGCAAGGTTATTTATTCATACATTTGAATGATATACAGTAGCTCAAAAGAATAAACTTGAGTTGCATGTACTAATATGGATAAGTGTCCAAAATGAATAGTGAAGCAAAACTAGCAAATTTAATAATGATAAGTTCAAAATTACACCTTTCATATGTAAACATGTGCAATAGTTAAAACTATAAATTTTATGTTGCATAAATATATAATACAGTATAATAACGCATAAGAATGAGAAACACCTTCAAGACTAAAGTTAGGAAATTACAAGACTACAATTTAAATGGTTACTAGGTGGAATTTTAAATCAGAGGTTACTCCTAAATCCCAATTTTTCCACAGTTGACAAAATAACGGAGTTAAGAAAAATAAACTTAATGATTTCCAGAATGAATGCTTTATTCAAAATGCTACGTAATTACAATTCTAATAAACTTGCAAGGGAATCCAGTCACCCAGAAATTTTTTATGCCTTTCTCCTACATCACGAAAGGGGAAGATTTAATTACCAACTTTGCATTACTTAACGTCAGACTCATAGTATCAGAGCTAAAGAGAAATTTAAGAAACACCTAACTCAACCTCTCCATTTTAAATGACCAAATGAGTTGAGAAGGTTACAATGACATTTCTAAGTTCATATGTAAAAACAGAATTTTGATGACAATGACAGTTTAAGTACTAATAAACACTCCTGGAAAAGTTACTGTAATCCAGGTTATTTTACTGTGCTAAATGCCTTACATTCTTTACCCAATTCAGTTTTCACAGAAATCCTATGAACAAAGCACTTCCAAAATTTACCACTTCACAGCTAAGAAAACAAGGCTTAGAGAAATGCTACACGATCCCCTAGTCATGAGGTTAGTAGGTACCACTGTGGAGACTGAGGCAAAACAGGACGATTTCAAAGCCTATGCTCTGAACAAGTAAACACTAAGCAGGAATTTAGTTCTAGATCTCCCAGTTGTAGTCCAATAATCAGCCAAAAAATGGTGCTGAGAAGAGGGGAAAGAAAGATATCTTGTATGTGGAGCCTCATGTATTTGATCCCAAATACATCTTCATATTGAAAATCATTAGAGCACAAGGCAATAGAATTATTAGTTTGTTTCTAAAATCATCAACCTTTCCCAAGTTGAACATACAAATATATTTTATCATATATATACTATATGTGTGTATAGCGTGTGTTTATCTAAGTATTCCTGTGGTTTATATATCTGGATTTGGAATTACAAGTGTTTTGTGGTTTATTATTTATTATTATACTTTGAGTTTTGGGGTACATGTGCACAACGTGCAGGTTTGTTACATATGTATCCATGTGCCATGTTGATGTGCTGCACCCATTAACTCGTCATTTAGCATTAGGTGTATCTCCTAATGCTGTCCCTGCCCCCTCCCCCCACCCCACCACAGTCCCCAGAGTGTGATGTTCCCCTTCCTGTGTCCACGTGTTCTCATTGTCTCCCTCTGTTGCTCTGGCTGGAGTCAGTGGTGTGATCATAGCTCACTGCAGACTCCAAGTCCTAGGCTCAAGCGATACTTTTGCCTCGGCCTCTCAAGTAGCTCGGACTACAGGCACGCACCACCATCCCCGGCTAATTTTTTTACAGAGATGGGTCCCACCGTGTTGCTTGACTGGTCTCAGCCTCCTTAAGTCAAGGGATCCTCCCACCTGGACTTCCGAAAGCACTGAGATTACAGGTGTCAGCCACCGTGCGTTTTTTGATTTCTTCAATTAATTTCACTTATACACTTGATTACACAAGATTAATTTTGTGTACATAATGAATCTCTTTTGAGGTTTAAGTTACTGATTAATTAGAGTACCACTTAACAAGCGTGTCATCCCAGCACTTTGGGAGGCTGAAGTGGGCGGCTCACCTGAGGTCAGGCATGAGCCACCGTGCCCGGCTTACACACATTCTTTTCACTCCTGCTTGCAGATCTCTGTTCCCTTCTAATTCCAGTGGAACCACTTTCACTTAGTATCAAAATATCCAGATCCACTCATCAAAGTGTAAATAATCCTCCAGCAAATTACCTTTGCAAATCTATTTTTATGTAATATTTCCTTAACTTCTTCTTACCTACATCCAGTAGTCATTTTACAAGGCAGAATTTTTTCTATTTTATATAGAACTGAGGCAGTATTTGAAAAAAATCTCAAAACACTCTTCAGGAAGGACTGGCATCTAAAACACCAGTTCCAATATATATTTTAGTAACATTTTAAAGGACAGATGCTTTTCAAAATGTTATTATAATTTAAAAAAATGTAACCTTCCTCTCTGAGTTCATGTTTATGGAAAACTAATATTTCATAAATGCCAAGTTACTATGATGTATTATCTAAATGCTGCCCCTGCCATTCTATAAATACAAAAATCGTAACCTTCTAACTAACTTTGGTATTAGTCAACAACTGTGCTGATGAAAAGTAAAATCAATTCATTTAAAATAATTTTCCATGAACAAAATCAAGTAACTTGTAAGTAGTATGGTAGATGAACCAAAAAATAAAGTAACATTAACCAGAAAGACATGCCATGGACTTCTCTAATCTTTTTTTGGAACACCCTTTTCATGCATATGAAAATAAAAATTAAATATAAAATACCTACTTTATGTATGTACTTTTACTTGTGTCTATTGTTCTTTAAAGATTAAAATAACTCCTAAAGCCTGGATAGCTGAGCCCATTGTGCTCTTCTGCCCATAAAATAGATCGGATGTGCAGTGAAAGAGGTAAAACTTAGGCTTTCAGGTTAGTTATGACGATGGAAACACAATTCTATTCAATAGTGTTCATCTTGGTCTTTCAAATGTTTAAGGTCACAAGGCAAAAGAGAACAGACTTTAAGAATGTTCGTGTATTACTTCTCATCTTACCCAATAGCTACATTAGTTCAATTAGGCCAGTGTTTTGGAGTAAACAGCACTGTGAAATGTGTCGTGGAGTCCGGAGGCTCCACCACCTACCTCCATGTAGTTGTTCTGTCCGATGGAGCCTAGAGTAATACCTTAGGAGATGCATTACATCTACAGGTACCAACCAGGAAGGGTAGTCTTGAATTAAATGGCTTTAGAACACGTTATAAGAGCAAATCGAAGCTTCTAGGTATTAGAACCACTTCAATCACAGAGCGTCTCTGGGTTCTATCTGTGGCCAGCATCAAGTATCTGTCTGCCCTCCCCGAATGCTTTCTCTCATCATGTGGATCTTCTAGATGGTCTTATTCTTCCCCAGCCAGCCAACTTGATCAACAAGCCTAGGTATATTAGATATGTATAAAGTTGGTTCTTAAATAAAGTCCATTTCTGTATCTAGGTAAGTAATGTCTTCAGACTTACAATTTCATTGATATCTAGAAAGAGTGACTCTAGTTAGCTTCTAGTGTCAGTTTTTCTAGCAGCTTCTTTAAAAACAAAAATCCTCTCTGGAACAAAGCTTCCTTGCAAGTATTGCTGTTGGCAATAGTCCTCTTTACTGAAATGCTTATCCGGTGAAACTTGCGCTGTGCCAGTGAGCCTGCAGGTTGATGGTCCTTTTGTTCAACTTCTCCATTATAAAGCAACCTCTCTGATCACCCTTTTAAAACTAAAGACCAAAGAATCAAATGAGATCAGGAAGTGACCAGAGCTCACAGGTCATCAACTCCTCTTCTTAGCATATTATAGCACACAGTCTAAGCCCGAAAAACACAGCAGAACCCATTACAGCTCTCGAGTTCCAGTTATTAACATTGATTTTTTCCAATGGGAAATTTTCATTAGAAGCTATCACAGGACTCACATTCAGTAATAACTTAGATTAGGATACATATTGGAGCCTTTGTCCTTAGAGTAGGTGCCACTGAGTCACTATTAAAAGGAGTCTTTTTGATCTTAGTAAATTCTCACAGGGCTTATCTCAGTCTAAACTGTAACTGGCCTTTACTAGTGATGTCATGTGTAGTTCAAATTAATATTGTAATGTATATAAATTGTATATATAGGTATAATACATGCATGTATTTACAATTATTTATTTTATTTTATTTTTTAATAAGATAAAAGTTAGAGGTTAAAATATGACTCTAGGCCATTGTGCTTTAGAATGAAGAGCACAGACATGGGTTGGAAATGTAAATTTTGGCCCAATTTAATTTCTGTGACAAATTCATTAATGTCTTCAAGGTTCAGGCTCTATGTATGAGACAAATGAAAACAGCTCTAAGATTCCTGAAAACCCTAAAATATTAAAATTCCACTCTGCCATTAGTTCAGATAAATCATTTGCCAATTTGCCCCACAAGAACCAGGCATCTTTAAATGGTAACATAACATGCACTTCTCTCTCCCAAAGTGTGGTGCATAAACGTTCTGCTTCTCAATAACACAGGATGCCTGCTAAAATGTGCTGTCAGGGGGATTAGTAAGGAAATGTTGTATCAAAACTTCTGCAGATGTGGCCCTGAAATACACATTGTAATAAATCCTCCAGGCCTCTCAAGTTAGGAATAACTGGTTTATAAAATTGTACTTACTTAAAAATTATAGATAAACAGATTTCACCGTAACCCATTCTTTCTGTTCTGAATGAAATAAGGCTCTATATTCAGACTGAATTTTCAGTGAAAAACAACTTAAAATAGTGACAAATCATCTATAAGTTTAAATGAATATAACTAGGAGACCTGAAAACTCAGGTTTAGCAGTCATCTTCCAACAGTTTGAGAGCCCACAGGAGCCACAGAGCCCTCATGTCTCTCCAGAGAAGCAGGGTGATTCTTCCCCCTAAACACCATGCAATTCTTGAAGTGAGTGAAAGCATCCCTGCTCACACTGATACCCTCTCAAGTGAACTCAAAGTTAAGCCATCTCCAGCCAGACCAGATATCCTGGCCCATATCTCATTCATTAATATATGTTGAGAAGCCTTTGTTTCTTGGAAACTACATGAAGTGAATAGGCTGTGGACTCCACTGGACCTAGTGGTCTATATTTAACCAATTCCCTTCACACATATGTATCAGATGCTCTCTTAGTTACGGAGCTGCAGTGGTGAATAAGAAAGCCACAGTCCTGTACTCCCAGGGTTTCAATTCTGAAGACGAAGACAGGCACAGAAACCCAACTGAGCAAAGAGAAGAGATTATTACAAAATGTGTTCACATGCAAAGTGAAGCAAGGGACTGAATATACAACAAGGGTTTTGGGGCGAACATTAGATACAATCTTAATTCAGATTATATAAGATTCATACATATAATTTTTATATATAGATATATTAATTTGGGCCGGGCGTGGTGGCTTATGCCTGTAATCCCAGCATTTTGGGAGGCCAAGGCGGATGGATCACTTCAGTCCAGGAGTTTCAGACCAGTCTGATCAACATGGCAAAACCCCATCTCTACTAAAAATAAAAAAGTTAGCCGGGTGTAGTGGTGTGCGCTTGTAGTCCCAGCTACTCAGGAGGCTGAGAAAGGAAAACTGCTTGAACCCAGGAGGCAGAGGTTTCCGTGAGCCAAGATTGTGCCACTGCACTCCAGCCTGGGTGACACAGCAAGACCCTGTCTCAAAAGAAAAAGAAAAAAAGAAATATTAATTTGGATTATACAGATTCTAACCACTTCTTTCAAGTGAGAATATTTAAGGTAAGACCTGAGAATAAAAAGAGTTAGCTTTTCATACACTACAGAAAGATTCGTCTTTTAGGAAAAACCCCCAGTGTTCATGGACCCTAATATATGAGCAAGATCTTGGCATGTAGAAGAAACCTGTGAATTGGATGAAATGAAAAACTGAAAAGTAGGAATCTGGATGAAGTACAGAAGGGAGAAAGACTAATGTGAGACGTGGCTGAAAGAGAAGGATATGTGAAACAGTACAGGTCTTCATTAGTAATGATGAGGAACATAAATCTTAGTCCAAGTACACCAGAAAAGTGGGAGAGTTGGAAACTGAAAGACATGTTAAGAGATCACTTTGGTTTCTCTGTAGCTAACAGGGTGTAGGAGATTAAGAATTCAAGTAGGTTGACTAAGGATGACCTAAGAAAATAAGCGTAGGTAAGAAAATATGTGGCTCTGGCTAGGCTGGGGACATTGGAAATCAAAATAGGTGGAGGAAATTACAGATGTATTTGGAACCAAAATATTTTTTAAATGAATGTTGAATTGGATATTGTCAGAATATTGAGGAAGGGCCAAAAATGACTTATAAGCGTCTAGCATGGCTGGCAGTGCCACTTACTGACATGTGGGAAACCAGGACATGTTACCTCTGAATTATTCGAGTGCTATTGTCATGTAAATCATCAACTCCCAGAATAAAGGTCTGGGCCAAACTCTAAGACTGGAAATTATTAGCTGTTTAGTAGTGTTTAGAGCTTAGAGAGAGTATGTGTGTGGAGAGAAAAGAAGAGCAATTAGGACAGAACCCTTAGAAACATCAATATTTAAAATTTGGGAAGAGAAACAGAAACAAATAAATTGTGGGAAAATGAAGCTCAGGGTAGTTGCAAGGGAATGCTAAAAATGAACTATGGCATTTGAGGAGGAAAACGTAGAAACTGAAAGCAAGAGAGTACGGATGGATCGTGAGGGAGCAGCAGCAGCTGTGTCCTAAGAAGAGTCTCAGTGAAAATGAAGGGTTGTAGGAATGAGGACATCTGGGCCAACGAGCTGGCAAGGAGTGATGTCCAGGAGGCAGAATATTTGCATCTAGATCCTGGTGGTATATACCCTTATAGAAAATGTTTCAGATTTGATGACAATAAAGTGGAGGAAAGAAAAAAAGTAATGGAAATAAAGATGTCAAAAAACGGGGAACCGAGGTTTGTACTGGTCCTTTCACGTGAAAGCTGAGCCACTAAAATGATGGCTGAACTTGCCTGAAGATGATATTGAGCAAAAGATCTACAGCCTTAAATAAATGGCAAGAGGCCAGGTGCAGTGGATCATGCCTGTAATCCCAGAACTTTGGGGGGCTGAGGCAGGCATATCACCTGAGGTCAGGAGTTCGAGACCAGCCTGGCCAACATGGCGAAACCCCATCTCTACCAAAAATACAAAAATTAGCTGGGTGTGGTGGTATGCACCTGTAATCCCAGTTACTCAGGAACCTGAGGCAGGAGAATCACTTGAAACCGGGAGGAGGAGGTTGCAGTGAGCCGAGATCACACCATTACACTCCAGCATGGGTGACAGAGCAAGACTCCATCTCAAAAAAAAAAAAAAAATAAGACCAGAGTGCCCAGGAGGGAGGTCTGTTGATGATGGTAATACCAAAGGGGCATGGCTGATATTTCCAAGGGGTTTGAGTTTCAAAGGAACAGTCTAATTTGCAAGGAGCGGAGAAATTAACAGTCTAGAAGTTGTAACGGGAACCAAGAACAACCACCTCGGCTTCCAGCCATAGGTATGTGGAGGGTGAGAAAAAGACCTGTCTCAATTTATGAAAGCTAGAGGAAAAACTGCACTTTAGTATCAACCAACTTTTGTTTTAAGATAATTACAAACCAATATGGAACTTAGCAAGAGTCAATTTTGACAGTTTCCTGCAGCTTAGTAAATTCTGCACAAAATTAAGATTTAACACAAAAGTAGAGAAAAATTTTAATGGCATAGCACATTTCTTCACAATTCCTTAAACCAAATAATTCCCTGTTCTTCTAACTCTCACCTTACACTATCAACTAGGCTTCTTATTCAATGAACAGTTTAAGTCTACTAAGACACACACACACACACACACACACGTCTTATCCAGCTGCAGATCTCATTTTTGAAGGTACATTGAAAGTACATAGATCATTCTATAATCATCAACTATGAAGATTGTGAGCAACTGGAACAAGTATTCTTGGAAAAGAAGTTTCCTGTGTATAAGAAAAAAAAGAGTCCAACTCTGGGAACTGACTTGGCTGAGTCATCATTATATGCCACTGGCAAGAAATCAAGAAGTAACTCAGGACTGATAAACTTTGTTAAAGGAAATGGAAACAGCCTATCTGTGAGGCTTAATTCTTGATAATCTGGCCAAGATATAGCATCTGGATAAGAGTTCACTGACTCAACTAAATTTTGTGAAGGTGAAGTACTTGTTAAAACGAAAGATCTATTTAGAGAGAAATAAGTAGACATAATGTCTGCACTATGGATAGGTGTATACCTGTTTTTTGCAAAAACAGTTTGTATCTTTGAAATGCTGGTTTGCCCTGGACAGAGCTAACTTAAATAGAGACCAGGCGCGGTGGTTCATGCCTGTAATCCCAGCACTTTGGGAGGCCGAGGAGGGTGGATCATGAGGTCAGGAGATCGAGACCATCCTGGCTAACACGGTGAAACCCCGTCTGTACTAAAAATGCAAAAAATTAGCCGGGCATGGTGGTGGGCACCTGTAGTCCCAGCTACTCTGGAGGCTGAGGCAGGAGAATGGTGTGAACCCGGGAGGCGGAGCTTGCAGTGAGCCGAGATCGCGCCACTGCACTCCAGCTGGGTGACAGAGCGAAACTCCGTCCCCAAAATATATATATATAGTTTTTTTTATATATATATGTATATATACCCAAAGGATTATAAGTCATGCTGCTATAAAGACACATGCACACGTATGTTTATTGTGGCACTATTCACAATAGCAAAGACTTGGAACCAACCCAAACGTCCAACGATGATAGACTGGATTAAGAAAATGTGGCTGGATACATATGTAACAAACCTGCACATTGTGCATATGTACCCTAAAACCTAAAGTATAATAAAAAAAAGAAACAAAAAAGAAAATGTGGCACATATACACCATGGAATACTATGCAGCCATAAAAAAGGATGAGTTCATGTCCTTTGTAGACACATGGATGAAGCTGGAAACCATAATTCTCAGCAAACTATCACAAGGACAAAAAAAACCAAACGCTGCATGTTCTCACTCATAGGTGTGAATTGAACAATGAGAACACATGGACCCAGGAAGGGGAACATCACACTCCGGGGCCTGTCATGGGGTGGGGTGAGGGGGAGGGACAGCATTTGGAGATATACCTAATGTAAATGATGAGTTACTGGGTGCAGCACACCAACATGGCACATGTATACATATGTAACAAACCTGCACGTTGTGCACATGTGTCCTAGAACTTAAAGTATATATATATATATATATATATATATATATATATATATATATATATAAATATAAAGAGAAAACCATTAAAGAAAGGCTATAATACACAGGAACACACAGACATACATACACCTGTGTGTCTATATCTTCAGTTATCACACTTTTTCTATACAGACTCCACACGAGACAAACATGTTACATTTTATGAGAAACTATAAGTGGAAAGAGGAGAATTTGTGAAATCAATATAGAATGTTCCTTGTTTAGCATAATTCTAACTGTTTCTCATTAGAGGTCTGAGTATCAATCTGTATTATATGTGGCCATGCTGGCATTTGGGAAATTCCACAAGAAACTTTTTAAATATGAATTTGGAAAAGGGAAAAGGATTTTTAAAGTGTCTTTTTTTGTTCTGCATTCTATGTGGAACATCTATTTTGTGCTAACTGCTCGTGTTAGCTTGTGATTGCCTGTGACTATGTGGAAGATATACTTTACGTGACTATGTGAGCAATAGTCTTAAAGTTAAGAAATCTAAAATTTGGTTGGTTTAGTTGCTAATTAGGTAAATTACCTTGTAATGGTTACTTAACCTCTCAAAGATTAATTATCTTCAGTGGTACATTGAAGGTTCCATTCATATTGATTTTAGTAGACTTATCCTACTAAAAAGTAAATGTAACAGAAATTATTCTAGACCTCATTATTTCAGGAGACCCCACCCCAGCTTTTATTCCTAACTTCAAGAAATGCAGAGAAATTTAAAAATTCGATGTTCTCCCAATTCAACAGAATATAACTGAACTAAATCGATTTATGTATAATTCATTATTTCAACCTTTAACGCTATATCCGAGCGGTTTGTTTTCACCATAAAGTTATAGCTGTTTAGGCCAATAATTAAAGAGGACCTTGATAGAGAATGACAAGAGAGGATGATCACCCTATTGTCTATCTTCCAGCTGTTTTCAATGCCCTGAAGTTTTATTCACACCCAAATATTAGAATCTTATCTGAGAGAGCGTACTCAAATGATGAATCATGCTAATTTCTCAAGAAAAGTGCTACAGAATAATAAATGCCTTTCTGGTCAAAGCACTGATGCTCTGGAAATAATCTTTATCCAAATGAGGTACAGGAATTGTTAGGACTATTAAAAGTTTGTATATGATATCTGCCAGGTTCGACTGAGCTTCACTTAAAATCTACCATATTAGGGCCAAGTGTAATGACTCAAATTAGTGAACTTAAAAATTGTTTTAAAATGTTTCCTGGAGACATTTCAAATATTGCTCTCCGATTTATCACTGTTACTTTTGCTGAATTCAATTTGATGCCAAGATTTATTCAGATTAATCAAATGCCATAAACTCTGATACCTAATGTTCCTTAACACCTTAAGAACTTTTAAACAGATCAAATGTTGAAGATACGCTTTTAGTGAAACTGTACCTAAGCACATGAATTCTATTGAATATAGCTTTTTAGAAGACTAACAAAGAAAGAAGACTTAGGAAATTCGGAAACATTTTTTAAACCTTCTAGAGGGAATTAAACTACTGAAAAATAATTTCAATTGGTGAATCTAATGGCATTAATCAGAAGATAAGAAAAAAGTAACCATAAAACTTTATGGGGGTAATATTTGCTATGAGGATCAGGAAAAACAACTAATGGATATTAGGCTTAATATCTGGGTGATGAAATAAACTGTACAACCAATCCCATGGCATAAGCTTACCTCTGTAACAAACCTACACTTGTACCCCTGAACTTAAAAGTTAAAATTTAAATAAATAACGTTGTGCTATTAATTTCAACCAGAGCCTTTCCAAGGTGCAGGGAACTTTTGAGAATTTTATTTCTTGCAAAAGGAAACTTGATTCCTTGCTTAGGGCCTTCCTAGGAAAACCTCTATTCTTTGGAGAAGCATCATACTCCTACAATATTTAAGGACCATCATATTTGTCAGACTTTTTTTCTGTTTTACTGTGAGCAGTTTACAGAACATAAAGAAAAATCAAATCCGAAGGTGCACTACACGTGTTTTATCAAAAGGAACATTTTTGTGTACTTTTAAGAAAATACGACAAATTGAGTTTTCTGACCTATTACCAAGTTAGACATCTTGAGTGAATTGAATCTGTTGTAATCCGGTTTGGTTTTCATCCCATGGCTCTGGAAAACTGACATTTATCTCCAATTTTTCAACTCTGCTTCTTTCCAGTACCTCATCTATACGACCATTATAGTACTTTTCATCTGCTTCTACCACTACACTATGGCTGCATTACTTTTAACACAGTGTCCCACATGTTACCCATTTCTACCTTATATAAAGAGTAGAAATTGAATTGTAATTGAGTATCCAGTTGCCTCATATTCAGGTCTTCAACTGAAATAACTCCAGCTATCTCAAAACTTCAACCCTCTCTGGAAGTATTGGACCAAATTATCCCAGATTATAGCACTCTCAGGCTAAAATTACTAATGCTTCTATAGTTTCAGAGACTGTATCAGGTTATTCAACACAACATTCCATGCACCATTCCAGCCTCATATAATCAGAGGACACTTAGACGACTTTAATAGCCTTCAAAAGACACCCTCCTCTTTTACTTATATATATATTTATTTATCTATTTATTTAATGGAGACAAGGTCTCACTCTGTCACCCAGACTGGAGCGCAGTGGCATAATCACGGTCCACCGCAACCTGCACCTGCCGGGCTCCGATCCTTCCACCGCAGCCTCCTGAGTGGCTGGGACCACAGGCGCCGCCACCACGTCTGCCTGGTTTTTGCATTTTTGTGGAGATGGGGTTTCACATGTTGCCCAGGCTGATCTGAGACTCCTGGGCTCAAGAGATCCACCTGCCCCGGCCTCCCAAAGTGCTGGGATTACATGAACGAGCCATTGTGCCCAGCCGGTCCCGCCCGGTTTTTAACCTTCGTACTGTTTATATAATCATCCTTCACAAAATAGAACACTTCATTACTCGATGGTTCTCATTATTCTAATATGAAGAACTATATTAAGAAAATAAATTCCTGGCTGGGCGCGGTGGCTCACACTTGTAATCCCAGCACTTTGGGAGGCCGAGGTGGGCGGATCACGAGGTCAGGAGATCGAGACCACGGTGAAACCCCGTCTCTACTAAAAATACAGAAAATTAGCCGGCGTGGTGGCGGCGCCTGTAGTCCCAGCTACTCGGGAGGCTGAGGCAGGAGAATGGCGGGAACCCGGGAGGCAGAGCATGCAGTGAGCCGAGATCGTGCCACTGCACTCCAGCCTGGGCGACAGAGCCAGACTCCAGCTCAGACAAAAAAATAAATCAATAAATTTCCAATATTTCCTAGCATATCCAATTTAATTCTATACATCACATAAAAATAAAAGCCGTCTTACTGTGTTAGTTTCTTACTGCTGTTACAGTAAATTAACATAAACTCAGAGGCTTAAAACAACACATTTTTTTTCTTTATGCTTCTGGGGGGTCAGAAGTCCAAAATGGGTCTTAGTGTGCTAAAATCAAGGTATCATCAAGTGTATATTTTGTCTAGAGATTCCAGGAGAGAATTCACCAGGTTTGAGGGGTCACATGTATCCCTGAGCTCTTGGCCTCTGCACATCTTGGACACAGCACATCACTTCAGCCTCGGCTCCAGTTTCCCCAAGCTCTTCTGCTCACTCTGGTCTCTCCGCCTTCCTGTCTGAAGGTTCTTTGTGACTACAGTGGGCCCACCTAGATAATTCAGGATAATCGCTCCAGTTTAAGGTCAGGTGATTAGCAATCTTAATTCCACCTCTAACCATAATGCTTCCATGCTGCCTAACAACACATTCAAAAGGTCATCCTGCTAAGGGTCATTATTCTACCTACACGCTAAGTGACTGAGAAAAAGTAAAGTTATCTATCATGCCTTACCTATGGCGAGGAAATAATAACTTATAATGATTTATCTACGAAAACCTGTTTTTAAAAGCTTTGGTCCTAGTCTATTGATTAAAGTTTTGGTATATTCCAGATAAATTTCATGTCCTTGATGCTAACACATTGTGCACAGTAGATGGCCTTTTTAAAATAGTACTGCATAAAGGAATATTTAAGGTTGTCTGGACAATAGAAAAGGAACTTTAGTTGCTATGCCACAAAAGGCCGGATTTCTGCACATTACACCTCCTACCAGTGCACACATGTGCCAAACTCCTTCCTGAAAGCCTGGTTTATGTTTCCTATGTGCTTAGCAATAGTTTTACTCTCACGACTGTTTATATTAAGTCCTATTTTTTAAAGCATATCCTCATTTGTTTGTTTTCCTGAGCCTCTGAACTGGATTTCATCTGGTATGTATTGCACAGGTTTGCACACTTGATTGTACGCTACCTTAAAGCATCCTCTTGTGTTCTGGACACGGTTATTTTTCTCCATGGTAAGGTGATAAGTGACTTCTCTGAGGACTTGCCACCTTAGAATGCAGTGGTGACATCACCTGCTCAGGCTCTGTCTGCAATGTGGAATTTAGTATTTTCCAACTTCTGGTCTAACTTGAACTTCATAATTAAGCAGAGACGCCTTTTGAGGGAACAGTAGGGTGTCTGCCCCTAAACGTCTGTGTAAATGCAGAGACACATTTGGGAACATAACTGACTTTTATGTACAGAAGCCAGATGCATTTCATGCCCATGCATGCTTAGGGAAGCAAGTTCATCTCATCTATCACAATAAGCATCTGTGCCACTAAATTCCACTGCAGGATACTTTTCACACTTAGACAACAAAACATTTAAGGAAATAAAAGCTCTTTCCAATAAAAATGTGCATCAAATACTGTGTGTATGTTTAAAAAAAAACCTTCCTCTATAAGATAAGGCCACAGGAACTACTAAAAAAGCATTCTTGAAATACATTTTCTGATAGGAATCTAGGCCCTTGCCTTATATAAGATTTAAGGAAAGTGATGTGTGTGTCTTCATACTTGAAAGGCTGTTTTCAACAGCAAAGGGTATGCTTTGAGGTATCAATATAGTTTTGAGAATGCAAAAGTTTAAAAGAAATGGAATGCATATTCTCCAGGTATGAACATGCAATTGTCATTATTTTCCTACCATCTACTAGATTAGAAACAGAAGAAAAATTATGGAAATGTCTGTTTTCCCTCAATAGGAGTACCTATTTATTAAAGTTAATTAATTACTATTCTTTAAACATTTTCAAAATAGACTCATAAGTGACAACTTTCAGAGAAAACAAGGGTTTTTGGATGTAAATATTTACTTATAACATGGATAAAATAATTTTGTTAAATATTAACTCCATATTCATAATGTTCTCTATTGTTTTTGCATTTTGTTTAACAATAGAGAATCTAAGACATTTAGTGTTCATGAGTTTCATACAGTTTCCTGTCAATGTACTTTGTCTTTTTTTTATTGGACTACTAATCATTTATTTATGATTTGTTGGAACTACTCATATTTTAAATATGTCAAGTGAATTGCAAGCACTTGTTGCTGATTTGATATTTGCTTTTTACACATATTCATTGTATCCTCTGAAAAAGAAAAGTTTTATATTTTAACAAATTCCAATCCATAAATTTTTTTTTAAATTTTCTGTTATTGGTTAGGGCTATGTTTGGATATTTAATTTTAACCGTAATGTTGCAAGTGATATTTGTCTATGGTATTTTTTCTTTATATTTTGAAAAAGTGTATTTGACATCCACTATGGAATTAATATTTATTAATGACATATTATACCTTTGTGCAACTATAAAATACATATAGCCAATTATCTGAACACCATTTTATGAACTGTTTATCACTTATCCACTGATTTGAAACACTATCTTTATCATATATTGGATTTTAGGTTTATCGAGATTATGTAACATGAAATTATTTAATTATGAAATTATGTGAATTCAAGCATGACAGTCAGCTCTTCTTCCCCACCACTACCCTGTAAAAGGATGGATGGAATAATTGCTTCCCTATGGCTTAAGTGTATGAGAGGTATACAACATGGTCTTGATGAAGTGGGAACTACACAGAAACTGTTTTTGGTCCTGAAATGTACTCCAGCTTTACCAATTTGTTCTACACATATACCATTGAGGGTAGAAGCTGAATTTTGCTAATGATTATATTTACACTACTTAACATTGTGCCAGATACTGAGTAGATGCTTAGAAACATGTTTAATGACTTGTTTTATTGCTAGAGACCTAATTATCTGCTGTAGTGGTGCTATCTCATTCAGAATCATTTTGACCAGCCTTTCTCCATCATGAATAAAACACTTATTTACACACTTGTGTACATGCACATGTGCATAGAAACACACACACCCTTTGCAGAGACAAACTGCATCGAAAGCATGTACAAACATTATAGTATTTTTGTTGATTCTGACCTGATTCTGATTCTATTGTATACATTTTCATTCTGATCACAATAACAATAAAAATAGAAAACTATAAGTTGTGAAGCTGGAAGATGCAGAACATGAAAGATCGAATTACCAATTTTTTTTTCTATTTTCTTTAGTTGGCTGCTGATAAAATCAGAAAAGAAATGGACACAAAAATGAAAGTATGCAATGTGTGTGCGTGTGTGTGTGTGTGTATCACATGCACTCGTTTCCATGATGTACATATGGAATTTCATAACCAGCCAAACTAAGCTTCACAAGTGAATGAGAAATAAAATCCTTTACAGACAAGCAGATGCTGACAGATTTAGTCACCATCAGACCTGCCTTCCAAGAGCTCCTAAAGGAAGCACTAAACATGGAAAGGAAAAACCAGTACCAGCCACTGCAAAAACACACCAAAATATATAAACCAATGAAACTAGGAAGAAACTGCTTCAACTAATGTGCAGAATAACCAGCTAACATCATGATGACAGGACCAAATTCACACATAACAATATTAACGGTAAATATAAATGAGCTAAATGCCCCAATTAAAAGACATACACTGGCAAATTGGATAAAGAGTCAATACCCACAGGTGTGCTGTATTCAGGAGACACATCTCACTTGCAAGGACACACATAGGCTCAAAATAAAGGGATGGAGGAATATTTACCAAGCAAATGGAAAGAAAGAAAAAAAAAGCAGGAGTTGCAATCCTAGTCTCTAATAAAACAGACTTTAAACCAACAAGGATAAAAAAGGACAAAGAAGGGCATTACATAGTAGTAAAGGGATCAATGCAACAAGAAGAGCTAAGTATCCTAAATATATATATATGCCAAATACAGGAGCACCAGGATTCATAAAACGAGTTCCTAGAGACCTACAAGGAGACTTAGACTCCCACACAATAATAGTGGGAAACTTTAACAACCCACTATCAATATTAGACAGATCAACAAGAAAGGAAATTAACAAGGATATTCAGACTTGAACTCAGCTCTGGTCCAAGTGGACCTAATAGATACCTACAGAACTCTCCACCCCCAATCAACAGAATATACATTCTTCTCAGCACCACATAGCACTTATTCTAAAATCAACCACATAATTGGAAGTAAAACACTCCTCAGCAAATGCAAAAGAATGAAAATCATAACAAACAATCTCTCAAACCACAGTGTAATCAAATTAGAACTCAGAATTAAGAAGCTCACTCAAAACTGCACAACTACATGGAAACTGAACAACCTGCTTATGAATGACTACTGGGTAAATAGCAAAATTAAGGCAGAAATAAATAAGTTCTTTGAAACCAATGAGAACAAAGACACAACATATCAGAATTTCTGGGATACAGTTAAAACAGTGTTTAGAGGGAAATTTACAGCATTAAATGTCCACATTAGAAAGTGGGAAAGATCTAAAATAGACACCCTAACATCACAATCAAAAGAAGCAATGGAAAACACATTAAAAACCTAGTATAAAACAAGAAATAACTAAGATCACAGCAGAACCGAATGGGAGAGAAACACAAAAAAACCTTCAAAAAAAAATCAATGAATCTAGGAGTGGGTTTTTTGAAAAGATTAACAAAATAGATAGACCGGTAGCCAGACTAACAAGGAAGAAAAGAGAGAAAGATCAAATAGACACATTAAAAAACGATAAAGGGGATATCACCACTGATCCCACAGAAATACAAACTATTATTAGAGAATACTGTAAACACCTCTACACAAATAAACTAGAAAATCTAGAAGAAATGGATAAAGTCCTGGACACATACACCCTCCCAAGACTAAAGCAGGAAGAAGTCAAATCCCTGAATAGACCAATAACAAGTTCTGAAATTGACTCAGTAATTACTAGCCTACCAACCAAAAAAAGCCCAGGACCAGATGTCTTCACAGCCGAGTTCTACCAGAGGTACAAAGAGGAGCTGGTACCATTCCTTCTGAAACTATTCTGAACAATAGAAAAAGAAAGACTCCTCCCTAAATCATTTTATGAGGCCAGCATCACTCTGATTCCAAAACCTGGTGGAGACCCAATAGAAAAAGAAAATTTCAGGCCAATATCACTGATGAACATCGATGCGAAAATCCTGAATAAAATACTGGCAAGAGAATCCAGCAGCACATCAAAAACTTATCCACCACGATCAAGTTGGCTTCATGCCTGGCATGCAAGGCTGGTTCAACATATGCAAATCAATAAACATAATCCATCACATAAACAGAACCAATGACAAAAACCACATGATTATCTCAATAGATGCAGAAAAGGCCTTCAATAAAATTCAACACCCCTCATACTAAAAACTCTCAATAAACTAGGTATTGATGGAACATATCTCACAAAAATAAGAGCTATTTATGACAAATGCATAGCTAATATCATGCTAAATGGCCAAAAGCTGGAAGCATTACCTTTGAAAACTGGCCCAAGAGTAGGATGCCCTCTCTCCCCACTCTTATCAACATAGTATTGGAAGTTCTGGCCAGGGCAATCGAGTAAGAGAAAGAAATAAAAGCATGCAAATAGGAAGAGAGGAAATCAAATTGTCTCTGTCTGCAGATGACATGATTGTATATTTACAAAACGCCACCACCTCAGCCCAAAAATTCCTTAACCTGATAAGCAACTTTGGCAGTCTCAGGATATAAAATTCATGTGCAAAAATCACAATCATTCTTATATACCAATAACAGACAAGCAGAGAGCCAAATCATTAGTAAACTCCCATTCACAATTGCTATAAAGAAAACAAAATACCTAGGAATACAACCTACAAGGGATGTGAAGGACCTATTCAAGGAAAACTACAAACCAGAGCTCAAGGAAATGACAGGACACAAACATATAGAGAAACACTCCATCCTCATGGATAGGAAGACTCAATATCATGAAAATGGCCATATTGCCCAAAGTAATTTATAGATTCAATGCTATTCCCATCAAGCTACCATTGACTTTCTTCACAGAACTAGAAAAAAACTATGTTAAATTTCATATGGAAGCAAAAAAGAGCCTGTGGAGCCAAGGCTAACCTAAGCAAAAAGAACAAAGCTGGAGGCATGACGCTGCCTGACTTCAAACTATATTTCAAAGCTAAAGTAACCAAAACAGCATGGTGCTAATACCAAAACAGATATATAGACCAATGAAACAGAATAGAGGCCTCAGAAATAACACCACACATCTACAACAATCTGATCTTCAACAAACCTGACAAAAGCAAGCAATGGGGAAAGGATTCCCTATGTAATAAATGGCGCTGGGAAAACTGGGTAGCCATATGCAGAAAAGAGAAACTAGACCCCTTCATTATACCTTATAAAAGAATTAACTCAAGGTGGATTAAAAACATAAATGTAAAACCTAAAACTATAAAACCCTTGAAGAAAACCTAGGCAATATGATTCAGGACATAGGTGTGGGCAAAGACTTCATGACTAAATCACCAACAGCACTTGAAACAACAGCCAAAATTGACAGATGGAATCTAATCAAACTAAAGAGCTTCTGCTCAGTAAAATAAACTATCACAAGACTGAACAGGCAACCTACAAAATATGAGAAAATTTTTGCAATCTATCCATCTGACAAAGGTCTAATATCCAGAATCTAGAAGGAACTTAAACAAATTTACAAGAAAAAAAAAACAAACAACCCCATCAAAAAGTGGGCAAAGGATATGAACAGACACTCCTCAAAAGAAGATATGTATGTGGCCAATAAACATATGAAAAAAGCTCATTATCACTGTTCATTAGAGAAATGCAAATCAAAACCACAATGACATACCATCTCACACCAGTTAGAATGGTGATCATTAAAAATTCTGGAAACAGCAGATGCTGGAGAAGATGCAGAGAAATAGGAACACTTTTACACTGTTGGTGGGCTTGTAAAATAGTTCAACCATTGTGGAATACAATGTGGTGATTCCTCAAGGATATAAAACCAGAAATACCATTTGACCCAGCAATCCCATTACTGGGTATATACCAAAGGATTATACATCATTCTACTCTAAAGACACATGTACATATATGTTTATCATGGGACTATTTACAATAGCAAAGACTTGGAACCAACATAATGCCCATCAATGATACACTGGATGAAGAAAATGTGGCACATATTCACCATGGAATACTACACAGCCATAAAAAAGGATGAGTTCACGTCCTTTGCGGGGATATGGATGAAGCTGGAAACCATCATCCTCAGCAAACTAACACAGGAACAGAAAACCAAACACTGCATGTTCTCACTCATAAGTGGGTGCTGAACAATGAAAACATGTTGACACAGGGAGAGGAACATCACACACTGGGGTCTGTAGGTGGGTGTGGGGAAAGGGGAGGGAGAGCATTAGGACAAATAGCTAATGCATGTGGAGCTTAAAACCTAGATGACGGGTTGATGGGTGCAGCAAATTACCATGGCACAAGTATACCTATGTAACAAACCTGCATGTTCAGCACATGTATCCCAGAACTTAAAGTAAAATTTTAAAAAATGAAAGTATGCAATATGTGTATGTGTGTGTATACATACATATAAAACAAGCACTCATTTTCATTATGTACATATATGCACATTATGAGTGTGAATATATGTTAAATAATATCCTATCAGTTTTGTATTTGTAACACATATATGTACATGCATATACAACAAATAGAGGTGTTTTGCATAATAATTTCATTTATATTCATTTCATCAGCTAAGAACTAAAAAGAATTTAAATCAAAATCAATTATTCATTTACAGGTGTTTTTAACCATCATCTCCCCCTTTATCTTCACTTTTATGCCTCCTTGTATTGCCATTTTGTGACTTTTTTGCCATAAATTATACATATTTGGAACAGTCACTTTAAGAAATTCAATCTTTGGATAAGATCTCTAAGATTGATTTAGTATGAATACGTGTGTGGGCACACACTTGACAAAGAAAGGTCAGTTATAAATATATGTGTACACTTATCAAAATAATTCACATAAAATCTCTGAATAAAATTATCTGTATGCTTTTTCTGTCAATAAAAGCAATATAGTATAATTCTTGGTAGTAAACCTGTTTGTTTTCATTCTGTTGCCTACCATGTGAGCTGCCATGTTGGTATAAAACATCGATCATTTGATATTTTACTACAGCAAATAATAGTGATCCCCACGAAATAATAAATAAATCAGTGAGTTTCACGGAATTAAGTTTTTGGATGGATCAGATAATTTGAAGTTGTTAGTTTATTCTCCAGCAAGGTGAAAGAAAAAAGCTGTTAGTTTGTTCTCTATCAGGTGATCGAAGATGAAAACCAAAGTTCTCAAGGCCAGTGCATAATAATGGTGCCGTATTCTGTGCATCAATCACCATTACCAAATACCTATATTGCCAAATATTTCATGTACCGCTTTAGTGGTGATTAATCAATGTGCCATGGCACTGAAACTGAAACGAGACTTTGTAGTACAAGTGATATTCAAAGGGTTTTGAAAATTTATCAGCTCTATAGATATAGATGAAAATTTATCATCATCTATCTAGAAATCCTGTTTTTATAAATGTTACCTAGCCAAATATTGGTTTTATTTACTTAATATTTAGAAAACATGAGTTTAGTAAAAATTGTTCAGATTTTCTTAATGTAGTGTGTGAAATTACTATGTAATTATACAAGAAATATGCTACACAGCTGAATACACAACTAGGTCAGCAGAGGGAGCAAAAGGTGCCTTTCCACTATAATCCACAGCAACATCACCCGCTCTTCTCTCTACATCATCGATGTATGTTATCTAAAGTCCTGTGCAAATGCCACCTCAACACGAGTCCTCTAGCCTTGCCTTCTTATCAGAAGCAGCTCGAAAGCCCCGATAATTCTAGAACCACTGAAAAATACACACTTGTTGCAAGGATTGAAAAGCCTCATATTGCAAATTCAGAATTCACAGTACTGAAAAAATTCATAATTTTTTTAAAGTTACAATACTGTGAACTATACAAAATGAATTATGTTGGGATCCGATGACTCTCTTCATTCCAGCCTATCTTATATTTTCTCATTCATTTCTCCACATAGTCACAACAACAGACTCACTATTACATTTCATTAATGGCTATTTTATAATAAATGATCTCAATAGCATTTCTGAAACCTCTGCTGTTCTGGTTTTACAGAACTCTTGAATTTTTGAATGAGTTAGTTTTTGATTGAAAAAGACCTGACTCTTATGCTTAGAAAAGCCATCATTTCTTTCTGTAAGCTTTCCGTCTTCTATAAGCTTTACATGTTCCATAAGCAAACATTCGCTGGTTTTGTGATCAAACTAGAGAGGCAAATTCAGTTAATAATAACAACGTCATTTATCATCCTCAAATCTAGTGTTATGGATAATACGATCTCCACAAGGAGACGGTTGCACGAGCGACAAGAGAAAGACAATCAACAGTCTTTTACTCATACCAAGATATGTCCACACACACTTGTTTCAACAGTCAAAGTAACGCCATATGTCCCCAGTGATGTGGGTGGGCAAAAGGAACAGTTGGCCTGCTAATGAGGGCCATATGTACACGCAGCCTATCGTACCATCCTTCTTACTTATGGTTGCTGAAAACTCAGTGGAAGAGCTTGCTCTGAGGAATGGCATGGCTGGAGGAGGAGAGACTTCCTTAACAGCAGGAAAGGACCATTTGTTGTACAACTACTGTATCTCTGAAACTGGGAGCTAAAGATATGCATGTACGTTACTCATTCTCATTAAGAGTTACTTACGCATCCGTAGAGTTCTTTACTCCAGTTTCACCTTCTTTCACTAAATTCTTTTGCATTTATGTGCAAAGGGATTTTGGGCCCTTTTCAAAAATTACTTTTCCTAATCAATCTTGTTAATTTGATGTTCATTTACATCGGCTTCTCTTTATTTTTAGCTTGATTTCCAGAAAAATTATACTTTCTTTGACATTGTTAAATGTTACAATATTAAAAGAAATGAAAAAGACTTAAAAACTTAGAATATTTGAATGAGGGTTTCTGGAAGGCAGAGAGAACAATAAGGCAAAAGTACTTACTGCACTACTGTTCCAAAGTAAAAGAAAAACAAAGATTTTAAAAATGATTATAGCAGCTTTGTATCTCAACCAGGGTTTCCTTTGAAATTTCTACAACTGCAAACACTATTCAGCAATTTGCACTGATTATAAAATTTATTGTTTTAAGGTCAATTGTGATACTATGATCAGATAATATAATTTACTTTACTCTTAATGGCTTCATTTTGACAACTGAGGGAGCTTTCAGGAAGGACAACGCTTCCTGCACAACAACCAGTAAAGCAGGTCACATCCATTTTCAATCTAATTTTAAGAAAAATGAAGGACAAACTACTTGTGAGGCAGCAAGAATTCATTTGCATTAAATTAATTTGAACAGGGCATTTCAAGTTCTCTCTGGCAACAATGGAATAAAGGGGAAAATGAATCTATCTTATGCAATGATCCTCTTCTAGGTTACAGAAAGATTTGAAAGGCTGACATGACCATTGCTAAATTTCTTCTAGAAGTCTATGATTAGTGTCATAGATATAACTCATGAGATAAAATATTCACAAAGAATGTCTGTGAACTGCATCAATTGTGATGGAACTACTGTCTAACATCCCTTTGAAAAGTTATATTCTGCAAAGGTTAAAAAAACACCAACCTTTCGATGCTTTCTTATATGGATGAGCTTTTGTCAACAAGAACTAAGCTTCACAATTAAGCACTATGGAAGATAATGTTCTAGGTTAATTTAAACCTAACTAATCCAGGACTTGGCCTTGATAAATAATGGGTTTAATTAATATTTTTGACCCTAGCAGTGCAAATACTTTTACTTATATTTTACTAGAGCTAGTTTTGACAAATCTAAGGGTATTTAATTTATCAGTATCTGTTGTCAGATGAAAACTTCCCCATCAATACCTTCTAATGGTTCAAAAATTAACTGTTACCCCCACAGATACATTGTTTTTCCATGCGTAAGCAAGTACATTAATTTCAGGGTCTCAAGGCATAAAAGTGGTATTACCACTTGTGATAGGCTGCATAACAGTCCCAAAAGATGTTCTTCACCTAATCTCCCGGCCCTGGGAATGTGCTGCCTTACACAGCCAAAGGACTTGTAGATACGATTCATTTAAGGATCTGGAGACAAGGTGATTATCCCAGATCATCCACGTGAGTCCAAAGTAATCACAGGAGTCCTTAGATGAAGTGGAGAGAAGGACTCAAAGTTAAAGGAGGAGACAGCGCGGAGACAGAAACAGAAATAAAAGCAACGCACCTTGAAAATGGAGGAATGGGGAAAAGACAATGAAGACAGGTGCCACCAGAAGCAGAAAATGCAAGAGAATGGATTCTCCCCTCAGCACCTCGAGAAGGAACCCACACTGCAGACACATTGACTTAGCCTAATTAAAGTGATTTTGGACTTCTGACCTTTGAAACTGCAAGACAATAAATATGTGTTAAGTTATGTAAATGTGTGGTAATTTGTTATAGCAGCAGTAATACAACTAATACACCACTACAATAAGCAAAGGAAATAAAGTGCAATAGTGACAAACTTAAGGGTTTCCAGGAAAGAGAAACGAAGTGGTAAACTCAATCACAGGATTATATTAGTAACTGTAGTATATGTTACTTGCTTACCCTTTCAATCACATTATTGCTGTAATTATCATTATCATCCAATCAATATGATTACACCAGTATGTATAACTTAGACATGAAAATTTTTTTCTATTTCACTCTTCCCCTAATTCCATGCAGCTACCCCTAAGCAACTATGTATCTGATGAAGCTAATATTTTCAGGGAAAATCTTCCATGTTAAGCAGAAAATTTACATCTAAAATTAAATTCTTTTAAGCCAGTCTGGGGACAATACCTAGAAAATTCAAACATTACTTCTCAAGAATACCACTAGCAGTGAGTTTGTGACGCTATCTTCCACCAACTGAATCAAAATTAATTTTAAATATTTTCAAAGCAATATTTTAAAAAATCGTGTACACATTTTTTCCTCTTGGTAAAAATAAACCACTTCTCAACCATCCATTATATTTATGTTAGTTACATGAAGTCCATACATGAATTATCATACCACAAATAGAAAACTATTTAAATAGAAAAATCTCACTTGGTGCTGACAGAATGACAGCATAAAACTGTTAAGCATGAGGAGAAAGTTGTTTGCAGTGTAAATATTTCCCTTTTCCTATCAAAGTGTGTCCTGTGATCTAGCGCTCTTCTCTCCACATGCTTAAGTACAGCAAAAGTTATAAAAACACTCATTCTAGTTTTCTATACTTTAATGGTTGTAGAACATCAGAAGAGAATTGGGAGATGGGAATGTTTTGTGCTTGACATTGCATTTGAGGGGAAAATAAAAACTTGGACATAATATGTGGGATGTCTCCACAGTAATACATGGGAGGGCAAGAAAAAAATGCTATCAAATTTCTACCATGCGCTGAGCCCCTTATATCAACAAATATCCAGCCTTTCTAATGTACTAACAACCACTCTTCATAGCAGGTATTCTATTCCCAGCTTGTAGGTAAGAAACAAAGCTTCAGAAAGGGATCTTCACCAATTTCACACAGTCAATAAAAGGCAGAACTAGGGCAAATATCAATAATAAAAATAGCAATCTAATCCTAATTGGACCTGGCACTGTTCTAAGAAGAAAATCATTAACAAAGGATTTTGAGTTACCACACTCTTAGTCTCCCCGTTTTACAAAAGAAGCAACTGGGGTAAAGTGAAGCTATGCCGTTTCTTTTCAAGCTCATATACCTAACAAGATACCACTTTAATCATGGGTCTCTGATAGATCGTGTACCTCATTTCTAGCGTTTGCTGAGATTTTTCTTATTAACCCTAAGCAAGTATTTGATCCCTGGTAAGTATGCTGTAATTTTTTCACCGCTCATTCTTATCACGGTTCTTCAAGAAAAGTACAGTTCAACACATTTGTCCTATTTGGTTACAAATTTTGAAATTCAAAATATGTATCACACTAAGCTGTTAGCTCCATTTGGAATTTTAAAAAACTAAATTTTTCACTCAGTTAAAAAAAATTGCATTGTTTACTCCCATATCTACAATATAGCTTATAAGTGTATATTTGTATTGAAAACATAATTTTCTACAACTTTTATAATATTTAAATATTATTTAAGGTTTTAATAATATTTAAATATTTAAATAATACATTTAAAAACATAGTTCAACAAGTCCGAATAATCCATCACTTACTTATGACAGAATATTTGTTCAGTATCTTCTGTTTGTTCACTCTTGTGTAATATATCCTATTTTAAGAATCAAAAACTTCTCTTAATGTCAACACTACAGCCTCTTCACAATTCCTACTGATTCCTAATTACCCTTCAGGAGCAAATAAAATGAATTTATCCCAAATTTCTTTGCTTTGAAACAACTTCAGTGAAAATGGTGGTTGTCAACCATATCTACCATTCATATATCCCATTGTTTTCTGCATTAAATTTCATCTAATACTCCTTATGCCATCAGTGTCACTACAAAGGGGGACAGGGGATGAATCTCATCATGAACAAAGGTATATACACTAGATCTTAGGATGTTCAATCATTTCCTTACTCTATTATGTCCCATCTGAACTACTCATATTAAAATGAGCAACTATATGAACATGGTACTTTTAAGAAAGGATGTTCAAAAATTAATTCATATCTTGTACAAATTGGTATCCAAGAAATCACGACCTAATAGGCATCACATATGTGAATGAAAAAATTCACTTTCAGCAATGAATGTTGATGACACTCCTTTAGCAAGAGTTGTACCGAGCTACCCACAACTCCTCAGCACTCACTATTCTCATACATGCGGTCGGACAATGTCCAAGGGTGCAGTGATTCTGTCCAGAGGCTTTTCTGGGCCGTTAGAGCTGTCTCAGCCTGTGTACAGGGTTATACAGACACTCTAGGGCATTCATGACTCTGATCACTGGAGCAGCCCTGTACTAACTGCAAATTTATGGAGGAAACTTTCAAGTCCTCTTGCCCCCCAGTTGGGGTAACTCTGTTACCTATTTCATGTGGTCTCAGTTCTCCAACAAAAATGATCTCGGCCTGCTCATCTTACTTCCATTTCACTACATGGCACAACTAGAAGTTGACTAGGTATTCTGCTTTAATGTATATGCAAAGCCCTCTTGTTCAGGAATGTTTGTAGAATAATATTTCTAAATTAGGAATACAATTGGTCTTGTTCTTTCCTGAGGGATAAAATGTCATCTCTCTTCTTCTCTCCCTCTCTCCTTTCTTCCTAACTCAGCTAACCCTCTATCTGAAAGAATTACAAAGGAAGAAATCTAGGGCATTGTTTAGCATTCTCAGGAGGATTGGAAATGTTGGAATGACAGCGAGTATCACACATACACTGCTTGAAGTATTTTGTAGGATCCAAGGGAAGAGAAAATTTTGACATTCCAGAAAATTTAAGTCATCCTTTTAATATCAGGACCAGAAAGAAACAGGTCACACGGGCAAGAGCCACAAAACTAATTATCTTGACTCTTTCCAGAATACCTGAGCTATAAATGTACAGGGAATCCTGTAATCAGATGCAAAGTTGTGTATAATATACTTAGTTCCCAAATGTAACTAGGAATTTTATGTATATAATGTGAAAAATCGTTCCAAAGTATTTGAGACTCCAAAAACTTTCCTAGCTAGCATTCAATATTCTTGCTTAACTTCTCCTTATACCCCTAACTGTATTGAGCATGCATAGACACACAAAAGCTAGGATCAACTATTACCGCTTAAGAAAGAAAAGGAGGAAAAGGGCTGTATTATAGGGATTTAGTTTTCTTCCTCAACTCTTGAAGAAGCCTATTTGTATCAGCCCGTGTCAGACAACAAAGTACTTATCAATAAAGTTTTATGAATGTGGTCACATATGAAATATAAGAGCATTCAGTTTCTACCTCTCCTTTTCTCATAAATCCTACATCAGATAGACATTAGCTATATCTGCCAATGTTTCCACGGAATCTTAAAGACTATTCACTGCAAAGCTGGCAGTGTAGCCTGAAAGCAAGTTATGTCTGCGTTGCAACTTCACACTAAGTGGTTTAAAAATACAACTAAATGTGGCCTGTCTTTATCTTGATTATAAGACATAAATTATCCCAAGAATATTCTTAGTAAAAATTGGGTCTCCCGGTCAAGCCACTTCTATTAAGAAGGACACAGGTCAGTTTTTAGGAGTTTAGGTGTTATTTGGAAGTTAGGAGCATCTAAATATGGAATATAACTCCATTAAATTATAGTATATTTTATATCAAAGAGAAACGACAAAAATAAGAAATGTTTTAAGTATTTTTTCGTATAGCGTGTTCATACATAATTACTTCAGTAGTCTCAATGTAGTCATGCAATTGTTTGGGTAAAGAACTAAACTTGAAGTTAAATAGCATAGGTCTGAATTCTTATGGTTTATAACATTCATATATTTTATATGTTCCAGAATAATATGTAATTTCTAAGTTTATAACATAATAATTACAGAAATCTATGTAAAGTAATACTTCTGTGACACAGTCTCTTCATCTACAAAATGGAATATTGCTTTTCTCCTTAAATTTATATTAAAAATTGGAGAAGAAATATATGTGAAAGAACCTTACATTAAATATGCAAGTTTTATTTGTTGAATTCAAACAGTCATTAAAGAACAAAATAAAACATTACATTTGGATTAACAAAGTAGATACATATATCTCAATCTGAGAAACCTTTAAGCTCTCTTGACCATAAAATGACATTGGATCCTATAAGAGAGTTTGGTAAATATTTGAAAGATATTTCAATTTCACACCTAAATGTTGATTCTGACATTTATTTCCTAAACTTATCATTTGTATACTTACCTGCTATTAAATCCACAGGGGTCATGTCACTAACTGTATGCCCACCGATTTTATTGAGAGGTATTCAGCAAGGCCCACAAAGTAAGTATTGAATTTTTTTAAAAAACAGACCCAAAACACCTAAAAGCAAAACACTTAGTAAATTCTTATAATCATGAAGATCACAAATTAGTGCTATTAGTAAGAAAGAAACTTCTAAACCAAATAAAGTCCTAATACCTCCAACGAATTTTGTCTCTCTGATACACACACACACGATTAAAAAAAAAATGAAGGAAATGTAAAAAAATAAATAAATGAAGGAAGTTCTGTGGGAAATGTCCATAATTTCATGCCCAGAATTTCTCTATCAATCTCTTTCCCCAAAGTTCTTCCGAGAAAATAAAGTTGCCTTTCTCTCAACGTTAACTCATCACTTTTCTCATAGCATTTTCAAAAGAAATATTTCCTGTCAGCCGGCCACTTAAACTTTGTGCTGTTAAAGAAATCCAAAAAGGTATCAATTTTGCAACAAAGGATAAAGAGGAGACGAAGTGAACCAACATGGCTTTTAAGCTAAATTGCCGTCACCTGTCACAGGTTGTCTAGCGAGCCTCAAGTTCCCTCTAATAAGCTTATGGAGGGTGCGGAGCAAAGGCACCTCAAGGTGCTCTGCGGGTTTTCCCCTGGTAAATTAGGCTGAAAGGAAAAGAGTCCCACCCCCCACCCCCAAACTTGGAGACCAGGGCTGCCCTGCCGAATGCTGTGCCCAGACCTCCTACTTCCACGCCCTTCCAGTCCTTTCCTCGGCTTGGAAAATTGGGCATGAGGCAAGCAAAAGGAAGGACAGAAGGCCAAAACGGGCATCCGGGAAGCCAAATTTCTGTCTCAAAAGCTCGTCTAGAAACGCGTACATAGCGCGTGCCTTGCGGACATCTCCTAAAACCCCGTTCACTGAAGCTAATTCCTCCCGAACGCCCCCACGCCGGCTGAGGATCGCAACCGCCCATCCGCCCCTCCAGCCTGTGCAGCCGCCCCCAAAACCTCCCGTGAATCGGGAAATGTCAAGGCAGCAGCGCTTGGGGAGCCGAGCAGCCTCGCCAGTTCCAAGTCTCTGGTTCGAGACCCCTCGCTTCGCCTCTTTGGGGAACTCACCTGGAGTCAGGTTTAGATGGCAGCCTCCACCCAGGGGACCGGGAAGCGGCCCCGGGAAGCGCCGCCGCGTCCTGTGAATAACGAGCGCAGCGCAGCGGAGCAGCTCCCCCTGGACTGGCCGCTCCCCGATTCCTCCCGCTCTGTCCGGGAACCGTCCCTCCGTTCTTTCCTCTCCCTCCCCTGCCTGCAGCCGCCGCGCTCCCTCCTCCTGCTGGCGGCGCAGGGCTGTGCTTCCGCCTCCCTCCTGCGGGCGCACGAGCTGCCCGCGCTGCTAATGAGCAGGCTCCAGGCTCCGCCCGGCCAGGGGTGCGCACACGCCCCACGCCGGAGACAAGCTCCCGGGAGCGGAGCTATGGATACGCCTGGTGCGGCCGCTGGAGAAATGAACTGGAGGAGGCATCCAGCATCTCACACTTTCTGGCCACTCAGCTTAACTAAGCCATAACCCCAGACTTCTTCCTAAATCTCCAGTAATTTACAGGTGCTGAAAAGTCAATGAGGGGTTTGAGCACAATCTGTGTTAACAGTATTGCCAGTATAGAGATGCTAATCTGGCTAGATTCTAGGGATGAAATGTTCAAGGGACGGTATATGATTCTTTCTGGTGGTTATTTTGACATATTTTGGCTATACTTACAGATCTGTAAAATAAACCAGCAATCTTCTAATCATGACAACACAGATTCCTAATTGAAGGCAGCTGATACTTATTAAATACCAGGCTCTGTTTAATAGGCTCTTCTTTCCCAGCTGATCTTTACTACAATTCTGTGAGCACTACTAGCACCCCTATTCTATATTTTAAGAATTTGGGTTTAACTTTTAAAACAAGACGGTCTTAAAACAAGACTAAGGATCATGTCCAACCTTGCAGAGATTCTAAGTTTCTGAGCCTAAATAATAACTGAAATCTGTAGCTCCCACAACCCATAGCCTGTGTATAATGTGTTGCAGCATCTTGGATGGTACTGTGTAACTGAACCAACAAAGATAATAGGACCATCAGCAAATACACACCACGAGACTAATGAATACCTAGAATCCTAGTGAGACTTGTAAATAGTCAAGCACCCTAAGTAACAATAGTTCAAGTGCATGCTAAACATGGTGATTACTTATCAAAGAACAGCAACCAGTATGAGTGAAGACAGGCAAATAATGTTCAAAATGTTCAGAATCAATGTCCAGCCACTTATGAGTTGAATTCCCCACTCTAAAAAGGAGGCCAGATGTGATGTATTCTAAGAAGTCTACAATGGGCGTGGTCTTTTCGCAACCAAAAAGGGCTTTTTAAACACTTATTTCCCATTAAGAATATGCAATAGCTAATTAATATTAAATCTGAAAATCAGTGATAATTTATTTCAACTAACCTTACATGAAAAAATCATTCCTCATTCAAGCTTTTAGAATTAGATTAAATAGCATTGAGTATCAAATTTACTTCAACCCATAGAAATAATAGATAGTTAATTAATAAAGTAAGTAATTTAATTAACTTTACTTTTGTGTCATGATGTATTTTTCCTTAGGAAAAGGATAAGACATTTTTTCCATGGTATAAAATACTAGAATATGACTCTTATATTTTTCTTCATGAAGATTAAAGAATTAATAAAATAAGTACAGACATATTGTCAACAAATCTATCCAGATCATTCATTCTCCACTCAAGAAATTATGCTAGGCAAGCTTTATTTCTCCATATGTACAAGGCAATTCAGAGGTCAAAAATTTGAAAACACTTCAATGAACATCAACCATTAATTAACTAAGAGTAGATTTTATTTATAAACAACTTTAAAAGACTATAAAAAAGGTATAACAAACTTCTACTTTATCAGTACTGCTACTCCTGTTGAACACAAAGATATATAATTATAGTTTTCTCCCTATTTAAAATATTTATTGATTCTGGCATAATAATGTCATACTCATCCCTCAATAATCAGTGTACATGGAACCAGAAATCTTTTCTTTCACCTAGTCAATTTAAGTATTTCTGTGTTTTGCATGTTAACACTCTATTTATTCTGTGTTTCTAGTGCTTATCCTCAAAATTTTTATAGTTCCGTTCACATATGAATTCTACCAATCAGCACTATATATAAATAATGCAACGTATAAAATGTGTTAAATAAATGGATGTAAGATTTATGCTAAATTTTTCACATAGTAAGTACTTCAAAACCCTTATTATTTTTCCTTAAGCTTTTATGTGCATATATTTTATCTCTCCAACTAAAGAATAAACTTCTAAATAAGAAGAGTTTTGTCTATAAATTTTACGCATTTTAATACATTATTAATCTAAAACCTTGGACTAGAGTTTGGAATTCTTTTATGTATTCATTTATTGATTCAAAAAATAGGTGTCCATGCCATTTTTTCTAAACCTTGTGCAAGATGTAGGGTATACAATGATGTCCAGACTTTAGAGTCCTTGACCTCATGGCGTTTAAAGTGCAGTAATGTACAGTAATTTTAAAATCTATTTATTATTATTTAAAACAATCAATGAATACATTCTTGTCGAAAATAACTGAAAAGTCTGTCTGAATTCCCTGGCCAAGGCCAAAACATGAAAGCAAAAGAGCTGCCTGAAAACAGTGCAAGCCACTCTCCAGAGGGTTTCTCTGTTGAAACAGCACATCGCATTATGGAAATAATGAGAAAAACTAGTAACTGTGCAAACGACAACACATATGCATCTTTGTGGTTTCTGACCTTTTAGCATCGTCGAAGCAAGACCACAAACCTTTCAACACCAGGCGTGGTATTAATCTTGCACAGAATATAATGTTTTCACGTATTTTATTCTGATTTCCTACAAAGTAATTTCAATTTCTAGCTAAAGCTAATGAGAGAACGCCGCAAAGATACTCCTCAAGAAGAGCAATCTCAAGACACATAATTGTCAGATTCACCAAAGTTGAAATGAAGGAAAAATGTTAAGGGCAGCCAGAGAGAAAGGTCAAGTTACCCACAAAGGGAAGCCCATCAGACTAACAGCTGATCTCTCGGCAGAAACTCTACAAGCCAGAAGAGAGTGGGGGCCGATATTCAACATTCTTAAAGAAAAGAATTTTCAACCCAGAATTTCAAATCCAGCCAAACTAAGCTTCATAAGTGAAAGAGGAATAAAATCCTTTACAGACAAGCAAATGCTGAGAGATTTTGTCACCACCAGGCCTGCCCTACAAGAGCTCCTGAAGGAAGCACTAAACATGGAAAGGAAAAACCAGTACCAGCCACTGCAAAAACATGCCAAATTGTAAAGACCATCAATGCTAAGAAGAAACTGCATCAACTAACGAGCAAAATAACCAGCTAACATCATAATGACAGGATCAAATTCACACATAACAATATTAACCTTAAATGTAAATGGGCTAAATGCCCCAATTAAAGACACAGACTGGCAAATTGGATAAAGAGTCAAGACCCATCAGTGTGCTGTATTCAGGAAACCCATCTCACATGCAGAGACACACATAGGCTCAAAATAAAGGGATGGAGGAAGATCTACCAAGGAAATGGAAAACAAAAAAAGGCAGGGGTTGCAATCCTAGTCTCGGATAAAACAGACTTTAAACCAACAAATATCAGAAGAGACAAAGAAGGCCATTACATAATGGTAAAGGGATCAATTCAACAAGAAGAGCTAACTATCCTAAATATATATGCACCCAATACAGGAGCACCCAGATTCATAAAGGAAGTCCTTAGAGACCTATAAAGAGACTTACACTCCCACACAATAATAACGGGAGACTTTAACACCCCACTGTCAACATTAGACAGAACAACAAGACAGAAAGTTAACAAGGATACCCAGGAATTGAACTCAGCTCTGAACCAAGCGGACCTAATAGACATCTACAGAACTCTCCACCCCAAATCAACAGAATGTACATTCTTCTCAGCACCACACTGCACTTATTCCAAAACTGACCACATAGTTGGAAGTAAAGCACTCCTCAGCAAATGTAAAAGAACAGAAATTATAACAAACAGTCTCTCAGACCACAGTGCAATCAAACTAGAACTCAGGATTAAGAAACTCACTCAAAACCGCTCAACTACATGGAACCTGAACAACCTGCTCCTGAATGACTACTGGGTACATAACGAAATGAAGGCAGAAATAAAGATGTTCTTTGAAACCAATGAGAACAAAGACACAACATACCAGAATCTCTGGGACACATTCAAAGCAGTGTGTAGAGGGAAATTTATAGCACTAAATGCCCACAAGAGAAAGCAGGAAAGATCTAAAATTGACACCCTAACATCACAAAAGAACTAGAGAAGCAAGAGCAAACACATTCAAAAGCTAGCAGAAGGCAAGAAATAACTAAAAGCAGAGCAGAACTGAAGGAGACAGAGACACAAAAAACCCTTCAAAAAAACAAAAAAAACAATGAATCCAGGAGCTGGTTTTTTGAAAAGATCAACAAAATTGATAGACCACTAGCAAGACTAATAAAGAAAAAAGAGAGAAGAATCAAATAGATGCAATTAAAAAGGGGATATCACCATCAATCCCACAGAAATACAAACTACCATCAGACAATACTATAAACACCTCTACACAAATAAACTAGAAAATCTAGAAGAAATGGATAAATTCCTCAACACATACACCCTCCCAAGACTAAACCAGGAAGAAGTTGAATCTCTGAATAGACCAATAACAGACTCTGAAATTGAGGCAATAATTAATAGCTTACCAACCAAAAAAAGTCCAGGACCAGACAGATTCACAGCCAAATTCTACCAGAGGTACAAGGAGGAGCTGGTACCATTCCTTCTGAAACTATTCCAATCAATAGAAAAAGAGGGAATCCTCCCTAACTCATTTTATGAGGCCAGCATCATCCTGATACCAAAGCCTGGCAGAGACACAACAAAAAAAGAGAATTTTAGACCAATATCCCTGATGAACATCGATGCAAAAATCCTCAATAAAATACTGGCAAATGGAATCCAGCAGCACATCAAAAAGCTTATCCGCCATGATCAAGTGGGCTTCATCCCTGGGATGCAAGGCTGGTTCAACACACAGAAATCAATAAGTGTAATCTAGCATATAAACAGAACCAAAGACAAAAACCACATGATTATCTCAATAGATGCAGAAAAGGCCTTTGACAAAATCCAATAGCCCTTCATGCTAAAAACTCAATAAATTAGGTATTGATGGGATGTATCTCAAAATAACAAGAGCTATCTATGACAAACCCACAGCCAATACCAAACTGAATGGGCAAAAACTGGAAGCATTCCCTTTGAAAACTGGCACAGGACAGGGATGCCCTCTCTCACCACTCCTATTCAACATAGTGTTGGAAGTTCTGGCCAGGGCCAGATGGTCAAAAGGGTACAATTCAGCCTTATATCACACCAATCCCCATTAATCTTTGGGGCAGAGATTTACTGGCACAATGGGGGGCTGAAATTAATACTCCACCTAACTCTTATGGTGCTCCCAGGCAGTCCTGTGATCTCGCTCTGCCCCCATTTGCCTTGTGATATTTTACTGCCTTGTGAAGCATGTGATCTCTGTGACCCACACCCTATTCTTACACTCCCTCCCTTTTGAAATCCATAATAAATACTTGCTGGTTTTGCAGCTTGGGGGGCACCACGGAACCTGCCAGCATGTGATGTCTCCCCTGGACACCCAGCTTTAAAGTTTCTCTCTTTTGTACTCTTTCCCTTTATTTCTCAGACTGGCCGACACTTAGGGAAAATAGAAAAGAACCTACATTGAAATATCGGGGGCTGGTTCCCCCGATGAAGAGAAGCCAGAAAGTATTTCCTTACATCAGCTGGTAGACCAGAGGAGGAAGCCCAAGACCTCCTTGAGGAGGCTTTTCCCTCTACCCAGCCTGATTGGGATCCAAACTCCTCGGGTGGGAAGACAGCTTTGGATGATTTTCACCAGTATCTCCTTGCGGGTATCAAGGGAGCTGCTTGAAAACCCCTAAATTCGTTTAAGATGACTGAAGTTGTCCAGGAGCCTGAAGAGTCACCAGGAGCAATTCTAGAAGGCCTCCAAGAGGCCTATCAGACTTACACCCCTTTTGACCCAGCAGCTCCCGAGAATAGCCATGCTACTGATTTGGCATTTGTGGCTCAGGTAGCCCCTGATATTAAAAGAAAATTACAAAATGTGGAAGGATTTGCTAGAATGAACATTGGCTAACTTTTAAAGATAGCCCAGAAAGTTTTTGACAAGCGAGAGTTTGAAAAGCAAAAACAGGCAGCTCAGGCAGCTGAAAGGGCTGCTGACAAAGCATCAAAAAGACAGGCAAAGATCTTAGTGGCTGCCATCCAAGGAGCCAAGAAGGAAGGGCCCCCATCACAGAGCACCAGCCAGGGGACCCCAGGTCTCTGCCAGAAAGGCCAAAAAGTTGAGCAGGCTCCCCTACAAAGAAACCAATGTGCTTATTGCAAGCAAATGGAACACTGGAAAAAGGAATGCCCGTTAAAGCCAGAGGAGAAACCAGAAAAGAAAAAGGTCCTCACCCTCCCCGCAGTGGAGGAATTTGATCATTGATGGGGCTTGGGCTTCCTCTCCCTTGGCCCCTGGGAGCCCATGGTGACCGCCACAGTGGGGGGCCAGCCTGCACGCTTCCTAATTGACACCAGTGCAGAATACTCAGTACTGCAAACACCCCTGGGCAGTGTCTCTAACAAAATGGTCTCTGTGCAAGGGGCTACCGGAGCTATTCAGGAATATCCTGTCACCCACTCACGAGAGGTGAGTTTGGGACAGAAAAGAGTAACCCACTCATTCCTCATGGTCCCAGAGTGCCCCTTCCACCTCCTCAGATGAGACACACTCCATAAATTACCGGTGTCCATCTCCTTCTTGGCCCAACAAGCTCACCTCACATTAGGGGACACGACGCCCCTACTGCTCAGCTCCTGCTAACCACCCCTCTGTCAGAGGAATATCTCTTAGTTTCACCCTCACAACCACCAGAAAATAAAACTAATCCTCTCCTACTGGATTTACAGACTCTCTTTCCTCAAATCTAGGCTGAGCCAAACCCCCCGGGACTGGCTAAGCATCATCCGCCAGTGATAGCAGAACTCCTGGCCACCGCCTTGCTGGTCCAGGTAAAACAATATCCTATGAGTCAGCAGGCTAGAGAGGGAATCAATCTCCACATTCACTGACCATTACAAGCTGGTATACTCACACCATGTCAGTCCACCTGGAATACTCCATTTTTACCCATCCCAAAACCCAGAACAAATTATTACCGGCCTGTACAGGACTTGTGGGAAGTTAACAAGTGGACACTCACCATCCATCCAACTGTCCCTAACCCTTATACTTTACTCAGCCTGCTCCCACCAGAACACTGTCCTTGACTTAAAGGATGCTTTCTTTGCTATTCCTCTGGCTCCCAAAAGCCAACCTATCTTTGCTTTTGAATGGACAGATCCTGGCTCAGGAGACACCACCCAATTAACCTGGACTCAGTTACCCCAGGGTTTAAAAAATTCCCTCACCCTTTTTGGGGAAGCCCTCCAACAGGATCTTACACCATTCCAAGCCAGTCACCCTAACTGCACTCTTCTCCAGTATGTAGATGACCTGTTTTTGGCTACTGAAACTACTGACAGCTGCCTGCAACATACTAGGGACCTACTTTACCTCCTTCAGGAATTCGGGTATCGGGTCTCAGCCAAGAAGGCCCAGCTTTGTCTTCCCAGTGTTCCCTACCTGAGGTATGAGATAAACGAGGGAAAAAGGGCACTCACTAGTGCTCGAAAGAAAGCCATCCTGAAAATCCCCACTCCCACCACTAAGAGACAGGCATGTGAATTCCTGGGGGCAGTGGGTACTGTCGCCTCTAGATATCAGGGTTCACGGAAATTGCCAAGCCCCTGTACACCACTACCGTAGGGAATGGCCCACTAGTTTTGACTGACAAAGAAGAATAGGCTTTTCAAAAACTAAAGAAGGCATTAACAGAGGCCCCTGCCCTTGCCCTCCCAAATATCTCAAAACCATTTTACCTTTTTGTTCATGAAAACCAGGCAGTCACTAAAGGGGTACTTACTCAGACTTTAGGGCCATGGCAATGCCCAGTGGCCTATTTGTCTAAGAGACTGGACCCTGTGGCCTCCAGGTGGCCAAGTTGTCTGTGAGCCATCGCAGCAACAGCAAGCCTTGTCCAGGAGGCTGATAAACTGACTCTGGGCCAGAATTTAACCCTTACGGCTCCTCATGCAGTATAGAGACTTTGCTATGAAGTGCTTCTGGCAAATGGATGTCGAACGCTCACATCCTGCAGTATCAGAGTTTACTGTTAGATCAGCCTTGTTTAACTTTCCCACAAGGCGTTTAAATCCAGCTACCTTGCTCCCTGATCCAGACCTTACCACACCTGCCCATGACTGCCAAGAACCATTAGAATCTACGGAAACTGGCCTACCTGATCTCCAAGATGTGCCTCTAATGGAGGCAGATGCCACTGTGTTTACGGACGGTAGCAACTTCCTTGAACAGGGAGTATGAAAGGCTGGTGCAGCTGTTACTATGGAGACAGATGTACTGTGGGCCCAGGCACTGCCGGCAGGTACCTCAGCACAGAGGGCTGAATTGGTTGCCGTCACTCAGGCCATCTGATGGGGTGAGGACAAACGTATTAACACTTACACTGACAGCAGGTATGCTTTTGCTACTGTACATGTACATGGAGCCATCTATCAAGAGCGAGGGCTACTCACCTCAGCAGGAAAGACTGTAAAAAATGAAGAAATTTTGGCCCTGCTTGAAGCTGTTTGGCTCCCTCAACAGGCGGCTGTAATTCACTGCAAAGCACATCAAAGAGAAGACAAGGCCGTTTCTCGTGGTAACCAAAGAGCCGACTCTGCAGCTTGAGAGGCAGCTCGGCTCCCGGTCGTGCCTTTAACCCTGCTGCCCGCTGTGTCCTTTCCACAACCTGACTTGCCAGACCACCCAGAATACTCCCCAGAGAAAGAAAAACAAGCTTCGGATCTTCAGGCCAGTAAAAATCAGGAAGGAGTAAAACTGGCCCAGCTTCTAAGGAGCCATTTCAAGATCCCCCACCTTCAGAATTTAACTAACCAAGCGGCTCTCTGGTGTATGACTTGTGCTCAGGTAAACGCCAAGCAAGGTCCTAAGCCCAGCTCAGGTCACCGCCTCCGGGAAGGTTCGCCAGGAGAAAGGTGGGAAATTGACTTTACAGAGATAAAACCACACCAGGCAGGATATAAATACCTCCTGGTGCTAGTAGACACCTTTTCTGGATAGACTGAGGCATTTGCCACCAAAAACGAAACTGCCACCACAGTAGTTAAGCTTTTTTTCAATGAAATCATCCCTTGACATGGACTTCCTGTTGCCACAAGGTCTGATAATGGACCTGCCTTCACCTCGTCCATAGCTCAGTCGGTCAGTAAGGTGTTAAACATTCAGTGGGAGCTCCGTTGTGCCTATCGACCTCTGGCCAGGTAGAACGCATGAACCGCACCCTGAAAAGTACTCTTACTAAATTAACCCTAGACACTGCTGAGAATTAGGTAAAGCTCCTCCTTAGCCCTCCTTAGAGTAAGATACACCCCTTACCGGGCTGGGTTTTCACCTTCTGAAATCATGTACGGGAGGGCTCCGCCTACCCTGCCTAAGCTAAGGGATACCATTTAGCAGCAATCGCACAGGCTAACTTGTTACAGTACCTGCAGTCTCTCCAACAGCTACAAGACATCACCCAGCCGCTTGTCCGGGGAGCTCACCCCAACCCAGTCCCTGAACAGACAGGGCCCTGCCACTCTTTCCAGCTGGGTGACCTGGTATATGTTAAAAAGTTCCAGAAGGAAGGACTCCTGCCTGGAAAGGACCTCATACTATCATCCTCACCACGCTGACGGCTCTGAAGGTAGATGGCATTCCTGCCTGGATTCATCACTCTGGCATCAAAAAGGCCAACAAAGCCCAGCCGGAAACATGGGTCCCCAAGCCTGGGCCAGGCCCCTTAAAACTGCGCCTAAGTCGAGTGAAGCCATCAAATTAATTCTTTTCATTTACCTCTTCTGTCTGTTTCCACCTGTTATGTCCTCTGCCCCTTCCTACTCTTTTCTCCTCACTTCCTTCATGACAGGATGTGTCTTTGCAAACACCACCTGGAAAGCGGGAACCTCCAAGGAAGTCTCTTTTATAGTTGATTTATGTGCTTTGTTCCCAGAACCTGCCCGTACCCATGAAGAACAACGCAATCTGCTGAGCATGGGAGCGGGAAACGTTGACCTTGCTGCAGGGTTTGGACACACCAGAAGCTGGACTGGATGTGGAAACTCTAAGGGTACAGAGAGTTGACTTTCACCTTCGTCCTGGAAATCACCCTGACTCCAGCTGTCGAGATTCTTACCAGTTTTTCTGCCCTCACTGGACGTGTGTAACCTTGGCCACTTACTCCGGAGGACCAACCCAATCCTCAACCCTTTCCATAGCTTGCACTTCCCGTCCTAGACCGTGCACTATAGGAAATTGCAATTCTCTTACTATAACTGTCTGTAACCCTAGTTTAACTCAATGGTATAATGGCATGTCATGGGGATTAAGGCTTTATATTTCGGGATTTGATGTTGGAACTATGTTCACCATCCAGAAAAAGGTCCTGGTCCCATGGAGCCCTCCTAAGCCAATCGGACCTTTAAGTGATTCAGGTGACCCTATGTTCCAAAAACACCCAGACAGGGTCGGTTTAACTGTCCTGCCATCATTCCTGGTTCCTAGACCTCAGCTGCAGTGACACCTCCAATCCAGCCTGATGTCCATTCTGGACGGGGTACATCACCTCCTTAAACTCACCCAGCCTAAACTAGCCCGAGGTTGCTGGTTGTGCCTAAAGACCAAATGCCCATATTATGTTGGATTAGGAGTAGAAGCCATGCTAAAAATTAACTCTCTTTCTTGTCATACACGCCCCCAGGCCCTTACACTAGGAGACGTGTCAGGGAACGCCTCCTGTCTAATCAGTGCAGGGTATAACTTATCTGCTTCTCCCTTTCAGGCTACCTGTAATCAGTCTCTACTTACTTCCTTAAACACCTCAGTCGCCTACCAGGCACCCAACAATACGTGGTTGGCCTGCACTTCAGGCCTCACTCGCTGCATCAGTGGGACTGAACCCGGACCTCTCCTACGCAGGTTGGTTCATGTACTCCCCAGGTCTGCGTGTACAGTGGGCCAGATGGACAACTTCTCATCGCTCCCCCTGAATTGCATTCCAAGTTTCGCCGAGCTGCCCCACTCCTTGTACCCCTTCAAGCCGGCCTTAGCATAGCTGGGTCAGCAGCCATTGGCACGACTGCCCTGATTCAAGGAGAAACTGGACTAATATCCCTATCTCAACAAGTAGATGCTGATTTAAGCAATCTCCAATCAGCCATAAATATACTGCACACCCAGGTAAAGTCTCTAGCTGAAGTAGTTCTTCAAAACCGCCAAGGCTTAGATCTGCTATTTCTCTCCCAAGGAGGGTTATGTGCAGCTCTAGGAGAAAGTTGTTTTTTGTATGCCAATCAGTCTGAAGTCATAAAAAATACTCTTCAAAACGTTCGAGAAAATCCAGATAGATGCCAGCAGGAACAGGAAAGTAGCACCCCCTGGTACCAAAGCATGTTTAACTGGAATCCCTTGCTAACTACTGTAATTGCTGGGTTGGCGGGACCCCTTCTCCTCCTCTTGTTAAGGTTAATCTTCGGACCTTGTATATTAAATTGGTTTCTTAACTTTATAAAGCAACACATAGCTTCTGTCAAACTCACATATCTTAGAACCCAGTATAACCCCCTTGTTATAACCGAGGAATCAATGATTTGGTTCCCCAAAAACACGAGTGGGAAACGTGACACTCTACCTTGTTTTAACCTGATGGACTCTCTCTCAGCTGAGAGAGCCGGACAGAATCCATTTTGGTTTCTTCACTTGCAGCCCCTTGTCCTCCCCTCCCTTAAGGACATAACTGGTGCAAGCGGACTCCAAGCACACTCAGGAATGCACTTACTGATAAGATACTGAGGCAAGCTGTACCAGCAGCCCCTGGACACGTGCTCAGTTGATGGTACTCAAAGCCCCTGCATTTATCTCTTTGTGATAGTTTAAGCCCCTGAACCTGGAACTGTTCATTTTCCTGTAACTGTTTCTATAACCATTTATCTTTTAACTTTTTGCCTGTTCTGCTTCTGTAAAAATTGCTTCAGCTAGACTCCCCCTCCCCTATTTAGACCGAGGTATAAGAAGAAATCTAGCCCCTTCTTCGAGGCCAAGAGAATTTTGAGCTCTAGCCATCTCTCAGTCGCCGGCAATAAAGGACTCCTGAATTAGTCTCACAGTGTGGCGTTTCTCTGTAACTCACTCAGTTACAACAACAGGAGCTTGTTTGCCACCAAAAGTTCCATGCACCCCTCGCCACCAGCCTCTTCCTTCTTATCAGGTCCCTTCCCTGGGCATAGGTCTGAGTGTGCAGCCTGGGTAGCTGCTAGCCCCAGAGATGGGACCCGTCTGCACCCTGGGGAGCTCCCTGTGGCCAACTCCAGCTTTGTCAACCCTGGCGAGGGTGGGTGGCAGGCAGTACCTGGTCCTGTGGTTCGGGTTAGCTCTCTTGGGCTGGCTGCCCCCGCTCCCTGACTCCCCCCACCACCACCTCCCCCTCAGCTGGCCAGCTCTGGACATAGCGTTTGGCCGAGTCTGAGCCAGCCCGTCTTGGCAGCTCCCTCTCCTGCCTGCGAGGGTGACTTCACTTTGACTTCAAATCTACAGAGTGATGTGCAGATTGCAGATTCAGCCCTGAGCCCCACCAAGACACAGCAGGGACAGGAGCAGCTGGCCCCGGGTCGCCCCAGGCTCCAGTTCCTTCCCCCTCCTACCCCAAGGCCCCATGGGCTTCCCTTCCTCCATCCCTCTGTGCCTAGATGCAGGCCAGACCTCAAGAGGCAGCTGGGGGATGGGGAGAGAACAGAGGACTTTCCCCACAGAGGCCCAGAACCCACATCCAACCTCAGCCCACAACCCCCCAGTGCAGGCCCCCTGGCTTTTCCTCCTGAGGTGCATATGTTCATGGCCATCATTTCTTTGGGGGAAATTAGATTCTTTGGGGCTCCAGTTCCTCTCTGCTGCCCGCTCTCCTCTGCTGCCCACTCTCCTCTGCTGCCAGTCCCACATCCTAAGAGTGCCCCTGTGTAGAGGGGGGAAGGGCACCCACCCTTACAGCTCCCCCCATGAGGCTGAAAGGTGCCCAATTCTCCCATAGACCCGATGTATACAGCTTCTTTGAATAAACAGAGAAACTGATCCTGCTAGTCTTAAAGTTACATTTGTTTTATCTAAGTTCCCGGAAACTTGCCGGCCCAGGGCCTGACAATGAGAAACCAGCCCCTCAGCCCCTATGATTGCCTAAGGCACCAGCTGCTGTCTGGTAACCAACTCCTCTTCCTCGCCCCTCCCCAATTCCTGTTTTCCCAGACATGGTTACGTTTCTTCCTGGATAGCCCTGCAGGACCCCCAGCCTATCTACTAACCTGGATGTTGAGAGAGGCTCTCTTGGCCCCCTTCCCTACCCAGGTCTTTCCCTCCTCCTGCCTCTGCCCTGCCCCGACCCCTTCCACAGAGACCCAGTTCCACAGGGCCTGGGCCTCTGAAAAATCGCGAGGGTGGGGGGTGGTGCGCTCTGCCAGGGGAACCTGGGGAGGTGGGCAGTTCTCCAAGTCCTCTTGGTCGCACCCCCAGCCATTCCTACCTTGCATTCATGCGCGGCTTCCTTGCCCTCTCTGTGCAGCCAAAAGGGGCAAATGCAGGAACTGCAAGCTGGCGCACCAGGTGAAACGAGCGGCTGCGCCTGCAAAGGTGCTGGGACCCAGGCTTCTGCTGGCCTTTCCAGCATCAGGTTCGGAACCTACCCGCGTCCTGCACCTTACTCCTACAGAGAGATGACAACGTGCTAGCAGTCCTCACTCGCTCTTGGCAGCTCCTTGGCCTCAGCGTCCGCTCCCGCTGTGCTCCAGGAGCCCTTCAACCCGCAGCTGCGCTATGGGGCCCCTCTCTGGGGCTGGCCGAGGCCGAGCCAGCTCCCTCCGCTCCCTGTGGAGGGAGAGGCGCGGGTGGGAGCCGGGGCTGCGCATGGCACTCACAGGCAGGCTCGGGTTCCGGGTGGGCGCGGACTCCGCGGGCCCCGCGCCCCTCACTTGGCCCCTGCGGGGCTTGATCGGGGGAGGAACTCCCTCTGGGCTGCCAGAGTGCCCGGGCTAGATGCCACAAAGTCCCGGGGTGAGTGCCATTGAGAGGTGAAGCTGGCTGAGCTTCTGGGTCAGGTGGGGACCTGGAGAACTTTTCTGTCTAGCTAAAGGTTTGTAAACTCACCAATCAGTGCTCTGTCAAAACAGACCAATCAGCTCTCTGTAAAATGGACCAATCAGCTCTCTGTAAAATGGACCAATCAGCAGGATGAGGGTGGGGCCAGATAAGGGAATAAAAGCAGGCCACCCCAGCCAACAGCGGCAACCCGCTTGTGTTTTCTTCCGACATGTGGGATCTTTGTTTGTTCCTTGCTGCTGCTCGCTTTTTGCGCCCCTGCCACCTTTATGAGCTGTAACACTCATTGGGAAGGTCTGTAGCTTCCTTTCTGAGGCCAGACAGACGCCAAACCCACCAGAATGAAAGAACAACTCCAGACGCGCTGCTACAACTTCAGACAGGCTGCTTTTAAGAGCTGTAACACTCACCGCGAGGGTCTGCAGCTTCACTTCCTGAAGTCAGGGAGACCAAGAACCCACCAATTCCAGACACACTACCGGCACCCTGCTCCTACCAACGACCCGCCCTGCCACCACCCTCCACCTACCTGTGCTCTGCCCCTCACTGCACCCTGCCCTTCCAGCACGGTGCTCCTAGCAGCGGCCCTGCCCCACAATCACCCTTCCCCTACCGCACCCTGTCCCATGCCCCTCCAGCACCACGATCCTACACGTACCCTGTACCTACCTACGCTTCTTCCCTCCCAGCACCCTGCCCTGTCAGCATCCTGCTCTACCTGCACCCTGCTTCTACCTGTGCCCTGTGCCACCAGCACCCTGCCTCTACCAATGCCCTGCCCTGCCATCACCCTCTACCTACCCGTTCCCCAGTCCTAACCGCACCCTGCCTTGTCAGCACCCTGCTCCTACCTGCACTCTGCCCCTTCCTGGGCCTGGCCCAACTGTCACCCTGCTCCTACCCGAGTTCGGCCCTGCAGCACCGAGCACCTATGTGGACCCTTCTCCTACCTGCTGCCCTGCCCGGCAGCACATCCTACCCACGCCCCACCCTGCCAACACCCAACTGCTACCTGTCCTGCAGCACCCCATCCTACCCACGCTCACCTCGCTAGAACCTCAATCTTACTTGCACTCCGCTCCTACCCATGCCCCGCCTTGCCAGCACCCTGCTTCTACCTATGCTCTGCTCCTACCCATGCCTTGCCCCACTATTACCCACACCATGATCCTACCCGTACCCTGCTCCTACCCTTGCCCCACCAGCACCCCACTCCTAGGAGCCCATCCACACTGCATCCTGGTCCTGCCTGCAGCATGATCCTACCCTCGCCCAGCTCCTGCCTGCCTGAGGCCTTCAGACTCAACATTTATACAACCACACAATCCATTAGATCCACTCAAAATATTTATAAACTAATTTATGATGTGAAAGTCAAACACAAAAACAAAATATGCTGGAATTTAATTTGAAATTAAAGAAGTCTCAGAAATGAGAAGTCACCAAACTCTTACAAATAACTTTATTAGAGTCACATGTAATTTTTAAAAGTAGTTTTAGACAAAATGTAGTTTTGGATCAAGACAACTTCATTTATGGCACATAAAACTTCATAATCTTGTGCGTAACACTTTACAACGAGAACTTTTGTTAACCAGGACACATTATTTTCTATGTTCATTCTTCTGACATACAGATTTGTTTCCTTCCTAGACTTGTAAAAATGCCTGTTTCGGATTCCTTCAGAGTACAGATAACAAGGAAGGCTTCATCACCATATGGTGGATCTGAAGATTCAAAGAGGTGCCGTGGCTCAAAAGTAGACATTTTGGTAAATGGGAGGAAGTGAGATTCAGTGAAGATGATAAATGAAAGGTGTCACCACTGCTATGCTTGTCACACAAAATAGGCTTTAAGTCTAAAAAGCACAAAAATAGAAAATAAAGGTCATTATAAAATGATAAAGGGATCAATTCAGCAAGAAGGTAGAATAGTTGCCAATGTAAACACACCTGACACAGGAGCCCCAGTTATTAAAGTAAGTTATCCAGCAACAGACGGACAGACAATAGCAGCTGGGGACTTCAACACCTACTTTCAGCAACAGACACACCAGACTGACTCCAATATAAGTCAAAGGGACCTCACAGGTAATTACAGAACATTTCACCCACCAACTGCAGAACATGGTTCTTCTCATCAGCTCACAAACCATTCTCCAGGATAGACCACATTTTAGGCCACAGAACAAATCTGAAAAAAGCATTCAAAAAATGAAAATCATATCAAGTATCTTCTCAGACCAAAAGGGCATAAAACTAAAAGTCAATAACAAGAGAAATGTTGGAAACTCTCCAAGTACATGGTATATAAATAATGGTGATGGCCAGTGAAGAAATCAAAAAGGAAAGTTAAAAAAAAAATTCTTGGAAAAAAAAAGGCAACAAAACAGAAAACAAAGATACATATAGTAGGTGTTTTTGAAGTAAAAAATGTGGAACAGGCCGGGTGCGGTGGCTCACGCCTGTAATCCCAACACTTTGGGAGGCTGAGGCAGGCAGATCACTGGAGGTTGGGAGTTCAAGACCAGCCTGACCAACATGGAGAAATTCTGTCTCTACCAAAAATACACAAAATTAGCCGGACGTGGTGGTGCATGCCTGTAATCCCAGCTACTCGAGAGCTTCCCAAAAGAAGCCAACCCAGGGGAGCTGTGGGCAAGCATTCCAAGAACAAGCATTCACACTGATGCAGGCTGGACACTTCTTCTGTAAAGGTCCTAAGAGCAAACTGAGCACACAGTCTGTAACCAGGCAGTGGACAAGCCATGTGCAACTCAGAGGACCTTTTTTTTTTTTTTTTTTTTTTTTTTTGAGAAGGAGTTTCACTCTTGTTGCCCAGGCTGGAGTGCAATGGTGTGATCTCCACTCACTGCAACCTCCAACCTCTGTCTCTTGGGTTCAAGTGATTCTCCTGCCTCAGCCTCTCGAGTAGCTGGGATTACAGGCATGCGCCACCACGCCCGGCCAAGATTGAAATCTTAATATTAGAAAGAAAAGCAGTTTGGAAACTTACCTGTTTTTCATTCAAAGCCCGTCCTCTCCTTCCTCTTCACGAATGGCAGGCATCCTGTGGTGACTACAGAAGGGACTGCCAGCTAAGGGGCTGCATTGGCCCGAGGAGCAGCTTCTGCAGGAGCTTCAGCAGGTTCCTTGGAAAACGTGACAGTGCCAGGCCACGGTGCCCTGTTCAGAAATACAAGACTCAGATTTAGTAAAGCCAGTTGTGTAATTTGAAATTCGTTTAAAAAAATCCTTAACCAAAACATCTCATTTCATAAGACCGATGTATTCTATCAACAGTTTTTTACTGTATGTTCATACTTACGGCATTAAGAATCAGCGTGATTGGCTGGTGACGTGCATCTGGTTCATCAATTTTAGTGGCAAACCTTTCCAGCATCTACAACTCTAGTCACCAAAATCAAGAATGTCTTTCTTTTCTCTTTTTACCTAATTACAAAAAAGGGATTGATTTATGAAAAGCAATATATTAATAAATAGCACAACTTATGTTCATATCATTGCCACTTCTAGCCACAAATTAGGAGTCAGGATTAAGGAAAACTTACCTAAGTTTTCCCAGGCTACTTTAAAATTGCTTTTTTTCTACAAAAATAAATGTTAAATTCTTTTGAGGTAGTCTGAATTAAGTTGCTGCTAATTGGAAAAGACTATTTTAAGATAAACAGACAATTTTATAAAATTGACTTCCTTTCTACTATTAGAAAGTTCTGATAATGAATTCTATTATTGTAATAATGACTTCTGAATTCCCTTTTAAAATATTAATATATTGGCATTTTTAGATTTAATCTGAAAGTTTTAAATATCAAAATAGACAAATCCAAAGTTTACAACAAGGGTGTACAATCATGATGGACACACTTCCTCAAACATGAGGGACCAACCCAACTCAGACCCATCACACCCTCAGCGTGTGGAAATGTTAAACTATACAGGAACCATGGCTGGACACAAAAATCTGTAGGTGTCCCTGACATAAAAAATGCCACAGTACTTGCCTGCAGCCTGGACACACCCTCCAATATCCTTCAAATCATCTCTAGGTTACTCACAATACCTAATACAATGGAAATGCTACATAAGTGGTTGTAATACTTTATTGCATAAAGAGTAACAACAAGGAAAAAAGCTTGTACATGTTCAGTACAGATGCAACCATCCTTTTCTTTCTGGAATATTTTGATTTGAGGCTGGCAGAAAGTGATGATGCAGGACCCACAGATAAAGAGGGCTGACTGTATGTAACACACACACACATTTTATCTTGCCTGAGTAAAAAACAAAATTGTACTCATAACACAGCTAAAGGACGTCAACAAAACTATTCTTCCCCATTCAACCTCAAATTGATAGAGACGACCTTCAAAGTCCACACAGAACCTTTTATTTCCTTAATGCTCGCTACCTTTTAATCATCAGAACTAATAGTCAAATAAGTTGCCCCTACTAATAAATCCAAATCAAAACAACACAGAAATGACACTTTGTGTTTCCACTAATTATTACTGAACACCTACTCTGTTACATACTGTTTGACCATCAGTGACATATTAATAAGCAAAAGATAAAAACTGCTGCCTCCTAAAACTTACAGTACAGCAGCACTTTATTTTACAGAATAAACACATCCTTGAAAACCTGTAAGATTAGGGATGCTCCCACCGACCTGCATGAAAGTTTCAGGAAGGTTTGTGTTCAAGCAGCTTTGCTAAACCAGAGGAAACTTCCACTTGTCTTTCTTGCAAACGGTCACAAGACACACCCACAATTTCAACTCGGGAAACACACTCAGCTTTTCATTAGTCTACCCAAAGGACTACAAATCATGCTGCTATAAAGACACATGCACACGTATGTTTATTGCGGCACTATTCACAATAGCAAAGAGTTGGAACCAACCCAAATGTCCAACAACGATAGACTGGATTAAGAAAATGTGGCACATATACACCATGGAATACTATGCAGCCATAAAAAATGATGAGTTCGTGTCCTTTGTAGGGACATGGATGAAACTGGAAAACATCATTCTCAGTAAACTATCGCAAGGACAAAAAACCAAACACCGCATGTTCTCACTCATAGGTGGGAATTGAACAATGAGAACTCATGGACACAGGAAGGGGAACATCACACTCTGGGGACTGTTGTGGGGTGGGGGGAGGGGGGAGGGACAGCATTAGGAGATACACCTAATGCTAAATGATGAGTTAATGGGTGCAGGAAATCAACATGGCACATGGATACATATGTAACAAACCTGCACATTGTGCACATGTACCCTAAAACCCCGAAGTATAATAAAAAAAAAAATAAAAAATAAAATAAAAAAAAAAAGAATGTCTTCCCATGGCCGGGCGCAGTGGCTCACGCCTGTAATCCCAGCACTTTGGGAGGCTGAGGCGGGCAGATCACGAGGTCAGGAGTTTGAGACCAGCCTGGCCAACATGGTGAAACCCCGTCTCTACTAAAAATACAAAAATTAGCCGGGTGTCATGGCATATGCCTGTAGTCCCAGCTACTCGGGAGGCTGAGACAGAAGAATCACCTGAACCAGGGAGGCGGAGCTCGCAGTGAGCTGAGATCGCACCACTGCACTCCAGCCTGGGTGACAGAGTGAGACTCTATCTCAAAAAAAAAAAGAATGTCTTCCCTTGATCCAGTAATGTGATTGCAAATAAAACTTTGTAACTTATACCAACATAAAAATTCTGAATAATAGATCATCTTCCCATGATTCAGAGTCTTGTTCATCTGTTTAATAAATTAGTCGGTTACTCTTCAACTTCTGCCATACTCTCAAAAGTCCTGAACAAGCCAGAAGGGAAGATCCACCTAAGTATTTATTTTTACTTTTTAAAAATTCACTACACTGAACAAGATAACATTTCACTTTCAAAGTTTAGTTCAAAAAAAAATTAACTGTGACTTCTTACATCTATATGTCAAAATCAGACTCTTAGTGAAATAGTTTTAATAAACACTCCCTCCAATAACCCTAATTTCCTCCACAGAAATTTATCAACAATTCCTTTGGCTCCACAGAATAAATCTTGAATTCCTGCCGAGATTGTGCTGCTGCACTCCAGCTTGGGCGAGAGAACAAGACTCTGTCTCGTCTCCAAAAAAAAAAAAAAAGGAAACCCTGGGGTAAAAGAACAATCTGACTTCCTGAGTTACCACATTTTTAAGTTTGAAACACCCAGTTTATAACAATAACAAACCACAAGGCACACAAAGAAACTGGAAAGTATGGCCCATTAAAAGGAACTAAGTGAATATAAAATATACATGAGGATACTCAGATATCAGACATAATTATTAGACAAAAACTTAACCCCAACTCTTTTTTTTTTTTTTTTTTTTTTTTTTTTTTTGAGACGGAGTCTCGCTCTGTCGCCCAGGCTGGAGTGTAGTGGCGCCCTCTCGGCTCGCTGCAAGCTCTGCCTCCCGGGTTCACGCCATTCTCCTGCCTCAGCCTCTCCGAGTAGCTGGGACTACAGGCGCCCACCACTACGCCCGGCTAATTTTTTTGTATTTTTAGTAGAGACGGGGTTTCACCGTGGTCTCGATCTCCTGACCTCGTGATCCGCCCGCCTCGGCCTCCCAAAGTGCTGGGATTACAAGCGTGAGCCACCGCGCCCGGCCAACCCCAACTCTTAAAAATGCCCAAAGAGCTAAAGAAAGACATGGACACTACAGGAAAATGACCTGTGAGCAAAATAAGAACCTCAATAAAGAGATAATTATAAAAACGAATCAGAAATTCTGCAACTAAAAATTAAAATACCTGAAATAAAAAAAATTACTAGAAGGGCCAGGCACAGCGGCTCACGCCTGTAATCCCACCACTTTAAGAGGCCAAGGCAGGCGGATCAAGAGGTCAGGAGATCAAGACTAGCCTGGGCAACACGGTGAATTGAAATCTCACGTCTACTAAAAATACGAAAATTAGCCAGGCATGGTGGCGGACACCTGTAGTCCCAGCTACTCGGGAGGCTGAGGCAGGAGAATTGCTTGAACCCGGGAGGCAGTGGTTGCAGTGAGATCGTGCCACTGCACTCCAGCCTGGGCAGCAGAGTGAGGCTCTGTCTCAAAAAAAATTTTACTAGAAGGGATTAAAAACAGATTTGACCAAGCAGAGGAAAGAATTAGCAAATGTGAAGACAAAACAATTGAAATAATCCTGTATCAGAAACAGAAAGAAAATGGTTGCAAGAATATCAGCTGAGCTTAAGGGCCCTGTGGGACACCATCAAGTGGACAAACAACAGTTTGTAATAATCACAGAACAGAGGGAGTAAAAGAATATTTGAAGAAATAATGAAAACCTAAGAAACTTCCCAAACTTGATTGAAAACATTAAGACATTATAAACATCCAAGGCTTGGCATGGTGGCTACCACCTATACACTCAGTGCTTTGGGAGGCCATGGTGGAAGGGTTGTTACAGGCCAGGAATTCAAGATCAGCCTGGGAAACATACCGAGACCCCGTCTCTATGAGAAAATCGTAGTTAAAATTAAAAGCTGGTAAGGTGGTGTGCACGTACAATCTCAGCTACTCAAGAGGTTCACGCAAAAGGATTGCTTGAGCCCTTTCAGCCTGGGTGACCGAGTGAGACCCTTTTTTCTTTTTTTTTGAGACAGAGTTTCACTCTTGTTGCAATGGCACAATCTCAGCTCACTGCAACCTCCGCCTCCTGGGTTCAAACAATTCTCTCACCTCAGCCTCCCGAGTAGCTGGGATCACAAGCATGTGCCACCGTGCTCAGCTAATTCTGTATTTTTAGTAGAGATAGGGTTTCTCCATGTTGGTCAGGCTGGTCTCGACCTCCTGACGTCAGGTGATCCACCCACCTCGGCCTCCCAAAGTACTGGGATTACAGGCGTGAGCCCCTGCGCCCGGCCATGAGACCCTGCCTCTATAAAAACTTACTTTCACAAAAACCAAGAAGCTCAACAAACTCAAAATAGGATAAATTCAAAGTATCTCACCCAAGACACATTATAATCAAGGTATCAAAAGACAAAGAATCTTGAATGAAACAAGGGAGAAGCTACTTCTCACATACAAAGGATCCTCCGTCAGATTATCAGTAGTTTTGTGTGTGTGTGTGTTTTGAGACAGTCTTGCTCTGTTGCCAGGCTGGAGTGCAATGACCCCATCTCGGCTCACTGCAACTTCTGCCTCCTGGTTTCAAGTGATTCTCCCGCCTCAGCCTCCCAAGTAGCTGAGATTACAGGCACCTGCCACTACGCCCTGCTAATTTTTGTATTTTAGTAGAGATGGGGGTTTCACCATGTTGGTCAGGCTGGACTCGAACTCCTGACCTCAGGTGATCTGCCCACCTCAGCCTCCCAAAGTGCTGGGATTACAGGTGTAAGCCACCATGCCCAGCTATCAGTAGACTTCTTACCAGAAACCTTGGAGGCCAGAAGGCAGTAGGGTTGATTAATTCAAAGTACTGAGTGGGGAAATCCTTTCAACTAAGAATCTTAGATCTGTTAGGGTTGAAATGTGTCCACCAAAGCTCATGTCAAAACAAACGAACAAACAAAAATGATCTTCCGGCCTCAGCCTCCCAGGTAGTCGCATGCCACCACTCCCAGTGAGTGGGGTGGGGGGTGTGTGTGCACATGAGCAAGCACACTGCAGGTTTCAGTGTTGTAACACCCAGCTCAGCAAGGACAAGACACAACAAGAGCTCCCATTCATGGTCTACGCTGGCACTGCCTTTTTAGAGGTTAATTTTGCAATTAACATTAAGAGTCTCAAAAACACTCATCGCCTTTGACTTAGCCATTTCACTTCCAATAATCTAGCATACTAAAACACTCAAAAGATCGGATACATTTAGGTCAATAATTCTTTACCCACAAATTACACAATCCAAAAAAGTTTAGAAACTCCTTTGGCAGCAAAAACTGTCCTCAATAAAAGTGATACTATTTATAGTTTCTATTTATACCACTCAGCGGGCCTTCAAAGCCATGCATACTTTTTTTTTTTTTTTTTTTTTTTTTTTTTTTTTTTTTTTTTTTGAGACGGAGTCTCGCTCTGTCGCCCAGGCTGGAGTGCAGTGGCACAATCTCGGCTCACTGCAAGCTCCGCCTCCCGGGTTCACGCCATTCTCCTGCCTCAGCCTCTCCGAGTAGCTGGGACTACAGGCGCCCGCCACCACGCCCGGCTAACTTTTTGTATTTTTAGTAGAGACGGGGTTTCACCGTGGTCTCGATCTCCTGACCTCGTGATCCGCCCGCCTCGGCCTCCCAAAGTGCTGGGATTACAAGCGTGAGCCACCGCGCCCGGCGCCATGCATACTTTTAATGTACGTAGTCCCAGCCTACTTCTCTGGGCTTGACCAATGCAGCCTCCCACAGATGCTGTAAACCTGACAAAGAAAGCCCCTGGCTGTTCCCCAAACACTGCCCACATGCCTCACAGCAGCACCTTTGCTGATACTGTTTCTGCTTCCTGACACGTCCTCCTTATGCCACAATCTAAGGCCTGGCACAGGCCCCATCTCTTTTCATAAAGCTTCAGCCATACTTGCCTCAGAGGTAAACTTCTGACCCCCATGATTCCCAGGCACATTCTGGTGCTGCTGGGTGTACATAACACAATCTGAAATGCGGTTCTGCATCTCTTCTTTGCACCTGGCTGAGGTCTCAGAGAGCAGAGGCTAAATATTTCATGGCTCCCTCAATGTCTAAACACAGTGCTGTATACTGAGTGGCACCTCTCGGTGACTACTTTGTACCCTAAATGTTAAACTCAGGGATGAGTGAAACCATATCAGGATTAATATACAGAAATACCTTCTTGAATTCCATCACTTAATAGCATTGGCCATTTGAATGCTGGCAGGTAGGAAGAAAAGAGGAGAACAAAGAAACCCCAAAAGTTAGCATCACAACTACTGCCGCACAAAAAACAGAATCAAGCCGACTGGCAAGGTAAAGACCAGGGACACACAGGTCACTGCAGGACAGAAGAATCTTCCAAGCTTGTCAGTAATGTAAGTTTCTCATTTTCTAATAAACTAGTGTGGCATAGGTCACTGTTTAGAGTCTTGTCTTCAAAATGTTTTCCAGCATCAAGGACAACAATCTATAAAAAACAAAATGGGAGAAAAAGCAGCACACTCACGGCTCTGAAGAGCACAGCATAAGGCTACAAAAAGGACCAAGCACCTTCCCAACCTGCAATGTGCTCAGTGTCTGTAAATCACAAGTTAGGTGATGAAGGGCTGGTAGTTTCCCATGAATTAATAACTTTCCTTCTGGCCCCCATGTTATCTCCCTCACCTGACCCACCCAAGGAAACATCCTTAAAAGGCTCCTCTCAAATTGCTTGCACATGCTTGGAGAAGGTACACTATGGTTAGTGCACACGACTGAACTTCAGCAACACAAAGCTTACCAGACAGCAAAGACAACAGCAAAGCTGGGCCCAGCAGCCATCACTTAAAGAACTCTTCACTCGTTACACTGGAGCACGTGATCTCTCTGGAACCAGGAACCACAGAACCCTGAAGGGCACACAGCTGGTGGCTAAGGATTCAAGGCCTGCAGTGAAAATGTAACATGTCCCTCCAAGTGCTTATTTCTGCTATAAGCTGGTTTAGTTCTGCAACGAACAACTAGATTTCTAACTGATATTAATATTAATAAACTTTTTTTTTTAAAAGACAGGGTCTCACTGTCACCCAGGCTGGAGTGCAGTGATGCAGTCATGGCTTACTGCAGCCTCAACCTCCTGGGCTCAAGCAATCCTCCTGCCTCAGCCTCCCAAGTAGCTGGGATTACAGACAGATGCCACCATGCCCAGCTAATTAAGAAAAAATTTTTGTAGGGATGAGGTCTCACTATATTGCCCAGGCTGATCTTAAACTCCTGGGCTCAAGCGCTCGCTCCTCCTGCCTTGGTCTTCCAAACTGCTGAGATTACAGGCAGTAGCCACTGCACCAGGCCATTTACACTTACATACGTAAAATACATCCAGAATATAAACCACTACAAAACAAAAATACTTCATCTTGATGTAACTTACCATATTATGGATTTGTTTTAAAAATGAGGTAAAAGTCATTAAGAAAATGAAAGCACGAAAGAAATCTATCAAAATTACAAAAACTCAAAACTGAGCGAACATAACTTCAGAAAGAATGAAAACAATTGGAAAATAACTTCAGGAAAAAAATGTAAAATAGAAACAATACAAGAACAATTTGTGCCCTCTGAAAAACAGAGGTGAAAGTCAGGAAAATTTTTTTTTTTTTGTCTCCAGCCTGGAGTGCAGTGGCATGATCTCGGCTCACTGTAACCTCCGCCTCCCAGGTTCAAGCGATTCTCTCGCCTCAGCCTCTCAAGTAGCTGGAATTACAAGCGCCAGCCACCACGCCCAGCTAATTTTTGTGTTTTTAGTAGAGACGGGGTTTCACCTTGTTGGCCAGGCTGGCCTCGAACTCCTGACCTCAGGAGATCCACCCACCTCGGCCTCCCAAAGTGCTGAGTTACAGGCATGAGCCACCGTGCCCAGCCAAGAAAATATTTAAAAACAAATTAAGCAAAGATTATGAAAGTTTTTGGAGTAACACAGTTCCCGAAACGGTCCTGATCCACATGAAGTCTGAGCCACGTCGGCGTCCCCACATCAGGGCCCGTTCTGGTGGGTGAGGAACCTGCAACACAGAGAGGTGCAAGGGTCACTGGGGAGGCACAGAGGTGGAGGGAGGAGGGCTCCCCGGGACGATCACGCAGGTCTCAGAAAGCTCCTTGGGCCCTGGAAGGTGACCTTGGGCCCCTGAGCTCCCCACGGTCACGTCTACTCAGATGCCAAGGCACTGAGCCCTGTGTGCTGCTCTCTGCTGAGGGGTTATCTGTCCACAGAGAGTGTCTGTGGGTGTCATGGAGGAAGAACTGAACCTGGGCACTCACACAAGCACCTTCAGGGGGCTGGTTCCCCAGAGAGTAAAACAGACACAGAGAAACGGAATTTTGAGGATTCCAGGATCAACAGGCAGAGTCTCATGCCCCTGGGCCCTAAGAGGAGCAGGAGGGCTCATGACACAGGGTGGAGGTGGTGACCCTGCCTTGCCACCCAGATCCTCTGTGTCATCCAGACAGAAGAGCTGCACGTTCAGTATGCATAGCTTCCTGGAGCACGTCATTGTTATTGCCTAATAAGACCTGGTCGTTCTAGCATCCCCACTGGACCTTTCTTTGCTTTGTAATTTTTTAAATTATGCTGTGGTAAGACATAAATTTCTCACTTTAGTATATTCTGTAATAAAAGGGTTACAGAAGACATACATTTGAAAGAGGGAAAAACAGTGTATAGATACACACAAACACACATTTATATGTGTACCTTATTTCAAGACTGGAAAATAGATTTAAAAAACAGAGGCTCCCTGAATCATGCCCTCAACCCCTCCCAAGTGAGCATGGCCCTGAGATGTCTTCAGGGGTTTGTTGGCATTTGGCAGATACAGAACCACTGATGCCCAAGCCAGTGCCCTCTACATACAGAAACCTCCAACCTCACCTTGAAAAATGGGGCCATGAGGCCCCCAGACCCCCCCAGAGGCTGAAGGACCCCTGGGACTGGGCACATTTCAGTGCTTCTTGGATCCTGCCATGCCCTCTGCTTGATGCCAGGACCGAGTGCCCGCTGGCAATACTAGGCCTGGTGGGCTGCTTGCTTGTGTGACAAGGAGCCTGGGGGTGCCTCCATCCCTCTCACACCTTTCCCAGGAGGTCTGAACCAGGGGTATTCATGTCAACCCTAGTGTCTCCTCAGGATGTTGGCCTCAAGGGGCTGGGAGGACAGAGCTAGGTCCCCCCAAATGAGATGCTGGTGAGCTGAAGTGTCACTGCAGACAAATAACACAGAGCACAGCCCTTGGAATCCTGCACATGGGGGCACGACTAGTACCTCAGTGTTTCCCTCACTAGGCAGCCTGTGGAGGGCTCAGCCCAGCAGGCTCAGGGGCTGCTATGGAGAGGGTGTCTGTTTCCTGGAGCACGTTCTCAGGGCATCCTTCACTTACCTTCAGAGGTCTCTAAAATATATTTAAAATGTCCCAACAGTTCAGGACATTCCACCAGGTATTCTTCCTGGGCTTCCTGGTTTTCTTCTTGGACTTTCTGGTTTTCCTGATGGGACAATAAGAAAGTGAGCGTAGCCATAAAGAGCATGGGCACGAGTCTGCTTCCCTCATCATTCTGCCTGCCGCACACTCACGCTTCTCTTCCACTTTGGTCTTTTCTGTTGCTGCTTCTGCAGGTGCAGAGGAAGGACTTGCTGACATCTGTGAGGAAGAGAACAATTGTGCATGTCCAGAGACGCCAGTGCAGGAAAAGTCCTATCTGTGAAGGGGGTGCCCAGAGCAGACCCAGATGTCACTGGGGGTCGCTCCAGCAGGGTGGGGTCCAGCTCTTCTGACCCCAGCCCAGCCCCCTCCCCAGACCCTGAAGGGTTGTTCAGCAAGATTCAAAGCTGCAACCTGGGGGCCAGTAAGCAGGGCAATGCCAAGGCAGTGGGCAGGAGGGCTGGAGAGGGATTTTATCAACACTGAAGACCTGAGGACCTCCACTGTGGGATGAGACCAGGTCCCTCAGGAGAACAGTCACAAGAGAGGGAAAGAGGAAAAGGACTAGAGCTAAAAGAGGAGCTCATGAGTCAGAAAGAGGATAAAAGACAGCATATAAGAGGAGATCAATTACCTGCTGGTGGCTGCCTGTAACGGTGGAGTCTTCCAATTCTGTGAAGCAAGCATCAGAGTGTCCAGAGGAGCAGCAGTGTTGGGGTGGCCATAAGAAGGAAAGGGGAGAGTTACTGTCGAGAGAACCACTCAGAACCCACTGTCCCAGGCTGTGGAGCCAACCCGAGGCTCTCATGTGCTCATTTCTGGAGGCTTCTCCACAGCCTGTATCCTTTCCTCTGTGCTATGAGGGTGGGCGAGAGCCACAGCCTACAGCAACACAGCAGCCCCCCACACATATCCCCTAGGATTCCTGCCAACCACAGACGGCCTTGAGCAACAGCTGGACTCGGGCCTCTCCAATGAAAGCCAATTTAGGTTTCACTCAAAACCCAAGGATTTGGGATTGGATGGGATTGCGTGAGGAGTGGAGGCCAAAACTGTGCTCAATCATGTGTTCTGCCCTCAGGACTCCAGGATGCTGGGGCACACGTAGGAATCCCAGAGAAGGATTCCCTATGTCATCCCACCCAGGAAACACCCTTAGAGCAGGAGCAGACAGTGAGGACAGGACAGGAAGGTGCTGTTGCAGGTCCCAAGAGTGTAGAGAAAGAGAGTGGGGTCCTTACATGTAGGAAGGACTGTCTTCAGGACCATGTAGTGCCTGTGAGGGGCTGTGTCCCACCCCACACTCAACTTTACACCTGCATACTCATCTTGTGATCTCTATTCACAAAAAAAATGCCACCTCATCAAAACCCAGGGTTCTGGTGCATGCTGTGGCAAAGGCAGGTCTTTGCAAAATGTAATCTTTAAACTCCAGAGCAAGAAATGATGGTGACAAACACAACTCGCACAAAGCCCATGAGAACAAAACTTTTTTTTTTTTTTTTGAGACGGAGTCTCACTCTGTCGCCCAGGCTGGAGTGCAGTGGCGCGATCTCGGCTCACTGCAAGCTCCGCCTCCCGGGTTCCCGCCATTCTCCTGCCTCAGCCTCTCCGAGTAGCTGGGACTACAGGCGCCCGCCACCACGCCCGGCTAATTTTTTGTATTTTTAGTAGAGACGGGGTTTCACCGTGGTCTCGATCTCCTGACCTCGTGATCCGCCCGCCTCGGCCTCCCAAAGTGCTGGGATTACAAGCGTGAGCCACCTCACCCGGCCTAGAACAAAACTCTTACGTAAGACTTTCTCATTAAGATACAAAAAAAAAAAACCAAGTCAGACTTCTACACCTATTTCCTTTTATATTTGGTGACTTCATAGATCCCATCCTAGGCTCCAAAACAAGTGCAACCCAATTCCCAGGAACCCTCTCTCACTGGTCAACCCTGGAGCGTTGGTCCCTACCTGACCAGTCTATTTCCTCCTGGATGGATCCAGAGGTGGTGCCCATGAGCCCACATACAGAGACACAAACATCAGCACTGCTGCTCTGTCCACTGTGATTCTCCCCGGGCTCTGGGAACTCAGGGGCCTTTATGAAGGCACTGCTCACAGTTGCAAGCCTTCAGGTGAGACAGAGGACCTGAAATAATCCCTTTCAACTGTTCACTGACACTGGCTCATAGCATCTCTTACCTCCAATCTGAGAACCTGGGATTCCAGCCTTAATGCACATGCACTGAGTTACGTGAGTGCAGTGAACAGAACCTGGGCCAGACTCACAGCAGCTGCTTCCCAGGTGATTCCGGGAGAATGAGGATGCTCTTAAGAGTAGACGTTTGGCAGCTGGGAACTTCTAGCATGGCTCTTGTGAGGAGGTTACGAATTTTTTCATTTATTTAAACATGAATGGGCACATATGCCACTGAGGACCACACTGGAATGCACAGGTCTAAACCCAAAGATGAGGAAGATGTGACTCTCCCCCGGGTGTTTCCTGGCAGAGTGGTTTGCTGCTCTGATCTGATCATTCATGGATGGGTGCTTCAGGGGCACAGGAACAAGCTCCAGGCCCCCTGTGAAGTGCAGGGACGCCATAACAAAAATAAAAAAGGCTGGTCCAGCAAAGGTGGACTCGTAAACAGAAAAAGAGCATCTTCTGCAAGGAGAAAAGCTGAACCAAGTAGCCAGGGTAGAAATGAGGGGGACACTTCATTGACTTCAGGAGCCCACCCTATTCTCCTGGGACCTTGGATCAGAACCCACTCAGGTTTCTTCAGGAGCCCACCCTCTTCTTCTGTGACCTCGGATCAGAACCCACTCAGGTTTCCAGATTATCATGAGAAACAACAGATTGAAGGAGATGAGCAGGAAGCCTTTTCACACTGGCGCTAGATCTCAGCAAAGGGGTTGGAAGCATTGCACCATCACTGAGGCCCAAGATGGGCTGCCCAGGGCTGACCTCTGGGATGAGAAGGAACGAGGAGGACATAGTCCTTGCCCTCCCAGTGACCAGCCATGGCCAGGATTCATCCACGCAAGTAAAACAAAACAGAGTTTGGGACTAATAATTCCAAGACTATCTCAGAGAAAAAGGCAAAGTGATGTCTTATAGGTCACACAGGAGAGTTGCAAGGACCACCTGGACTCTGGAGCAGCCCCTCTCGCTTTGCTGAGCTCACCTTGCACTCAAACAGGGTCCCTTCTCACCTCCCCTGCCACTAGTGTGGGGCAGCTCTCCTGCCTGAAAGCTGACACTCCCTCCAGTCACACAGGATTCTGGGCCAAATCACACTTGGCCAACAGCAACTACACAAGGACCAGCTGTCAGGTGACTCCCAGAAGCAGGTGAAAAGTAAGAGCTGATCTCTGTCCCAGCCAGAGAGACCAGGCCTGGGAAATACTTTGTATCTGGCTTGAACCTGAAGTCCATCCCTGCTGATCATGTCGTCTCTGGGCCAAATTGGGTATTTTGGGAACTCACTCCTGTTCTCTGCTTCTCATTAACTTCTGGTGATGCCACTGCCATCAACATACAGGAAACAGAGAAGACAAGAAACAACAAAGTAGCTTATCTCTGCAGGCTCCTAGGAAGACAGGCAGACAGTGCCCAGCTATGAAGTGGGAGCTCGACCCATTCTCCCTCAGCTGGAGTATGAACATCCTGGCCACGCCCAGGTGATGACGTAGAACTCACTCTGCTGATGCTGCACCTTGGCTTCCCCCCGTGGCTCTGCTGCCCTCACGCCTGCCTTCTGCTCCTACAAATCATGTTCCTTTGCAGGCCCAGGGCAAGGCTGTAGCCTGCTCGCTCTCTAATAAACCCCAGTGGACAACTATCTGTGAATTCTGAGAGCCTCAATGTTGGTCATGCTGATTTGTGCCTTTGATCACACACAGCAGAAGGCCCCAAATACCACAAAAAAACCTGTATTCTAGAGATCAGAAAAGACTAGGGGAATTGGGCTATGAGGAGATAGTTTCTGAGGTTAACGAAGAACATTTTAAAATCACACTAACCTCACTGTTTTAAAATGTGGGGTAAGTATTGCCACCTACACAGCAATCAACTTCTATTCATATACAATGTACTTCCAGCAAATGCCTGCTTGCAAAAGAAATTAAATCCAGAATTTTAGTAATTTTATTTAAATACGACCTTAAGCCAACCACCGTGACTTGTTTTTTGCAAACGCCTTCAGGAGCAAACAGAAACCTTTGTCAACAGTGGGTTCAATGGGGACATCCTGGAGCCTCTGCTGTACCGAGACGTTTGTCTTTCCCCACCTCATAATGCACGAGCCATCCTCTCTCCTCCTAGGAAGGCAAGTGCTCACCCTGCCACTCACACCCTAGGGCAAACCCTTTGGTTATCTTTTCATGTTGCTGTGTTTCCTGAGCAGAGAACACAGAAACCAGAACTAGGCTGAGGGATAGACGCTGAGCCTCTACATGACCCTGACATTACGTATTTTGGACACTCGGGGTCACACTATGTGAATTCAAAAAGACACGCAGTAACTCGATGCGCACAACCTCACCCCATCCTCAGAGCATGCAGCTGCTCCCAGGGACTGCAGAATGTGACCATCATGCCCTATCTGGAACAACCATTTCTCCCATCACAGCCTAGGTCCTCAGCCATGAGAGGAAGCTCCACTCAGGCTGCCTGTCTACAGGAAGGCCAGCGAGACAGTGGCACACTCCTCATCATCTGGATACTCATCAGTATGAGACGGGTTCCCCAATACATATCCTTTTGTTTAACTCCTGAGGATTTCTGTAATGACAGAAAATAAACTGCTATGAGCATTAGACCATGCTGTGTCCTGTGTGCACAGGACTTTTCTTCACTTAGTGACATTAGAAAACAAGATGGAAACCAGTGTTCAAAGGAACCCAAAAGAAGAATAGAGCAAATCGATTCACACTAAAGACAAATTTTTCTCAGAGGATGTTTCCTCTCAAGTCCATGTTGGTTGGTAAGTAAGTGACTTTGTCCCAAAGAGAGAACAAAATTGGTGAGGCAAAGCTCACTGCCCCACAATGTCTGGTTGATGCTGCCATTTTCTCCGACTGTCTTAAATAAACCCTCAGGGGGGAACAGACTCTCACTTAAAATACCCCCCAAGGACACTGTATAACTCATCTAAGATATATATTGTCAGATTCTCATATCTCACTTTTATCCAAATAAAATAAAGCTAAGAAAGCAACTGTTTTTCTCAGACAAATCCAGGCAGCCTGACCTTTACATCCTCCGGGTCCTCCTCCTCTCCGCTGTCACTGGACCAGTCCTGCAGTAGATGCCCCGGCATAACTAGGAGGATACAGGGTGACCGTCAGCAGCTTGGTGGTGGTGCTCGCAACAATTCGGTAACACTGCTTGAGGTGGGTGTGGGAGGAGGACAGCAGAACAGGAGAGACGCAGGGAAGAAAGGGAATCCAGGCCTTTGGCTTTCTAGCTCCAGGCCACCTCGTAAACATGACATAGCCGATCTCAAACAGCGCACACCACGCAGTGCAGGCTGTGTGTCCCTGGCAGCCTCTTAGGCCTCCTCCTTCCCAATCTGACCTGAGCTAACTTGCCCTCTTATTCAGCCCTGCCAAAGTCATTTCCTCCGCAGAACGCACATGTGCTGCTGCTCTGTATATCATCCCTTCTGCAAGATTTTCTACTAAATAAGAAGCAACCTTTCTTGAAAGAGATTTAATTCTAGCCAAAAGATTAACTTTTTGTTATAAGGGAATTAAACCAAGATTTCAACTCCATTATCCTACCATTTAAAGATGACCCCTACTTAGCATGTGAGATTTGGCCCTTCCACTCTTCCTTTTCAACACAATGTGTGTGCACCGTGGGGTTCCCTGCTGCTCATGCTCACACTGACTCCAGCACGGGGACAGCCTGTCATGGGGAGCAGCGAGGGGGGCGGGGGGCGGGCACTGACCCTCTCCAGCCCAGCTGTGCAGGAGATTCCAGCGTGGAAAATGGGGGCCAGGCTAACACCCATGTTGATACTGGAGATTTTATTGGATGCTATGTCTTGGGATTGGGTTCTACTCAATTTCTAAGATTTGCACTAATTATTTCATTAAATACAATAGAATATGCCACTGATTATTGTCTGCTTTTGAAAAAGGAGCTGAGGAATGACTTCACCACTGTAGACCAAAAGCCAGAGGACTCTGTGTGTTTTACATTAATGATCACGCTAAAGGCCACCGTGCAATGTACCTACTCAAACAAATCTGGGTTAGCTGACCATTGACACCATCCAATAATGACAAGTGTTTGGGATCTGAATACCTTTTCATTCTTCCACATGCACACAGAAGTGCTGGAACAACCTGGCCTAGCAAGAAATTATACTAGGGCTTTGTGACAAATTCCTTGTACTAGCCCATGACATTAACCTTCCACTCATTCCCGAGGTCACATGTGCCTCTTCCATTTAAAAGACCAAGAGCTTGGGAAATTCATCTCTGCACCATGTCCATCTGAGGACTGGGGTAGCAAACGTATCTTTGGGTACAGCTGTGGTGGAGGATGAATGGGTTGATCTATGCAAACCGTGCAGTGGTGATGGAATTTTCCTTGAACACTGGTCCTTGTGTTGTGCTTTCAACATGGGAGTGTGTTTTCTGGGGAAATGCACACACACTCCCAAAGACATCCATAATCATTCCATACAGACTCTCTCCTCTGTCCCTCCCAACCCTGATGTACCACCACACCTTACATAACACTGCTGCTTCCAGGGATGACAATGGCATGGTTAGAGTTGTTTACTGGACTCTTAGTTTTTTGCTGGTTTTTTGTTTTGTTTTTTGTTTTTTTGAGACAGGGGTGCACTTTTGTTGCCCAGGCGGGAGTGCAATGGCACAATCTTGGCTCACTGCAAACTCCACCTCGTGGGCACAAGTGATTCTCTTGCCTCAGCCTCCTGAGTAGCTGGGATTACATGCATGCGCCTCCACGCCCAAGTAATTTTGTATTTTTAGTAGAGACGGGATTTCTCAATGGTAATCAGGCTGGTCTCAAACTCCCGACCTCAGGTGATCCACCTGTCTCAGCCTCTCAAAGTGCTGGGATTACAGGCATCACCCACTGTGCATGGCCGGACTTAGTATTTTTTAAACCAAACTTCCCAAATCTCATTTCTGGCAGGAAGCTCAAACAAGAGAGGCTCTTGAGCAAAAGCAGGTGAAACAGCACCACCTTTGCAACACTAAGATTTCAAGCCTCAACAAACAGATGACCCCAGCATGCCTATTCTTTGCCAGTGTGGCTGGGTCCACCTGCATCTAGAGAAAAAGAAAACACTATGAGGGTCAGACCACGCTGTCTCCTGTGTGCACAGGTCCTTTCTTCACTTGTTGACATTAAAAAGCCAGATGGTAACAGTGGTTGAGACAATGGCCCTGATATCCAGAAGACATTCGTGGAGGGGAACAAGATTTTCCTGCAACATTTTCAATTGTTTTTGTTTGACAATTCCACATACTTCTCAAGAAGAAGCCATTTCTCTTGAGGAAAATGCCTGCTGACATAGTTTGCAAATGTGATGTCATCTGAAACCATTTTTTAGTTGATAATGAACTCTGACATTTGCCCACCAAGAAATTCTGTAAGAACCTATAATGTACACGGTAAGATGTATACATCTTAATTCAATTGAAACAGAAAGAAACTGAGAAAAATAAAATTTCCATTTCAGAGGAAAAAAGGACTTTACCATGTGAACCTCTGTGGCTTCCTCAGAGGACGTCTGCCCTGGCATATCCTCCTCCAGGTCATCTGGCCACCTGGGAAACAGAGTCACCATAAGCACATGAGCTCCACTGAGTGAATCCCTCAGGCGGTCTTGGAGCTGTGGACACGGGGCTGGCGTGTGTGGAAAGGTGTGTTCGCAGCACAGACTCAGCCTCTGCCGGTCCATCCTCCATGGTGGTGAGGGAAGGCAAATGGTGAAGGCAGGCATCAGGCAGGCCACAGAAGACAGAGCCTTGGTCCTCTAGCTAAGGCAACCTCTTCAACATGAAATAACCCATCTCAAACAGGGCACACCACACAGTGTTTCCCTGCAGCATCCAGGGCTCCTCCACCGTAATCTGACCTGAGCTAATTTGCCCTCCCTTCAAGATCCCCTTGAGATCATTTTCTCCCCAGGATCCACATGTCCTGTTGCTGTGTTCTCCATCCCTTCTAGAACATTTTTTTTTCCTTAAGATGGAGTTATGCTCTTCTTGCCCACGCTGGAGTATAATGGTGTGATCTCAGCTCACCGAAACCTCAGCCTCCCGGGTTCAGGCGATTCTCCTGCCTCAGCCTCCTGAGTAGCTGGGATTACAGGCATGCGCCACCACACCCGGCTAATTCTGTATTTTTAGTAGAGACAGGGTTTCTGTGTTGGTCAGGCTGGTCGTGAACCTCTGACCTCAGGTGATCCGCCCGCCTTGGCCTCCCAAAGTGCCTGGCCAGAACATTTTGAATGATATAAAAAGCAACATTTCTTCAAAGAGGAGATTTAATTCTAGCCAAAATATTCTATGTACTCACTAACCTTTTGTTTTAAGGAAGACTAAATCAAGATGAAAGTACTGAATTATCCTACCATTTAAAGATGACCCCTACTTGGCCTGTGGTGTTGGTCCCTCTGCTCTTCCTTTTAACACAATGTGTGTGCCACGGGGCCTGCCGCTGCTCATGATCACACCGGCTCCAGGACTGGGACAGCCCTTCATGGGGGGCAGCAGGTGGGGGTGCTGATCCTCTCTAACCCACCTGTGCAGAAGACTCCAGCAGGGGAGATGGGCACCAGGCTAACGGCCAACTGGCTGCTTGAAATTTTGTTGGGTCCTGTGTCTTGGGTATGTGTGCTACTGAACTGGAGCATTTCTAACGTTTGTGGTGACGATCTCATTAAATACAATAGAATATGTCCCTGAATGTTCCTTGCTTTTGACCAGGAGCTGAGGAATACCCCATCACTTAAGACCAAAAGCCTGGCAACTCCCTCTGTATGTTTCATACTGACGACCGCACCAAAGTCCACTGTACAATGAACCTACTCAAACTCTGGGTCAGCTGACCATTGAGACCATCCTATTGTGGTATACAGTGCTGGACATCTTTATAGGCCAACATACTTCCACATACACACAGAGATGCTACGGACTCTCTGACATGGTGACAAGTTACACCACAGCCATGTGTTAACTTCAGAGTAACTAGCCCATAGCATCAACCTTCCACCCATTCCCGAGTTCATCTTTGCCATTTCCATTTAGGAGACCAAAAGCCTGAAAAATTCATCTCTACGTCATCTCCATGTGACGACTGGGGATATTAAACTTAACCTTCAGATACAGCTGTGGTGTGGAATGAATGGGTTGATTTTTGGAAAATGCCATGGTGATGAAATGTTGTTTTTGAATATCAATCTTTGTGTTGTACTTTGCACATGGGAACATATTTTCTGGGAAAAAGCACATAAACTCGCAGAGACATTCACAATCACTCCACATTGACGCATTCCTCCCTACCTCCCAACCCTGACGCACAGCACCCTCTTCTGGTCAAATGACACTGTTCCTTCCAGGCACCCGAGTCAACAGTCACATTTCTTGACCGAGTTCTTCACTTTTCAACACAAAAGTGCTTGAACCGCATTTCTGGCGGGAAGTTCAAACCAGAGTGGCTCTCCAGAAAAATGAGGCAAGAAAGTGCCACCTTTGTCAACACTAGAATTTTTCCTCAGCATAGGGGTGATCCCAGAATACGTACTGTTTGTCTCTGTGACTTTGTCCACCTGCATTTAGAGAAAAACAAAACACTGTAAGGGTCAGACCATGCCGTGTCCTGTGTGCACAGATTTTTCTTTTCTTTCTTTTAGCTGGAATCTCACTCTGTCACCCAGGCTGGAGTGCAGTGTCACGATCTCGGCTCACTGCAACCTCCACCTCCTGGGCTCAACTGATCCTGCTCCCTCAGCCTCCCCAGTAGCTGAGATTACATTTGCTGGTCACCAGGCCTGGCTATTTTTTGTATTTTTAGTAGAGATGGGGTTTCACCATACAGGTCTTTTCTTTACTGGTGACATTAGAAAAGAGATGGGAGACAGTGGTTGAGGCAATGGTCCCAAAATAAAGCCTAGAAGACACTTCTGGAAAGGCACAAGATGAGGGATGCAAGACGTTTAAGATGGTTTTGCTCGTATAGTCACAATGTTATAAGAAGAAAGCTTTTCCCCAAAAAAAAATCTGTCATACAGTTCGTAACTGAAGGTGTCATCTAAGAATGCTATCTGAGATCATTTTACTTTTTCTTTTTTTTTTTTTTTTTTTTGAGATGGAGTCTTGCTCTGTCACCCAGGCTGGAGTGCAGTGGCGTGATTCCCGCTCACTGCAAGCTCTGCCTCCCAGGTTGACGCCATTCTCCTGCCTCAGCCTCCTGAGTAGCTGGGACTACAGGCGCCTGCCACCACACCCGGCTAATTTTTTGTATTTTTAGTAGAGACGGGGTTTCACCGTGTTAGCCAGGATGGTCTCAATCTCCTGACCTCGTGATCCACCCACCTCGGCCTCCCAAAGTGCTGGGATTACAGGCGTGAGCCACCGTGCCCAGCCGAGATCATTTCTTACCTGGTAATGAACCCTCAAATTTTCCCACCAAAACATTCTGTAAGTCATCTATGATGTACATGGTAAGATTTTCATATCTCAATTCAAATAAAATAAAAAACCAAGAGCAACAAAATTTCCATCTCAGAAACATAAAGAAGAACTTACCATATGAATTCCTGGGACATCCTCAGATGAAGGCTCCCGCGCCAGGTCCTCATCGTGATCTGGGAAACACAGAGTAACTGTCAGCATGTTGGTTCCACTGAAGGAATCCCTTAAGCAGCCTTGGCTGTTGGGGACAGCGGGCTGGAGTGTGTAAAGGAGGTGGGTTAAGGGCAGAAACTTGGCTGCCACTTGGACACCCCCCTGGGTGATAAGGAAGGCAAATGAGACCATCAGGAAAGCCACAGAAGTCAGGGCCTGGTTCTCTGGCTAAGCCCCCCTCACCACTGTGAAATAGGCAGAGTTCACACGGGGCGGCACACAAATGCACAGCTGATTTCATGACAGTGTCCCATCACCCCTTTGTGCATTTTGAGACCTGGTAAATTTCCTTTTGTTGTTGAAATGTTATAATGTCATTTATCTTTCCTGGATCTACATATGCTCCTCCTGCACTTATCATCCATTTTATTGGCTTTAAAATCAATATTGTAGCCAAAATACATCATATTTATTATTTTAATAATCAAGTGCACATTTCAGGGACATTAGTGCCATTCACAATTCTGTGCAGTAAACTAAACATAATCCAAATCCAGATGTCTTACTTTCCACTTTAGAAAACTAGAGAAAAAAGTGTAGCGTAATGTAAACCAGGCAATGCCCCGTCCCTGAAAATATAACAATATTTGCATGAATCAGTGTAATAGAAATAATAAAATAAACAAAGAAACTCAACAAAACCAAAAGGTGCTTCTTAGAAAAGATCAACAGAATTGGTAAACCTCCAACCAGGATAATCACAAGGAAAAGATATATTAACACTGTTCGATGAAACCAATGGGCTGTTGTTCACTGGTAAGAATTATTAAGCTGTTAAGCTTCATAAAGATACAAAAGATCTTACATGTATATTGCTGAGTAAAGTAAGTTAGTCATAAGTAGCTACATATTCTATGATTTCAACTCTATGAAATTCTGGAAAAGGAAAACTAGAGAGGCAGTAAAATCATCCATGGTTGGCAGGAATTCTCGGAAAAGAAGAGAGGAATTAATAGGTGCAGCTCAGGTCATGTTTAGGATGTGAAATTATTCTGTCAGGGTGACAAAGGACATTGTGAGTTTGTCAGAACCCACAGACTGGACAACACAGAGTGAACCTTGATGCTAACCCTGGATTTCTGTCCCTCACAGCCCCATCGCTGTGTCCTCTCAGGCGCACCCCTCCCTCACAGCCCCATCCCTGTGTCCTCTGTACTCCAAGCCTCCCTTGCAGTGAGAAGGGCCATGTGACAGGACCCCGTGAAACACAGGCAAAGTGACAGTGGCCTCAAACCTCCTCAAGCCTCTGCCTCCTCAAATCTCTGTGCCCTCCTATGCAAATGGCTGGTCATACGAGCTGGAATGTGTGGCCATGAACCCCAGGGTCTGGAAGACATGCCAGGCTGTGCCACCGTGCCAAGCAGGACAGTGTTAAGCCCGAGACTGGGGGCATTTCTGCCACCCAGTTCAGTCTCACCTACCCTCGCAGACACAGGTAGTGGGGAGGCTGGGGGAGCAAATATGATGTGAGCCCTTCCTCAGTCATGATGTTCCAAGGCTCTGTGGGGCGTCCTGTTTGTGACCTGCACCTGTGGGCCTCCCACTGGGGCTGGGTCACACAGTCAGGCTGATCCCCCACGATGCAGAGCAACGTGCCCATGTCTCTGAGTGCCTGTGAACCCCGCGTCCCCAGGTGAGGAGGGCCATACCCAGAGCCCCGCCTCAGCTAAGTGACTGGAAGGGGCTCAGGCTTCCCTGGGCACAGCAGATGCCACACAGGCAATAGTGGAGGAGCAGGAAGGGGAGCAGACCAGGAAGCCCCTGGCCCTCCCAGGACCAGCCCCTGGTTGCTGAGTCTGTGCTGGTTTTAGTGGCAAGAAACCCAGCGAGGCCTCTTCCTCCCCTGGACGCCCGCCCCAGTTCATGCTGCACCCCCAACTCACTCATCCCTGGGTCCTGGCACCTGGTGTGCTCACCTACCCCAGCATCTCCCAGGTCACTAAATTCTAGGAAATAACATGGTTTCTTTTTCTCTTTCAGAAACACAAGGAGAGAATTTCCTGGAGTCACAGAGGCACAGGAGGGAACTGGAAACAACTTGGATGACCCTTGTCCTGCCTCCTGCCCGGGGCCACACCGCCCCTCAGCCACTTCCCTGGAACCCTGGGCTTCTACAGGACAGACATCAGCAGCCCAGGGCACAGATGAGCACAGAGCCAGGAATGGAAGTGCCACTGCCAGCAGCTGAATCTGAGAGGCAGCTCCAGGGCCCGGGGACCTGGGCCTGCAGGCCACAGACATCTCCCCTGAGCTGCCCCCAGGCCTCCCGGGTATCCCCGGTATGAGGGAGAAAAACCTGCACCCGCCATCCCACCAGGTGGGCGCACACCTGTCCAGGGGCACAGGTGACCTTTCTGTGGTGGTGCCTGGGCCGCTGTACTTTGCGGTGACACCTGAACTGCCACCCTCAAGGTCCTGCCTGTACCATCTCCCTGCCCCTGGCTCTCTAGAAGACAGAAGCCAAGCAGGGAGAAGCTGCAAGAACATGGACACCTCGCTGTCTGCTCTCACGCATTCCCGCCCTGCCTGGGGTCTCACAGAGGACAGCTCAGGGATCTACAGGATTCACGGCCTCCAGGCTCTGGGGAAGAGGAGACCGGGGTCACTGATTCCCCCAAGACCATACACCTGTGAGGCTAGGGCTCCATGGAGGCCCAGATCTGCTCAGAGCCATCCATGTGCCTGGGCCTCACCATAGAGCCCAGGGAGGGAAGACCAAGGCGGGGAGGAAAGGCAGAACCTCAGGGGCTGCCAAGTGTCTTGGAACCTGGGTCAGGAGAGGGCCTGTCCTCCAAGGTCTCCTGGGGGAGGTGGAGCCTGCCTCAGGGAACACAGCATCACCTCCTTCAGCCCCAGGCCTGGTCCAGGCTGCCACTCTGGTGGGGGAGCCAGGTGGGCTCTCGGAGGCCTAGGACTTTCTCAACCCTCCAAGCCCCCAGGGGCACAGTGCCTGGATCAGAGACCCCAGGGGACCTCTGAGCTTGACCTGAATCACATCGACCCACAGCCTGCCAGGGGCCAAAGACCCCACCCCACAGAGCACAGATGGCGGAACTGGCAGGCCCAGGCGCAGATGGTCAGGGAGAGACAGCCCCAGGCCAGAGGGGACTGCCACAGTCCCCTGTGGCCATGGTACCCTTCTTGTCTGGTAGCCAGCTGTCAATCTCCGGCACCTCACCACACATGCGTGTGGAAGAAGTCACCGCACAGGGTCTTGACTGCTGCCTCTCCCTGCCAAGGGACAGCTTGTGAGGTCCCTGCTGCTGTCTCCCCAGGGAGAGCACAGACCGGCAGGAGCTGAGGCTCCCCCAGTAGTGCTCCTGGGCTGCCCACAGCTGCTGCCATAGATTCTCTTAAGTCACTCATGGGGAAACAGCTGTGGAGAGGAGGGAAAGTGGGGTAGACAGAGGGCACAACCAGGGTGGGGGCTGGGGGGCACAGCTCTAGCACCAGGAAGTGGTCTTCCAGCACCCCTTGGAGGGGGCTGCCACAATAGAAACGCAACCCCCTCCACTCCAAAAGGATGGAGAGAAGCGTCAAGGTGAGGACTGGGCTGTGCTCCACTCTGCCCCTGTTCCTCCTCCCAGGGTGAGCTGAGAGGTGGGAAGGAGGCCCTGTTCTGGACAAGGAAACACAGTTGACCCCTTGCCCCCTGCCGCCCAGCCTCCACCCTGCACCCTGCACCCTCCACCCTGCACCCTGCACCCTCCACCCTGCACCCTGTCCCCAGCACAGCAGCTTCCATCAGATGCCAGATCTCCAGGCAGGCAAATGCAGGGTGCAAGGGCCACAGCCTGACTTCCTGGCCACACACTGGCACCACCCCTGGCACAGATGTCTTCCCGCCCCTCCCTCAGGCCTCCTCTGACGTGGCCATGACTGGTCTGGTCCCCAGACCCACCGCACTCCTTGACATCAGCTAAAGCAAAGGTCCTATCTGAGAAAGCAGCTGAGACCCTGAGGGGCTCCTATTTCAGCCTCTGAGCACCGTTCCATGTGTCACTCCTGTATCTGGACCAGGCTGTCCCCAGGGCACTGGAGCCTGAGGCAGATGCCTTACTTGTGAATGGGCAGGCTCGGGGCCACCTCCCTCTTCTGGGAGCCCTCCTCAGCCCCACCCCTGGACCCTCACCACTGGCCCAGAGAAGGGGCTGGAGCAAGATAGAGGACCCAAGCTGGGGAGCTCCTGCGTCCTTTCCCCCAGCACCAGAGTTCACTGACCATGGAAGCCTCAGTTCCCTCACTTGTGAAATAGGCCGAGGTAGGCCTGCTTTCCCCCTGGCCTGAGCACAGATAGACCTGCTTTCCCCCTGGCCTGAGCAAACATAGGCCTGCTTCCCCCTCTGGCCTGAGCACAGATACACCTGCTTCCCCCCTGGCCTGAGCACAGATAGACCTGCTTTCCCCCGCGGCCTGAGCAGAGATACACCTGCTTTACCCCCGGCCTGAGCAGAGATACACCTGCTTTCCCCCTGGCCTAAGCAGACATAGGCCTGCTTTTTCCTCCACGCCAGCCCGCTGGGCCTATCTGGCCACCAGGAGCCACCTGCAGCCCTCACTCGTGGGCTGGGCCCACTGTGGGGCTCCTGAGAGTGGGACCTGCAAGCAGAGAGCCAGTGGGGAAGTGCGTTGAGTGGACTGGCCTAACGCAGGCTCTCTACAGAGGGTCTCCCGGCAGCCTGGAGAGGGGGCCCTGCCAAGTCACAGCGCCCAGCTCCTCCGTGCTGGGAGCAGAAGGCCCCTGGGTCTGGGGGAAGACAGGGCAGGTCCTTCCTTGCCACAAAATGTCCCAAGAAATCAGGCCAGGAAGATGATGAGAGGCCTGCTGAGGAGCTGTGGGGGAATGGGGTGTGGGGCCAGCCTGGGGCCTGTGGGGAGTCCCAGATGCTTGGACCGTCTTCCCATCCACACAGTGGGGACAGCCATACCTATGTTGAGCAGCAAAATGCCAGAAACTTCTAAGAGCAACTTTTAAATGAACACAACTTTTCGATGGTTCCAGGATACCTGGCACTGACAGGCTACACCCCGCATGGATGAAGGGCATGTGTCCCTGTGTGCCCATGTAGGGTCCCTGTATATGTGAGTGGTAAAAGGGGCTGGGGTTCCTGTATGGACCTGGGTGGAATGGGGGTATGAAGGAGCCACTGTGTGTGTCCACAGCCTCAGGGGTGTATTTCCATGAGAACAGACAAGAGTGTCTCTTGGTGGTAACCAGCGTGTGAGGATGCCTGTGTGAACTGGGAAGGACACTCATCCCCTAGAGACCCAGCTCATGCCCTGGCAACAGGCCCAGCTGATGGCAGCAGAGCCCATCTGAAGCAACCACTGTCATGATGCCGGCTGCGTGGACAGTCGCAGGCAGTGGATTCTCAGGTGCAGATGCCAAGGGGGGCAGTCCCCAGAGCCTAACCCACCTACCCCACCCTAAGCGGGTCAACACTTCAAGTACTCAGTAAGTGTTGGCCCTGAGCCGTCCCATGGCCCCAAAGGCCACATCTTCAGGGCCCTGCCAGGCAGCAGCGCAGGACTCCAAGACTGCTGGGTGGGTCACAGACAATGGCAGCCCCTCCAGGGGAGCCACCCCAGAAACCACAGGCTTTTCGGTGTTCAAACACCAGGGCGGCAAAAACGCAGAAGGAAATACAACCGAGGGAAATAAAATTTCCATTCCAGAGGAAAAAAAACTTTACCATGTGAACCACTCTAGCTTCCTCCGAGGACGTCTGCCCTGGCATATCCTCCTCCAGGTCATCTGGCCACCTGGGAAACACAGTCACTATAAGCACATGAGCTCCACTGAGTGAATCCCTCAGGCGGTCTTGGAGCTGTGGACACGGGGCTGGCGTGTGTGGAAAGGTGTGTTCGCAGCACAGACTCAGCCTCTGCCGGTCCATCCTCCATGGTGGTGAGGGAAGGCAAATGGTGAAGGCAGGCATCAGGCAGGCCACAGAAGACAGAGCCTTGGTCCTCTAGCTAAGGCAACCTCTTCAACATGAAATAACCCATCTCAAACAGGGCACACCACACAGTGTTTCCCTGCAGCATCCAGGGCTCCTCCTTCCTAATCTGACCTGAGCTAACTTGCCCTCCCTTCTTGATCAATATGGTGAAACCTAATTAACCAGACGTGGTGGCGCACACCTGTAATCCCAGCTACTCAGGAGACTGAGACAGGAGAATCCCTTGAACCCGGGAGGCGGAGGTTGCAGTGAGCCGAGATGGCACCACTGCACTCCAGCTTGGGTGACAAAGCAAGACTCCATCAAAAAAAGAAAAGAAAATTAGAATCTCATCCACCTCTGAGAGAGAAATACTCTGTGCCAGGAAGAATGGAAGAAAAACACTGAAGACACTCAAGGAAGGTGCGGTGAGCCAGGACGCTAACACCCGCCGCGCCCACTGCTTTGCAGGAAAGGCCCTGCCATCCACCTCACCACGGACGGCCTCGGGGATGCTGTTCCCATGGTCCCTTCCAGAAAAAGGAACAGATTTCAGACAACAAGAACTCAAAAGACACTGATGTGAGAACGGAGGGTCAGTGTGGATTTGCTGGTCCTTTGTCCAACCTTTGTCCAATTGAGACAAAGTCAGGAGACAAAGAGGGAAGGCCATAAGATAACCGGTGCTTTGTGAGTACCCTGTGAGATTCAGTCATTCCGTGTCCTGAGGGAGAAATCAGGCTTGGCCAGGCATGGTGGCTCACGCCTGTATCCCAGCACTTTGGGAGGCCAAGGTGAGCGGATCACCTGAGATCAGGAGTTTGAGACCAGCCTGGCCAACATGGTGAAACCGTCGCTACTAAAAATACAACTGTTAGTTGGGTATGGTGGTGGTGGGCACCTGTAATCCCAGCTACTTGGGGAGGCTGAAGCAGGAGAATCACTTGGACCTGGAAGGCAGGGGTTGCAGTGAGCCGAGGTCACTCCATTGCACTCCAGCCTGAGTGACAAAAGTGAGACTTCCTCTCAAAAAAGAAAAAAGAAAAGAAAAGAAAGAAATCAGGCTCTTGGTGGTGGTGAATACAGAGAAGCTGCTCGGGTGGCTCCAGGGCAGTGGGGGACGGGATGTTCTCCCTCCTTCACATGGGCCTGAGAGTTTCTGTTCTTTCCTGTGATGCCCACATCAGCCTGGAGGGATGGGCAGGGCAGGGGCTGCCACTCAGAGGTGACAGCTCAGGGAAGTGAAATGAGGGATTTGAAGTGACCTGCCCAGAGTCACAGCACTCAGGAGTAGATGGTTTTCTGGGAACAGAGGTTCCTGAACGCCTGAGACCTCCAAATCATGGTCTGGACCCTGACCAGGAGCTCTTTTCACTCCCTTTCTCAATCCTCCTGCCCCAGGTCTCTTCAGGAAGGTGGATGCCTGGAGATGGCTAAGTCCAGAGAAGAGCTTCAATCATTCAAACAGAAACCTCCCGCCCCTGACCTTTGTGGTGAGCACATGACCAGTGACCATCCCAAGGGACCAGGGGTCTGTTTGGCCCCCAGGCTGGCTCAGAACTCAGGACGTTCCAACATTCCAAGCCAACTGCCACTTAACGGCTGTGCCAGGAAACAGCTTTCCTTCAACTGACCAACCCTGCACGAGCAGTTAACGGAAGTTAACTGAAAACGTGGCCATCGGGGCTGGTGCATCAGTGGTTTGATGAATTCCATCCATGACCCGTCCATCTTGCTGACGGCTGACCTGAGCAGCTACCTGAGAGCGGGCAGCGCCTCGATGAAGCCCGCCGCATGACCTGGAAGCCCCCCTGATGGGCAGGGCCCTCGAGGTTAACGAGACACAGGTGAAGTGTGCCCCGGGCCATGGGCAGGTGCCCTGAGGAGGAGGACGGTGAGCAGGAAAGCGAGTTCCCTCACCTGCTCGCAGGAGACAACCCAGATAGATCAAAAGCCAAGAGCACAAAACCATGTGACAGCTGAGACAAATGTTGGCTTTTTAGACCTTTAAGGCAAGCATTTTGGTATTACAGTGACAGAATTAGAACCCGGGGGAAGTTGACCGAGCTGATGAAAATTTGAAGGAGATGGAGGTTACACTGAGCCAAGATTGTGCCATTGCACTCCAGCCTGGGCAACAGAGGGAGACCCCGTCTCAAAAAAATAAAAAAAAAAAAAGAAATAGATTTCAGAATGAAAAATTGTTATCTCTTGTATTCTCATTGAGAACAAATTGATATCTTAAGAACAGCTTACTTTTTAACCAAAATTTTGGTTTGATATTAGCGTATGTTTAATATTGTAGCTAGTTTTAATAAGACCTTATAAACAAATCTATCTCAGTTTTGACTGGGATTAGAAATTATGAGGTTATAAAGCATTTATGTTTCATAAGCCTTTTATAACTTCATTAACTTCTTCTATTTTGTAACTGTTGACATTTATTCAGTTGTATTTATCTTTTAAATTTGTCTTTAAAACAATCCCCAAAACCTTTAAACTAGGCAAAATTCTGTTTCAAATCATGAAATGACTCATTACTGTTTTAGCAGTCTCTGCATTTAGTCTGCTCTAATATTTGGTTTCAGGTTTGGATGTCTCTATTCAGAAGACTTTGGCCTGTAATCCCCGTCTCATGGGCTGTCTCACACCGCACTTGGTATCAAGATTCTCCCGATCTGCTGAAGGCAGTGTTGCTGTGTTCCTTCTGGATCTATTCTACGGAAAAGTGTGCATAAAATTGCATGGGAAATGGGACATTTTTCTAAATAGAGGAAAATATTTAAGGCAAAAATCTTGATAGAAAAATCAAGAATACAAATTGAGTCATAAAACTCTAAAATTTGTACATATATAGACAAATTGGAGTTGGGGAAATAAAAATATCAGGGAGACAGGCTGGGCGCGATGGCTCACGCCTGTAATCCCAGCACGTTGGGAGGCCAAGGTGGGTGATCACGAGGTCAGGAGATCGAGACCATCCTAGCTAACATGGTGAAACCCCATCTCTACTAAAAATGAAAAATAAAACTAGCTGGGCGTGGTGGTGGGCGCCTGTAGTCTCAGCTACTCAGGAGGCTGAGGCAGGAGAATGGCGTGAACCCGGGAGGCGGAGCTTGCAGTGAGCCGAGATGGCGCCACTGCACTCCAGCCTGGGCGACAGAGCGAGACTCCGTCTCAAAAAAAAAAAAAAAATCAGGGAGACATTTTAAGTACAAGTGGCTGATTTGAAGAAACTGCAGTGAGAAGATAGAAATGAACATACCTTTAGAACAGCAGCAAAGGCTGCCTCCCACCTTGATCACTGGTCTCCTAGCTCTGCACAGTGTGAAATGGCAGTTCACAGAGTGGCAGCTGGGACGGGGGCAAGACCTTCATCCTGAGATGAGATCGGGGGCAGTCAGGGTGCTACGGCCGTAGACAAGGGCTCCATCTTCAGACGACCTCAGTGACAGGTCACCATAGAATGTTCAAATGAACGTGTGTCACACTATGGGGTCCAGCCGCTTCTATCTAGACCAGTGTCTTTTGGTTGCAAATTCTGCATTCTTTTTAAAAGCCAGCATTTCTCATGAGGAAAATGCTCTCTGCCATGCAGTCTGTCCCTGAAGCTGTCACCTATGGTGCCATCTTGAATGGGTTCTTAGTTGGTAATGGACTCTTACATTTGCCCACCAAGAAGTTCTGCAATTCATCTATAATTTCCATGGTAAGATTTGCATACCATAATTCAAATGAAATGGAAAGAAACCAAGAGAGAGAAAATTCCCATCTCAGACAAAGGAAGAAGACTTTACCGTGTGTGGGATTGGACTGGTCATCATCACTAGGAAACACAGAGTCACTGTTAGCTGTGGGAGCTGCTGAAGGACCTCTGGCAGCCTTGGGTGCTGAGGACACAGGGCTGGCGTGTGTGGAGGAGGTGGGTGAGAGCACAGGCGGAGCTGCTGCTGGGCCACCCTCCTTGGTGGTGAAGGCAGGCAAAGGACACCATCAGGACAGCCTGGGAGACACAGCCTCGGGTCCCTGGCGAAGCCACCCTCATCACTGTGAAGTAGGCACCCTCATCACACAGGCAGCACACAAACGCACGACATCACTCCAGGACAGCGTCTCCTCACAGAAAGACGCCTGGTAGACTCCCTGTTTTTTGTAAAAATGTTACTATGTCATTTAACTTTCCTAAAAATACCTATGCTCCAACTGCAGTTAATTTTATTGGACTTTAAAATATGGGGAAGCTATACACAATATTTACTATTTTAATCCTTAATTTCACAATTCAGGAGCAGACAGGACCATAACAGCAGACACAGAGGGGAGTCCACGCACTTCTCCCTGACCCTGAATCAGAATCCACACAGGACCCTGGAAATGCGTGGGCCTCAGCAGACTGCAGCAGACACAGAGGGGAGTCCACGCACTTCTCCCTGACCCTGAATCAGAATCCACACAGGACCCTGGAAATGCGTGGGCCTCAGCAGACTGCAGCAGACACAGAGGGGAGTCCACGCACTTCTCCCTGACCCTGAATCAGAATCCACACAGGACCCTGGAAATGCGTGGGCCTCAGCAGACTGCAGCAGACACAGAGGGGAGTCCACGCACTTCTCCCTGACCCTGAATCAGAATCCACACAGGACCCTGGAAATGCGTGGGCCTCAGCAGACTGCAGCAGACACAGAGGGGAGTCCACGCACTTCTCCCTGACCCTGAATCAGAATCCACACAGGACCCTGGAAATGCGTGGGCCTCAGCAGACTGCAGAGGGTAAGCAGGAAGCCTTTAAGCCTTTTCACACTTCTGGTCTATCTCAGCGCACGGCTGTGTGCACTAGAACATCACTGGGACCCCCCAAGATGGGCTGCCCAAGGCCGAGCTCTGGCATGAGGAGGAACAAGGAGGACACGACCTCTGCCCTCACAGTGACCAGCCATGACCAGGATCCCTCCACCCATGGGTGGCAGGTCACAGACTTTGGGACTGATGATTCCAAGCCTATCTCAGAGAAACAAGCAGAGTCATGTCTTACGGGTCACCAGGGAGATTTGCGAGGAACATCCGGACTCTGGGGCAGCCCCGCTCTTTGCTTAGCTCATCCCGCACTGGAACTGGCTCCCCTCCCACCTCTGCTACAACTAGTGTGAAGCAGCTGCCCTGGCCAGGAGCTGTGAGACTCCCTCCAGCTAAATGCGATCGTGGGATAGACCAACCTCGGCCAACACACACCAGCCCCACGCACACAACTCCACCCCACAGAGAGAGAATGCAGCTGCTCCCAGAAACGGCAGAATGTGCCCGTCTCTCCTTATCTGGAGCAACCACTTACTTCTCCCACCACAGCCTAGGTCCTCATTCACAACAGGAAGTTCAACTCCGGCTGCCTGTCTACAGGAAAGCCAGCGAGACAGTGCCACATTCCTCATCATCTGGATACTCATCAGTATGAGAGGGAGTCCCCAATACGTACCCTTTTGTTTAACTTGTGAGGATTTCTATAATGACAGAAAATAAATTGCTAGGGGGACACCGACGAGGCCCTCCAGGGGACCCTCAGTGGGAACTAGGGGACACCGACGAGGCCCTCCAGGGGACCCTCAGTAGGAACTAGGGGACACCAACGAGGCCCTCCAGGGGACCCTCAGTGGGAACTAGGGGACACCAACGAGGCCCTCCAGGGGACACTCAGTGGGAACTAGGGGGACACAGAGTGGCCGTCACCACCTTGGCGGTGTTGCTCATCAACAGTTCAGGGCCACTCCACTTGGCGTGTGTCACTTGGCGTGTGTCACTTGGCGTGTGTCACTTGGCGTGTGCCACTTGGCGTGTGTGGAGAAACCAACTCCAATAAAACAAATGTAACTTTAAGAATGGGAGGATCAATTTTTATGTTTATTCAAAGAAGCACTAAACTACTTCTATGGGAGAATTTGGCTGCTTTCGGCCTCATGGGGGGACTGTGGAGGGGGTGCCTCTGAGAACGTGGAGATGTGGGACTGGCAGCCTAGGAGAGCCAGCAGCAGAAAGGAACTGGAGCCCCAGAGAATCCAATTTTTCCCCAAAGAAATGATGCCCAGGATCACATTCACCTCTAACAAGGGGAAGCCATGGACCTGTGCTGGAGGGCCCTGGGGTGAGGCTGGATGTGGGTTCTGGGCCTCCGTGGGGAAAGTCCCTGTTCTCTCCCCATCCCCCAGCTGCCTCTTGACGTCTGGCCTGCACCCAGCCAGAGAGATGCAGGAAGGGGAGCCCATGGGGCCTTGGGGTGGGAGGGCCCAGGAAGCTGGGCCTGGGGTGCCACAGGGCCAGCCCCTCCTCTTTCTCCTGTGTCCTGGCTGAGCCCAGGCTGAATCAGTGATCTGCCCACCACTCAGCAGATCCAAAAAAGTGAAGTCACCCTGGCAGGCAGGAAGAGTTGTTGCCAAGACGGGATGGCTGGGACTTGGCCAACTGCTGTGTCCAGAGCCGGCCTGCTGAGGGGTAGGTCGTGTGGGCAGCCAGCCCACGAGAGGTACCCTAAACCACTGGGCCCTCTGCTGCCTGCCACCCACCCCCGCCAGACTTTACAGAGCTGGAGTTGGCTCCCTTGGGTGCATTCACGCCCCGTTTCTGGTGCTAGCAGCTACCCAGGCTGCACACTCAGGCCCATGCCCTGGGAAGGAACTCAGTAGGTAGGAAGGGGCTGCCTGGGGGACTGTGGACTGCAAACAAGCTCCTGTGATTGTCCCCAGGAGAATGAAGAAGGAAGGGGTGGGCCTGAATAGCCCCCTCCCCACACCTCCCAGGGGCCACTAAGGCCAGACCTTGGCTGACACCGGACAGGCTGACTGCCTGGCTCAGCTCTGTGACCCCTTCAGGGCCCATCTGCCCTGTCACCAGCCTCTCCCCCATCAGCTGGAGGAGCTGAGGCCATGAAGCCCGAGCGGCCAGTGTGAAGGTGGCACAGAAAGTCATGGAGCCCTAGACCCAAACAGCCTGGGCTTCCCATCTGCACGGGTGACAGCACGCACCTGTGTGCTGTGTGGGGCTGGTGGCCAAATACGAGACTGGCCTGTCAAAGCCCACATCTGTCTTGTGTGTCCTGGCTCAGCCACAGACTTCTAGTTCTCCCCAGGGAACCCACAGCCTTCTTAGGGCTGGAGAGCGAGCGAGCCCGGGACCCCAGTGCCCCCTTTGCTACAGAGGATCGCTCCTCTGACCATGTAATGACACGTTCAGAGTAGTGGGTTGATTCATGCCTGTGCCCCCCCAAGCTCCCGGGGACTTTGCTCACATGAGATGGCCCCAGCCCGCGGGTACCGCTGGCCAGAGGTTGGTTAGTGTGCGACCGGGTCTCTGGCCTGCCCGTGCCTCACTGGGTGCCTCTCCTGAAGCCCTGGAGAAGGCCAGTTCTGGATCCTGCGCAACGTGGAGAACAGGGAGCTTGAGTCAGCCTGTTCGGCCTGTGTGTCCAGCAGATACGGCCTGAATGCTTTTTAGACAGTTTCATCATCTGCTTTGTAATGTGGACTTCCTCAGCTTCTTACAAACGCACTTTTAAAAACAGGTCTCGGGCCGGGCGCGGTGGCTCACGCCTGTAATCCCAGCACTTTGGGAGGCCGAAGCAGGCAGATCATGAGGTCAGGAGATCGAGATCATCCTGGCTAATGCGGTGAAACCCCATCTCTACTAAAAATACAAAAAATTAGCCGGGCATGGTGGCGGGTGTCTGTAGTCCCAGCTACTTGGGAGGCTGAGGCAGGAGAATGGCGTGAACCCGGGAGGCGGAGCTTGCAGTGAGCCGAGATCGCGCCACTGCACTCCAGCCTGGGCGACAGAGCGAGACTCCGTCTCAAAAAAAAAAAAAAGTCTCAGTGGACCTTTGCAGTAATTATACTCCATTGTGTACATGAAAACAAGGCTTTCTGGAAACGTGTTATTGATCAGAGAGGCAGCAGAGTGAGAAGCCAGTGTCCAACACACACTTCCCGCACAGCCCTGCCACGCTCACTCATGACTTTCTGACAAACTGCCTTGTCGCTAGGAAGCCCGTAATTTTCCTCTGTGCTTCCCTGAAAGAGGGCCTCCCCGTGAGTTAACAGCTGAAGGGGAATGAAAAAATAAGCTTTTTCTTAGCGCAAAACCTTTTTTTTAACTTTTATCTTAGGTTCAGCGGTGCGTGTACAGGTTTATCATATAGGTAAACTCATGTCATGGGGGTTTGTTATACAGATTATTTCATCACCCAGGTACTGAGCCTAGCACCCAACAGTTACCTCTTCTGCTCCTCTCCCTCCTCCCACCCTCCACCCTAAAGTAGGCCCCAGTGTCTGTTGTTCTCTTGTGTCCATGTGTTCTCATCATTTGGCACCAACTTACAGGTGACAATGTGCAGTATTTGCTTTTCTGTTCCTGAGTTAGTTCACTTAGGATAGTGGTCTCTAGGTCTGTCCATGTTTCTGAATATGATGTGATCTCCTTCTTTTTTTATGGCCGAATAGTAGTCCATGGAGCATATGAACTACATTTTCTTGATCCGGTCAGTTATTATGGGCATTTAGGTTGATTCCCCGCTCCTGCAGAAGCCAGCCTTCTGTGTATCACCACATGGCCCTGTGACACAGGAAAATGCATGTCTCTGGGAGAGGATGGCCCTTTCTCATCCTGCATGGTGACAAGTTTCCAAAGTTCACGAGCATTTATTCAGCACCTGCTGTGAGCTATGCCAATGCTGCCACAGGACAGGTGGTGGGGACACAGCCTGCAGTAACAGAGAATGCCCTGCCCTCAAGAAGCTGCATTCTCCTTAGGGGAGAAGACAACGAGCCAAGTCCTGGAGCTGCCTGCATGGGGAGTGAGCGAGGAAGAAACGTAGTGAGGGGCAGGGAGCAGGGGAGAGCTTCACGCCCACCGCCGGGTCCACACTCTTGTGCTGCCCTCCCTTGGAGGGCCTAATTAGGGCCATGCAAACCTCGTGGGTAGTTGACATCTACTTCGTTAATGTAGACTCTCTTGAGCCTTTTCCAAGTTTTTTATCTTGTGATCACTGGTCAGAAGGCATCTTTCACAAGGTAACAGGTGGGTTACGGTAGGATCCCCAGAGCTCCGGGTTTCCCCAGCCCCACTTCATGGCCCCGAACGACTCCACAGGTACCCTTTGAATCACCTGGACCAGATGACTCTTACAGCTCCTTTCCCAGTTGAATAATCCAGGGCCCCTTGAAAAGGTCTTGTTAAGCCAGAATCCCAAAACATGTTTCATTTCTCTTGGGTTCCAATGCCTAAGGGTGCAATCGCTAGGTTGTATGGAGAGAGTGTATATAACTCTCTAAGAAGCTGCCAAACTGTTTTCAAATTATGCATTATCAAAACCCACAGTATAAGCTAAAAGTGTTTTATTCTATGCAAATTAAGAAATGAATTTTTTAAAACCTACAGGTTTGGCAGTAAATGTGGTGGGTGGTTGGCAGCTTTGACAAATTTGGTAGGCACGAGTGAAGAAAGGTGTGAAAGCACCAGCTATTCCCAGTAATTAAAGCACTGCATACCTGGGCTGGGCCCAGTGAGACTGAATGTGAACATCTGGCCTGGGACCAAGGAGGATGGCTGTGAACACCTGTGCCGGGACCAAGGAGGATGGCTGTGAACACCTGTGCCGGGACCAAGGAGGATGGCTGTGAACACCTGTGCCGGGACCAACGTGGATGGCTGTGAACACCTGTGCCGGGACCAAGGAGGATGGCTGTGAACACCTGTGCTGGGGCCAAGGGGACAGCCTGGAATAACTGGGATGGGCCCAGAATGTATGGCTATCAACACCTGGGCCGACCCCGATGTGGACAGCTAGAAACACCTGGTGTGCACTCAGAAGGACCTTTCTGTTCATTTTGGCTGAGCCAAATGAGGACAGCCGTGAACATGTGCACCGGCCTAATTAAGACAACGGTGAACAGATGGGCTATCCCCGTGAGGGACATCTGGGAAGCCCTGGCCTGGGACCATGGAAACTGCTGGAACCAACTGGGACAAGTCCTGTGAGGAAAGCCATGAACACCAGCGGTAGGCCCAATGGGGACAGGTGTGGACGCCCGGGCTGGGTCCAGTGTGGATGGCTGTCATTACCTGGGATGGCCTCTATAAGGGTGGCTGGAACCAATTAGCACACGTGTGAACAAACTAGCTGGCCTCGATGAGGACAGTTGTGGACATCTGGGCTGGCTGTCATGTGGATGACAGAGAACTCCTTGGCTGGTTTAGATGAGGACCACTGTGAACACTGGTGCAGGCCTGGATGAAAACAGCTGGGAAGCCCTGGGCTGGACATAATGAAGACGGCTATGAACAGGTGGCCTGGGGCCAATGAAAACGGCTCTTACCCTGGGCTTTGTGTCACTGAGAGGAAGCGTGAATTCCTGGGCTTGCCTTGATATTGATAGCTATAAAAAACTGTTGCTATAAAGAGCTAAGTTCATACAAACGAGGAAGTCTGTGAACACCTGGGCTGACCTGGATGGGGATGGCTGTGAACACCTAGCCTGGGCCCAGTGAGGACAAGTACTAACCACCTGGGCTAGCAGCCAATGAGGACAGCTGTGAACGACTTGGTTGGGCCCTGTAAGAACAGCTTGGAGTGTTTGGGCTCGGCCCAAAGAAAACAGCTGTGAACCCAAGCTGGGCCAAGTGAGGCCAGCTATGAAAACCTGGGCTGGGCCAGTGAGGACAGCTGTGAACACCTGGCCTGGGTCCAAAGAGAACAGATGAGAACACTTGGGCTAAACCAATAATGACAGCTGTGGCACCAGGGATGACTGCCATGAAGAAAAACACTGTGGCTGGTCGCCATGAGCACAGCTGTGAATGTCTAGGCTGGGCCCAATGAAGACAGCCAAAAACACCTGCCCTGGTTTCAGTGAGAGCCACTGTGAGCGCTTGGGCCTGCCCCCATGAGGATGCCTACGAACAGCTGGCGGGGCCCGAGATGAATGGCTCTCAACACCTAAACTCACCCCGAGAAAGATGCTGTGAACAACTGGGCTTTCTCTGATGAAGATGGCTATGAACCCATGGCCTGGGCCCAATGAAGAAAGCTGTGAACACCTGTGCTGGTCCCAGTGAGGGAAGCTGGGAAAACCTGGGCTGGGCCCAGTAGAAGCAGCAGTGAACCACCAGGCTGGCCTCAGGAGGACAGCTTGGAACACTGAGACTGATCATGATGACGATGGCCGTGGACGCCTGGAAAGAAAGCTACCCGAAGTCGCGGCACTTCATTTTTATAAAGGGAGTACTAGTTCATCTGTTAACAGCAAAAACTGGCAGAATCATCATGCTCTGGCTTTTACGAAGCTGATCCCCATGATGAGAAAAATCCTATGAAGCTGAAATCGGAGATAACTGTTTAAAAAGCTGACTCCAATGGTTCACATTAATGAGCTCTTGTAAAGCCCTTTTGGATAGAGCATTCCGTCTGATGTCTTTCATGGGAAAAAAAAAAGGGGGGGGGCGGGGCTCTGGGCAGAAAGGGGCAGAAGAAAGTGGAAGTCCATTCCTGGGGCTCACGTGCCGGCTGTGGCTTATCTCTGGCTAGGGCACTGCACAGCCAACCCGGCTTGTGCTTCCTTTCAGGCCCCAGCTCCCCGCCAGGCTGGCTCCTTCTCTGGAAGCCTCCCTACTTTGGGAATGATACTTCATTGATTCATTTGTTTGCAATTTTCCAGATGACATCATACTCAATTTTTTTTCTTTTTTCTTTTTTTTTTTTTGCCTGTCTCTCTCTCTGTTCACCTCTCGCCTCTTAAATTCCCATTTGTCCCACTTCCCTGTCCTTTGGAAAAGTAGTAACACCTCCCGATTACCATCCTCCACAGTCCACACTAGCTGCCTGCTGATTCCCTCTCCCTGTCATCATTAATAAAGGTGACACTGCAGCTTGGCATGAATGCAGGTCCTCCCCGACATGCCCTATCCTCCCATCTCTTGAAGCGTATAGTTCCCTGACTGCAAAACCCCTGCCTTTGAAGATTTCTTCCTGCACCCAGCTCCCATATCTATATTCTGATCCACATTCAATTAAAGAAAGATCAAGTGACAGTGAAAAATGCCATTCAGAGAGCTGGCCTGGTGGAGCCCAGATATCAGATCAACTTATTAAAGCCCCATATCTAATAATGTCATCTAGAAAAAAAAGATGTCACAGTTGTCTGGACTGATTTGTTCTTCAAAATCTTCCCTGACTCTGTCACCCTGGCAGGGCCAGAGAAATCCCAGCAAAAGTCTAATCGAACTTAAAGCTTAAAGAGTTGATGGGGGGGATGCTTCCTGGGAACCATCGTGCAGGCCAGCCTCTCTGCAGCACAGATGGGGAAGCCATGGACCAGAGAGGTTGGGTGTTTTCCCCATAATCGCATTACAACCCAGTCACATGATCACAGCGTTGAGTTAACTCTATCACCCTCCACCACCTTCAAACAGCAGTCCCCTGAACCTCCAAGTTTCCCACAAAGTGACTGTTCTTTCCCAGCCTTATTTCGCCAGGGGGCTGTCCAGGTGCCCAAGATAAATGAACCTTAAGGCTGATATTTGAAAAATACATTCTTATTTTTCTGACCAAATAGATTGCCAGATGTGGGGCAGAACAAGCCATTCGGCAATTATTTTATCTTTCAAAAAAAAATAGAATGCATGTCCCTATTACACCACTATTCATTGCCGCTTTGTCCATTACATTCTGTGCACAGCATCCAAATCTGGTTAGGAACATCAAATTAAAAACCAAACGACTGATCACTGAAGTCACTCTGCACAATGAAAATCGTCCGAACACGGCTTTAACAATCGTCTGAACACGGCTTTCACGATCGTCCGAACACGGCTTTCACGATCGTCTGAACACGGCTTTAACGATCGTCTGAACACGGCTTTCACGGCACGTGGGAGGCTTCACTTACATCACTGTAGCCAGAGACCCTCAAAAGGGGCAGCCTACAGGCCTCACGTGCTCACAGAAATGTTTGGTTTGGCTGACATCATGTTCCTAAAACATTTGAATTTGTTGTCAACATTTAAAAACCAGAAGAATTTGCATTAAATTCCAGATATTCAGTTTCTCTTGGACATTTGGAAGATCCAGCAATCCCAGTCTTCCCAAGGAGCTGCCCCCTGAAGAGAGCAGGCCCTTTCTAGGCAGGCAAGGCCTGGCCTCCTTCTAGGGTGATCAACTCATCTTGGTCTGCTGGGGGACTTTTCCTGGGAAACCCCTCAGTCCTACGTAACCAGGACAGTTGGTCGCCCCACCTAGTTCTCTCACTGATGTTATCTGCCTGGACCCTGTGGGTACTGCACGTGTGACCTCTTCCCAATAGCCTCCCCCATTCCCCTCTGGAGAATGACATGCAAAGCTGTCCACTCTGTGAATTCTCCCCACTCTCCTACATACCACCTACTCTCAACTTCTCTTCACTCCTTGGCATTTGCAAAAGCCATGGATGCTGACACAAATGAAGTCCATTTTTTTTTTTTTTTTTTTTGAGATGGAGTCTGAGTCTGTCACCCACGCTGGAGTGCAGTGGTGCAATCTCAGCTCGCTGCAACCTCCACCTTCTGGGTTCAAGTGAATCTCCTGCCTCAGTCTCCCAAGTAGCTGGGATCACAAGCACCCGACACCACGTCCAGCTGATTTTTGTATTTTTAGTAGAGATGATGTTTCACCATGTTGGCCAGGCTGGTCTTGAGCTCCTGACCTCAGGTGATCCACCCGCCTCAGCCTCCCAAAGTGCTGCGATTACAGGCGTGAGCCACCGTCTCCCAGCCATTTTTTCTTTTCTGAAACAGAGCCTTGCTCTGATACCCAGGGTGAGTGCAGTGGCGTGATCATGGCTCACTGTAGCCCTGACTTGCTGGGCTCAAGCAATCCTCTCACCTCAGCCTCCAGAGAAGCTAGGACCACAGGCACATGCCACCATACCAGGCTATTTTTTAAATTTTTTTGTAGAGATACAGTCTCGCTACGTTATCCAGAGTAGTCTCAAACTCCTGGACTCAAGTGATTCTCCTGCCTTGGCCTCCTAAAGTGTGTAATTCATTTTTAAAGACCCACACAAGTGCCATTTCTTCCCCTGGGGATCCTTCTCTATTCTCCCGGTACCAGGTAGAACAGGGCAGTCTGTCTCTGTGTTCTAAGCACACTCAGTTCTTCCTCCTTTTACTTTGCTCATCACCATTAACACAGCATCAAATGAGCTGACCCAGGGAGCACCCTTCCTCATAACTAGAGGGAATCAAAATTGTGATAAAATTGAAAAATGTGAAGATTTCGAAGCTTAAGTTGACGTCTCAGTCTCTCTGCAGTTGTGAGCTCTGCACATCATTTATCAAAATGAAAAACGAAAACCATCCCACAAGTATCTGCACCAACTCCATAGCGACATTTACCATGCCAAAGTCGAAGAACACTCGGACCCACTGAACACTGACCCCCCTGTGTTTCTTCTGCCTGCAACGTGGTATCTTAATCATACGTTCATGTGTCTGCCCCCACTGGCTCTGGAGATACTCAAGGGCAGCAACCTTCTTCCCAATCCTGTATCCTCGATGCCTGGAACACAGAAATCACTCAGTAGAAATATCCCAAGGAGGGGAGTGGCTGGACTCCCATCAAACAGGATAAGAGGACTGCCTCATTTGCTGTGGTTTTAAAGGGCAAAGGTCTTCTCAGCTGTCCCAGTGCTCACAGGGGCGCTGAAGTTTAGCCGAGTGCCCTGAGCCATATTACAAGCTGAAACAACCAGTCTACAATTGGGGTCAAGCTCTAATTCTTTTGGCCATTTCTCATGAGATCATGAGATTACAAAGTGTTGTCAGCTTTGGGGTCTTTTCTGATAAGTAAAGAGAATTCTAGGAAGGTTTTCTCTCCTTAAAGCTTCACACGTGTGCATCCAGCATCCAACTTCCTCCTGGACATTTCCACCCCATGGGCAGCTCATATTAACATGTCAGCATGATCCTTCCCCTCTCAGACCTTTCTTCCTCATTCCCCTGTGCTCCTTCTCAGAACCAGCCACCTTGGCCAGGGCAGTAATCCGGCCATAGTCCTTTGTTCCACCCTTTCTTTTGCTCCTCCCACATTCAATAAATCACCAAGCCCTGGGGATTTAGAAATTTGTCTTGAAATTAAAAAAAAAAATCTTGAATTTGCTCATTTCTCTCCCCACACTCTTACTGCACTGATTGACGACACTGTCATGACTACCTGGATTATTGCAGTAGCCTCCTGAATGCGCCCCCTGCCTCCCACTGTGGCCCCTCTAATCAACTCTCCCTGTTGCAGTCAGTGTGAGCTCTCTACAATGGAAATGAGACTAAGTCTCACTTCTACTTAAATGGATCCCACTTACTCACAGAGTCAAAATTCAAACCTCTTAGCATGGTGTTAACTCCCTGCATGACCTGGCCCTTCTTCCCTTTTCAGCCTCATTTCTTCCACTCTTCCTACTCTTCCCTTTAACCTTTACCATCCGGCCACACAGAACTCATACTAATTCCCCTCCAACTTGCACATCCAGATCATATTCTGATCACCTCTGACAGCCTGACCACATGCTGTTCCCTCTACCAGAAGCACTGTTCAGCATCTGAGCCAACACACATATCTACCTAGCTTTTAACAACTGACCTAATCACCTCTACCGAACTTCAGGTCCCGTATTTGAAATCACCTCATCTGGAAAGGCTTCTGGGATTTCCACCACCCCTAGGCAGGGTTCGGGGCCCTCCTCTGAACTCTCACGTCCCTGTGCATATCACTTTCACGGCACTGATGGCAGTTTTCAGGAACTCACCTTATCTATCTCTGTCGACCTCAGGACTGGGAAGGCAGAGACTGGCTCCGTGTCCTACTTTTTCCTTATCTCTTTATCCCCAGCACCTGGCACGGTGCCTGGCACACAGGACGTACTTCACCATTACTTGCTCAATGAATGGATATATAATATGATCTCAGATGGAAGAATCAGTGAAACCTACACCGTGAAAGTATATCTACGTAGCATGTGTTCATTTAAGTCCAACTTGATGGGACATGGATTGGTGAAGGGCTCTCTTTAATCAAATAGGTTCCTCAAAAAAATCAGACAAAAGTCTGGTCTGTATGGAAAGTAACTTCCTCATTGCACGATGGCTTGAGCCTGAGCAGGAAGGGGAACAGCTTGTGGAGTCCTGGCCATTCTTTCTGGCCTCATTTTCCACGGACGCAGTAGGAAACAACACTGGTCCCACAGTAAGGAGACCACAGTCTCAGCTCTGTCCTGCCACCTGCTGTTTCTGTGTCCCAGGATGGGTTGCTTTTCCTGTCTTGTCCTCACCTGTAATATAAGGGTATGGAGCCAGCTCCTATGCTGAGTGTGGTGATTTGAATTCACCCACAGCTCCTCCAATTACTGCTGTGCAGGCCTCTGTAAGTAATGCTGACTTCATGGGGATCATATATAGATTAAATGTGATTACATTCCTTAAGTGGATAATGCCATTCTGCTCACAGAGTTCAGTGCTCAATAAATGGTTATACTTCAGCACACCAGCACATCACAGGGCTAAGTTATCAATGGTTATATGGTAAAGCTACACAGGCATAGCTAAGATGTGGGGCTCTTTAACTCTGAGTCATGCCATTCCCTTGACCCCCCCCCCCAAAAAAAATCTTTTTGTACACATTTGCAGCCCATTATATCTTTGTAATGAAGCAACTAACCTGTTGGGAAAAAGCTGATGAGTATTGGGAGAAGCTGAGGCAGGGCTTGCATGTAAGAATCCAGGGCTCAGAGCATAAAACCCCTCGCGGCGTTTGGAATGTGTCTGGACTTGCTGGCTCCTTGCTTCTTGCCCTCCTAAGCTCCTAGATCGATTGTATTCCCATTATCTCCAGTGGCAGAACATGTTCCATATAAACCCCGAACTGCCACTTGCCCTTTCAACCCCCACATTTTCACCACCTGTTTCTTTGTTTGATCACCAATAAACAGTCTGGAGTTCCAGAGCTCGGGGCCATCGCAGCCTCCGTGCCCGCGACCGCACCCTGGCCCCACTGTCTCTCACTGTCTTTTTCTCAATCCTTTGACTCCACCGGACTTCGTCACCCCCACGACCTGGTGTTGGGTCTGATCACCCCAACACAACCAATGTACATTATGTTATGATTAAAACAATAAATCCTTATTGCACTAAATCAAGCCACCAATTATGTTCCTACCATAATGGGAGATTATATATTTCATCTTGGAATTTTTAAGGCCTTAGAACTTCGAAGTATGTTCTGTTGCACACTGCCTTGTCAAGATTGGCAGAATATTGCAAAGGAAACTTTCCGGCTCTTCTGAGGTCAGTGAATGTTTCCCTGGTTCATCCTAGGTCTCCTTTGAGTCTCCAAGGTCCCAGCTGGTGGAGGAGCATGGTGATGCCTTTCCATTGGATATTCTGTTCCTGGATTCCTCCTCCAGCACAGGAACCATGTCAAAAGTGAGAGCCCAGAGGCCCGAGTTCTAGTCTTAACTTTGCCATCAATGAGTTAAGTGATTTTGGGTAAACTTTTTAACCACTATAGGCCTCAGTTTCCTCATCTGTAACATCATAAAGAGACCTAGACCTCCAAATTCTGAAAGTCTATAATTGGTACCCGAAATTAGATGTCAAAATTAATCTCCTTTCTTGTTCCTTGGAAGAGGTTGGGTGCTGAGGCCATGGTTCTAAAACTCTGCTGCACATTAGAATTATCTGCCACCCAGCTCTCCTGACGTCGGGATGTTTCATGCTCCCTGGGTGATCTTCATACATGGCAACATTGGGAGCCACTGCTCTTATGGGTGAGTGAGCTCAGTAGACAAAATTGAGGCATATGCTAACCTGACTCCAACACTAACCAGCTGTGTGATCTTAAGCACGCTATTTAATCTTTACCAGCTCTCATTTCTAAGCTCATCCCATAAGGTTTTGCAAGCAGTAAGTAACATAATGCACGACAGTCTCTATCTTGCTACTCAAAAGTGTGGCCTGCGGGCCAGCAGCATTAGCATCATCTGGGAGCTTCTTACAAGTGGAGAATCGCAATTGCAAGCCCCAGCCCACAGCTGAAGAATCAATCTGATTCTAAGATCTGCAGCTGGTATTAGGCCCTTGGAAGTTTAAGAAGCACTGTCTTAGCACACAGTAGGTATTCAATAAAATGTATCTTTCCTAAGCCTTCTCCACAATCCTCCCCTTTCACTCATTAACCATCAAGTAACACTTACACACTGTGCAGCAATGGATGATGGGCCCCTCGCTCAGTAAGTGGCACACAGTAGGGCTTCAACAGGTGTTTGGTGATTGAATTGATTCAAAAGGGAATCAAGCCTGGCTCCTCCTCTCAAGCAGCTCATGGTCCATGAGGAAAACTAAGATATGAAAGCCAATATCCAGAACAGAATAACAGTCATGAGCGATGGAGACCCACCTTTATTTGCACATGTCCATGTGCCAGATACTAGCTAAGCAACTGACAAGCAGTTCCCCTTTGAATCCTCCAAGCAACATTGGGAAGTAGATGCCATTATTATCCACCTTTTACAAACGAGAACACTTTGGCTCAGAGAGGAGAAGCAGCTCATCTGAAACCACACTCAGCTAGTACATGGCACCAGTAAGATGTGAAGTCAGGACAGCTCCAGCCTGACCACTCAGTAGTACTGGCTGCCAGGAGACGAGGCAGAAGGGCTGACTTTCGGCTTACCAACTTTGACCACGGCCCTGTCTCTGGGCACTGAGAAAACAGGAAAAAGGAAGCCCTGCAGGCAGGGATGCGGGATTTCTATTCCCAGCAGAAGAGCTGGCCAGAGGGCCGCCAGCTCCCATGGGCCACTTGTCTGACACAGTTCACTGCATCTAGCTGCCCCCTCCCAGGCCTCTCTCCTGCTGCTTCAACATTTTACTTGCACATACATTCTGCAGATGATTCTAGTCTTCTCAATGACAGGCCTGGGCAACAGAAAAGAAATTTATAGTCTGAGCTTGAGGATGGGGGTGGAGCAACTTTCTGTAAACTGCCTGATGTGGGCCAGGGTCTGGGAGTCCCAAACCAGAAGTCCTGAACTCCAGGCTAAGAAAACGCGTATGGGTCACCGGGGATAAAGCAAAGAATGTAATTCCCCTGGGTCTTCCTCTGCACACAGATGAGTTCCCCCAAATCTGCATCTGAATCATATTTTGGTCAGTAGAATTTCATCATTCAACAGGAGGTGGTGGATGGCAGGGAAGCTGGTGGAAATATTCATTTGTAGCTCAATCTTCCTGTAATTCTCCTCCCCCTTTTTCCTCCCCTTATCCTGCCACTTTCATGGGGGTAGGGCTTTTGTTCCCTCCTCTTGGAGCAGTGGTTCTGTGTGGGCCCTGGAGCAGCCAGCAGCAGCAGCTGGCAGCTTGTTTGAAATGCACATTCTCAGGCTCCACCCCACACCCACTGAATCAGAGCATCTCGGGGCAGACCCAGTGGTCGATGTTTAACCAGCCTTCCCGGGGACTCTGCTGGGTGCTCAAGGGTAAGAGCCAGGGCCTTAGAGAACATCTCTAGTGAGTGAATGATGCAAGGGGGAAGGAAGAGAGGCAAATGCTGCTGGTAGGGAGGAAGAGACAGAAATGAGGCAAAGAAAGAGTGAAAAGAGACTTCCAAGACCAGGTGAGGGGGTGAGTTAAGATTCTGGGTAGCAAAGATCAGTAACTCCTGCCTTGATGTGCCCCAGAGGGGAATGGCTGTGTAAGTGCCCCCATGATGGCTGGTCCCTGGGCCCAGCACTACCAAACCAGCAAAGCCTCCAGCTCTAAGGGACATGCACAATAGTATGATGAACCTATCAGCAGTGACCACAATAGGCCTAGGACCAGAGGAGTCACCATGAATGCACTGCTAAGCATAGGTCCCCAGGGACTTTTGTACGACTCTCTGGATTGGGAGGGAGCAGGGAGGGATGGAGGCCTAATCGAAGGTGAGATTCAGTTCCTGTCAATGCCCACCAAGTCAGCTCAGGGCTGCTGTGGGTTGGATTTAATCTGATTTAGAGAGAACAGGGAATCTGTCATCATCATCTCATCAGTTCATGGACATAAACTGATACCCACTCCACCTGGACCATTTTAAAGAGGCACCATTGTGAAGAGCATCCTCAGACCCTCCCAAACTCTCTTTTGCTGACAGCGCCTAATGAACACAGAGCAGAGGGGTGGAAGGTGTTGTTTCCTGATACACATATTCCAAGGGAACCCAGTGGATAGTTCAGGGATGGGAGCTGTAACTGTAAAGGCAGCCCCAAAGCCCCACTTAAGCATCAAAATGTTAATTCTCCCACCCTTGGCCTTGGCCCAGCTAGAGCTTCCACCCTTACCCTTCCACTTCCCATCCTGCACCTGGCCTAGGGGTATTTGCAGAATACAGCCAGGCAGGAACAGGGCAGCTAAGGCTTTCTCTGTTCTGGACGAGGAGAATTCTGCCTCATCCCCGGTCTGGCCTCAATATGCTTTCTCATTTTGATGTCTACCTTGACATTTGCCATCTCAAAAGAAAGTGCTTTCTTCCCCTTTCAACTCCTATGGTAGGTCTTATTTCCTTCTCTCTCTCTCTCTAATGGTTTTTTATCATTCCCTACTTTTTGTTGCTGTATTTTCCAATAGATCATTTCAAGCAATAGACAGTAAGTTCCTAGGGGTTAGGAATCTTGTCAATCTCTTTGACTCACACCCACCACAGGGCCTGACACAGATAAGGCTTTCAGCCCATCCTTGCAGGCAGACAGAGCGATAGACACAACGACCTGTCTGACAACTCCAGGTGAATGTGTGCAGGCATCTCAAACTCAAAGATGCTCGGCTGGAATTCTTCACCTTCACGTCTTTGCTCACCCCAAATCTGCTTCTCTTCTTTCTCTTGGGAAATGGTACCTCCATCCTCCCCCACTTTCCAGTTGCCTTTGTGGGAACCTTTGACATCTTTACCACTTTCTCTGTCTGGCCACATCCAACTCTTGACCAAGTTCTTTCTGACTGCACCTATAACATATGGCCAGATTCTCTCCTTTTCTCTCCACCCCAGGTCAGTCCACCATCCCATCTCCCTTACACTACAGCAGTAGCCTCCTAACTGGCCTGCATTTCCAATCTTGCTCCCTCCTCCAGGGAGCAACCAGAGTAGACTTTTAAAAAACCCAGTCCTATTACTCACATCTCTACTTAGCCACAACAAAGCGTGAAGCCCTTAGCTCAGATTCATCAGCTCCTATATATACTATGAACCCTAGTATATATATTCAGTTCAGTCTATACCAAACCCTATATATACTATGACTTTTTTCCCATACATGCATACCTGTACAGTGTGAATATACTGGACAAAGGGATGATTCACATCCCAGGTGGAGAGAGTAGGATTTCATCACGTGACTCAGAACACTGCACAATTTAAAACTTTGAATTATTTATCTGTGGATTTTCCATTTAATATTTTTGGACCACAATTGACTGCAAGTAACAAACCATGGAAAGTAAAACCACAGATTGTGCAAGGAGTGGACAATGTAGAGGCTCGAATACAGTACCACACCAGCAGCGGTGACTAATGATGGCCAAGAATGTGGAGTCAGATGACTGGCCCTCCATTATTGGTCATTTCAAGTGACAGAAATCATCCATCCTAGAACCTCATGTTTCTTCCCAATCAATAATTTTCCTTTTTATTCCATTTCATCTTGAGTATATGGGATTTGAGCCTACTCTTTTCTGAAAAGATGTGAGATGAATGGCAGGCTGAAAAACAAGACACATTAATATTATCAATGGCCTGAAATGAGTTCATCTGCTAAAAGAAGCAGAAATAGCACCTTTCAGGCATCATAACTGAGCAGATGTAAACACCCAAGGATCTGTCTCTGAATTCTCTAACAGCTAAGAAAAAGATACCCATGTACAGTTTTTATCTTCTGACATGGAAAGCATACATAGCTTTCTGTGGGAACCACGTTATTTTCTCCTCTGGAACTATACACTGGTGGAAATTTATCATGGGTCCTTATAAAAGAACTTGAGACAGGCAGGGCAGACCTTGCCTTAATCAGTTTCACAAAAGCATAAAATGCTCCTCAACCTGACCGTTCCATCATCCACCTCCAATAAGGGCAATTATTTGAGGGACTGATAGCCTGAGATCTGACACTCTGCCTCTGATGATCTAGCTTTACGTTGGTTAAATTTAATTTAACCTGTTTACTCTTACCTGGACCTCAATAGAAACCAAACAAGCTGTTTGCACTCCTTCCAAATACTGCAGGCTCAGCTCTCTAAACTGCTTCTGTTTCCTCTTTTCCTGGCCAAACCTCTTTTCCATTCTACTGTATTTCCTATTTTGCCCTCTGAGCATTCTACCTGGTCTCCACAGAACTACTTCCAGATCTTTCTCTATCTACGATGACTCTAAGGATGTGGAATAACTAGGATGGCACCTGTTAGTAAAATATCTAGTCAAGGCCAAGTAACATACAGTTGGGGACCTCAGAAGTGGACAGACTCTCTAAGGTCCTTTAGTCTAACACTCACCCTTATGCATGATCCTCTCTGAAGCATTCCCAATAAAAGATCCAGTGACCTCTGCTCGCAAGATTCCAGAGAGGGAAAAATCTCTACCTAATCAGAAATTCCCTCACCCTGTGGACTATCAGAATTGTTAGAAGGTTCTTCCTTATGTTGAACCATAAACTTCTTTTTAGTAACAGCAAGCCATCGAACCAGTTCTGCCTCTGCAGAATGCTCTTCTGATTCCCCTAAAGTTGTTTGGAATAGTATGTGCTTTTTTTTTTTTTTTTTTTTTTTTTTTTGAGACGGAGTCTCTCTCTATCACCCAGGCTGGAGTGCAGTGGCGCGATCTGGGGTTCAAGCGATTCTCCTGCCTCAGCCTCCCAAGTAGCTGGGACTACAGGCATGTGCCACCACGCCTGGCTAATTTTTTCCATTTTTAGTAGAAATGGGGTTTTCACCGTGTCAGCCAGGATGGTCTCCATCTCCTGACCTCACGATCCACCCGCCTCGGCCTCCCAAAGTGCTGGGATTACAGGCATGAGCCACCGTGCCCAGCCAGTTTGTGCTTTTTATACACGATTTCTACTCATCAGAATATTCTGCAATGCTACCTACATTTTCATATGTTGTTTCTGCCCAGTCCTAGGCTTACATACTTCATAAGTTAATAATCTACTAATGCCTGCCTCCCTCCCTCCCTCCCCCTCTCTCTCTCTCTCTCTCTCTCTCTTTCTTTCTTTCTTCTTTTCCCTCTCGGGCCCAGGCTGCAATCTACTCGGCTTGCTGCTGCCCGCACCGCCGACTCCCTGGGTCTGCCGGCGCGCGCCACCGCTGCCTGCCTTTTATCCTTTCGCTGCAGACACGCGTTCGCCATCTTGGCCACGCTGGTCGCCACCTCCTCACACCGAGTGCTCTGCCCGCCTCAGCCTCCCGAGCTACTGGAACTACAGACGGAGTCTCGCTCACCCAGTGCTCGGTGTTACCCAGGCTGGAGTGCGGTGGCGTGGTCTGGCCTCGCGGCAGCCTCCGCCCCCCGGCCGCCTGCCTTGGCCTACCAGGGTGCTGGGATTGCAGCCCCTGCCCGGCCGCCGCCCCATCTGGGAGGTGGGGAGCGCCTCTGCCCGGCCGCCCCGTCTGGGAAGTGAGGAGCGCCTCTGCCCAGCCACCCACCGTCTGGGAAGTGAGGAGCGCCTCTGCCCGGCCACCCACCGTCTGGGAAGTGAGGAGCGCCTCTGCCCGGCCACCCACCGTCTGGGAAGTGAGGAGCGCCTCTGCCCGGCCACCCACCATCTGGGAAGTGAGGAGCGCCTCTGCCCGGCCACCCACCGTCTGGGAAGTGAGGAGCGCCTCTGCCCGGCCACCCACCGTCTGGGAAGTGAGGAGCGCCTCTGCCCGGCCACCCACCGTCTGGGAAGTGAGGAGCGCCTCTGCCCGGCCACCTACCGTCTGGGAAGTGAGGAGCGCCTCTGCCCGGCCACCCACCGTCTGGGAAGTGAGGAGCGCCTCTGCCCGGCCACCCACCGTCTGGGAAGTGAGGAGCGCCTCTGCCCGGCCACCCACCGTCTGGGAAGTGAGGAGCGCCTCTGCCCGGCCACCCACCGTCTGGGAAGTGAGGAGCGCCTCTGCCCGGCCGCCCCGTCTGGGAAGTGAGGAGCGCCTCTGCCCGGCCACCCATCGTCTGGGAAGTGAGGAGCGCCTCTGCCCGGCTGCTCCGTCTGGGAAGTGAGGAGCGCCTCTGCCCGGCCGCCCCGTCTGGGAGGTGAGGAGCGCCTCTGCCCGGCCTCCCATCGTCTGGGAGGTGAGGAGCGCCTCTGCCCGGCCGCCCCGTCTGGGAAGTGAGGAGCGCCTCTGCCCGGCCTCCCATCGTCTGGGAGGTGAGGAGCGCCTCTGCCCGGCCGCCCCATCTGGGAAGTGAGGAGCGCCTCTGCCCGGCCACCCATCGTCTGGGAAGTGAGGAGCGCCTCTGCCCGGCCACCCATCGTCTGGGAGGTGAGGAGCGCCTCTGCCCGGCCTCCCATCGTCTGGGAGGTGAGGAGCGCCTCTGCCCGGCCGCCCCGTCCGGGAGGAAGTGAGGAGCGCCTCTGCCCGGCCGCCCCGTCCGGGAAGAAGTGAGGAGCGCCTCTGCCCGGCCGCCCCGTCCGGGAAGAAGTGAGGAGCGCCTCTGCCCGGCCGCCCCGTCCGGGAAGAAGTGAGGAGCGCCTCTGCCCGGCCGCCCCGTCCGGGAAGAAGTGAGGAGCGCCTCTGCCCGGCCGCCCCATCTGGGAAGTGAGGAGCGCCTCTGCCCGGCCGCCCCGTCTGGGAAGTGAGGAGCGCCTCTGCCCGGCCACCCATCGTCTGGGAAGTGAGGAGCGCCTCTGCCCGGCCACCCATCGTCTGGGAAGTGAGGAGCGCCTCTGCCCGGCCACCCATCGTCTGGGAAGTGAGGAGCGCCTCTGCCCGGCCACCCCGTCTGGGAAGTGAGGAGCGCCTCTGCCCGGCCGCCCCGTCCGGGAAGAAGTGAGGAGCGCCTCTGCCCGGCCGCCCCGTCCGGGAAGAAGTGAGGAGCGCCTCTGCCCGGCCGCCCCGTCCGGGAAGAAGTGAGGAGCGCCTCTGCCCGGCCGCCCCGTCTGGGAAGTGAGGAGCGCCTCTGCCCGGCCACCCACCGTCTGGGAAGTGAGGAGCGCCTCTGCCCGGCCACCCACCGTCTGGGAAGTGAGGAGCGCCTCTGCCCGGCCACCCACCGTCTGGGAAGTGAGGAGCGCCTCTGCCCGGCCACCCACCGTCTGGGAAGTGAGGAGCGCCTCTGCCCGGCCACCCACCGTCTGGGAAGTGAGGAGCGCCTCTGCCCGGCCACCCACCGTCTGGGAAGTGAGGAGCGCCTCTGCCCGGCCACCCATCGTCTGGGAAGTGAGGAGCGCCTCTGCCTGGCCTCCCATTGTCTGGGAGGTGAGGAGCGCCTCTGCCCGGCCGCCCCGTCCGGGAGGAAGTGAGGAGCGCCTGTGCCCGGCCGCCCCGTCCGGGAAGAAGTGAGGAGCGCCTCTGCCCGGCTGCCCCGTCTGGGAAGTGAGGAGCGCCTCTGCCCGGCCGCCCCGTCCGGGAAGAAATGAGGAGCGCCTCTGCCCGGGCGCCCCGTCTGGGAAGAAGTGAGGAGCGCCTCTGCCCGGCCGCCCACCATCTGGGAAGTGAGGAGCGCCTCTGCCCGGCCGCCCCGTCTGGGAAGTGAGGAGCGCCTCTGCCCGGCCGACCCGTCTGGGAAGTGAGGAGCGCCTCTGCCCGGCCACCCACCGTCTGGGAAGTGAGGAGCGCCTCTGCCCGGCCACCCATCGTCTGGGAAGTGAGGAGCGCCTCTGCCTGGCCTCCCATTGTCTGGGAGGTAAGGAGCGCCTCTGCCCGGCCGCCCCGTCCGGGAAGAAGTGAGGAGCGCCTCTGCCCGGCCGCCCCGTCCGGGAAGAAGTGAGGAGCGCCTCTGCCCGGCCGCCCCGTCCGGGAAGAAGTGAGGAGCGCCTCTGCCCGGCCGCCCCGTCCGGGAAGAAGTGAGGAGCGCCTCTGCCCGGCCGCCCCGTCCGGGAAGAAGTGAGGAGCGCCTCTGCCCGGCCGCCCCGTCCGGGAAGAAGTGAGGAGCGCCTCTGCCCGGCCGCCCCGTCCGGGAAGAAGTGAGGAGCGCCTCTGCCCGGCCGCCCCGTCCGGGAAGAAGTGAGGAGCGCCTCTGCCCGGCCGCCCCGTCCTGGAAGAAGTGAGGAGCGCCTCTGCCCGGCCGCCCCGTCCGGGAAGAAGTGAGGAGCGCCTCTGCCCGGCCACCCATCATCTGGGAGGTGAGGAGCGCCTCTGCCCGGCCACCCATCGCCTGGGAGGTGAGGAGCGCCTCTGCCCGGCCGCCCATCGTCTGGGAGGTGAGGAGCGCCTCTGCCCGGCTGCCCCATCTGGGAAGTGAGGAGTGCCTCTGCCCGGCCACCCATCGTCTGGGAGGTGAGGAGCGCCTCCGCCCGGCCACCCATCGTCTGGGAAGTGAGGAGCGCCTCTGCCCGGCCACCCATCGTCTGGGAAGTGAGGAGCACCTCTGCCCGGCCACCTATCGTCTGGGAAGAAGTGAGGAGCGTCTCTGCCTGGCCGCTCCGTCTGGGAAGTGAGGAGCTCCTCTGCCCAGCCGCCCTGTGTCTGGGTACAAGTGAGGAGCTCCTCTGCCTGGCCGCTCCGTCTGGGAGGTCTACCACGGAGGCCAGAAGCAATGTGGGGGCTGGACGTGGTGGCTCACACCTGTGGTCCCGGCACTCTGGGGGGCGAGGCGGGTTGATCACTTCGGGCTAGGAGTTCGAGACCAGTCTGGCCAACTTGGCGAAACATGAAGAATACAACAGACAAACCAACCAACCAACTCAGTGACAACAAAACAGGTCTACCCTGGAGTCATACTCTAATTTTTTCTATTTTCTTCCCTTTCTGATCCTTTATCCCACTTTCTTTTTCTTCCTCCTCCTTCTCCCTCTTCTTTGTCAAATAGAGGATTGAGTTATTATCACTGATCCATATAAAGTCCCTCTCTCATTTATTTTAACTCCCACCCCCCATTTCTATTCCCCGACTTCCCATGTGCAACCTTCCTAATATGTTTGATACGCATCTTTTTGTTTGTATGTATTTTTAGAAAATGTTTATTGTTTTTGTATGCAAAAATTAATAAAAATTAAAAAAAAAAAATAATAATAATCTACTAATGGGAGCTGTTTGATTTGGATTCTAGGAAACTGCCTCATTCCTTAACCAACCATGAGTTGCTAAGGCTAATAAAACACATTATCTTCGAGAGAAACAAAGCGTACTAGATTTTTCCCCCATTATCTTAAGTATTTTTGGCAAAACAGAGAAGCATGAAAAGGTGAGATCCCTTTGCCTTCAACCAATTATGAGGGTGACTGGGTAGCTGATGAATGGCAGCCCCTCCTGCCTGAATGCCCTCTATTGCTGGGCATTGCTGCACAGCAGCTTTTTTCCTGGCCTTAATACTTAACAATCTTTTAGAGAGCTCCACGCCTAACACTGAATCTTAAAGTGTGATATTCTTCCTATAAAATCAATACTTAAACCACATTTTGTAAATTCATACCAAAAAAGAAACCCAGGGAAAAAAAGCACCCCCTTTGTCCTCTATTTTAATAGTAAGAGGGAAAGGGGGCTGGGCTAAAGGGAACGGCTGCCCTTTCTGTGTATGGAAAGCTATAATTTAAATATGCACACCAGATTTTCAAGCAGAACACTCTAAAGCATCAGCCCTGTTATTCGGATGATGGAGTTTGCAGACTTTCTGTTTGCCCTCCTCTTGCTTTTCCCACCTTTGGGGCTTTTCATCGTCCCCAGAAACCCAACCTTAGAATCGAGAAAGGCGGCAAAGACCGTATCTAATAGACTCATAAGCTCCTGATTTGCAGTAAAGTGTAAATGGGGTAGGTGCCTTTTTTTGCAAAACAAAGTTTCCAGATTCTGTGTTCCATTTAGCCAGGCCCTCATTTCTAACTACAGGGTAGATAATCAAGTTAACAAAGACTGTGTTTTGTCCTTCTATTTCCACATGGAAGTCATGTTTCACACCTGCACTCCTTTCTGCTCGGTTCCACAAAGGGAGAGTATCCACTGAGTGCATTTTAAATGTTCTTGCACTGCTTGCATTTTCAAAAGCACAGCACACGAGCATCTGGGTCAAGATGAGCTGGTAGGACCTCTCCTGACACCCTATTCCCTCACAGTGGACTTCTCACTGGAAACCTCCACTTTTGCTGCTTAGCTCAGTGTCTCTCTGCAAATAGGCATGTTTAAGGAAAGAATAAATGCCTAAGGCGATGCAGGTGGGGAGCAGGGGAGAGTCAGGGAGACAAAAAGAACAGTAGCACTTACATGGAGCTCTGCCAGCTTTGGGGCTAACAGGGTCATGAACAGATCAGGAACCTGAGACAATCAAAGGACTTCACCCCATAAAGCCAGGGCACTCTCAGGAGCTGGAAAACCCAGGAGAATTTCTAAGTAGAGATGTGAGTAATAGGACTGGGTTTTTTAAAAGTCTACTCTGGTTGCTCCCTGGAGGGGAGGGAGCAAGATTGGAAATGCAGGCCAGTTAGGAGGCTACTGCTGTAGTGTAAGGGAGATGGGATGGTGGACTGACCTGGGGTGGAGAGAAAAGGAGAGAATCTGGCCATATGTTATAGGTGCAGTCAGAAATTCTACATTTCTACATTCCACATATTCCTGAGAATTCCTCATGCATTGCCTTTAGTGCCCCATTAGCAGGAATGAGTCCTTCTGTGGTTTCACCAGACTGTTTAGCAGTAGAAAGAGAACAGACCAAGGAGCCCCAGTCCCACCTGTGACCTCAGGCAGTCACCTGACACCTCTGAGCCTCAGTTTTCTCATCTGTTCAGTGGGGATGGTAGATTTCTCCTTACAGGGCTGTGGAAAGGACAACATAATCTTACACAGAAAAAGCAGTACTAAGCTATCATTGGTTGAGTGCCTATTACATTCTAAACATTCATTGAATCCTGATGACAATCCTGCAAAGTAGGAACTCTTACTATCCCCTATGCTATGGATGCAGAAACTGGGGCTCAGAGCAGTTAAGTACCCGGCCAAAGACCAGAAAGTCAACTAGAATTGATGTGTCCGTCTTCATTCATTCATTCATCATTTATTGAGCACCTGTTCCATGCCAGGCAATGAGAAGCAAATCACACATAGTCGTCCCTGCCCTCATGGCACTGACAGTCTTGTTACTGCAAAGTACAAGGTGCAGAGTAAATGGAAGTCAAATCAGATTCCAACTTCTACTCAACTCCCAGTAGGCCCCAGACTAAACTCTCCAGAACAATGGTACTGCTCCTGTGGTTTTGCCTGGTGCTCAGGATTGGGACATACTCAAGGAAGAGACTGCTGGCTCTGCAGGTCCTCCAGGGACAGAAACCAGGAATATTGGCCAATACAGAAACATCATAAACATTTTCCTTATATTTGATGCATTCCTGGACCCACAGATCTGAAAGCAACCTTGAGAATGAATTGAATTTACTTCTCTGCCTCTGAGAAAGATTACATTTGAACTTTGCGTGACAGAGATCCAGCTAGGGAAACTTCACCTTAAAAACCTGGCTAAACAAAGCCCGTATTTATAAACAGATGAATCTAAGGGCATCCCCATGACTTTAAATAGTGAACACTCCGGTGCATTTTAAGCAGGACTGATTCAATGTATTCTCTTAGCACACAGTTTTTCAGGAATGCAAAATATACCTGTACCCAGCATCTTAAGGCTTCTAAAAAGTAGATGATGCCTTTCTCTCTGTTCATTTGCAAGCTCACGCCTTTAAAAGCATTTGTTTGGAAGTCCTTCCTTAAATCTAACCTGAATCCAACCTGTTGTGCTTAAGGTTCCCTCAGTAATCTTTCTAATACAACCCAAGAGAGAGGGACTGGAGGGAAGAATTTAAGACCCCCGTGAGATCAAGAGCCGACTCTTCAGTTAGCTGTGTCATTTGTGGCTAAATGTTGGCATCATTTCCCTAATTCTTTCTAGCCACTCCCAGGCACGCCAACTGTCTCTGAGAATTTTCTTCTTGGACACACTTAAAGAAGCATCTGAAATTTGTGCCATGCAGCATAGTACTTACTCAACAAGGATGAATCTTAGAGACCATCAAGTTTTGCCCTTGCAGGAGAGAAGAGGAAACTGAGATTCAGAGAACTGTGACTTAATCAAGAACACGTAGCAAATCTGTGGCAAAGCCGGGAAGGTGACCCAAACTCCAGACCCCAAGTCTGGTGCTGTTTTTTTTCCCAAATCTATGTCTCCCCCACATCTGACTCTGTTTCCCTGAGGTCCAGAGCCATGCCCTGTTCCTTTTTAGGACTCTCACGACCCAGGCTTAGGCACATTAGTTGTCCAAAGCACACTTGGCTTGCTCTGACTTGAGCAGTACAATGAGCTATGTCTTAGTTTCAGGCAAGACCACCTTGACCATGGGACATGAAAAGGCACTCCATGGGGCCTCTACTATGATGTAGCAGGGACTGTGTTAGCACACTGCTAAAGCCCTGGGAAGCAAGAATTCTTAGCGCCCATTGCCCAGATGAAGAAACTCACTTTCAGAGAGGTTAAAGAATGTCTCTGTGGTACCACAGCTATATAGTGGCTAGGCTGGAATTCAAAACCAGGTTTGCCTGCCTCCTTCTCCTGTATGATACTGCTTCATACACAGTCCCCAGAACCTTAATGACCAGGTGGAACAAACCAACAAAGTCATACTGAAATTGTGCATCAGTGCCCTAATGACCAAGATAAAATACATTTCATCCAATTCAAAGGTATAAAGATGTAAGGTAGAAACCACCAACTGTGGACATGGAGGAGCCTCAGAGCAACAGCACCTGCTGTCCAGGGGCTCCCCCTCCTCTCTTCCCTCGCAGTTTCTCTCTCCCTTCCTTTAACACTTATTGACTATGCCAGCCACACAGTAAGCGCTCAGTAAGTGTTTGGGCCCATAACCTTCCTATTGGAAAGGCCCTTCACTTTCTGAACATGGCCTAGCACTGTCCAGATGCCCTTCTGTCCTGTGTGGTCCCAGGCAGGGGCATCTCCTTCTCTTCCAGGACCGCTCTGAACCCTAACTTGATGGCAGCTGCCTGGCGATCTCATCATCCTCCTGACATGGCCATGTAGCTCCTCAGCTTCCATCATTCCCGAATCTCTGCAAGGTTATGGGGTTACCTTGCTCCAGAGGACACAAAAGTGCTTAGCTCTGCTCGGATTTGCTCTTGGCTGGTGGAGACCTGTGACTGCTCTTCCGCTCCCTTGAGCCTTCCTCATGGAGGTTTGCCGAGGCACAGTCTGCGACTGATTCCTCATGCCCCTGCTAGGTTTTAACAGCTGGTGAAAACGTCTGCTCCTATTTCACCCACACTCCCCTGGCTGCGGGTTCAAGTCACTGTTGATTTGGTCATTGGGTTACACACACGTGCAGCCTGGGTGGACCTGTAGGAGTCTTCTCAGCATCAGCGGCCTTGACCTCTCATGAGGTCACTCCCCTAGGCTTTGAGAACCACTCCTTGAATATCATCTTGGAACGTGTAAAACAAACAAGAAGTTTGAAAGGGCTCAGGACTCTGCATTTGAAGAATCAAACTATACTATCTTCTGGGCAAGTCAAATCCCCTCCTTGGACATGAGTTATTCCATTCATAAAAGGGAAGAACAGGGATAGATAAGCTTATAGGTCCCTTCTGCACCCAGGCTTTGCCTGGTTCTGCTGAACCACAGCTTCGGGAGGGTGGCCAAGAGGTCTTTCTGGTCCCTGGCTGACTGCTTTCATCTATTCCCTTAACCTGAGGTCTGAAAACACTTTTTTTTTTTTTTTTGGCTTCAAAATACAAAAAGAGAAAACTGAAAAATCAAAATAGATAAAAGTTTAATTAAATGTCTACATAATGGAATGTTATGTAAACATCATTAATTGTTAAGGCTGATGTTCATACAAATTGTATTACACTTAAAAACAATTTATTCCTTAGAATTACTCACTTTGAAAGGGTTTTCAAATACATCCAGCGATTGCTAAGGCCTCATAACCATGAGTTAGTCACAGCCAACCACAAGCAACATTAAAAACTCTTTTAAACATACTACAGCAAATAATAATTAACGTGAAATGTGTGTGACTTTCAGTATGTCTGATAAAATGTGGGGTGAAATCTCCAAAAGAGCGTTCAGGGTCTTCGACAGACTTAGGATTACTCTAGAACCAGAGTATAGAATATGCACTCATATTTATAAATCACTCTGTGCCAGGCTCTTCCGAAGCCTTTCCCATGCATTAACTCACTTAATTGGTGAGACAATTCTTGAGATAGACACAATCACTATTCCCATTCTACAGGTGAGGAAACTGACTAAGTAAGTGGCACAGCTAGAATGGAAGTCAATGGCACCAGGGCTCATGTTCTTAGCCACCTTACCACATACAAAGCTTGCCATCCTGGGTGTTTCCCGAGGAGAAAACAAGTGCTGGCAGGTTGAGAAGGGAGAGAGGTGCATCTCCCTAACGAGGAGTGCACTTGACACTGCGTTAAATGGAACCCATTCCTTGCTCGGCTCTGCTGCTACTTGCTAACTCCTCCGTGGTTCTCTTCTGCCCACAGAGGTCTCCTCTGTAGCTGACTCTCAGCCTCGCCTAATGCTATTAATAATTAATAATAAACAGCTGATGTTATTGAGAGCTCCATCAGCATTTTATACAGGACTTAATCTCATTCAATCCCCATGACCTCCATTTCTTTTTTTTTTTTTTTTTTTTTTTTTGAGACAGAGTCTCGCTCTGTCGCCCAGGCTGGAGTGCAGTGGCGCGATCTCGGCTCACTGCAAGCTCCGCCTCCTGGGTTCACGCCATTCTCCTGCCTCAGCCTCTGAGTAGCTGGGACTACAGGCGCCCGCCACGACGCCCGGCTAATTTTTTGTATTTTTAGTAGAGACGGGGTTTCACCGTGGTCTCGATCTCCTGACCTCGTGATCCGCCCGCCTCGGCCTCCCAAAGTGCTGGGATTACAAGCGTGAGCCACCGCGCCCGGCCCCTCCATTTCATAAACAAGGGAATTAGGGGTTTAGAGAGCTGAAACAATTTGCCCCCAGTCACACAGCTCTCAGAAATAGTAGAAGCCAGGATTCACACTCCAGTCTTATTCTAAAGCCCAAATTCTTTTTTTGAGACGGCGTCTTGCTCTGTCACCCAGGCTGGAGTGCAATGGCGCCAGCTCGGCTCACTGCAACCTCTGCCTCCCAGGTTCAAGTGATTCTCCTGCCTCAGCCTCCTGAGTAGCTGGGATTACAGGCACCTGCCACCAGGCCCAGCTAATTTTTTGTATTTTTAGTAGAGATGGGGTTTCACCATGTGGGCCAGGCTGGTCTCAAACTTCTGACCTCATGATCTGCCCACGTCGGCCTCCCCAAGTGCTGGGATTACAGGTGTGAGCCACCATGCCCGGCCCCAAATTATCTTTTAATTATAAAGATATACATATTGTTTAAAAAATTCAATAAATAAGTATATTGAATAACAAAGTGAAGCCTTCCCTTTACCACAATCAACCTACTGTTCTTTCTCTATCTGAGGCTCTCTTCCTACGTTCCACTGTCCCAGACTTCTGTGAAGTATTTATGTGTCTACTTAGGTATCTGTCCATCTTTCCATTCCTTTCTCAATTATATATTCTGGTGGTTTCGCTCTCCATGTGGCAACTCTACATCCAGGATCAAAATGGCATCAAAGGAAGCTTGGAACAGTGACAACCCCTACCTGAGATGTCTCCATTCCAGGGGCAAGGCTGCCTGGTGCCTGATATATCCATGAGATTAGGAAAAGCAGGTGGGGTCCTGTCCACCCCTTCTATTCCCGAACGCTTGGCAGGGTTTCTGTGGCTAACATGCCAGTTGTATCGACTCCTGCACAGTCTCATGTGAAGTGCCACACTACGTTCTCAGCCTGGGAGGTTTCAGGGCTCAGCTGGCTCAGATTCCATGTGTGGGGAGCATTAAGAAAAACAGATCACCTGTATAAGACTAGTGGCAAAAATCTGACTCAGTGCTACTTCTCTGTTTGTCCTTTACTTAAAAGAAGAACCATAATTAAAATGACCCAGAAAAGAGAACCAAGCAGGAGACTGAACTGCTTGGGGAAAGGACCATGCTGCATTGATTTTTACATACCCAATGCCAGCAGTGCATCGGGTACACAACAGGTTCTCAATAAACTGTTAAATGGATAAGTTGACAGAACAAAAAAACAAGGTCTCTTCCCAGTGCTGCAAGCAAAAAAGCTCAGCTAGAGTGAATTCTTATTTGCAAAGATGAGAGATTTTTAGTCTTCTGACGGCTGTTTCCTCCTCTCTGTTTTCTTTGCCACAGTTTAGGGGCAAAAGAAAAGTTTCTTTCTCTCTGAAACGGTAGGAGAAACCCTTGGGGCTTAGGTAACAAATCAGGCTCTCTCTTTCACATGTGGTGAGAATAGAAATATTTAACCATCAGCACCGACAATGTCATTTGCATAACGGAGTGACTTCCTGGCTGAAAGATGGTCAGAACATAGAGCCTACGAGTGAAGGCAGTGAAGTTGCTGAGCCTGGGGCTCTGGTTCTGGTGTCTGCTTCGTGGCTGTGTGGTCTTGGGCAAGTTTCCTAAATTTTCTGCTTCTCAGTTTTGTCATCCATAAAATGATAACAACAGTCCCTGCCTCAAATAGTGTGTGGAAGAGGCTTAAACAAGCTAATGTAAGTCAAATCTTGAGCACAATCCCTGGTGCAGCTATACACGTTTGTGTATGTATGAGAAGCTCAAAATTATACCATTAGTATTAATAACATACTCTGGACCCTCATTATAATGCTATTCTCAATATCCCAACACTTGATTTATTTTTTTCACTTTTTTTTATTAATTTTTTTGCACACAAAACAATAAACATTTTCTAAAAATACATACAAACAAAAAGATGCATATCAAACATATTAGGAAGGTTGCACATGGGAAGACGGGGAATAGAAATGGGGAGTGGGAATTAAAGAAAATGAATGAGAGAGGGACTTTGTATGGATCAATGATAATAACTCAATCCTCTATTTGACAAAGAAGAAGGAGAAGGAAGAGGAAGAAAAAGAAAGTGGGATAAAGGATCAGAAAGGGAGGAAAATAGAAAAAATTAGAGTATGACTCCAGGGTAGACCTGTTTTGTTGTCGCTGGGTTGGTTGGTTGGTTTGTCTGTTGTATTTTTCATATGTTTCGCCATGTTGGCCAGGCTGGTCTCGAACTCCTAGCCTGAAGTGATCAACCTGCCTCAGCCTCCCAGAGCGCCGGGACTACAGGCGTGAGCCACCACATCCAGCCCCCACATTGCTTCTGGCCTCCGTGGTAGACCTCCCAGACGGGGCGGCCGGGCAGAGGCGCTCCTCACTTCCCAGACAGGGCGGCCAGGCAGAGACGCTCCTCACTTCCTAGACGGGGTGGCGGCCGGGCAGAGACGCTCCTCACTTCCCAGACGATGGGTGGCCGGGCAGAGGCGCTCCTCACTTCCCAGACGATGGGTGGCCGGGCAGAGGCGCTCCTCACTTCCCAGACGATGGGTGGCCGGGCAGAGGCGCTCCTCACTTCCCACCAACACTTGATTTCTATTGACAACTCCTAGGCTCAACTGTTCCTCCCACCTCAGCCTCCCGAGTAGCTGGGAATACAGCCGCCATGCCTGGCTAATTTTTAATTTTTTTTTTTTTAGAGACAGGGTCTTGCTATGTTGCCCAGGCTGGTCTCAAACTCCTGGCCTCAAGAAATCCTCCCACCTGGGCCTCCCCAAGTGCTAGGATTTACAGGCATGAGCCACCATGCCCAGCTCCCTTCCTCCCCTTTGCTCTCCTAACTCCGTCTCAGCATCTGCCCCTGAGAACCAATGCAACAGGGCAATCAGTACATCCGTGAACTTCCCATCAGTCCTGTGGTGGACTAACCCAGGGACAACGGTCACTGTCTCCTCTGGTGCATTCTTTGTCCCCATCAGCCTAGTAAGCTCCGGGGCTGGCAGCTGGCACAGAGTAGGAGGCTGCATTCCTTGACCTTTCTATGCTGCACACAGTCCTGTGCCCATCCTGTCCTCAGACCTGCCAGGGCCATGACCAACCTGCCAAGGGTGTGGGAATCGGTATGTGACCCAGCTCTAGGAGGAGGTGGAGCAAGTGAATGTAGGCAAAGCTGCTGCCCCAGTAGGTTTAGAGGGAGGGTGGGGTGGGGGTGCAGCAGGGCCAGGAGGGTGAGGATGTGTGGGTGAGGGTGTGAGTGCCTGTCTGGCTCTCCTGGGTGGGGCTGGATGAATGTTTGGGCACAGGCAGCGGCTGTCACATGGCCTGGCTGCAGGTTTGGGACAGAAGCCAGGAAGCAGACCAGAGTAGGAGCCCAGGGAAACCTCTGTCTTAGCAGAAGATACTGGGGAGAGGGATCAACCGGGGAGGTCTTCCAAGGCACATGGTGCTTCATGGAGCCAGGGCCCAGGACAGGGAGGGCTGTAACCCTGGCTTGCCTGATTGGCTGAGCACAGACAGATACAAGAATGTGTGGGCAGCCCGCTAGGTGGATGCCTAAGTGAGGAAGGAATGGGTGGCCAGGTGACTGAGACCCCCAAGACCAGGACCCCACTGTCAGGCCTGTGGCTTCCAAACGCCTGTGGGAAGTGTTCCCCTTTGGACACTGAGGCCATCAGCTTCAGCTTCACACCCTTTTCCAGACAAAGTCCCTTGGGTAACCTCAAGTCACTTCTGGCCTTCCCCAGAGGGGAAAGGAGAGGGGTGCCTGTGGGCAGGTGACCCTCAGTGCTGGTGGAGGGCACAGCAGAGAGACTGCTTGCATATGGGAGGCCCCCAGCAGACCTTGCCCAGACGTCAGCCCTCGTTTGAGGCAAACTGTAAAATTATTACAATTTAGGCCAGGCGCAGTGGCCCATGCCTGTAATCCCAGCACTTTGGGAGGCCATGGCAGAAGGACTGTCTGAGCCTGCAGTGAGCTATGACTACACTCCTGCACTTTAACCTGGTCAACAGAGGAAGACACTGTATCTAAAATAAATAGGCTTGGCGTGGTGGCTCACACCTGTAATCCCAACACTTTGAGAGGCCGAGGCAGGTGGATCACCTGAGGTGAGGAGTTCGAGACCAGCATGACCAAAATGGTGAAACCTCATCTCTACTAAAAACACAAAAATTAGCTGGTCGTGGTGGCCTGTGCCTGTAATCCCAGCTACTGAGGAGGCTGAGGCAGGAGAAATCGCTTGAATCCAGGACGCAGAGGTTGCGGTGGGCCACGATCGCACCACAGCACTTCAGCCTGGGCGACAGAGTGAGACTCCACCTCAAGAAAATAAATAAGATGGGGAAGCTACGTTCTTAACATTTTTCAAATGATAATTCATACTAAAGAATGTTACCAATACTAATGCACAAAGCATTGTATAAGTTTTAGACTATCAATAAAAAGACACGAAAACTGAAGTATTTGTAATCATGCTTAATATTGGAAGTTCCTATACCTGCAATGTAGCAAAAATTTAATAAACGATAAAATAAAAGTTTGCAAACAGATTTGTAATAACCAGAAAGAAATCTGTATTGGCAATTAATGCAACATAATTAAAAATAATTTGTTATGGTCATCTGCTAGATGCTAATTAATGTAAAATGTTAAAAGGTTATTTTAATTATGACATCTTAATTTTTAATGGCTTTAAATATTATAAATATAAAAAACGGGTTTCTAAATTTAAAAGAAAAATGACTAAATTTTTCAGAATTATTTCGTATTTCTTGTCATACAGTATAAGAACACCATTCTATGTTTCCTTTTAGATTAGGAACCCTCCCACATTATCTCACTGAACGGAGAATGCTGAAAGGTGCTAGTAAGATGACAGTCTGTCTAAGGACTCCAGAACTGAAGGAACTGTTTTGTGGCAATGCATGTCACTTCCCTAACTCAACTGGAAAAGGAGACAAAAACCTAGTGTTTTCAACCCTCAAGCTAACAAGAAAACACAGCCCAGGTAAGCTCATCTCTTCTCCAATGGAGCTAGAGTCTAATCAACAAGAGGCGACCATTTAGAATAGAACTGTTCAGAAATCTGCTAATAAAAAGCAGCCAACATAGACACATTCTCCATTAAATCTAAAATTCCCTTGTCCCCCACTAGGATGCCTGAGGGGCATGTAGCAAAAGTGATCCCAACCACACCACACAAACTAGCCAGGAAACCATTTTGCCTTCACACATCTGAGAGTCCCCAAGAACCCGGAGGCAGCAGAACACCAACAGGACAGTCCCAGCATCAGTTGCTGGCCACAGAAGCCCTCCCAAGCAGCAGGCAGAACAGAATCCACTACAGCCATCAGCCTGCCAGAGAAGCCTCTGCCCCTGTGGCCTGAGGTTCCACTTCCCCCAGGTGACACCATGGGCAGGTGGTCTGAAGAAGTGGGAAGGTCAAATCAACTGGCCCAGCCAGGATGCCTCTTTGATGATAAAAGTGACACCGGTCTAAGCCTCCCCTCTTCCACAGGGGAAACTAGGTGGCCCAAAGGGTGCCCAGAGGCAGGGGACCTGCCACAGCAGCCACCCTCCTGGGAGGTTCCCTTTCTTCCCCTTGGGGAACTCCCTCCAACACACAGCTTGCCAGCAAAGCACCCTTTGTCTTACATGGGGGGATCCCACCACACCAAAACCCAGCCAAAGAAGCCTTTTGTCCCTTAAGGGTTATCACAACCAAAAACAAAAAGATACACAAATAGTAAGTCCCTAAATTCTGTTAAGAATGAAACAATGCTGCCACTCACACCTGGCTCAGATGCCAGCAGAAGGAGGGTACCCTCCAGAGACCGCAGGAGAAGGGGGAGGACTCCTCCTTGCCCTGGCTGTACCTCCACCACTGTCACTGAGGCCTGTGGTACAGAACCGGCAGCTTCTTACCCACCCCAGGCCGGGCTGGGCCCCAAAGCTCTCCTACTCCCCCTTCCTGGACCCTAGACTTGCTGCTGCTGCCACCATTAGCGCCGATGCCAACGGAACCAGCACTGCTGTCACCCTCCATGCACCTGCCCACCCTCCAAGGCTTCTACCACTTGGCCTCCACGGGTACCCTCCTACCGCTCCTGTTGAGCTGCGGTCTCCATCACCGTGGCTGCCACAACCGCAGGAGATGAATCACATAGCTGTGCCATCTTCAGGCTCCAACCTCCAGCTCACCACAGGGGACTCCTCCTTCATCAGCCTGGCTTGGAGCAGCTGGGCACACAATGCCAGAAAAACCTACAACAGGATGCAGAAAGTGGCAGTGTTAGAGCCTCACCTTGTCATGCTGGCCACTGGGTGGCACGGGCCAGTTTCAGCAAAGGCACTCACACCCACCCTCCAAAGTCCAGCCTCTCCTCCTAGACCAGGCTGGGGGGGACTGGAGACACCACAGTGCCCGGGACTCCTTGGGGAGCAAGAATAGCAGAAACTCAGACCCAGCCAGTCCTCCCCACCCAAGTACCAGTTCCCATTCCTGACTCCTCCACCCACAGGACCCTGAGCCCCCATGGTGCCCACTACTCCACGCCTGGGGCTCCCAGATAGTCTCCACAACCCGGAGCAAGAGAGCAAGGGCCGGGGAACCATGGTGGGTGTGAGGGCCCTGCGGTGGTCAGAGGATTGCCGCGAAAACTCTGTGCACCCTCCATGCTCCAATACGAGCAGAAGTTGTTTACCCTCTAGAGCCTTGAGTCCAGGAAGAGAAAGGCCCCTTCCTCAGAGACCACCACTGTCGTGGCCACCTCCACAACCTGCCGCTGGCAGCAGCAGTGCAGCCTCCCCCCATAGCGCCCCTAACCTGCCCCCCCCACAAGCGTAGCCCCTGGATTGTGCCCACAACACACCCAGAGACTGCGGCAAGCAGTGTAACCCTGATAGCGCCCCCAAACCACCCCTCTGCTCCTGGCAGTGTAACACTCGATAGTGTCCACAACCCATCCCCGCCACGGCTGTTGCGGCACCAAATAGTGCCCCACCAAACCCACCCCCCGCCCGGACCACAAGCAGCACAGCCCCAGATAGCGCGCCCAATCTGCTCCCATCACGGGCAGTGAACACCCGGGGTAGTGCACCCAACCAACCTCCCCACCCCACCTTCCCCTTCCCCCCACGGACAATGCAGCATTTGACAGCTCCCCTAAAGCACCCCCAACTGCCTGCCCGTTGGCATTGCTGCTGACATCGTAGCCCACGATAGCTCACCCAACCCGCCCCCTGCATCGGCCAGTGCAGCAGCTAATAATGCCCCAACCCCCCACCACCCGCCGCTGGCAGTGCACGACAGCGCACACAACCTGCCTCCAACCCCCCGCCACCTTAGGCAGTGTAGACCCTGACAGCACAGTGAACCTGCCCCACTGCCAGCAATTCAATGCCCGATAGCGCCACTCACCAGACCCCGCGGCAGGCAGTGCAGCCCCAAAAGCACACCAAACCCGCTCCCCCACCACCCCGCAAGCGGGCAGTGCAGCCACAAAGAGCGCACCTACCCTGCCACCTTTCTACCACTCTAAGAGACATGCAGTCTCCGTCACCACCACCAACCGCAGCCAGGCGAGCCGCGGTGGCCAAGGCTCCAGCCGCCAGCGTTGGGCACGGTCCTCACCTTCTCCTAGACCTCTAGGCGGTCAAGAGCAGCTCCAGCTGCCAGCCACCCTCCCACCACTCCAGCTGCCATCTTACTGCTCCAGCCCCCCTCCTACCGCTCCGGCCGCCATCTTACTGCTCCAGCCACCCTCCTACCGCTCCGGCCGCCATCTTACTGCTCCAGCCACCCTCCTACCACTCCGGCTGCCATCTTACTGCTCCAACCACCCTCCTACCACTCCGGCTGCCATCTTACTGCTCCAGCCCCCCTCCTACTGCTCCGACCGCCATCTTACTGCTCCAGCCCCACTCCTACCGCTCCGGCCGCCATCTTACTGCTCCAGCCACCCTCCTACCGCTCCGGCCGCCATCTTACTGCTCCAGCCCCACTCCTACCGCTCCGGCCACCCTCCTACCGCTATGGCCGCCCTCCTAACATGCCAGCCGCGCTGCCATCTCTGTTGCCACCACCATCCAGAGCGAGACAAGCCACGGTGTTGCAGGCTCCAGCCTCCAGCTCCCACTTCTCCTGGTCCTCTAAGCCAGGAACAGAGTGGCTCGGCGGGAGATACTGGAGAGCCTAAACTGGCGTGGCGCCTCCTCAGCATGCACATGGGGTTATGCGTATGGTTTCTGGACTACGTGTTCTGATTGGGTGAGAGAAAACCTCTAGGCCTTCTCTGATTGGGCTTTATTTTCATACTCTGATTGGTTGTCCTTAGACTTGCTCTCATCCAATCAGAACATGATAACAAAGTCCAATCAGAGTAGAGGCCTCCGAGCTTTCTCTTATCCAATCCTGGAATGTGTAGTGCAGGAGCCTCACATGCATAACCTCAGTATGTAACTGGTGCTGCAGAAGAGTCAGGCTATTCCAGGTTCTTCTCTGTCTACTCACGGGGCTGCTCGAGCCCGGCTTAGAGGACCAGGACAGACTGGAGGCTGTAGCCTGCGGCCCCGCGGCTGGCCTCCCTGCAGTTGGTGGCAACAGAGACTGTAGTATGGCTGGAGCAGTAGGAAGGGGAAAACAGTTTTGGAATAGATGGAGGGGTAAAGAGGGTGGTTAGTGCCAAAAGGAAAAAAGGATGGCGAGCTGGAGAAGGCATTGCATATAAAGACAGTGAGGAAAAGATGTTGGGAAAAAAAAATTGGGGGGTAGATGGAGGGGGAAAAACAGGGTGGTGAACACGAGGGAGAGAAGGTTTCACGGAAAGACAGTGGGAAAAAGTTTTTGGGTAGTTGGAAGGGGGAAAGAGAGGGTCGTGAGGGGGGAACGGGGATGAGCAGGAAGGAGAGAAGGTTTGCAAAAATACAGTGGGGAGAAAAGAAAGGGAAAGAAGACTGGGTAAAAAGATTTTGAGTAGATGGAGGGGGCAAAGGGTGTCAAGTGGGAGGAGGAAAGAGGGTGCAGAGAGGGAGGGGGAAGAGAGAGTGGCGAGCAGGAGGGAGAGAAGGTTTTGCGAAAAGACAGTGAGGAGAGAAGCTTTTAGGTAGATGGAGGGGGAAAGGGTGGCAAGTGGGAGGAGAATAGAGAGGGTGGCCAGAGGGAGTGGGGAAAGAGGACTGGGAAAAAGGCGATGGGGAAAATAGTTTGGGGTAGATGGAGGGCAAAAAGAGGGTGGCAAGCAGGATAGAGGAAAGAAGAGGGCAAGCGGGAAGTGGGGAAGGCTTTGTGAAAAGATGGCCGGGAACAGTTGGGGAGGTAGATGGGTAAAAGAGCGTGGTGAGCAGGAGTAGAGAAGGCTTTGCAAAAAGACGGCGGGGAAATGTTTTTGGGTAGATGGAAGGAAGAGGAAAGAGGGTGGCGAGCAGCAGGAGTGGGGAGAAGGCTTTGGGAAAAGATGGGGGAAATGTTTTTGGGGAGATAAAGGAGCAAAAGAGGGTGATGAGAGCGGGAGGCGGAAGAAAGGGTGGCCAGGGAGAGGGAGAAAAGACGGTGGGGAAAAGTTTTGGGGTAGATGGGTGGGGAAAACGGTAGTGAGCGGGAGAGTATAGAAGGCTTTGCAAAAAGACAGTGGGGAAAAAATGGTGGGGAAAAAGTTTTGGGGTAGATGGAGGAAGAAAAAGGGTGGCGAGAGGGGGAGCCAAAGACAGGAAAAATATTCCTCCTGTTACTGATTTTTTAATACTCTTACACTCTGGTCAGAAAAAATAATTGATATGATTTCAGGTTTTTTTGTTTTGTTTTGGTTTGGTTTGGTTTTTTGAGATGGAGTCTCGCTCTGTTGCCCAGGCTGGAGTGCAGTGGTGTGATCTCGGCTCACTGCAACCTCCACCTCCCGGGTTCAAGCCATTCTTTTGCCTCAGCCTCCTGAGTAGTTGGGATTACAGGCATGTGCCACGACGCCCAGCTAATTTTGCATTTTTAGTTCTAAATGGGGTTTCTCCATGTTGGTCAGGCTGATCCCGACCTCTGTTGATTGGCCCACCTCTGCCTTCCAAAGTGCTGGGATTACAGGTGTGAGCCATTGCACCAGGCAAGGATGTTGAATTTTATTGAATGTTTTTTCTGCATCTATTGAGATAATCATATGATTCTAGTTTTAAATTCTGTTTATGTGGTAAATCACATTTATTGATTTGCATATGTTAAATAGTCCTTGCATCCCAGGAATAAAACCTATGTAATCACGATGAGTTACATTTTTGATATGCTGATGGATTTGATTTGCTAGCATTTCGTTGAGGATATTTGCATCTATGTTCATCAGATATTGGCCTGTAGTTTCTTGTTGTTGTTTCCTTGCTAGATTTTAGTGTCAGGATGATACTGGTTTTGTAGAATGAGTTAGAGAGGAATTCCTTCTCCTCAATGTTTTAGAATGGTTGTAGTAAGATTGATACCATCTATTTTTTTGTATGTTTGGTAAAATTCAGCTGTGAATTCATCTAGTCCTGGGATTCTCCTGCTTGATAAATACTTTTATTACAAATTCAATTTCATAATTAACTACTGGTCTGTTCAGATTTTTTTAAATTTATAGAGAAAAAATATTTATTTGGTTTATAGTTGTGCAGGCAGTAGAAGCATGGGACCAGCACCTGCTCAGGTTTGGGTGAGACCTCAGAAAGCGTCCAATCACAGAGGAAGGCAAAGGGAGGGCCAGTGTATCACGTGTCAAGAGAGAAATCAAGAGCAAGAAGGGGAACATGACAGGCTGTTTTAAACAACCAGCTCTCGTGTGACACAACAGAGCAAGGACACAACAGAGCTCATCGCCAAGGGGATGGAGCTAAGCAATTTATGAAGGGTCCACCCCCATGATTCAACACCTTCCACTAGGCCCACCACCGACATTTGAGATCACATTCAACAAGAGATTTGGAGGGTAAACACATCCAAACAATGTCATTTCACCCCTATGGCCCCCAAATCTCATGTCCTTCTCATATTGCACAATACAATTATCTTCTCCCAGTAGTCCCCAAAAATCTCAAGCTGTTTCAGCATCAACTCAAAAGTCCGAAATCTCATCTGAGCTTCAAGGTACATTCCTCCATCTATGAGCCTATAAGATCAAAACCAAGTTATTTGCTTCCAATATTCAGTGCAGTACAGGTGTTGGGTAGATATTCCCATTCCAAAATGGAGAAGTGGGCAAAAGAAAGGGGCAACAGGCCTCAGGCAAATCTGAAACCCAGTAGGGCAGACATTAAAGCTTCAAGCTCCAAAATAATTCTTGATTTCATGTCCCGCATCCAGGGCACACTTGTGCAAGAGGTGGGTTCCCAAGACCGTACGCAGCTCTGCCTCTGTGGCTTTGCGGTGTACAGTCACCATGGCTGCTGTCTTGGGTCAGAGTTGAGGGCCTGTGGTATTTCTAGGCTCAGGATGAAAGCTTCCCTGCCATTCAGGGACCTCGAGGTGGTGGCCCCATTCGCATAGCTCCAGTAGGTAGTGCCCCAGTGGGGACTCTGTGGAGGCTTCAGTCCCACATTTCCTGTTGGCACTGCCCTAGTGGACTTTTGGTTTCTTTCTGATTCAGTCTTGGAAGGTTGTGTGTTTCCAGGAATTTATCCATTCTCTCTAGGTTTTCTAGTTTATGCACACAAAGATATTCATAGCAGTCTCTGAGGATCTTTTTTTATGTCAGTGGTATCCTTTGCAATGTCTCATTTGTCATTTTTGATTGTGCTTATTTGAATCTTCCTTTTTTCTTGCATAATCTAACTAGCAATCTGTCATTTTTGTGTGTCCTTGCAAAGAACCAACTTTTTAATTTTGCTGATTCCTTGTATGGTTTTTTGGGTCCCAATTTCATTAACTTATTCTTTAACCTTTGTTATTTCCTTCTACTAGCTTTGGGTTTGGTTTGTTCTTTTCTAGTGTGTTTGGCTATTTTAGCTTGTTAATTTGAGATCTTTCTTTCTTTTTATGTTTAATTGCTTTATAGGTTCTGTACATTTTGTATTCATGTATGCTTTTATGGTAGCAAGTATCATTCTTCTATTTTCACGAGTCAAACTCCTTTAAACATTTCTTTTAGAGTCAGTCTGGAGGTAATGACTTCCCTTAGCATTTTCTTGTCTGGAAATACCTTATTTTCCTTTCTTTATGAAGCTCAGTCTGGCAGGTTATGAAATTCTTGCATGGCTGGGCACAGTGGCTCACGCCTGTAATCCTAGCACTCTGGGAGGCCGAGGCAGGCAGATCACCTGAGGTCAGGAGTTCAAGACCAGCCTGGCCAACATGAAGAAACTCCATCTCTTAAAAATACCAAAATTTGCCAGGCGTGGTGGTGGGCACCTGTAATACCAGCTACTGGGGAGGCTGAGGCAGGAGGATTGCTTGATTGCTTGAACCCAGGAAGCAGAGGTTGCAGTGAGCTGAGATCATGCCACTGCACTCCAGCCTGGGTGGCAAAGTGAGACTCTGTCTCCAAAAAACAGAAATTATTGGATGGCATTTTTTTTTTCTTTAAGAAGGCTAACGCTAGGCCCCAATCTTTTCTAGGTTGCAGAGTTTCTGCTGATAAGTCTGTTGTTAATCTAATTTACTTTATAGGTAATTTGGCCCTTTGTTTGAGCTGCCTTTAATATATTTTCTTTTGCACTGGCCACAGCTATTCTAATGACTGTGGATGCCTTAGGAATGGGCATCTTGTTTACTATCCCACAGGTGTTCTCCGAATTTCTTATATCTGAATGTCAACCTTTCTAGCAAGACTAGAGAACTTTTCCTAAATTATTCCCTTAAATATACTTGCCTAGTTGGTTACTTTTTATTCTTCTGTTGTAGGAATGCCAATAAGTTATAAGTTTGGTCACTTTACATAATCCCATTATTTCTTAAGGGCTTTGTTTTTCAGTTCTTTTTTCTTTTATTTTTGTCTGACTAGGTTACTTCGAAAGACCAGTTTTCAAAGTCTAAAATTATTTCTTCTGCTTGGTCTAGTTTATAGTTAAAGATTCCAACTGTGTTTTGTAATTCCATTAGTGAATGTTTTAATTCCAGAAGCTCTTATTTGTTTTTTCTTTTTTTTTTTTTTAATTTTTTTTGCATACAAAAACAATAAACATTTTCTAAAAATACATACAAACAAAAAGATGCGTATCAAACATATTAGGAAGGTTGCACATGGGAAGTCGGGGAATAGAAATGGGGGGTGGGAGTTAAAATAAATGAGAGAGGGACTTTATATGGATCAGTGATAATAACTCAATCCTCTATTTGACAAAGAAGAGGGAGAAGGAAGAGGAAGAAAAAGAAAGTGGGATAAAGGATCAGAAAGGGAGGAAAATAGAAAAAATTAGAGTATGACTCCAGGGTAGACCTGTTTTGTTGTCACTGAGTTGGTTGGTTGGTTTGTCTGTTGTATTCTTCATGTTTCGCCAAGTTGGCCAGACTGGTCTCGAACTCCTAGCCCGAAGTGATCAACCCGCCTCGCCCCCCAGAGTGCCGGGACCACAGGCGTGAGCCACCACGTCCAGCCCCCACATTGCTTCTGGCCTCCGTGGTAGACCTCCCAGACGGAGCGGCCAGGCAGAGGAGCTCCTCACTTCTACCCAGACACGGGGCGGCCGGGCAGAGGCGCTCCTCACCTCCCAGACGATGGGTGGCCGGGCAGAGGCGCTCCTCACCTCCCAGACGGGGCGGCCGGGCAGAGGCGCTCCTCACTTCTTCCCGGACGGGGCGGCCGGGCATAGGCGCTCCTCACTTCTTCCCGACGGGGCGGCCGGGCAGAGGCGCTCCTCACTTCTTCCCGGACGGGGCACCCGGGCAGAGGCGCTCCTCACTTCTTCCCGGACGGGGCGGCCGGGCAGAGGCGCTCCTCACTTCTTCCCGGACGGGGCGGCCGGGCAGAGGCGCTCCTCACTTCTTCCCGGACGGGGCGGCCGGGCAGAGGCGCTCCTCACTTCTTCCCGGACGGGGCGCCCGGGCAGAGGCGCTCCTCACTTCTTCCCGGACGGGGCGGCCGGGCAGAGGCGCTGCTCACTTCCCAGACGATGGGTGGCCGGGCAGAGGCACTCCTCACTTCCCAGACGGGGCGGCCGGGCAGAGGCGCTCCTCACTTCCCAGACGGGGTGGCCGGGCAGAGGCGCTCCTCACTTCCCAGACGGTGGGTGGCCGGGCAGAGGCGCTCCTCACTTCCCAGACGATGGGTGGCCGGGCAGAGGCGTTCCTCACCTCCCAGATGGGGCGGCCGGGCAGAGGCGCTCCTCACTTCTTCCCAGATGGGGCGGCCGGGCAGAGGCGCTCCTCACTTCTTCCCGGACGGGGCGCCCGGGCAGAGGCGCTCCTCATTTCTTCCCGGACAGGGCGGCCGGGCAGAGGCGCTCCTCACTTCCCAGACGGGGCGGCTGGGCAGAGGCGCTCCTCACTTCCCAGACGATGGGTGGCCGGGCAGAGGCGCTCCTCACGTCCCAGATGGGGCGGCCGGGCAGAGGCGCTCCTCACTTCTTCCCGGATGGGGCGGCCGGGCAGAGGCGCTCCTCACTTCTTCCCGGACGTGGCGCCCGGGCAGAGGCGCTCCTCATTTCTTCCCGGACGGGGCGGCCGGGCAGAGGCGCTCCTCACTTCCCAGACGGGGTGGCCGGGCAGAGGCGCTCCTCACTTCCCAAACGGTGGGTGGCCGGGCAGAGGCGCTCCTCACTTCCCAGACGATGGGTGGCCGGGCAGAGGAGCTCCTCACCGCCCAGATGGGGCAGCCAGGCAGAGGCGTTCCTCACTTCTTCCCTGACGGGGCGCCCGGACAGAGGCGCTCCTCATTTCTTCCCGGACGGGGCGGCCGGGCAGAGGCGCTCCTCACTTCTTCCCGGACGGGGCGGCCGGGCAGAGGCGCTCCTCACTTCTTCCCGGACGGGGCGGCCGGGCAGAGGCGCTCCTCACTTCTTCCCGGACGGGGCGGCCGGGCAGAGGCGCTCCTCACTTCTTCCCGGACGGGGCGGCCGGGCAGAGGCGCTCCTCACTTCTTCCCGGACGGGGCGCCGGGGCAGAGGCGCTCCTCACTTCTTCCCGGACGGGGCGGCCGGGCAGAGGCCCTCCTCACTTCTTCCCGGACGGGGTGGCCGGGCAGAGGCGCTGCTCACTTCCCAGATGGGGCGGCCGGGCAGAGGCACTCCTCACTTCCCAGACGGGGCGGCCGGGCAGAGGCGCTCCTCACTTCCCAGATGGTGGGTGGCCGGGCAGAGGCGCTCCTCACTTCCCAGACGGTGGGTGGCCGGGCAGAGGCGCTCCTCACTTCCCAGACGATGGGTGGCCGGGCAGAGGCGTTCCTCACTTCTTCCCGGATGGGGCGGCCGGGTAGAGGCGCTCCTCACTTCTTCCCGGATGGGGCGCCCGGGGAGAGGCGCTCCTCATTAGTTCCCGGACGGGGCGGCCGGGCAGAGGCACTCCTCACTTCTTCCCGGACGGGGCGGCCGGGCAGAGGCGCTCCTCACCTCCCAGACGATGGGAGGCCGGGCAGAGGCGCTCCTCATTTCTTCCCGGACGAGGCGGCCGGGTAGAGGCGCTCCTCACTTCTTCCCGGACGAGGCGGCCGGGCAGAGGCGCTCCTCATTTCTTCCCGGACGGGGCGGCCGGGCAGAGGCACTCCTCACCTCCCAGACGATGGGAGGCTGGGCAGAGGCGCTCCTCACTTCCCAGACGATGGGTGGCCGGGCAGAGGCGCTCCTCACTTCCCAGACGGGGCGGCCGGGCAGAGGCGCTCCTCACTTCCCAGACGATGGGTGGCCGGGCAGAGGCGCTCCTCACTTCCCAGACGATGGGTGGCCGGGCAGAGGCGCTCCTCACTTCCCAGACGGGGTGGCCGGGCAGAGGCGCTCCTCACTTCCCAGACGGGTGGCCGGGCAGAGGCGCTCCTCACTTCCCAGACGGTGGGTGGCCGGGCAGAGGCGCTCCTCACTTCCCAGACGGTGGGAGGCCGGGCAGAGGCGCTCCTCACTTCCCAGACGATGGGTGGCCGGGCAGAGGCGCTCCTCACTTCTTCCCGGACGGGGCGGCCGGGCAGAGGCGCTCCTCACTTCTTCCCAGACGGGGCGCCCGGGCAGAGGCGCTCCTCACTTCTTCCCGGACGGGGCAGCCGGGCAGAGGCGCTCCTCACTTCTTCCCAGACGGGGCGCCCGGGCAGAGGCGCTCCTCACTTCTTCCCGGACGGGGCGGCCGGGCAGAGGCCCTCCTCACTTCTTCCCGGACGGGGTGGCCGGGCAGAGGCGCTGCTCACTTCCCAGACGGGGCGGCCGGGCAGAGGCACTCCTCACTTCCCAGACGGGGCGGCCGGGCAGAGGCGCTCCTCACTTCCCAGATGGTGGGTGGCCGGGCAGAGGCGCTCCTCACTTCCCAGACGGTGGGTGGCCGGGCAGAGGCGCTCCTCACTTCCCAGACGATGGGTGGCCAGGCAGAGGCGTTCCTCACTTCTTCCCGGATGGGGCGGCCGGGTAGAGGCGCTCCTCACTTCTTCCCGGATGGGGCGCCCGGGGAGAGGCGCTCCTCATTTCTTCCCGGACGGGGCGGCCGGGCAGAGGCGCTCCTCACTTCTTCCCGGACGGGGCGGCCGGGCAGAGGCGCTCTTCACCTCCCAGACGATGGGAGGCCGGGCAGAGGCGCTCCTCACTTCTTCCCGGATGAGGCGGCCGGGCAGAGGCGCTCCTCATTTCTTCCCGGACGGGGCGGCCGGGCAGAGGCGCTCCTCACTTCTTCCCGGACGGGGCGGCCGGGCAGAGGCGCTCCTCACTTCTTCCCGGACGGGGCGGCCGGGCAGAGGCGCTCCTCACCTCCCAGACGATGGGAGGCCGGGCAGAGGCGCTCCTCACTTCCCAGACGATGGGTGGCCGGGCAGAGGAGCTCCTCACTTCCCAGACGGGGTGGCCGGGCAGAGGCGCTCCTCACTTCCCAGACGGTGGGTGGCCGGGCAGAGGCGCTCCTCACTTCCCAGACGGTGGGTGGCCGGGCAGAGGCGCTCCTCACTTCCCAGACGGTGGGTGGCCGGGCAGAGGCGCTCCTCACTTCCCAGACGGTGGGTGGCCGGGCAGAGGCGCTCCTCACTTCCCAGACGGTGGGTGGCCGGGCAGAGGCGCTCCTCACTTCCCAGACGGTGGGTGGCCGGGCAGAGGCGCTCCTCACTTCCCAGACGGGGTGGCCGGGCAGAGGCGCTCCTCACTTCCCAGACGGGGCGGCCGGGCAGAGGCGCTCCCCACCTCCCAGATGGGGCGGCGGCCGGGCAGGGGCTGCAATCCCAGCACCCTGGTAGGCCAAGGCAGGCGGCTGGGGGGCAGAGGCTGCCTCGAGGCCAGACCACGCCACCTCACTCCAGCCCGGGCAACAGCGAGCACTGGGTGAGCGAGACTCCATCTGTAGTCCCAGTACCTCGGGAGGCTGAGGCGGGCAGAGCACTCGGCGTCAGGAGCTGGCGACCAGCGTGGCCAAGATGGCGAACGCGTGCCTGCAGCGAAAGGAGAAAAGGCAGGCAGCGGTCGCGCGCGCCGGCAGTTGCAGGCAGTCCGCAGCGCGGGCAGCAGCAAGCGGAGTAGATTGTAGCCTGGGCCACAGAAAGAAGGAAAGAAAGAAAGAAAGGAAGGAAGGAAGGAAGGAAGCTTATTTGTTTTTTTCTTAATCCAACTATTTATTTTTCCATATTTCAAATTGTACTTACTGATTGTTTTGCACATAAAATTAATGTATACATGATTAATGCTTTAAAGGAACTAAGCACCCACCAGACTCAAGAAAAAATGATGCCGTATGATACATCTGACAAAAATTTAATGTTTCTATTAATTACAGTTATACAAATTAAGATAATATGTATTTTTGTCTAGCAAAATAAAATATAAGTATCAGTTTTGGGGAAGCGAAAGCATAATGGACGTTAATTTGCCAATTGGTGCTGAAAGTATAAATTGATTCAACATTTTGCAGGGACGTTAGTCAATATGTGTGAAAATTATACACTAATATCTCTTTACACAGTAATCAAAGTGCTAGGACTTTCTGAAAAGAAAACATGTCTCAATGTGCCCAAATTTGTTTCTGTGAAAATGTTTATAAAAAATGTTGTTCATTGAAAGCAATATTTAACAATAGAGAGAGTAGGCCTGTAAATCATGGAACTTATTCAACAGGGGATGCCTGAAGACGGTCTAAAAATAATCTATATGTTTACATAAATAAAAGAAATTTATTTTAAAATCCTACATTTAATTCTATTAAAAATTATCAATTTAGGTGATAGGATTATTGGTAAATTTTAATTTTTTAGCATTTTTGTCCCTTTACGTGCCAATTTTTCTATTACTGTCTTTTACTCCTTTTGTAGATAAAATATACTGTTTTAACATAAATGTCACTCATAATTTCTTAATAAGAACATTTTTTTGAGACAGGTTCTTGCCCTATCACGCAGGCTGGAGCGCAATCATAGCTCACTGCAGCCTCAGCTTCCCAGGCTCAAGCTATCCTCCCACCTCAACCTCCCAAGCGTCTGGGACCATGGCTGTGCACCACCATACCTGGCTAACTTTTAAAGAAAGATTAGTGTAGAGTCAGTGTCTCACTGTGTTGCCCAGGCCGGTCTCAAACTCCTGGGTTCAAACAGTCCTCCTCCCTCAAAGTGTTGGGATTACAGGCGTAAGCCAATGCACACAGCCAGAGCTTTTTTTTAAAAAAAGTAGGCAATATATTTGGTCTTTAAAAAATGTTTTTCTTTGAAGAGCAAGGTACTCATGCAGGAAAATAATCCAATTTATGGTGCAGTGTAATTTAAAATGAAATCACTTGGCATTATTAAAAAATAAAATTTTGCCCAGGCGCAGTGGCTTACGCCTGTAATCTCAGCATTTTGGGAGGCCAAGGCAGGTGGATCACCTGAGGTCAGGAGTTTGCAACCAGCCTAACATGATGAAACCCCATCTCTACTAAATACAAAAAAAAAAAAAAATAGGCAGGTGTGGTGGCACATGCCTGTAATCCCAGCTACTTGGGAGGCTGAGACAGGAGAATCACTTGTACCTGGGAGGTGGAGGTTGCAGTGAGCCAAGATGGCGCCATTGCACTCCAGCCTGGGCAACAAGAGTGAAACTCTTTAAAAAAAATTAAAATTAAAATAAATAAAATTTCGAGTGTCCATTTGTTACCAAGAAAATAATTTAAAAAAACATTATTCTAATGCAACTAAGTTGCCGCGGCTCAGGAGCCGGTGGTTGGGTGTCTGAGAAGATTACAGGGGCCGCCACCACGCCCAGCTAATTTTTGTATTTTTAGTAGAGACGGGGTTTCACCGTGTTGGCCAGGCTGGTCTCAAACTCCTGACCTCGTGATCTGCCCGCCTTGGCCTCCCAAAGTGCTGGGATTACAGGCGTGAGCCACCGCACCCAGCCTTATCACTACTATTATGGGTTTTTCTGTTTTTTTGTTGTTGTTGTGTTTTGTTTTGTTTTGTTTTTGAGACGGAGTCTCACTCTGTCACCCAGGCTGGAGTACAGTGGTGCCATCTCGGCTCACTGCAAGCTCCGCCTCCCGGGTTCACGCCATTCTCCTGCCTCAGCCTCCCGAGTAGCTGCGACTACAGGCGCCCGCCACCACGCCCAGCTAATTTTTTGTATTTTTAGTAGAGACGGGGTTTCACCATGTTAGCCAGGATGGTCTCGATCTCCTGACTTCGTGATCCGCCCACCTCGGCCTCCCAGAGTGCTGGGATTACAGGCGTGAGCCACCTCACCTGGCAAAGTCTACTATTCTTTATTGGGTGTAACCCAGGAGATCAACAAATTATTTTTCTTTTTTTTTTCTTTTTTTTTTTTTTGAAATGGAGTCTCACTCTTGCCCCGCCTCTGCACTCCAGCCTGGGTGACAAGAGTGAGAAATTTGTTATCAACATTGTTCTGTTACCTTTCCTCGCAGGCTTGGGGACCCTTTGGAGTCAATGAAACTATCACCTCATGTTCTTCTCCAGGTTTAGGGCATAGATTCTCTGGAACCACTGAAAAGTGACTTCCTGGTTGTGGAACTTAAATACTGACTTAACCATAACTAAATGGTTACGTACAGAAAGGGAGCTGTCCCTCAGTGACTCCTGCCTTAGGTGCCTTTCTCATTTACCGGGACACGTTATTTGTCACATCCTTCTGGTCCATCACAATCTCAATTTGCCCTGTTTTCTCAGAAAACGTATTTTTTCCTTCTTATTCTTCCATAACAAACCTTATCTCTCACCCACCCCACCCTCAGTTTGCACTCACTAGCCCCCTGCTATTCATCCTCAGGTCTCAGGATGACATGCACATTTCAGGAAGCAGTCTACAACTTGACTTTCATGTTCAAGACAGTGGACTCAACTTGGCGCATCATAGCATATATTTCACATGAGTGAAATACCTAGATTTTAAAAACTCAGCAGTTCCGTCATCTGATCCTCGGGCACCCTGGCAGGCAGGCAGCAGCGGGGCCCTCAGAAGACAGAGATCCCTCACAGTCTCAGGAAAGATGACTTTATGGTGCTCCGACAGAAACTCATACATTGATATCTAAGTAAACTTCAATGTCCCCAGCGTTTCTCAAAGGTAAATGCTGCTTTGTGGATGAAGCTGTGATGGACAAAACTGCATCATCTAGAAGATGGGGCAACACAGACATTTAAACAAACTGTCACCTTTAAAGAGAAATCATCCTGAATGCAAGACAGTGATGGCAGAGGGGAGGACTGAGGGCACCTGTAAGTCCTCCAGAGTGTGGGTCCCTGCTCTTCCTGCTCTTGCTTGGAGATCGCTTCTAAGAACTGGTGGAGGGTTTTGGTTGTCAACCTCTTTTGTTTGTTTGTTTGAGACAGAGTCTCGCTCTCTTGCCCAGGCTGGAGTGTAGTGTCGCGATCTCGGCTCACTGCAAGCTCCGCCTCCCGGGTTCACGCCATTCTCCTGCCTCAGCCTCCCGAGTAGCTGGGACTACAGGCGCCCGCCACCACGCCCGGCTAATTTTTTGTATTTTTAGTAGAGATGGGGTTTCACCATGTTAGCCAGGATGGTCTCGATCTCCTGACCTCGTGATCCGCCCGCCTCGGCCTCCCAAAGTGCTGGGATTACAAGCGTGAGCCACCGCGCCCGGCCAACTCTTGCTGTGAATTCCTCTGCTGAGTCTAGAATCTCTAAAGAAAAAAAAAGTTTATTTTTTTAGTTCAGAGACCAGAAAGTTATTAATTGTAAATGGCATCATTAGTCCAACACAAAGCCCTTAGGTGCAACAAAAAAATTGAGGCAAAAAGATTTTTTAAAGAATTAAAAGGGGACTAGAAATGAGTAGAGGAGCAGAAAAAGCAAGAGCACGTCCAACCGGTAAATGAGGTAAGATCAATTTAGAGAAAATATCCCGAAATGTCTTCAGTGGTACTTGCTGGGGTCATGCACATTTACGTAGGTTTGACCCAAAACAGCAGGCCATCTGCCTCACTGTCAAAACAACACCCTTGAGAAATTACTCAAAGCGTTCACATTTTCTGACAGAGGAAATAAGTCTCAAATTTGTAGTTTATTTAGCTATAGAGTAAAGCAATTCCTGCAAAATATTAAACATAATACCTGAAGAGCCAGTTTGCTTCTTTGCACTCCCGAAAAGAACTGAAATTATCAGAACTTCTGGACTTTATGAGATAAAAATAAGAAAATGCATGTTAGTCTTAAGATTAAAATCTGAATGAAAGAAAAGCAGTTTGGAAAACTTACCTTTTTTTTTTTTTTTTTGATGGAAAGCCCATCCTCTCCTACCTGTCCCTCATAACTGGCAGGTGTCACCTGGTTGGCCGCAGAAGGGCCTGCCAACCAAGGGACCACATCAGTGTAAGGGACAGCTTCCACAGGAGCTCAGCCAGGATCCTTGGAAAACGGACCTTGCCAGGCCACGGTGCTCGGTTCAGAAAGAGAAGATGTAGTTTCAGTAAAACAAAGAGTGTAATGTGAAATTTGTTAACAAAAATTATTGGCCGGGTGCGGTGGCTCACGCCTGTAATCCCAGCACTGGGAGGCCGAGGCGGGCGGATCACAAGATCAGGAGATCAAGACCATCCTGGCTAACACGGTGAAACCCCGTCTCTACTAAAAATACAAAAAATTAGCCGGGCTTGGTGGTGGGTGCCTGTAGTCCCAGCTACTTGGGAGGCTGAGGCAGGAGAATCGCTTGAACCTGGGAGGTGGAGGCTGCAGTGAGCTGAGATCGTCCCACTGCACTCCATCCTGGGTGACTGAGCAAGACTCCATCTCAAAAAACACACAAAAAAAGTAACGGTAGTGATAAAGACATCTGAGCAGCAACATATATAGTTACACATTACAAAACAATATTTTCAGTGTCATGTTTATATAATACTGTATTCTATGTTTCTGATCCAACACGGAAGCCTGCTGAGGCTCTGGGGGATTTAACAATTGCTAAATGTATAAAGGCTTTAGGCGGTATGTTAATTTGTACTCACAAGCTGGCCTCCAGCAGGACTTCCTACCCCACAGACATAGCTCTGCACTCTTTCTGACCTGGAGATTGGGTGCTCCAGAAGGCCTGGAGAGAACAAGGCCCAGAGCACCAGCTGGCCATCAAGTGGACGGGCTGTTGTTGGAGGTGTTGCTAAATGCCCACTCGTCAGTCAAGCTTGCTGGGATAAAGCTGTGGGTACATCACACTGAATCAAGGCCGCACCACTGGGGGCCCCCTTCTGTCTCAGAAGCCAGAAAAACAGTGGGTTTGCAAGCCTGTGGAAGATCTAAAGTCTTTTTTAGTTTGATTGGTTGTTTTGTTTTTGCAAAAAAGGTAAGTAAATTAAAAATGTACACCATTATTTGTCCTGTTTGTCTTTTGGGGACCCTTGCTTGCTTGACAAGATAACTCCTTTTTTTTTATTCTTTTTTTTTTTTTTGAGACAGAGTTTCACCATCTCGGCTCACGGCAACCTCCGCCTCCTGGGTTCAAGCAATTCTCCTGCCTCAGCCTCCCCAGTAGCTGGGATTACAGGCATGTGCCACCACGCCTGGCTAATTTTGTATTTTTAGTAGAGATGGGGTTTTCTCCATGTTGGTCAGGCTGGTCTTGAACTCCCAACCTCAGGTCATCTGTCCGCCTTGGCTTCCCAAAGTGTTGGGATTACAGTCGTGAGCCACCGCTCCTGGCCAAGATAACTATAGCAAGGATTTCCCAATGTAGTGCTCCCTCTGCTAACTTATCCCACTGCTGGATTCGTCACCCTAGACCTCATATAGTGCATGATCACTCTGACACTATAGTCACTGCTTATACAAGTCTGCCCCCTTAGGCCGGGCGCGGTGGCTGACGCTTGTAATCCCAGCACTTTGGGAGGCCGAGGCGGGTGGATCACGAGGTCAGGAGATCGAGACCACAGTGAAACCCCGTCTCTACCAAAAATACAAAAAATCAGCCGGGCGTGGTGGCGGGCGCCTGTAGTCCCAGCTACTCGGAGAGGCTGAGGCAGGAGAATGGCGTGAACCCGGGAGGTGGAGCTTGCAGTGAGCCGAGATTGCGCCACTGCACTCCAGCCTGGGCGACAGAGCGAGACTGTCTCAAAAAAAAAAAAAAAAAAAAAAAAAAAAAAAAAGTCTGCCCCCTTACACAATAGATCCCCAAAAGCCTAGTTCTCAAATCACCTGTATACTTTGTTTGATAACCTCATGCTCAAGGGACTCATGGCTCTTTATTACTCAGTCCCTCATGTGCAAGCAAGTCATAAAGATCTACAAGCTTTTACAAGTACCTTCTACTGGCCGAATAGCCTCCCTAAGTTAACCGCCTATTGCAAGACCTCAAGCGTGATGACTTTTTCAGAACCACTGTCTTTCTTTAGATTCTCTTTAATAAATGCTTCAACTCCTTGTTAAAGGGCACAATAATATGCCAGCAAAGACATCTCCTTTCCTCAAGGTTGAGAAAAAGGAACAGCCTGCCAGCTCAGAGGAAGAGGCTCAACTCCCTCACAAGGATCCCTGGTTCAAAAATCGTAACTTCTGGCCGGGCACAGTGGCTCACGCCCGTAATCCCAGCATTTCGGGAGGCCGAGGCGGGTGAATCACGAGGTCAGGAGATCGAGACCATTCTGGCTAACACGGTGAAACCCCGTCTCTACTAAAAATACAAAAAATTGCCGGGCGCGGTGGCTCACGCCTGTAATCCCAGCACTTTGGGAGGCTGAGGCGGGTGGATCACGAGGTCAGGAGATCGAGACCATGGTGAAACCCCGTCTCTACTAAAAATACAAACAAATTAGCCGGGTGTGTCCCAGCTACTCTGGAGGCTGAGGCAGGAGAATGGCGTGAACCCGGGAGGCGGAGCTTGCAGTGAGCCGAGATTGCGCCACTGCACTCCAGCCTGGGCGACAGAGCGAGACTCTGTCTCAAAAAAAAAAAAAAAAAAAAAAAAATGAAGAACCAGTATACACTACACCACCGCTGTGAAAGCATGAAACAAATGTGACCTAGACCTAAGGGTCCCAGAGGCTTCCCTGAACAGGCAACCTAAGCTGAGACCCCAAGTAAGCTTAGATTGAACCGAGAGGGTTGGGGAGGGATGTGATGGGCCTTCCAGGCAGAACAATGTGTGTTCTGTGAGGGAGAGAAGTAATGAGTTTGGAGGAAGAGGGGAGGGCCCGTCTGGCCACAAACACAAGAGTATGGGACATGCCAGAGGAAGCCACATTAATTTTGCAGGGAGACAGTAAAGATTTCGGTCATCATCTTAAAATACGTGGGAAAGCCTCCTGCCCAGAGTTTTAGCTGGCAGTCAGCAGGCCTTCTGGTCCTGGCCACGCACCTTTCCCTCAGCCTCACCTCAGCATTCAAGGGAAAACCTGCCACCCCGCAAGCCCTCCAGTGTCTGGAATGCTGGCAGGAGGGGATGGATGCCTCTGCTCCTGGAGAAAAGGGCCTCTGTCAGGGAAGCCTGAGGGGCTGGTTCCAACTGTACAGGTCCTGTGGACTCCTCTCAGAAAAGGAATGGTGAGATGGCTTTCATAGGAGAGCCTCTCCAATTTCTCCTTGGGACTCTTTTTTTTTTTTTTTTTTGAGACGGAGTCTCGCTCTGTCGCCCAGGCTGGAGTGCAGTGGCGCGATCTCAGCTCACTGCAAGCTCTGCCTCCCAGGTTCACGCCATTCTCCTGCCTCAGCCTCCCGGGTAGCTGGGACTACAGGCGTCCGCCACCACGCCCGGCTAATTTTTTGTATTTTTAGTAGAGACGGGGTTTCACCGTGTTAGCCAGGATGGTCTCGATCTCCTGACCTCGTGATCTGCCCGCCTCGGCCTCCCAAAGTGCTGGGATTACAGGCGTGAGCCACCGCGCCCGGCCTCTCCTAGGGACTCTTACCTTGTATGGAATGGAAGTGGTGCCTCTGGGGTCCCAGACACGGGAGAGAGGAAGCAGCCCAGGGGCTTGGAGAAGTGGTGAGACCCAGAGGAACGGTGGACCCAGTCAGGAAGGGTCCTGCCACCGGGGCGTGGGCCAGCCTCGGGGTCTTCCCCAAAAGGCAGGTGGGGGCCTCCAGCAAGCTTCCCACTTCCGTGAGGCTGGAGAAGAGGCCCCCAGGATGAGAAGGAAGAGGCCGGCAGGCCCGGCGGGCGCAGGCACAGGTAGACATCTGGTGGGAAGATCGTGACAGCCTCCTCCAGCGGCTGCAGGACGTCCGCCGCTAGAAGGGGCCGGGCTCCCTCTGCTGACCCAGAGTCAACCCAGCGATTCCTCCTGGAGAGGCGGGGGGCCCCGGCCCCGGCCCCGGCCCAGAGCGCATGCCTATGCCGGGAGCTGGGCGAGGACGGGGCACAGCCACAGCTGGGTGCCCTGCGGGAAAGGCGGCCGTTCCCCCTCAAGCTACACCTGAAGGGGTCCCCAGGGTCGAGGCACTTCTCCTTCGGCTCAGGGTTGACCTTCAGTGACCACTGTGGCCTGCCGGCATCCCCTGGGAGGGACGGAGGGGGTTGCAGGAAAACTCCACAGGGAAAGGCCAAATCCTGCAGGGTCTGGTCGTCGGAAAGCCAACCAGACAGTCAGCTGCCTCGGGCTGCCATCGCCATCCGGGTCCACACGGGCTCTAAGACGAAACCCCAGTTGCCCCCAAGGCCCCATAGGAGGGGCGGTGCCAGAATCGCCTATTTTTAGTGAAAGAACCGGGCCGGGAGACGCCGGCAAGAGGCCAGAGCATTCCCGAGGTCTCGGTCTGGGTCTGGCGAAGCAAGGAAAGAAAGCGGCCCCGGGGCGGAGCGGGAAAGAGAGCGGCCCCCGGACCGAGCGGGAAAGGGGGCGAGGCCCGGGCGGAGCGGGAAAGAGAGTGGCCCCGGGGCGGAGCGGGAAAGAGAGCGGCCCCCGGACTGGGCGGGAAAGGGGGCGGGGCCCGGGCGGAGCGGGAAAGGGGGCGGGGCAGGGTGGGGTCGGACGTGGCAACCTCCCGCTTCCGGGACAGGGACCCGCTGCGCGGCAAGGTCTTTTCTTTGGGCTTGGGTGGGGGACCTGGAGTGAGGTTCGTGTTAAACCTTGACTCCCTGTGGAACGTTTAAGAAAAAGAGAACCGAATGAGGTTTCGCGAAAGGAAAAAAAATGTAACTGATCTAGTGCTGTTGGCGGCCGGGAATGGAGAAACCGCGTGTTCTCGAGGACAAATTGGAACTCCTCGGCGTTTTAGGTCCCCAACCCGAGAACCGCTCGCACCGCGAATCTCAGTCCACAGCAGGAGGCTGGTGTGGTCGTTCACCTATTTGTGCTCGAGGGCTCAGGGAGGCGCTGGCGTGACCCGAGTGGGGGGCAGCAAGCTGGTTAGCGGGAGGGTGAAGGCAGGGGTCTTCCACGACCACCACAATCACCTGGGTAGGGATTGAGTCCCGTATTGGAAAAGCGAAAGAACAGTCAGCTGGGGGTGCCAAGGAGGCAGGTGATGTACAAACCTGGAGCCTTAGGATGGTCCACAGGCTGCGGAGGACCACAGCCAGGACAACGTCGCGGGGACCCCAAGGGAGACTGCGGCGGAAGGCAGGGGAACCTGCAAAGGACCAGGCGAGCAAGCTGTTTCAGGGAGGGATCCTGGCCTTCTCTGCACACCTGGGCGTCTACAGCCTGCGGCAGCTCTGCCACCGTCCCTCGCCTGTGTTCTGCCTTTACGCAGGCTTTCTAGCAGACATTGCCAAGGTTCTTCTCCAGGCCTTCAAGGTCCTAGGTTAACTGCACCCTACATTTCACGGCTCTGCCCTCAGCCCCTCCACACTCCAGCTCAGTACGTTGGCACTAACTCTTCCCTCTGATTGAAACGTTTTTCCCCCATTTGACTTCCCTCCACAGGAACATTATTCTCCCGTATACCCGCAGGGCTCTCTCCGTGTTTCTGCTCCAGTGTTCTCCCCTCTTCGCATACCGTAGGAAGTAAACTGCAAATAAAACAAACCGAGGTCCCGCCTCTGTCTTGTTCACAGCTGTGTTCCCAAGACCTAAAATAAAGCCTGGCACCCAAGAGGTGCTAAGTTTCACAACATTTACTCTGCCAGACGTTGTTCAGGGCACTTTACATTTGCTTCTTTACTTTCCCCACCACCGTGTAATGTAGATACTAATATTATTTCCAATCTCATTTCACAGATGAGAAACGAAAGTTGATAGATGTTACAAATAGAAAAGTATATACTTAGGTATAATGCCCCCTTTATTTTGCGTAGATGTTGGTGGATGCTATCATCCTGATCTGTGCCCCTGTTTAAAACTACTTGAATAGACATAGTGCCAATACTGTCTCATAGTCAGAGATGAGTGAGAATGGGAGCCATTACTTATTTAAATTCCTGCGGTCGAGCGGAAGGCAGAAGGACAATCAGGTATCCGTGTTCCACCGCTTCTGTCTGGGCACGTCCTTTAGGGCACAGCTGGACCCCCAGACCCCTGGGCTTTTGTGTACGGTGACTGGGCCCAGAGAGAGCTTTCCACTAGATGTCCCCAGAAGTCAGAACCTTAAGGTCCTCCTTTGGGCATTTCCGTTTCTGCGAGAGCTTCCCGTGTTCTGGCCTAAGCGGGAACGGATTGGCAGTCTAGCAACACACAGGGCAATTTTTACTTTGTTATTTTATTGTATGTATGTATTTATTTTTTTGAGTCGGAGTCTCGCTCTGCCGCCCAGGCTGGAGTGCAGTGGCGCGATCTCGGTTCACTGCAACCTCCGCCTCCCAGGTTCAAGGGATTCTCCTGCCTCAGCCTCCCGAGTAGCTAGGATTACAGGCACCCGCCACCTTGCCTGGCTATTTATTTATTTATTTATTTATTTATTCTTTGGAAAGACGTTGCATCATGTTGGCTAGGCTAGTCTTGAACTCCTGACCTCAAGTGATCCACCCGCCTCGGCCTCCCAAAGTGGTAGGATTACAGGCATGAGCCACCGCGCCCGGGAAAAAGAGACCAATTTTTAGTTCATCTAGAGTAACCCTCTCCTGCCTTAGTCCAGCCATTCCGGAGTTGGTGTGCATCAGAACAAAAACCTCTTGAGGCCGGGCGCGGTGGCTCACGCTTGTAATCCCAGCACTTTGGGAGGCCGAGGCGGGCGGATCATGAGGTCAGGAGATCGAGACCACGGTGAAACCCCGTCTCTACTAAAAATACAAAAAAAATTAGCCGGACGTGGTGGCGGGCGCCTGTGGTCCCAGCTACTCGCAGAGGCTGAGGCAGGAGAATGGCGTGAACCCGGGAGGCGGAGCTTGCAGTGAGCCGAGATTGCGCCACTGCACTCCATCCTGGGCGACAGAGCGAGACTCCGTCTCAAAAAAAAAAAAAAAAAAAGAACCTCTTGAGGGGAGAGCACCCTCCGGAAGCACAGTTTTAAAGCTTATTTTTAACATTTTAATACATTTAAATTGCCCATCTTTACCCACGATAGTGAACTGAAAATTAAGCTCCCCTGGGGTTGCCCTGTCAACCCTCCCTGCACCAAGTGGAACAGGCAGAGCTCGAGCTATGCCACATAGGGGCGGGGAAGCAGCCAGGCGGGCCTCGTGGGAATGTGCCGTACACTTCACCTCTTTCGCTTCTCGCTCTACATCATCCCTGAGAAGCCTTTTTAAACACTTGAATGTGCTTGTTTCAGAGTGTATTTGTAAAGTGCAATCAGATTTTGTTGTACGGAAAACGAGACTGTGATGCCGTGCAATTTCCCTCTGCCTTTTGCATTACATGGCGCCGCCATCTTGAGCAGAAGTGTATCATGGGGCTCGCCATTTTGCATGGTCGAGCGGGTATTTCCGGTTCCGGCGGGGGGGTTTCTCTCTCTTTCACTGCAAGGCGGCGGCGGGAGCGGTTGTGGCGCTAGTTTCTCTAAGCTATCCGGTGCCATCCTCGTCGCTGCAGCGACACACGCGCTCGCCGCCGCCATGACTGAGCAGATGACCCTTCGTGGCACCCTCAAGGGCCACAACGGCTGGGTGACCCAGATCGCTACTACTCCGCAGTTCCCGGACATGATTCTCTCCGCCTCTCGAGGTACGGAGTAAGGTAGATTTCAGGACCCGAGATTACAGGGCTGGGGGATTCTGCGTGTCGTGTGGCAGGCCGGTGGCGCGCGAGTTGGCGGGGACTGACAGACTTCTCTGCCCCATTGTGAATTGGGGCGTGCGGACCTGAGCCTAGGCCTCAACCCGGGCGAACCACATTGCAGTTGAGGACCTAGATGTAGGTCAGCTCATAGGTGCTAGGAGGGTTGGAGAGCTGGAAACTTAAAATACCTTTTGCCCTCCCCTTCGTAGTGTGGCCGGGGGCCTACGGGCCGGGCGGGGCGGTGATGACCCCAACATGCCATCTGAGTGTCGGTGCTGAAATCCAGAGGCTGTTTCTGAGCTGCCGCCCGGCCCAAGGCTCATGGGGAGGCAGGTGGACTCCAGAGGACCTCGTGGCTCAAGTCTCCGCCTACTTTTTCTGACCCTGGTTCTCCCGGTCCCTATCCGTGTGTTCCTGACTGCGTTTAGACGCTTCTTGTGCTTCCGCTTTGCTCCTACACTGTTAAGAATTGTCTGACTTTTGAATCATGTCTGGCTGTTAATCGTAAAATTTGTTGAGTGGGACAGGTTTCAGTAAAAGCATCCAATCGTGTAGCGCCTGAAGTGGCTTTTCCAGCATTCGTTACTACATTTCTGTCCGCCCTCAGAGGTAGGCATAGGAGGCCCCAGCTACTCTACAGCCACAAACTGCTGTGCATTCGGTTGCAGAGAAGACACAAAGTGGCTGTTGAGTTCGTCTGAGTTTCAGGAAAGGGTGTCTATTTCTGGCACCTAAATTAAGTTCTCAGGATACAGGCTGGGCGCGGTGGCTCACGCCTATAATCCCAGCACTTTGGAAGGCAGAGGCGGGTGGATCACTTGAGATCAGGAGTTAGAGACTAGCCTGGCCAATGGTGAAAACGCATCTCTAGTTAAAAAATTAGCCAGACGTGATGGCAGGTGCTTGTAATCCCAGCTACTTGGGAGGCTGAGGCGGGAGAATTGCTTGAACACGGGAGGTGGAGGTTGGAGTGAGTCGAGATCATGCCACTGCACTCCAGCCTGGGCGACGGAGCGAGACTCCATCTCAAAAAAGTTATCAGGGTACAGTTTACCCCTACGTGCGTTTTTAGTCTGGAATAGAGCCACTCAGTCCTGGCCTGTAACTGCTCTTGTAGTCTTGTTTCCATCCCTCCTTAAGCGTCCTTAGTTGTTGTTAACCCAGTCATGACCTTGGCACTTAGTGAATTATCCAGTGTGTTAACAGACGGGCTGCGGGTTCCTCACTGGTTTTTCTTCTGTTTTACCTCCTTTAGATAAGACCATCATCATGTGGAAACTGACCAGGGATGAGACCAACTATGGAATTCCACAGCGTGCTCTGCGAGGTCACTCCCACTTTGTTAGTGATGTGGTTATCTCCTCAGATGGCCAGTTTGCCCTCTCAGGCTCCTGGGATGGAACCCTGCGCCTCTGGGATCTCACAACGCAAGTAGCTGCTCGCTTAGCTCTGGGGCCTTGGGAAACATCTGGGCAGAAATGAGGTGGATGCAATTGGCGGGTTTCCCAGGGGAGATCCAGTCCATTTGGGAACTGGAAAGCAGAGTGCACCTACAGAAGATGTTTGGCCTCCCTCTCTTTGAAGAAGTTACTCAGCATTGCTGAGGAGTGTGGTGGAACGTTTTTGCCAGGTGCAACCGTTCTGAGTAGGCAGCAGTTTGAACATGTTTTACCTTGAAAGCTCAGGTAATTGGCAGGTGGAATTAGAGGGTCCTGGTGATGACAGACGACATTGTCAGCCAATCCCCAAGTGGGAGTGAGGACATGTCCTGCAATTCTGAAGGGATTCTCTGTCACATACTCAGTCACTTGGTTCTGATCACAGAGCCAAATCCAGGGTTGTGTGAGTGACGCAATGAGACAGAGACAAAGCCCAGGAAATCAGTCTGACCCTTGAATGAGAATGTTTGCTAAGTCTGAGAATGACAAAGTCCTCCCTCTCAGGGGCACCACCACGAGGCGATTTGTGGGCCATACCAAGGATGTGCTGAGTGTGGCCTTCTCCTCTGATAACCGGCAGATTGTCTCTGGATCTCGAGATAAAACCATCAAGCTATGGAATACCCTGGGTGTGTGCAAATACACTGTCCAGGTAAAGTGAGGCTATGGTCAAAGAGCACATCTCCAAGGATCTCTCCCACCCTCTTAACCTTTGCTTTTTTTTTTTTTTTTTTTTGCGCGACAGTCTCGCTCTGTCGCCCAAGCTGGAGTACAGTGGCACGATCTTGGCTCACTGCAACCTTCGCCTCCCAGGCTCAAGCGATTCTGGTGCCTCAGTCTCCCGAGTAGCTGGTACTACAGGCGCGCAGCCACCGCGCCCAGCTAATTTTTTGTATTTTAATAGAGACGGGGTTTCACCATGTTAACCGGGGTGGTCTTGAACTCCTGGGCTCAGGCGATTTGCCTGTCTCGGCCTCCCAAAGTGCTGGGATTACAGGTGTGAGCCCCCAAGGCCTGCCTATCTTTGCCTTTTTTTTTTTTTTTTTTTCCGGAGACAGTTTTGCTTGTTGCCCAGGCTGAAGTACAATGGCGTGATCTCGGCTGACCACAACCTCTGCCTCTTGGGTTCAAGCAGTTCTCCTGCCTCAGCCTCCGAAGTAGCTGGGATTAGAGGCATCCGCCACCATGCCCGGTTTTGTATTTTTAGTAGAGACGGGGTTTCTCCATGTTGGTCAGGCTGGTCTCAAACTCCCAACCTCAGGTGATCTGCCTGCCTCAGCCTCCCAAAGTGCTGGGATTACAGGCATGAGCCACCGTCCCCTGCTCTCTTTGCCTTTTTAAAGCCTTGTCTGGGCTGGGCTCATGCCTGTAATCCTAGCTCTCTGGTGGGCCAAGGTGGGAGGATTGCTTGAGGACAGGAGAGCAGCCTGGCCAACATAGTGAGACCCCCATGTATAAAAAAAATTTATTTGTTTATTTTCTTTTCTGAGATGAATTCTGGGCTAGATCGCAGATTTGGGATTGCAGATTGGAGGTTGGATCGAGGATTTGGGGCTGGATCGGGGATTTGGGGATGGGTGGGGGGCAGTGAAAAGGTGAGAGGGAGTTGTCGCAGCTCAGAAGCCGATGGTTGGGTGTCTGAGAAGAAGATTACACGCGTGTGCCACCATGCCCAGCTAATTTTTGTATTTTTAGTAGAGACGGGGTTTCACCATGTTGGCCAGGCTGGTCTCAAACTCCTGACCTCAGGTGATCCACCCGCCTCAGCCTCCCAAAGTACTGGGATTACAGGTGTGAGTCACCATGCCCTGCCTTATCACTACTATTATGTTTTGTTTTGTTTTGAGATAGTCTGTCACCCAGGCTGGAGTGCAGTGGCGCGATCTCCGCTCACTGCAAGCTCTGCCTCCCGGGTTCACACCATTCTCCTGCCTCAGCCTCCCGAGTAGCTGGGGCTACAGCTACTGGCTGCTACCACGTCCGCCTAATTTTTTGTATTTTTAGTAGAGACGCGGTTTCACCTTGTTAGCCAAGATGGTCTCGATCTCCTGACCTCATGATCCATCCACCTTGGCCTCCTAAAGTGCTGGGATTACAGGCGTGAGCCACTGCACCGGGCCCTATTATTTTATTTTATTTTTATTTTTTTTGAGATGAAGTTTCCACTTGTTCGTTGCCCAGGATGGAGTGCAATGGCACAATCTTGGCTCACTGCAACCTTCGCTTCTTGGGTTCAAGCAGTGCTCCTGCCTGAGCCTCCCCAGTAGCTGGGATTACAGGCACCCGCCACCACACCCAGTTAATTTTTGTATTTTTGGTAGAGACAGGGTTTCACCATTTTGGCCAGGCTGGTCTCAAACTCCTGACCTCAGGTGATCCGCTCACCTCGCCCTCCCCAAGTGCTGGGATTAGAGGCGTGAGCTACTGCATCCAGCTGCTGTCTCTAAATTAAAAAAAAATTTTCTTGTCTGGAATCTAAAGGGATTCTATTGAGCTTAAAGGTTTGGGTTCTCGGTTTTTGAAAGGTGCTGCCAGCCATCATCCTACTGAGGGGTGGGGCTGGGGGGTCTGGCATTTCATGGGATAGGACTGTTTGCCCTTATTTCCTTTTCATCTTCTGCAGGATGAGAGCCACTCAGAGTGGGTGTCTTGTGTCCGCTTCTCGCCCAACAGCAGCAACCCTATCATCGTCTCCTGCGGCTGGGACAAGCTGGTCAAGGTGAGCTTCAAGCCAAGGCAGGGGCTTTACCAGTCAGGGTGTGCTCCCAGGTGGTCATACACTCCCAAGTGCTGTGGAAAGCTTTACAGATTCCCTCAGTTGACTCTTTTCCTTGTCACATGGTCTGATGTCCCTTGTAAGTCAGCACGCTGCATTGGATATGTGTTATAATCTAACGTGAAGTGGCCAGGACATGTTACTGAATGAGAAATGGCTACCGTATCCAGAATTGCCAAGCCCTTTTTTGTTGGGCCTGACCCCAGCTCATCAAGCGCTAGGATGTTCACCTGTCAACCGCACGTCTGTGCAGGTGTGGAACCTGGCCAACTGCAAGCTGAAGACCAACCACATTGGCCACACGGGCTATCTGAACACGGTGACCGTCTCTCCAGATGGATCCCTCTGTGCTTCCGGAGGCAAGGTATTCGGAGACTACTCAGTGGAAGACAGTGTCTCTAACATAAAATGGCAAACATTAGCAAAGATGGTTTTAGGAGGATAATGAGATAATGGCAATCTGAGAACATATTTCCAAAGATTACTTTCAGCAAATGACAGTTAAGGCATACCATCTGGAAGAAAAAGATTATTTTCTATAAGCCTGGTTTTTTTGTTTGTTTTTTTTCTTCTTCTTCTTTTTTTTTTTTTTTGAGACGGAGTCTCACTCGGCCAAGACTAGGGTGCAGTGCACGATCTCGGCTCACCACAACCATCTCCCGGGTTCAAGCAATTCTCCCATCTCAGCCTCCTGAGTAGCTAGGATTACAGGCACCCGCCATCATTCCTGGGTAATTTTTGTATTTTAGTAGAGACAGGATTTTACCATGTTGGCCAGGCTGGTCTTGAACTCCTGACCTCAGGTGATCCACCCACCTCGGCTTCCCAAAGTGCTGGGATTACAGGCATGAGCCATCGCACCTGGCCTAAAGTTGGTTTCTTGAAGCAATTGATGAGATTGGGATCCTGGTTTTCAGAAATGATTGATTTAAGTTGGGAGGGGTTTTTTGATGGGGTTTGTAAGGTCTTACGTTAAAGGAAAGGTATACAGAGATAAATATTGGTACTTGAGTCATTAGCTTTCAAAGAAGCCTGGGGTAATGGAGGAAAGGTAAGAATTGATTCTGACAGAATCTTGAAATGGGCAGGATTAACATCTGGAAGAGGTCACAGTGTCCTGATTTACCTTACCTGTGTCCAGGATGGCCAGGCCATGTTATGGGATCTCAACGAAGGCAAACACCTTTACACGCTAGATGGTGGGGACATCATCAACGCCCTGTGCTTCAGCCCTAACCGCTACTGGCTGTGTGCTGCCACAGGCCCCAGCATCAAGATCTGGGTGAGTGTGGGTTACGGTTGACTGGGTACCTGGCTGCACTCTGAGCCCTGACAATGTTTTGGTTACTATATATGCCATCTGACTCCCACCTGGGAGCTAAGCTTACTCAACCTCCACATAATTGACATTTTGGTCTGGGTAACTCTGTTGTGGTGTGCTGTCCTGTACATTTTACGATGTTTAGCAGCATTTCCAGCTTCTACTAGATGTCGGTAGCAAACCATCCTTCCACTAGTGGCAAGTAAAAATGTATCTAGGCATTGATACATGTACCCCAGGGAGCAAAATCATCCCTTTTTAACTTGAGAATCTTGAGGGGCTTTTAAGAGGGGACTCTGATTGGTAAGTCTTAAGGTTGCTTTTGCTCTGTTCCCCAGGATTTAGAGGGAAAGATCATTGTAGATGAACTGAAGCAAGAAGTTATCAGTACCAGCAGCAAGGCAGAACCACCCCAGTGCACCTCCCTGGCCTGGTCTGCTGATGGCCAGGTAAGTGGGGTCTGTCCTCTCAGGTGACTCTGCTTCCAGTTAATTTTCTCCCTCTCATTCTGTTAGTGTATCTAGTCAGTCAGGCACAAGAGCCGTGTCTTTGGCATAAAGTGAAATGACAAGCCAGGTTGATGAGGATGCCCTAGTTTGCCATGCCAGTGAATGTGTTTCTGCATCAGGGGGAAGACTGATGTGGAACGCAGTGGCTGTCAGCCTTCAATTAATACCTTAATTAATCTGACCAGTTTTCAAATGTCTAGATCCTTATCACCAGCTGTTTCTTCCTCAAGGAATACATAACCACCACTTAAAATCTGGCTGTTAAAATGAGAGCGGTTTCTTATAGTCTGCCCAGCGTTATGGCACATGCCTACTGGAGGCTGAGGTGGGAGGATCTCTTGAACTGCAGGGGCTCAAGGCTGCAGTGAGCCGGGATCGCACCCCTGCACTCCAGCCTAGACAATGGAGCAAGACCATCTCAAAAGCAAGCCACTTGTGCTGAATCTAGTGAGACTGCAGAGTTTATGCCAGCCTGACCTGTGACTGTTATTTCTCCCCTGCAGACTCTGTTTGCTGGCTACACAGACAACCTGGTGCGAGTGTGGCAGGTGACCATCGGCACGCGCTAGAAGTTTATGGCAGAGCTTTACAAATAAAAAAAAAATGGCTTTTCTGACTTTTAGAAGGTTTTTTTTTTCTTATATGCAAAAAAGCTCCATCCTGCATTGCTTACACATTGTTTGCACTAGCGAACTGGATGCAAGGTATGGACTAAGTGAACTTAAACCCCATCAGCGTCCTACATACCAGGTGCAGATCATCAGGGCCTACCTTCAACCTGGGGTGGTACCTTCTTGAGGAAAAGAACTGATTATTTCAAAGTGGTTGCAGTCAATTTTTAGAAAAAGCAGACTCCGCAGGTCCAACCCCTGACACATAAGAGTGGAAGATGAATCCTCATTCCTCTAAAGATTTGAACGTAATTCAGAAAACTTAAGCTTCATGTTAGCAGTCTCTATCAACATGGTCTTTGAGGAAAGTCAAGGGTTTTTAATTCTTAAAGCAAGGCAGTTCTCACCAGAAGAACGTAATTCACTAATTCACAACTAATTTATTCTTCAGGGGTTAAAAGTTTTGGGGTGGTTGGTCTGGAAGCATTCATAAATAGAACCATAAAGTTGGGCCCACTAAACATTTCAACTGCTACTATAACCTGGCCCTCAACCCCCACACACACAAACACAGTTTATTCAGGAGGATAGATGCCTTGTGAAAGGCCAGAAGTAAGCCATTAAACTACAGTTACAGTTTCTAATAGAAATCTCAGTACAGGGATGGAATGGTTCAAAATTCGGCTGAGACCCCACTGCCCTTGCAGTTTTCTGTGATGACTAAGCAACTACAGCATATTGAAGGCCCATATGCACCCTCCACTTCCTATTCCCCTCAATTTATAATGGTGATGAGGCATTTCTGGCTTCACTTTTAACTAGGTGTGGCAAACATCTCTAAGTAGACTGAACAGTTAGTAAATTAGGTAAGATATTAAAATGGGGAGCAGGGTCCACATCCCTGTTGAAATAGGAGCCTGCCTGGTAACAGGTGCAAAGCATGCCTTTAACTGCAACTAACCAGTTCAGTTGTGTGGCTTCTCACTGCAGGGGTGAAGAAATCCTGAGTTACACCCTCACCTGAAGGAACAGACTTCACAAGAGAAGCAAATAAACATTTTATTTCCACAGCACACCTTCCCTTTTCCCAAAGAACATTAGTTCACCTCAGCCATCAAAGCAGAGGGCGAAAGCTGCAAGTGACAAGGCAAGGGGCTCCTAGAAAAATAGATTATACCCAAGACTCTCCTCTTGGGGACCCAAACCCGTCCCCAGGCTCCCCCTCAGGGCTTGCCAAATGGAATGAAAGGCATGGAAAGGGGCTGGAAGAAAAGCCAGCTCCACTGAACAAAGGGGAGAGGAGCCTGGCAGTGAGCAGACCTGGGAGGGGTGTGGGATGGGATGAGCTTTGCTCCTCAGTTGAGTGCTGGATAAGGGAAGAGGGAAGAAATAATTTATTGGGTGATGTAATGGTGCGTGGTTTCAATCATGGCGACCATTCCAGATCTCTCTCAAGTGAAGCTAAATTCTGGCCGGTCTATGGAGGTAGAAATTGAGGATGGAAGGAAAGCTTAGAATCCCTCCTCCCCAGGAGAATAGACATTTATTACCCAGCTCTACCCTTTGGCCCAGCCTGCCTCCCCAGATGGCTTCCAAATCCCTCAGCTAAAATCTGCATCAGAAAATGGAATTGGAATGGGGATGTTGCCTTGCCCAAACTCTCCAGCCTCAGAACTGATAGAGAGGTTGAAGAGCAGGGGTGGGGAAAAGGAAGTTAAGGAATGAAATTACAATTTCCCCTCATCCCCTACTCAAATTCCAGTCCCAGGGCTGGGCTAGGCAGACTGGGAGAGAAGACCAGGCAGCTGTTCTCAGGGACCCATGCAGACCTGTTGGACAGACATAGTAGGTGAGAGAAGGCCGAGCTGGAGGCCAGGAGGGTTCTTTAGGCTCCTAGAGGGAGAAGCAGGGGCCTGGGGTCAAGGGGGAGTGGGAAGCAACACAATAACAAACAGTGGGAAGAGCCTTTGAACCCTCAAACTTACGGGCCACCCTCCACCACCCGCCCCCCAAATGCTGACAGAGGGGCCCCTGCGGGTGGCAGGATAATCAAGGGCAGAGCTTGATGCGGGTGCCCTTGGAGAGCACCCGGAAGAAAGGAAAGACACGCTCGCCCAGGAAGGCAGCCGAGAAGGTGTGCACGTGGGCTAGAGTCTCTGCATTGTAGAAGCCCAGGCGCCCAGCTTCATAGTCCAGGTACACGCCAAAGCGCCGTGGTTTCTCACTGGGGCTCAGCAGCGTCTGTTCTGTGGAGCTCTGGGCCTGGTATCGTTTGCCATTGGTGCCCACGCACCACACTTCCCGCTGGAGCAGGGGCTGCTGGGGCAGGTGGAGCCGGCGGCGGCGATGGTGATGGCGTGAGGAGCTGGCATCCCCGCTGCCCACGGAGGAACCCCCAGGGCCCACCTTCTCTTTATGATGGGTTGATTCACGGGCAGCGCCCACCGCCCAGCCCCGCCGCCCGCCCACCTCTACCTCCCAGTAGTGCCGGCCAGAGCGGAAGCCCTGGGCCCCCAGTACGCAGCAGTCGGCCGAGAAGCGCTTGGGATGGTCAGCAACCTCCTGCCGCCGCTCTGCCAGGCGGACTCCCCGGCGGTCAGGGGACAGCATCAGGGCCGGGTGAGCCGTGTCGGGGTCCAGCGTCAGGTCCACTTGGGAGGGAGGAAGGACAAATACGCCAGGGCTGGAACGGCTGTTCCCCTGTCAGCAGCCAACTTCACAGATTGGGCCTTTCCTGCCCCCTTCCTCCCTGAATCCAGCTCCTCATACCATCCCAGGGGCCAGCCTCAGATTCCTGCAGGCTCATCTTGCTCCTCACTCTTGTTGCTAGGACACCTGACAGGTCTTCCCCCAGCCTGGCTCTTCCTGCCACTCCACCCCACCCCACCCTCCAGGCCTGCCTGCACTAGGACTACCTGCTCATGGCTTGAAACCTCAACCTCAGAGTGGCTGCCTGGATCCTGCTCCATCTCAACCCCCACAATTTCCCTGGGGCCCAACTTCCCTCAGGACCCAGTCTCAGGTCTGTGAAGGGAAAGGCAAAGGAAAGTCATAGAGGTGACCTCCCTACCTCTCGCAGCCTGACAGAACATCCGGCTCATTTTCCTCACAATGGCATCTGTCAGGAAGTCATGGCTATGGGGTTGGCACGGGTCAGGGGACCAGACCTCTGGGGGCTGCAGCTGTACCTCTTCACACCTGGAGGAAGGGGACCGGGCAGGGGGTGGGACCATGATATTCCCAGAGGGAAGAGCAAAAGCTGAGGGGAAGGAGAGGAGGGTCCAGGAGATGGAAACTCAGGTCCTGGGGAAGGAAGGAGAGGAGAGGGATACCCAAGAGAAGCAGGGACAGGGAACCAGATGCCACTGGGTCACAAAGGGCAAAGAGTGGGAACACACCTATTGAAAGTCTCCTTGATGTCCTGGGAATAAGAGAAACAAAAAGAGGGAGAGGGAGAAAGAGATAAAGAGAGTGTCAGCTGCACAGGGACAGCGTTCCCCGATCTCCAGTCAGAGACTGAACCTGAGCAGGAAGGGAGAAGCAGCACCCTCACGGCCCTCAGTGAACACACATCCATTTCAACCACCCCATGCCTCGCCACACCTAACTCGCCTCATCCTGCTGTGAGCCCAGGGACACTGTCATTCCCACAATACGACTTGCTCGCCTTTTTCAGGATGTCACTGTCAAAAAGCCTTTCCTCAACTGTCATTTAAGCCTCTCCTACAACCGAATCTTCATGCTTTTCACTGGGTATAATCGCCACACATACCACATTCGACATTAACTCTGTTTCCAGCTTTAAAATATGTTTTTGGTCTTCAGGTTCAATCATGGTGGGTTCCTCCCAGGGAGAAAAGAGGCAGCTCTGGACAGGTGTTTGGTAAGCACTGCCTGACGCCAACACAGAACGCTGGGGGAACAGGGAGGGGACACTGCTCACCTGGAGCAGCCGGAGACCCCCCTGCTGGCTCCGCTCCTGGGCCTCAGCCAGCAGGCGGCTGAGCTGGGCGGCCTGCTCTGCAAGGCGACTAGCCGCGGCTCCCGCACGCCCCAGCTGGGCTTCATGCATCTCTCGGAGACGCCGTTCCAGCCCTGCCTGCTCTTCGGCCAGAAATCGTGTCAGTCGCCCAAACTCTGAGGCCACCGCTGCCAGCTCTGACTTCATCTGGCTCTGGAATGGTGCAAAGGGGATGGCAGATACCACCTCAACACATAGGAAGATAACCTCCAGTTTTGCAACTACCACTTCTCAATGCAAGGCAAAGGAGCCCTACATTCCCCAGGTCCAAGACAGTCCTGGAAAGAGGCTCATCTCCTACCGGCCTTACTTCTCAGCCTTACCAGATACCACCCCCTTGCTTCCAGCACAGTGGTCTCAAACTCACTAACCTCTGCCTGGAACACTCCTCTCCACCTGATTCTACCTAACTTGACTCATCCTTCAGGTCCAACCTTAAATATTCCAAGACAAGCCTTCCCTCCTCTCCAGATCTAAATCAGGACCATCCCCACAAATATCACTGTATCTCTCTGTGGCACACATAATATTGAAACGTTGTGTTTAAATGACATAACTGTTAACATCCTTTCCCCCACTGTACCATGAGCTCCCACCGGCAGGGACTAGGAATGTCTTTGTTTGCCACAGTGTCCTCGGACCCTGACATAGTGCCAATCAGAGTAGACACTTGGTAAAAATTTTTGAAATGAATAAATACAAGAATTCAGGAATCAAAACATGAAGTTAGGGTCCCGACGCCATTAAACACAGTGACCTTAAGAAAGTCACCCAACAGCCCCAGATCAGAACTTGGAAAAACTTTTTCTGTAAAGGTCCAGATAGTAAATATTTCTATGCTTTGTGGGCTCAGAGACAAAAATCAAGGATATTATGTAGGGACTTAATATCCTGTAACAGAAAAAAGTCCTGCCCAGTCCCACCCTATTTGCCAGGGATGGCCCTTCCTGCGTGGTGGGCACACTTTTCAAACAGTTACCATCGGCTGCAGATGCTGTAACAGGCCAGAGGAGGGTCCTAACTGACCAGACGCTTGAGGGGAACGGCCGCCACGGTCAGCTTCACTCTACGCCAGGGGCACGCAGATCCTGTTACCTCTATACCCAGGAGAGCCCAAAAGTATCAACTTGGGCAGCTGGCCAGAAGCACGATGACTTCCTACTCCCAGACAGATTCTACCATTCAGTGCCTAGCAGTTGCCAGCAGCAGAGTCCCTGATGTTCAGGTGGCGGTGAGCATGGGCCCTGGGTAGTGGCAAGGCCCAGGCACTGGCTGGGAAGGGAGGAAGGAAGAGGGACAGAAGGGGAGGTCCTGGCTTGGTCTATGAAGCTCACAGTGCCAGCCCATTCCAGCAGGGCCTGCTGGGGTTATGAAAACAGGCCGGAGGTGGGGAATGGAAAAAATACCTTAAAAGACTCCTTGGAGAAGGGTGAGCAATAATGAAAAAAAAAAAAAAGGGGGGTGTGTGTGGGTGTGCTGAGAAAACATTGGACTGGGAAATATTAGGTCTCTGCAGTGCTAACATACACTAAATCCTGCCCCAGCTTAAACACACTGGCCCCCTCTCAGGACAGAGCACGGTCCCAGGACAGTGTCCGCCTCATGCTCAGGGCTGCTCTGCCCAGTGCCTGCATGGATCCTGGGGCCGGCAGCTTCTCTGACGGCTGCTACGTGGGTTTTGCTTTGCCCGCTTCAGGCTCTGGTGTCGGGTAGAAAGCCTGTTCTGCAGCCTTGGGCCAGGCACCTAGGCCCTCCAATCCAGGCCTCAGTTTCCACTCCATTTTAGCACCAGGAATGAACATGCCTCCTGATTCTCTAAGGCCCTGCTCTCCTCAGCACCCAGGGAAAGCATCTACCCCTCTCCCAGGCCTTAGCTGTCCCCTCCTCAGGGGACCGAGTCACTACCTGTGACAGTGGGAAGCCCCACCTTCCTTGCCTCGACTCTAATGCCCATCAGCCCGTCGAGGACATTCACCCACCTTCAGTTCTGTCACTCGCCTCTCCTCCTTGGCTTTCATCTTCTGCACAGCCTCCAGGTGCTTCCTCAGTGGCTCCACGTGCCCCTGCAGTTTGGCCTGAGGAAATAGAAAAACGAAAGTGGGGGCTGGGAGAGGCATCTGCCCTTCAAAGCCTACCTCTGCAATCCTCCCTATAGCAAGATGGGTCAAAGCCTGATCCCTACCCCCCAAAATGGGTGTCAAGTGAGTATTATACTCCTTCTTCCACTTCTTTCAGATGATGACAAAAGCCTCCAATCCCTCTGTGCACGTCTGCAGAAGCCGTGTGTATTCTCTTTTTTTTTTTTTTTTTTTTTGAGACATAGTCTTGCTCTGTCGCTCAGGCTGCAGTGCAGTGGCACGATCTTGGCTCACTGGAACCTCCGCCTCCCAGATTCAAGCGATTCTCCTGCTTCAGCCTTCCCAGTAGCTGGTACTACAGGTGCCCACCACCACGCCTGGCTAATTTTTTTATTTTTAGCAGAGACGTAGTTTCACCTCACCATGTTAGCCAGTATGGTCTCGATCTCCTGACCTCGTGATCCGCCCACCTCAGCCTCCCGAAGTGCTGAGATTACGGGCGTGAGCCACCACGCCCGGCCGGCCCTGTGTGTATTCTCTCAAGACTAGACAGCTCCCGTGCTCACAGCTGAGAGGAAGTGGCTTGAGCCCCGCACCAGAGTCTTTCCAGGGGTGCCCTCACCTTTGGTCCCTTTCCCTTTCACAGGCGATCTTCCCCAGAACTTTTCTCTCTAAATACTTTTCTGATGATTTTGTTCCTATGCTAAAACCCTTCCATGGGTCACCACCACTTCCAAAACATTGACCCCACACTTTCAGCCTCACCTCTACACTCAACCCCTTCCACACAGACTCTTAAGAGGTTTGACCACATAAAATTACTTGTCATTTCCTGAGTATAATTCCATGCTGTCCCCTCTGTCTGGGAGTGCCTTTCTCCACTTGGACCAAGGTATTCTTCCTTTAAAACAGCTCCCTGAAAATGGCCCTGATCCTCCCCACCCCCAACTTCCTCTGTGATCCCAAGAAATATCTAATACATGACTTCCCAGGGCACCAATGACAGGTGTGCCTCCTCCAGGACACCGCGGAGTCCCTGCCCACACTTCACTTATTTCAACTTCTTTGCTTCTTTCTGCTCATCTGCTTTCTCTCCTGCTCAATTACTTGCTAAATGGGAAAGAACACCAAAACCCCTCTTCCAAAGGTTGTAACTGTTACAGCCAACAGGCACATGGGCTCTGTGTTTCTACAATTTGTAGCCAAATACTTTTCTTTAAAGGGCTGTTAGCCCAGAATGAGTGGAATAAGCCCTACCTATTTGCTCTTTCCTTTTTTATGTCTTCTACTAGCTTGTCTCCTTGTCTTTGAGAGATAATATAGAGTAGGGGAGCTCAAGCCTAGACTCCAATCAGGACCAGAGTGAAGTGACCTCAGGCAAGCCATGCTTTCAGTTTCCTCAGCTTCAAATAAGAAGAGAATGGACCTCATGGATAGCACACTTAGTGCAGTGCCTGGCATGTAGCAGAAGATCAGTAAATGTTACCGCATATTTGCTCCCTATACCTTAAGCTGCCCGTGACATCCTGATAATGACCCCTGAACTAAAGAGTTTACCAAGCCAGAGTGCAAACGGCAGTTGCTGCACAGGATAAGTGGTTGTGGACAAAATTACAGTAATAATGGAATTATAGTCAACTCATGAAAATAGCATGAACTACACAAAATTTGGCCTTCTGATATAACTTTCTACTTTTCTAGTCAATAATTTCTCCATTAATTCAGAATTTATAACACTTAAATTTACCATTTAGTGTTCTTTTTTTTTTTTTTTTTTTTTGAGACACAGTCTTGCTCCGTCACCTAGAATGGAGTGCAGCGGTGCCATCTCAGTTCACTGCAACATCCACCTCCTGGGTTCAAGCGATTCTCCTGCCTCAGCCTCCTGAGTAGCTGAGATTAAAGGTGCCCACCACATCTGGCTAATTTTTGTATTTTTAGTAGAGACGGGGTTTCACCATGTTGGCCAGGATGGTCTTAACTCCTGCCCTCAAGTGATCTGCCCACCTCTGCCTCCCAAAGTACTGGGACTACAGGTGTGAGCCACCGTGCCTGGCCCCTAAATTGCTGACAAAAACAAAAACTAATAAGCACAAATTCAAACAGAGTACTATTTAAGATATATTTTCTTTCTTTTTTTTTTTTTTGAGATGGAGTCTCACTGTGTTGCCCAGGCTAGAATGCAGTAGCACAATCTTGGCTCACTGCAACCTCTGCCTCCCAGGTTCAAGTGATTCTCTTGCCCCAGCCTCCCGAGTAGCTGGGATTACAGGCACATGCCACCATGCCGGCTAATTTTGTATTTTTAGTAGAGACGGAATTTCACCATGTTGGCCAGGCTGGTCTTGAACTCCTGACTTCAAGTGATCAACCTGACTCAGCCTCCCAAAGTGCTGGGATTACAGGCATGAGCCACCGCGGCCAGCCAGTTGTAAGAGAAATTCTCAAAACATTTTTTTTTTTTTTTGAGACAGAGTCTCCCTCTGTCGTCCAGGCTGGAGCGCAGTGGTGTGATCTCGGCTCACTGCAAGCTCCACCTCCCCCAGGTTCACGCCATTCTCCTGCCTCAGCCTCCCGAGTAGCTGGGACTACAGGCGCCCGCCACCACACCAGGCCAATTTTCAAAACATTTAACTGTTGGGCAGACACAGTAATACCAGCACTTTGAGGGGCCAAAATGAGAAGATTGCTTGAGGCCAGTGGTTCAAGACCAGCCTGAGCAACACAGCAAGACCCTGTCTCTACAAAAAAAAAAAAAAAAAAAAATTAGCTGGGCATGATGGCACACACCTCCAGTCCCAGCTACTACTCAGGATCACCTGAGCCCAGAAGGTCAAGGCTGCAGTGAGCTATGATCATGCCACTGCATTCTAGCCTGGCCAGAGCGAGACCCTGTCTCAAAAAAAACAAAACAAACATGTAACTGTTCAGGAACTATATTTACATATCATTTGTGTGTTATTACCTATTCAACAAAAAAAATTTTTACAAAACATTTTGCCAAGCTACTGTTGGTTACTGCATGTACATATCTGAAAAGAATAAATGACCCACTTGTGGCATGGCACGGTGCTCACGCCTGTAATCCCAGCACTTTGGGAGGCGGAGGCAGGCGAATCACAAGGTCAGGAGATCGAGACCATCCTGGCTAACATGGTGAAATCCCGTCTCTACTAAAAATACAAAAAAATTAGCCGGGCGTAGTGGCGGGCGCCTGTAGTCCCAGCTACCTGGGAGGCTGAGGCAGGAGAATGGCGTGAACCTGGAAGGCGGAGCTTGCAGTGAGCCGAGAACGCGCCACTGGACTCCAGCCTGGGCGACAGAGCGAGACTCCGTCTCAAAAAAAAAAAAAAAAAAAAAGAATGACCCACTTGTAAAACAGCCTATTAAGTCAGAAAGGGAATCACTCAAATTAGTTCTATACAATAACACTATGTATTTACATTTACTCATCATTTAATGTCAGATTAAATACGTGTATATGGCCTCCCAAATTGCAGAGCGCAGTAAACAGATCAAGAAAAGAGAATATGGCCAGGTGCAGTGGTTCACGCCTGCAATCCTAGCACTTTGGGAGGCCAAGGTGGGTGGATCACCTGAGGTCAGGAGTTCGAGATCAGTCTGACCAACATGGAGAAACCCCGTCTCTACTAAAAATACAAAAAATTAGCCGGGTGTGGTGGCGCATGCCTGTAATCCCAGCTACTCGGGAGGCTGAGGCAGGAGAATCACTTGAATCGAATCGAAGAGGCGGAGATTGCGGTGAGCCAAGATCGTGCCATTGCACTCCAGCCTGGACAACAACAGGGAAACTGTGTCTCAAAAAAAAAAAAAAAAAAAAAAAAAAGGAAAAGAAAAGAGATTATGACTTTTTTTAATTCCTCACCTTCTTCAGGACCTAATACGGGATTTTCAGGCAGCTGGCATTGAACAGATTTGGCTAATGCAAATTAAAATCCAGTTTCAGAAGCTCCTTGGAGCAGTCCTACTGGGGGAGGTGAAAGAGAAGGGGTGGAATGCCCATGGATAGTTTGGCCTGCGTTCCTGTTCACAAAGTGACCACACATGATATGATGGGTATGCTTAATTAGGAACTGAGGAGATGGAAAGGACAACAGGAGCTCACAGTCTCTGCTAAAAATTTAGGGACTAACAGCTAGGCAATGTTACCAATGCAGTGATCCCCATGCTAGACTGGGCTTTTTAAAGATATTCTCCTACTCAGTGATTCAGAAACTCTAGTGGTAGGATCCACTGTATTTTTGAAAACCTCCCCTAGTAATTCCAACAATCAGGCAGGTTTAACAATCTTTGTGTAGCCAGGCATGGTGGCTCATGTCTGTAATCCCAGCACTTTGGGAGGCCAACACGGGCGGATCATCTGAGGTCAGGAATTTCAGAACAGCCTGGCCAACATGGTGAAACCCGTCTCTACTAAAAATACAAAAATCAGCCAGGTGTGGTGGCGAGCGCCTGTAATCCCAGATACTCGGGAGGCTGAAGCAGGAGAATCACTCGAACCCGGGAGGTGAAGGCTGCAGTGAGCCAAGATCATGCTACTGCACTTCAGCCTGGGCAACAGAGTGGGACTCCATCTCAAAAAATTAAAAAAAAAAAAAAATCACTCGTAGAAGGAATTGTTACTTGTGATGAGGTAATGCAGGTTTGTCCAGCTGTGCCACTCAGAGCTGAGAAGCCCTAGACACATTACTCTAAAACTGGGGTAACGAAAATAATACCTAAATGAAGTTATAGCAGGAATCAGGAGAAGGTCTGAAAACATGAGTTACAAAACAAAAAAAGCTCTGTGCAGACCACACAGAGGCTACCCTCTCCTCCTCCTGGTCCCACTGCTTCAAACCCATCCAGGCCTTCACTAAGTAGTGCTATTTGTGCTGGCTGCCTTGCAGACAAATCTCCTTTACCTATGTCCAAAGAAGAGTCAAAATGAGAAGTAGGGGCAAGATATTTGTCAAACTAGAATCAGACTCCAAGAAAGTTACATCAGAAAAGTCAAACAACAGACATCCAAATGGCGGTGGCATTGTTAGTACACACCAGGGGAAGGGACAGTAAATAACTACGTCAATTATTACTGAAGCTCTGTGGCCCTCTGTATGGTACTTAAAGCCTCTCTGACTTTGTTTCCCAATCTATAAAATGGGAATGGAAAACATATCAAACTCAGTGTTGTTTGGGTTTTAACGAGACAGTCCATGATAAGTGCCTAGTACAGCGCCTGGTATACATATAAATGTCCAGCGAATATTAACTGTCAATCCTGGATAAATTAAAGTTCAAAGACACTCAGAGACTTAATCAAGATTTGACAATGCAAGTTGCACAGCCAGGTCTTCTGACTGAAAAGCTCCTCCTTTCTAGTCAGTGCATAAGAGTGACACAGAGCCAAACAAAGTCCTTGAAGCCGTATCATGGTGGGTGGTGAACCCACTGGGAGGCAAGTGCAGGGCATTTGGGTCTGACACTGACACTAGCAGTTATCTCTGTGTTCCTGCTTCTGAGCCTTTTCTTGTCCTTTGAAGCCCCCAGTTCTTTCCATCTCTAGGTGTCTCCGTCAAGGACAGACTTAAGACTCACCCGAAAGAAAACGAGACTTCTGGTAAAGCCCTAGAGACCTGATCTGGCATCACCGGCTTTGCTCTATGTGCTTTGAGGAAGCCATCCTTCCCTGGTCCTCTTCACTGCATCTGCTCTGTGTACAGAATCCTTCTCATTCCAACCCACCTTGGTGGCAGTAAGTGCTTAGATAAGCACTCAGCTCACCAATACCATGAGGTTCTTTGGTGGGCGAAGAGATGTTTCCTTTTCCCAGCTCCTCTTACTTCCTCTCCGCCCCCCACTAAACGCCCATCTTCTCTCTGTACTTCTCTCACCTTGTACTCCTGCACCACCTCCTCCAATGGCACCACGCTGTGCTGTTTGTGGCTCCTGGATTCTCTGCACACCACACAGATGGCCTCTTCGTCTACCTCGCAGAAGAGCTTCAGGGCTTCTTGGTGTTTGGGACAGATGCCCTGATCAGTCACGCGGCTCCCTCGACCAGGGGTTGGGTGCATCTGCCGAATCACCTGGACCATATTGGCCAGCTGCAGGTTGGGGCGGAAGCTCCGCCGAGGAAAGCTCTTTCGGCACTGAGGGCATGTGAAGCACCTCCGAGGGGCTGGAGGCGGGGGCAGTGGGGTGACGGGGTCTAGATCCTCTTCCTCATCCTCCTCCAGCACTTCCTCCTCGTCCTCCTCATCCTCCCCCCTCAGGTCCTCCTCCATGTCCCCCAAGTAGTAGTCCAGGTCTTCCTCCTCGTCCTCCTCCTCCCACACATAGTCCATGTTGTCCCAGCTGGACCTGCTCATGCCACTGGTCCAGAACACACCCTCTTCTTCCTCCTCGACCTCCTCCTCCATGTCACCCTCGTAGTCTTCATCCCGCATGGGGGTGTCCCACCCCGCGCCAGGCCCCACAGCCTCCACTTCCTCCTCCTCTGCGTCCTCCTCCTCCTCCTCCCGATCTAACTCATCCCTGTCCTCCTCATCCTCCCCACCCCACAACTGGGTTACACAAACTCGGCAGAAGTTGTGCCCGCAGCCGATGGACACGGGGTCCGTGAAGTAATCGAGGCAGATGGCGCACACCGCCTCCTCCTGAAGGGTCTGCACAGGGTTGGGTGTCATGGCAACGGCAGCCATCTTAGTGTCCAGCCAGCCAGTGTACAGGTTCCGTGGGGGGGCGAGGGGCGGGGGTCTTCCCTACCGACGCCCTGGCGACCCGGCTCCACCCCCAGCCCTGCCCCTCCACACCTCGCCCCAAGAGCAGCCAGAGAGATGTCGTCCCGACAACCCACCCCGCCACAGTGTTCCCTACTCCCAAACGACAACCGTGTCTCTGCCAGACGCCACCGCCAAGTCCCTCAGGTGGCTCTGAGTGCAAATCTGCCCCAATGCTCCCTTGGACTCCTCATAAACCCCCGCCCCTCCTCACTTCCTGGCCCCGCCCCTAGCTTCCGGCCTCCTTCCCAACACTTCCGGCGTCTACACACCACCTAAGCTCCCGACTTCCCTCCGCTGTCGTGCTACTCCCCTTTTTTGCCCGCTGGGCCCCAGGGCGACAGGAAATGGCGAGGAGACACTCTAGTCTGCACTAGAGAACAGGGCGGGAGGGCTAGGACGGTGGAGGCCCACGTCTCCGTTGTGCGGGGCCGCGGGGAACGCAGAACAGAGGAACCGCCTACCCCCATCCCCCGCCGCTGGGGAGAAACTTCGGGGGGTTGGGGGAGCGCTTGGCGGCCGTCTGCTTTCGGTGCTATCACCGCATCGGCCAGGCGCCATCCTACCCTCCCGGCACAGCCGACTGCAGCCGGTACTCCCCACAGCCGTTGCCGGAAGCGAGGGGGTGGGTCCGCGGCGCGCCGTGAAGTACTTCCGGCCCTTCTAGGCAGACGACTTTGTTGTGGAGGACTCAGAGAGTCGTCCGGGTCGGACCGGGGGCGGGGCCTGAGAAAGCGCTTCGCGGGTAGGGCCGCAGACGCCCCACCCTCCACCAACTGTAGTAGGCGTTCCGCATCCAAGGTAGAAACTGCCAACCGGACGCTGTCTCATGGTTTAGATGAACTTCCCTAGCTGCCCAGCAGTAAAGTGGTGACGAATCATTACATTTACATTCTCACAGCATCTCTGCAGAAATAGATGCTTTGTGCGGTTGAAATAAGCTTAAATAGCTCTTTAAAATTTATTTTTATAGAGATTTGATGTCGATACATAGTAAATAAATATATAAATGTTGTTTGATGCGAGAAAAATGACGGGGCCATGATTTATGTACAGAATCTCCAGTGAGTGCCAGCCACGGCGTGACGCCAGGGCTGGGCCTGCAGGACTTACCCTGCTCTCAAGGCGGCTCCCGGGAAAACTTCAGATGGACGTCGTGCTTCCTAGGTGGGTGGTCAGGCCTCTGAGGATGTCAGATCAAACGCGCCAAAAACCACGAACCCTCGTGGGTGAACTATGCTAGGCCATTACAGGAGCTGCGGACTCGGCTGCGGTGGACAAGTCCGTCCCCAGAACCTGGACACCGCTCAGCCGGCCGCAGCAGGGGTCCCCGGGCCTGTCCTACAAAAGCGCTGGCCTGGAGCTATCCCGGCCTTCGCAGCCACGTGTGTCTTCAGGACGACGCCGACCCCAGGCTAAGCAAGGCGGTTTCCGTAGTGTAGTGGTTATCACGTTCGCCTCACACGCGAAAGGTCCCCGGTTCGAAACCGGGCGGAAACACATTTTGGTTCAGGAGAACTTCTCTCCCGAGGCCAGCCTTACCTGGCAGGAAGGACATATGTGTGTCCCTGGGTTTCGGAGGAACACGGACTGGGGCAAAACTGAAGGAGAGCCCTAGTCATACCAGGCCCTTAATGAACACTCGCAGTGTAAATTCAGGTCTCGCACCTCACCTAAGCTCTTTCTCTTCCCTTCTGAAGCCTATGCAGCCATCACATGTACAGGAATCCGTAGATTTCAGATCCTCGGCTCTAGTGCCCAGAACAGAGCCAAGCGCAGGCGCTTCTTAGTATTTGTACAGTGGAAACGTGGCTACAGCTCTGCGGGTAACCTCCGTCTTCAGAGACAAAGTTACAAAGCCGTTGTAACTGCCCGGCTAGCTCAGTCGGTAGAGCATGAGACTCTTAATCTCAGGGTCGTGGGTTCGAGCCCCACGTTGGGCGAGATTTCTTCTTTTGGAAAGGTTAAGGCAAGCCGTGTTACCTAAGTGCACAAATGGTGTTCGCTGTACCAAGGCCTAGTGGGTAGCGGATTCGCCAACGGTGGGTGCTGGAACTTGGACTAACCGGGTGGTCTCCGATCGGTGTGTGGAAGGCCCCGAGCAGAATTCTCACAACCTTTGCACCCTCTCTAACTCTCGAAGAAAGAAAGAGAGGCGGGTGGGTACCTGAGGACCAATTCCTGCAGGCCAGCACCGTGGGCTGTGGTGCATGCATGACCCTTTGCTGTAGTCCACTCGCCCAGGGACATCACATATTAGGCACTTTCTGTTTACCAGACGGCCTGCCCCCGTCTTGCTGTGAGACTTGCTCTGCTGGAGGGAACAATGTGATTTGCCGAAACTGGGGTGAGACCGCAGGACGACCCCAGGCGTTCGTGAGCGTCAAAACCTATCTGATTCACTCCCACTTTACTGGGAAATTTAGTGGTTAGGATTCCGCGTTTGCTGCCACCTGCTTTCGACTCCCTGTCAAGAAAGATGCTTTGTGTTATCTGAGAAACTTGTCTTCCGTATATTCTTTTTTATGCTCTTGATTTTAAGAGTCTATTTTTGTGAGATGTTGCCCCACAAATACCAGCCTCCACGTTTCCCCCATACATAAATAAAGATAAAAACGGGCCATGCGCCGCGGTGGTTTATGCTTGTAATCCCAGTACTTTGGGTAAGCCAAGGTGGGAGGATCGCGTGAGCCCAGGATGGTCTCGAAATTAGTCCTACAAATATAGGCCTTTTTTCTTTTCTTTTCTTTTCTTTTCTTTTCTTTTTTCTTTTTTAAGATGGAGTCTTGCTCTGTTTCCAGGCTGAAGTGCAGTGGCACCACCTCGGCTCACTACGACTTCCGCCTCCCGGGTTCAAGCGATTCCCCTGCCTCAGCCTCCCGAATAGCTGGGACTACAGGTGCGCCACCACGCCCGGCTAATTTTTTTGTGTTTTAGTAGAAACGGGGTTTCACCATGTTGGCCAGGACGGTCTCGATCTCCTGACCTCGTGATCAGCCTCCCAAAGTGCTGCGATGACAGGCGTGAGCCACCGCGCCCGGCCCCGTTTCGTATTTTTCAGCTATGGAAGTCTCCTCCGCAGTCACACCACACCACGAGAGAAGTCTGTCGATCATAGAAAGCTGGCTTAACCTCGCTGAGCAAAAGACAGCATCGTCTTCTGTCTCAGGCGTATATCAAAGCGGGGACTTAGGAGGGCTACATAGTCTGTGAGGGCGGTCTGGGCAGAAGCTGGTCAGAGCTTGTAAATAGGCAGAGTCGCTAGTACAATCCTAGCACGTGAGTTACTGGGGCTGTGGTCTTGGAACATCAGGCAGAGTCTAAACAAGCTGATGCTCAAAGAGTTTTAAGTTTGACATTTCGTCTTGCACAAATTATTTCCGATTCTTTTGCAGACTGTGGTTTCAGGGTTATTTTTTACCACTTTCACTGGGACTGGAAAACATTCTTAAAGGATTCTGGCTTTTTCATTAAAGTGGAGATGAAGTGGACAGGCTTCTTTTCTTTGTCCTCCAGCAAGCCAAGGGAAGGCCCGCTGGAGCTTTTTGCTACAATTCCTGCTTTCTCTCCTCTCCACCCCTTCCACCCGTCGCCGCTCTGGCCAGGTCAGGTTTGGGATGCCCTTCCAGGCAAGTGACCCAAGCTGCTCCGGGCACAAACACCGCAAGCGTTCAACAGTCGGAGAAGCACGACACACACATGGAACCTGGTGGGAGCTTTGGCCTCCTCCCAAGCCCTGTGCTGATGGGGCCTGGGGAGACTGAGGGACTCACTCTGATTTATATTTCAGGGGGTTCCTTCAGGAGTGATGCAAACAGGGAGTATGAGGGGGAGTAAGACTGTCGGAGACAGGGGCTGGAAGGACATAGGCCTGGTCCATGCAGGAGGCGGCCGGCGCCGGGGGAGGCGGCAGCCAGAGGGAGACGCAGGTGAAGGAGCGGGATGCACGGCTTGCAGCGGCGATAGATTTGGGTGGTTCCACAACCTGATACAGGCCGAGGATGCGGGAAGGGAGGGAAGAAAAAAACAATGACTTAGGTCTCGAACGGTTGGGCGTTAGATGCTGTGAGATACCTGGAAAAACTGCCCAAGACACGCGTGGATCTGCAGCTTGGGAGAACAGTTCTTGCTGGAACCAGAGACGCAGCTAAGGTGTGGGTCCTGCTGCAAGCCGACGTGACGCTCCAGGGTCAGCCTCGGGCGCTCGGAGGCGGAGACGGGATGGGAGAAAAGCCTGCAGCGAAGGGTCCACCCAGGCCGAGGATGCCGCACAGTGCAAAGGAGATTGGCAGCGTCCAGTTCAGCACATGGTCTCGTAAGAGAAGGCGTCCATGGATTGGGCCACCTGTAGGCCCGTGGTGGCCTTGACCAGAGAATCGGACGCACACAAGAAGGGCTCCCGCCCTGCGCCGAATGGAGCGGGCCTTCGGGGTCACAGAGGCAGCAAGGATCCCTGATCAGCAGGACTGCGCCTCGCTTCCAAGCAATCCAGGTATTCGGAAATTAGGCGTCGGCGGCGGAAAAACATTTCACAATATTAAGCAATCGCTACTACTTTTAAATTTACGTATCTGCAGATCTCCATATGACAGGCTTTAAGCGTCATTCCAACTCTACATACGTACATACCTTGGATGCTAGGATTAGCGAGTTTTATTTTTATAAAAATACTTAAAATTTTTCATTGAACTTTTAAAATGTAATAAAAATTTCAGATTTATCTTTAAAAACTGACTCAAAATTTTGATATTCATTAATTTATATTTTGCCGCTTATTTTAATACTTATGCATAATTCATAGAAATAAATTTTTGAAAAGACAAAAATAATTTCACTTTTTGGTTTTTATGTTTACTGTAATTTACATTTTTAACAAAATATATTCAAATATGTGTGCTTTGAATGCATTTTGCATTTTTTAAATCCTCTCTGTCATTACTGTCCGTAGAGCACAAATCATGTGAAAATTAAAACCTCTGGCTATCTTCCCTGGAAGAAAAGGAACCACTAGGGAAGCCTATCCAGTCTTAAGCCTTGGAAGGTACATTTGCCTTTTCTCCCGCGATGCTCGCTAGCTTTTCGTTGTTGTTGTTGTTGTTGTTTTTGAAACGGAGTCTCGCTCTATCGCCCAGGCTGGAGTGCAGTGGCGCGATCTCAGCTCACTGCAAGCTTCGCCTCCCGGGTTCACGCCATTCTCCTGCCTCAGCCTCCCGAGTAGCTGGGACTACAGGCGCCCGCCACCACGCCTGGCTAATTTTTTGTGTTTTTAGTAGAGACAGGGTTTCACCATGTTAGCCAGGATGGTCTCGATCTCCTGACCTCGTGATCCGCCCGCCTCGGCCTCCCAAAGTGCTGGGATTACAAGCGTGAGCCACCGCGCCCGGCCTTTGTTTTGTTTTTATTTATTATTATTATTCGAGACGGAGTCTCGCTGTGTCGCCCAGGCTGGAGTGCAGTGGCGCGATCTCGGCTCACTGCAAGCTCCGAATCCCGGGTTCACGCCATTCTCCTGCCTCAGCCTCCCGAGTGGACTACAGGCGCCGCCACCACGCCCGGATAATTTTTTTGTACTTTTAGTAGAGACGGAGGTTTCACCATTTTAGCCAGGATGGTCTCGATCTCCTGACCTGGTGATCCGCCCGCCTCGGCCTCCCAAAGTGCTGGGATTACAGGCGTGAGCCACCGCACCCGGCTTTGTTTTGCTTTTAATTGCTGGAAGTGACTGGGGTACCCTTAGAGGTCACGCTTTACAGTTTGACAAACAGCATTACGCAGGGCCACAGGAAGACTGGTGTTCTGGGGAAGAATGGATCTAAAGGCCATGATTCAATGGGTGAAGCCGACACCTGGATGTTGACTACAACACTTATAAAAATCATTGAGGGCCTCTGCGCATTTGTTTCCGTAGTGTAGTGGTTACCACGTTCGTCTAACACGCGAAAGATCCCCGGTTTGAAACCGGTTAGTAACAAAACTGTGTTTTCCTTCCAGTTCAAAAAGGTTTCTTAGTGTGGAGTCTATATATATAAATGTTCACAGATTTTGCTACACTTAGACACCAGCCAGATTTTCCAATCCATTGCCAATTAATTTCAACCTATATATTCCATGTCTACGTCTGGAATATGAGGGTGAGAAGTAAGTAGTCTTACTGGTCATTATTAGGGTCTGACTGCAAAGTCCCGGCGGATCAAATACAGTCAGCCGCCGGGGAATGCCACGGAATGACAGATGAACGATTAAAAAGTGCAAGAAGGCTCAGGTTGGAAATCCTTGGTGGAAGTTCAGGCCGTGGAAGGTGTGCACCGGAAGGCCAATAGTGATGGCGATAACTACAACGTGCACCACACATCAAGTAGTCTGCAGGTGTGGCCCTGCGCTTCCTGCAGAGGAACCTAACCATTCTGGGAGGTTGTTTACAGATGAGGCCACTGAGGCATGGTCACATAAGGCGGCGGAACACGTGAGACGGAGCAGAAGGACAGGGAACCGAAAAGAAACAGGGCACAGAGAAATTCAAGTGAAGTACAGGCTGGTTCGGGCGGAGGACTGCGCCACTTCTGGAGGGCCTGCAGCCCTGACACGGCCTTTGTGTTCGCAGTGGCGGTGGAGGGCGGTCAAGAGGACCATCAGCCTCTCCAAGGCGTGACCGTCGGCCTCCCCCTGCACCCATCCTCACTTGCAGCTCGTCGGCTTCGGGCCGTGGGACGCGGCGGGTGAGTTGGGAGCCCGCTCCCCAGGGGCCTCTTCAGCAATCTCAGGGAAAAGGCTGCAAAAGCTTCAGAGAAGAAGCCGGAGCGGTGGTCGGGATCCCTAATACGGCGCTCCTGGCGGGAGAGAAGCCCGGGAAAACCCACGTGCCATGCGGCCCCGGCAGCGCAGGCTGCTTCCCCGCCTAGAAAACCGGCTTCCGGCTTTCTCACACCGCACCCGCACACTTGGGCAGGGGACCAGCCGCCTCTTTCCCAGCACCTCTGCCCGACGTGAAAGGCGAATAAATGCAACATCTAAGTGGCAAAGCAAGGGTCGGACGTGTCAGCGCGCCACTGTAGCCCCAGCTACTCGGAAACCGGGCTTAAGAGTTCGAGACCAGCCCAGGCAACATAGACTGTCCCCTCCGCCCCCGCCCCCAGCCCCATCTCTAGGAAAAAAAAAAAATATATATATATATACATATATATTTGATTAGCCGAGCGTGGTGGTGCATACCTGCAGTTCCAGTTACTACCCTAGGTCGAGGCTGCAGCGAGCCATGATCGCGCCACTGCACTCCAGCCTGGGCACCGAGCCCGTTAAAAAAAAAAAAAAAAAAGGAAAGGTGGCAAAAACCAAAATTCTCTTTAACGTTTCATACATTTTAAATGCAGACAAAGCGTAATCAAAGCAGAGTCCCGTGGTGGGAAACTTGTTGGGACAGCGTTAGCATAACGTTCACAGAAAATATCAATGTCATGCCTATTTCTTCATCACCGCTCTTTCACACTTAATTGTAATTGTAAACCTTCCCAGAATTTACGCATCAGAAAGTCCGGTAGTCAGCCTGGAACTCACAGACCCCATGCAGGAGAGTTCTCCCAGAGAATTCTCCCCGGCCCAACTTCTTTTCCTGACCCCTATCCCGCCGACCCACCCCCTCGCACTCCTCCTGTCGTGTTTAACTGACTGGTTTGAAGTGAGTCTGTGCTTTGCTGACGGAGTGCCTTCTGCATCTCTCTAAGCTGACCTCCTTGGCCACTGGGACTCTGGGAGGCCAGGACCGTCACTCAGTCCTTTGTCACTCTTCTCTAAGTATATTTTGCTCTGTGCCTCAGCTAACGTAAGACAGTTCTCATTGGTCTTCCTTGTGGAGACAGTGAAGCAAATTCAAAGCAACACAGTCAACATCAGCCAGCTAGCTGGGCGGGGCAACAAGATGTACAGGAAACAGTCTCTTTGGAGTCATACTTTGAATTACATTTTAAAAAATATTTAGGAACCTGCCCGGCGCGGTGGCTCAGGCCTGTAATCCCAGCACTTTGGGAGGCCGAGGTGAGTGGATCACCTGAAGTCAGGCGTTCGAGACCAGCCTGACCAACATGGTGAAACCCGTCTTACCAAAAATACAAAATTAGCTGGGTGTGGTGGCACATGCCTGTAATCCCAGCTACTTGGGAGGCTGGGGCACGAGAATCGCTTGAACCTCGGAGGCGGAGGTTGTAGCGAGCCGAGATGGCGCCATTGCACTCCAGCCTGGGCGACAAGAGCGAAACTCCGCTCCGTATATATATTTGTTTGTTGGAGACGAAGTTTCGGGAGGATCCTCCAGGAGGACCCTTTGAGACCACCGCCCCCTCCACATCTCTAAATAGATATTATATATATTTATAAAATATATTATATATTTATTATGTATTTATATATTATATATTTATTGCACAAATAATAAATCTGTTACATAAATAACACATACATTATATATTTATTATATAAATAATGAATATATTATATGTCTCCTGCCTCAGCCTCCCGCGCATCTGGGACTACAGGCACGCGCCACCACACCCAGCTAATTTTTGTTTAGTAGGGACGGAGTTTCACCATATTGGCCAGGCTGGTCTCCGACTTCTGACCTGGTGATCCACCCACCTGGCCGCCCAAAGTGGTGGGATTACAGGCGTGAGTCACCGCGCCCGGCCTTTTTTTTTTTTTTTTTTTTTTTTTTCAAATAAACTCCAACATCATTTCCCTACCAAATTATCTACTTAGATTTTTAACCTCTCACTCAAAAGCAATTGTAGGCCAGTTATGGTGGCTCTCACCTATAATCCCAGCATTTTGGGAGGCCAAGGTGAGTGGATTGCTTGAGCCCAGGAGATTGAGACCAGCCTGGGCAACATGACAAAACAAAAAATACAAAGTTATTTTCTCTCTTTTTTTTCTATTTTAACGTAGAAAATACAGAACATTTTCTACAAAAATTACCCCGGCGCCTGTAGTTCCAGCTATTCAGGAGGCTGACGTAGGAGGACGGCTTCAGCTTGGGAGGAGGAGGTTGCAGTGAGCCAAGATAGCACCACTGCACTCCAGCCTGAGCAGCAGAGCATGACCTTGTCTCAAAATTTAGAGAGAAAGGTGTAATGAACGTCCAAATACGCATCTCCCAGCTTCAACAACTCTCATTCTCCCACTATTCCTGTTTTATCCCTGTCTCCATCCATCTCCAACCCACTGGCTCTTTTCTTTCTAATCCTCGTAGATTTCCTGGACTGTTCCTCTGTAGTCTCATCACTGACGGTCTCCCTCCCACTGTGGCTGCTCTGATACTCTATAACCTTTTGAGGTTGAGGGAATCATACTAACAGCTACAAATCTCATTAACTGAACCCTTACTAGGGATTAGGCACTGTCCTTTTATTTATTTATTTATTTATTTATTTTTTTTTTTTTTTTTTTTTTTTTTTTTGAGACGGAGTCTCGCTCTTTCACCCAGGCTGGAGTGCAGTGGCGCGATCTCAGGTCACTGCAGGCTCCGCCCCCCGGGGTTCACGCCATTCTCCTGCCTCAGCCTCCCGCGTAGCTGGGACTACAGGCGCCCGCCACCTCGCCCGGCTAATTTTTTTTTGTATTTTTAGTAGAGACGGGGTTTCACCGTGTTAGCCAGGATGGTCTCGATCTCCTGACCTCGTGATCCGCCCGCCTCGGCCTCCCAAAGTGCTGGGATTACAGGCGTGAGCCACCGCGCCCGGCCTTATTTATTTATTTTTTTACATTTTCTTTTATGAGTCTAGAGGCTCCCTATGTTGCTAGGGCTGACCTTGAATTCTTGGGCTTAAGAAATCCAATCCTCCTGCCTCAGCCCTCCTGGGATTAAAGGCACACACCACCATTCTAGGCATTGTCCTATGTGCTAGACTCGCATTGATTCATTTCATCCTCGAAACCAACCTGTGGTGTGCACTGTTAAAATGACACCTCATTTATTTATTCATTTATATTGCAGTAAAAAGGGATAGATCAGGTCCCTGCCCTCCTGGAGTTCACTTTCTGACAGGTGATTTAAATAACAAACAACAGGCAGATACAGAAACCACCTCAGAGAGTGATAAGGACTGTGACAAAATTAAAGAGGGCAATGTGGTAGAGTGGCAGGTAAACAGAAGATGGCATTACAGAGAGGGGCCAGGAATGAGGCGGCAGAACAGGTGACACTGAGCTGAGCCAGGAAAAGAGAGAGGCAGCCTTCCAAAGATCTTGGAGAAGAGACTCTTGGGAGAGAGGAAGCAGAGGAAGGTCACATACTCTGAAGTAGGAGTGAGCCTGATGTGTTCAAGAGGGAAGACCTTGGGTGTGGGGAGGTAAGGATCCACAGCTCTGCTTCCTTGGATATACATTCTCATGACTGCATCCACACCAGTTGCTGTTTTTGTTTTGCAAACAGATTGAAAAATGAGTGGAAGACATTGGATCTGCTATCTTACCGGACCCCCAGGCTAATGAGGCACACAGTAAAGCCTCAGTGCAGGACTGTGAAAGACAGACAAATTAGTACATAGCTTTATTCAGAAGATTTCAAATAAACAATACTCCCAGGATTTCTGAAAGTGCTATGAGTTAGGAGTTAAAGCAGAGAGTCTGTAAGAGCAGATGAAATTCGGATACCAGCTCTCCACTGCCAGCTGTGACCTAATGTCTCAGTCTCCTGCCTGCTTGTCCAGCCAATGAGGGTTCATAAGCATAAAATTCATAATTGTAATTTGAAGTATACAAGACAAGATTACCAACTGCTTAGCCGTTCAGAATGCCTCCGTTTGATAGTCTTAGTTAATGAGGGAACCATTAACTAATGAAAGTTAGTTAATGAGGGAACTAATGAAAGGGATTGTTCTTGCTGTTTCAAAAAATGATAGCTTTATAGAAAAACAGCAATATTTGTAAGCTGAATTTAAAGACTTCAGAAAAACTAGGCCTTAACATTTGCAGCTCTAATAAATTGAATATTAATCACAAAGCAAGCATGTATTCTTTTCTATATTCAGAAGCGCCCCCCCTACCCTTAGATATTAAACATCTCAAATGACAGTGATAAGCAGGGACGTTTCCCAGAATATCCTATGGCTCTACTCCAGTTTGTCCCAACATAGAATGGAAGAGCAAGCCATTCTGGGTCATCTTTTTGGCCACTCTTCCTATTGCAGGCAGTCCTCCAGAGTTAGGTTGCCCTAGTTGACACTTCAGCTTCCTTCTTGCCCAAAACTCACGTTCTCCAGAACACCAGCATGTGACTGAGGCCTGCCTTTTACCTGAGGGACTTGCACCTGTAATCCAATGTGATATAATATAAACAGCAATGAAACAGTGAAGTGAGCATTTGATGGCAGCTGAGCCATCTCCCCTGATGTTACCACAGAGATCTTAGAAGAATGACTTCCTCAAGTTCAGTAAAGAGAAACCAGTGATTGGTAAAGAAAGAGACACTGGAATATTTTTAGACTAGTTAGATTAGATAACAGCCATGAATATATTAAACCTGAAGATAATTTTCTGCTTCAAATGAGGCTTTTAAATGAAAACATTCAGAAATGGTTGATTAATAATTAACATATAAATTATATGTAATCATTCTTGTAGACCACTTCACCAAACACATCTGTGCTCTAATAATTTATACATGTCCCATAGGGCACCAAGACCAAATGGAATATGACATATAAATTTTATTTCTTATGTCTGGTTGGATTCTTCCTGTCCAAGGAAGAAGATGTGCAGAGTAAGAAACAACGGAGCAGGCCTTTCTGATGGTGTCCTGGCTCTGCAAGTGAAGAGAACATGATAGCCTCTTCAGAAACAGGCCTGAAAAGAGAAAAAAGAACGCTGTCATATAGAATTGGATTAAGAACCACAAACGACATCCTGGTTAACACGGTGAAACCCCGTCTCTACTAAAAATACAAAAAATTAGCCGGGCGTGGTGGCGGGCGCCTGTAGTCCCAGCTACTCGGGGGGCTGAGGCAGGAGAATGACGTGAACCTGGGAGGCGGAGCTTGCAGTGAGCCGAGATTGCGCCACTGCACTCCGGGCTGGGTGACAGAGCGAGACCCCGTCTCAAAAAAAAAAAAAAAAAAACGAACCACAAACGAAAGTGACTCTTCAAAATCTTTTATCTGAGTACATTCCTGTGTGATATAAAGGGGCGGGGGAGGGTCCTTCTCCCTGCCAGGTGGTACCCTGCAGGCCCTCCAGTGGGTATTATCCTGTAGACAGGCAGTGAGGGACTCCAGCAGTTTTAAGTGGGGGAGTCACACGTTTAAATTTGTTGTCCAGGCAGCCCATTTCCCCCAAGACCTTGGAGAAATAGGCAATCTCATTCATGACTAGTGGGAGGTAATATCAGACTGTAGGTTCTACAGTAGGGTGATTTATCTATTTTTACAAAATTACTTGCATATAAACCTGGATGCAACAAATCTCACTTCTGGCAATTACCTCCACAGATAAAAGCACAAAAGTGCAAAATGACAATTGCTACATGCTTAACTGTATTGTATTTTCTTAGTAGAGACGGTGTTTCACCGTGCTCGCCAGGATGGTCTCGATCTCCTGACCTCATGATGCGCCCGCCTTGGCCTCCCAAAGTGATGGGATTACAGGCGTGAGCCACTACATCCGGCAGAAAGATGTTTTTTAAAGCTCATTTGTGGTGTAGCCTCTGTGGAAAATGGTATGACACTTCCTCAAAAACATGGAAATGCCATGTGATCCAGTAATTTCACTTCGTGATGTATACTTTAAAAAAATAGCCTTAACTCAAACAGATATTTGTACACTCATGTTCATAGCTGCATTATCTACAGTAGCCAAAAGGAGGAAGGAACCAAGTGTCCATTGGCAGATGAATGGATAATGTGGTATATAGGTGCAATGGAATGCTAATCAGCTTTAAAAGGAAGGAAATTGGCCGGGCGCGGTGGCTCACGCTTGTAATCCCAGCACTTTGGGAGGCCGAGGCGGGCGGATCACGAGGTCAGGAGATCGAGACTCCGGTGAGACCCCTAATCTACTAAAAATACAAAAAATTAGCCGGGCGTGGTGGCGGGCACCTGTAGTCCCAGCTACTCGGAGAGGCTGAGGCAGGAGAATGGCGTGAACCCGGGAGGTGGAGCTTGCAGTGAGCCGAGATCGCGCCACTGCACTCCAGCCTGGGCGACAGAGCGAGACTCCGTCTCAAAAAAATAAATAAATAAATAAATGGAAGGAAATGTTGACACATGCTACAATAAGGGAAGAATCTTGAAGACTAAGTGAAATAAGACAATTTTTTTTTTTTTTTTGAGACGGAGTCTCGCTCTGTCACCCAGGCTGGAGTGCAGTGGCGCAATCTCGGCTCACTGCAAGCTCCACCTCCCGGGTTCACGCCATTCTCCTGCCTCAGCCTCTCCAAGTAGCTGGGACTACAGGCGCCCGCCACCACGCCCGGCTAATTTTTTTGTATTTTTAGTAGAGACAGGGTTTCACCGTGGTCTCGATCTCCTGACCTCGTGATCCGCTCGCCTCGGCCTCCTAAAGTGCTGGGATTACAAGCGTGAGCCACTGCGCCCAGCCAATAAGACAATTTAAAAAGGAAATATTGCACGATTCATTTTATATGAGGTATCTAGAGGAGTCAAGTTCATAGACACAGAAAGTAAAATGTTGGTTGCCAGTGTCTGTGGGCAGAGGGGAATGGAGAGTTAGTGCTGAATGGGTTCAGAGTTTCATCTGGGAAACAGGAAAAAGGACTGGAGACTGATGCACAACCATTTAAATGTATTTAATGCTACAGAACTGTACAGTTAAAAAGTGTTAAATTTTTCTGGACATATTTTACCACAGTTTTAAACCCTAATTGTATCGCAAGATAATGTGTAGATAATAAACAGTGGAGCGCCCGCAACACTATTACACACAAACAAGTATTACACGGAAGTGCAAGACTTCAGAGCACATTATTCTCCTAAGAGCTGATCTGCTTATAGTATATTTTTAGGTATGGCTAGTAATTGCAGGTTTAGGAGTAAAATGGCCATTTATCGCCCAACGTGGGGCTCGAACCCACGACCCTGAGATTAAGAGTCTCATGCTCTACCGACTGAGCTAGCCGGGCGGCCAGTAACCATAGCTAAACAATTTTTTATTCTAGATCAGATTCGGAGTGTATTCAACTGCGGGTTTGAACTTGGATTTATTTGGAGTGTGATAAAACTACTAAAGTGCCTCGGCTCCTAGGAAATTCAAACTCTGCCGTCAGTGCCTGACCGTCCCTCCCACTTACGTCCGTTTCCTGCCCCTTCTACCCTACCAGCGACCAAGCCATTTTCTACCCGCGATGAAGCTCACGGAACGGAGATGGAGAAACGTGCATCCTGACGCCACTGGAGCTCTCACCGTGTGGATTTTTTTTTTTTTTTTTTTTTGACAGAGAAGACTGTCAAAAAACGGGCCTACTTTTCACCACGAACTGCGGCTCTGTCGCCCAGGCTGGAGTGCCGTGGCGCAATCTCGGCTCACTGCAACCTCCGCCTCCTGGATTCAAGCACTTCTCCTGCCTCAGCCTCCTGAGTAGCTGGGATTACAGGCGCGTGCCACCACTCCCGGCTAATTTTTGTATTTTTAGTAGGGACGGGGTTTCTCCATGTTAGTCAGGCTGGTCTCAAACTCCTGACCTCGTGATCCACCCGCCTCGGCCTCCCAAAGTGCTGTGATTACAGGCGTGAGCCACTGCACCTGGTCAAGTACCTTGTGGATTTTTAAACAGGAGGGAAAGACAATGGGGCCCAGAGGAGGGCAGGGCCGCCGCGGTCTTTCTCTGCTCTGCAGACTCCATCCTCTGGGTTTTTTCCTGGCGCTCTGCAAACATGCTGGATTTCAAAATTCGAAAGGAAAATCGAAAACAATAATTTAATGTGCAAAATGACACTGGAGATGCCGGGGATCGAACCCGGGGCCTCATACATGCAAAGCATGCGCTCTACCACTGAGCTACATCCCCACCTCCGTTTGCCGGTGCTCCCAGATAGTCCCTATTCGTCGCTTAACTCAGGACACCGGGAGTGGAAGGCAACCGGTGCGCGCTGGATCTCAGCTGCCGCAAAAACCCGGGATCGCAGCGCCAAGAGTTGTTCCAGGGTCCTCCGCTGACTCCAAACCAGCGGGTCTTGACCAAGGGATTCCAAGAGAGAGGATTAGGCCCGGCTAAGCACCTGGGAGCAGCGGTGGAAAAAGGAGAGAAAATCATCAGGCACGATGCCAAAAATGAACTATGACCTGAAAAAGAGAAGAAAGGAATATTGTGAAGGATGCTACGTTTTGTTTTTTAAAAGTGGGGGTCGAGGCAATAAAATACGGAATATTTGATTAACGTAATCCAGAATCGTAAAGTTGATTGCTCGGGATGAAGAAAGAACTGGGACACAGGCTATGGGCCTACTTTCCACCGTGAACTGCAGCTCATCTTTTGAATTTTGAACCACGTTTAATCCAAGAAAACCTTACTGAGCTTGCCAAGAACTGCTCTAAAAACAGGATTCAGCCGTGAACAAACCTAGTACAGTCCATCTGAAAGCTGACATTCCAGAGGAGATAGAGTGCGGGCACAGAGCCAGCCCTGAGAAGGGAGCGCGCTAAGAGACGACTTTACACAGTGTGCGCGTTCGGGGCGGGCTTCGTGGGCAGAGACGTTTGAAACAAGACCTGAATGAGGTGGGAGGGAGCATGCAGGCCGTGGGAGAAAAGAGGACCACGCAAGGGGAGCAGCCAGCGCAGAGGCCACGGGGTTCAGGAACAGCAGGAAGGTCGGGGACACAGGGTCCTGGAAGGCCCTGAGAAGGGAAGTCGGGAAGGAGGGAGCATCCGGGGGCAGATGAGGTGAGGCGAGGTCTTCGCCTTTGGGTGAGAATTGCTGAAGTTCCCGGTGACATTGGCAAGGGCGGTTTCTGAGGAGGGTGCGGGAGAAAGCTTGATCCAAGTGGCCTCCAGAGTGAACGAGGAGAGAGGGTGTGGAAGCGGATAACACAGGCAGCTCTGTTGCGGGGCTGTGGTGACAGCTGGGGGACAAGAGAGCGCTGAAGTTTGTGTGTGTGTGGGGGGGGGGGGCGGAATAATGCTGAATAAAATGGGAAATTATAAATATATTTTCTGTTCAAATATTAAGTAAAGAGTAAAGAAGCGGGAGGACAGTCGCAGAAAAGGTAATGGAATGGACACAAGGCCACGCTTGAGTGTGAGGGGACAGGACCAGGTTCCAGTCTCTAAATTTAACTCTGCACAGGGCCGGGGCGAGCCTGCGCTGGCGGAACCTGACACCGCGGCCCGAGCGCCAGGCCCTTGCCCCGACGATGCTGGGTCGGCCTCGGTCGGAAACCGGGAGTGGCGCTGGCAGCATTTGTGCGCCCACCTGTCGCGGCCCGTTTCCCGCGGCTGACTGGGTCAGGCTGGGGCGGCCTAGAGAGGCTGAGGGACGGGTGCGAGGGGGAGAGGCCGCTGGCCAGGGCGGGGGCTGCTGGAGCGCACATCGGGGCGCGGGGCGCTGTCCCGCACTTGGACGGCCCAGTGCCTCCCGGCCCGCAGTCAACGTGCGCCTCCCCTCCCGGCTCCCAGCCGGGCGCGCCCTGGGCTCGAGTCTCTGCCTGCCCAGTGGCAGCCCCGCCCTTCCTCTCCCAGTGGGCCCTCGGCGGCCAGCTCGGACGTCCGGCTCCGACCCGCGTCCTGTGAGGTTCAGTGGCCGCCCAGGCGCGACCAGATCTGGGTGCGCGGAGGGCGCGCATGGCGGCTGTGGGACCGCGGACGGGCCCCGGAACCGGGGCCGAGGCTCTAGCGCTGGCGGCAGAGCTGCAGGGCGAGGCGACGTGCTCTATCTGCCTAGAGCTCTTTCGTGAGCCGGTGTCCGTCGAGTGCGGCCACAGCTTCTGCCGCGCCTGCATAGGACGCTGCTGGGAGCGCCCGGGCGCGGGGTCTGTTGGGGCCGCGACCCGCGCGCCCCCCTTCCCACTGCCCTGTCCGCAGTGCCGCGAGCCCGCGCGCCCTAGTCAGCTGCGGCCCAACCGGCAGCTGGCGGCAGTGGCCACGCTCCTGCGGCGCTTCAGCCTGCCCGCGGCCGCCCCGGGAGAGCACGGGTCCCAGGCGTTGGCGGCCCGGGCGGCAGCTGCCTGGTGCGGGCAGCATGGCGAACCATTCAAGCTCTACTGCCAGGACGACGGACGCGCCATCTGCGTGGTGTGCGACCGCGGCCGCGAGCACCGAGAGCACGCCGTGCTGCCGCTGGACGAGGCGGTGCAGGAGGCCAAGGTGAGCGCAGCCCCCACCCACCCCGTGGGCCCCCGGGACCCCCGTCTTGGTCCCGCGCTCCCGCGCACGCGGTGCAGAGAACAGACTGTCGATCAGGAGGCCCGGGTGAGCCCCTCCCTTCTTTCTCCTATTCCGGGAAGCCCAGCGCTGGTTCCCGGGCTGAGCGCGGTTCTCTGTCACCCCCAACATCGCCAATACCCCCACCGCACCCCCACTGCGTTTCCCTCTGGGCCACATACTGGGCCGCCTGCGCGACGTCCCCCACGGACTTGGCGATGTTCTTCCTGTCTGTTCAGAGCCTCTAGCCCGGTCTGCGTCTCCGCAGCTCTCTGCCCGCGGGAAGTCTCCGGCACAGCCACGCAGCCGCTGCCCCCACTCTTATCTCTTTTCCCCGAAGCGGGCTCTGCTCCAAGTCCCCACCTCGTGGAACTGAGTGACAGGACCTCGCCAAGATGTCCAGGGAGGGGGCTCCTGGGTTAAGCCGCGCACCTAGAGCCGCCTGACTGTGCCAAAGCTGTCGATTCTGGGGGCCCTTCCTTTGCTATTTTCTCGCTAAGCCTCAGCGAGGGTGTGTGCAGGGGTGAGGGCGGGGCGGGGAGGCTCGGGCGGCCGTCCCCAGTCTCTCCTTGCTCGCCTATCCCGCTCCAACTCTCCCACCCACAGGGCTTCCTGATGGGGGGGCGGAGAGCAGAGGAAACGACTAGGGGTAGGGCTGCTGGAGCTTGTGTTTCAGTCTGGCTGGTCCAGCAGATGCTTTTGGGGAGGCAAGATCCCGAGACCTTCAGAGTCACCTCGCAGTGTAACCTGTAGCCTGTAGAGATGACTTCTACCCGGCCTCCCCCTCAGTGAGCAGGGCCTTCCCTTTCTCCTGGCTGGCTCCAGGAAGGCAGAGGTGGGGGTTTCCAGAAGGGATTCTGGAAATGGGAGAAAGAAGGGAGGGGCTCACCCGGGCCTCACCCCCACCCTACATTGTTTCCCTTCACCTACAGGAGCTCTTGGAGTCCAGGCTGAGGGTCTTGAAGAAGGAACTGGAGGACTGTGAGGCGTTCCGGTCCACGGAAGAGAAAGAGAGCAAGGAGCTGCTGGTGAGCCCGGCACCCGCAGACACCCGTGGGAGATAACAGAGGCCTGAGTAGTCAGCACCAGGGCTCGGGGTGTGTGGCGTTGGAGTATGTGCTATGGAACCGCAGAATCGATTTCAGAAAGACAATAGAGTGCATATTATATAGGGTGACCACATAATTATGGTACAAACCAGAGCTTTTTAAAGTGAAAGGGAGTGCTAAAATAATTATTGCAAAACAACTGGCTTAAACTGGAGCTGTCCCAGCGAACCAGGACGTTCAGTCACTCTGATATTACGTAACATACCAGTTAGGGCCTGCGGAAGCATCTTGTAATTGAACACATTAATATTTCTGCAGAGAAACATGGATATTCAATAAGTGGGAATATTAATACAATAAGAGCCTCATGGCATGTTTTGTCAACAAAACAGTAGTGAAAAAAATTTCACGTTCACAGTTTTTTTATTTGAAATTGAGGCTAATGGAGAAGGGGCTAGGCAGAGGGAGGAAGTTTGGGGTCTTGGGTTTACAGTAGCCCTTGCTGCACAGCCCAGGGCCTTGGGTCCTGGCACCTGCCTCTACCCCAAGTTGGAATGATATTTTATCTTCCTTAGAGTAGAACAGGAAAGTGAAATGAGGGCTCATTTTGGTTAAGATAAGCAAACATGGGGCCGGGCGTGGTGGCTCACGCCTGTAATCCCAGCACTTTGGGAGGCCAAGGTGGGCGGATCACGAGGTCAGGAGATCAAGACCATCCTGGCTAACACGGTGAAACCCCGTCTCTATTAAAAGTACAAAATAGCCAGCCGTGGTGGCGGGCGATTGTAGTCCCAGCTACTTCGGAGGCTGAGGCAGGAAAATGGCATGAACTCGGGAGGCAGAGCTTGCAGTGAGCCGAGATCGCACCACTGCACTCCAGCCTGGGTGACAGAGCGAGACCCCGTCTTAAAGAAAAAAAAAAAGAGATAAGCAAACATGACTCACCACTGGTCATTTTCTACCTTGCAAACTCAGTTCCTAGCTGAGTAAATAGGTGTTGAAAGAATAAAAGGATTGGCCGGGTGCCGTGGCTCACGCCTGTAATCCCAGCACTTTGGGAGGTCGAGGTGGGCGGATCACCTGAGGTTGGGAGTTCGAGACCAGCCTGACCAACCCCATCTCTACTTAAAATACAAAATTAGCCTGCCGTGGTGGCACATGCCTGTAATCCCAGTAATCCCAGCTACTTGGGAGGCTGAGGCAGGAGAATCGCTTGAACCCGGGAGGTAGAGGTTGTGGTCAGCCAAGATCACGCCGCTGCACTCCAGCCTGGGAAACAAGAGCGAAACTCCATCTCAAAAAAAAAAAAAAAAAAAAAAAAGAATGAAAGGATCTACTAGGGCCTGTCAAGGCAGGGAATTGATGGAAGGTGAACTAGAGGACCCTCCCATCCTCAATGTCAGGAGGGGCGGAGGAGGAGCCTGGAGTTCAGACACCCCAGTGTCCTTTCCAGACCCTCATCTACATCTGTTATGCCTGCATCCATTGTGCATCCCAGACCTTCCCACCTGATCACTCACTTTAGACCTTCATCCCTCCTCCGCTGGAGAAATGACTCCCAGTGCAGCTCTTCCCCCACTGGTTGATATCCAGGAACCAGAGGGCCTTCCTCGGCACTGGCGGCAGCTTCACAGTCTCTGACCGGAGTCCCCAGGCCTTGCTTAACACCTTCCACCTCTGTCCTCTCCCAACATCCATCCATCCACCCCCGCATTCATTTTCGTTGTTGTTTTGTTTTCTTTTGCTTTTAGACAGAGTCTCGCTTTGTCACTAAGGCTGGAGTCGTCCAAGCGATCCCCCCACTTCAGCCTCCTGAGTAGCTGGGACTACAGGTGTGCACCACTACACCCGGCTAATTTTTAATTTATTCTTTGTAGAGCTGGGGTTGGGGGTAGTCTCCTATGTTGCCCAGGCTGGTCTGGAACTCGTGGGCTCAAGCAACCTTCTCCCCCGACTTTGCCCCCCTCAGCCTCCCAAAGTGCTGAGATGACAGATGTGAGCTCCACCTGTTCTTTGCAGCGATAAAATACTTCTGGATTTACGATGCTTGTATCATTTACAATACTCTGCTTAATGAAACATCAGAGGTAGAGCCCAACTATTGCTGCAACACAAAAGGGAGACGGAATGCTCTTATTTGAAAATGCTCCTACCCCAGGGGACATCTGGCAAAGTCTGGAGATGTTATATTTTTGGTTGTCAGCAATGGGATAGGGATGCTATTGGCATTTAGTGGTAGAGGCCAGAGGGGTTGCTAAATGTCCTACAAGGCACAGGACAGCCCCTACAACCAAGAAGTATCTGGCCCAAAATGTCAACTGTGTTAAGGTTGGGAAGCCCTGGCTTACAGTATTTTGGCAAATACTGTTTCACTTGTGCTATTTCCTTGTGAGGCAATATGATGTAGCTGCCGAAGCTCAGATTCTGGGGTCTGGCTCCCTGGCCGAGAAGCCTGGCTTAACACTTCCTGGTGATGTGTCTTTGTCTCCTCACCTGTAAGACTTGAGGGGAAGTGCACCCACCCCACTGGGCTGCCGTCAGGGTTGAGGGAGTTAATACCTATAAGGTGCTCTGGGCTACTGCAGCCTGCCTGGAAGCTGAAGGAAAGGTAGGGGCATTGTAGGACACCTTGAACCCAGGTCTCCCAACTTCCTGGAACTCCTTTCCTCCACCCAGGAGTTTTAAGGAAGAGGAACTTCCTGGTGGGACATATTGAGTGCCAAACATGTGTTCACATAAAAAATCAAGAGATCAGGGCATGAGTCTGCATCTGAAAACTCGAGTAAAAAATCCGGTGTATGCTGTTAATGGAAAGAACAGAATATCAAGCTTGCACGCCGTATATTCTCATTTCGTTCCTTGGGGGTGTGCTGCTAACTCTGGTGACTGGCATCGGACTTTTCTTCCTTCTTTCTACTTTCCTACATCTCCCAAGTTTTGTATTTTGAGCGTGTGTTACCATTATAACTGCTAAACAGGAAAGATGACCTTTAAAAAGAAAGCGAAGTGTAAAAGTTTGGGGGTGATGAAATAAATGTGCTCGAGGAAGAAAAAGCAATCTCAGTTTAATCCTATGGTTGCCCCAGGAGGCACTAATCTATCCCTTCTGCTTTTCAAGTGAGGAAGCTGCAGCTTGGCGTAGTTCTGCGGCGACTATGATGCTGCCTTGGTTTAGGTGATGCAGTGCAGGTCCACAGACTGTGGGCGCATCTGTGGTAGGGGAGAAAAAAGCATGTGTCCAGACTACAGCTTCTTCGGAGCTGGGACATTGACAATAGAGCATGCACTGCATGCATAGGTGGGTGTGTCTCTCATTCCCCAGCAGTGACAGGGAGGAAGCCTTGCCCTGTGGGGTGACTCAGGCCACTGGCCAAATGTTATGTCTCCATGTTCAAGTCCCTTACCTCTCCAACTTCTCCTCCTGGGACAGAAACAGATGGCAGCGGAGCAGGAGAAGGTGGGGGCAGAGTTCCAGGCGCTGAGGGCCTTCCTGGTGGAGCAGGAGGGTCGGCTGCTAGGCCACCTGGAGGAACTGTCCCGGGAGGTGGCACAGAAGCAGAATGAGAACCTGGCCCAGCTCGGGGCTGAGATCACCCAGCTGTCTAAGCTCAGCAGCCAGATCCAGGAGACAGCTCAAAAGCCTGACCTTGACTTTCTCCAGGTAAGTCCGGCTCAGCCAGGGGCTCGAGTCATTTATCCTAAGGCGTCAGGACCAGCAGCCAGAGAACAGTGTCAGTCCTGGGGGTCTAGGAGAATCACATGATCTGGAGCTGAAGGGGACTGGAGAGAAAGGCCCTGATTTTCCTGGGGTTGGAGGTCTACAGGGATGTGATAAAACTTTCTTGACTATGAGCCACAATAATATATATCGTATTTCAGAATCACATGCTTGAGACAAAAGTCTCAGAAAATAATACTCACCTTTGCTACACGTATGCACTTTGATGTTTTCTATTCTATTTCACCAAAAAAAATAGTTATAAACAACTAGATAAACTTCACAATCCACAGATGGGTTAAGAACAGTCACTACGGGGCTGAGTGAGCAGTAGGTGCATAAGGGCTGTGACCTCCCTCAGGTGGTTTCCAGGACTCAGGCAGCACTGGATCCCATGGGATAGCTCCAGTGATGATTCTGTAACAAAGAAAGCAGCAAAGATAGAAAGGAAGCATGTGAAGAGCTGTGGCAAAGGGTGAGAGGCCCACTGCGTGGGTGAGACACCCTGCAGCCTGCAGCCGCTGGAAGCTGCTGCCCCTGAAGTCCATGCAGACGGTGAGGCGTGGCGCACCTGCTTAGTGCTTACATCTTGGAGGCACGGCAAGGGGCAAGCTTTGTTTCTCAGAGGTGAATGGAGGTTACCTGATGCTGATTTGGCTTCCTCTATCTTTCCTTCCAGGAATTCAAAAGCACGCTGAGCAGGTGAGTGACCTCACAGCTCCTGGGGCCTCTCTAAGTTGCCTCCTCCCTTTTCACTGAGCTTTCTCTTTATTCCCTGTCCCCTGACCTCTCACCTCCTGATCCCCCGACTTGCTTGCCCGGGGATCTTCCGAGACAAATGCCCAACTGCCTGGCCATGGGTTTTTCTGCATGAGGTCTGGCTCTCCCTTTTCTACCTCTTTCTGCCAAGAGGACCTCGCCATCCTAATTGTCACAGCCTGTGGGAACAAAACGGTGCAGATAGGCCCTTCTCAGAGCCCTTGTCCTGCAGGTGTGGCAATGTGCCTGGCCCCAAGCCAACCACAGTCTCTTCCGAGATGAAGAATAAAGTCTGGAATGTTTCTCTCAAGACCTTTGTCTTAAAAGGGATGCTGAAGAAGTTCAAAGGTAGAGGCCTGGGCGCCGAGCTGGGCCACATAGTGCGGTGGTGGTGGAGGGTTCCTGGTAGCTCAGGGGTCCCTGGGTGTGCTTTCCAGAAGCTGCTGTGTGAAAATAGGAGCTGGCTGTGCCGTGGCCAGATCGGTATAGGGGCTGTGGTGGCAAATCTAGTCAGGCCCCTGCAGGGCACGTAGCTTCTCATGGGGACAGATGGGGTAGAGGGGTACTGCTGGGGGACTGGGGGTAGGAAGAGAGCTGTGCAGGGGAGCTCAGCTCAGAGCCACTTGGGTAGAGCTAGAATGCTTGGGTATGGGCCCCCTGTCCCCCACTCCCCATGCTTGGCCCTGTGCCTGCATGTTCACTCTTGGCCTTAGGAGTCTCTGGGGAATGAATGAGTCAGTTGGGGTATAAAGAGCTGGTGACCTTGCCATATCATCTCCCATGTCGCTCATGCACGCCTTGCTTTGTTTCTCCTCCTCAGAGGACCTTCGGGGAGAGCTGGAGAAAGAGGAGAAAGGTAGGGATGGTGCTGTGGTGGCGAGTGTGGACTGTGTGCCACACAGAGATCCTACTCCCTGCTGGTGACCATCTCAGGGTTTTGCATATGGTCAGTTCCTTCAGCCCATCCACCTCAGCAACCCTGTTCCTCTGTCCCATCCCCCACGCCACCCCCTCCCCATCCTGGGAGCTCTGACACCCTCAGATGTTGGCCCAAATTTTGCAGGTCGGTTAGGAGCAGGAATGCCCTGTACCTTGAGATACTCAGACTGGGAAAGGCTTCTCGGCCACCTGGGTGAGCCTCTCCCCGGTCCCCACTCCAAGATGAACGGAAACCTCTCCTGGGAATGGGGTGTATACAGGGGACCAGGAAAGCAAGGGGAAGCTAAAGACTGGAAGGAATATGGTTTTTACTCTTGCAAAGCTCTGGAATGTGTGGGATCCAACACCCAGGGGAGGGGAGGGGAGGGCACATATTCCTGACGCTGATGTCTGAGCTAAGTCAGAGTGTGCCTGGGTGCTACCTAAACCACCTGAGTGAGACCAGGCCCTTCTCTGCTCAGAGTCCTGCCACAGCCCCTCCGACTTGGTAAAGGTCAGAGTCCTCATAGTGGTCTCAAGGGCCCAAGGGATCTGGCCTCGCTGCACACCCCTTCTACTCCATGCAGCTACACATCCTCCTTGCTGTTCCTTCAGTGTACCAAGCACACACCCATCCCGGGGCCTTTGCACTGCCAGGCTCCCCCGCCCCAACCCCCTACCTGGAATATGCTTTCCCCAGCCAGCCACGTGGCCTGCTTCTTTGCCTTCTTTATATCTGTCTGCTCGATGCCCCTTTTCAGTGCGGGTCTTCCCTGGCCACTCTGGTTGAAGTTACAGCCTGCTCTTCCGGTCCCTCTCATCTTCTATGTTTATAATCTATCCTCAATCCTCTCCCTGTGGGAAGCAAGCTGCAGGCAGGCAGGACTACTCTGATACTCTGTGGTATCCCCAGGGCCTGGAACGTAGTAGTGCTCACAGTAAGTGTACTTTTTTTTTTTTTTTTTTTTTTGAGACAAGACAGGGTATCGCTTTGTTGCCCAGGGTGGAGTGCAGTGGAATCGCAGCCTCCTCCCCCAAAGCTCAAGCGATCCTCTCTCCTCAGTGTCCTCGAGGAGCACACTACCATGCCTGGCTAAATTTTCTATGTTTTGTGGAGACAGATGTCTCACTATATATTGCCCAGGCTGGTCTCCAACACCTGGGCTCAAGCTCTCTTCCCACCTCTGCTTCCCAAAGTGCTAGGATTACAAGCCTGAGCCTCTACACCTGGCCTTAACTTTTTATTATGAAAAATTTCAAACACACTCAAAAGTAGAGAGAAGAGTGGAGAGAATGTTACATACCCATCTCTCACCTTCCGCAGTTTTCACAGACACTGCCATCCACTTCTTAGGGGATTATTTCATTTTCTGAGACAGGGTCTTGCTCTGGAGTGAGATCGTGGAGTACAGTGGCCTGATCTCCGCTCACTGCAACCTCTGCCTCCTGGGTTCAAGCGATTCTCATGCCTCAGCTCCCAAACAGCTGGAATTACAGGCACAGGACACCACGCCGGGCTAATTTTTGTATTTTTAGTAGAGAAAATACGAAACAAGTTTTCCGCCATGTTGGCCAAGCTGGTCCCAAACTCCTGACCTCATGTGATCCACTGGCCTCGGCCTCCCAAAGTGCTGGTATCGCAGCTGTGCACCATCTCACCCGGCCTCCACTGTATTATTGTTATTATTATTATTATTTTTGAGACGGAGTCTTGCTCTGTCGCCCAGGCTGGAGTGCAGTGGCGTGATCTCGGCTCACTGCAAGCTCCACCTCCCGGGTTCACGCCATTCTCCTGCCTCAGCCTCCCGAGTAGCTGGGACTACAGGAACCCGCCACCACGCCCGGCTAATTTTTTTTATTTTTTTATTTTTAGTAGAGATGGGGTTTCACCATGTTAGCCAGGATGTTCTTGATTTCCCGACCTCGTGATCTGCCCACCTCAGCCTCCCAAAGTGCTGGGATTACTGGCGTGAGCCACTGCGCCTGGCCTACTGTATTATTTTAAAGCATCAGAGACAACATATCATTGCCATAAATACCTCAGTGTGTTATCTCTAAAGAAACAGACTTTGTAAAACATAACCACAAAGCAGTCATCACACTTGGACAGATTAATGATTCTTTCCAATGTCTATCCCCATGTTTGAATTGGGGTTCAAACCAGGCCCATACATTGCATTTGTTTGATTTCGGTACGTACTTGAGTGGTCGGGGAGGGGGGAAGCAAAATACCTGGGAGGCACAGTGTGGGGGTTGGTCGGGCCTTGGCGCTGGGTGCTGGGGGGATTCTAGAGGGAAAGGCAGGCAGGTTGCAAAAGCAAGGTCGGGCCCTGCAAAGACTGTGCCAGGGCCCTGCCTGCGTGGGGACATTTCTCCCTGTCTCTGTCTGCAGTGGAGCTCACCTTGGATCCCGACACGGCCAACCCGCGCCTCATCCTCTCTCTGGATCTTAAGAGCGTGCGCCTCGGCGAGCGGGCCCAGGACCTGCCCAACCACCCCCGCCGCTTCGACACCAACACCCGCGTCCTGGCGTCCTGCGGCTTCTCCTCGGGCCGGCATCACTGGGAGGTGGAGGTGGGCTCTAAGGACGGCTGGGCCTTTGGCGTGGCCCGCGAGAGCGTGCGCCGAAAGGGCCTGACGCCCTTCACTCCCGAGGAGGGCGTCTGGGCCCTGCAGCTCAACGGCGGCCAGTGCTGGGCCGTGACCAGCCCCGAGCGGTCGCCCCTCAGCTGCGGGCACCTGTCGCGCGTGCGGGTGGCCCTGGACCTGGAGGTGGGAGCCGTGTCCTTCTACGCTGTGGAGGACATGCGCCACCTCTACACCTTCCGCGTCAACTTCCAGGAGCGCGTGTTCCCGCTCTTCTCCGTTTGCTCCACGGGCACCTACTTGCGAATCTGGCCTTGAGGGACACTGCTGGGGAGCTCCTGTCTCTGGGCTGCCGGTGGGAGGGGATGTCGCCTCCCCAGAGATGCCTGGTCCGTCCTGGGTCTGCCCTCCGTGCTCCTGACCCCGGCTGCCCACGAGAGGCTGCTACAGACACAACCCCGAAGCCGGAGAGTGAGACTGTGGCCGACTGAGCGGGGGAACAGCGGCTGTGGACTCCTGCGGGTGTTCCCTTCCTGAGGTCACATGTGGATTTGGCCAGAGCCTTCAGGAGGGGGAGGCCGGTGAGGTCAGGAGCCCAGCTCTCCAGGGGGCTTCTGCCATGACTGGGAAGGGCGTCTGGCTCCCTAAAACGATGTCAGAGCCAGTCCTGCTATTCTCTGTTGCCAGGGGACAGGTCTGAGCCTGGGCCAACCACGTTTGTTATCATGGCTGCTGCCTTCTGGACAGCTGCCAGCTCTGCCTTGAGAGGTTGTGGAACCTCTGGATCCAGATGACCTGACAGGTCATCTACTCAGGGAGAAGCCCTGTGCTCCCAGCTCAGAGGACAGTCCGGGCCAGAACTGGAAGTCTCCAGCACTCCTTAGCTGGAGGATACAGAGTGATGGGTGCATTCTGACCAATGCAACAACCAACATGTGCTCTCACAAACACCTGACTCCCCCACTTTCCAGTGCCAAAGTACAAACTCTCCTTGGATAAGGAGAGCAAAGCTTCTGGAACTTTATTTATTCTTTCTTTTTAATTTTCTTTTAAGAGACTGGGTCTTGCTCTGTTGCCCAGGCTGGTCTTGAACTCCTGGCCTCAAGTGATCCTCCAGTCTCCATCTCCCTAAGAGCTGGGATTACAGGTCTGAGCCGCTGTACCCGAACTTTTTTTGTTTTGTTTTTGCTTCTGGAACTTTGAAATACAAAACACAAGTTGGCACTTACCATGTTAAAGATGCAGCCAGCTCTAAACAACGCACAGAGCACAAATATGCTCCTAACGGACTCAGGAAAATGCCAAAAGCAGAGCACCCTGGTGCCAAGGCCTTCTCAGCCCATGCCCTGGAGGGCATTCCCCTGGCCAGCCTCAGCCCCTTGTCTACTTGTTCTCCAGCTTCTGGGTAGCTGGGCTTCTGGAAGGGTGGCAGTGGACTGCTCCCTGCTCAGCGCTCCCCTGGGAAGGGGGTGAGGAGATGAAAATGAAGACTATGAGCTGTCTTTAGAGTTGGCTTGGCCCATTTTCTACTCCCTAGATCTGAACGCAGGAGTGTAAGTTTGAGCCAGGCTTTCTGCCAGAGTGAAAGAGCATGCATGTTTATGTGTGGGAGGAGTGTGTATTTGTATCTCACCTTTCTTGGGTGGAGTGTGTGTGTGTGTGTGTGTGTGTGTGTGTGTGTGTATTTTGGAGAGGGCATTTATGAGCATGTGCATAAGGTTCAGGTGTTGCAAACAGACCCAAGTCAGTTTGGTCATATCCTATTGTTGATTTGTTGTTAAATACTAACCACCTCATATTTAGACAAGGGCCACAGGTTTCTTCTCTCGCTACCTGGCTACCAGGCTAGATGAAGAGAATACCAGACTCGGACCTAATTCTGTCCCACACAAGTTATTTAGACAGAGGTGTTGGCAAACGGGCAATGATAGCTGAATAGCTGTGTCATGGAGCTTCAGTGCTCTGTCTCTGAGGTGCTTCAAGCTCACTTGGCATATAGGGTTCTTGTGGGGCAGGCACAACACTATCCCAGAGGCAGGCCCAGTTGACATAGCACCAATCAGAATACTGTATCCTCCAGGCTGAGGACAGGGTCATTTCAAAGTCCTGCCTACAGAAGCATTCCAGAGTGAATCCTATGTCCTGCTCATACATGGAGAGCAGCTCTAAAACCTGGTAACCAATTCAGGCATTTGAATACCACTGATTTCCAAAAGGAAAAACAATCTCTAACATTAAGTTTCTAACTAAATCACCTACTGTTACCGTTAAGCTCTAACGTTATCTGGCTTGTATGGCTTTTTGATTAAGTATCATAATTCCCTTTGTACCATCCAACAAACGCGCGGGGCATCACAACACACATTACAGGTCCCAGAAAGTACCATGTCTGGTGGAGGCGTCACATGAGGGTCAGGTCTGGGGACTGGGAGTAGCTGTCCGCATGTTTATTTTCCGTTTTTGTGTCCATGAGTGCAATCGTGTGTCTATCAGAGAGTGTGTGTTTGCAGAGTAACTACATACATAGCTATGTATCTTAGGAAATGTAACAACAGTTACTGTAACAATTGCATAGAGAAGGGAACAGACGTTCTTTCTTGCTAACCAGGGCAGTACCGTAACGTGGATGTCAGGATGCTGGTGTCCTCGAGGGCATGTGTGTGCATTTCCCTCTCCTAGACTCTGGGCATCATAAACTCTAGAGACCTCTGGGTCTGTGAGAACAACTGGCCTAACTTGGGCCCTTCTGATTCACCCATTAGTCCTAGCTGCTGAGCCATAAGCGCAGGCCTCTGCCGCCAGACCCTCACAGGGCCCCTCAGCATCCAGAATGGGGGGCACCTAGGGGCCTGCCTCTGGCCTGGCCGCCCAGTGACCCAAGTCACCCGGCATTGCAGGGAGCACAGGGCAGGCTAGGCCACCAGACCAAAGTCCATCTCCTACACCCACCACTTTCTGTCCTTTGCCAGGCTGGGCCCTCATCCTTTTCCCCTCTCCTCCGCCCCGTGGGCCCTTTAAGGGCCCTGACGGAACATGTCAGGGTGTGCCCTAAAAGCTCCCTTTTCCTACTTCATCCAAATGTGAGACAGGGGCTAGCACCCACCCGCAACCTCGCCTGGACCCTTCCCACCCCAGCGCCTCCAAACACCTGGCCCTCCTGATTCCCCGCCCCCCTCACTCACTCCCCCCGGGCCTCCACCTCCTGATGACCCCACTGCTCCCCCACCACCCAGCTCGCCCCAGGTCCCGCCCTAACCTCTCGGATCTGGACTCCCTGCGGGACGGGCGCACTGACACCCTTCCCTGACCTTTCCATAGCCTTGACCTGGAGCCCCGCTTCCTCACGCACAGCACGACGCAAAACGTGCTCCGCAATCCTGCGCACGCCCCTCCCTGGCCCCCAGCCCCGCCCAAGGTCCGGGGCGGTCCTCACAGCTCGGAGCTCCGCGGTACCGCCCCGCCCTGACAGCTCCCGCCCGCGCGCGCGCGCCCAACGACGGCACTGTCTTCGCAGGGCCCTCTGCCTGGACTGACGGCCGTTCAGCGCCACGGGCGCACGGACAAAATGGCTGCGGCCGTGGGAGGAGCTTGGGTCCAGCCGCCACAGAACTCGGCCGAGGATTCAGCGGACTGCGGCTGCGCGGCGCCGGCGACAGCGTCAACTACTTGTTTGAGAAAGAGAAAGCTATAGCCGGCTCCATAGCTCAGGGGTTAGAGCACTGGTCTTGTAAACCAGGGGTCGCGAGTTCAAATCTCGCTGGGGCCTGCTTCGGCCTTTTTTTCCTATTCCTTCCCTAAAGATAGAAAAGTGGAAGACATACAAGCCTACTTCCGCCTTCTTGGGAGGCCAGACCTTGGCGGAGTCACTTTCTCTTTGCCTCTAAGATACCCGCCGCGCAAGGCTACTTTCTTACCGTTGCCTTATCTCTTGAAGAATCAGACCCGCTGCGGGCTTCCTTTTCCATCACTGGTTCCCTGGGGCCCGCGCGCCCTCTCCCCACGACCCCGCTCACTTCCGTCTGCGCGTTCCCGGGAGCGTCTTTCCGCTTCTCTCCGGTCTTCCCACTCCTGCTAGGGACTCGCCCTCGAGTCTCCTTCCCTCTCTCCAGGGGGAGACGATGGCACTACCGCGCCCCTTCCCGCCCCGCGTTTGTTTGCGGCGTTCCCCGACGCGCGCGCTGAGGCTCTGGTCTGCGGCTCTGCGCTTGGCGGCTGCGCGCCCTCGGCCTTCGGGTCCCCGCCGCCTCCGTGCTGCAAGGTCTGACTTCTTCCTGTGGAGTTAACACAGAAAAGCGCAGACGGCCACATTCATGACCCGGGACTAACGGCTCTACCTGTCACATTCGCTTTCAGCCTAAAACAAAATTTTAGTTTATTTTAAACAAAATATATAACTAAGGTATGCTGGCCTTCTGATTTATTCCTGCTGTTAACGGAAGTGTAGAAAGTGAGCCCAAGTCTTCAGTGAACAGTGGGGGCGCTGCCCAGGTGCAGGCCTGGCGCCCTGGGGGTCTCGGGACGGCTCCCGCCTCCGTCTTCCCAGCACCGCGCACTTTGGAGGCCTGGGCACGGGCGGAGGGGGCGCTGGGTCCCGCCGTACATTCCCCTGTCGCAGGCGCCCTCTCTCCAGCCGGAGGGAACCTCAAAAAAGCTCTGAGCGAGTCCCCGTCCCAGGTGGGGCCGCGGCTTATACGGGGACCACTCCAGGGTAGCTCAGGGTTCGAAAACGGAATCCCTGTCCGGTGCACCAGAGAAGAGAAAATCGCTCGCGGCCGCCTGGGTAGAGACCGCAGCGGTGACTGCCTTGACTGGGAGGCGTGGAGGAGCGAGCGGGGTCTGCGGCTCCGGCCGGGAGGTATGCGCTTCCCTCTCTCACCCACGCCTGCTCCGGTCCAGAGAGCCGAGACCGTGGGTCAAGACCGGGATGGATTCGCTCGGGACAGGCCAGGAGCCCGCCAGCACATTCGAGCACTAGCGCTCCCGGGGCTCCTCGGACTCGTGGACCCCGAAACGCCTGCTCCACAGGACGATCACCCCACTGTAGAAGTCAGGTCACAGGGACCAGTGGCGAGCTACCTGAGGGCTTAACTACAGATACCCTCCCGACGAAAACCGTGGGCTCCCAGGGCGCCTGCGTCTGCTTGTGTGTGGGGGTGTTGGCAGGCGGTCCCCGTAATCATCGAAGCAACAGGTGGATGAACCTCAGGCCTCGCACTCGTGGGCTCTCAGAGTCTGGGCGTTATAGCCGCTCCCGTACACTCACGGGTCACCTGGCTGGATCAGGTGGGATCTGGGTGAGGTGCCGGGTGGTCTCCCAGGCTGGCGCTCCTGTCCAGCTGCTGCGGGAGGCGTGGGTGCGAGGCTTGGGACAAGGGAGAGCTATGCCGGGTGGGGCGGACCCTTGGGGCGGGTCCGTTCACCTGAAATGTTCACTGCTGGAAGAGCCGAAAGCCAGCCGCGGTACCCAGGAGAGTCCAGCGTGGAGAGGCAGAGAGGAGGGGCGAGTACAGCGGCGGTCGCAGACGGCGGAGCAAGATCGCCGGGAGTGCGAATGGAAAAATGAGCATTGTTTACTCGGAGTAGCTTAACCACCATCCCACGCTGTTTTACAGCAGTGCAGGAAATGTCTCTGCTGGTGACACAAAAATAAACCTGTGGCTCAGCTCTGAGATTATCGCGAATTTTACAGCAGGAAACCCGAATCACTATTTTTACTACTAAACAAACCAGTGCAATTAAAGCGCGCAGGGCGAGAGTAGGTCTGAGGCGAGGAAAGACGAGCGCGCCCGCCCAGCTCGAGCCTCAGGCTTGCCCTGTGCTGGAGGCGGCCCGGGGGCAATCCCGGGAGAACGCGGCGAGGGCTGTGAGCCAGGACCCCGACTCTGCACCGCGGGAGCGCGCGCGCGTGGGTCCCAGCCTCCGAGCTGTGCAACAACCCCGTGGCCGGAGTCTCCACGAGAAGACAGAGTTCCTGGTCATTGGTCGTTTCTGCCTTACACTTTCCTACGTTTCCTGAACGTTTTGCAAATGGGTATGCACTGTTTATTATCTTTTCATAAAACGGTAAGAGCCGCTTCTCGGGGCTCCTCACCCAGCCGGTCCGGCGTTCCCTCTCAGCACTG